>NC_055995.1:89479989-90827489 GCF_018446385.1 Zingiber officinale | reverse complement strand
CAACAAGTCAAGACTTCATCAAAGGCTCAACTTCAAGATGTAATTCTGAGATGGACTCGGATTCGACACGAGGGTGCCTCCACCATTTACATCAATGAGCTTCGATTCTTGGAAATCAAGGATAAAAAATTTTCTTATGATGGACATAGAGCAATGGTTTGCTCTAATGGAAGGTTTCCAAGCTCCAAAATTAGCAAAGGCAAAGTTCTCAAGAAAAGCAAATGGAGCCAAGAGCAAATCTAAAGATATGAGACCAATGATAAAGTGACCAAGCTATTGGTCAATCTATTGCCAAGCACAATCATGAGCCAAATTGGAGATTATCAAAATGCCAAGGAGATTTGGAGCAAATTGATGAAAATTCATGAAGAACCCTCCATTGTACAAAATCAAGAAGAATCCAAAGAGGGCGGCAATTCATTGAATCAAGAGAAAGAAGTATCCGAAATTGAGAGGTGCTCAACACCGAAAGAAGAAGAAGGTCCATCCTCAAGAGAGCACGAAGATAAAGGCAAAGGAGTATACTCCTTATTTCATGTGCAAGAGGATAAAGATGAAGAGGCCTCCACCTCTAGGATTGAGGGGGAGCGTCTTTCATTGACACCGGAGAAGAAGAAGTCTTTACTTCCGGATCAAATAGAGAGGAAGATGATGTCATCTCCAAAAGTCAAGAAAATTCAAATGGAGGACCATGTGCCACCCCCACAAGCAAAGGTATAACAATTTTAAGTTTGGATAATAAAAATCACATTATTTGCTTTAAGTGTACGGAACGAGGGCACTACAAGAGTAAGTGTCCTAAATTGGCTAAGAGTAAAGGCCAAGTGGCACCTAAAGGCAAGGAGAAGCCCAAGGAGACCGCCCCGGTGACAAAGAAGAGTAAGGAGCACATTGTGTGCTTCTCTTGTAATAAAAAAGGACATTACTGAAGTCAATGTCCTAAGGGGAAGAAACTGGCCAAAGTTAAAGGAGAAAGCTCAAGTCAAGAGGGAGCGTCTAAAAGGAAACTCAAGGTATCATTGGTTGAATCAATTCCTTTGACACATGATAAAAATCATGCTAGGTCTAGTTCATATCACTTTAATGCTATTTATCATGAAAATAGAAGACATAATAGAATTAAAGAAAAACATGTGACTTGTCATGCTAAAACCACTCAACCTAGGGCTAGAAAGATAGATAACAATTTAGGCAAAAATTCTATGGATTTTAGATATAAGCATAGAAATAGAAATACTCAAGGATTTAATGAAAATTCAAAATCTATGGATTTAAGATTAGAAAATCAAGTCTTGAGGAGTTGTGGTCAAGGCTTGATAAATTAGAAAAGACCCTAATGAAAATGGAGAATATTATTAAGGGTTGAAATGAGCATTATACCTAGGTTTAGGAATACAAAAGCCATTAAATGGCCATAAAGGTTCGGGATACAAACCTAATGCTAAGAAGGATGTGACTACATACTATAGGGTTCCATATAGTTATGGAACCAACCCTAAGTCTAGGGGTCAAGTCAAAGATACAAGAGAAGTTATCCCTAGAAGTATTTTTCCCTAGACCAACGTGACTAAGACTTCTAAGAAGTCTAAGAAAGTCACTAAGAATGTCACAAGGGAAGCTATCCCTAGAGTTGACCTAGAGAAAGTGACCAAGGCTTCTAAGAAGCCTAGAAAGGTCATAAGGAAGGTGTTGGTGCGGTTAGCACTAATGGTCTAACTCAGATTTTGATAAATGACAAAGTAAGTTAAGTTAGGTTCAATGTAATCTGACTGAGTGTGCAGGAGAAATCCAACTAGGTCGACGGGTCGACTGAATAGCTGGCACGAAATCCAATTAGGTCAACGGGCTGACCGGATAGCTGGCACGAAGTCTAGCTAGGTTGACGGGCCGACCGAATAGCTGGCACGAAGTCCAGCTAGGTCAACAGATCAACCAGATAGCTGGCACGATGTCCAACTAGGTCGACAAACTGACCGGATAGCTGGCATAAAGTCCAGACTGATCGACGGGCTGACCAGATGTCTGACAAAAAGTAAGTAAAGGTAAGTCACTGGAGGAGAGTGACTCTATGAGGACGCGTCCCAGTTGAGGGATAGTAGGCGTCAGTCCAGTTTAGGTCCATTTGGGATCCCTGGACTGAGACCTTGACTAGTTTCTAATCCTGGGAGGACAAGAACTAATTCCTACTATTTATATTTGTGCTAACACTTATCTTGCAGGGTATTTGGACTAACACATTTTGTACAGGGCAAGCAAGAAAGCAAGTCTACCTTCGGGTGAACAGTACTCGAATGCACTTTCCATGACTATGGAAGGCGCCTCGGTACTGTTCATAGAAGGCACCCTCCATTGGATGATTTTTTGGAATCGGTCGCAGATAAGTGCCGGTTCGCTCTAGATAGGATTTGCCTTATTGGAGGCGCCTTCCATGTTTATGGGAGGCTCCCTCCAAGCCCTTTATAAGGCAGTCTTGAGTAGTCACTTATACATCAAGTACATATGAGCTATTAAACGTGCATTGAAGCTTCCGATTGCTATCGGTTCTTGCTGCAACTCTACTGTGAAGCTACTGAGCCCGACGACTGCTCCAAGGAGTTCCGATCGCGCCCAGCAGACAGACATCAACACAAAGTGCCTCATTTCGATTCCTAAAAAGTGTTGGTAAAATCTTGTTATTACTTACTTACTATAAAAGGACAAGTGCAGTGTGTTGCACTTGACCTAACTTCTCTTGTACTCGATTCTATATTCCGGGGGTACCAGAAGAGGTTTTTAGTGAATTTTTCATTGATAGGTTTACGGGACCTGGGCCTTGGAGTAGGAGTCACCGAAAGCTCCGAATCAAGTAAAAACTGCTGGTGTTCTTTTCGTGTTTCTTCTCTTTTATTTCTTACTTTCTGCTGTGTACTCATGTTTTCAAAAACTAAAAAAGAAGTATTTTGAAAACCACGGGATTCACTCCCCCCCCCCTCTCACTGTAAGAAAATATGTTGCTAAACACGCAACGCGCAGTAGAAAAACCTATTTCCTCTAGAAGATCCATGCGAAGGGAGAAGAAAAATATACTAAGTTTACATAGGATAACTTGAGAGATTATACCTTTGTAGCGTGCTCACAGACTCCCGACAGCTCGGATCACAGCACAATCTCGCGTTCGCGCCTCTATGGTATCCACACGAACAAGCGTTCGTTTGTCTCACAAACTCACAAGATGGAGAAAGGTTGTGCTACCAACCTATAGAGTGGATTTCGGCCAAGAGGAGAGGAGCAATGAGAATGAAGAGAATTAAGCCAAAATGAAGAGAAAAACACTTAAGTATATTCATCCAATGAAAATACTTAATTAACATTAATAGCCTTAATGAGCATTTACACTCCATTAAGGACTAGGGATGTAAATAAACCAAACGGTTCGCGAGCTATTCGGAGCTCGATTCGGTAAAAAGCTCGTTCGAGTTCGTTCGTTTATCTTATCGAGCCGAGCTCGAACTCGATTTCGAACTCGACAGTTTTATCGAGCCGAGCTTGAGCTTAAGGATATTCGACTCGTAAGCTCGCGAGCCAAAAAAATGAGCCTTAAAACGAACCTTAAACCGAGCCAAAAAATGAACTCTAAAACGAGTCAAAAAATGAGCTCTAAAATGAGCCTTAAAATGAGCTTTAAAATGAGCCAAAAAATGAGCTCTAAAACGAGCCAAAAACGAGCTCTAAACGAGCCCGAAAACGAGCCCAAGCTTGTTTAATGAGTTAGGCTCGTTAACTTTGATAATCGAGCTAATAACGAGTCGAGCTTAAACTGTTCACAAGCTTGATAATTCTAAAACGAGCCGAGCTCGAGCCCGAATACAACTTAAACGAGCCGAGCTCGAGCCTAATATTGTTCGGCTCGGTTCGGCTCATTTACATCCCTATTAAAGACCACACACTTGTAACTCCTCATTTCAATTTCGAAAATTGAATCAAATGTATCATTGAATTTCGAAATTCAATGAATGTCTCATTAATCCTCACTTAAGTCTAACTCAAGTCTCCTCACTTGAGTCTAACTCAAGTTTAATTCACTTAAGTCTAACTCAAGTCTAATTCAATCGAGTCTTACTCAATTAATCTCATACAATTCAAATTCAATGAATCACATTTCATTAATTTGAATTGACTCCTTGAGTCTAGTTTGAATTGGACTTAATCCAACAATTAGATCCAATTGAGTCTAACTCAATAAGTCCAATTCAGATAAGACTTAATCCAATGATTCATCATATGAACCCATCTCCAAATCTACTTGTTATTTGTGTGTGACCCAATAGGTTCTCGTAACGTTGGCAATGTACCTAAATCAACATTTAGATACATAAGCAATGAGTGTCATCTAGTAAGGCATCATTGCTACCCAAGTGACGAGAAGGTCAAGATCCGACCTAACCTGTCCGTGGCTATTATCTTGTATGACTTGGCCCCTCTATCCTTGATATCTAGATTGATCAATGAGGCATAGACCGTGTCATCCTCTTATCAACCTTTATGTTTCTTGATCTCTAAGTAGACACACTCAATCAAATAAGCTCAATATCTCATATTGACTTATTTGAGCATGGTCATGCTTTCTTTGTGTCCTACTAATCAAGAGGCCCACAGATATCACTTCCGTCATATGAAAGGGATATATCCCATCTACATCACTCACATCTTTCCGTATAATTCATTACATACCCAGTGATCGAATTTATTGTCCATCTTGTTACAGGTGACGTTTGCCGATACCAAAGTACACAACTCCTTATATAGGGAACCGTAGTGACTTCAAGTCTAAGGACTATTCATACCAATAGTCACATGAGAATATTTATGACACTCATATAACGATCCATGAAACATTCTCATGGCAGGTCATTCAGTATATATTCTCTAATATATACCCATGTATCAACCTAATATCTCATATCCATGACTTATGAGATTAAGTCATCCGTTGACCTACATGCTAGTCTCAACATATTAATATTGTCCTTGCATATTAATGCTCAACTAGGAATAGTTAAGAGTAGTGTTCTTTACAATATCTCACTATCAATTCAACCAATTGATATACTGTAGATAAGAACCTACTACCCAAGGACATTATTATACTTATTCAATTGGTACCGAACTGAAATAAATATAATAACCAACTTTACCTTTTATTAATAATGATATATGATACAAAATGAGCCCTTTACAATCATCTCATAATTGATACTAGGGCTAATACTAACACTCACGTGCATCACGATCCAACAAGTGGTATCAGAGCAGGTACCACTCTGATTTAGTGCAACCACCAATCAGGCAAAGGGGGTGATTTTTTTTCTCTCTTTTCTTTTCGGTTTTAAGTTTTTCGACATAATCCAAATTGGTATAGTTACCTCTTTGGAAAATTCTTTTTCATAGCAATTCAAATTGAACTGGTGCAACACCAATTTAGTCTTAAATTCTTTTTTTCCCACACTGCTAAATCCAAGACCAAGTATTGGGATCCTCTTCTTTGTTTCTTTGTGTGCAAGGGTTATCGCCCAAATCGAGGGATTCATCACCCTCCGTCCTCCCCTATTCGACGGTGATGACTTCCCATACTGGAAGAAGTAAATTGAGGTCTATCTAAAGACTGACTTCGACCAGTGGTTCAGCGTCACCAGAGGCTACAAGGCTCCAGTTGACAACTCTGGAAATCCAATGGACCCGAAACATTGGAACCCAGAGATGAAGAAAAAAGTCCAGATGGAGTTCAAAGCCCTCAACACACTACAATGCGAGCTAACAAAGGAAGAGATGAACTGAGTGGGCCTACACAAAAATGTGAAGGAACTGTGGGACAAGCTCATCGAACTGCACGAAGAAACTAGCGACGCTAAGGTAACTAAAAGAGATCTTTATTTAAATAAGTTATTTAATATAAAAATACAGGAAGGAGAATCGGCGAGTCAACTCCACGCGAGGATAAAAGACATCCTCAACAGGCTTCACACCATCAACCACCAAATGGAGAACCGCAACCTAATAAGCTATGTTTTAAACACATTTCCTTAGAATGCATGTGGACATCCATCATGGATGCCTACGAAATTTTGAAGAATCTTTCAAAATTAAAGTTAGATGAACTATTTTATGAACTTGAGCTACACGAACAAACTAACGTCAGAACCGAGAAAGGTGTTGCTCTTTTTGCAGGTTCCTCCAAGGAAAAGTCAAGAACCAAGCCTGAATCTGAAGGTGAGTCTGACCAAGACTCAGAAGACGAAGAACACCTGGTGAACTTGGTAAGAAAAATATTGACCAGGAGAAAGAAGAACTTCAGCAAAAATAACCTGTAGAAGATCAACTCCACTACCGAACCAAAGAATGTGACCTGCTTCGGATGCAACAAGAAGGGGCACTACAATAATGAGTGCCCAAAGTTGAAGAATGACAAGAACTAAACAACCAAGAAGAAAGCACTCAAGGCGACATGGGACAAATCATCAGAGGAATCGGAAGCCGAAGATTGGAAGCACCGAAGCTACCTCGCATTGATGGCCCGCGAATCAGAATCGGAGGACGAATCGGAAGACAAGTCCGAACCCGAATCGAGCCACGAGTCCGTACTCGTTTCCAAAGGTTCCGATGAGGTATGTTTTAATTTAAACAAAAAGTTTTTTAAAGTCATTTCATGCTTAAATAGAAAATTAATTGAATAAGAAAATTAAAATAAGATGCTTCTTGAGGAAAACCAACACCTCAAGGAACAAATTGAAAAATCTAATCCAAATCAAGTCGTAAAACTTGAGGAGAAAAATTCAACACTAAAAATTGAAATTAACAAACTTAAAGGGTTGTTAGAAAATTTCACAACTAGATCTCAAAATTTAGATCTAATATTAAATAATCAAAAAGCAGTATACAACAAGTCCGAGCTTGGATATAAGTCCAGCTTAACAAATAAATCATTTATGTCACTTATAACTCAAAACAAAACACAAACTAAAGCTTGAGTTCCAAAAGCGTGCCTAACCACGTAAGTAGGAATTAACCAATACTATATACCCAAAGATAAAATGTATTATGTAAAGTCAAATTACCCAAATCAAAATCAAAACATAAAATTAAATCAACTAAACCAAAGTCAAACCATAGAAATAATTACAAGACCAACTCAAACCCAAATTATTATCAAGTCTACTATAATTATAAAAGTAACCGATATAAATTCAAAACCAAAACTTAAAAATTCTGATAAATAATTTAGTGGGAGGCTCCAAACTAGTTTACACCTCCAAAAGTAACCTACCCGGTAGGGTAATTAGGATTAAGTAAAAAGGGACAAAGTTTAACTTGACCTACGGTACTGGTGAAGTTTTGGATGATAGTAAGTTAGGGAAGCTCAGTCTATGCATGTCTAGGAAGATATGGTTTCAACCTAGTACATTTGGCTGAATGGAACTAACTGAAGCTATCCCTTACAAATCCTAACTAGTTAGACCAAGATTTTGTACTAAGTTCAATGGATAGAACTATTTGAAAAACTTTGAATGCATGGTTACACTACTCTAATAATGTCTAGATGACTCACCATAGCCCAGAAGTTTATCCAAAGAATGTCTGTTTGTTGAGCCCAAAGCTAAACTTGAATCTAATAAAAAGTTAAACCAAGCCCTGAAATTGAATCTAACTCATCTCACAAAAATTATAGGATTCCTTGATTGAAAAACATAGATCGAGTGAGATCACGAAGGACTTAAAATAAATTAAAATAAAATAAAATAAATTAAATTTAAAAAAATAAAATTAATTAATTAATTAAATTAATTAAATTAAATAATTAATTTAAAATAAATTACATTAAATTAAATTAAATTAATCAAATTAAAATAAATTAAATTAAATTAAATTAAAATTAAATTAATTAATTAATTAAAATAAAATAAAATAAAATAAAATAAATAAATTAAATTAAATTAAATAACTTAAATTTAAATTAAATCAAACTTAAAATTAAAAATAAATCAACTTAAAAATTAAACTAAAAAATTAATTTTGACTTAACAAAATTAACTTAAAAACTTGACTTAAAATATTAACTTAAAAAATTTGACTTATCAAAATTAACTTGACTTAAAAAAATTAACTTAAAAATTTGACTTAACAAAATTAACTTAAAACTTGACAAAAAAAAATTAACTTAAAAACTTGACTTAAAGAAAAATTAACTTAAAATTTTAACTTAACAAAATCTTCATCTCAAAAGAAAAAATTAACTTAACTTAAGAAAAAAAAAGAGTCGAAGGCGCCCTTAGAGGGCACCTTCGAAAGGCGCCTCCAACATCGATAGAAGACGCCCTCAGGAGCGGCGGGAAAAATCCCACCTAAACGGTGGAAGACACCTTCAGCCGATAGAAGGCGCCCTCCATAACCCATGGAAGGCGCCCTCCATCCAGATAGAAGGCACCTTCAACCCATTTTTTTCTAACGAACAAAGACTTTCCTTGTTCACGTTTGTTCATGAATCCAGCCACACCGAGGCACCTTCCAGCTCGGATTTCTCATATTCATCCTTGTTAAAACCTCAAGATGCCTCCTCGGTATACCCTACCTCATTATATTGCTTCAATATTTAATTTTTGTGCTTTTTTTATATATATTTATGCCTATATGCGTGTATAAAATTAGGAAAAGACGACATGTTACCCTTGCTCCTAGTAATGCCCCATCCACTGACGCTAGATTTCCTACTGAGCAACATAGGATAGGTTTTACTAAGCATTCATATGTTCCATTAAAATGTAGATATTTGAGTAGACCCTTCTTTACTCAGTATTGTACCCCCATTACACAAATGATTGAGCATTACTAGTTAGACAAACTGGTTTACTATAGTTATACAGTAAATCATGATTTGTGTGCTCAATTTTATAATAACTTAGAAAAAATAGATGACCTGACTTACTCCACCAGAGTTGGTGGAAAGGATTTTCAGTTTTCCCCTACCCTATTACGTACCACCCTAGGACTCAGGTCATCTGCATGTCCATTTTTGTGTTACCCTGGTAGGGATCTGCCATTTGTCAATCCTACTCCCACATTACATTAGATACTATCTATATGTATTTTTTGGGGAGAGAGACCACCTGTAGTGACTGACTTCAGGTCACTCTCTCTTAGGGTCCAGGACTATATCTTGTATCAAGTCCCGACTACTTGCATTTTGCTTATCATATCTCACAACGTTGTGACGATGCATCCTTCACACTCTTTCTTTTTGTATGCCCTATGTCAACATCTAGATATAGACATTGCATTCCATATGTTCCATAATGTCATTTATGCATCCGGTCTTGTCACTAGACTTGAGGTTCACATGCCTTATTGTCATATTTTGACATATATTTTTTCGACCTTAGAGATAGACACGACCCAGGGGAGGATCACTTCCCTTAGTGCATATGACGAGATCGGTCAGCGTCAGCTAGTGTTAGTACATATAGACATTACCACTCAGGGGATCCTAGCCTGAAGAGGTGGGCAGCAGCCAGCTGCTCCAGTCGAGGCCAAGGATGAATTTTTTGTTCTAACCGAGGGAGAGGAGATTCTTGGATACCCTCCCACTCCGGCACAGCCCTCGACTTCGACCCAGCCCTCGACCTCGCTATCCATCAAGGATCGACTCGCTCATCTCGAGGAGTCCTCCGTGCAGATACAACAGTCAGTCTCAGATAGTTTCAGCGCACTCCGGGGGGAGATGACCTCCAAATTCACTTCTCTCTGAGATGACATAACCACCAGATTAGCTGAGATTCTGCAGACTCTGTGCACACCCGAGCGACCCCTACCTCTACCTCCAGCTGACGATGATCAGACTTGATCATATCACATACATTACTATCATTGTATATATTTGACTTACTATTTATAGACAGTTTTTGGTCTATTTGAGAAATTAGTAGTGTGTTTAAATAGACTATGATTCTAAATTGTAAAATTATTTTCAAAATTTGTCTTTAAAATTCTAGGATAAAACTTTTATTTATATTTCTCAAAATTCCCTAATTTTAGAAATTTCAAAATCAGTTTTAGCCTTAGTCTAGATCAAATCCTTAGAATGCATGCTCCTATAGATCTAGGACTTGAGCATCTCACCAATACAATAGGGTTACTTTGTTTGTGTATTGTTAAACTTAGAAAATGGTGAGATGCATAGGCAGATTATCTGGACTTAAGATGCTTACATCAGTGCATCAAGACAAGTCTGAGCATTAAAAACCAAACTAACAGAAATCAGGTTAAGTTTTTCAGCTTAGTCAAATACTAACTGAATAAATTAACTTAACATGACTAACCAAGAGAAAACTGTTATCTTTTGATAGTCAATAAGTAACTAATGGTTAGATAGTTAAGGATACTTTCTAGTTGTTTTATTTTAAAATACTGTCAGGTTCAGGGGGAGTATTAATAGTTTGCAAACTGTTTACATTTTTTAAAAAATATTTTACAAAATTATTTTTATAACATGCTTCCAATTTTTTTTAGGGGGATTACTAAACTGCTATCTTTAAATTTTTTTTGTTTACTTTCTTAGCCTTAAAAGTTTTAAAGATAAATTTTAAAAATCAGTTTCACAAATGTCTAATTTTTTTTGACATAGCCTTCAAAAGGTTTTCTTAGTTAAAATTTTATCATCTTATTTTGAAAACCTTAAATTTTTGAAAAGACATTTTTGAAAACATCCCTTATATCTTTTTCAAAATTCAATTTTTTGAAAATATTTTTCAAATGTTTTGGAAGTTATATTAAAATGTTTTCAAAATTCAATTTTTAAAATGTTTTCCATTTTTTTTAACATGTTGTTTATTTAATCTTCTAACTCTGTTCTAGCATTTTTCAAAGTTTATATCCTTTAGAAATGCAATGAAAAGATTATAAATTTTGAAAATTATGCGACGTTAGTAGACTTTGAAAATCATTTCAACTTTATTTTTAGAAATTCTACAATGAAGATTTAAGACATATTTGAATTTTTTTTTAAACTTCTTTATTGATTTTTTTTTTTGAACAACTTATTAACTTATTTTTGTAAGTTTAACTTCCTCCACTAACCCTGAAAATTTTCTATTATTGAAATTTTCCTTCCTTTACTTAGCCAATTTTCTCAAACTTGTCTATGCTTATTATTTTTTATGAATGCCAAAAGGGTAGAGTTAGGTGGATTAAGTTAGCAAAATACTAGACAAAACACCAAACTCCGACTAAATCAAAATCATCTCATTGGTCTAGTTATTTTTGCATATTTTCCACTAACTTAACCCAGGTTGTCATTGCATCAAAAAGGGAGAGATTGTTGGTGCGGTTAGCACTAACGGTCTAACTCAAATTTTGACTAATGATAAAGTAAGTTAAGTTAGGTTCATTGTAATTTAATAATATGACTGAGTGTGCAGGAGAAATCCAGATAGGTTGATGGGCTGACCGGATAGCTGGCACGAAGTCTAGCTAGGTCAACGGGTCGACCAGATAGTTAGCACAAAGTCCAGCTAGGTCGATGGGCCGATCAGATAGTTGGCATGAAGTCCAGCTAGGTTGACGGATCGATCGGATAGCTGGCATGAAGTCCAGCTAGGTCGGCGGACTGACTGGATAGCTAGCATGAAGTCTAGACTGGTCGACGAACTGACTGAATGTCTGACAAAAGGTAAGTAAAGGTAAGTCACTGGAGGAGAGTGACTCTGTGAGGACGCATCCGAGTTGAGGGACAGTGGGCGTCAGTCCAGTTTAGGTCCATTTGGGATCCCTATATTGAGACTTTGACTAGTTCCTGGTCCTAGGAGGACAGAAACTAATTACTACTATTTATATTTGTGCTTACACTTGTCTTACAAGGTATTTGGACTAACATATTTTGTGCAGGGCAAGCAAGAAAGCAACTCTACCTTCGGGTGAACAGTATTCGAAGGCGCCTTCCATGGCTATGGAAGGCGCCCT
Organism: Zingiber officinale; assembly: GCF_018446385.1. Classification (NCBI taxonomy): domain Eukaryota; kingdom Viridiplantae; phylum Streptophyta; class Magnoliopsida; order Zingiberales; family Zingiberaceae; genus Zingiber; species Zingiber officinale. The sequence goes on along the minus strand of NC_055995.1, from coordinate 90,815,504 downwards.
CCGTAGGATGATTTTTTGAAATCGGTCGCAGATAAGTGTCGGTTCGCTCGGGATAGGATTTGGCTTATTAGAGGCGCCTTCCATGCTTATGGGAGGTGCCCTCCAAGCCTTTTATAAGGAAGTCTCGAGTAGTCACTTACATCAAGTACATACGAGCTACTACACATGTATTGAAGCTTCTGATTGCTCTTGGTTCTTGCTATAACTCTACTGTGAAGCTGCTGAGCCTGATGACTGCTCCGAGGAGTTCCGATCGCGTCCGATAGACAGACATCAACACAAAGTGCCTCATTTCGATTCCTAAAAAGTGTTGGTAAAATCTTGTTATTACTTACTATAAAAGGACAAGTGCAGTGTGTTGCACTTGACCTAACTTCTCTTGTACTCGATTCTCTCTTCCGGGGTACCGGAAGAGGTTTTTAGTGGATTGTCCATCGATAGGTCCGCGGGACCTGTGCCTTGGAGTAGGAGTCGCCGAAGACTCCGAATCAAGTAAAAACCACTTGTGTTCTTTTCAGATTTCTTTTCTTTTATTTCTTACTTTCTGCTGTGTACTCGTGTTTTCAAAAATCAAAAAAGAAGCATTTTGAAAACCACGTGATTCACCTCCCTCCCCCTCTCACGTGTGTCACGATCCAACACAAGGTAGCTAGGGAAGTTATTCCTAGTAAATACCTAGAGCATCCAAGGAGCATCAATAGATTTTGGGTTCCTAGGAGCATATTCTCTACACCATAGATAGGTTTAGAGAGTGTCAACTCTAAATGGGTAAGGGTGGTTAACCTAACCTTGATAAAGTTGACACTTGGAGGCATTTTCAAGGTTTTTGTTAACCTTTGAAAATGAGAGCGATTAATGGATTACTCTTTAGAGGAGTAAATGTGTTAAAATTTGAGGAATTACACTTTATTTAAATTAGCACAACTAATCAATAGTAAATGAAATGCCAAGTTGGGTTTTTGGCATTTTCTTGAAAAAATATGGGCAATCTAGGATTAGATTTTAATTTAGCAAGGATTAAGGATACTTAGATAGATTATCTAGATATATTTTATTTATGCTAAATTGCCATGATTGTTTGCCCATCATATGCAATGACATCATATTTTACATTCATGCCTATTATGAAAAACAAACAAAAATACCATAGTAAGTCATACATACATCATGTAGTTATAGTATGTTTTCTTTTGAAAATTACTTATTTTGATGTATATCATAAAATTATCATGCATTAGTTTTAAATTCCGTATAATTAAAGACAATGACATTTACTAACAAGTGAATCCTAGGTGGATGTACATGAATTAAAATACCTAGATAGATATGCATGATCCCTAGTTCAGGGCAAAATCAAAATTTACATCTCACAAGGACTATAAGGTGACTGTATGCGTTTTAGTGCACATTAGATACAAGTGAGATGTTGAAGTTTTCAAGAGTTTTCAAGTTTGTGTCAATCATTGAAAATAAGGTGTATTTTCTTAGAAAACTATTTTTCTATGATAGTATATACCCTAAATAATGTTTACAAGAAGTTTCATGATTTTTAGAATTTTGTAAAATTTTTAGGACATTTCTGAATTTCACTGAAATTGAATTTCAGGAAATTGGAGCTTCAATCGATCAGCCGATCGATTGGAGTGTCTCAATCAATCGGGCGATCGATTGAGATGGGGTTTTCTCGCGAGTAGAGACTCGTGGAATCGATTAGCCAATCGATTCAACGTTGCTGAGTCGATCGGGCAATCGCTTCAAGCAGTTTTTCCGTGAATCGCTTCAAGCAGTTTTTTTGTGAACAGAAGCTCATGGAATTGATCAGTGGATCGATTGAACAAGTGGTAATCGATTTAGTCCCAACCCAATCGATCGAGAAAGGCTGATTTTGGCTGGGAAAGCCTAGTTTCAGCACTTTAAGTTATTTTTAGCTTCATTAACCACTCTTAATCCCTTGGAATATATTTATATACATTTAAGGGTAGTTTTCATGATGAAAACTGGGAGAAATGGTTATGGAACACTAGGTTAAAGTTTATGTTGAGATTTGTATACAAATATTAATACTTGAATCTCAAAACTTCAAGTTTTGAGTTTTCTAAATATTTAGAGATTCCAAGTCATTATTGATACAATGACAAAAGTTTGGAACATGCCTATAGGGGGAGTTACTCTTTAAGGACATGAAAATTAATTTTTTTTCAAATACCATGGAAGGTGGTTAACGTTCGTTAGCGTAAATGCTCAAGGTTGAGCATTGAAAAATAATGGAGAGTGGATATCTTTAGTGTTGAGTTGTGGATGCTCTAGGATGAGCATTATGAAGTGAATTAATGCTCAAGGGTGGGCATTGGATACAATGAAGAGTATGAGACCATCATTGTTGGAATGATGAATGCTCTAGGATGAGCATTGTGAAGTGGTTTAATGCTCAATGGTCAGCATTGGACACAATGAAGAGTATGTGACCTTCATTGTGATGTTGTGAACAACAAGTGAAGTTGTGAACAACATGTGAGTTACTCTTCAAGAGGAGAGTTTTTGATGTGTGCCAAAGGGGGAGAATGTAGGGTTTAAGTTAGACTTTCATTACTTAAAGAGGGAGTTTGCCCTCTAGGAAAGGGAGATAATGAAGGAAACTCTTATTCATCCTTTGGCATGAAGAAGAAGTTGAGGCTATGGGATTAGCCTAACTTAAAAGTATTGTCAAACATCAAAAATGGGAAGATTGTTGATGCAATATCCTTGGGTCAAGGTTGACCAAGTTGACTAAGCTTGAGTTGGCTCAAGTTTAAGTCTTGATATTTGGGTTTCAATGTTTGACAATATATGGAGATTGTAGATGCAATCGTCCGATTAGGAAGATTGTTGGTGCAATTTACCTCTAGTCAAGGTTTGACTAGTTAGATGTAAAGAAGAGTCAAGTAGGTCAAGGTTGACCGGATACTTGATTGGGAAAGTCCTAAATGGAGGTTAGGCAAAGGGAAGTCTTGGTGAGTGAAGCTAGGTAGTTGGAAATCCTGGTGAGTGAAGCATGGTGAAAGACCTAGTGAGTGAAGCTAGGCAGTGGGAAAATCCTGGTGAGTGAAGCCAGGTGAAAATCCTAGTGAGTGAAACTAGGTGAAAGTCCTGGTGAGTGAAGCCAGACAGTGGGTAAATCCTAGTGAGTGAAGTTAGGTGAAAGTTCTGGTAAGTGAAGCTATGCAGATGAAAAATCCTAGTGAGTGAAGCTAGATGAAAGTCCCGGTGAGTGAAGCTGGGCAGTGGGAAATCCTGGTGAGTAAAGTTAGGTGAAAGACCTAGTGAGTGAAGCTAGGCAGATGGAAAGTCCTAGTGAGTGAAGTCATGCAGATGAAAAATCCTAGTGAGTGAAGCTAGGCATATGGAAAGTCCTGATGAGTGAAGTCATGCACGTGGAATTCCAGGTGGGTCAAGGTTGACCGGACACCTGGTGTTGGGAAGTCCAAGTAGGTCAAAGGAGTGATCGGATACTTGGCACAAAGAAATCCTGATGTGTCAAAGGTGACCGGACATATGGTGGAAGGAAGTCCAAGTGGGTCATGGAGGATCGGACACTTGGCACGAGACGGTAAGTCTAAGTGGGTCAAGGTTGACTGGACACTTGGCATGAGGAGAAAAATCCAAGTGGATCAAAGAATTGATCAGACACTTAGTGAAAAAGTCCCAACAGGTCAAAATTGATTGGATGCTAGGCACGAGGGTCCTAACAAGTCAACATTGACCGGATGTTGGGTGGGAGCCACTTTTTCTTAGCCACAATTTGCTTAGCCACTTTTTCTTCTTTTCCACTATGAGAGAGTATACAAGGTCATAAAGTGGGTGCAATTAGTATGAGTTTAGTTGTTCAAAAGTTTGATTAAGTTGTAAAAAGTTCAGGTGAAATGTTTAGTTGTTATTAATTGGCGGTTTACCTATTTTTTTTAAAAAAATTCTTACAGGATGACACTGAGCTAAAGTATTTACGATGGATTTCACATTTCAATGTGATAAAGCTGTTGGGCAATTTGCATAAAATAGATAAAAGAAAATGGATAGACTTTGGGGGGAATGATAATTATGTTTCTGGATTGAGTATGCTATCTCAATTCTCAGACACCATCCTAATACAACTTAGCACAAGTTGAAGTGAAAGGCGAGCACCTTCAATGGGCATTTACCGTTGAGTGTCAGGTCTATCAAGTTATTAAGATTCTTCAATCTATCAGGTTATTAGGTTATCAATATTCTTCAAATTTGAGGTAGAGAAGATGATAAAAAAAATATATTTAAGGTAATTGGAGTTCTAGATCTACATTTGTGTTTATCTCTTGAGTAATTGTTGTCCCAAGAGATAAACACATGTGTAGATGTAGGTCTTCTCCTGTGACAAAGTTTGAAGAAGAATCTTGATAACTTGATAGATTCAGAGACTTGACGGGGAGTGTTAATTGAACCTTGTAGTTAAGTTTGTGTTAAGTTGTATTGATGATGATCCTAATAAACGTTCATCAATGAAAGAAATTTTCAAGTTCATCGAGCATATTCAAGATGCTTTCAATTCTTGATCGAATCATTCTGACCCTTTATCATGCGATATCTATTTGACTTTTAGATGAATGGTTTTTGAGTTGATATATTTCCATGCTGAAACAGAATTATCATTCTCTAGATTCAAGGCATCCCGTACTTTTATCAGGATTTTAGTACGACTTCTGTTCTTTTTTCAAGACCCAACTATTTATTATTTTCATTGTTTTAGATTAATTATAGTATCAAATTTTTGTTTGCAGATTTGTTTTTGCTTATCTTCAGCGCTGTTGGTAAACAAATTAATAAGATCAGGAATTCAAATTCATATAGAATTTCTACCATTCCCATTCCGAATAAGAATTATCTCGTTCAATGTAGTACACGCACTTTGAAGTGAGATAAAAAAATCGAAAGAATGTTTATAAACATGTATTTCAAATTACATTTTGAGTAAAAAAGACATATTTTATTGGAATCGTCAAAATATATATATATATATATATTTGTATTTAGTATCAAAATGATGCACCATTTCAGTTCAGTCCATTTTATTTTTTTTATGAAATCGTCATTTGCTCGACTCTATGTGCTACGTGCACCGAGTGATTTGGAAGCATCCTGTCACCCTAAAATGAGTGCTTTGTTGATGTTTGCAATTGTGATAATTATATAATTGTAACTTTTTTTAAAAAAATTTTCGGGCTAAGGTTGAGTTGGTTGGTGTAGGACGGATGTTATTATACTAGGGAAGGGAGTGAAATTCCGTAAAGGTAAGAAAAATATCTTCCTCTAGAGTGAAATTCGATTACAGATTTTTAAATTTATCGTTTTTATAGATGGCTGTGTGGGCTATTGGAACGATGGACTTTACCTTTTACTATACATTGGAAAGTCTTCTTTTATCTTTGAAGGCTTTTTCGATGACGAATTTTATCTTTTGATAACACATTCAAAAGTCAGATCCTTTATATTATATTTGAAACTCATGTCTGTGATGCTCACTTCGCCAACCCTAAATATCAATTTAAGTTTATTTATTAAAAACTTATATATTTAAATAAAATGAAAATTTTTACAATAATTTAGCATTTGATTGCTCTTTATACTATGAAATCTGTATGTAAGTTTTTTTTTTCTTCGAATTAAAATTCTAAATATATTTTAAAAAATAAATATAATTGAGCACCATGGTGTAGACATTGAGATAATTGTTAGAGTGTGTTTGGTTCAAATTATCCTATATAATCTTGGTTATGTGATTATCAAGTAATCACATAATCAAAATTCTAGGTAAAGACGTAGCCAAGGTTGGGCTACACTGGGCTCCAGCCCAGTGCAACCCAAATAATCTCCATGTATTCATCACTCCTTGCAATATTATTTCCAGGTTGCATTGGGCTCCAACCCAGTTTAGCCCAACCAATTTTTATATAACAACCACTTTTGACAATATTATTTTATGTCAATACCAGAATAGGTCTTATATGAACACCAATGATGAAGCAATACTGGGGTATTTGGTGTTGAATTTTGTATTAAATTCAAAGTATTTGTTGGTAGTGTTTTTAGTCCCATATTGCTAAGTGGAGAAGCTTGGAAGGGCTTATATAGGAAGCCCTTCCATCCTTGCTTAGCAATGATAAGGGGACCTACACGCATGCGCGGGCCAAGCCCAAATCGAGTGGATTTGGGGGGTTCGAGCCGGAAATCCATAAACCGGGCGTCATGCGCTCACGGGCGGCCCGGTCTGTTTTTGCTAGTTTGGTTCAGTCTGAACCAAACCAGAGTTTGGTTTTTGTTCCACGTAAGGAACGGACGCAACACCGCGCGAGAGGAGACGCGGACGCGTTTCCTCGCTAGCGAAGCAGTGCTTCGTACCTCCTCAGAGTGAATAAAAGGGGACAAGCAGTGCCTCTATTCTTCACTCAATCTTCCTTCTTCTCCCTTCTCTGTGCGATACATTCTGCACAGCACCTCCTCTGTTTTTTCTTTCCGAGTTCGAGTCTTTCTGCGCCTTTGTTGTGTCCTGAGGCTTGGTCTTTCGGCGATCTGAGGTTGGGTCCGAGTGTCGCGTTCGTTTTGGAGTGCACCTACGGACAAGACGAGCGGTTGTCGGATCTTGGGGGAATTTTGCCGGGGAGCCTTTGCACCGTGAGGCGGCAATAAATTCTCTAAGGACAGTCGGCGTGCCGACGCTTCAACCGAATAACTATATTCTAAACCCGACTACTTTATTTATCTGTCTATTGCATGCTATTTTTGTTTCAATATAATACTGTTGTTTATATTGCTTTAAATATATTACCAACATTCTTAGAGAAATTTATTGCTTGTATCAATAGACATGATGAATGATAGGGTAATAGGATCTGATGAGGCTAGTGCTAGACCCGAGAAATTTTACGGGCAAAACTTCAAACGTTGGCAACAACGGATGAAATTTTGGCTTACTACCCTAGGGCTATTCTCCGTTATAGAAACAGACCCTCCTTCACCTACTGAAGAGGAACCTGCCCATAGTGCTGCCTTAGAGAGGTTTAAGCAAAGGGATTATCTCTGCCATGGGAGAATCCTATCTGCCCTCTCAGACGCACTATTTGATGTGTACTGTTCAACCGCTTCAGCTAAAGAGCTGTGGAAATCTTTGGATAAAAAATACAACTCTGAAGATTCTGGTTTAGAAAAGTATACTGTGGCAAAATTCCTGAACTTCAAAATGGTTGAAGGCAAATCTGTGGTTGAGCAGACACATGAATTCCAAGTTCAAATTCATGGTCTTGCTGAAGGAGATATGCCATTACCTGAAAAATTTCAGGTCTTATCTATCATCGAAAAATTGCCTCCGAGTTGAGAAGATTTTGGCATGACTCTTAAACATCGGAGAGGTAAAATCTCTCTAGAAGATTTGATGATTGCCTTAAATATCGAAGAAGAACATCGGAAGCAACATAAAAATGTTGATACAAGAATGCCTATGGATTTTATTCCAAAGGCAAATGTAGTAGTCTCATCTGACAAGAAGAAATTCAAAAATCAGAAAATGAAGAACAAGATGAAACCCAACCTAAAGGTTCAAAAGAAAACTGGAACTAAACCTAAGCCTTGCTGGGCATGTGGACAGGTTGGACATTATGTCAAATTCTGCCCTAAGCGAAAGGACAAGAACCAAAGCAATACGTCCAACATCAAGGCACAAGTAAATGTCGTGACTGCTAGTGACGACACCAGTGATAGGTTTGTTACCTTCAAACCCGAACTAAACTTGATCTATCAACCCAATGAATGGTTAGTTGATACAGGTGCTAATGTACACTGTTGTGCTGATCGATCTGCCTTCCTTACTTATCAGGTAATTGAAGGCACTTCCGTGACCATGGGGAACCATTCTGCAGTCAGGGTGTTTGGGATAGGACAAGTTGACCTGAGGTTCACCTCTGGAAAAGTCCTGTCACTGCATGAGGTGCATCATGTTCCAGCGGTCCGTCGGAATTTGATTAGCGGATCAAAGTTAGTTCGTGCTGGTTATGAGTTGAACTTCAAATGTAATAAAGTTGTAATATTACATTTAGGAACCTTTATTGGAAAAGGTTACCTTAATGAAGGTTTATTTAAACTCAATGTAGAAAATGCTACTTTAAATAAAACTTCTGATATTGGTTGTTCATATAACATTGAGTCTTATGATCTGTGGCATGACAGATTAGGACATGTCAATTTTAATACCGTAAAAAGGATGATGAATCTTGACATGATCCCTAAGCATGCTATAAATGATAAGAAAAAATATGAAATTTGTGTGCAATATAAACAACCCCGTAAACCCTTCAAATCAATTGATAGAAATTTTGATATTTTAGAATTGATTCATACTGACTGTTGTGAGTTTAACGGTGTAATAACGAGAGACCATAAAAGGTATTTCATTACCTTCATTGATGATCACTCTCATTATTGTTATGTTTATTTGCTAAAAACCAAGGATGAAGCTTTAGATAAATTTATGATTTTTAAATCTGAAGCTGAGAATCAAACCGATAAAACTATTAAGAGGTTAATGTCTGATAGGAGTGGAGAATTTACCTCGAACTTGTTTCAGAAATTTTGTCAAGATACAGGTATAATCCATGAGGTAACTGCTCCATATAGTCCTCAATCCAACGGTATAGCAGAACGAAAAAATCGAACACTTGAAGATATGATTAATTCCATGTTAGGCAGTTCTGGGTTACCCAACTTTATGTGGGGGGAGGCTCTATACACTGCATGCCATGTGTTAAATAGAGTCCCAATGAAGTCAAGGGATAAAACCCCATATGAGCTTTGGAAAGGCCGAAGGATAAGTTTGAAATACCTTAAAGTGTGGGGGTGCCTTGCAAAGGTACTAGTACCTGAACACAAAAGGAAAAAACTTGGTCCAAAGACCGTAGATGGTATCTTCTTGGGTTATGCTCAAAATAGTATTGCATATAGGTTCCTGATTATTAAATCAGAAATTCCTGGAATAGATGCAAATACTATTGTAGAACTTCGCGATGCTACATTTTTTGAGGATATATTTCCTATGAAGACGAGAACACCTCAATCTAGTATTCCTACTAGAAAAGAGCCTTCTTCTGTAGAGGTCCCATTATCCGTAGTGGGTACACCTTCCTCAAGTCACTCTAGACTAGATGAATCTAGTGAGTGTACAGAACCGAGGAGCAAGAGGCAACGTGTGTCTACGGATTTAGGCCAGGACTTTATCACCTATAATATAGAAGGTGACCCTGTGACATATAGAGATGCTATGGCTTCTCCTGAAGCTAAGTACTGGAAAGAGGCCATTAAAAGTGAAATGGACTCTATTATCTCTAATGCTACTTGGGAGTTAGTAGATTTACCTCCTGGGTGTAACACTATAGGATGTAAATGGGTGTTTAAAAGAAAACTAAAACCTGATGGGTCAGCAGATAAATTCAAAGCCCGCCTAGTTGCTAAGGGATTCAAACAGAAAGAAGGGATTGACTATTTTGACACTTATTCTCCTGTTACAAGAATTACTACAATCCGAGTATTAATAGCATTGGCGTCCATATATCATCTTGAGATCCATCAAATGGATGTTAAAACGGCATTCCTTAATGGAGATCTTGAAGAAGAGATATATATGGATCAACCTGAGTGATATGTAGTTTCTGGAAATGAGAACAAAGTTTGTAGGTTAGTCAAATCTCTTTATGGTTTGAAGCAAGCCCCAAAGCAGTGGCACGAAAAATTTGATAGAGCTATGTTATCATTTGGCTTTGAAGTGAATGACTCTGATAAATGTGTATATGCTAAAATGAAAGGTGATAATTGTATTATCCTATGCTTATATGTAGATGATATTCTACTGTTTTGAACTAGCCTTTCTATTATAAATGAGACTAAGACCCTCTTAAGTGGTAAGTTTGATATGAAGGATATGAGTTGCGCTGATATGATTTTAGGGCTGAAGTTGACTCGATCAACTGATGGAATAGCAATTTCTCAGTCACTCTATATTGAGAGAGTATTAGAGAAATATGGCTATAGCCAAGTTAAATCTGTAGTCACACCCTATGATCCTTCAAAAACTCTTCACAAGAATAAGAGTGGTGTGTCAGTGTCTCAATTAAGATACTCACAAATAATAGGTAGTCTAATGTATTTAGCAAATTGTTCTAGACCTGATATTTCTTTTGCTATATCGAAATTGAGCAGGTTTACCAGCTGTCCGGACAGAACGCATTGGGATGCATTAGACAGAGTACTCAGATATCTGAAATGCACTATATCCTTGGGCTTGTGGTACGGGAGATACCCTGCAGTCCTGGAGGGATATAGTGATGCTAGTTGGATAGATGACACTGCTGAGTGTAAAGGCGTTACTGGTTATGTCTTTACACTTGGAGGCGGTGCAGTTGCTTGGAGGTCTATTAAATAGACGATTATAACTCGGTCTACATCTGAGGCAGAATTGTGTGCTTTGGATACCACAGTAACTGAAGCTGATTGGCTTAAGGGTCTTCTTTCTGAAATTCCCTTGATGATGAAGCCAATACCTTCTATTTCAGTACACTGTGATAATCAAACAACAATAGCTCAGATTAGAAGCTCCAAGTATAACCAGAAACAGAAGAGACATGTACGAATAAGATTAAAGTCTATTCGTGAGCTAGTGTCTCTTGGAGTGGTGTCATTGGACTTTGTAAGTTCAAAAGACAATATTGCTGACCCACTCACTAAAGGACTTGATTCTGAGAAAATCAAGAGATCCAGTAAGGGAATGGGACTGAGGCCTGTCCTGGTTTCATCTATAGCGGCAACCCAACCTATCTGATTGGAGATCCCAAAAAGTAGGTTCAATGTGGTACAAACAAGCTATAAGGGTGAAACGTAAGCATCAAATTGATTGAGATGTAATCTCATAGTCTTTTCCCTGGATAGATGCTTGACTGCTAGTAAGGATGAGCTTAGGAGCTCTTAATGAGTTTAAGGTCTTAATGACAGGATGCTTGCAGAACATCCTTGGAGAACTCACCTATGTAAGTGTAACTGTGTGGCCGCAGTGTGGGGGGTCTAGGCAACTCCCCTTAGCACTTATGAAACAAGATTCGGTGGCATGGTCGTAATGCACCAACCCAGAAGGATTCAACCGTCGCCCGTGATGAGTTGTTACCAATTGACTTCACATATAAAAAAGAAGGTTTAAGTTCAAGACCTAGTTCACTTCAAACCTATGTGAATAAGATTGGTGTACTCAGGTGAAAATTCAAACCGGAAGGTATTTTCACTAAAAGCTCATTGCAACCTAGCCTCAGGACATATTTTATCTTTTAAATCGAAATGATTTGAATTTGTGGGGGATTGTTGAATTTTGTATTAAATTCAAAGCATTTGTTGGTAGTGTTTTTAGTCTCACATTGCTAAGTGGAGAAGCTTGGAAGGGCTTATATAGGAAGCCCTTCCATCCTTGCTTAGCAATGATAAGGGGACCTACACGCATGCGCGGGCCAAGCCCAAATCAAGTGGATTTGGGGGGTTCGAGCCGGAAATCCATAAATCGGGCGTCACGTACGCGATTAACGCGCGCAGGGGGGGTGCAAATCCCCAGCCCGTGGGCCTTGCGCTCACGGGCGGCCCGGTTTGTTTTTGCTAGTTTAGTTCAGTCTGAACCAAACCAGTTTGGTTTCCGGTTCGGTTGGTTCGAACCAAACCAGAGTTTAGTTTTTGTTCCGCGTAAGGAACGGACGCAACACCGCGCGAGAGGAGACACGGACGCGACACCGCGCGTGAGGAGACGCGGACGCGTTTCCTCGCTAGCGAAGCAGTGCTTCATACCTCCTCAGAGTGAATAAAAGGGGACAAGCAGTGCCTCTATTCTTCACTCAATCTTCCTTCTTCTCCCTTCTCTGTGCGATACATTCTGCACAACACCTCCTCTGTTTTTTCTTTCCGAGTTCGAGTCTTTCTGCGCCTTTGTTGTGTCCTGAGACTTGGTCTTTCGGCGATTTGAGGTTAGGTCCGAGTGTCGCGTCCATTTTGGAGTGCACCTACGGACAAGACTAGCGGTTGTCGGATCTTGGGGGAATTTTGCCGGGGAGCCTTTGCACCGTGAGGCGGCAATAAATTATCTAAGGACAGTCGGCGTGCCGACGCTTCAACCAGATAACTATATTCTAAACCCGACTACTTTATTTATCTGTCTATTGCATGCTATTTTTGTTTCAATATAATACTGTTGTTTATATTGCTTTAAATATATTACCAACATTTGGTTGATGGGTTTGGGAATGAGAGAATGGAATGATAGTAAAAGATAGTGTTTGGATTATGGGTTTCGGAATGATATTTTGGGAATGATTACTAGATTTATGGGAATCAACCAAACTCATATAAATTGATGGATTTTATTTTCATTCCTATTCTCATTCCATCCTACTATCAAACTCATACTCATAGTCATTCTCATCATTTAACCAAACGCCCCCTAAGATTTAGCCTAGGACGAGTGATGATCATGGCTACGCCATTGGTTATGGGGAATAAAACATAACCAAATGTTGTTTGGTTCAATCTAAATAATACAACAAAAACTTGTTTGTTTGAAGATTTTTAATGAATAACCTAATTTAATATTTTACTATATTAACCTCATTTCAAAACCAACTATACTAAACTCTACGTTTTTTTACTTTTACTTTTTCACATTTTTCTTTATATATATATATATATTTTATTTTGTTTGTTTTTTTTTTGATGATTTTTATTTTTTCCATTTTTTAAAGTTTTTTTTAACTTTTTTAACTTTTCTATTTTTTAAGTTTTTTTTTAAAATTTTTTAAGTTTTTTACATTTTTTTTATTTTTTAAGTTTTTTTATTTTTTAATTTTTTTAATGTTTTTTACATTTTTTTCTATTTTTTATTTTTTTATGTTTTTTTAACGTTTTTAAATTATTTTTTACTTTTTAAATTTTTTAAAATTATTTTATGTTTTTTATTTTTTATTTTTTTATTATTTTTTATGGGTTTTTATTATTTTTTTTATGTTTTTTAAAAATTTAAATTTTATTTTTAGATTTTTTTATTTTTTCTTTATGCTTTTCTTTTTTTGTCACATTTTTTTTTTTGTCCGAGGATATTTTGGGTAAAAAAAATTCGTTAACCTCGGAATCAAGAAAAATCTTAGTTTTTCGAGGTTTTCCGATTGCTGGTTGCATGTCCCTTTTGCTGACATGTCTGACATGAAACATTATTCGGGAATCATCAATTACCTAAACCAAATAGAATTTTGTTAATAAATTTGAATGGATAACCAAAATTATCTAAAATAATCCCCAACCAAATATACTTTTAATATTTAAGACGTCCAGTTAGTTAAAGGATAATATATTTATTATAATGAGATTGGGATTGATTTCTAATGGTCTTCGGCATTATAAGTTGGTTTTATAATTTATTTTTTTAATATGGTGAAGAGTCGGTTATAATCACTTTTAATATACTATTATAATTATATATCTGATAGTGTATAAGGGTGTAAATGAGTTAAGTCGCTCATGAATAGTTCGATCAAAGCTTGAGCCGAGTTCGGAGCTGACTGAGCTCGAATCGAGCTCGATCTTGTTTAATATTCGAGTCGAGCACGAGCTCATTTAATACTGGCTCGATGACTTATTGAGCTTGCTCGAGCCATGCTAATTAATATTTTAACATTTAAAATAATTTTTTAAAAATAAGTTAAGGAGTTATTTATGATTAGAGTGTTTTATTATGTAAATAGAGGTTGAAGTTCCATTTAAATCATTGTTTTGAGCTGAGCTCGAGCCAAAGATTAAGTGGTCGAGCTTGAGCTTAGATTTAAAAATATGCTCGAGTTTGAGTCAAATCTTTTTAATTTTCTCGAGCTCGAGTCAATTCAAACTCGGCTCCACTCATCTACCCCTTAATAGTATATTTTTGCAAATAAAAATAAAATGAAGCTGAATTTTATTTTGATAATAAATAAAAACGAGTAAAAAAATACTCTTTTTAATTTTTTATCTCTGAAAAATGTGAACGTATTTTAGTTGTAACAAAAATAAATTTATAATCAGCGTTACTTACTGCGGTGACGGATGGCATTGCATTGCGTTGAAATTTAGACATTAGTGAAATAGCAATGAATAATTAATATTGGTCCGGTGGTAAGGATGGGCTCATCTTGTAGAAGGTCATCGTCACGTGGAGGGTCATAGTCAAAGTGGTCAACATCCTGAGCACTCATTCGATCGGGCGAACCACCTTCCCGGTCGGTATGAAGACTAGTCGATCCGACACTTCGATAGCTCGGCCAAATACCGAGCTTCCGACGCTCAAAAATCTTAAGCATAGAAGGACAAAGGCCGAGCGACCGTCTCGCTCGATTAAACGGTGGGCACAGCCCCGACCAGCTCGACAGGACAGAGCCGGACAGCAGATCATTGGCCGAGCGGCTCTCCCGCTCGACCCGACCATGGTATCACCCGGACAACAGATTGGCCGAGCAGCTCTCCCGCTCGACCCAATAACGGACAAAAGGAGCAGTTAGAAATATCTTCCTAGGGACCAGTGTCGCCAACAGGCGGCATGATTGGCGGCATGGTCAGACAAAGAATCATATGACGGAAACTTTCACTGTCACGTCAGGGATATGCTCGGGTTGTTAAGGTACGATGTCGGACACGCTTTTCTGACACATCCTTTCCAGGTATGCTCTGAGAAGCGTGCATGTCTTGGGGAGCGTGCACGCGCCTCTCGGGAGCCCTATATAAGGACCCCCAGACTTCGACGGAGATATGTTCACATTGACTGTAGCTACAGTTACGTTGCTGCTCTTTTCTCTTCTCTTCATTTGCTTGCTGTCGGTGACTAACTTGAGCGTCAGAGGGTCATCGCCGGGGAACTCCTCCCCGGCTCGGCACTAACGACTTGTGGTTACATGCTTAGCTTGTCGGAGGCCCACGTCATCTTTAGTCTACATCTAGTCAACATGAGCGTCATCTCCCCAGCGTCCGTCGATTCGACTCTCGGACAGGATCATTAAGTATGGAGCTTGATCTAGGGAAGTCCTAGTTATAGGCTAGAGAAATCTTGGTAGGTCGTGAAAGTCAGATGGATAGGTCTGGAGGACCTGATCCCTGGGTAGCCGAATACTGATGTAAGAGAAATCTCAGTAGATCGTGAAAGCCAGGTGGATAGGTTTGGAGGACCTGATCCCTAAGTAGTCGAATACTGACGCAAGGGAAATCTCGGTAGATCGTTGAAGCCAAGTGGATAGGTTTGGAGGACCTGATCCCTGGGTAGCCGAATACTGAGTCTTGGTGAGTGAAGCCAAGTAGTGAAAAACCTAGGGTGAGATAACCTTAGGTAACGAGAAGTCTTAGAGAAGTGAACTCCAAGCAAGGTTGATCGGATGGTTTCTGGTCGACCGCGCGTGGTCGACCGACCAATGGATCTCGGTAAATTTAGGTTTACGTTTGCCATTGTATTATGCATTATTATTACTGTTGGCTAATATAGTATTGCAGGAAAGGTCTTAGTGGATCAGGCGATCAGACACTGAGTAAGCAAAGTCCAAACATGTCTGGAGGACTATGTTTGGCAGGTAAGTTGAGGTAAACAACTGGAGGAGCGACAGTGAGGTCGGGTTCTTGAAGGGAACAACCTAAGGTTGCTGATCAAACTGAAGAAACCGGGAAGGTTTCCAAGTTGAGATCAAGACAGTTCTACTGTCTAATATTACTCATTCATTATATATTACTGTGCTAACCTTTGTGTTGCAAGGATGCTTTGTTTAACTTTGTGTTGCAGGTTCGGCCGAATTAGTCGACCGAATGTAGGGATCGGTCGAACGAACCAGGATGACTCGGCACAAATCAGTTTAATCAGCAACAATCAAAAGCAGAAGGAAGCTACACTGATCGGTCGACCGAATCAAAGGATCGGTCGACCGAACAATCAATATTAAAGGCGCAGTAAATGCAAATCATGGCAAATCTCCATGAACCAGGAAGGAGAATGTAAGGTCGACCGAACAAAGGGATCAGTCGACCGAACCCTTAATGATCAATTAATGCCGAAGATCGAATTAGCATCGGATCTAAGGAAGGAAGGAAGCTGGTTCGGTCGACCGAACCCAGGGATCGGTCGATCGAACATCGATAATCTTATAAAAAGAAGCTTGAGGTCTGAGGCTGAGTAACGCTATCTGATCGGTTCGAAGTTTCACCTCTCTGCAAGCTACTCATGCTACATTTTTTAAGAGTGATATCACCCCTCTATCGTATTCATCCGATCCAACACTTTAAAGTCGATCTGCGCCTTTTTCTTCATTTTCGGATTCCAATATTCTGGGTCCATTGGAATTCTAACATTGTCGACGGGAGCTTTGTAGCCTCTGGTGATGCTGAACCACTGGTCGAAGTCGGTCTTCAGGTACACCTCCATCCGCTTCTTCCAGTAAGGGAAGTCGTCACCGTTGAATAGGGGAGGAAGAACGGTGTCGTACCCTTCAAGTTGTGCCATTTCACAGTTGTATAAAGAAAAACTAAAACGAGATACCAAGACTTGGTCTTGGATTAGCAATGTTTCAGATAAATAAAATGTAGAAAAATTTGAGAGGTGTTGCACCAATCTTAAATTAAAATCGAACGAAAACAATTATCTGAATAGGTAAAGTTTTACCAATTCAGATAGAATAAAAAAAAATGGCAATTCCCCAGCTTGATTGGTGGTTACACCAAATCAGAGCAAAACTTGGTTCTGATTGCTCTGATACCACTTGTTGAATCGAGACGCACATGGAGGGGGGATCACGTGATTTTCAAAAACTCATCTTTTTAGTTTTGAAATCAAAGTATAAGCAGCAGAAAAAGTAAATGAAAATAAAGAACGCAAGAAAAACACGGGCAATTTTACTTGATTTGGAACCTTCGACGACTCCTACTCCAAGACCAAGGTCCCGCAGACCTATCGATGGATAAATCACTATAAATCTCTTCTGGTACCTCCGGAAGAGATAATTGAGTACAGAAAAAGAAGGAACCGGTGCAATACCCTGCACTTGTCCTATTGCAAATAATTAAAACTTAATTATAGCTCATTACCCAACACCTTCAAAGATTGTTAGCTTTGGCTCGGTGTCGATTAGTTCCTTGGCAGTAGTCGGGGACAACAGCGTCGTAGTAGGGTCACGCAGTAGGCCGGAGCAGTCGGAACCTCAATCGGACGCGGAGAAGCTTGTATATAAGTTGTTGAAGAAGCTTTGGGCGAGCAACCATAAATAGAGCATGGAAGGTATCTCCAATGCGGCAAGTTTGATCTTAAACAGCCCGACACTTATCCACTGTGACACCAAAAGTTTATCCTATGGAAGGCGCCTTCTATGAACAGTACGAAGGCGCCTTCACTATTTGAAGGCGCCTTCGTACATTGTTCATCCGAAGATAATTTCATTCTTTTTGTCTTACAAAACAATGTTAATCCAAAAATACCCTGCAAAATAAGTATTAGGACAATTTAATAATAATACAGAGTAGTAATTAGTTTCTGTCCTTCCAGGACCAGGAACTAGTCAAGGTCTCAGCTTAGGGATCCCAAATCGACCTAAGCTAGACCGACGTTTATTGTCCCTTCAACCGAGATGCGTCCTCATTAGGTCACTCTCCTCGAGTAACTTACCTTAACTTGCCAATTTGCCAGACACCCGGTCAGTCCATCGACCAGTTTGGACTTCGTGTTATCTATCCGGTCGGCCCATTGACCTTGCTGGATTTTTTGCCAGATATCCGGTTAGTCCGTTGACCTATCTGGACTTCGTACCAGCTATCCGGTCAGCCCGTCGACCTAGCTAGATTTCATACCAGTTATCCGGTCAGCCCGTCAACCTAGCTAGATTTCCTGCACACTTAATCAAGTGGTTAGATCACAACATAACCTAACTTAACTTATTTGTCATTTATCAAAACTCGGGTTAGATTGTTAGTGCGAACCACACCTAACGGAAACTAGTTCCTATATGTTCATCTACCTCTCATGATTTTATTCATGCTCTCAAACGCCAATTTAACTCAATATATTGAGAACACTAATTTTTTTGAACATGAATATGTTTGAAAATTTTAATTAGTTTTTAAAAAATTATTTCTCTCAATATATTTGATCAAATTGATATTTGAGAATATGGATATTATCAGGAGAACTAGTTGAACACATAGAATCTAATTTCATGTCAATCCGAGTTTGTTTGGTCTATCAGTCAGTTTTAGGCAAAATTGGTTGATAGACCACATGACTTCGGATTGACATGAAATTAGTTTTTATGTATTCGTCTACCTCTCCTGATTATATTTATGCTCTCAAATATCAATTTAACTCAATATATTGGGAGCAATAAATTTTAAATACGAATATGTTTTAAAAAATTAATTCATGTTAAAAAAAATTATCACTACTCAATATATTGAGTTATACGAACACATGAAACTAGTTTCATATCAATTCGAGTTTATTTATCTATCAGATAGTATTATTCAAAATTGAATTTGATTTAAAAAAATAAATGAATGAACTGATTTAATTTAATGAATCGATTTATTTAAAATTTCTACTAATTTTTTTTCTCTGAAAAATTGAACGTATTTTAGTTTTTACACCCTAAATTTATAATCAACGTTAGTTACTGCGGCCATTGCATTGCATTGAAATTTAGACATTAGTGAAATAGTAATGAATAATTAATATGTTTAAAGGTTTTTAAAATATCATAATGTTTAGAATTAATATATATCAATTTAGTAAAAAATAAATAAATTTCTTTCTTAATTTAATTCAATTCCCCATGTCGTAACCTATATATGATCTTGTTCCGAGGTCTGAGCCTAATGGCCCCATAAACATTTCTCCAATGTAAACTAAAAGAAAGGGACAAATAATATAAGGAACTCGGTTGTGAACCATGTTGACAAATTTTTGAAATTATGGGTAATATTAAAATTATCAAATATTATATCTATTTTTTCATTTTATCCCTATTGGTTGAAAATCGATTTTATTCTATGTTGAAATGTCAAAATTTTAAATAAATTAGTTGAATTTTTAAATCAGTTGATTAATTTTTTTTTTTTTATCAAAATCAATTTTAGGTAAAACCAATTGATGGATGAAACAATCTCGAATTGACATGAAACTAATTTCTATGTGTTCAGCTATCTTTCGTAATTATATTCATACCCTCAAACGTAAATTTGACTTAATATATTAAAAGCAGTATTTTTTTAACACGAATATATTTTTAAAAAATAATTCATCTTAAAAAAATCATTACTCGTAATATATTAGGTCAAATTGATATTTGAGAGTATGAATATAATTAAAAGAGTTAGATGAACACATAAAAATTAATTTCATGTGAATATGAGGTTT
Organism: Zingiber officinale; assembly: GCF_018446385.1. Lineage (NCBI taxonomy): Eukaryota > Viridiplantae > Streptophyta > Magnoliopsida > Zingiberales > Zingiberaceae > Zingiber > Zingiber officinale. The sequence goes on along the minus strand of NC_055995.1, from coordinate 90,796,033 downwards.
TGATCCATTATCCAATTTTATCCAAAACTAACTGATGAACCAAATAACCTCAAATTGACATAAAACTAATTCTTACGTGTTCATCGAACTCTCTTGATTCTATTCATGTTCTTAAACGCCAATTTGACTCAATATATTGAGAGCACTGGTTTTTTGAACATGAATATGTTTAAAAAATTTAATTAGTTTTCAAAAAATTATTTCTCAATATATTGGTCAAATTGATATTTGAGGACATGAATATTATAAGAGAACTAGTTGAACACATATAATTTAATTTCATGTAAATCCGAGTTCGTTTGGTCTATTATCCAGTTTTGGGCAAAATTAGTTGATGGACCATATTACTTCGGATTGATATGAAATTAGTTTTTATGTGTTCGTCTATCTCTCCTGATTGCTATCAAATATCAATTTAACCAAATATATTGGGTGCAATAAATTTTGAACAAGAATATATTTGAAAAATTTAATTCATGTTAAAAAAATTATTATTGCTCAATATATTGAGTTAGACGAACACACGAAACTAGTTTTATCTCAATCTGAGATTGTTTGATCTATCAATTGGTGTTATTCAAAATCGACTTTGATTAAAAAAATAAATCAATCAACTTATTTAATAAATCAATCAACTGATTTATTTAAAATTTTGATATTTTAACGCATAGGAAAATCGATTCAACCGATTTAAAAAATTAGTTAACTATTTACTTAAAATTTTGACATTTTAGTATAAAGTAAAATCGATTCTACTCTACTGATAAAAAAAATAGTCAACTAATAGGAGTAAAGTAGAAAATAGATTCATGATTTGATAATTTTTAAAATTATGAATATGATTTGATAATTTTAAAATTTTACCTAGTTTGGTAAAACAGTCCTAAAACACACCATGTTTTGTTTGTCAACATCAAAGTCAAAGAGTGTGATAATTAATGGAATGGCTCTAGCCTCTAGTACGATAGTGAGATGGTAAAAAAATTGAGACTTGCTCTCCATTTAAATTTGGGGAGTTCAAAACATTGGGCCGCCCATCAAGATTTTATTTATGCTTCTGTCAATTTCTATGGGATTGAATTGATAATTTTCGAGATTAATGGGAGGGTAAGAGTGAGATATCTGCATTATAAATTCTTACAAAGGAGGAAAGCCAAAAGTTGATATAGGGCCGAGGGCAAAATTGTTGCAGGCCCAACTGATGAGCCTACTTCTGTTTAGTCAGACGTCGGCCCAATGACGTGCTATAAAAGGGAATCCATCGAGTAGGGTTTCCATCTCGGCCTACACTCTCTACCGCCGTCGTCGCTCCGTCAAAGAGTGGGACGATCGTGTAGGAGGTCGACGCATCTGCGCGATGGTAATTTACTTCGATCCCTGTTCAAATTCTCGCCTTGGGTCTGTTTTGGTTTCGATTTTCCTCGTTTCTATGTCTAATTCTCCCGTTTGCCTTCTTCTTCTTCGGCTTCTTTTTCCGGCAGGGGAAGGGAACGGGAAGCTTTGGAAAGCGGAGGAACAAGACCCACACTCTTTGCGTCAGGTGCGGCCGGAGGAGCTTCCACCTCCAGAAGAGCCGGTGCGGTTCATGCGGCTACCCTGCTGCACGAATCCGCAAGTGTAAGTTACATTTTTCTTCATTTCGCTGAATTTGCTTGGATTCTAGTACTGGAATGCATGAGGGTAATGGATTGTTTTGCGGAAGTTCCAAGAGTCCCTTTTCTTGCCATGTAGAAGAATGGAATGCATGATTGTCATATTTAGATGGAAACAAAGTAAATGATATTCAAGTAAGCTAGAATGGCTGAGTTTTCCAAATTCAATCTAATTCGACCAAATTTAAACTGATTTCAGAATTGTCCACCCACCCTGAAATTGTCCAAAGTTCAATCTTGTTCATCTGTTTTCTGGTTGAGCATAACCCATTTCTAGGAGATTTTTTCTATGTATATGAATTTCATCAATGTTTGTGAAATGTAACAATTTACCGGGAAAGATTGGATGATTGGCCTTTGCGAATGACTGTCCAACTCAGGTGGTCAGTACCTATCAATTCTACAATTTTTGTATTAACTTTTGAGTTTGCTTTTAAACAATGAATAAGAACAGGGTGTTCATTTTAATTGTGAGCGGATTAAAAACATAAGATCATGAAAATCACTTTTACAAATAAGAATAATATAGAAAACTTAAAAGCACCACTACTATTTGGTAAATATGCGACAACATTTTCAAATTTGTTGCTTTTGGTATTTTGCTATCCTTGATAGTTTTTTGATCTTTTTACTGATTACAATACATTCAACCAAGTGTTAATTTTCTTTTTTTGCTTTTCTTTTACATCATCTATTTTTATCGCCTATTACCTCTTTAATCCCTGCCCACTATTTTTTTTCTTAACATTTTCAAACTTGTTGCTTTGGTATTTTGCTATCCTTAATAGTTTTTTGATTTTTTTTTACTGATTACAATACATTCAAACAAGTGTAATTGTCTTTTTGCTTTTCTGTTACATCTATTCTATTGCCTATTACCTCTTTAATCCTTGCCCACTATTTTTTTCCTTATTTTTTAGGCTGTCTGACAGTATTGAATTGTCATTTTTTTAGTTAATCAAAGATAGAGACCAATCCTGAAGTAGTCATAGAAGATGCAAGTGCTAGTATGTTTTATCAATCTGGAAATGACCATTTAGTTTAAACTACTCTATACTTTTTACGTGCCTGGATGTTATGTTTTAAATTTGTGGACAATCTTCTCTATCTTTTTCATCTCAGAATGAAATAGATGTCACTTTAACTGCTAGAGCAACATTTTATTCATTCAATGTTGGATATCATTTTTAGTTTTCCTGGCTTGCTTGCATTATATTATCAGTCCAGTGCCAATGCCACTTTGTGAGTTACCTTTATGTTCTTGCAACAGATAATTGGAGTGTGAAGGCAATTAGAAGAAAGACTACAGGCACTGGAAGGATGAGATATCTTCGCCATGTGCCGCGCCGGTTCAAGAACAACTTTAGAGAAGGTAATTCCTATTTCTTGTTTCATCTCATAACATGCTAAATCTATATCCAATGATCGAATAAAATTGTTCTTAGAAGTTATCTAGTAGCCTGATTGTTTCTCATGTGCTCTACTTTCAGGTACTGAAGCAGCACCAAGGAAGAAGACTGTTGCTGCAGCTGTCTAAGTGAGTGGAGAATATTTGCTGGGTGATTAACTGATCAGTTTAAATTGTTTCTTTTTAGCTTGTCGCGTCATGTGAGGTCTTCCAGAACTTTATTCTTGATCATCTTGAAGTGTGCCCTAGTATTCTGAAATTTTTGAATGAAACGATGGTTTATCATCTTCAACTAAAATGGGTATTTCTGATATATGTTTAGAAACCAAGATCTATAGGAAATGAATATCATATTTCACCAAAATTTACCCTGATATAAACAGAGCAATTATACTAAAAAAAAAAGAGCAAGAAATGGCTTTACATTTATTACTTGTTCATCAATCACCATCTTTTTCATGACACTCCTGGCGAACAAGAAGCAGATAATCAAGAAGCCTGCAGCTGCAGTAGCTACTACCACTATGGTCACTGTCTTTTCCCTGTTTGAGTTGGACGCCAAGACAACCCATATAGTTATGATGGCAATTTGTTACCTCCAACGCCGCCTGATGCCGTTGGCATAGTAATTGATGTAGCATTTGTTGATGTAGACCTGGCTGGAGGCAGCTCCACCGCCTGCATCGCGCAATCAGTGCAGTCACTGGCGGAAAGGTTGCCCTCGCACTGTACCAGAGTGTAGACGGATACGTAGCTGGTGGCGGAAAACCCCCGCCCGCCACGCCGCCCTAGAGCTGGTCGAAGGCCTGGCCTCCAAGTTGCTGCCGCCACTTGCACTGCTCCTGGATCCGAAGGTTTTGTAGAGCAATTGGGTGAGGGGTCGTGGGGGAAGCTGGATACGGTATACATGGTAAAGGGCGTAGCAGCCGGGGAGAAGCAATCGGAGGCAGAGAGGTCACCGTGGCACTTGAATAGACCGAGGAAGGACGGCCCACCGTCAGCGGAGGAGGCGGTGGTGTGGTAGAACTTGGAGGAGATGGCTTGGGATGTGAGGGCGCAGGAGAGAGCGGCGAGTGTGGCGAGGCCACTGGCGACGGTTTGATTGGCACAGCCCTTGTCGTTTGTTGTAGATGAGGTCGAAGAGGTTAGCGGCGAAGGTTGCAGTCGGTAACGATCGGGAAGAGTCTGGAAGTGGAGGAGGTGAAAGCGGGCCATGGGTCCTCTTGTGCTGCCGCCGCCGTCGTGCGTTCTCTGTAACTGTCACTTTCATTGTTTTTGGTTGCATTGCGATCAAATGGGATGTCAAGGAGCGGAGTAACAGAAAGAAATAATTATTGCGTTGTCTCTAGACCGGGCCACGGTTCGGAACCGTTGGTTCGACAGTTCCAGACAGGTCGACCCTTAACTTTAATCGCCCAAGACAATTACGGTTCACGGTCCAAAATCGCCGGTCCACGGTTCGTCATAGTTCAAGATTAATATGTTAAAAAAATTAAACATTAAAAATTAAAAATTAAAAATTAGAATTTATTGAAAAAAGGGTTTGTACTTATTTAAGTTGTCTACGTTTCCCTTTAGGGGAATCAAAGCCCACATAGTTCTTTTACATTTTTATCATTTTACATTTTCATTCACTTCTATTTCCTGTTCCTGTCGTATTTGTTCCTTCAGTATCAAAATCTTCAACTCTGTTATCTGAAACTTACATTCCTTGGATTCTTTTCTCCGCTCTGGTCCAATCGTCCAGTAATGCTTGGGCTTCCAATGAGTCGGGAGATAAAGTTGATCGTCGTTCATCTAATATGTTGCCGCTGGCACTGAACGTCTGCTCTACAGCAACAGATGACACTGGACAAACTAAAATTTCTTTTGCGATCACGGAGAGAACGAGAAAGATTTGAGCCTTTTGTGACCATCACTTTAAGATATCGAAGTTTTCGCTATCTGCATCATTAAAATCAAAAGAAGTCGTAAAATAATTCTCAAGCTCCTGTGTGAAACTTGAGGATTCTCGTGGGCGTTTTGTCCGTTCTTTTAATAAGAGTTGTGCTTTTGTAAATTTTAAATTACTAGTAGTAGTTTGTTGTATTTCAGAAATATTAATTTGTGTTCCATATTTTGCATAATATTGATTATAAATATCATATAAATAAATTCTAACATTATATATAATATTAATTGGATCAGGGGAAGAAGAATCTTTAATTGAAATTAAAGCGTCATAATATAAAGTTAACATTTCTTGTAAAACTTCTAATTTAAATCTAGGACCTAAAGCAAATACAATTAAATAAATTTCAGGAATTAAATAAAAATATTTTTTCCATTTAGTTTTCATAGTTAAGATGTAAGGAGATAAAATTAATTATTAATATGTTCATTTAAAACTAATACTATATTAGAAAAATTTTCTAAAACTAATTGAGCAATGGGATAATAAACACCGGAAAGTTGTTCGGTTGTATCATTAAATACTTTTAAAATTTCACAAATACTACTATAAATATTCCATTGTTGTGAAAATAAATATATATAAGTATTAGTGTTTTGTGCAAAAAAATGAACATAATAATTCTTTATATTGAAATGAATCTTGTAATAATTGGTATGTTGAATTCCAACGTGTTGGTACATCGCGTGGAAATTTTTTAGGTCTTATTCCATTAATTTTACAAAACCTATCTCATTGTTTCATTATAGATGGATGAGACCATAAATAAGAAATTGCAATTCTAATTGGTTTAATATAACTTTCTAAAATTTTTAAACCATCTTAAACATATAAATTTAAAACATGGCATACAAAACGAATATGAAAAAATAAACCTCCAATAATAGGTTGACAAATAAATTTTAGATCATCTATACAAGCGGTATTGGAACTAGCATTATCTAATGATATTGAAAATATTTTATGAGTTAAACCATATTCTTCTAAAATTAAACATAATAATTGTGCGATATTATGAGCATTATGTGATTCATCAAAAACTCTATAAGCTAATAATTTTTTTTGAATGTTCCAAGAGTTATCGATCCAATGGGAAGTCACACCCATATACGAATGTGTTTGACAATGATCACTTCAAATATCGGAACATAAAGAAACTTTATTATTTAATTTACTAAATTCATCAATTAAATTGTTTTTTCCTTATTTTACTAATTTTTTAATTGTATGAGTAAGTATAGTAGTCCTATGAACACGTTTAGCACATGGATTAAGAGATTCTTTACAAAAATCTTCAAATGTGTATTTAGATCCAAAACTAAAAGAAAGATGTTCTACAGAAACAAATTTAGCTAATGATTCTCTTAATTTATTATCCGAATATAAAAATAAACCGGAATCGATACTACCGCTAGTTGAAGAAAATCTTGATAATTGTGTTTGAGAACGGTCGAGTCCATATTCCGTCGGATGCTTCGTTTCTACATGTCGTTTCAACGACCCATAGCCGCCGCTGAAGCATTGCAGTGCTTACATTTTGCACGCATTTCTCCCGACGGAAGAGTGACTTCTCAAAATGTTTAGTGAAAATAGAAGACTTTAGAGGAGGAAGTTCTCGAACCTTAGAAATAATTGCATCGGTACTTCCTTGTGTTTCGGGTGTCGGATTCGGAAGATGCTTGATCTCATCATCGGTGGATTGAATGTTGGGGTCCTCCTCCCGCGGATTCATTATTTGCTTTCCCTTCCGAGCTCGAGATGATGCACCTCCGCGACCTCCTTCCATTGTAATTGAAAATTGGAAACGAAAGCGTGTAGAGATTAGAGAATACGAAAATGAGATTAAGAATAGATAAGATGTGTGTGAAAAATGATGAAATGAGCTCTCTATTTATAGAGTTTTGATAGTAACAGACACTAAATCATAGCCATTGATTAAAAAACGATCAAATGATCGTAATCGTTGAAAAAAAATATCCAAAAAAATCCTTCCAACGACTACGAACCGCCGGTTAACCGGTGGTTCAAAACCGACAGTTCCAACGGCTATGAACCGCCCTGAACCGCCGGTTCAACCCGCCGGTTAACCGACGGTTCGCCGGTTTTACAGCCAATGAACCGGAACCGACTCAGAAGTTGCCGGACCGGTTCCGGTTCAACCCGGCGAACCGGGTCAACAGGCAACCGGCCCGGCAACTTGCCGGGCCGGTTCCGGTTCGACCCGGCGAACCAGGTCAACGGGCCGGTGGCCTATTGACCCGGTTACGGGCCCGGGTCGGGTCCGGGCCAAATCTGACCTGGGGTCGGGTCTAGTTGTCGCCTGATGGAGTTCAGAACGACAGATCTACCCTGATAAATCTGGGGCTGTGGGCCACGATCGCCAACGCCGTCATCCGGGCTGCTTTCTGTTTTCCTCTTACGTTATTTCTTTATTTGATCGTAAATTCGACGAGCTGCAACTCCTCAATGTCGTTGGATAACATAAGGCCTAGCTTCGCCCTCGGTGATAGTGGCACCAATAAGACAACACTGACATCAACATAAGTCGTCAATTTCCAGCCAGGGTACTTATCTAGCGTGATTAATTTTAGTATGTTGTCAATTCCAGCCAGTATTTACCTAGTGTGATTAAGTTTAGAAAGTTTGGTTGTGATTGTCAAGTCATTTTGGCGCTTTTCTAGGATAAAATTTATTTACTAGTCGGTGAAACCTTTTGTGTGGGCCGGATCAACTATCTTTAAAATTAATCGAGTTAAAAAATAGATATTTATTTATAAAAATAATAATAATAATAATAATTCAGGTGTAGTTTCATCCCATTAATCTTGAACATAGATAATCTTTCACGATTCGTCGATCAAATAAATACGAAATACAATTTATGATGCTATCACTATAGATCTGGGGCTCAAAGCTAGTAGCTAGGTTCCTGCTCTCCCTCGTGCACTGATCGCTACTCGGATTAATAGTAATTCATGATTTACCTCCCTTCATATAATTTGAGTATAATTTGAGTATAGACTGTAAAAATCATCTAGATGAATATTATCACCTTTTGTCATCTATTGGAATTGGAACTAATTTTTATAATAAGTCATTACCACCACACTTATGTAGACGATGTTGCCTTATTTCTTAGTGAATGGTGGAAAATTTTTATGAGAACGATCCAATGATCTCCAGAATTATTCTACATAAGCTAAATATTTAATGTCAACTAAAAAAAAAAACTAATCTTGAAAATATACTAATAAATCTAAAGCATAATTAATGTGTACTTAAAACTGACCTGCATAATCTTCGTCCCTATTAAAATTCAAACTCTAATCTAAGTATTTTATCGCTATACCTGTATACTATATCTTGAGGATGATATTTCCTAATTTCTGGTTGATTGATTGAGCAACTAAACTAAGACGACTAATCTTGAAAGTAAACGATATTTTCTTAGTTCGTCCACAGAATAAATCCGATACACAATTTATAAATAATCAGAGGCTAATTTTCAGAATATTCATACCTATTAAAATATATGCCCCAAGTACTTGATACTGACAGTTGCTCCAATAGTCTTGGATCAATTATTAAAGAGTATAAAATGCTACTTCGTTGACTAACCTCCATGCTCAAAAAACTACCGTACTAGAATAAATGTCCTCTGTGATTTAGAGTGTGTGAGGCTGTTAAGTGATGAGTTAACTTTTTTTTTTCCTCCAAATGTTGCCTCATTTCTTGCTGATTGAGCAACAAAACTAAATCGGGGAGAAAAGAGCAAAAGGATCTTCTACATGCAATATAATCGAAAATGTCATCTCACGAAATAGGAATCATTAATTACACTCCAGATAAGTAGCATACAAATAATATACTTGGAATTGCTGAAGAGGAGAAATATACCAGGATACAAAGCAATATTTCCCATGTCATGGGAGCCTAAAGAAGCTAAGACTCGAGCAGCTAGTAACCCCTGTCTTGAACTCGTTGGGGATTGCTATTTCCTCTGGACCGACTTGTATAGTCCCTCTCGTTGCCGTCTTGCCTGCTGCTACCTTGCCCGAAAATCCGGCCACCAAATCGCCCTCGGGAGGGCTCTGAGGGGTAACCTCTGCCTCTGCCTCTTTCTGACGTAAAAGAAGGGAAGCGAGTAAAGCTTTTAGTGAACGATTAAGAGAGGATCTTGTCAAACAATTTAATGAACTTACTTCCACGTGAAACACCGCTATTAGGTCTTCTCCCCTCGGCATGAATCAACCTCCCATTTATCTGTACTGGAGATGCCTGCAAATGAGAAGTCAAACAAGAGTTTTGGAGACGGTCTTCGAATAAAGATGGCTGAAAACTATCTAAGCTAAACCTAGCTGAATACACAATAATGAAAGATGAAGAAAAAGTTACAGATAAGCAACAAAGATTTAGGGGGCAGTTTTGATATTAATTAAATCTGGAAGCATTTAGAAAAAATTATTAAACATTGGGAGCATTTTGTAAATTACCCATAAAGGAAAGGAGCGTTAACTGTTCAGTCAATATTTCGATTATCGTTTCTTACAGCAAATTAAATTCAGACTAAAGGAAGATGACGTTCTCACAGTAAATTAAATTCAAACTAGAGGAAGATTACAAACCTTAAGTGCATTTTGTACACCGATGGCATCTTCATATTCAATGAAAGCATAAAAAACATCAGATTCCTGAAATTTTACGTGTATGTAAAGTAAGTAACCCAAAATATAGAAATCAAACAGTACGACAAGCTTTCAGTGCAATCTTACCTTGCGGCTTCTGATAGAAACACCTTCTGGTCTTAGTTTACCAAAGTGCTTGAAGGCTTGTTCAAGGTCTGAAATTGAAATGGATGAAGGAAGATTTCCAACATAGACAGATTTTGTATCACCTGAGATGGAAACATATCATCAAAAAAGGTAAAAATAGACCCATAACAGATAGTAAAAAGAAAGGAGTCGATATCAAGTAATCACTGCATGGCAGTTGCTAGATAGTTTCATAATGTTGGATGTATTTTGGTTAAAAATCAGAGAACTGAATTTTTTATTTGCAAAGTAAAATATTGAGGGATGCAATTGTCAAAAAGAAAAATACAAAAGAAATGAAAGGAAAACCTTCATCTTCAACTAGTAAAGCCTCCTCAATTGACTCAGAGCCGGGTTTCTCAGGATTAATAGCCGGCTGTGATTGCTGGGGAATTTGATGCGAGGAATGAGCACGGTCTGAACCAACTTGAGAGGCTTTGGCAATAGTCGTTGGATGGTGCATGGGTAAACCAGATTGGCCTTTTGCAAGCTGAAACACAAATAACATCAGCTACCTATGGAATTCCATGCAAAAAATATACGAGAAGGGAATAATTCAGCATACAATAGAGGCATATGTGTGCTTAGTTGGCTCTCCAACAGGCTCTTCAGGAGCAGCAGGAGGTGATGGCTCTCTTGTGATCTCCAAAGCGACCGGATATGAAGCAGTATCTTGAAGAGGTTCGTCTAATCTTTCATCAGAAACTGAAAGTTGCTGTGGTGCTTCAACAATGTTATAATTCTCCACTGTGTCCTTTTCTTCCACATGAACTGGAGGCGCTAAGTCCTGAGCCTGTGCTTCTCCCGGCATGTAATCAGGGACTGACACTAGAAAGAAATCATTAAATAGACAAGCATAGAAGTAATCTTTGTAACCTAAAAAGGATATCATAACTGACCATTTAACAAAAGTGCTTTCCAGATGAAAAAAAAAAAAAGATGCAGAAAGTATAGGAGGACCACACTCATTGGTTCATTTGTCAATTAAAATTCATTTTAGAATTTTAGTCCATCCCCACAACTTTGTGATTCTTAATTTTAGCTTAGAAACATATGAAGAAGGAAAATAATTAATAATAGATCTTTGAGTTTAGAGAGAGTTCTTACACAAACTTGTAGAGGGAAATAACTCCAACAATGTAGCTGTTAAATCTACTAACCACCTATATCAAAATGGTAGATGCATCATCTCAATCTCTCCTACTAGTCATCTACCTTTACTGTGTGTAGGTTATATTACAAGTAGCATATGTAGCTACTCCATTCTATTGTTTCTAACTAGGCTTTCCTAGATCTCCCTCTGCCTATCAAAATAGACTGAAGGCATCAAATCAATACAAACAGAATCTCAGGTCCAATTCTAACAACTTCATGCTTAAGGGATATTTTCCTATTTTAACCTAAATAGGAATTAAGACCTAACTAAGGCATTTGAAATGAAAATGTTATGCCTACATACAGAAAGCTACAAGGGCACTTAAAAACAAAATAATTAATCTTTTCAATGATTCCCCAATATTGTTAATGAACTAAGCTCGTATAGAGAAAAATCAAAATTTTAAGATATCAAATTCGATAAAAAAAAAAAGGATCCTGCAATAATTTAATGGCATGCTATTATTAAATCATTTGCTATTATTAAACAAATAAAACTTCAAGTTGTTTACTTTTAATTGTACACCACTTGATACAGTAGCCAACTAATCAAGATTACCAAATTTAGAAAAGAATATCATATATTCAAGAATTCCAACAAAAATAGAAGTGTCATTTCAACTAGTTAAAAAAGATGATCAAGAGAACTAGAAGATGCATGTATGTTGATGACTTGATATATTAACATAGTTAAAACAGTCTTCTGTATCTCTTAATTCTCACAATGGATTTATTTCTGTAGGATAAGTCCTACCTAAGATTTTGTGTAAACCCTGGCACCACTAAAATATATTGAAGAACGAATAAAAGATTTGCTAAAGAAAGCATGTACTAACATTTTCAAACATTAAAGAACTTCAAAGTTATGTGCCACTTGCATTGAACAATTTGTGAAAATGTAAGTAGCACTCTCCTTTTAATACTCAAAATAGACATTGAAAAAAAAAGACTACATAGTGAAATAAACAGTCTTACATTTCACAGAATGTAGTATACTAACAGTTTTCAAAGTTTATCTAACCCTGAAAAGTATGTACACTAATCAGTTAACACAATCTCAATCATGATAACATTGATGAAATGTCGGCATGCCACATTGTCAATGTAGTCTGTGATTGTTCATATTGTGATAACGATACAGCAAGTAGATTGTTGATATCATAAGGTTTTTCATCAACGAATGTTTAATATTCTTTTTTCCAACAGGCTCCATGAAAGACAAAAACATGCATGCAAAAGAATTTGAGTTCCAAGCAGAGTACAGATTCAATCTTTGAAGGAAAAAAAAAATATTTCTGCCAATTTCCAAACTGAAATTTACTTGTATCAGCTGCAGGACTTGACACGTTCAAATTAGTCTCAAAGTCACCTAGAGGCATCAGGGCTGCAGGGTGCTGATGAATGTGCTCCTCCTCAAGGAAGTGAAAAATGTCATTGAGAACAAAATATCCTTCCTCTTGTGGAGCAAGAAAAAAAGTTTGAACAAATTTCCTCCTAAAGCTATAGTCTTCCAATTGCACATAACCAGAAACCATCACCAAAACTCCACCATTCCAGGACTCCAAGGAATGGGCTGACTTAATCTCTATCCCCTTAAAGTTCAGGCACATGACAAGACGATGAATTTGCTGCAAAATGTTAGCACAATGCTCTTAGCAGTGAAATTTCAATACCTTGCTGATTTAACACACTTGATAAGAAAAATAAATGAAGCAACAAACATATACTTAAAGCTCAACAAACAGATGAGGAATATCGCCCAGGCAAAGATCATTAATTAAATTTTAAAAGCCAAAACACATGAAAAGATTGTGATAGTTTTCATGGGACAGATAATGTCACTTAAGAGTTATGAAGGAAAACTACTTTTGAATTTTCATAAAAGAAAGCTAAAACCATCATTACAAGAAGCCAATAGGTTCAAGTATTTAGCACAGGCTACATGAATTTATCCCATCATCGAACTCCATGCATGGCTATTGGCAATACTGTGACATGGTAGTCCAATACAAACAGAAACTCAGTCCATTGCTCAGGTATATAAAAAAGTATTTATTAAACAGGTATAAAAAATGCATTTATTAACTTAATGAAAATAACGATAATACATCAGCAGGTGTCATTTCTCTCAAAAGCATACAAAATAGTGAAAGCGAGAAAAAAAAAATGATGCGAAATTGTATGCGAGCCACACACACTCACAAAAAATCATTTTGATCTTAAAAACATCCGGTATGATAGGTTAAAAGACCTCGTTATCTTGAACATGCTTCTGTATAAGTGTATAAGTGTGATGATACTTTGCACAAAATCACAGTTTTTAGTCGTATCAAGATAATACGCTTTGTTTTTAATAGGATGGTGTTTTTTTTTCATTCCAAGGGCACTGAGTCGATAACACTAGATTGCCAACTTTGCTTACACTTGATATCTGTTTGTTCCTTTATAATGGTTTGTTACTAGTTCAAGATGTCAGATACGGTAAAAAATATAGGGAAGGAAATTCATCAAAAAAAAAGAGAGGGGAAAATAACTTAGATTCGCTGACATTACCATCATCCCGTTCGCCGATTCTGTGTCAGTCCCATCGAATCGTACCATGGAGCTCAATTCGGTGTAGAACTGGTGAACTAGTTCCGGCTTTTGTTGAAGTATCGGATAGTAGTTCTTCAAGAAATACGCACCAACCTATATCAATAAAAAAACAAGGTAAACAAAAAGGCCGACGGGAAAAAAAAAGAGAGCCAAAGTAGGGATGAGACACTTTGTCGCCCCTTTTATCCCCAAAACGCACTCGATGCCCCCGATTCAATTTACCTGGACCGCATCGACGAGACCCGGGTACACAGAAGCCATCCTTGAGAATGCGAGAAGATCGATCCGCCACTCCTACGCGAAAGAACGAGTCGATCGATCGGAAAACACACTACTGGATTCAGTAGGACGATTCCGGCGGAAAGAACAGAGAAAACGATAGGCGAGGAATCCCGAGAAGAAGACGCTACTGCTTCCGGATTCGATTCCCTTCCTCCTAAAATCACTCCGATCCCGCTTCGCGATTCCTTCCTCGTCGATTGCTCTCCGCCTCTCCTCCCTCCTCTCTCTCTCTCTCTCCGGTTCGCCGCAAGTGGAAAGAGCCAGAGAACGCAACGAGATCTGGAGGCGCAGCGCGAGTTTAAAAAATAAAGGGATTCGCGACACGTCGAGAGAGTCCGTCCCGATAGGGCGACGCCCGCCGTTGGATCTCGGCCCCATGCTCGCCCCAAAAGTGAAACGGCACAAAAAGTGGGATTTCAATGAATAAACTAATGGAAATTTTTAATGAGTTGCTTAAAATATCGGGATACTTTACCAAAAGAAGCCCTGCATAATTGCTATATATCACAATGTATCCCTATTGATTTTTACCAAAAAGGGCTCAGTTCTATTTTTGATTTTGAATAACTATGGATTTTCCGTGGAATCGATAAAAATAAAAATAAAAAAATAACCCGCTGCACAAAGTTTCTATCATACAGATTTTGAGGAAGGATCTATTATATGCAATTTTATCTTTTTTTTATTTTTTTTTTGTAAGAGACTATTTTCAAGATTTGAACTCGTGATTTTTTTTGTCACATGGTAATAATTTTACTATTACGTCAAGACTCTCCTTCTTTTCCGTGGAATCGACCATACTCCAAATTTATAGTTTCAGTAGCTAATTCAAAAGTCGAAGATTCAGTAGACCAGTTGCTTCAATTCAGAAATTCAGTAGCAAAAGACGAAAAGGATAATGGATTGTTAGCTTAAGAAAATTTGATGATAATGGATTGTAATGGATTCAGTAGACTAGTTGCTTCAATTCAGAAATTTATTAGTTAGCTTAAGAGAATTTGATGATAATGGATTGTAATTCTCATCTAGGAAAAAGACGAAAAGGCTAAGAATTCAGCGCATCAAACACCATAATACCATTATATAATGGTCATGCATATTGATTGATGATAAAACTTGCTCTTATGATGTGTCTAAATAAGAGAATCTTATTTCAAAATCTCGACGGGTTATTAAACCTCTGGAATTATAATTTATGCTCCTGGCACAGCGTAATTGGTATTCAGGTGACATAATGTATTTCCTCCCACTTATAAGGCAGCTATATATCTTGATTAACTTAATTGTATTTCACTATGGGATCGATATCTTGGGATGAATGATATCATCTTTGACTATATTTATGTAGGACAAATTATATTAAATTTGCCAAAGTGAAACCATAGACAGAGATGGTATAATATGGATTGTATTTTTGAAATCAAATATTCAATTCTTACCAGCTGATTAATCCTAAAATGGACGGTCTAACCTCATATTTTACCTGCCAAATAAACCTAGAAAGTATGATGACTCAACATCATTAGTAGTTCAATCATCATGGATATACCCTACATGAGAATTGAACCATGGGTCTTTGGGAATGCACTCTATCCGATGCATCGGATAACTATCAATTTCTTTGATTTGTGTATGAATATCAAATCAACTAATGGCTCAACATCATTAGTAGTTCAATAATCATGGATATGTCCTGCATGATAATTGAACCATGGTTCTTTGGGAATACACTCTATTTGATGCCGTAGATAGCTATCAATTTTGTTGATTTATGTGCGAAAACCAAAATCAACTATCGAATCCGTTGATTCGTGCATGAATACCAAAAAGTAATCTTCTAAACCTGATGATTCGAAAAAGAATATCATGAAATAGGAAAATAACGGCTTAACCTAAAATAAGATTATTCAAAACTACCTTCAAAATATGAAACATGGCACTTATATAAAACCACATGAAGAAAGGAAAAATAATCCTCATATGGACCTCAATTATTATATTTTATAGAAAGAAAAAAAAATCTTACTTAAAAAAAAATTTCTTAATAGAAATCTTAATTAATAAAATAGAATATTATCATAGATAAATCCTAAGCGTATCAAAAGTACCCGAAATACTATAAAAATGGGCATTGTCAAAAATAGTAAAAATATGTTCTGAGGTTTGATTGAAGGTCTAAATTATGAATTTTGGGCCCAAAACTTGGTCGTTACAGGTACCCTGTAACAAATGTAGATTTTTAAATTTTGCACGTGTGACAATTGATGAAGCATGATTTCAAATTCTGAGTTAGAAGTTATGACTTCGGTAAGATTGTACTGTCAAATTTGCATTATTACCTCTTTCCAACACACCATGCTCTAGGGCAATGGTGCAACCAGAACGATTGATCTACCTAGGTCGTGGGACACGATCGCTGACATCGATGCCTTCATCTGCCTTCCTCTTTCTCTAACATTTTTTCCTTTCTTTGGTTATAAATCTAAGCTACAACTCCTTCTCAAAGCCATTGGGCCCCCGGGCTAAAGTCTGAGTAACCTAAGACGTGGCTCCGCCCTTGCCTTGGGGGCAATAGATTATGGATTGTAAAATAAAAAAATAAAAAATGATTAACCAGACTGGTAACGTTGAGTCTGGGGTGACCAGCCCGACCGACCTTAAAGGAAATTTTCCACCGGTCACTAGGGTAAATCGGGAAACACTTACTGCGGATGGCTTAGAAGTCCAACATCCCTTAGTTGCACTGTTGTGATTCAATTAAAGTCTCACATTGGGAAGATTTGGGAAAAAAAAATCATGGAGTTAAAAGGATATAGGATATCTCTATTGACATGAGGTCTTTTGGGGAGAGTCCAAGAGCAAAGCCATGAGGGTCTAAGCCCAAAGTGGACAATATCATACCATTATGAAGATATGTGGACATCCTTTGGACACAACAAATGGTATCAAAGCCATGATCCAGACCAGATGTAATGTGGGGCGGCCTTGAACGAAGTTGAGGGTAGGCCTGGAGCTAGTCATGAGTGACCGGATGCTTACGGGGAAGATCCGGAGGGGGTTAAGGTGACTGGATGCTAGCAATGAAGGTCCGAATCATATCAGGGTGACTAGATGCTCACGAGGAGGTTTGGAGCGGATCAGGATAATCGAATGTTCACGGGGAGGCCCGAAGCAAGTCAAGAGTGACTAGTTGCTCACAGGGAGGCCTAAACCATGAGAGTAATGGTGGTCCTTCGTTTGAGGGGAGAATTGCTTGGATTCAATCAATGTCTCACATTAAAAAGATTTGGAAAAGATTATGGGGTTAAAAATGATGTAGGATATTTCCATTGGCATGAGGCCTTTTGGGTAGAGCCCAAGAGCAAAATCATGGGGATTTAGGCCCAAAGTGGATAATATTATGTCATTATGGAGATATGTGGACATCCTTTGGGCACAACATGCATCGTAGCCCGAGGGGCAATAGATTATGGATTGTAGATCTTGGAGGAGGTTGTTGTACCGGTTGCATTCGAGAGAGGGAGAGAGATTTAAATTTTGCATGTGTGACCATCGATAAAGTCTAATTCCGAATCCCTAATTAAAAGTTATAACTTTTGGAAGATTGCACTGTCAAATCCGCATCATTACCTCTTACCAACACACCATGCTCTAGGGCAATGGTAGAGCTAGAACGGTTGATCTACCAGGTTGTGTGCATGATCGTTGACATCGATGCCTTCATCTGATTTCCTCTTTCTCTAACATTTTCCCTTTCTTTGGCTATAAATCTAGACTACACCTCCTTCTCATAGACATTGGACCTCAAAGACGTGACTCAACCTTGCATTGGGGGCAATAGATTATCAATTATAAAATTAAAAAAAAATGATTAATTAAACTAGGTAATGTCGAGTCTAGGGTGATTAATCTAGTCCTAAGGGTAAATCGGAAAGTACTTACGGCCGGTGGTTCAGAACTCCAACATCCCTTAGTGAAAGTCTCATTTAGAGGAAAAATCTCAGTAAATACATCGTAATTGGGAATCAAACTATGATTACATGAGAGACAATTGAGTACTCTTATTGTTGCACAGTAACTCAGGGATAATATATTATGGATTATAGATCTTGGAGGAGATTACTATACTGGTTGCAATGGAGGGAGAGAGATTTACATTGAGAATAATAATCACATTGCATATGGAAATTGAGACTGATGAATCATTGGGTTAATAGACTCAAAGTTAATGGATATAAGTCGATCTACTCTCACATAAGGGCGGAGGTATATGATATTCTATCTAGGCTTGTGTCGTGGTCCATTTGTCTTCATTTAACCATTTAGCTCATTGTTTATTTATCAGCTGTAAATCCCCAAATTGAATTTCACAATTCGTCCAGGAATCCCTTTTTTATATACAGTTATTATCATTGACCAATTAGTCCACGGGACGGTAGCAATTAGAATCTTTTGAAGCTCCTACGGAGAATGAGCTGAGTTAGGATTAAAGTTTTGGCGGACAGGGCGATGTGAGCCCAATGGAACCTGAAGAGACATCAACTTTAATTCGTTCCTCTTCAACTTCTTTAGCTGGTATTAATTTCCACGAATAATAATGTTAAAATAACTGCAGAAATAAATGTGCAGTACCAGTTTATAGTACCTAATTAAATATATTTAAAAGCAAAAATACACAATATAATTTGAAATGCAATTAAAAATGAAAAATAGTATTTAATGACAAATAGTAGCGTTAAGCGGAAAACAACATGCTTCTCCCATCTCAAAACATGTGTCCTTGGAGACGACGGAGCCGA
This sequence comes from Zingiber officinale, assembly GCF_018446385.1. Classification (NCBI taxonomy): domain Eukaryota; kingdom Viridiplantae; phylum Streptophyta; class Magnoliopsida; order Zingiberales; family Zingiberaceae; genus Zingiber; species Zingiber officinale. The sequence continues at coordinate 90,777,380 of NC_055995.1, read as the reverse complement.
CGCGACCTCCGCGCCGCGTCTCTCGCTGCCCTGCGCGCACTTTACCCGACACGCGCAGCGACCGAGTCAACTCGTCTCGACTCAACTCGCCCCCGATCCCACGCCCCCCTAGCTCCTCCCGTCTCGGTAACCGGCGCCGTCGTCTCCCACGACCCCTCCCCGCCCACGTGGCGCCCGCCAGCGCGCGCCTTTCTCGACACCACCGGCGTCCCCGCAGGCGACGCGGTTGGCGGGCCCCCGCACTCGCGTGCGGGCTAGCAGACTCAGCCAGCCTCGTGCACTGTTTTCATGCCCACCACCTGCTCGATCATTTGCCTCCCTCCATTTTTAATACCTTCGATTTCCACACTCGCCCTCCTACTCCTATATATTCACCATGCAACACTTGACTTTGCTTCTCTTAACCGCCAACCGCAAAGCCATGTCTTCTTCTGTTGCTCTACTATTCTTCACTCTCCTTGCAACTCTTTCTCTTCTTCCTCCGTGCCACGCTCGCTCCCTGACGACAGTTCACGCACAGGAGCTAAACAATTGGCACAGGGTTGGTGCACATTGCATGTGATATTAATTCTTCTTCAATAATCTCTACTTATACATCATGTTTAAATCTTTCAGAATCCGGTGGTCATGTCCAAAGCTGGTCGAACTCAAGTCGAGGTGGCTGATGTAAAGGCTGGCATTGCTTCAAGGAGCACTGCAAAGGGGAGCCGGTCTAAGGTTCGAGCGCTGAAGGAGCAACCGAGGTTCGATTTGGATTACGCGGGACCGAGGACACACACACCGTCTCATAACTGATTCTGTATCGGTTGATCGATCGATCGATCGATCGCTATGAGTTTTAAGAAATTTTGTTTTGTTAGATGAACCTTATAAGTTAGGTGCAGGACTGTGTGCATTTTGTTGGTTGCATGCAGTGAATTGATTGACTCTCTTCTCCTCATTGTAAAATACAAGATTGCATACATGAGTAGTGAAATGAGAACCTCTCAAATCTTCTCTGAACATCTCATTTTGAGTGGTTTTTTGGTTGTTAGGAGTTGACGTCTAAAACATCATTTGGGACGACAGTGGCATGTGTTCAAAAGATGTCCCCTCTTGATCCAATAAAACTAGAATTAATAATTTAATGTAGCTCAAAAATATATATAGTTAATGGAGTAGGGGAAGGGACAAACATCCCATTTCCACGTCCAATGGTGTTGTCGATGTGGTGTTGGAGATGGTTAAGATTTTTAAGAATAAAAAAACATTTTTAGCATTTTTAAAAAATATTGAGCCCCATTAAAAACGCTATTTTGATTTTTTTTTTAACCGGTAAAATTAAATATTTACATAGAAGGCAGTTGCGATCCATAACCCCGTCTCGTCACGTGACCGAAGCCATCCTTTTCCTTTCCATTCTGACACAGTTGCGGGCAGCCGAGCCGCATGTCACGTGGTTTCCCAGACTCCCCAATTGTCCAGATGATGAAAAATAATACATGAATCTTAATTTTAGAGTAAAATACCTTTAATCGCGTTTTCTATTCGATTGCATTTTAACTTTTATATTTTTTTAAAAAAATAATATTTATGTCCTTATTTTTTTATTATTTATTAATAATAATTTTAAAGAAGAAAATCATATTAAATTGACCATTATACCTTTAGTAAAAAATCTCATAAAATTCATATATATATCAATATAAATAAAAGAAAAACAAAAAGAGATAATCCGTCAAAAATTTATTTCACCTTCACCAAAGTTAAAAAAAAAGATAGAATTCTTAATTGATAAACTAAAATTAAATGAAGATGGAATAAAATTTATCATTAAAAATCTCTTTTTTATAATTAAAGCTAATTATGTCTTTATCTTTTTTTAATTATTTTTAAATAATAATCTTAAGAGAGAAAAATACATTGAATTAACCATTATATCTTTTGATAAAACTCACAAAATTCACATATGTACCTATACAAACAACAGAAAAGCTGGAGCTCAAAAAAGGATAATTAGCCAAAAAAGTCAATATTCCATCACTCTCACAAAAAAATTTTTTAAAAAAGAGAATTCTAAATTAATGAACAAAAAAACTCTTACTTAATTATATGTTACATTTGATGATGAAAAATAGATTTTTAATAATAAACTTTATTTCATCTTCTTTTGATTTTGATTATATAAGTCAGCTTTAGTAAAAAATCATATTAAATTGATCATTATATCTTTAGTAAAAAATCTCATAAAATTTATACATATATCAATATAAATAGTAAAAAAAATAATCACTTTACAAGAGATATCAGTTAAAAATTTATTTCACCCTTGCCAAAGTAAAAAATGTTAGAACCTTGACGTCCGCTAGAGGGGGGGTGAATAGCGTCTCACCTAAAACTTTACTTCCTATAATGTTAGTGCACAGTGGAATACAAAAGCAAACTAACAAATACAAAAGTTAATCTAAAAACAAGAAGGAAGAAAACAACAAACCAAACACAAACCCTAACACAAGGTGTTTACGTGGTTCGGAGATAACTTGCTCCTACTCCACGGCGTGTCCGTAAGGTGGACGATCCCTCAATCCGTCGGTGGATTAGTCCCCGGCAAACTCCGGCTAGCTCAACCTCCTTGTGGGTGGAGAAACCTCACCACAACTCCAACCAAGATCTCTTGGCAGACAAAGATCTCTTGAGCACAAGTAGACTACTAATTAAACTTTAACCAAGTCCAATTTCGTCACCTTGGCCGGCCATACCAAGCTCCTTCTTATAGAGCTTGGAACAAATCAGAACCTGATTTGCTCGTTACCAGTCGACTGGTCCTTGCACCAGTCGACTGGTGCCAGCCCAACAGCTATCTCAACGGCTCTGCTACAGTGCATCAGTCGACTGATCCATCACCAGTCGACTGCTACAGTGCACTACAGTACGCTACAGTAACTGCTACGGTGTCGCTACAGTACCCTGAAACTAAGGTTTTACTCCAAGTACAATCTCTCATGCACTCGTATCCTCACGACTCATTTGACTCTTCTTTGCAGCCTTGACATTTTGCCTTCAAACCTACTTCCTTTGGCTCTCGTCCCTCGGATGCATCCAAGCCCGCGACTTGTCCCCAATGCCATCCTTCGCGTATGCCTCGAAGTCGCTTCCCTCGGCCATTGTCTTTGCTGCCTTGTCTACGGTCCCTCGAATGCTCCATCCTTCACCGGACCCGAAGCCGTCAACCTGAGTCATATGTGTCACCTACAGTCCTGCACAACTCAAGTACACAAATCAAATAACAAGGGTAAACCTAACTTAAACCCTTTGCCCAAACACCAAAACACATGGTCCCGCGGACCATTGAGATTGCTCCAACAAAAAAGAGATAAATTCTAAATTGATAAACTAAAATTAAATGAAGATGGAATAAAATTAATCATTAAAAATATTTTTTTTATCATCAAATGTGATAGACAATGAATAAAAGATAATTGTGCCTTTATATTTTTAATAATTTTTCAATAATAATTTTAAGAGAGAAAAACATATTGAATTTACCATTATATCTTTTGATGAAAACTCTCACAAAATTCATAAAAATCATTTAAATCTCACAAAATCAAAAAAGAGTCATAATTCTGAATTAATGAACCAAAATACTCCTACATAATTGTATGCTACTTTTGATGATGAGAAAATATTTTTCAATGATGAACTTTATTTCATCTTCTTTTAATTTTGATTCATCAATTTTTGATTTGGTGAGAGTGATAGAATGAGTTTCTGCTTAGTTACCCATTTCAGAGTGAGAGTTGCTACTTTTATGTTGTTTATACTGGTATATGTATAAATTTTTTAAGGATTTTTATCGAAAAAGATAATAGTCAATTCAATATATTTTTCCCTTTTATTATTATTAAAAAATGATAAAAATAATAAAGACATAAGTATCCTTTAAAGATAAAATACTATTAGATATTTATACTTAGGATGCATTTGATTTGGGATTATTTTTGATAACATTAGTTATCCATTTAAAGTTATTAAGGAAATCTTATTTGATTCAAGTAATTGTCAAGTAATGATTCATCTCTGACACATCAGCAAAAGGACCATACAATATGGAATAAACACCTTAGAAAAATGAAAATTTTCTTGATTTCAGGATTAACCAGATTTTTTAACCAAAAATACCCTTAACACTTTTTATAACGGAAATTCAATTTAAACTTAAAAAAAACCGTTAACTAAGAAACACTTAGGGTAAAAAAAAAAACGTAAATTATATAAAAAAGCCTTAACCATAAAAATAAAAAAATAAAAAAACGTAAACTTCAAAAAAAAAAAAAAAACACACGTAAACTTCAAAAACAAAAAAAAAAAAAAGAAAACCTAAACTTAAAAAAAAACCTAAACTTAAAAAAAACAAAATGCAAAAATGGAGAGAAGAGTAAAGTTAAAATAAATTAAATAATAAAGTTGAAAAGGGTAAAAAATAATAAGTATAGTTAATTTTATAATATAGTAAAATATTGAATTAGATTATATATTAAAAATTTTAAATAAATAAACTTTCATTTCATTATTTATGTTGAATCAAATAACATTAGTTTATATTTTAATTCTCATAATTTTAATTATGTGATTATACATGATAACTTAATTAAATATATCCCTAATTTTATTACCGATTGGATGCCACCAAAATTTTCAATGATCAAATAATCAAATAAATCCTAAAGTACTCACCTCTCCGCGGTTAACATTCCAACATTTTCTTTCCACCTAAGGAAATTAGTTCTGAACCGTAATTTAAAATTGATCCGTAGATATTTAATTAATTGTGAAAACCACTTTACTATTGCTCAGCAATATTATTGGAGAAAACAAAAATTTAAAATCGTCACCTACTTATCCTAACAAAATGATCTTTTGCATACGAAAGATTATATATCTAACGAGATAATTTGGACCTATTAAAACAATATCACTCAGTTAAATACTAACTATAGATATCTTAATCTGATTAATGCAATAAAAAAAATGATATTACTTATCTTAAATAGTCTAATATTACTGATCCCATGGCATCCTATTATAAGATATAGATATAAAAATCATCTCAATATGAAGCAAAAGATATCATTTATTCCAAATAACTCAATATCATCGACCCATTGATGTAATATAGACAGATAAATCATAAAGGATATTTTACCCTAACAAACCAAAATTCATACATCACATTTTGTATCTTAATTATGTTTATTGTAATAAAAAATGAGTATCTTAATTATATTTATTGTAATAAAAAATGATTACGCTTAGATTATATGAAGAGAAATAAATCACGAAATCAATTTATAGTCGACCACTAAGTGACTAAATGATAGGAAGAGGTTTTTTTTTTCCCTAAGAGAATGCGTCTATAGAAAATTAATTTTTATTGTCACCCTCTAGTCAATTGAACATCTTGTAGGGATACATTTTAATATTTATTATAATAAAAGATAATTATATTCATCCAGATATTTTTTATAATTCGTCTATAAATTATATGAGAAAAAATAAATTATGAAACCAACCTATAATCGGCTAAATTTAATAACAGGGAAAGAGATTTTTTTTTTCTGCACATATTGACAATTTATCCATTATAATAAATTTGTCACGTATCTTCCAAAACTAAAATCCACGACGACCATGTTTATTGATTCTAATTCAAATTGTCATCACCGTTTGATAGGTGAACAACACTTATCGATCGAATTGGAAGTCCAATTTATAGGAAACTTTTTGTCATAATGGCAAATTAATTGAGAAGATTAAGATTTTATTTCGTAAACCGTTTTCTTAATTAATTGACGAGACCGGGTTTAAATACCGCCGGAAGTTCGGCATCGGCAAGCGGTCGGCGGCACTGTCGTCGAACAGGATTTCTGTCCGTGCGGCGGAGGAAGGGTCTGGGTTGCTCTACGGGCGGAGGAGCTCCTTCTGGCGCCGTAGCTCCATGACCTTGCGGTGGGAGTTAGAGTGCTGCGTCAGGACGAAGGTGGGGCTCGCCGCCGGCCGGTACTCCGGCACAAGCCGCCCAGATTTGTACCTCACCCCGCACGCGTTGCACAGCGTCTTCGGCCCCAGCGGCCCCGTCCGCCACTGTGGCGTGCTCTCGGATTCGCAGTGCGTGCAGCTCCGCGGGGACGCCACGCTGGCCTTCTTCGGCCGCCCGGCGCCGTCCGAAGAAAATTCGACGGAGGACGAGGACGACGATAGCGAATTCATCGCCAGGGAGGGCCAGCGGGGACGCTTGCTCCTGGCGCTTTTCCCGACTTCTGGCTTCTTCCCCACGCAGGATGGCGGCGGCGGCGCCGGTTCGACGTCGGAGAAAGAAGATTCCTCCATGAACCGAGACAGCCACTCGAGCTCCGCCTCGTCCTCGCATTGCTGTACCAGATCACAAAAACACCTCCGTTAACCACCAATTCCTCTACCAAAATCACAAACACTCAACCTTCGTTTCCTTTCTCACCGGAATAGAAAGATCGAACGAGCTCTGCGCCCCCTCAAAGACAGAAGACAACAAGCTGCTTCCGGCGACGGCGGACTTCTCAGGCGCAGAGTAAAAACTGCTGTTACAGTTAACAGAAGCGGAGAAGAAATCCTGGCCGCAGAAGGACGCAAATTGGTCGGCGTCGGAGGCGGCGACCATAAAAGAGCCATTTTGATTCGGCGGCGGAATAAGAGAGGCAACAACAGAGGTGGTGGAACAAGAAACCGCCATTGACACCTCCCACTCCGTCGCCATGATTCGAGCACACAACAAACACAATTTCGACTCGGAATTGGCGACGGAGTGTGAGGGAGTAATTAATAGAACCGGATTGGATTGGATTGGATTGTGGGCATCAAAAGGGCAGCGTGTCTGATGGACTGCCTGTATCCTCTTCGCTCATCTCCGCCACCACCGCCTCCGCTCGACCTTCCTCGCTCTTTAAAGCGGAGGCGTGTTGTTGCTGTCGTCGCCCACTCCTCCTCTCGCTCTCTCTCTCTTTCTCGCTGTCACCGGTAATAATTTGGTAATCGCCATGTGAGTTGCGGGAAGAAGAACCTTGCCGCCTGCGATCGCAAAAGACAGGAGAGGAAATTACATAAAAGAGTGAGTTTAATTAAATTATAATTAAATAATATAATTTATGATTAACATAAATACAATATCAGCATCGACAAGTCGCACTCACCTCTGTTCCTTACTTGTACCGTACGTGGGGTTTATCCCACGGCGGTCTCACGTGAGGTGGAGGTTCTGTCACGTTTCCGCTCGTGGCCTCTCCGGGGACGCCGGCACCTGACATGCATGCAATAATGAGATTAATTAATATTAATCATACTTTTTTTTGTTTGACCAAAATAGTGAACGCACCAACCTGGCGATCGGGGACTGGGGCGGTGAAGTTACCGTCATCGTCAGTTCGTTGTCGGCGGAAGGAAGCAGCGTGGGGCGGGCGCCGCACGTGCCTGTTGCTTTCTCTGCAGCTGCCGACGGAGTCCGCACGCGGACCTCCCAGTCGCCGAACACGTGGCTGTCGCCGACAGTATTAGCTACCAACGCTACTGCATGTACAGATTAATTCCAGGATAGCAAGGCCAGAGTTTCACATACGCGAAAGGAAATAAAAACTATCGAAAAATTTTCATTTCTCTGATTACGAATAAGAGGGATTATATTTCTTTCTTTTATGTACTTCGCAAAAAAAAAAGGAAATAAAAACTATCGAAAAATTTTCATTTCTCTGGTTACGAATAAGAGGGGTTATATTTCTTTCTTTTATGTACTTTGCAAAAAAAAAAAAATTCTTTTCGTTTCTGTTGTTTACCAAATGAATTGATAGATTTATATTCTATGAATAATTTTTTTATTACTTTTGTTTTCGTCTAAATTGGGCGAAAAATAATTCCTTTCCACCCTAACATGCATGTCTATTTCCTATCATCCATAGTTATTGACAATATAAGAAGGTGATAGACAATTACATTTGATGTTCTTTTTCTACCGTCATGTAAGAATGTATACATCGATACAGCGAGAAACTACAGAATAGTACATCGATAGAGCGAGAAGGGCACATGTAGCACTTCCGAAGGACGAGAAGCTGAAGCGAAAGACTGCTCAAGGAGAAGGCTGAAGTTGGATACGTATAAGCTCAACTCTGAAAGGTCGGAGCATCACCCAAGCAATCGGAGGAGAAGCTAGTGGCTGGAGAAGGCGTTGGATAGTCAACAGTTGGATGACTGGTTTGGTCACCCGGATCGTCAAGGCACCCGGACCGTCCGGGCATCCAGACCATCTGGGTGCCGAACAAGCGCCTTATCATAGTGGATCATGTTTAGGGTCCACATCAGTAACAATCCAAGCGCTCGGGTATGAAAAAAATTCTATCTTCCAGCCGTTGCCAAGCCATTGCGTGGAGATAGAATTTGCCTTTCTAGAGATGCCTAGATCACCATCCAGGCATCCCGAGTCCGCCACGTCAGCAATGGATTAAGTTGACCAGAGCACTATAAATAGAGCCCTGGTTCACTTATTTTAAAAACAACACTTACTATACTTTAATTTCCACACTTTGTACTTTCGTTTCTATTCTTCAACGCCTGTACGAGGCTTCTCCACCTCCGAGAATTCGATCATAGAAGGAGATAGTAGTGAACTTTCTTTGTCTTGGAGTAGCAATTTTCTAATTGCAAACCAAGTAAATCCGATTGTCTCGTAATCTTTTTTTATTCCATTCTAATTTGATTAAGTGTTTGTCTATTCTAGACAAAAGATTTGAGAAGAGTACTTTTGTAATTCCAGACAATTCACCTCCTCTCGCATGCTGCATAGCAATAATCGCTATCAGAGTAAGGATACTTCAGAAGAACTAACCGTCGACCGAAGCATACAAGAATTTGCCTGACCAAGCATCTGCCCGTCTAAGTTCAAGGGGGAGTTTGCGACATGGGAAAAGAAAATAGAGGTATTTTTTAAAACATATTTCAATTTATTATTAATAATGAAATATGATTTTGTAGCATCTAAAGATCGGCAAGGAGCCGATAAAGAATAATACTTGTGGACAAAAAGGAGCAAGCTGACTTTGTGGCAAACGACAAAGTAGAATTTCATTTGCTAAGAATTCTACCACTACAAGAAGTTAACTGGATTAGAGCCTACGAGTCAACCAAAGGGCTATAGGAGAAATTCCTAGAGTTACATGAAAGGACCTCGGAGGCCAAACTTACAAGACGAGATTTGCTCCGGAACCAACTTAGCAACCTCAAAATGGAAGGAGGTGAAACAGTGACACATCTACACTCAAGGATCAAGGAGTTGATCACCAGACTCACAAATCTCGGAAAAATTGTAACGAACCAAGATTCGTTAAAGTACGCTTTAAATACATTTCTGAGAACATCCGAGTGGATATCCATAATTGACTCCTTGTACATATCTAAGGACCTCGAGGTGAGTACATTAGAAAATCTATTTTCTACTTTTGAAGTTCATGAATTGAGATATGTAGGCTTAAAAAATAAAGAAGAAAAGACAGCTCAAAACCTAGCACTGAAAGCCAACCAGAAAGGCAAACTAGATTCATACACATCATTCGACAAAGACAAAGCTGCATTTATGGTAAGAAAGTTTAGTAAATTCCTTAAGTCTAATAAGTTTAACAAGTTGCAGGCTAAGAAACTTTCATGAAGAAAACAAAAGATGTGATGCTATAACTATCAAGAAGAAGGGTGCATCGAGGACCACTGCCCAAAATTGAAGGAGCAGGGCAAGAATAAAAGACCAACCTGAAGAAACACAAGAATCTAAAAGCGGCGCGGGACGAATTGTCATCATCAAAGTCAGAAATTGAAGCTTACGTCAGACTTGCACTTATAGCAAATCACCAAGAATTAAACGACGAAGCAATCATATCCGAGATAAGCATCGACGAAGGGAGAGCTACTTCATGAAGAAAGCAACGATGAAAGGGGAGCGTCGAACAATGAAATTGACATGGTAAGTACATACTCTACCGCCCGATCAGTTGTATAAATTTATCAAACTACTCTCTAAAAGATCTTATAAAATAGAAACAAAAAATGCACAACTAGAAAAAGGAGAATTTAGAATTAAAAGTAATTTTAGCAAAATCATGTCCACTAAAAGAATTGGATAAAGTCAAAAATAAAAATAAAAATAAAAAATTTAAAAAACAAATAGAGTTATTGAAAAAAGAATGATGCATGCTTATGTTGGATCGAGTCGCACGTGAGTGGAGTGGGAGGGGGGGGTGAATCATGTGGTTTTAAAATTTTAGGGTGTGTTTGGTTTATGCATGTTTCATTTTCATTTTATGGAAAACACGCGTTTTCTAGAAAATAGAAAATAATTTTTCGTCATTCTCTATTTTTCCAAAAAATGCTATCTATTTTTTTAGAAAACAAACATGAAAAATGTAAACTAGACATCATTTTTCAGAAATATGTGTTTTTCAAAAAATGAAAATGAAAAACGTCCAAACCAAACACACCCATATCTTTTTCGTTTTTAAAACAAAGTACGTAGCGGAAAGGAAGTAGACAAAAATGAAAGAAACATGAGTACAATGATTTTTACTTGGTTCGGAGCCTTCGATGACTCCTACTCCAAGACCCAGGCTCCGCGGATCTATCAATGAGTGATAAGTCATTATTTGATACATTCTTTTAGGTTGATATTGGGTTTATTAAGTTTAATTGCGTGTGTTAATATACGATTTTGATCATGTTATACATGGAGGATTTTCTTGAGCTTAAGTGTATTTTTCTTCTAATTCATGATATTTCCTCACTGTTTGCCTTTGTTTTGTAGGACGCTAAGTTGACTCCAATTGGGATATGACCTAGAGTAGACAAGTTGGTTCATCTAACTAGATGAAGAAGCAAACCTAATGGATTCGACCACTTTCCAAGGATTTCACCTCTTGAGCTAAACCCAAGTCCAATTCCCTACCAAATGCCCTAATTCTGCACTTGAACTAGACCCTAATCCCGGTTTGATTGAACTAACCTAGTTTTTGGCATAATGAATAGTGGGCTTGCGCCACTGTTCATCGTGTCGTTTCTTCGTCGCACGATCGCAGCACCCTGTTTATTCTCCTAGATTTGCATCTCAGTCATTTTTATCGGCGGCGAGGTCTTCATCAACCAGCGATCAACTTCCAAGCATTTGGAGCCGTTGGCAAGCGTTCTCACCAGCGCGATTCTATTTTCTATGAAATGCTGCTTCCACCACTTATCTGAGGTGTTCCAGCGATCTAGTGGTCCATCTTCACACCAGTAAACATCGGAGGCATTCCTCCAGTAATACTAATTCCATTTTCGACGAAATCCTTCATCCACACCTTTATTTTGAGTAACGATTATGGTTTTCAGAAATCCAAATTTCTACCGATTGACAGTCCAGATTGTTGGGACCTTGATGCCCGCTAGAGGGGGGGTGAATAGCGTCTCACCCAAAACGTCACTTCCTATAATAGTTAGTGTGCATAGCGGAAATACAAGATAAACACTAACAAAACAAAGCAAATCTAACACGTTGTTTAACATGGTTCGGAGATGACGGCTGTCCGTAAGGTGGATGATCCCGATCCGTCGGTGGATGACTCCCCAGAAAACCTCCGGCTAGCTTGAGTAGCTCCTTGTGGGTGGAGAAACCTCGCCACAAACTCACACATGCTCTTGATCACTCAAGAAGACCTTGGAGACTCTAATAGGGGTTAACCACCTCTATTTTCGTTAACCTTAACTAAGCTTCTAATGCTTGGTTATATAGGCCACGAGTTTGAAAACTCCGCCTATTAGTCGACTGACCTCTGTGGAGATTCGACTGTTACAACCTAACGTCTCGATACCAGTCGACTGATACTTTCATTAGTCGACTGCCCCACACTAACCGAACGAACAGAAGCATTCTGTTCGCTCCCAGTCGACTGCCCGGTCGACCGCACTAGTCGACTGATGAAAACACCAGTCGACTGTTACAGTACTACTATAGTACTGCTACAATGACGCTACAGTAAAACTCTAATCCTGGGGTTTAACCCCCGAGTACGTTCACTCAGCACGCGTCCTCGCCTGACCAACCTAGACCTAGCCTTCTAGCCTCCTCCATCAGCCTTGCGTCCATCGAATGTCTCCCCATCCTTCACATCTTGCATTCTGGAGCTTCCATCGGCCTTGTCATTGTTGTCGGGTCTTCCTTTACCAAGAGGTCGCGCCTCCGGGGCTTCATCCATTACCAAGTCACACTTAGACTTACGTTGCCAAGACTACATGCTTGGACTTACACCACTAAGACTCATCATTGGACTTTCCTCCTTTGCCAAGATCACCCTTAGACTTTCCTTGTTGTACCTGTATCCTGCACACTCACAATGCATATCAAATACAACAATAAATCTAACTTAAACTTTTACCCAAACATTAAAATCTAAGATACCCAGATTGCTCCAACAATCTCCCCCTTTTGATGTTTGGTAACCCGTTTAAGTTAGGGAAATAATATAGCAATAATAATGCAAATAAATATTGATCCGGCGATGACATAAGGGGCCCTTCGCTGAGGAGGTTCAACGATCGGATGGTCGTCAAGGTCAAAGGAGAGTCAGCTAAGAGACGAGCCGAGCGGCAGGCCCTGGGGCCGGGCGACAGGCCCATGTGGCCGATCGGCAGAATAAGCTCCCGATGGTAAGGCCGAGCCCACAACCTGACCAGGCTAAAGAGTTTAAAGAAGTCGATCTAAATCTAGGACGAGCCGAGAGAATGAAGCCCAATCCAATCAGAATATATATGTACGTAGAATGTCAAAGGGCGGGCTGGCCGGATAGATCAAAGAAAGTACCATCAGATTAGCGGCTGACATTTAAGAAGAGAAGGGAAATATGTCTTAACATCCTTTTGGAAGTCAATGCCACCGGCTGACGGCGCGAATGGACAGGAAATCGTACGGACGAAGATTGCGCCGCCCTAGCGTAAATGCGTCTGCCCCTTTAAGGTAAGGTGTCAGGGATCCTTTTCCGATGTTAGCTATTGAGGAAAGCTTAAGAAGTCACGCCCGCCTGGGAAGTGTGCAGTCAACTCATCGAAGCTCTATATAAGAAGAGGAGTGGTTATCCGCGGAAGTACGCGCAGATACGTCTCTGAGCACCACTATTTCACTTCTTCATTCCTTTCATTTCTCTTCGGGCCGATTGTGTGACTTGAGCGTCGGAGGCCGTCGCCGAGAACCCCTTCCCGGCTTGGCACTAACGACTTGTGATTGCAGGAGCGGGGCGTTTCCACCACACACGAAGATCCACATCAGCGGTACTTCCCGGTAGCCATTCACTCAGCTTCGGGGCAGGATCAAATTGGCGTCATCTGTGGGAAATCAACCTGAACCCAGAAGCAGAGGATGGAAGACGTCGGACAAGCAACGACTGTAACGTTGATGACATAAGAGTTGGAAAGGTTAATCCAAGCCGGAATAGCAAAAGCAATGGAACAGCAGCAGCAGCGAATGTTATCCGATCGGCCAGCACAAGAGCCAGCCATCTCAGGGTCCGGCCAGCCTGTAGACCCTGGGCGCATGGCTGAACCTATAATCCAGTCAATCGAAGGCAAGAGATCAGACACGACTGGACCAGCGCCAAACGCACCAATTCCTTTCCACCGAGCATTATTTAGGACACCCTCAGAGGAAGGCGTAGCCAGACGAGACCGAGGCTACTCGTCAGATGAGGCGCCTGAGAGAGATGCAAGGAAAGGAAAAGCGTTGCGAGACGAGGATTCACCCGAGCGGATTAATGGGGCAGTTCTCACGAGGTATCATGGAAGATCCTTTACCTCGCCATTACACCCCACTGGCGATTGGGGAGTACAATGGGAGCACCGATCCAGATGATCACTTGGCCAAGTTCGACAACGCGGCCACTCTCCACCAGTACACCGATGGAGTAAAGTGCAGGGTATTCTTGACAACACTTTCAGGACCGGCTCAATGGTGGTTCACCAAGTTACCGACCGGCTCCATACGTAGCTTCAAGGATTTCCAGGCCGCTTTCTTGCATCACTTCGCAAGTAGCCGTCGGCATCAGAAAACAAGCGTCAACTTGTTTTCACTCAAGCAAGGTCCCCGAGAAGCGCTCAGGGCGTACATCCAGCGATTTAACCAAGCGACGATGGACATACCAGCAGTCTCATCAGAAGTATTGTTAAACACTTTCACTCAAGGGCTCGTGGAAGGTGAGTTTTTCCGATCCCTCATTCGTAGGCCCCCGAAGGATTTCGCCCAACTCCAAAGGAAGGCCACGGAATATATCAATGTAGAAGAGGCACAAGCAGCCCGAAGGAAAGAGGCGCCAACCGACACTCAACAGGCGCTCGATCGGAGGAGACCCAGCAACCACCAGCCTCCAACCGGTCCTAGGCCCATGGGGCTACAACCGTATCCCGAGCCAAGGACACATGTAGTCCATATGGAGGCCGTCCAACCCAAGAAAGGCAGAAAGTGGACCCCGATATTCTGCAAGTTCCATCAGTCAGGGACGCACAACACGTGGGAGTGCCGAGGCGACCCTAATATACATCGGCCTGAGCCCAAGGAGTATAGACGCCGGTCTCCCACGCGGGACCGACATCTTGAGCGCCGAATCGATCGAAAAGTCAAGGGTCGAGGGGCTCAGGAGCCGCGGGAGCATCGTCCCCGAGAAAGAAGCCTCGCCCGAGCCTCAGCCGATCGGAATAGGCATTCAACACGAGAAGAGGAGAACAGGAGGAACGCCTCCCGTGGAGAGATTGGGATGATCTCGGGTGGCCCGACCGGGGGAGATTCCAACCGATCTCGGAAGGGCCACGCACGGCAGCTGACCATCTACGCTGTAGGATGCAGCAAGGAAAAAGCAGAGGGACCCGAGATCAGCTTCGACCCTAAGGACCTAGAGGGGGTCGAAATCCCTCATGATGATGTGTTGATCATCAAGGCGGTGATCACAAACTACACCGTCCGTCGGACTTTCATCGACACAGGAAGCTCGGTAAACATTATTTTTAAATAAGCATTCGATTTATTGCAGATTGATAGGTCTGAGCTATTGCCCATGGAAACACCACTGTACGACTTCACTGGCAACGAAGTCTTGCAAATCCGTCAGACAAGATTGGCCATTTTGCTCGGAGAAGAGCCCCTGATAAGGGCGCGCACCACGAACTTCATCGTGGTAGATGCGCCCTCGGCGTACAACGTGATATTAGGCCGACTAGCTCTCAATGAATTTCGAGCTGTGGTATCGACCTACTGCCAGAAGATTAAATTCCCCATAGGGAATTTGGTGGGCGAAGTGCGAGGGGACCAGGCGGCAGCCCGACGGTGTTATATGGAGATGGTCAAGGCGGATGCTAAGGCTGCCAAGTGCCCCCGATTGGAGGTGAACGCCATAAGAGAGAAGCCACCCTCATTGATATACGACAATAAGGAGGAGGTGCAGATACATCCGAGTCGATCGAAAGCTACCACCTTCGTAGCAGCTGATCTGACCAGCCCGCAAAAGGAAGAGTTAGTGGCCTGCCTTCAAAGGAACCACGATGTGTTCGCCTGGTTGACACACGAACTACCGGACGTCGATCCAAGTGTGGAGTTGCATGAACTACATGTTCGGTCAGACGCCCGACCGGTCAAGCAAAGAAAGCGCGACTTTAGCGCTGAGCAAGATTTGATTATCTGAGCTGAGATAGAGAAGCTACTGGAGGCCGGACACATCAAGGAAATTCAGTTTCCGACCTGGCTCGCCAACGTAGTGTTGGTTTCCAAGCTAGGTAATAAATGGAGGGTGTGCATCGATTTCAGGGATTTAAACAAAGCCTGTCCCAAGGATTCCTACCCGCTACCCAGGATAGACCAGATGGTGGATTCGACGGCCGGATATGAGCTGATTTGCATGCTTGATGCCTATCAAGGCTATCATCAAGTGCCACTCGCGCGCGAAGACCAGGAGAAAGTCAGCTTCGTAACGACTGACGGGACGTACTGTTACAAGGTCTTGCCATTCGGATTAAAGAACGCAGGCGCCACTTATCAGAGAATGATGAATAAGGTGTTCCGGAAGCAGATCAGATGGAATTTGGAAGTATATGTCGATGACATACTCATTAAGTCACTCCGATCTGTTGACCTGTGTGCAGATGTGGAAGAAACGTGCCGAACGCTGTGAAAGTATGGGATCAAGCTAAACCCAGCTACATGCCTGTTCGGCGCTAAAGGTGATCGGTTTCTGGGATACATAGTCACGGAACGGGGAATCGAAGCGAACCCGAGCAAAGTAAGAGCTCTCCAAGACATGGCACCACCTCGCAACCTGAAGGAGGTACAAAGGCTGACTGGAAGAATCACGACCCTATCAAGGTTCATATCAAAATCGGCTGACCGGAGCCTGACATTCTTCAAGATCTTAAGGCGAGCGACCAAATTCCAGTGGGATGACAAATGTGACAAGGCGTTCGAAGAACTCAAGCAATATCTCAGCTCTCTGCCCATCCTAGCCAAGCCGGCTGTGGGAGAACCGCTTTTAATTTATTTATTGTCCACCAGTATACCATCGGTTCAGCGCTAATCATTGAGAAAGAAGGAAGTCAGCAGCCGGTGTATTTTTTAAGCCATATATTGAAAGACGTTGAGTTACGCTATACAGGGCTCGAGAAGCTTGCTTACGCTCTGGTCCTCGCCGCCCGAAGACTTCTGCCTTATTTCTTGGCTCACCCCATAATCGTGATGACTAATAGCGCCTTGGGTCGAGTCCTGCTCAATCCTGAAGCGTCCGACCGGTTAATCAAATGGACCACAGATCTCAGCGAGTTCGACATACAATATCAACCTCGGTCAGCTATCAAAGCACAGGCATTGGTAGATTTCATCACAGAAGTACCAGACCCCGAGCCTGAATCCCCATGGAGGATATATGTTGACGGCTCGTCCGCCCGACCAGGTAGTGGAGTAGGTATCCTGCTTATATCCTCGAAAGAAGACCGAATGCATCTGTCCATTCGATTAGACTACCGGGCCACCAACAACGAAGCTGAATACGAAACTCTCATAGCTGGTCTTCAAGCAGCTCGGCAGGTCGGGGCCACCAACGTACTCTTACATTCGGATTCACAATTGGCAGCCTAGCAACTGAACGGAACGTTCGAAATCAACAGTGCTCGGCTCAGATTATATGCCGAGAGCCCGGGCTTCCACATTCTTCTTCTCCAAATCCTCTTGAGGTTGGTGGCCAGGGTAATCTTGCCCTCAAAGGTGGATATCTCTTTTTTAAGTCGGTCAATGTACCCGGCTTGCTCAGCGCTCTTGCCCCGCTCGGCAGTCAGTAGTTCCTCGCTCTTAGCCAGGTCGGCCTGCAGTTGAGCCACCTGGGTGTCATTTAAACCATGAGTGGTTCCCGACTGGCCGGGTGCTTCCTGTAACCGTTTCAGCTCATCTTCCACGAAGGCGAGCCTCTGGCTCATAGCCAGGTCGTCTACCCAAAACTGTGGAAGTCAAAAGCAGGAGCAGGAGTAGGTCATAAGAAAGGCTAAATTAATAAGTGCAAAGGTCAAAAATGAAGCTTACCCCGGTAATCTGCTTAGTATAACTGTTGGCTAACATTCCAGGAGGAGCGGCGGCCGCCTGGGCGCGGGCATCTTCCCATATCTCCGCTAACTGACCTCTGATGATAATACGGTATTCAGTCTGATCAGCTGAGCCGCCTAGCGCTGAAAGGTCTTCAGTCGGAAGGTGTAGCGTAGTCGTTACATGTCTTCGACGAGCTGTGGCCGGATGGGAAGAAATCGATCGGCCCGCACGAGAGGAGGTGGGTACGGGGTTGATGCTTGACCTCAGAATGCGGCCTTGAGCCGATAAGGTCGGTAGACTAGCGGCGGGAGAGTCGACGAGAGGGTCGGAAGGTGTGCGGTCGGACGAGACGTGGATGACCTCCAACGACATTGGGCCAAAAACGCCAGTCCGACCGGCTACCCTTTTAGCTGAAGACGCCGAGCAAGCAGCTTGTTTAGCCCGCCGCCTTTTACGTGCATTCTCGAGCAGCGCCTCGGATTGTGAGCCCTCCTCCGGAACAAGTTGAGCCGCCATAGGCTCTGCGATTGGCTCTTCCACCGCTGCTGAGCCGACCGGCACTACATTCGACTCCCCTCCCGCTTCATGAGTGAGCCCTGGAGTGGGTATTGGCTGCTTGGGAAGATCTGACGGTTGAAACCTCCATTCAGCCAGGACTTCAACCACTACCTTATCAATATCAGCATTGGTGAGTTTCGATTGTCCGATCAAGCGCGCCCTCATTATGATGTCAGCTGCAAAATAAAAAGAGAAATCAGTTAGATAAAGAGGGAAAAGGTAAGGGGATTATGTACCTAGGTTGATTGGCTCGGATGGGCTAATCGGGCTAAGGCCGAAAAGGGCCAAAACTCCTTCCTCCAGCAACTTGTGAATGTTGAACTTCTGGCCGGCCAACATGAAAGCAGCAAGCAAATAAGCAGGAGTATTCTTGTACCGAGGCAATGAGGGTTGAGGACCCAAGGAAAGTTGCCAAGTGGTCTGGAAGGAGGGTCGATCGAGGAAGAGTACGAAGAAGAAGTATTCTCTCCAATGTTTATTGGAGGAATGCATCTTATCAAAAAAGACCAAGCCCGGTCGAGCTTGTAAGAGGAAAGTGCCTGGTTGATCGGATAACTTGGGGTAATAAAAAAAGTGGAAGATCGAAGGGGTTAGAGGAATGCGATGTAGTCGGAACAAGATAATTACCCCGCATAGGAGGCGAAAGGAGTTGGGAACTAGCTGAGAAGGGGATAGACAGAAGTATCTGCAAACATCAAGGATGAAGGGATGAAGAGGAAGCTGTAGATCGACAGTAAATTGGTCGCGGAAAAAACAGACACAGCCGGTCGGCGGAGCGGAAGGACGATCGATGGCTAGTGGGACATGTATCTCGTAGCCAGGAGGGAGTTCAAAGGTATTGGCTAGGGTTCGGGCATCATCTTCATCAAACCGTGACTCCATAGTCTCATACCAAGGACCCGAAGCAGAAGAATGTTGCGATGTACCAGCCATGATAAAAGGGAGAGAACGAGAAGAGTCGGGAGAAAATGCAAAAAGAAAAAGAAGGCAGAAGCAAGAACAGAAGCCCACCGGAAAATCACAAAGGACCAAGCAGTAAGGGGTTATGGAAGAAGGCAATGAACTCACCTGGAATAGGAATGACAAGAAGCAGAAGGGTTTGCTGGAGAACGCGAGGGGTTCGCCGAAGAACACGGGAAAAATCACTGAAGAGCACGAACGAAGTCGCCGGAAACAAAAGCAAGAAAAAGAGGAGACAGCGGCGATAAGCTTATAAAAACCAAGAGACTTCGCTCAGCCGTTTGATCAACAGCACAGACACCTAGAAGCAGATCCAGCCGTTTAAAATTCAAATGAACTCAAAGGTCACATCCTAGCCTGTCGCCTCAAACGTGCGTCGGCAAGGAGGGACGCGTGGCGTGCATCGATAGGGCAGTTGTCGGGATAATTAAAGAGGCATGCGGCACATTAATGCGCCAGAATGATATGGTTTCCTAGAGATTTCGCGGAGATTACCCAGGCAACGGCCCCATAAGCCGATCAAACAAGTTATGCAGCTCGGACAGTCCTCCGTTCTTGCCGATCGACCGGCCAAGAACACTTCGTCGAAAGGAGAACCGAGGCCAGGTAACCGAGCGCTGGCCAAGGGTCACAGTCGACCCGGCAAAGGAGGTCTTCTCGTACCAGTGGGTCCAGTCAGTCGGACTTATGGCCTCCTTCGACTAGACTTAAAGGGGAGGCATGTGATCCGGCGATGACATAGGGGGGCCCTTCGCTGAGGAGGTTCAACGATCGGATGGTCGTCAAGATCAAAGGAAAGTTAGCTAAGAGACGAACCGAGCGGCAGGCCCTGGGACCGGGCGGCAGGCCCATGTGGTCGATCGGCAGAATAAGCTCCCGATGGTAAGGCCGAGCCCACAACCTGACTAGGCTAAAGAGTTCAAAGAAGTCGATCTGAATCTAGGACGAGCCGAGGGAATGAAGCCCAATCCGATCGGAATATATATGTACGTAGAATGTCAAAGAGCGGGCTGGCCGGATAGATCAAAGAGAGTACCATCAGATTAGCGGCTGACATTTAAGAAGAGAAGGGAAATATGTCTTAACATCCTTTTGGGAGTCAATGCCGCCGGCTGACGGCGCGAATGGACAGGAAATCGTACGGACGAAGATTGCACCGCCCTAGCGTAAATGCGTCTGCCCCTTTAAGGTAATGTGCCAGGGATCCTTTCCCGATGTTAGCTATTTAGGAAAGCTTAGGAAGTCACGCCCGCCCGGGAAGTGTGCAGTCAACCCATCGAAGCTCTATATAAGAAGAGGAGTGGTTATCCGCGGAGGTACGCGCAGATACGTCTCTAAGCACCACTATTTCACTTCTTCATTCCTTTCATTTCTCTTCGGGCCGATTATGTGACTTGAGCGTCGGAGGACCGTCGCCGGGAACCCCTTCCCGGCTTGGCACTAATGATTTGTGATTGCAGGAGCGGGGTGTTTCCACCACACACGGAGATCCACATCAGCGGTACTTCCCGGTAGCCATTCACTCAGCTTCGGGGCAGGATCAAATATGTAATCTACGCATGTATAAATCATGGAACCTAATCCTAGGCCCCCCCTTCACCTAAGCTCCCTATTGAGCTAGGATTTCTTGCAAAGGTAAACTTCTCCCCCTTTGCAAATAAATGAGCAATCACTCCCCCTACACCTAAGCTCCCCTTTGAGCTAGGATTTCTTGCAAAGGTGTATAGGTTTCCCACTTAAACTTAAATCTCTCCCCCTTTACCATATATCAAAAAGAGTTCCAACAATATCCCAATTATTGAACTCTTTGACCTCTAATGACCATAAACATCACGTATTAATCCCCCATAAGATTACATACATGTTCACCACTCTTATGGTCATTTTCTAATGCTGAAAAATATTTTCAGACCATATCAGTCGATTGCTATCAGTCTCAGTTGACTGCTATCGTCAAAATGAGCTTACAGAGACATTCTGTGCTCATGAACAGTGTTACCAGTCGACTGGTATAAACCCCAGTCGACTGCCCTCATCAAAATGAGCTCGCAGAGACCTTTTATGCTTAAAAATACTGTTACCAGTCTACTGGTAACTGTACCAGTCGACTGGTACCTGTACCAGTCGACTGATACTCTATTTCCGTAAAAATCAACCTTTCTGACCCAACTTCAGAAATACACCAGAAATTTCACAGATCTCCAAAAATTCTCAAATTTTAAGAAGAGATCTATTTTACCAATATCTACTCGGGAAAAATATATACAAAAATATATTTATCATGGATCCCAAGAATGACACAAAATTTAAAACTATCTAAATGGTTCAATTGAACCTTGACCTAAAGTCCTAGTTTTGACTTTCTCTTGATGTATCTGCCCATACTAAACCACAATACTTCCCTAGCATGAGTTTATATAGTATCTATACATCAAAAACTAATTTTCATGCAATATGTGTTGGTGCAACCTTAGGTCAAGGTTGACCTGGTTGACCCGACTCGAGTTGACCTGACTCGAGGTGTATTTTGATGTTTGACGAGAATAGAAAAGTTATATCTTGATGTTTGACAAGAATACAAACTTGGGAGATTGTGGGTGCAGTCTTTGGTTAAGGTTGACCTGGTTGACCCAACTTGAGTTGACCTGATTCGGGTAAAGTCCAAGTATGGAGACTTGGCACGGGAAAAGTCCAAGTATGGAGACTTGGCACGGAGAAGTCCAAGTATGGAGACTTGGCACGAGACTTGGCACGGGAAAAGTCCAAGTATGGAGACTTGGCACGGAGAAGTCCAAGTATGGAGACTTGGCACGGAAAAGTCCAAGTATGGAGACTTGGCACGGGAGAAATCCAAGCAGGGAGCTTGACACGGGAGAAGTCCAAGTATGGAAGCTTGGCATGCGAAGTCGGAGAGGGCTCCTCACTGCTCTCCCGACTAGGGCGAGAGGCTCGGGCTCGCTCGACCGGACAAGTCGGAGAGGGCTCGGTAGCCTGCCTCCTGACCTAGGTCGAGAGGGTTCGGGAGCCTGCCTCGACCGACAAGTCGGAGAGGGCTCAGCTCGCTCTCCGACTAGGTCAAAGAGGGCTCGGGAGCTCGCTCGACCTACCGGCCAAGTCGGAGAGGGCTCGGTAGCTCGCTCTCCGGACTAGGCCGAGAGGGCTGGGAGCTCGCTCTCGACCGGACAGTCGAGAGGGCTCGGTAGCTCGCCTCCGGACTAGGTTGAGAGGGCTCGAGAGCTCATTCTCCGGACCGCAGAGTTGGAGAGGCTCTGCAGCTCGCTCTCCTGACCAGGCCGAGAGGGCCTTGAGCCTGCCTCGGACCGATGAGGAAGTCGAGAGGGCTCGGTGAGCTCGTTTCTGACTAGGTCGAGAGGCTTAGCTCGTTCTCTAGACCGGAAGGCTTTAGGTTTAGGGTGGGAAGTTCTAAACCCATAGTTGGATCGGTCGCTGACCGATCCAAAGGATACTTTGTTTATCCGATCGGTCGGTGACCGATCGAACCAAATGTAAGGTTATCAGGTTATCTCGACGGTCAGAAACCGATCGAAGCGAGGAATTCAGAGGGCAATAGGAGGGATCGGTCGTGGACCGATCCATTTTACCGATCGGTCCACGCATCGATCAGCTTTAAGCCAACTCTCACAGAGTTGGTTGATCGCCTCGTGGACCGATCCGCTTAGGCTCTGATCGGTCCACGCATCGATCAGAGATTCCCTGCATCGATCAGGTTGGAGCCTCGACGGTCAGCTCAGCCGCTGGCGACACAACGCCAGATTTGTGTTGCTCTTTGTCTTCTTCGAGCAGGATATATATCGAGGTCGAGGGCTCTCAGTGATAGTTCTTGCTCTTCCTCCCATCGTGATTTGAGCTTGCCGAGCTCCTCTTCTCTGAAGCTTCGTGTGAGCTTCCTCGACCTCATCTGCTGTTGGCATCATCCGTGAAGTTGTTGCTTCATCAACGGACTCCAGTCGACGAGAAGAAGGCAAGCAAACTTGGTAGAGTGTATCTACATTCATATTATTTATTGTTTCTTGCTTTATTTCTTGTACTCCTTTATTGCTGTTGCAAAAGAGATTGTGGCGAGGTTTCTCCACCCAGAAGGAGTTCTTATTAGCCGATTTTCCGGGGTCTCATCCATCGACGGATTGATAGGATTCGTCCACCTTACGGACACGCCGAGGAGTAGGAGTATCATCTCCGAACCTCGTTATATCATCGCGTTTGAGGTTTGATCTTCTCCATTTTCGTTTCTACTTTTTATTTCCGCTGCGCTAACTCAAATTGTAGGAAGAAACGTGAATTTGGGGTCGGCTATTCACACCCCCCCTCTCTAACCGCCATCCGAAGGTCCTAACAATATGACCCCAATGTCATATTTTCATGCATGATAACATCCTAATGTGCCAACCCACTAGGTTAGAGACTCAAGTCCGTCTCCTAATCACTTGACACATTTGATAACCCATCTACCATGGGTTCCAAAGAAATGGAGTCGGAGGTTAATTGGCTATATAAAGACATGAAAGAACAGGTGGCAAAGGAAATGTGTGTCTTCGATGTCACCAACATTCTTACCCGCTCTGTAATTGGATGTTATAATTGGTTATATATAAATATTTATATTTGTTTATTTGATAACTTAGGTGTACAAATTTAGTCTGACTGACTTTTTCCCTGATTCAAACCGGCGCGAGATGGTGGTGAAGTGCGAGGAGAAAGCGAGGGAAAGTTCATCAGCTTGGAAAGGAATTGGTGATAGCGAACTCGTTAGGCCATGCTACTCTTAAAGATGGGGCTTGAGATGGTGCCCGAGTGGACAAAGTGCTCGGGTGTGAAACCATTCATCATGCTGACATGAGGTGGACTTTTTGGCTCCGTCCGTCATTATTTCCCTAATGCTTATCCTGAGAGTGGAAAGTAAAATCTTTTATTTCATTAAAATTTTAAGAGCAATGAGAAACATAATTTATTAGTGAATAATTTTAAGTAAAAATTGATCATCTAAAGATTGGATAGAAAATAACGGATAAAAAATCACATTTATACCCCTTTTCATCCATAAATTTACACCATATATAAAAAATAGCATACGTACCATTTTTAACTCATAAAATTATACCATATATAAAAAAATATCGTATATACTATTTTCAATTAAAAAATTGCACTCCATGTACCCACCTCTCTCAATCAATATAAACAAGTATGCATGCCGGTGAAGAAATTTCTTTCCCTTTCTATTTTCTTCTTATGATCTTAGGTTTATTTCATCCATTTATCGCCCCCTCCTTAAGATTAACAGAGCATAAGTGTTTTACTATACATCACACACCCATGGAGTATGACATGACCATTTAAGCTTGATGCGGTGATAGAGGGGGGCCACTTGGCAAGGGGTCAACTGTCAAGGTGAAAGTAAAAAATCAAGGGGGTCAACGCCTAGGTGTCAAAGGGCCGAATGGAGGACAATTGCGATGGTCGATCGAGACAGTCAGGGCCCGACTGGAGAGAGGCATGTCCGAGCCGACCACCCGTCCAGCTCGGGATGATACATAAGATAGCCGATGCTCAGTACGAAACAGTAGAACGCCAAAGGAGACCGGATAGCTTGTCCAAACGGAGGAGGACATGCTACTACATAGTCACTGCACGGAAGAACAACTGAGGTCAACAGAGTGGAGGGGTTCCGGCCGGACGGCTACCCCGCTCGGCCAAGCAACAAGACTTGGTCAAGGACGGAGCGGAGTCCCAGCCGAGCGACTATCCCACTATGCCATGCAACGAGACCACTTCAGTATCTCTTGACATCATTTTGGGAGATAGTGTCGCTGATACGACGTATGGTTGACAGGTAGATCGTACGGCGAAAGCTTCTGCTGTCTTGTCAGGGATATACATGTCTTGTTAAGGTATGGTGTTAGAGGTACTTTCCTGACATGTCCTTTCATAGGATGTATTGGAGAACGTACCCACGCCTTGAGGAGCATGCACTTCGCCCACCAGAGCTCTATATAAAGAGGGGTCCATCGTCGGCGGAGGTACGCGATATTCACTGTTTGCACCTACGTTATTGTTGCTCCGCTTTCCTTTTACACTTCCGGTGACTGACTTGAGCGTCGGAGGGATAACGTCGGGGACCCCTTCCCTGGCTCGGCACTAATGTGAATTGTTTTACAGAACGGAACGAGGTCTACAACCGGTCAGTGAAGCCGCCACATCTTTAGCTTTCCACCTTCCCGCTTTCGGACAGGATCAAAGCTTAATCAGTTTATAATGAATTTATTATCTTTTATCATTTTTTTAAGGAATCTATTTCATAGTAAATAGAGATGTCAAAAATAAACTCAACTCAATTGATCCGAAAAATATCAAATTAGTGTTAGGGATTTTCGGATTTGATTTAGGTTTTTTATTGTGACTAAAATTAGTATTTAGGGGTTAAATTAAATTGCATTTTGAAAATTAAATGCCTTCTATACATAATTGTTGGATATTGGGGCCTAAATGGACCAATACGATTTTGAGGAGGAAAAATCGGAAGCCATCAATTGTTGAAAGTCGTAATTGACTTCAAAATTGAAATCTACGTTTCGCGTAGATAGATTTAGACTATTAATTTACTCAAAACCGATTAAGGGTGAATGAGAAATTAATGTTCAAAGTCGGCCCAAAATAACGTTGGTTATTCATTAAGGAAATGCAAGGGAGAATAGTCCCACATCGGAAATTTCCGATGTGCATTCCTTACTTATTAATGATGTTGAGTTATTGGAGTTAACTCAGAAAAGTACCAGGTACTCTCTGCTCAGGGGCGAGCAGGTGCTCGCACCTGTGAGCCCGCCACCCGCCACGTGCACTTTGCACTTTGCACTTTGCACTTTGCACTTTGCACTTTGCACCGTCGCGAGGAGCATTGAGGAGCTTAAATTTATGCTCCAGGTGACATTGCAGTGCCTACATGGCACTCGGGTGACGTGTCAGGCTAGTACCTGACATGGCAGTGCCTATGTGGCATCCTCGTGGGCAAAGGGAGATGACTGGACAGTTGGTTGGGCGAACGGATGGCAGCCGTTGATCAACGTTGATCAAAGAAGTATGATGGATCGCTTGTGATGCGATCTAGAGCGTTGGATCACAATGAGTCACGATCTGACGGCTTGGGATGAGACATGATCTGAAGCATCGGATCAATGGATCCAGATCCGATGGCTGATAGATCTGAGGGTCACAACTCTTAGATCTGATGGATGAGATTAAAGGGGCTATGTGAAGGGTTATAACTCTTCAGTCCGGACGGCCCAGATTAATCCACCCAAAGGTCACACCCCTCCCTAAAGCCTCTTCCTTCTGTATAAATAGAACCCTCCAGATTGGAATCAAATCACTCAACTTAATCTTCTCTTCCTCAAGTATTCACTCACTCATCTTGTGCATTCAAGAGTCCAAGAAGCCTACGAGAAGGTTCGCTGGTCTCGGAAGTCGGAGTGCTACGATTCCGAGACGATTGTCGTCGTTGTATCTTGGGAACGAATTGCAACAATCCGTTAAGCACCGTAGCGGAGCAATATCGTTTACGGAGATAGTGTCGAACACTAGCCTCGACGATCAGTTTGCATACTCCGGAATTTACCGGAAACAACAATAATAGCAAAACGTTAGTATGATAATAATAAATTATTAAGATAAAAATAAAAAATTATAGAAAAAATAGTAAAAAAAAATCTTTTATTAAGGTTGATCAAGTATTCAGATTGACAGGTAATCCGTCTTCAGGTTTAAGATTTTTGAATTATGTTTGGGTTCATGTCAAGTTTAGATTAAGATTTTTTTTAATATCCTCGCTTATATGTGACTCAATCCGACCCTTCCGATCTATCCAAATTGATACTCCTAATATTAAAACATTTCATATTATTTGTATTATTGCTCATCAAATTGAGTTTAAGTTTGATTTATCACTACACAAGTCCTTTTTCAAACTTCGATATCCATTTTTCATACAAAATGACTGACTGAATAACTAACCAACTTTGAGTAACATACCAGTAAGCAAATTGGGATAAAAAACGGCAAAAATGATTAATAGACACCCTTTTCTTCTGACCTAAATGAGTATTAGACTATTCTCCCCCGCTTGTCTTCAGTTCCATTTCATGCAAAATCTTTAATCAAGAGGTCGTGTTCAATTATATTCAATAATACTATTTGATGATCACTCCCTACATATAAAAATCATGTGAGCAAACAACTAAAATGATCTTAATCTATCACTACACGCTTCATTTGTCCTAAACTAATCAATTATGTTTCAATATTCAACAATAAAATCATGAATTTTTGGTGTTATTGAAGAATTTCTGATTTATTTATCCTGATGATTGATTAAATTTTTTATAAAATTAGATTGATCTTCCCAAACTAATCAATAAATCCAACTAAATGAAAACTCAATCATTTAACCTGAGATGCTTTGTGTTCTGCAACACGCAAAGCAACGCACGGCATCAATCATTCAACCGGCTGAACCGTCCATGAGTTGCCGGTTCGGCCTTTTCCGGTCCGGTTTAAACTGAGTGTTTATATGCCTGCGCGAGCAGAGTAGGAAGGAGAAGAAGTAGAAGGTCTCCGATGCTGATACTGGAGCTGGGAATCTGGCTCATTCCCTTCACGCTCGTGCTCGCGCCGTTCCGGAGGCTGGTGCTTCTGGTTTCGAAGCTGCGGCAGATCCGCGACGGCGTGGTGGCGTCGCGGTCGACTTCGCCGGCGATCTGGATGCGCCTGGCTAGGATTAACTCCACGGCCTTAGTCGTGTGAGGCGTGGAAATTATTCTCCTCTGAGTTCTCGCAGTGATTCGTTGCTTGGTCTGTGACATTGTGCGTGTCCGCGTGCAGCTACTCGCTCCGTTTCAGTCTCCTCCCTTTACGCCTCTCCCCTGTTTGTTGAAATGCTTCAAAGAACCTCTTTTTTTTTTCTTTTCGTTTTCCCCCAGGAAGTCTCTGTTTCAAGCTGTTGGAGTTGATGAGCTTGTTTGTTTTGATTTCAGATCTTTTCTACTTTTACTTTTTTCAAGATTTTTCTTTTGAGATCGGTTGAGTTGAATACAGGCAAACATATGGATCCAAGAATTAAATTGTTATAATATTAGCAAATGGATAGTTGTAATACAATAAGTGGTCATTCACGACAAAAGAAGATGAACGTCATCCCTTGATTGTTCCTTCGGACGATGCCAATTTTCGAAATGGATGATTGGAATGGCCGGAAGACCAATCGAGTTTAGAGATCTTTATAACCGTTTATTCTATCAAATAATTTAAATAGGTTGAATTAAAATTTTATTTATCTATTTGAAAACAAATCTAAATGGAATAATTTGTGTGGATTACGAGGTCAGATGGTCTGATAGACTCAGATTAATTTGCGGACTGAAATATATATAACTATTATGTTATGGATGAAACATTGCACATTCACCTATGCTTAGGGGTGTCAATTCGGGTGGGTCGGGTCGGGTTGGGTCGGGTTGAGTTTTTTTTTTTTTTTTTTAACCCAACCCGAACCCGACCCGAACCCGAGTTCAACCCAAAACACCTTAACCCGAACCCGAACCCAACCAACCCGATCAACCCGAACCCGACCCATATAACCCGAAAATCTAATTCAAAATGACTTTTTTGGGCTATTTTCCCTATAATTCTTCACTTTTATCTCAATACTCCATCATTATCATACAAACATACATTAAAACATATAAATTTTTAAAATAAAATTTGATTTAACCCCAAAAAAACCCACAAAACCCTATATTTAAGCCAACCCAGGTCAACCCGGGTCAACCCGAACCC
Organism: Zingiber officinale; assembly: GCF_018446385.1. Taxonomy (NCBI): domain Eukaryota; kingdom Viridiplantae; phylum Streptophyta; class Magnoliopsida; order Zingiberales; family Zingiberaceae; genus Zingiber; species Zingiber officinale. The sequence continues at coordinate 90,748,393 of NC_055995.1, read as the reverse complement.
GACCCGACCCAACCCGAAATTTTTTTGCTCTCCAACCCTCCAACCCGAACCCGACCCGAACCCGAAAATGCCCAACCCGAACCTGATTTTTTTCGGGTCGACTCGGGTTGGGTCGTCGGGTCGGGTTCATTTTTGACACCCCTACCTATGCTATAATGATCCAAGTGTCTGGATTTAATTTAATTTTTTTTAAACCAAATATTTTCCTAAAGATGAACACTATATGAAGATTTAAAATTTTTAATTTTGAACAGTATAATCTAATAGAGAAGTTTGAACCCTAAGAAAAAAATCTTATTAGCTTAAATTTATGATAACTTAACTTCTAAATTTTAAAATTAAAAATTCTAAATATATATAATATACTTCGTGAGTATCTAAAATTTTTAATCTTGAACATTATTATAATCTAAGAGGAAAACTTGAATCCTAAATAAAAAATTTTATTGGTTTAAAGTTATTATAACCCAACTCTTAAATCATAAAACCTTAAATCATAAATACATATAATATATCCTAAAAAAACTTACTCAATGAATCATGTATTCAATCCAAGCGTCTGAATCATATTAGTCAAGTTATATATAGAGAGAGAAAGAGAGAGAGGGGGGAAGTTATCTAACTCGTAATTCACTTTTGCATATGATGATCAGGCCTAACCTAGCAGATGATGAATTTTACCGATCCAGCCCATGGAGACTAGTTTGTCTATAGTTAACCAAACGGGTTGAATCCGAACAGTGATTTTGGTGCTTCGATGGAGGGCCAAATTGTAAATGATTATCTAACAAAAAAAAACTCAAATACTATTTATATTTGTTTCTTTTTTGTTAAAAAATTAAATATCACAATTTTTAAAACATCAAACAATATAGACTTAGTTTTTCAACACCTACACATTGTCGTGTATAATTAGCGTCTGCCAATGTAACCATATTCCATTATACCAAGATTCAGTAGGAATTTTGTTTTACTTATTTTATTTGTTTAGACCTATTTAATTTCTTAGAAAATTTTTTCTATATTAAAAAGTGTATCATATGCTCCTCTTATATTATTTTCATAAGATTTTTTTTTTTAGTTACTATTAGGTATTCATTTTTTTTTTTTTTGAACCGATTAATCATAGGTGACTTCTCAAACCCATAAAACAAATTTTACTGAATATTAGAATAAAATAAAAAAATATTAATGCTCATCCAGTTGACCAACCTTCTAAGTTTACTTTTCATTAAAAGAAAATCTCTCTTGTAATAAGTCACAGTTGTAATTGATTCATGAATTGAAAATCCAACATGGGTAAATATATCTAAATTTTCCTTTCCCTTTAATTAAACAGTGGAACGGTCAATATTCAGGTTTTTTTAATGATTCTTTTGAAAAATCAAAATCTATCGCCTTTGTTTTTTCTTCTTTGTCCACGAAACCATTCCATTTCCCTTCCAATCCCTACAAAACCTTATTTACTAAGAAATTTTAGCCAAAAAGCTATGACTTCGATTGGACACCACAAAAATAAATAAACAGGAAGATGATAAAATATCTCATTCGAGACCCATTACTGAATTTTGTCCACTCGTTGGAAGGACTCCGCGGGGCCCGCTTCTCGTGGATCTCTATGAGTGGACCAATTCACCCGAGTTGAGATCTTCTGTCCCCAAAATGGTGTGTCCTCATGTCCCCTCGTCGATCGGACGGGTTAAATTATATCTCAAAGATGCAGTGCACATCACGAGGCCATCATGATCGTCCGATCGACGAGGGGACATGGAGACACACCATTTTGGGGACAGAGGATCTCAACTCAATTCACCCCGGAGTCCCGCGGCTCGATTTCGCTCTCGCAAGAGTCACCGCCGTCGCCTCTCCCGTGTCCTCGGTCAGACTCGAATCGTTAACACCGGTAGGCCCTACGGTAAGACCCAATGAGAAGGTTCACTTCTGTGTATGGAGACTTGGTACTGACAGGCAATCGTCATCCGTGGTTATCCGCTCGCGACGAATTCAAAATCTCATCGTGACCGTCCGCGCTCCATCGATTTGACTTTTTTGCGAATCTCGACGCACATTTACCGGACCTCTCCTATATTAACGTCGACGGCGGAGCGGAACGGTGGTTGGGAAGAGCGGAACGGTTGTTCGGCGGTTTTTAAAACAGGAAAGGCGAAAGGATCGAGACAGCGGAGCAGATCGATTTGCTGATCCTCCGAATCGAACGAAGGCAGGCAGGCAACGGTGGGAGTTTCTTGTTCTGGAAATCCACTTTCCCCTTTTCCTGTTGGTTTGCGATCGACGGCCTTGTCCTCGACGAGGGTGGAGAAATTAGACGCTTGATTGGCGGCTTCTGCTTGTGTCTTCGAGGAATTGGATCTGGAGCTATGCGTATCGAGGAGTTAGAGAAGGAGTGCGCTGGCGGAGGAGATGGGGAGAGGTCGATTTCAGGGATCGGTGGCGAAAGGGTTGTGTTTCTCGATGCGAAGAGAGCGGCGGTCGGAATCGGGGCTCGGATTCTCTTTTACCCGACGCTTGGCTACAATGTTCTGCGCAATATGATTGAACCCGAGTTCCATTGGTGGGATCAAATCGATGAGGTTTGTTCCCCCCTTGAATCATCATTTTCTTTAACCAATTTTTCTCTTTTTATTGACATGATTTTATAACAACCAATTGCTGTGGATAATTGAAGCTCCTTTGACCACTTCAAATTTATTAGTTGGACCGTCAGAATTCTTGAGATACAAACAAAAAAATATTCTGAAGTTTTGACTTTTGGATAATGATTTAAATATTTTAGTGATGTTTCATGATTTCTCGTGCCTGAGCCGTAATGCCAGGAGATGATTCTGAAGTTTTGACTTTTGGATAAGAATTTCTAGCCTCATTTATTTAATAGTGACGTTTCATGATTTCCTGTGCTGAGTCGTAATGCATATCTGGAGATTATTCTGAAGTTTTGACTTTTGGATAATAATTTCTAGCCTCTAATGTTCTAATAAGGTTTCATGATTCTTGTGTTGGAATTGTAATGCATATCAGATTTGTTTGTTGCCTTTTCCCCCTTTTGGTTATAACTGATTCTACTCTGTTGAACCTGTCGATTAGTTAGTTACACATAGTTTCTGTTTCAGTTTCTACTCTTAGGTGCTGTTCCATTTCCTAGTGATGTTCCTCGCTTGAAGAAACTTGGCGTCGGTGGAGTCATTACATTGAATGAGCCATATGAGACGCTGGTACCTAATTCCTTATATTATGTGAGTAGTTTTCCTTTTGGTTATTTTTTCTATATACCTAGATTATAGTGTGTAGAAAGGTTTTGATTGAATAATTAGAAATTTGATCTACTTTATTAGTCATAAACTTGGTGATTGATGTAGTTAGATTGATTCTTTCCACTAACTTCATAAAATAGAAGCCATATCCTCCATGAGGTTTACCAATAGCATCAGCAGGAAATTTAGTTTACTGGTGACCCTTGATTTGAGCTACTAAACACTAGTTGTGCTTTACTCTTAGTTTATTTCTCTGCTAAATTTTCTAGTATTTTCATGGTTAAATTCCAAATCAATTATCTATCACTTGGACCGGCTCTCCTTTATTTGCATTTTGAATTAGATAACGAGAAACAAATCATGATCTGAATACATTAAATTTCTAGCCTATGCATCAACCCCAAAACCAAAATAATCCAAATTTTAGGTCATATACGTTCTGGTTGGATCAGTTACCCATTGGATGGGATTTTTTCACCCACCCCTCTCATTCATGCAATAATGGAGCATCTTTACCATTGGACAGAGGCTTTATTCTTGATCGTTTGACTCTTATTATGTAGCATTCTCTGTTAATCAGGAGTAATAGATCCTGCACGTATCTTTTCTCTTATTAATGTGATGAGCTCAAGTATCATTCGCTATTTATTTATTTTTTTGGTTCTTCGGAATAGGCCTACGGGATTGAACATTTGCTGATACCCACAAGAGATTACCTCTTTGCTCCATCACTTGGAGATATATGTCTAGCTGTGGACTTCATCCATAGTAAGTACCCACCATCTTATGCTTACTATGAACATATCAATTATCTAATTCTCTTTAAAAATAATGATAATAATAATTCTTCCATCTAGTTAGGAAATGGTGTGACTTTCTTTCAATACTAATCATTCAATCATTTTCTGACAATTGCATTTCATATTTATTAATGGCGTTTATCAACTAAAAGTAATTATGCATGTGAAATATTTTAGGTTGTAGTTAACTTCTAGTATTGTTTGTAATGTATGGCTTGGTGGTATTTCTAAATTCAAGCTTACATGACAATGACCTCTACTAGCTAATGAATGGTCATCATTAGCTAAATATGTCTAGTATGTTTTCTTCTTGGACCTTTATATATGTGATACAAATAACCTCCCTTCATTACCTCTACATTTGATGGTTGGTTATCTTCTTTGCCATGCCAAATTTACAAAAGGGAACAGCAACAGTGGGAAAATAACATATGTTCACTGCAAAGCGGGTCGAGGGCGCAGTACAACCATTGTGCTATGCTACTTGGTACGCATAAATCTAATTTAAAAGGACTAATCATCTAATATTCAATGTGAGGAAGGTAATAGGAACTCTGTTTCACAGGTGCAACATAAGCAAATGACTCCAACTGCTGCATACCAATACGTGAAAGTGAACAGACCAAGAGTACATTTAGCTTCTTCACAGTGGAAGGTTAGTTTATTACTCTATGCCATACATCATTTATTTCATTTTTTAAAATGGCTTTTTTTTTCTTCATCTATTATATTTTGTTTGTTGGAAAATCGACGAAGTACAGTGTGGGGATAATATCATGTGCTCTGCAAACTTTTGTCACTGATACATCTTTGAAACTTTTCATTAGTAATTAATAGAAGTTACTAATTGCCATCAAGAACTTGTGTCGCACCTTAAAAATGTTTGAATTCTATGCTTAGCTCCATGATCGATCATAACATGACAAAGATTTACAATTCTTGGTAATTAATTTTTCAGGCTGTTCAACACTTCTACCACCTCAGAGTGCAAAGAATTGAAAGGTGTATCTCTTCTAAAGATCTCTCCATAAAGTCTCCAATGCTCCTCATCACTGAAACACATCTACACTTTGATGAAAGCTCTTATGAGGTAGTGTCGCAGTCAGACCTTGATGGATATGACCGATACATCAAAACAGGCGTTGCAGGCAATACTTTATGGGCAGAGCTAAGGTTTGTGTGCAGGCTGCAAATCGCTCGGCAAGCAGCCATCACGGGGATCTCATATTTCTGGTTCAAAAGCAATGGTACGCATGGTGGGGGCAGCTCTCAAATGACCATCCCCGTATACTGAAACTGTAAATAGACCTTCAACACCGGACCAAATTTCGAGTTTGGTTCTTTTACCCCCAACATATGTCAGTTGCTGAGCACAGTGTATATGCCCATACTGCCGTCACTGAGTCGTGTCTACTGTCTCATATTCTGGGTATTTCAGCCATGTTTTTTGCTTGGCTAGACGAGAACCCGGTGGTGAGACCAGTCAGCCTGTTGTATGCATCGTGTTATAATGAGTCATGTAAATGTAAACATAACTGTTGTTTGTTGCAAGCTGTTGGGAATTTGTTATTTGATGGTTGCGAGTCCAATCACAAGTCCACTTGTAATAGAATTTAGAGCTAGAAAAAAGTCTTTTGGAAATTTGTGAAAATCTTTATAAGTCAACTAACATAAATTTCTATCGATCTATGCCATTTTAAACTTCCAAACATTTTAAGTTGAGCACATCAAATTTGTGTTTAAAAATATTTTTTTTTACCTTAAATCTGATCCAAACTGGTTCGAACTTTCGGTCGAATGAGATTTGAATTATACGATAGGCAAATTCAATAGTCAGTTTTAATCAACTCGATCATAACAAGTAAAATGGTTTTAGAGTTCCAATATCTTATTCTACTTACGAGAATGGTTTAAGCGATTCGACCAGAACACACAAACCAGCTCAGATCACTTCTACCCACCCGTTTTGCTCGCCACAACCTCAACTAGAGAAACTGAAATTCAATAGCAGAATTATCCATGTAATGACACAAGACACTAGAGATTCATTGTGATGACAAATCCTTCAACACTCACTTTTCACAAGATATAAATTAACCATAAATAAATGGACACAGAGTTGGTAAGATAACAGGCATTTACAGCTGCGAAACACTCTGCGGGACACTTGATAATTAGGTAAATAATCAGTTTGAAACAAGCAATTTTCTAGGAGAAAGTTTTAAGAGTTCCAAACAACAGACAATCTTGCTATATGTACAACAATAAATCTTATGGGCATCATTTTGAGTCGCTGGCCTTTGTGCAGGTATGTATCTTCGTAAAAATTAGCTCCTGGATAGTCTCATTAGTGTCTGATTATTCGGCTAAGTATCATCACTCTTTGTTTCTGTTTTTCTGTCGAAGAGATTCTTGTAGCTTAGTCATAGCTCCACTCTCGGAAAGAAGAAAGTTCTTCATCTCTTTGTAGGTTTGGAGTTCCTCCAATGCGTCACTTGTTTTCCTAGACAAGAAGGAACTATTCATGCTAACTTCTCCATTTAAGTCGGAAGACTGCGATGAACAGCTCTGATCTTGGCGAAGTGGAGGCGCGGTCTTTAACATGTGGACAAGACTTCCAACAGCTGCCTTTTGGGACTTATGGGAGGAAGAGTATTCTGCATCCTTAACATCAGGGCTCCTGTTGATCAAATAATCATGAAAATCTGTATTAGGTCACACATACGATGTAGGCGATGGATTTATAACAAACAAGTACTTGCGCCAAAGCAAACACCAAAAAAGGTTAGAATGTTCACTTCTTTAACAAGCCAGGGTGAAAACCAACCATGTTTTGACAGAATTTGGCACCACAAGAGGTACAATTGGTTATCGGCAATATTTTCTATCAAACAAACCAAACTAACTGTTGAGGGAATTAGCACAATAGTGTACTACAATCTAATTGCATTCATGAAGTCTTATGTTTATAAAACTTTGCTTCCTAATCCCTGCAAACTAACTTAACATTTAACTACAATTGGTTATCGACAATATTTTCTCTCAAATAAACCAAAATAATTGTTAAGGAAATTGGTACAATAGTGTATTACAATCTAATAGCATTCATGAAGTCTTATGTTTATAAAACTTGAAGTCTTATGTTTATAAAACTTTGCTTCCTAATCTCTGCAGCATGTTAAAGGTTCGTAGATAGCCTACTCTTGCTGCTCCATGATTCATCTCCATACTTGGTAGAATGCAGCAGAGTAAAACTGAACTCTAGTACTCTTACTTAGGTGAGAACATCTACGTGTATGCTCATGGCATTAAATGTGCTAATGGATAGACATTCACTTATATTCATGCTGTTGCTTCTGAAATTACGCCACATGTCCCCTAAATATCCTAAGGAGCAACAATGTTAAATCAAAATGGATAAACTAATGGAAAAAAGAATGAAATTTGTGCAACTTTTCCTTCATTGGAAACTCCATGCTTCAATTATAGTTCAACAAATTATTTGTTCTTAATGTATGATCCTGTCTGAAATCTGCGAGGTGGTGCGCTGGCTCCGGCGAACGACAGTTTCTGATGAAGACGAACTCCTGAAGATCCGGAAGAGTTCCTCAACGATCCTAGGCATAGTGAGATGAGTCAACAAAGCGTTAGTGATCTAAGACCGGGGTGGAGATCCCTGACTAGGCCCTCCGACGCTCAAGTCAGTTCCTCTCTCAAAGGTGGAAGAAGAAGAAGAAGAAGAAGTTAACTGAAGTACTTTGAAATAGAGTTTAGATGCTAGAACTTGCTTACCTTGCCAACGGAGAGGATCCCCTTTTTATACTACCTCATGTAACTTCCATAGTCATGAAGTGGTCCCCGGTTTATTAGGAGATGAAGTCACCTTCTAAGCTTCGTGCAATAATCCTTTAAGGATTTTTTTTTTACCCCAGATGTACCTCTTTTGTCGTTTGTGAATCATATTTATGATAAGATATGCATAGGAGCACGTTACTATAACTGAAGAAGCTTCTAAAAGATACTTCCTGCCAAATTTATCAGGCTGTCATATTTATATACTTCTGTTAAGCATGTCTCGACCGATCATTCAAGTCGGTCATGTATATATTAAGAATACCTTCAGAATACCTTCTGTTAAGTATGTCTCGACCGATCATTCAAGTTGGTCGTGTATATATTAAGAATACCTTGGGAATACCTTCTGTTAAGCATATTTCGGCTGAGAATATCTATGAGCTTTATAAGGCTGAGCACCTTTACGCTCGGTCAGGTTTTGCCTGGCCCAGCGCCTATACACATACTGATGCTCGCTCGGCCTTCATTCGACCGATGATATACTAAAAGTTTTTATAAGGCTAAATACTTTTATGCTGTCGGGCTTTGTCTGACCGAGCGCGTATAAACACATAGGTGCTCGCTCGGCCTTTACTCGGCCAGTAACATACTAAAAACTTTTATATATAAGGTTAAGTACCTTTACACTCGATCAGGCTTTGCCCGGCCAAACGCATATACGTACAATAGTACTTGCTCGGCCTTTAGTCGGCCGGTAATATACTAAAAACTATATATAAGGCTAAGTGACTTTACGCTCGATTGGGCTTTGCCCGACCGAGTGCATATACGTACAATAGTACTCGCTCGGCCTTTAGTCGACCGGTAATATACTAAAAACTATATATAAGGCTAAGTGCCTTTACGCTCGATCAGGCTTTGCCCGGCCGAGTGCATATATATATAATAGTACTCGCTTGGCCTTTAGTCGGCCGGTAATATACTAAAAACTATATATAAGGCTAAGTGCCTTTACGCTCGATTAGGTTTTGCCCGGCCGAGCACATATATGTATAATAGTACTCGCTCGGCCTTTAGTCGGCCGGTAATATACTAAAAACTATATATAAGGCTAAGTGTCTTTACACTCGGTTGGGCTATGCCCGGGCAAGTGCATATACGCATACGAGTGCTCGCTCGGCCTTCACTCGGCCGGTAATATACTAAAAGCTTTACAAGGTTAAACACCTTTATGCTTGGTAATATACTAAAAGCTTTACAAGGTTAAACACCTTTATGCTTGGTCGGGCTTTGCCTGACTGAGCGCCTGTAAGCACATTAGTACTCATTCGGCCTTGACTCGACCGGTAATATACTAAAAACTATATATAAGGCTAAATATCTTTACGCTCAGTCGGGCTTTGCCTGACCAAGCGCCTGTAAGCACATTAGTGCTCACTCGGCCTTCACTCGGCCAGTAATATACTAAAAACTATATATAAGGCTAAATATCTTTATGCTCGATCGAGCTTTGCTTGACCGAGCGCCTGTAAGCACATTAGTGCTTACCCGGCCTTCACTCGACCGGTAATATACTAAAAACTATATATAAGGCTAAATACCTTTACGCTCGATCGGGTTTTGCCAGACCGAGCGCCTGTAAGCACATTAGTGCTCACTCGGCCTTCACTCAGCCGGTAATATACTAAAAACTATATATAAAGCTAAATATCTTTACACTCGATCGAGCTTTGCCTGACCAAGTGCATATACCTACAATAGTACTCGCTTGACCTTTTATTTGGTCATTCATCATCCTATCTTTCTTGACCATGACCTCTACTTCGCTTGCCAGGCCGCTTCATCATAACCCATATCAATGTAGGTCACATTTAGAAAGAAGCAAACAAATAATTGTCAAGCAAAAAGTTAACTAAAAGCAGAAAGTGAGGGATTAGAATACAGCGAGGCATGACACCTAAAGGCATCTCAGCACAAGCATATCAGTCTGTCTTAATTCCTATATCGCCAAGCAAAACTGGGATCCTTAAGTATAGTTGAACTTAAAAAGTCCACACATCCATTAGAAAAATACAATAAATATTTCTAAACACATCTCTTGTTGAAGTCAATCATTACGATCTAGATCTGATAGACCGTTACAGATCTGATAGACTGTAACAGATCTGATAGACCATTACAGGTTTAGCAATGAGATTTTTCTTATGATGCACAACCAAATCGTGACACGGAGAGGACTTGTAAGCCCTAATTGCTAGAAGTACTCGTGAATTATATGAATCTAACAGTGAAATCCTTGTTTACTTCGCATTTGGTTAGTCTTTAAAATAGGATTGAAGTCAGAATAAGAAAGTGCTGACCATCTTCTTCAATTTAACCTTTTAGAAATGGAAGAATTCTTCTCAGTCAATTTTAGATTTCAGTTTTGGGTCTCCTGTCAATCTTTCTGGGCAATCAAAAGTAAAAAAACAACTACTTTTCTAGTAAAGTAGTTTGATATCTTTAAAAAATCTGCTAATGAGACATTCATCCACATTGCAATCAATTAAATCTGGTAATACAGTGTCCATCTTCATGGCAATCAATCTGAGAATTTTTCGAAGTTTAATCTTAGGCAGTATATTGCATATCAAACAATCAGATGCTAAATCTCACAAACAAGCCAACTGTTTATCAGACTTCATTTAGGCATAGAAAAGAAACATACGAGGGGAAAATACCCAATCAAAAACAAAGGAATTTGACAGAAAAAAAACGACACCGACATTAAGACTATACCTCCTATAGAATCAAGGAATCAAAGTTGAATAGTAGTCGAAGGCAGTGTTAGAATCTTTATATTTATAAGACAGTTAAAATATTTTTTTTCATAAGTTTAATTCTGATTTTTTATTATTATTTAAAGGCCACAGCTCTAAGGACAGAACCTTAATTGCATAGGGGTTTTAAAGGAATTCATTTCATCTTTTTATTTATATGCTTTATTTGATTTATCATGTCAATTTAATTTATAATATATGATGATATCTCTTGATCAGAAGTGGACAACTGCACAATTTATCCACAATAATTTAAGAGATTCATAAATTTCACTATTATAAAGTTCCAACGGATAGGTAAAAACAGTGAACAATAAGATTCATGAACCAATCTCCATGTTAGACAACTCAAATAGGCACAAAAATAACATATCATAAGCAGAATGGAGAGTCACCTTGTATGAGAATCTAATGTGTCAACATCATCCACAGCAAATGGGTAAGAGAAATCTGTATCGTCCAGATCATCCTGCATTGAGAATCGGCTTGAACTTCTTGAAAAGGCATACCTAGGTGAGCCACCAGAAGACAAAGCAGAGAACCTTCCAGAATCATCCCGACCATCCTTGAGACCCTAAAATATGAGAAGGATCCAGACAAGTTCATTAGTTGAAGTTGCACCTTATTAGCACAATTATTTATAGCCTGAGCATATCAAAGGACAGAGAAGATGAATAATGTGATGAAAGATCTTCAGGTGAAACAATTTCCAACAAATTCAATATTTAAGAATTATGCATAATGGAGTATAAAAAGTAAAAACATAAATACCCAATAATCCGAATGCAGGTCCCTTGATTTCAATTGAAATGAAGAAGCTACGTGAGAGATGATCGATGTCAGAGGTATTTTAGACACATTATTATCGCACTGTTCCCAGTTTTGCAATTTTACACACATATGTCACATGTTCTGATATTCATCATAAGTCCACAAGTACTTCAAAATCCTATATTGGATCCTATATACCTATCCATAATATGTAAAAAATGACACTTTCAACAGACTGATTGCTATACCCAAAGTTTTCTATTAAGACTGGTCCCACCTCAAAGATAACTAGGATTTCAGATGTATTCATGCCTAAAATATGCATCAAAACTAGTATTTTTGACCTATTAAGGAGCATAGTATCATTGTAGTGTAAGCCCTTACCATCTGCAAATTGACTATTAACCGACAGCAAACGGTCTCATGTTCCTTTTAGCACCAGTGGTCTCTGGCTATGCCACTCTGTATCAATACAACTAAATACCAGTAATCATTTTGCTTACTCCAAAACCTAAACCTCTTCCCAAAAAGTTATTACTTGAGGGCTAACCAATATGTTCTGATAACATTCTTGCATTAATTCCAATATTTTTCTTCTAAGACATCCTGCTACTGTCATATATGAATTGCATATTGTTCCCAAAAGCTGACGTTTGTCATATTCTACATTCCCAAATAAAAATGCATGTGAAATTTTAGGAATGAAACTTTAGATTTTCATGAATCCCAAGTCTGCTGAATTAATGTAGGGATAAAGGAAAAATAGGTTCCTGTGATAACGAAATAATAAAAAGAGCAACATGTGTCCCTGATAGAGATATATAAGCTGAGTCCCTGATAGGTATATATATCATACTGTATGCAAGTGTGATATAATCGAAGTTATGCAATCTGCATCTGTATAATGAAGGAGCAAGAATCGATAAAACCATGTGCTTAGGATCAAACTAAAGCTATAATCTTTTCATACATAAATGTGTCACAAAACGCGAAGGGTAGAATGTTACCTTATATGCAGCGTACATATGCAAGTTTGAATAGATATCGCCTCCACTCAAACCTTCTGACTTTCTGAAAGATCTGCTCTTGGAAGGAGACTCCTGGCTTGAAGGATCGAGTCTTGTGCTTCTAGGAGATGGAGGTGGCAAAAGGCTCTTGAAAGGATCCGAGAGGTTAGGACTGCGATGCATCTGGCTCTTCCCAGTTGCTGACATTGGTATGCTCATCGGTGCCGTCTCCATCTGTAGCCTTGATTGGAGGGAATGACCACCAAGCGTGGGAGGCGAAGGGGACGTCGATGTCGAGAACGGTGGGGAGAGCCGAAAATCATCAAACTTGAAATTTGCCTTCCGATCGCTCACCGACCGCTGGTTCGGCCCCAAGCGGTCATAATGTTCAGGAGGTGAGGATCCTACCTTGTCAACCCGATCGTGCGGTGAACTGAGCGGGTGGTGCGCCATGGGCGCAGCGTTCCAGCTGTGCGGGCGATCCAGTTGAGGGGCCGCCACCGTCGATGGCCGGAAGCCCCTGGGTGGATTCTGAGACGTGGTGGGTCGAGATGCCCAATTGGGCAGCGAAGAGGGGAAAGGCCTACTGGGCTCGGCAGCCGGACTACCGATGTAATCGGTTATGATCATCGGTGGCATCAGGGGAGAAATTTCTAGGTTAAATGCCGCGAGGCTGGGGCGGTACTCCACCGAAACAACGATCTGGCCGAAGAGGGTCTCCACCGGCGTGAAGCTGTATCGCTTCAAATCCGCCCCTTCCGCCCTAGAAAATGGCGGCGCGAAGGAGTAAACCCGGTAGCCAAGATCGTAATTGTAAGGCTGACCAGAGGAGCACAGCATCCGGAAGATCCGGTGAGCCGGGAGGAGCCGGAGCAGCGCGTATAGCGATCTGAGCAAAATTACCGACTTCTTGTAGGTTCTGGGTTGGAAAGAGCCAACATCATGGGGGTGCTGCGGGGCGCCGTGCCAGGGAACGCACTGCGCAGTCCAGCGCTCGACAACGGTCTCCCCAGAACCGGATTCAGAGGCGTCGCGTCGCGGACTTAGGAGGACGTCGATGACCAACGGGTCCATGAAGGCGCCATGGTGCGCGATCGGACCCGGGAGGTCGCCGAGGTCGAGGTGGAACCATCGGTCTCGCTTTCCGGATGACGGTCGGGGCGCGAGGCGGATGTGGGGGATGCGGGAGGCGAGCACGGTATGGAGAGTCTTGTGGAGGAAGTGGACGATGATCTGCTCCGTTCGATCGGTCTCGGAGGGGGACGCCATGAGTCCACTATCAGAGTTTGGCCGTCGTCGGGAAGCGCGCCGGCCGCCGGAGCAAGCAACCAGAGAAGGTCATGAGGAACGAAACACGAGCAGCCAGAGGAAGTAACGCAGAAGGAAGGGAACAGATTGGATGTAGCCAGAGAAAATTTCACTTTGGTCCTCATAATTAAACTATTTTGTACTATTATTTTTCTAATTAAACAAAGGCATAAAATTAACCACAAATTAATAACTAATCTTTTTTAATTAAGCAATGATTGGAGAAAGTCAAAGAAGAGTCTCACAATCGATCGAAGGGATTATAGCTATTGGGTGGTTTTATGGGATTACGTGAAGGAATATCCTATCGATTAAGGGTGTAAATTCGCTAACATTATGGAGTGGAAAACAAAAAGTACAATAATCTTTTATAGTATACAATAATTCAAGTTGATTAGGTGCAATAACATACAAATTTAGTTATTTTTTTTTCGAATTTAATTGAATATTTTATTTTAGATTTAGTTTACTATTTATAGAGCTTGTTAAATTTAATTGTTAAATTTAGTTTACTGTCATATATGAATTTAGTTTACTATTTTATTTTAAATTTAATTGAATTTAATTTGTTTTTTTTTGTTTCTTCTCTTGATTCAAGATCAAACTCTTGCAGATCGATTACAGAAATCGAGGAAGTAGAATTTACTGAAAGGAAATGGAAGAACTAGAGAAGATTCGAAGTAAACGCTAAACAGGCCGACAATATTTTTTTTTAAAAAAAAACAGTCGCCGGCTCCGCTCCGTCGTTGAAGTTCTACGAGGCGGCGCGTGCAGTTATTTCGTGATGGGCAGAGTGAAGTTCGGGTGGCGGCGGCGGCGGCGGCGGCGGAGGTCTCGCTCGATGTTGTGGAGGACGCGGCGGAAGTGATCGACCGCGCAGGGGATGGCGATGGCGCCGGAGTGGCTGAAGCCGTACTCCGCCGCGGCCTCCTCCAGGAGCTCCGCGAACAGAGGGTGGCTCAGGTACTCCAGCGGTACCGCGAACCGCTGTTGCTCCTCGGCTATCATCACCGTCACCGTGCCCTTCGCCGCCGGCGTTCCCCGCTTCACCTCCCCCTTCTGCTTCCGCGCCATTATCCAATCTCTAAATTCTGCACAGTGATGCAGCTCTACAGGGCTGATTATTTATAGAAAAATCAAAACGAATCGGAAATCGGTTAAATTTCGGTAAATCACCGCAGAAATGTTGAAAAATTCGATTCAAACCGGAGAGATAATTAACGTCACGGCATCCACGCGATTTTCTTTTGAGTCAGTGGGTTAAGAATTGGGTCCGGGATTAGATTTGATGGAGGCGTTGACTCGCCACGTGGACGCTCTGGATGCGACAATGTCGCTCTTCGACGGGGAACGAGAGACACGTGGGTGGCGCGGAGCGCACGTAGTTAATAAGGTCAAAAGAAAAGTGAGAAACACGTGCGCTATATATATAACTCGTGCAAAATATCAGAACACGGAATTAAGCGTGAGATTGTTGAATTCTAGCCAGATTGGATTTTACTTCAACAAGATGATCTGAAACATGGCTTTTAAGAGTAATTCCAACGTGTTGTAATTTGTAATTGCTTTAGAAATTGTATTAAAGAGAAAAGGGATTGAATTATGTGAGCAAATCAAACAACGATCGAATAGTTAAAAAGAGGCCCTCCGTAGTCTTGGGTTGTTCTTCCTCCGCTAAAGCATCACAATGCAGTTTATTTGGATTGCTATCGTCTCATAGATTTGGTAGGTTTCGACACAACAGACATTGCTAGCATTTATCACTACCGAGCACAAGTAGATAGATACTTCGACAGAAAGTTCGATATCATCAGTTTGAATATTAAGTGAAGCTATGGAGTTAAGGAACTGCAAGAATGAGCAAGCCTAATCTGCTTTAGTGAACTTTCGAACGGCGAATGCTAAGCCCAGGATCAACAAGGGGACGAGGAACTGCAGTACTTTGATCAGGAAGCCGGCCGGTTTATCGACGGGGTTGGGCGCTTGCTGAGGCTGTAGGTAGGTGCGCTTCACTGAAACCGTTGAAGGATCTATCTCGCCGATGTAGTATTTGGCCATCATATCCCTGGCGGTGGAGCTGTGGCCAATGTCTTCAAAATCGTTGGTCGCATCCATTCCTGCAGAGATTAAGTTGAAAGAAAACTTTTAATATTAGAGCATGAAACTACTGAGATTACAGAATTTTTTAAGAAAAAAATTCTCATTTCTTAGAAAATAGAATTTAAAGTAAAAAAAAGAACTATAAAACAAATACTGAGATAACAACCAACAGGGAATGACAAGAAACCATAAGTAAACATAAAAAAGAAAAAGAAAAGAGAAACAAATAGCGTCCATACCAGTTACTGCAAGCAAAACCTCATCACCTCCCGGATGCTCATCTATAAATGGGGTGACATCATAAACCTAGAAGGAATGAATTATTTATGACTCAGCAAAGTGTTATAATAAACCGAAATGGAAAAAGAACCCTGAAATATCAGACAGTGGTGGAACTCTGTGGGATCATCATGATTCAGATCGTATAAGGTACAATGCATATATATACTCGGCAAGGTCCAGAGGACTCTATCTTAGCATTCACATCTTTGCTATAATAACTACTACAAGTATTTTTGGCTAATACCTTGATTCTATTAGCATGGAGAGTCAACAACATTATCAAAACTCTGAAAATTTCTCTTACGCATTCATCTAAAAATCCACTAATAGATCAAAGATATTTAAAACTCCATAATTTACATTTTGAATTTAATCAACTAATATTTATTAATTAGTATAATATTATATACAAATAACATACTAAGGAAGCTTTTTCCACCATTTCTTGGGCATCTTAATTTTAATTTTTTTTATTAATTTATTAAGCCAAGTTATCAAAGACAAAAGAAGTAATGACAATAAAAAAAGTAATTATGGAAAATAATCTCGAATTTTTTCAATCAATCAAGATTTATCATATTTGACATCATAATCAGATAATATTTCTAAATTTATTATTATTATTATTATTATATGTCATATTTAATATTTCTATTGTTAGTTAGACAATTTGTATAAATAGCCCTTTGGCTTCATCAATAAAATTATTCAGAAATAATTATTCTCTATTTTCTTTATTCCTATCATGGTATCAGAGTCATAGTCATGATCTCTAATCTCTTTCATCGATCGCTCTTCTTCTAATCTCTTTTTTCCTTTATCCCTCGTCGTTCCTCTATTTCTTTCATGTACATTGTTCCTCTGTTTCTTCTTATTTCTATCATCGTTTGGCTCTAGGTTAAGCGATATGAGTCTTCCTCAATACAAATCTGCCTTTCGACTTGCAATTCTCCAACCGACTAGGTAGAAGCCGAAGCAGCCCTTTCGGCCCACCACTGAACAACAGCTGTTGTTCTACTGCTCCTGCCAATCAAGAAGGAGAGATCTCCGTGTGCTACTAGACAACAAAGTTTCAACTGTCGACAATTCTTCCAGCAAGCCACAACAGAAAACTCCGGCCAATTTGCTCCTTTTCTGTTCGTGAGCGGTAGTCTACAGAAGCCAACTTTCTTTCTAATTTGCAACAAGGTCTATTACTATCAAGGGAAGAGTTATTTATTTTCAATGTCAGATACTCAACAACATCAAGATGGCCAAAAGTAAAGTTCAAACCGATGTCAAATTTGTAGCATCGTTGATCGTATTGGTATTCATTGGTCTAGAAGATTTAATTAGTCTTATAGTCAGAGAAGATGTCAAATTTGTTTCAAAGTTAGAGATACTGGTATTCAATGTCCTAAAAGATTTGACTCAAATTTTGCTGGTAGTACTGCAGCATTAGGACAACCAACTATTTCACAAGTTTCATCGACTCCTAAGAACCCAGGATAACATCCGGATTCTGGAGTAACTCATCATGTTACACAGAAGTATGATATTCTCACAGAAGCTTTGCCTTATCATGGATCCGACATTGTACAAATAGGTAATGACTCAGATTTGCCAATTACTCATCTTAGAAACATATCCTTTCACTCATGTGGTTAAACTTTTCATATGCACAACACTCTTTATGTTCCTTCTATCACCAAAGATTTACTTTCTGTGCATTATTTTGCTCTTGATAATAACGTGTTCTTTGAATTTCAATCTCATCACTGTCTTATGAAGGATCCCACAACAGGAACTATTCTACTCCGAGGAAATATTAAAGACGATCTCTATCATCTTCAACCCACCTATACTAATACTTGGAGAACGCACTAACAAATTCTCTTGGCACGCATATCTTGGTCATCCATCTCTACGTCTTGTTTAGAATATCATTAATCAGTATGATTTACTAATTTCTTTAGTCTCCTCATCTCTAGAGCTGTAAACGAGCCGAGCCGAGCCGAACCAAGCCGAACTTTAGGGTGCTCAAGCTTGTTTGACAAGGTAATCGAGCCGAGCCGAGTTTAAAATGAACCAAACTTTTGAAATGATTGTTCAAGCTTAGCTTGGTTTATTTTTTATGAGCTTGAGCTTGTTTGAAGATTGGCTTGAGTTTGAGCTTGTTTGAATCTTGGCTTGAGCTAGGTTCGAGTTTAGTTCGTTTAGATATTATCAAGCTCGCAATTCAAGCTTGATTGTTTGAAACTTTTAGTTGTTTGATTGGTTATTGGGCTTGATAATTCAAACTTATTTGTTTATTTTATTTTATTTTTTATTTAGCATATTGAAAAGAGTTTTATTAATGAATATGGTTTATGAACATTATTCACGAACATTATTCATGAACGTTATTCACGAACATTATTCATGAACGTTATTCACGAACCTTGTTCGCGAATGTTGTTCTACTCACACCTCTAGTTTTCCTTTAAAATTATTCACTCTGATGTATGGGATCTTGGTCCTATTCAATCTAATCAAGATTTTCTTTAATATGTTATTTTTATTGACAATTTTAGCAAATTTACTTAGATTCTTCATATGAAAAAGTCTGAACTTTTCGATATTTTTTGTCGTTTTCAAAAGCATGTTGAGCGTTATTTTGATCGTAAAATACTCTATCCTTATTCTGATTGGGAAGGAGAGTATTAAGCCCTTCATCGTCATCTTTCCTCCTCAGGCACCCTTTATCGAGTCTCTTGTCCCTATACTCTTGAACAAAATGGATCCGCTGAAAGGAAACATCGTCGTATAACTGAAATTGTCTTAACCCTTCTTAATCATGCCTCAGTTTCATTTAAATTTTGGGATAATATTGTCCAAATCTCAGTATACCTTATCAATCGTTTATCCACTCCACTACTTCAAAACAAAAACCCCTTGAAAGACATAATCGCCCTTCGGATTACTCATTCATCTATATCTTTGGTTGCGCATGTTATCCTTAATTGCGACCTTACTCAAAGTATAAGTTAAACCCTCGATCTCAACAATATGTTTTCCTTGGTTATAGTAATTTGCATCATGGGTATCGTTGTCTACATATATTAACTGGACGGATATATATTTCTCGACATGTTATTTTGATGAGTCTTTTTTCCCATTTACAGTTATTCCCTCGGATAATCAAGGCACCTTTCTGATTTCCCCTAATAATATACCAGAACTCTCACAGGTTACTCCAACAAGACATACTCAAAGTCCAAGGGAAGATGAAATTTTGGGCTATGCTCCATCTCCACCAAATCTTGCAGACTTAACATCTAGCAATGTTCCTCTCTCTAGTCCTAATTCTCATCAATCTGACCACTCATCTCCGAGTAGTTCCGATGATGATACTCCTCGTCGTATGCTTCCTCTAAGCGAGATTTATGCTCGATGCCCGCCAGTTTCCACCCGCTATCCTCTTCCACGGGCTCTAATTGCTTCTTCAAGTTTGTTGAACCAACTAGCTTTACATAAGCAATCAAAGACCCAAATTGGCGTGCTGCGAAGACTACAGAGTTTGATGCTCTTCTTCATAAACCTTAGTTCCTCGTACTCCGTCTATAAATAGTGGATTTTAAATGGGTTTACCGAATCAAGTATCAAGCAGATGGATCCATTGAACGCTACAAAACTCGCTTTGTTGCAAAAGACTTTAGTTAAAAATCAGGTATTGACTTTAATGATATTTTCAATTTGATCGTCAAAATTACAACTATCAGATTGCTACTATCTCTTAGCTCCAAGTAGTTGATATAACAATTAGATGTTTCCAATGTTTTCCTTCACGATAGAGTTGTCGCACGAGCCAACCCATGGCGGGCCAACCATTTGGCGAGGAGAGGTGGGCCGACCCATCATCTTGGCGGGTTGGCAAATCACCAACTCAACCCAATCCAAGGCGGGTTGTAGGTTAGTTAGGTTGGCCAACCCACGAGTCCATCAAAAATTTTTAAAAAAAAAATTAAAAGTTTTATATATTCAATGTTTTACTTCAGAAAAATTTCATCAATCAAATGTATCCAGAAATAGGTATTTTAAATATAAACAACAAAATAAGTATTAATGTTTGATGAAAAGTATTATTTTTATTTCAAAATTATAACAAAGAAAGATAATACATTGACATAAAACTTGGCTTACATATGTTTCATAACCCGCAGGCTAACCCAAGCCCATTGCGGGCCGACCCGTGCGGGTCACAGGCCTAAGCGGGTCGACCCGCGGCGAGCTTGGGTTGATAAACTCCAACCCAATCTGCTTGAATTATTTGGTGGGGCGGGCCAACCCAACAAGCCCAACCCAAATTGACGGCTCTACTTCACGGTCATCTTGAAGAAACTGTATTTATGGAGCAAGCACCAGATTTCATCTACCCGCAACTTTCAACACATGTTTGTAAATTTCAAAAATCTATATATGGTCTTCAACAAGCGCCTCGTGCGTGGTTTCATCGTCCATCTAATTGACTTCACATTTAGGATTTTTCTGGGTCAAAAACTGACTCTTTGCTATTCTATAAATGCAATGGAAAATTTATCATATTTTTTCTAATTTACGTGGGTGATATTTTAATAACTAGCAGTGATCAAGAAGACATCACTTCTTTCCTCCATCTCCTTAATCAAGAGTTTTCGATTCAGGACCTCGACAAGGCTTTTTTTTTTCTCAGCATTGAGTCTCTTCCACATGCTGAAGGTTGTCTTCTCTCTCAGAGCAAATATATCATTGGACTTCTTCAATGAGCTAAAATGAATGACACACGTCTTATCTCCACACTAATCAATAAAAGAGGTTTTAATGCTCCTTCTTCCTCTCCTTTAATGGCTGACCTCAGATCTACCGAAGTATTATTGGTGTCCTACAATATATCACCATTACATGACCTGACATTACTTTCACAGTTCATCATGTCTGTCAATTTATACATTCTCCCACTGAGTACCATTGGAAAAGTGTTAAGAGAATTCTTTGTTATCTTAAAGGCACAATTTTACATGGTCTTCTCTTATATTGTCAGTCCTCACTAGAGTTGAATGTCTATGGTGATGCAGATTGGGCCGGATCTCCTGAAGACAGACACTACAAAAGATAGTATTTCCAAATTTATTATATTCACTGCTACGATTATTATTATTATTACGATTGTATGTCATATTTAATATTTCTATTATTAGTTAGACAATTTGTATAAATAAGTCTTTAGTTTCATTAATAAAATTATATAGAAATAATTATTCTCTATTTTCTTTATTTCTACCAAGAAGATGTTAGTTTAGATTTTGAAGCCCTGAAGAAGGCCAAACTGCACAAAATGAAACTGAATTCCAACTTCATTTCCCAGAAATAGAGCTGCACATCTTAAGCCAAAAGACTGAGAAAGAGTATCCATTCTCAGATAATAATTACAATGTTAGCCACCATACAAGACCACTATGAATTCTCCTCAATGCCAGTCATGCTAATATTCACAATTTCCATCTAAGAGATTAATCTCACTCATAAAATGAATTCGACAGATAAGATTCTATATCCCAATTTAAGTAAAAGCTTTATGAAAACACTTTATCTCACTCAACTTCAACATCTTTGGACCAGAACAAACTCTATATAGAGACTAATATCTTTCAGTGCTTCAACCATGGGCTTTTTTTTTTTTTTGCCGTAAGCATAGTATAAAATCAACAATTCCCTTATTTGCACTTGAACAAACCAACCTCACCTACCAAGTCTATGCACAGAGTCCGGTACAGGCTTAAGGATAAGTACAGAGGACCAATTAAGATTTGAGGGAACACAGATTATCTCTTGCTGTTTAGCACCAAAAAGTAATCATCGGCGAACAACTATGTGTTTTCTACAAACTTTTAAACAATTTCTTAGCCCTGCGATCCAAAAACTGTGAAACAAAGTTTTAGGTAAACACTTACAAGGAAGAGGACAAAAAGAGGGAAAATTAGATATAAAAAAAAAAATTGGAGAAAGAACCTTTCCGTCGATGATGAGCCAACAATCTTTGGCGACGTTGTGCTTGGCGACCTCATCAAAGTGATACACCTTGGAATCAGCCATTTCCTCGACCAGAGATGGGGAAACGACGCGAATCTGCGGACCGAACAACAATCTTTAAAGCAGAAAAAGAGAGAGAGAGAGAGAGAGAGAGAGGAGAGAAGGGGGAAAAAAGGGAGGAGGATCTACTTGAAGACGATGAATCAGGCCGGTGGTTCACACCTACCAACCACCCCGTGAATCTCGATCTCCGAGGCCGCTGCGGATTGCTGTTTGCCGATTTTCGTTGATTCGAAGATGGAAACTCCGCCTGCATGTGCCGTAAGGGGCCATAAAGGCCAAGGGGGGAATGGATCATTTATTTATGGTCGCTATCAACCATCCAACGAGCCAGCTTTATGATTGGTCAAATTTTGATACAATTTGATTCATTTCAGCCGAGCCCCGCACGACATTGTTTCCAAATTTAAAACGTAACTTTAAACATTATCATGTGCAGTAAAAATATATATATATATTAGCTTCAAAATTTCCAACTACCGCAGTCCCACGTAATTTCAGTATCATTCCGCAGTTGAGCTGCCAAAACAATGTAAAAGTTTGTCACTGTTTCAATTAGTGTTCATGGTACTTATCTGCCCCAAAGATGATAGGACATAGGGAATCCTTTGGTGATGTGGGGAGGGTGTTGACTGTTATGGTTGAAGTCTACAGAAGGGAGGAGGTCGAGGGGAGGGACCAATGTCTTCTTGAGCATTTGGAGAGTCGTAGAAATTTAAAAATGGTTAGAATAATCAATAAGAGGTAAAAGAAGACGGTAGACAATAAGTAGTAGAGTTATAGAGAAAAACTTGTTCTTTCTCCCGTTGACCCCTTTTTATATTCATTAATGGTCAATGATTATATGATGATTTTTAATCTTCTATTGTATTAATGATTTTTTTTTCACTGTATTCACATCTTCTTATGTTATGATAATGATTTACTGTCTTTTAATGATGTTAGGTATTTCGAGGTATATTAATTATGCATGAATTTGAGGTCCTTTAGTTACTTTGGTTCAAGATCAAGAAGAATAGACTTCTTATAATTGATCGACAAATCAAGTATATGTCCTTAGTGTTTGCTGCTCCGATGATCCAAAGCTTGTACTCTTACTTTGTCTGACTTTTTGAGTAAAATTGTGCTTGGTTGGTCCGACTCAAGTGATGCTTGGGCGGGCGTGGCCGATCGAGAGTATTAGTTGGAGTAGCTTTATGAACTCAGCTTTGGTCGACAGGGTTCGGGCCGGTTTTACCCCATTGGGGCGGGCCCTAGTGCCTAGCTCAAATGATGTTCGGGCAAGCATGGCCATTCGGGAGTATTAGCTAGAGTAGCTTTACGAACTCAGCCTTGGTCGACAAGATTCATGCCGATTTTACTCCACTGAATTATCTTTGACTTGACTTTTGTCTTCCACATAAGCAAACACCTTGACCCTTATGGAGACACGTGGATGCCTTACCATCCCCACATCGTATGTCTTCCCCTCAAGTCCAATTGAAGGAGATACAAATACCGACTAATTGTACCAGTAAAAAGCAACTGATGGTTGTTTTAATAATACCACGTGGCTGACGTTAGTCTTCAATATTAATGAGGAGCATCCTTCGGATAATGGATAGAGAATACACATTAAATGTGATGTGTGATGCCCTTAATTAGCATGGTGCATAATTAATGCTTCCATGATGCCATAGATATTGGGCCGAGTATGGGGTGTGTCGTAATTCACCTTTTGCTACGGTCACGTAAAAAAAATTGATTGGATGGCCCGATTACTTTAGACTTAAGATAATGATGACTAGTGTTTCACCGCGAGTTTGGCAATAGATCTGATAGTAGGAAAACAATCCCGTCTTTTATCGATCTTTAATCCATCGATTGCGGTTAGAATGAAGCTATAAATCAACTTGAGGAGGAGCGAGTGCCGCCTTGCCTGTGCAATCATCTTTAACCCTTGTTCGAGACTTGGCCTTCGTTGCTACATTCTGTCACTTCCTTGCTTTAGAGTTCTGCCTCCATCCGTAAGTTTGTTCGAGCTTCTTACTTTCTTGTCGCTTTCTTGATGACCGAAAACCCTTTACTTTCTCCTTAGTACGAGTGGATCCAAACTTCGCTAACAGGAGAACATTGCCTTGAGATGCGGCTATTCTATGATATCTCACCAGATTCGGTTTCGTATCCCAAGCCCAACCAAGTGCCTTATATGCCCCCACCAAGTTATTTAAGTTTCTTCTCCGATCAATTAGATGGTAGTCTCTGTTTCCCTGTCCCCGAGTTTTATAGGGATGTGTCAGAATATTTCGACACACACCTCCATCAATTAGCTCTGAATGCTTTTAGGATTATGAGTGGGGTGACAATGATTTTTAGGTTGTATCGGATACCCTTGACTTCTGTTTTCTTTCATTACTTTTATCATCCTAAATGGGCAGAGTTAGGTGCCTTTTATTTTATGATCCGGGCGGGTTATCATTTCCTTGATGGGTTCCCCTCATCTCACAAGGGTTGGAAAAATTAACTTTTCTATCTAAAACCTCCAACCTCATTCACATTCTTGATCGGCTGACAAGTAAATCTTCCTGACCCACCACCTCTCAACCGATATAGGAAGGACCCAAAATACTTAAGGGTCGTGGATCTGCTGACTGACATGAGTTTTATGCCACCAAGTTAACCAATACTAAAGGCTTGCTATATCGAGCTCGACTATGCCTGAATGTTGCCGACCTAGAACTCTCGCTCAGTGAGTTTCATACTACCCACTTCGTTTGTGAAGACTAACTTATCCTTTTCTTTTGCACAGATGCCACCATGCTAAACCTTTCAATGAGCAAATAGATTAAGTGGTATTGGGCGACTCTTTAGGCTCTTTTGACGCCTAAAGTTTCATAAGACAATCCTAATGGCACAGAGAATGAGTCTGAGCTGCCCCTTCCAAGAACCCTCCGGTCGATCGAAGGGAGACAGAGAGGGTTCCTCTAACCACCATATCCAGCCTAGGGAGGCAACGCCACTTCCTCTTCCCGAGTTATTCATGGCGGTTGACGTCTGACCTGGGGGATCCTTGTCACTAATTGAGGAGATACTCAAAGAAGTTAAAGGGTCACCTCAAGCCCCTATCCTCCGAGTTGCTGCTAGGGATGGCAATTTCACCCAAATCCGATGGGTAATCCGACATCCGACCCGAATGGAGGAGGATATGGAGGAAATTTTTATACCCGATTATAGTAAATGAGTATTCGGGTATGGGTATTTCGAGTATAGGTATGGAGGCGGATGTGATAAAATCCTACCCATACCCTACCCGATACCCGATATATATATAGCCTCATTTTTTATTGAGAAAAAAAAACTTTAGCCTTCTTTCTATCTTAAAAAAAAAGACTTAGTTTGTCTCTTTATCCGGTCATCAACATGTATCTTATCTTCTTTTCCACGAGAAATGTTCACCCGATCGAAGGAGTACGAGACTTGGAAGATCTGACAAGTACATTGAAATAATTTTTTTTAAAAAAATGAAAATGGTAGGGAGTAATAGGATGATGGGTAGGATATGAATACCTAAAATCCGACGGGTATGGGGATGAGTATGAAAGTTAAATACCCGATGGGTATGGGGATGGGTATGGAGGATATGAAATCCTATCCAAATCCTACCCATTGTCATCCCTAGTTGCTGCCTTGCATAAGAAACGGAAGCGTATGGCTTCTGTTGGCCACAGGGCCACGAGAGTTACCTCCTCAGGAGGCTCTCTCGAGCAAGTCAGCGGGCACGACTTGCCAACTGCGTCCTCGAGTCCATCAAGTCTTGAATGATTAATGTCTCCTATGCCGAGTACGCCAATTGGGGTATAGCGAGAAATCCCAACCAGGCCGACCACACCCCTATTAGAGGCACCCCTAGTTGCCATTGTAACTGGGGTACCGCCCAGGTCCTGCCGAAAAGCAAAGAATAAACGTTAGGCCAACCTACTAGCATTAATAAAGGAGGGTGAGTACGCCAAGGAATTAAAAAACTTGGACACGCTCAAGATCAGTGGTTGAGATAATAGCTCCATAATCATGATACTTCATTGATTCTGATCACTAGTATGTTGTTTTGTTGTCTTGGAGCTAATAGAACTCTCCGATAGTTGTGGTCGGAGCACCTTGGAATCCATAACCGTGTGCCACATCTAGTGGGTAGATTGGGCTATTGAAAAAGCGAATTGAAGAATTGGAAACCCAACTGGTCATACCCTCCCGAGTGGTAGAAGAGGCGGTGCCGAGGCAGCTAGGGCATGAGAGGAGTCCCAACTATAGGACAATTTGTTTGATTGTCTTTAAGAAGAATTAGAAACAGCATTGGCTAACGTCAAGTCCTTAGAAGCTGAGCTAGAAGAACTGCAAATGCAATTCACACCTCTAGAGGTACAAAGAGCCTGCTTAACTATCTGGCTGCAAGAACATGAGTCTTATATAAGCCGTCAAGAGGAGTGAATCACCGATCTAGGCATTTAATGACTAAACTTCAAGAGAAGTTGACTTAGGCAGTAGAGAGCCTTGATATATTGAAAGAGTAGGCCAACAAGGCTATTCAGAGTTGAGGAGAAATAACTGTTCAACTAGAACTTATGAAGATCGAGCTGACAACTTATAAGGCTACAGAGGAAGGACAACGCTTAAATTTCAAAACGGAGTTCCTTCCATCGCAAGAATACTTTGACTTGTTGGTTACCTAGATATGGAAAAGGATGCGACAAGATTTTGAAGGTGTTGTCTGACAAATCTTCCAGGATAGACACCTATCACCCCGTACCTCCCTTGAATTCCTCAATATGTAGAAAGAATGGGAGGATCTATCTACCTCAGAAAAGGCAGATCACTAACGTTTGATTCTGTAAATGTTTTTTTTAGTTGGCCTGGAGCCTTTATATTTTAAAGACTTGTGCCTATGGATTTTCTTCATCCGTGTAGGGTTTTACTAATTTCTTTTTTAGTGTGAGTTGTTAGTTCACGCTTGGGAAGACTAAGACTTTAAGACTTCGAGTCTGTTAACTCCCCTCTTATGGAGGGTGAGCCTTTAAGAAGACAACTTTGTTAGCTCTCGCTCGGAGGGTTAAACGCCTTAGCAAGACATCTTTGCTTTAATAGCTCCCGCTCAGGGATGTTTAGCCCCTTAGCGAGACATCGACACTTTGATAGATCATGCTCAGGGAAGTTGAGCCCCTCAGTGAGATGAATCTTTAATTACTCTAGCTCAGGGAGGTTGAGCTTGTTGGTGCAAGTTACACCAGAATCAAACATAAGTTTTGATGTTGTCAAAGGTTCAAGTTAAGTCTTGTTGTGATCTTTGATTTCTTGGTGATGTAAGCGTGATGTTCACTTGGTTCTACAGTTTTTGGAAGCTTTGGGACAGTATGGACATTTTAGGGCATCGATCGAAGAAGCTTTTGTTCCTCTTTCTTGTTTCTGAATTTGTAGAAGTATGTTGTTGGATTTAGAAATTGGGAAACCGGTGATTTTCCTCTTTACAAATTCTAGTTCTTCCTTCTACTTTAGATTTCCTCTATCGATTGAGGATTTATGATGAATTTCTACGATGCCCTTCTTCTTCGTTATGTTCTTTGGACTACTTGACAAATATAGGATTTGTAGCTCGATTACAATGGTGCTCTTCTACTTCTTCTGTATATGAGTTCTGGGATTTCGAGCAGCTCTAGTTGATTGTGTTTAGATCTCAAGGTTATTTTTCGTGTTTTTGAAATTGTTGTGTTCGGTAACTGTTGATGTCAACTAGATTTCTCTTGTGAATGGTATTTGCTGGGACAGATCTAGATGGAATGAGAATGAATACAATTTTTTTTTAAGTAATTGTTTTACTTTAGTTTTTTGTTCGTAGTGGCTTTAAATACTAAAATGGACTCAATGGGTTGTAATTGAATTTGATTCATGTTTTCTTCATGATGGTATCAAATTTCTTGAGTAGATTTGGGAGATAGCTAATGGATTTTAATACTGCTTTGCTCTTTTTCTTGTAGTTGGGTTGTTCTAGTACAGTTTTGGTGGGTTTAGTTCAGAATGAGTTTGTTCTTGTTCTTTATGGAGGTTTTAGATTTCCAAGACTAAATTTGGTAGTGGTGACTTGATTTCGATACGTGCTTGTTTCTCCGCTGTTAACTGAAGGTTATGGAAGGATTTATGTGTGAAATTCTCCGTTGTTGAATGAATGATATGGATGAAGTTGTGTGTTTCTAATTCAATTTTAATGTGTGCTCGCTTCCTCTGGGTTGCTAAGATGAATTCAGTGTTGGTCCCCTTACGGCTTGTAACGAATTTATAGAATTGATATAGTGGTTTGTGAGTTGGTATTGGTGTCTTGGTTGCTGTTTGAATTTTTCGTATATTGGCTTGAGACTCAGCACCTTCAAAGTAATTGTTCTTTCATTACTACCTCAAGATACTTAGGTTGTTTATTCACTGTTTGAATTTAGGTAGTTTCTTTTATGAAAGTTAGCTTATGCAGTAAGCATGCCTATTTTTGTGAAGAATGATATGAATGAATTATGTTAAGGATAATGAGGATAGACTATGTTTTTTTATGTGACTAATTGGATGAATATGAGCATATATGGTGACCGTAA
Source organism: Zingiber officinale (assembly GCF_018446385.1). NCBI lineage: Eukaryota > Viridiplantae > Streptophyta > Magnoliopsida > Zingiberales > Zingiberaceae > Zingiber > Zingiber officinale. The sequence goes on along the minus strand of NC_055995.1, from coordinate 90,719,547 downwards.
GGGATGGGTGCCCCGGGATGAGCTCCGGGGAGGGCCCTTCCAAACTTGACTAATAATATAATTTATGTTAACTTCGGCTATATGACTGCATGTTCTCCTAGGAGGTATCTCTAGGGTCATGATTATGGACTGAATGACTGACTCAAATTGTGGTTACCACATTGTGTCATATCCACTCGTATTAGCTATATAGGCTCTTTTGCATATCGTATTTTCCTTCTCTATTCTATAATTGATTTATGTTCTATGCCTACTAGTTATTATTCCTATCACTTTATGGATGTCATATCTTTCATATTGGATGTACTTGTCGAGCTCGTAGACTCATGATGCTTATGTTACAGGTGAGGGAGACACCTCCTAGGATATGATGGAGGGCATGCGGACGGAGTAGACGAGGAGGACATTGCCCGGATGTCTCAGGAGTGCTATATAAGTTTTTTTTCCCATGAGTCCTTTATTCGTATGAGGGTCTATATTGATGTTTACCCATTCCTTCTGTTAACCTTTTGGTTGTGATGCTACCGTTTATGTTGGGTATGGTGTTTCGTCGTGATGGGATTTCTACTATAGTTTCTTTTATAATAAAGGATTAGAAGGTTGTCCCATGTTTGATCACGTGTCTATAAAAAAAAATTGGAAAAAAATCTAGGGATATTTCACACCTTTCGGGCGCATGGACTATACTGACATGGCAAGCTCTCATTGAAACTTTATCCCTGAAGTTTATCTACGTCCGAGCTCCCAGACCCCCTCCAGACACCTGGGCCGCTGACATGAGTCGACCAGTCTTTGTGCTCCAGCTCAGTGTGTCGATGAAATTTTGGTTATCCTGGCACCTGAAGCAACTTTGAGCTCCCGGACTGTCAGGGTGCCTAGGTAGGCACTCCCCCAAGGTGCTTGGCCAGGCACCTGCTTAGGGTGCTTCTTCGTCGAGGCATTCCCGCGTGCCCGGACCACCTCCAAGCGCCAGGACCAGCTTTTTGCTACAACCTTCATTTTGCAAAACAAGGTTAGTCCAGGCAATAATATATGAAGCATAATAAGTTTTGGTAGTTTTAGACTGTCCAGTCCTGACTTTGAGTTTCGCTGAAACTCTAGGTCGGACCGGCACCTACTGTTCCATCTTCAGGGAACGCGTCCTCACCTACTCCTCTCATGAGAGATTACATTTTTTTAGATCGATCCTCCAAACTGTCTAGACTTTTGTTCAGCGTCTGAGACATCAGGACTTCATGCTGGACGTCCGATTTCCCACCCATCCAGTCTTCCGCCTAGTGTCTGCAACCCCAGGACTTTCACCTAGCATCCTCGACTCTAGGATTTCGCCCAATATTCTCGACCCTCCAAGACTTTGCCCAATCCCCTGGACCAGGACTTCATTACCTAACTGCAACTAGGACTTTACTTAAGATCACTTAAGGCTTTTATGCACACTTAATTCAACTTGTTAGAACAATAATAGCATTTAACTTAGAACTTTTTTTCATTATCAAAACTCAGATTTAATCATCTGGTACTCCCTGCACCAAAATTTCCTCCATTTTTATTATGGCAACATAATTTATAGTTAAGTTAAGTAAATAGATAACAAGTAAGAATGAGTAAGTATTTTTATAAGTACGGATTTTTTTTTCAAAAACTAAGTTTCTAAATTTTGAAATACAACTAAGAATTCTTTAAAATTCAAAAACTCCCCCTGAAATATAGCACTTTCTTAGCAAAAAACTTAGTTTTCAAAAGTTTAATTTTTCTTTCAAAATACTTAGGTAAACACTTAGCTAAAAAAACTTTTTTCAAAAACACTTATTTTTTCTTGCTTTAAACTTTATGTTTTTAAGGACAGTTGAACTTGCTATTTTTGAAAAAAAAATTATTTAAAAAAAAAACTTAACTTTGAAGAAGTACTTTATTTAAAAAAATTAACTTACTTTCTGAAAAATACTTTAACTTTAAAAAATATTTAACTTTAAAATTTTGAAAAATAATTTAACTTAACTCCTAATTTCTTTTACTCCCCCTTTAACATATATCAAAGTATTAAGTAGAGAAAAAAAAACTATTAACTTAAAATAATTTTTAACCTCCCCCATGATTAATGCCTTAAAAACTCTTTAAGTAAGTGCTTTAAGTTTAAGAAAAAAGTGAATAATTTTTATTCTAGAGTCCAAGCATATAAAGATCAAAGTAAAGAAAATTTTTGGAACAAAGAATTTTAAAAATAGTCATCTATTTTCCTTAGAAGAAAATAGATAAAGATGTCAATTGTTGATTTAGATGTAAATTTTTCTAAATAATCTTTAGTGTTTAATATGTGTACCTAACACCCAAATACTTTTAAATAATTTAAGTTGGGTATTTTATTATAATATATTTTATAAGGGGTTTTATTATAAAATTTATTAATTAATATTCTATTTTAAATATAACATGCTGTATTTATTGCTTATGCCCAAAATTGGTTACTTAGGTTATATTCATTTAACATGGTTCTAGCAGCTTCTTGTAATGTTCTATTTTTGTATTCTACTAGTCCATTTTATCAGGGAGTTCTAGGACATGAAAATTCATGATTACATCCATTAGTTTTTGATAAACCTATGATTTTCGAATCCCCCCTCCCCCTAATGATCACTGCTAATTCTTTGCAAAATTTATTAAAGATTTCATATTTGATTTTTAGAAATTTTACCCAAGTAAATCTTGAGTGATCATCAATTATTACTAAGCAGTATTAGTTTTTGCTTAGTGACTTTGCTCCGTGTGAATCAAATAGGTCTAAGTGTAAAAACTCAAGTATTGAGTTAATTCGATTTAGATTTATTGGTTTGTGGGTTGACTTAGTTTGTTTATCTTGTTGACAAACATTACAAATTATATTTTCTAAATTTTTTAATTTAGATAAACCCCTAACTAAGTCATTTTGACTCATTTTTTAAATGAGATCGATGTGAGTATGACCTAGTCTTCCGTGCCACAATTTGTTTTCTCTTATTGTATCAATAGACACTTGAGTGAGAAGGTTGGTAGGTCAATTGTGTAAATATTATTTTCCTAATTTCCTTAAGTGTAATTTCAAGATTTTTGATATTTTTAATTAAATATTTAGAGTTAAAAAAAAGTTACTAAGTATCTAGAGTCACACAGTTGAATTATGCTAAATAAGTTAAAATTAAATTTATCAACTAATAAGACTTTTCGAATAATAAAATAGAAACTCAGTTCGATATTACCTGTTTCAATTACCTTAACTTTTACGTCATTGCCAAATGCAACTAACCCTAAGTTCTTGAGTTTTAGCTTAGTGAGCTTCAATCGGTCTCCAGTCATGTGTCTGGAGCATTCACTATCTAACATCCATTGGTTCAAATTATTATATTCCTACACATAAAGTATTTATTTTGGATCCAATTTAAACATACTATAAGATAGATTGATTGAATTCTATCCCTTATTTTCTATCTTACCCAATCTAAGTTGTCAATCATGTTATGCTTATGGGTAATTGTGAGATGGTTGATTGAGTTTAACTTATGTTTTTTATTAGGTTTAGTTAGATTTGAGTTTAATTAAATTTAACTTAAATTGATTAACTAAATTAGGTTTAATTGATTAATTAAATTAGATTTAATTGATTAAAGTTTAATTATATTTAAATTTAATTAGATTTGAGTTTAATTAGATTTAAGTTAACTTGACTAACTGAATTAGGTTTAATTGATTGATTGAATTAAGTTTAATTGATTAAAGTTTAATTAAATTTAAGTTTAATTATATTTAAGTGAATTTTGATTAGTTTTAATTGAAGTTGGTTTACTTAATTAAAGTTTTAATTAAATTTAAGTTTATTTAGATTTGAGTGAATTTTTATTAGTTTTAATTGAATTTGGTTTAATTAATTAAAGTTTAATTAGATTTGAGTGAATTTTGATTAGTTTTAATTGAATTTGGTTTAATTAACTAAATTTTTATTTTAAACTTAAATCCATTTCACCTTTTTCTAGATTGTCAATCAAGGAACCTTATAAATTCTGTGAGATGGTTAATTTTATCTTTAATTTAGATTAAAATCTAATAATTGATTTATATTTAAGTTAGATTAAAGTTTAATAGTTAGTTAATTAAACATCCATTTCAATAATTAGCTTCTAGGATGTGGTGAGACACTAGGCCTTCTGGGTATTGGAGCAACAACCACTTCTAGATAAAGCCTTTTAAAAAATTAAATATTTAATTTTATTTCTAAGAATTCTTAGTTTAACTAATCAAGTTTCGATCAAGTCTAAGTCCTTATATATCCTAATCTAAGCATGTATAAGGAAAGTGATAAAACAAACATTAAACAAGTTTAATAATGAAGATGGTCTTTCTATGAGCTTTCCCTAGATTATAGCCTCGATAAGGTCTATTAAAGTAGTGGATTTGATCCTTGGGGATCCAATATTGATCAAGTCCAACTTGATTAATCATGTTAGACTTGGGGACCCATTCTTGGACTACTTTTCTATTGTTTCGATTCACTAGAGACAGTTAAGATTTAAATTTATATTTAGCCTTATACCCGAGTCCAAATCGATTGTATACAACTCTTTATTTTTCAAGGATCAAATCAAGATTCTTGGAACCCAAAGTGAACTATTCCAATGAGTCCCTAAGTTCTTTAACTTGACTTTTCAAGTTGGAATTTTCATCCTCAAGTTGTTGGACTTGAGTTGAAGTTCCAGTTTGAACAGGTTCAGTCAAGGAGCTTGGTTATGTTAGGGTCGAAATGTGCTAGAGGTGGGGGGGGGGGGTGAATAGCTCGTCGTGCGCTCGTCGTCTTGCTTCTTGGTGATGATAGGCACCGTAAAATACAAGAAATAAAATTACGATGTTAACTCAAGGATTTACTTGGTATCCACATCAAGAAGAGGTGGCTAATCCAAGGATCCACACACGATACGCACTCTCCACTATGAAAAAATTCTTTACGGTAACTACCGAAAGCGGAGAAGCCCTACAACACTCTCAATACAAGAAGAAAGAAAGGGAAACAAATAAATTGAAATCTGACAAGATTTACACTTGAACCCCTAACCCTAGCTTCTTCTTCTTGTCGTAGATCACCTCTTGACTTGGACGTGCACAAGCACTTGCCTCCAAGAACCTTCAAGAACTGGCGGTGAGCTCTATGGAGAAATCATTGTGAATCTGAGATGAATCGAGCGAAAGTCTGCTGAAGAAAATGCTCGCAACGACTTTATCCAGCGCCAACGGTCGGATCCCAATCGATTGGATTGCTCCCAATCGATTGGGGAGGCTTTCGATCGATCGATCCAGAGCACCTCTGTGCTCTCTGGAAATCGCCTGAATCGATTGCCCGATCGATTCAGGGTTCTCGCGCGATTTCCTGCCTCTCAATCGATCACTCAATCGATTGGAGGCTCCAAATCGATCGGGTGATCGATTGGGAAGGCTTCTGTGCAATCGGCGACAGCTTCCCAATCGATCGCCCGATCGATTGGAGGCTCCCAATTGATCGGGTGATCGATTGGGAGAAGCTTTTGTCGCGGCACCAGTCCAATCGATCAGCCGATCAATTGGACATGATTCATCAATTAAATCAACTTGACTTGCCCTAATCAAGTCCCAAGCCCCTAAAATCCAATATCTGGTCAACCAAGACCTGTTGGGACATCATGCCTAGCATCCGGTCACCCTCGATCTGTTAGGACTTCCTTACCAAGTGTCCAGTCAATCCCTTTGACCCACTTGGACTTTTTCTCTTCATGCCAAATATCCAGTCAATCCTTTGACCTACTTGGACTTCTCAATACCAGGTGTCCGGTCAATCCCGACCCACCTGGATTTCCACGTGCCTGACTTTGCTCACCAGGTCTTCCCTTCTGTCTAGCTTCACTCACTAGGACTTCCCATCTGTCTGGCTTCACTTACCAGGACTTTCACCTAGCTTCACTCACTAGGGTTTCCCATCTACCTGGCTTCACTCACCAGGACTTTCACCTAGCTTCACTCACCAGGACTTTCACCTAGCTTCACTCCCTAGAGTTTCTCATCTACCTGACTTCACTCACCAGGACTTTCACCTGGCTTCACTCACCAGGACTTCTCCTCTACCTAGCTTCACTCAGTCGGTCTTTCACCTGGCTTCACTCACCAGGATTTTCCAACTGCCTGGCTTCACTCACCAGATCTTTCACCTGGCTTTACTCACCAGGATTTTCCAACTGTCTGGCTTCACTCACCAGGTCTTTCACATAGCTTCACTCACCAGGTCTTTCACCTAGCTTCACTCACCAGGATTTTCCAACTGTCTGACTTCACTCACCAGGACTTCTCAGTCAAGTATCCAGTTAGTTTTGATTTACTTAACTCTTCTTTACATCTAACTGGTCAACCTTGACCAGAGGAGAATTGTACCAACAATCTCCCCAAATGAACTATTGCACCTGCAATCTCTATGTATTGTCAAACATCGAAACCTAAACATCAAGACTCAAGCTTGAGCCATCTCAAGCTTAGTCAACCAGGTCAACCTCGACCTAGGGAATATTGCACCAACAGGTTAGTCACTTCCTTTAGGGTTGTTACCTCATTTTGGAGTGACTTGACCCGAATGTTGGATTTAGCTAGTTTGCGCATCCGATAATTTATTAAGTTATGTAAGTTATTTATTTGAGATGAACTTACAGTGCTATTTGATTCTTCGGAAATGGATACGGATCTGTGACTTCTCTTAAACTCAACTTCCAATTCACTCTCGGTTTCGGACTCGTTGACTTGTTCTTGGGCCAGAAGCATGAGGAAGCTTGTCTATTCGAAATCTTCGTTGGAGTCTTCTAACGACGATTCATCCCACGTTGCTTGTAGCGCCTTCTTTTTTCGTTGCTTCTTCGTTTCCTTCTGGTTTGGACAGTTCACCTTGATATGTCCCTTCTTGTTGCAGCTGTAGTGGATAACTTCAGACTTGACCTTTGTGTTTGATTTTGGACTTGGGTGCATCATCTTTGACTGGATCACCTTCTTGATTTCTCTTTTTGTGAATCCCTTCTTCTTGTATAGTTTCCTAACTAGGTTCATGAGTTTGGTGATAATTTCATCATCTTCTTCCAAGTTGAATTTGCCTTCAAACTCGTGTTCGATCTGGTACTTCTTCCTAGACTCAGCGTCTGAGACATCAAGATTTTATGCTGGACATCCAATCTCCGACCTGTCTAGTCGTCCGTCTAGTGTCCGTGACCCCCAAGACTTTCATCTAGTGTCCTCGACTCTAAGATTTTTACCAACATCCTCGACCTGCCAAGACTTTTCCAGTCCTCCTGACCAGGACTTCATTGTCTAACCGTAGATAGGACTTTGCCTAAGATCACTTAGGATTTTCCTTCGCACTTAGTTCAATTTGTTAAAACAACAATAACACTTAACTTAGAATACTTTGTCATTATCAAAACTCAGGTTCAATCGTCTGGTGCTCCCTACACCAACACTTTTGACTTTTCCGGGAGTCAATATGCACAAAATCAATGTAACATTTATGGGAAGCTGGTTGATCTCGTTTAACTTCTCCAACTATATCACCCACTGGGATCTTGATTTTTTGATAAAACATGGAGACCACCGCCTAAAAGGTATTCAATTCCAGTCTTCCCAAGCTGACATTGTAGGATGCAGAGGCATCCACTACCATAAAAGGTGCCTTCTGAATTCTTTCCAAGGGATCCTCTCCAAGGGTCAGGGAGAGGTAGAGCTACCCAAGTAGTTGTAATTGATGGCATGCGAAACCAAATAATGGAGTGTTGATGGGTTGTAGCTCTTCCTTATGTATTTGCATCTGATCTAAAGTTGTTTTAAAAATAATATTGATCGAGCTGCTTATATGTAAGATAAAATAAATTTAATAATAAATGTTATTGAAGTAATAACCTTATTGGATTTTTCTGAAATTTTTAGAATTTTTTTAGATTTAAATGGAATCCGTATGACATGTTTAAGGGGATGAATCGATTGGGCTTAAGGAAAGCCTGATTGGAATACCTATTTAAATAGGAGTTGATTGAGAGATTAACTTAGGGTTTAATTAATCTTAACCCTAAGTATATATATTAAGTTACTATCCCTAAATCATTTTGTTGATCCCCTCCTCCCTCTCCTTCTCGCCCTGATCCCTCTCCTTTCACCTCTTCTTCGTCGACCTCAATCCACTATGACTTCTCTCCCTTCTCTCTGCGTAGATGTCGGTCGCTAGCCACCGTGAGCACCACCTGCCTATTCTTGATCAGTGCCGCTTCAATTTGCCCAATTACTGCCCTTCCCGTGGGAGTCTAGCAGGGCGATGCTGCAGTGTCATCCCAATCTTGATCACGCTGGTGCTGATCAAGCCACCGCCGATCGAGATTCCCATCTTCTCCATTGATCACCACTAGATCCCGACGACATCGGTGTCGTCCAACCATTGTAGACTGAGCAGCCACCACTACCAGCGATCACCCGAGTCGATCGTGGCAGATTTGCTCCCTTGGGCACCTTTTTGCTCCTCTGACTGTGATGTGTTAGCAGATCAAGTGAGTGTCGCCCTTCTTGCCCGCGCCATCACAAACAGGATCTCGATTGGGTGCCACCACTGGAGGGCAACCATCCAAGGTGCTCCCCATCCAAACTTGGATTCATGGTTTTCGCATATTGAATTCTCCTTTGTTGATTCTTCTTTGATCAGGATGGATACAGGACATCTAAATAACATGTTGTTGGATTCTTGCTTAATCGATCGCTGATCCCTTCAGCCCATCCTACTATTGGGGGTCAGTAATAGCCTCTGTACTCTCACACATATCCGATCTTCCTTCTCATTATCATCTAGAGTACCTTATTTTTCTGCCAGAATCTTAGAGGTAATTATTAACTCTAGTTCTAGATTTGGGTTTTAATACTTACACAGTGCTGATTTTGGGGTGATTGTCCTGGAAACCAGTGGCGTCGCTTGGTACCGACCATCATCACCGGCAGTGGGTTGCTCCGACCATGAACAGTGCATTGGAATTTGGGTGAGTGTTAGTTTAAAGGTTGTTGAATTTAAGTTTACTATGGATTATAAGGCTAATTAATGGATTCATTGTTTGGATTTCTAAGTTAGCAAGTGAAGGGAGTGGGGCAGCAGTAGCCCAATGTTGTCAGCCGTGAACCACCATCAACTATCTTCGAATTTGGGTAAGTGGTAGGAATTGATTTGTTGGTGAGAATTAAGGAATTGATCGGTGGATTAAGGATGGACTTATTATTTAATTAGATTTGGATCATTAGGTGGAATTAAACATGATTACCTAATCGAATTAGGATTGAGTTTTGGGTTTAGCTAATTGTTGTATATGTGATTAGCTAAATTGTATATCCTATTGCAAGACTCGGATTAGAGACAAGCGTTTCAATGTGGGATTTATTTTAACACGATTGACAGATAAAGGCGGGGTATTTTTTCCTTGGTCTCTTTAGTTCTTTGAACTTAGTGCATGTTGTTTTGATTGATGGATTAGGTTGCTTTAGCTTAAATCTATTTGTTTGATATCCTGCTTGAGACTTATCTACCTGACCTTAGAGATGATCTATTTATTTAATATACAATCTTAGTCTTTGGATATCTAAACTCTATTATGTACATATATGTAGAATATGTATAGTAGGAGATATCTTGTTGATCGAGTTAACATGCTAATTATGCATTGAATATTGAGTTACACATGATTGGTATGTATTGTAGGAGTCACCTGGTTGATTTTCCATTTGCATGTTGTGTGTGTATACTTGTCTGATATGGTTATTGGAGGTTTCTTGTTGATTATACCTATGTGGTGGTATGCATGTGTCTGGTGTGATATTAGAGGTATTATATTGATTATACTTACGTTGTAGATTGAGTACGTGTATGGTGTGTACATGTCTGTTGATGCTACTTACTGTATTTGATATTTAGTAGGCACTTGTTGGATCTATCCTTACATATAGATATAGATGTTTGATGGATCATGTATTGGAGGTATTTATAATGGATTGAGGTGTTGCATTGATGATGATTGTGTCGATATCGTGTCGGTATCATGATTATTTATATCATGTGTATCATTGCATCATATGCGACGACCATTGCTCCCTTGTGGTATGAGCTAGTTGACAGTCATATATACATATACATGCTGACAATCATTGCTCTCATGTAGTATGGATGGTTTGTTGACCATTGCTCCCTTTCGGTATGAGCTACTTGTCAATCATATTAGCTGCCCATTTAGCCACTTTGGGAGAGTGGTAGTTAGAAGTGAAGCTAGTCCTGTCGTGCTCACTTGGCCACTCAGTGTTATACTTTGTCAGCCTCGGCCACTCATGAGTAGTGATATCTGGAGGGTACAGTAGTCAGAGGGCTAGAGATGTGAGTAGTCAGGGACTCTAATGCTATGTAGCTAAATAACTACTTAGCGAACTATCTGTCTCAGCCACTCTATTGTAGTATCTAGAGGGTAGTACAGTTGTCACAGGCCCAAGTCTCTCAGTCATACAGGGGTCGTGATGTCTGGAGAGGTGGCGAGGGTGGCCATGTGGCATGCATGCACATTTGCATATGATGCGCGGTGCATCTTGTGGAGATATATTTACATACATGTCTAGTAGATACTAGCTACATGTGACTGTGATATGTTGCACTTGTTTGAGGTATGATTGTTGCATATGGTTGTCATGTTTCATACATATCATTTATTATACATATATATGCCGTCAGTTATATTGCTCAGGTGTTTCTAGTAGGTTTGTTGCTGATCTCTGGTGAGTTTACTATTTAGTGCACCATATGTATTCGACCGATTCGGTATATGCATTTAATATGTCATTTACGATCTTAACCTTATACATTAGTTTCAGATTGGGTAGGTTCACTTATTATGACATTATGATTATGATATTATGTGTTAGATTCAGATTGGGTATATACATTCATTATGTCAGTTTATAATCATATTCTTATTTCCCTGATGAGATTGTATACTTTGATTTTCATGTTTTATATTGACCATAAACTATCTTGTCTATTACCCTTTGAGTGATCCACACTCATCACAACATTTCTGTGTTGTCTTTTTTCTCAGGTAGCAGGTAGTGATTATGGAGTTGCTTGGAGTATCATGTCTGTCGGTCCCACGTCTCATCTAATGATGGTTTCTGGTTTTACTTCCTATTTTCTTGCATTACAATTTATGGACTTGACATTGTATAACTCGAATTTGTTTGAGTTTTGCTATATGATGTCTTGTATTTATTTTGTTGTGGTTATGTAAAGCCTAGCTGGCTAGTAGTGTATCGTTTTGGTTTATGGGTTTTCTTTCATTTTTCACTGTGTTTTTAGTACAGCCATGTGAGCTGTTTATTATACAACTTCATGGTTGTGATCATTTTGTTCTAGCCGAAAGGACTGTATATATAACTGTGTGGTTGTGTATGTTACAGCTGTGTGGGCTATTGATTATAGCTTGTGTGTAACCGTGTGACATTGTATATATTATTCATATTGTCACTATTACAGGGGAGATGTTGTTCGTTTGTATGGCATGGACTCCTCTAGGGCGTGACACTGTATCTACAAAGACTTTTCACATTGTAATTAGCAATTAAAGCTTGAATTACTAAGAAGTTCTTGTGAGGGGCTTCAACTCCTAAGTCTTCTGGGCTAAAGCATATAGACGATCTAGCCTTCCACTCCTGACAGGTTCCCACCGAGTAATTTTCCAGTCGACGACTATAGCTTTTCCAAGCTCGATTTGAGTCTCTATTAGTAAGCCCCTCAGAGATTATACATATAGTTTCCTTGGGCAAGTCTATGACTTTTTCCTTGCCCTTGTTCTTGCTTTTTCTGAGAGGTATTGATGCTTCTCGTTGTCGTTCTGTAGAAGCCTGATCTGGCTGACCTAGTCTACGAGCTTTATTGTCCCGATGGTTTGACTGGGAAGGAGGAGGATAAGGATGATGAAAGGATTGCTTCCCCCTAAACGCATGTTGATCGGCTATTCTTCTAACATAGTCAGGGTAACCATAGCATTCCTCTGTCGAATGACTTCTTGGCTAGTGATGAATACAAAATCGCTCCCTCGTCTTGGGGAGCCATTGTAGAGAACCCTAACTCAGTTGAACTTCTACTTCTACCAATTGAATCACCTTTTTTCCTTGATGATCTCCTGGATGATGATAATTCAAATGAGCTTCTTTGCCACGTAAGGGGAGCGGTGGTGTCTTCCTCTTCGAGTAGGGGAGGGGAGCAATGGCCCTGCGAGATCCTTTTTTCTGAGCAAATTGAACATCTTCTATATTCACATACTTGACCAACCGACCCAATAGATCGTCAAAACTTTTGGGAGGCTTTCTCATCAAGGATTTGAAGAAGTCTCCCTTTGTCAACCCTTGCGAGAATGCACTTGTTAATATCTTTGAAGTTGCTGAAAGAACATCTTGAGCGGTTTGATTAAAGCGTTAAATATAATCTTTCAAAACCTCCTTGTGCTTCTACTTAAGAGCGAATAAATTCAAAGGTGTTTTGTGATATCTCCGACTGCTGGAAAAATAATGTAAAAATACTATTTTGAATTCGCCAAATGATTGAATAGAAACCGCAGGGAGGCAGCTGAACCACCTCTGTGTCGAACCCAAAAGTGTTGTCAGGAACACTCGACACTTCACCCCATCAGAATATTGATGCAGCAGAGCGGCATTTTTAAATTTACACACATGGTCTTTCGGATCAGTTGTGTCACTATACTCGCCAATCATAGTGGTTGATAATGGCGAGGTAAGGGATCTTCCATAATACTGGTGCAGAATGGAGAGTTGTTCTGACTCTTTGGGACGACACTGCACCTCGGCCGATGGTGCGGGGCGGCATATTCCCCACGGAAGACTTAAAATGAGCGCCCTCAGCATGCGCTTCAGTAGGATTCCTGACCGGGACTTGTGCTTGGCCGTTTGGGTGCGCCAACGTTGATTGAGAGATCGAAGATATTCCAATTGAAGTAGAAGGTCCCCGGGAGTTTAGCTGATGCAATTTATGTTGTTCCAACATGTCTCTCACTGCAGTAGCCATGATCTGATCCAATTCTTCTTTCATCATAATGAGGGTGGACGTCTTTCCGGTGTTATTCATCTGAGCACCTTAGTTCAAGTAAATAAGATTTTTTCCACAAACTATGCCAATTTGATCATGCTCCAAAGATGGTCGGAAGGAGATCCATCAATGACGAGGCAAGGGTGTTGACTACTGCTGTTGAAGTCCGTGAAAGGGAGGAGGTCAAGGGGAAGGACCACCATCTTCTCGAGCGCCTGGAGAGTCACAGAAACTTGAAAAGGGTTAGAATGACACTAGAATATCCCCAGCATTGCCGCTCCGATGCCCAAGTTAAAATCAACAAGGAGGTAAAAGAAGAATATAGGTAACAATTAGTATAGATCTTGAGAAAAATCTACCCTTTCTTTCTCCTTGCTAATGTGGGGATGGTGAAGGCCTTCACGTGTCTCCACAAGGCTTAAAGTATCTATTTACGTGGAAGATAAAAGTTAAGTCAAAGATGGTTTAGTGGGGTAAAATCAGCTCAAACCCTATCGACCAAGGTTGAGTTCGTAAAGTTTCTTCGGCTAATGCTCCCGACTGGCCATGCCCACCCGGGCGTCATTTGAGCCAAGTACCAGGGCCCACCCCAGTGGGTTAAAATTGGCCTGAACCTTGTCGACCAAGGCTGAGTTCGTAAAGCTAGCTACTTTGGCTAATACTCCCGACCGGTCGCACCTGCCTCGACATCACTTGAGTCAGACCAGCCAAGCACGATTTTACTCAAAAAGTCAGATAGGGCAAGGGTTCAGGCTTTAGATCACCTGAGTGGCAAACACCAAGGACATATACCTGATTTCCTGATCAGTTATATGAGTCTTTTCTTTTTGATCTTGAACCAAAGTAACCAAAGGACCCCAAACTCATGCATAATTAATATATCTTGAAATACTTATTATCATTAAAAAAACAACGAACAAATCATTACTATAACATAGGAATGTGTGAATACGAGTGAAAAAATGTCATTAATACAAGAGAAGATAAAAAGTTATGAGATAATTGTTGACCATTAATGTAAGAAAAGGTCAAAAGTTATCATGATTATTAATACATGAGAAGGCCAAAAGTCATCAAAATCATAAATATGATGCATTAATACATAGAAGGCAAAAGACCATCAATAAAAAATATAAAAAAAACTCTACTACTTGTTTACATTCATCTTTTACCTCCTTATTGATTTTGACTTGGGTGTCAGAGTGGCAACAATAGAGTATCCTAGCATCATTCTAACCATTTTCAAGTTTCTATAACTCTCCAGACACTTGAGAAGATGATGATCCCTCCCCTAGGCCTCCTCCCTTTTGCGGACTCCAACAACAACAGTCAACACCCTCACCTCGTCACCGGTGGATCTCCCTCTGACTGTCTTTGGGCGGGATCAAATTAGCGTCATCTGAGGGGAAGGCATGTGATGTGAGGATGGTGAAAACCTTCACGTGTCTCTGCAAGCATCAAGGTATCTACTTACGTAGAAGACAAAAGTCAAGTCAAAGATGGTTCAATGGGGTAAAATCGGCCCGAACCCTATCCACTAAGGCTGAGTTTGTAAAGCTACTCTAACGAGTCATGCCCACCCAAGCATCATTTGAACCAGCCACCAAGGCCCACCCAGTGGGGTAAAATCAACCTGAACGCTGTTGACCAAGGTTGAGTTCATAAAGATACTCCGGCTAATACTCTTGACCGACCACACTTGAGCATCACTTGAGTCGGACCAACCAAGCGTGATTTCACTCAAAAAGTCAAACAAGGCAAGGGTACAAGCTTTGGATCACCCGAGCGGCAAACACCAAGGACATATTCCTGGTTTTCTGATCGATCATATGAGGTCTTCTTGATCTTGAACCAAAGTAACCAAATTAAAGGACCCTAAACTCATGCATAATTAATATACCTCGAAACACCTACCATCGTTAAAAGACAACAAACCATTACCATAACATAGGAAGATGTGAATACCAATAAAAAAGGTCATTAATACAAGAGAAGATCAAAATGTCAAAAGTCATCATCTATCATTAATACAAGAGCGCAGATAGTGGACACATGATATATATAGCGTAATGGCCGGGGATCGATTTTCAAGAACAGATGATTTAAACTTTATCCCATTATACGCCTAATGCATATGTACCTATATTTATTTTCTTTCATATTCATGAAACCAATATTAAGAGGACGTTAAGTAACAGATTTAATTTTTTTATTAATACAAGAGAAGGTCAAGAGTCATTAAAATAATAAATATCATGCATTAGTATATAGAAGGTAAAACATCATCAATGAAGAATATAAAAAAGTCAGCACATGAAAAAAAAAAAAAAAAAAAAAAAAAAAAAAAAGATAGGTTTTTTTTTAAGAACTCTACTACTTGTTACGTATATTCTTTTTTTACCTCTTTATTGATTTTAACTTTGGCATCAGAATAATGACGTTGGGATATTCCGGTACCATTCTAATACTTTCTAAGTTTCTGCGACTCTCTAGACGCTTGAGACGAAGGTGGTCCCTCCTCTCGACCTCCTCCCTTTCACAGACTTCAACAGAGTAACCAACACCCTCACCTTGTCACCGATGGATCTCTTAGTACTGAATGTTATAACAGCATGAAAAATGTGGCCATGACATATCCATCTCTCTAGTACTGAATGCTATACCAGCATGAAAAATGTGGCCATGACAAAGATCTATATTATATTAGATTTCACAGTCAGAATCAATATTACATTAGAACAATCAATCCATCAGGCAAATAGCAGTATGATTGACTTTTCATAACAATTTAAAGCAAAGAGAGAGGTACAGTATCATTACCTATTACACCTCAACAAAATTCCAATATATAGAGACCTATTACACTTCAACAAAATTCCAATATATAGAGAGAAAGAGATAAGTTAGTTAACAATGCTACACAAGCTCAGATGGAAAGACAATAAGACGAAGTCATTTACTGAGTTTTGCAGAGAGTAATTGTCAACATGGAGGAGAAAAACTGCACTTAGATCAACCAAGTGATTAGTGCTAATTTAAGTATTTGATAAAAAAGAAAACAATATATAAGACAGACATAGGAACAGGCATTTTGGAGAAGGATTAAGCACCATCACTAACAGTCAACTAAACAATAAAAGTATACACTTTTATCATGTTCAGTCTCCAAGTATGTTTTAACAAATAACATGAAAGATAGTTTTAGCTGATAGAGATAATTTATGTTCTCTTAGACTCCCCTCTTGTTGAAAACTCCGCATGTTATTCCAAGAAAAGAAAGTGAATAGCTCAGGGAAGCTCCAAATTGTGTAATTAAAACAAACTGTACATATGAAAGTTAGAGGTCAAACAGATATAACTTGCTAGCATTTGGGACTCCTTAGAAATCCCAAGGAGATTTATTTGAGTATTATTTTTTCTCACAGATATATTAAGATTGAAGAGACACCAAAGAGAGAAAAATACTTGCTGATAAAAATAATACGAATAAGAATTGACAACACCTAGCTTATTCAAGTTGAAAATTTAATGTCACGAAGAATTCAGTGAAAAATACTTATACAATTATCAAAAATGATATTCTGCAGTTCAGCAGAAGATTATGGTTGTTTATAACATAATGAGAAAATTGTGAAACTGCTTGCCTCCCAACTACAATTGTAAAAGACAAATGAAAAGAAAGCATCCACCCCCTATTAAAACAATGCAGCCCCACCATGACACCATTTGGACAAAGAAAACACAACCAAACTAAGGAAAGGAGTAGACATTTGTTTTTCCCCGAAAGTAACTTTCTCATTTTAGTAGTAAAACAATGTTCTAAGGTAAGAACTACAAGTATTTTGGTACTCTGTGAGAAGTTGACAGCAACATAAGATAACAAGAATAAGGTTCTAAAAAGCATATCCAAATTGATTGAGGTCAACCCACAGTATAGTGCATATGCTAACTGCAGGAGCATAAATCTATTTATTTAATGAACAGCATTTATTCTTCCTCAATGACTTTCTTATTGTAGGTCTCAAACAAAGATTTAAGGTTAGAACTAAAAATATGTTGATGAACAATGTGGTACTTATAGCAACATATGATAACAAGAATAAGGTTTTGTTCCAGGTTACATGAAGTAACAATTGCATGGTACGTATGAGGTATTCAAGAGCATGTTCTGGGCCACATGCCAATGCATTATAAAAGATATTAAAAGTGTTTATTGATAAAACTGCTTAAATATGAAAAGTATGCTAATCAATCTATCTAAAAAAACGACTCCATATAAAAATATATATTACCCATACAATGTAAAACACTAATCCATAATGATATGTATTAATCAACAATGGAAAATATATCATGTAGTTAAAATGTTTATAACTGAACGCATGCAAAACTAATATTTAAATTAAGAATCACAAGCTACCATATAAACAGAAACAATTCACACCATATGTATTTTACACTCGCAACCAATCCTCTAAGGAGATGACAAAAAATCATAAAAGCTCTTATTATCTAAGAAGGTATTAGGGCAAATAATAATTGAACCTTTTGTTTGATTGGGTTCAATCTAAACTGGTTCAGCTATACAACCACAAAGACCATATAAGTAGCCATATAAGTCATCTGATCTCACATATTGAAGTCAAAATGTAATAACCACATAGTCCACCATTTATTTAAAGCATGAACAGGAAGACCATGCTTGACATAAAAGGTGCATGAAAACACAAAAAAGGGCATCCAAAAGAAAGTATAATAGGAAAGAAAAACAGTCTGAAGGATACCACCTAAATACAAATTGTAAGCAGTTAAACTTCCATTTCATTATACCGAAAGTTTAAACGTGCAGAAATTTATGGCACTCTCGTGCTATTCATCCTTCGACAGTTCAAAAATTCAAAATGCAAGCAGATCCTATACGAATTTGATTGGTTTGTCGATGTTATTACAACAAATGTTTCAGAAATTCCGTTCATTTACCTTACATGTTAAGGTCTCAAACTGGCAAAAAAAATAGCACAAGTACCATCAATATATCAGACTCCAATAACTAAGGACGACAGGGAGGAAGAAACCGAACCCTAGATGGGGACGTATCTCTTTAAAGCCTGCTTTCCGGCGACAGCAGCTCCAACCATTAGCCCTCCGATGGCGCCAGCTATAGCCGCCGAGCGGGGGCCATTCGCGGCCTTGAATAGGGCCCCCGTACCAAGCCCAGCGACGACGCTGTTCACCCAATCGTCGGTGTCCCTCACCGCCACCATCCCGCTCTCCAGCCCGGCGTACATGAGGCCGATGACACCGACGCGGTTGCCGATCCGGCGGCCATCCTGGCCACAGGAGTTCAGGATGCGGTTGATCCGGATCTTAGTG
This sequence comes from Zingiber officinale, assembly GCF_018446385.1. Classification (NCBI taxonomy): domain Eukaryota; kingdom Viridiplantae; phylum Streptophyta; class Magnoliopsida; order Zingiberales; family Zingiberaceae; genus Zingiber; species Zingiber officinale. Next base: position 90,701,042 of record NC_055995.1, on the reverse strand, counting down.
GTGTCTCCGGGCTCGGAGGAGAGGAAGGCGTGGCGGAGGCCGACGGAGGCGCCGGCAGTAGAGCCAGCGAGGTATCCGATGCCCGTGTAGTAGGTGAGGTTTTCGCCCCAGGATCGGCGCTGCGTGCGGGACTCTTCCTCAAAAAGAAACTCCGGCGAGGTAGGGAGGTCGTATAGGGTGCGGTATGGGATCTGCAGGTCCTGGTAGGGATTATAAAGACGTCGCCCGCTGGATTCTCGGCTCCGATCCGCATCGTTCCCTCCGAAGGCACTCGGATCGGCCATCTGAGCTCTTGGTATTCCTAGGGTTCCGGCGAATCTGGAAGCGGAGGAGAGGCTTCTCGAGAATCGGCCGCCGCTTGTAAAAGGGCGTCTGGTCATACGAGCCGGGCTTCTTATAGAAAGCGAGCCGAATCGGCTATGGTTTTACGTTTTAGTCCTCAAAATATCATTCCGTTTACCGTTTCTTCCTCTCAACAAGAGGAAAAAACAAGAAATTTGACTCTAAATTAAATAAATGGAAATAAGATGGTTTTTTGTTCTTTAAAAAATTGTAGTAACTAAACTTAGAAGAAAAAACAGAGTGCATTATTATATATTTTTATTTTATATAATAAAATTTTAAAATAACCGCCTAAATTAATTTTACATTAGAATAATTTTTGAAATGGAAATAATAAAAATTTGTATTTAAAAATTATTAAATATTGTTGTGATTAATGGTTTGCTACACTTAGCACTATATATATGGGCAAGCACAAGCACTCGGGGTGAAGTGCCGCCGAGCTGTGGAGGCAGCGGATTCCAGAGCGATAGGGCGAAATCTCTCCTCAGGTAAGAAGAAATACTCACCTGTGATAGTCAATCTGCTTTTGTTTATCCTTTAGGTCGAAGTTTGTAGGGTTTTGCCCTCGGATCCTGATGGAAAAATTGGTTCTTGGGGCGGATTGTTGGAAGAGCCCTTTAGGTTTTGATAGGCGGGCGCAGTCCTCTTTATGCTCACTGTTGGATCCCTTGTTCATATGACCAGTAATTTTGATCCCGTTTGGCGGAAAGGTGGCATTTTTAGACTTTTTTTTTATAAGCTACATTCCGATGGAGTATTTGGCGTGCATTGACATTGTAGAGGTGTTTCCCCTTTCCCAATCTTACTCCAGTTATGCGAGAAGATATGCAGTATGAGATGTCTCTTTTGTGCAATTGAGTATTATTATGATTTTATTTTAAACTAAATTTCAGAATGGTGTTTTCTTTCAGCAAAGAAAGGAAGAAATGAATTCTGCAATGGATGCTCTTTATGAACAAGAGGCCAGAGCAAGGAATTCTAAACAGCCAGAGAAATGCAGGAGCTAGAGTACCAGCTTGCTCGTGCTTCATGGGGGAAATTACCATAACACGAGCAGGTAAAGAATATAACAAAAATCTTCAAACTTCTCTTAGTTTCATATTTCTCTGTAATTAACTCATAATCAGTGTCCTAATCTTCATTGAAATTAGTGTTTACTTTTTTGTTCATGTTTCTCATTATTTGGCTAATGAAAATCTTTTAAGAAAGAAGTTAAAAGCCACCCAAAATAGAATGGTTATATGAAATATGGAAGCTATTTGTATGATCCACTAATTTTCAACTCAACATCGACATTAACTTGGGTCTTAGTCCAAAGGACTTTGGTTCAGAAACTCTGATATCGTAAACTAATTACTTTTTGTTGCCATCTCATGAAAGCGACCTATTCTTGGTATGGTTTATAGTCTACAACCAAACTAACTTAACAATAAGGTAACTGTTAGTAGTTACCGATTTTATAGTCAGATTAATGTGTGTTGAGATTTATAATAAAGCCAAACCGCTGGAAAATATCTATGAAGTGGGCCCATTGAAAACGAATGGATCAATCTTTATTAGATTTGGTGATTACACGGCTAATCTTTCTTATTTAATGTTTCAATTAATGATACAACTTCTTTGGAATCTTACCATAGTGAGTCAGATTCTTCAAGTGTATCATCTAATCATATTAACAATACAACTTCAAAAGTCTTCCGTACTGAGTCTGATCCTTCAAGTTTATCATCTAATCATGTTAACAATACAACTCCTTTGGAATCTTCCAGTACTGAGTGAGTTTGATTCTTCAAGTGTATCATCTAATCAGGTTAAGATACAACTTCCTCAGAATCTTTCAGCAGTGGGTTTGATTTTTCAAGTGAATCATCTGATCATGTTAGCAATACAACTTCTTCAGAATCTTCCAGTATTGAGTTTGATTATTCAAGTGTATCATTTGATCAAGTTAACAATACAACTTTTTTGGAATCTTCCAGTTGATTTGGATTCTTCAAATGAATCATCTGATCACGTTAATGATACAACTTCTCCAGAAGCTTCCAATGTTGAGTCTGGTTCTTCAAGCGTATCATCTGATCAGGTTAATGATACAACTTTTTTTTTCAGAATCTTCCAATACTGAGTCTAATTCTTCAAATGTATCATCTGATCAGGTTACCGATACAACTTCTTCAGAATCTTCAGGTACTGAGTTTAATTCTTCAAGTGTATCATCCGATTAGGTACTGTGGATTATAGTTTTTCTTTAATTGGATGTTGATTTGTGTATTCAAAACTGAAACATTCTTGCAATTGGCAATCCACAAGATTCAATGGTAGATTCAACTGAAAATGATATTGATGAAGAACATATGACTATGAGGTCTGTGTTTCCTAAATACCAATTTATTTTCAATAAGTCAGTACAATTTTGAATAGGCTATGAAGGCAGAGTTGAACTCTATCAAAGTTCCTGTTACCATTCCCTCTTCAATAAATAATTTAAGTAAATTAATCATACTTGTTACTTGAATGTATGCTCTTTCATTGTCAAAACTAATAATTTCCTTCTGCAACTTTAGGAGATGAAGCTATGGGTACCGAAAGTGAAAGATTATCAGATGAACTGATCTCTTCCTTGCCAACCTCTACATACAAAACCTGGCTATTTTATTTTTGGGACAAAAATCAAGAGTATGCATCCTACTCTGTTTGCTTACACGGCACAAAGTTGTCCAATAATTTTGAAAAGTACAATATAATGCTTCTATAAAATTCTATAAGAACATATACTTGTAGGTAAAATAGCAACAAAATTGAACATGTTGGTTCTTATATACGGTATGATGGAATTTGCAACCTATTTTGTAAAAACTCAAAAAATTATAGGAGAGAATGAAGACAGATAGATGAAAAGAGAGAAAATGGAAAGATTAGTTGAATTAATACTTCCTCTGCATACACAATCTAATTAATTGATGTCTGTCCTGTGATTAATTGCTGCCTACCATAGCTAGCCATAGCCCACGGTCAATTTACAACTTTCATTACTAATGTTCATTATGCACACACTATACAATTTTTGACCTGTCCAATATATTTAAATAAAATTTTGATAGAAATACAAATCAATAAACATTCTGAAGTTTTACTTTGATGAAAGTCAATGATAAGAGGTGAAAACAAGGCAAGTATTTTGTGTTTGTCAAAATCTCCAAAGTTTAGATATCAACTTCTTTCTTATGATGGTTCTTGTTGCACACAAATGTGTGATCTGTTGCCCGCCTTCCAAGAAACAAGATCAGTTGATGAAGTTATCATGCCAGCATAAGTACCATAAACAATGTGTTGCTAAATGATTAACAATGAATAATGTAACACTCTTTATCATTCTGTCTCTTATTTCGACATTACCCTTTTAGATCTATTTTGGAGTTTTTCATAATGCAATAACTGAGATTTTCTAATAAGCATGATCAGATGGTTGATCGTCCTAAACCCAACATGAAACTTTGCCATTATGTCATTCTGTAGTATCAGTGGTTGATTCCTCATCTCTTGTTTGGAACTCTGTGCTTGTAGATTTTATCCAACTATAAATAGATCGAATATCTTGCTGTTTTATGCTTAGCCTTTGTCTCACTTGTATGTTAATATTATTACAATTCTCTTTGAAACTTATCTGCACTGTTCCAGATTCACTGAACAAATGCAGTGTAGCTCTTTCCTAAAGTTCTTCTACCACTTCTAAATGTTGCAAACTCATAATTAACGTTCCTTCAAACTCACTTATGGACTCTCCCGTTCGGTTGCTTCTGTTACATCTTTACTTTTTTTTTCCCATGGTCTCGTTTGGTTCTAAATAGGAGAAGATGTTGAAAGCCTCAAGCCAACTACTTATGGCCTGAAAGTTTATTCCTTTTGTGTCACTTTAAGCTATGCGACCTACTACCTCAACAAGTTTGTCACTCTTTGCTCCTGTAAATCTCTTTGGTCGAGCAAATCATGATTCTGATCTAGTTCATAGCCTATTAGAACTAGAAGGCTCTCCATCAGGATCCTCATGAACAGAGAATGATTACAATCGGTTTGATAATAATCGAGTGACATCAAACCAAAAATCTCTTTCATTTACTCCCTTCTTGTGAAAGTTAATATGGTTATGGTCAATTTCTCCTTGACTGGATGGGCATCTTTAACCACATTGATTCAACCATTTGAGCCAGGTTGTTTGGCCGGAAGGTGGCAACAAATTCTGAAAATCTACCTCGACAAGGGGATTCATGATTTTGCGCCTTCACCTCACCTACTCTAGTGAAATGGTTCCCTCTTCTTTCATTGTTGAAGCTAAATCTAGAAGGTCCCTGACAACCTGCAGAAGGAAAACAAACCATAGAGCTTTATCAGGCCTTGCTTCTTCCCTACTCATGTTGGTGCTAGCCAAATCATTCTTGTCCTCTTTGACCCCACAAAACACCAGTCCCACTCCAACTCATTCAAACCCCTCCTCCTTTAAGCTTCACGCGCCCACGGTCAATCTCTCGTGAGCCATTACCACTGTCCATTTCGGTTCCCAAGCACTTACATGCAATGGATGGCAATGGAACCAGTGCTCACCTCGGTGTCAATCACACCAGACAAGTTCCATCCCAGGCTTGGCAGCCCATCCCTTTCACCCTCAATTGGGGTTTTCATAATGCTTCGTGTTATTGGATCAGTAAATTCTTTTCTCAAAGAAGCCTTTGCTGATTGGTTGGTTGCCTGCTCCTGTTCAGAAAGCTGATGTTGCCATATCCTTCTGTGCTGGCTTCTCTCGAGAAAATTGAAGCCTGTAAAGTTTCACCTTCCCCTTCCATTGTGTGTGGTTATTGGTAGGCTTTTCGATATCTCATTGGTTAGCTGCTGGACAACCAAACAACTTTTATATTCATCAACTTGTAAAATTGTGAAATGGTCTTCTTTCTTTCTGTAGTATCACATTCATTGAATTTGCTTGAAGTCAAAGGCAAACCATCAACGGTCATCTCTGGGGCATTTTCGATATCCAATGTAGTCGATGGCATGGTTTAGCGATGCTATCTTGATACATCACTTGCCCTGTTGTAGCGAGGTGAGCAACACATCTGATCATGTGTAGTTTTAATTAGAAACTTCATATTAGATGGACAATGATTAACTATATTATAAGTGTAGAATAAACTAATTATCGAGTTCGAAGGATAGTTGAGCCTAGAACAGAGAGTGTTAAAATCTTCAAAACCTATTGATGCATTCAAAATCTATATTGAGGCTTCTTCTACTACTAATACGACTAGGCCCTCTGCCAGATTGAAAGCGCATGATACAGTCTACATTACATAAGATTAACACATGTCAGAGGGTGCTAAAGTCGTTCAGTAAAACCTTCCGATGCTGAAGTCACCAAGAGTCCTCAAACAACTAAGTCCTCTGAGTTTATGGGGCGAGCAAGTGTTCTGGCTACCGAACATCTTACTTGTTGGCGGCTAGTTAGGTTTGCTAGCTTGATTAGCTTTGAATATAATCCCGTTTGACTATGTCATTAGTAGCAGGAAAACCTTTTAAATGAGGCAGAAGAACTGAAGAAGAGGTGTTCCAAGCTGATTGACTTGGTCAGAGCCCTCTGAAAGCATCAACATCAACATCGACATCGACAATGGAGAAGAAGGAAGAAATTTGCGAGCGTGTCAAATGTGTTGGGGAAAATGCAGCAGTAGAGTCGTTTGATCTGTCGACAGTCTTCCATCCGCGTGGAACACTTTGACTCTTTACCACTTAACCGACCACTCGATCCGCCTATATAAGTCAACTTCCTGCGGCTCCGACGAGTGCAGGGACAGGAACAGGGACAGGGAGGGAGAACATGTGCGGCCATCGCCGGAGTGCTCACGGATTCCTTACAGTACCGTTGGCCACCGGCGAGGTCGTCAAGCCGGCGAATTGGGTAGCTTTGGCAGTCGGAGAGGCCAAGGCGATTGTGAGCTTGGCATGGCCTATGGTCTTCACTGGCCTGCTTCTTTACTCCCGCTCCATGATCTCGATGCTCTTCCTCGGCCGCCTCGGGGACCTCTCGCTCGCCGGCGGTGCGCTCGCCATTGGGTTTGCTAATATCACTGGGTACTCGGTTCTCGCCGGCCTCGCAGCCGGCATGGAGCCGCTCTGCGGGCAGGCGTTCGGCGCGGGCCAGATTGGCCTCGTCAGACTCGCCCTTCACCGGACTGTCCTCCTCCTCCTCTGCGCCGCCGCTCCCATCTCCCTTCTTTGGCTTTATATTCGCCCTATCCTCCTCCTCCTCGGTCAGGACACCGCCCTCGCCGCTGCCGCCGCGACCTACCTCCACGCCTCGCTCCCCGACCTCCTCATCCACTCTTTCCTCCACCCGCTCCGCGTCTACCTCCGCGCACAGTCCGTGACGCTCCCGCTCACCGTCTGCGCCGGCCTCTCCCTCGCCCTCCACCTTCCAGTTAACTACCTCTTCGTCTCGGTCCTCGGCCTTGGACTCCCCGGCGTTGCCTACGCCTCTGTTTTCACCAATCTCAATCTCGTCGCCTTCCTCTGTTTTTACATTTATTTCTCCGGCCACCTCCGCGGCCTCCTCTGTTTCTCCGGCGAGTGTTTCCGAGGATGGAACACGCTCCTCTGCCTCGCCGTTCCCAGCTGCGCATCCGTGTGCTTGGAGTGGTGGTGGTACGAGATTATGATCATCCTCTGCGGTCTCCTCGTCGACCGCCGCGCGGCCGTCGCGTCCATGGGCGTCCTCATCCAGACCACCTCCCTCCTCTATGTCTTCCCCTCCTCCCTCAGCTTCGCCGTCTCCACACGCGTCGCCAACGAACTCGGTGCGAACCGGCCCGACCGCGCTCGCCGCGCGGCCAAAGTCGGGCTCAACTGCGGCGCCGCCGTCGGCGTCGCCTCCCTCTGCTTCGCCGTCGCTGTGCGCCGCTCGTGGACCAGGATGTTCACCTGCGACCCGGACGTACTCGCTCTGACCAGCGCGGCGCTGCCCCTGCTCGGGCTGTGCGAACTCGGGAACTGCCCGCAGACGGCAGGGTGCGGGGTGCTGCGCGGCAGCGCGCGGCCGCGGGCCGGTGCCAACATCAACCTCGGCGCCTTCTACTGCGTGGGGATGCCGGCCGCCGTCGGGCTCGCGTTCTTCGCCGGGTTCGGCTTCGTGGGGCTCTGGCTCGGGCTCCTCGCGGCCCAGGCGACGTGTGTCGCCCTGATGCTCGCCGTCATCGGCCTCACCGATTGGGACGCGCAGGCGGAGCGGGCGCAGCAGCTCACCGGCGGCGCAATCGCCGAAAAAGGCGTCGTCGCTACAAAGGATTCGGTTGTTGAAAAAGAAGAAACCATTAAATTGCTTATAAAGATTGAGCAACATCAAATTGTAACATTTTAACCCAAAAAAAACAAAAATTATAACACGAAGATCTACTGAATTCAAAAACAATACAATAATATTTTTTTAATATTTTTTTTCTACTGAATTCAAAAACAATAATATTTTTTTTCTTTCACAAATAGGCTTCTCAGTAATTTTTTTATATAATTAATAACAATAATACAAACTAACCATTTCGCATTTCTTATTCAGAAATTTATCAAACTATTGTTTACACGAGCAAAAGTCTAATTAGTTTCTAATAAATTTGTAATTAGGCATGTTCATAGTGTTCACTGGATTGTTAGTCCAGTTTCCAGTTTAACAAATACAATGAAATTCTTAACTGGATAGGAAATACAAAGAGACTAGAAGACCAATTCTTCATTCATATTCAGGAAAATAGAAGCATCATATTATTATCGATAAGTTCCGATACAACTACTGCATAGACCTAGGCTTCAGATTCAAAATGCTAAAGCTCTAATTTCCTTTTTAGAGTCGTCGATACATCTATATGACAATTCGTCTCACCTGATGGTGATGTATCGATTAGTCCCGTGCTTGGCCCAGTGTTCCCTGAGGTCCACTGGCAGGGATAGGTCATGGCCTTCCGCTGCAAGCCGGCTGAGAAGCCTCCTGAACACATTGCCGCTCATCTTTCGCCCTCCCATACGGGCATGGCGCTTGTTGGGCATCACTGGCAGGGGGTACATAGAAAGAGTAGTTGTGCAACACGAAGACTGCCACCCCCCATTACCCCATTTGTAGCATTGCCGGTATTTTCCAGTGCATGAACAGACGGGTGCTGGCATCATTGAGTCGTCGAATGTGACCTGGTTCAGACCAAGGTCTCGACTCTCCCAGTCATCATGCTTGTGCAATAAAATCCGCTTAGCCGTATTGTCTCCTCCAACCTCGACCTTCCAGTCATTGGACGTCTTTGCGATAGTGACCTGTTTGTTAACTCCACTAGTTTTACTCTTCCTGGGTGTCTTGAACTTCTTCAATGGGGAGGGTCCGGCTTTAGCTCCTCGCCTTGCCTTGTTGAAATTCCAGGCTTTCAGATCTGCATTTGAAGCGGTTGGCATGGGCAATACCTCTCTAGGAACCTCGGTTTTAGGGTTGTAGAGAGCATCTGGCATGTGCTGTGACAAAGGTTGGACATATTGAATATGGTGGCGATGTTGCTGGTACATATGTTTATTACCGCATCCAAGTCCGCAATCACTGCTAATACCATTATCCGGTGTATATTCAAGGGCAGCAATAGCATTGTCACGTTCCGCAATGGCACTGTCCCGCTCAGCAATTGCAGCATCACGCTGGAGGTATGCCATGTCTCGCTCAGCCAAAGCAGTTTTTCTCTCAGAAATGGCAAGATCTCGTTCTCGTAGCACTTTGTCTCGTTCAGCCATGATGAGTTTTATTGTTTGGTTATCCTTCTGGGGATGTTGAGGTACCATCCACTGTGAAATAACAAAAGAATCAGAAATCATGTAGATATAGTAAAATATTCAATGAACTGCCTCATTTAAGTGCAATATCATGCTCATCTAAGAAAATGTATGATAACTACGATAGGATGAAAAATGAATTGTGACTGCATCCACCTCCTTTAGAACCAAATATGATACGATAAGATGTGAAAAATCAGTACCATTCTCCAAGTCAAATATGTATCAACTTCACTGGCATCATCTCTATTGGTCACTGTCAACCATCTTCTCGTATGAACTTTACTGTTCTTGTTATTTGCACACGACACTCTTACTTTCTTAAATTCTCCTTAACCCATGGGTGTGAGCTGGTTCACTTGCCCTGGTTATGATAATGGCTCAGTATCGTTATTAACCCATCATCAACTCTGTGTATAAGTAGGTTAGTGTTGTCCTCCCATCAGAACATCTTGCTAGTTCGCAAGAACAAATTCTTGCTTGTAGCAAGTGTCGCCTTATAGTACTAAAATGGGAACTGCATATAACTTTGAACTCAGCTTCTTCTAGAAGTTGTAGCAAAAATTATTTGCAAGTGAACCAGATCAACGAGGGAACTGAAGGGTGCAAGGCAGTTATGGGCGGGTTTACATTTGTCTACATGAGATTGTACTAGTTAGATCTATGATTGAAACCACCATGGGATTGAGATTTCAAAATATTGTCAATGACTATTTGAAAACTGAATATATCTCAAACACAAATGAGAATCATCCTGCCAGCATGTATCGAACACGTGATAGAGACACAGCAGGCAAACCAAACAATTGTGCTTTGTAATGTCATAATACATCTAGCAAAAACAGGTATTCTCAGACCAAAAGTCCTTCGACCATGATGTTAGATGAAAGTAAATGGAAATAGTACATTCCAGTGTTCCACAATGTAGTTTAGTAAAATGTTACGCAAGTGGGCTTCCGAAAAGAGTTAGAAATGTGTATCTGTAGGTGTGTCCCGTACCTGTGCATGAGCAGGCTTGTACCGTCCGTTCTCTCTTTGCCCACCATCATCCATTATCAAAATTAAATCACAAGTGGAAAGCTCCTATATCTGCTTGAAATAAATGCATTATTTGTAAGCAGGAAGCTATAACAAGATTGCTTAATTTGTAACTAAAATTAAAGTCTTAAATTAAATGCACGGGGTGTAACATGGTCATTTCTAGTACACTTTACCATACCACTTCAACACATAAAGATATACAACTGCAACTATGGAAAGAATTCAAGACAATAAATAAACAGGATAGGAAGAGGGTAAGGCCCAAAATTTAATCAAGGTCTCTTCAACCTGACAGAACTCTAACTCCACCGCCAGCAACACTAATCTTAGCTAAACTTACATTCATGGTGGTCATGTAGCAGGTCAAGTATCAAGGTAAAAAAGGAAATGAGAGACTGGTGGGTGAATGCATAGAAAGGGTTAGGCTAACATCCTCCTTGCCGCTATTTTAATGCAACCAAAATTAACTCTTAACGCACCCAAAGTCAGACAAGTCGAAGTACTTTCTGATATAATATATGCCAACAAACAAATGCAAATAGAAAAGGGTACAGAGAGCATCAGGATATTTATTTCATACCATTTGCACAATAAATTGTGCTAGTATTACTTCATAAACACAGGAAAGATATTGAATGTATATTTTCTAGTTATGCATGTCTGATTACAGGTGCCAGCAGTGAAACAGTTGAATCGAGAAGGATAAGGGTAGTCATGAAAATGCACAATTCGAGAGTATTGCCCCAGATAGTAATTTATATGGAGAAAAATTATGCAATAATTCCCCCAGTAAGAGTGTTTACCCATTGATGGTGGTGCTTGTTTCCAAGTTGAATAGTAGGTACTAGTCATTACAGGGTGGTAGGACTATCTATGACCCATATTTGATAACAAGGAAGTATCAGGGTATGTTCTATCTATCCTCCTAATGTGAATAAAACTTCTCTTCATCAATAAAACAAGAACATGCAACATTAATAAAGAACTTATATATCCTGTTTAACCACATATACATACACCTTCAAAAATAGGTAAAGGTAAACTGTCTTGATGCTGACTAATACAAGACACCTTCAAAAAATCTTTTCTCTGATATATCATACATGTGTACATACGACAAGATGAAAATTTTGAAAGACTAGGTTAGGTCATTAGGCGGTTCCATATTATGGAATTGTTCAAGAAATTTCAGACATTGTAAAATGCTGCATAGGTCACTGCTTTACATGTTTGTCTAAAAAGCCAAGAAGTAGCCCACATTTGTAATATGAAGACGAGTCTGGACAAAAGTTCTGCAACTATAAGAAACTTATCGTGGTTAAGCATAGCAGTGGACTACATAGAAGGGCAGAAAAAACTAAGGCCTGTTTGTTTTAGAAAATTTTCTAACTTTTTTTTTGTTTCTTAGAAAATAGAATCTAAAATTTTGAAAAGATAAAATAAATAATTAGAATTGACTTTGTTGGCACATTTAAATTTAGTAGAGGTGAATGAACTTCTGATTTTCTGAAACTTGGAAATTGAAAAGAAAAAAATTTTAGTTGCCAAACAAGGCCTAAACATTATAATAACTTAAATAGTGTTCGAGGCAAAGAAAAAAAAATGTACAAGAAATCTTGATTACATAGGTTTGGTTCACATAGACTTTATTTTTTTTTACCTCTACAAAGACGATCTAAGATGCTTAATCAACAAATGAATTTGACAATATAAAAACAAGGAAATCACAAGGTCAAAAGCTTCTACAATATACGGGTAAAAGCATACCTGTGGCAATGCTCCAACATTACACCAAGCTCCTAATACTTAGGTACATCGCCAAAAGTATAATTCTATCAACTAATACTTGAACTAGCCAGAAATTTGCCAACTTTACTTTCAAAGTGCAACAGCATTATTATATCAACTCATGGTTCGATCATCAGAAAATGAATGCCGTGAGAATGAAAGTTACTTTTTTTTCCCTCCCATATTAATGATTACTCTCAAATAGGACCACCTTTACTTTTGCAGACCAAATATTTCATGAACACTTATATTGCCAAAGATTCCCTGGTGAGTGGTGAAAGCAGCACGCAATTGAATTAGCCTAAGTTGAACTAGAGAGCCTTCTCTCCTTCCCAAAGCATGCAATACAAAAAATTATCTTCACTCCCTGTCCAAAACAAACACTCCCAGTGTTCCAAACCGCACGGGAGAAAAAAAACACGGTAAGGAAAGAATCAGAAGTAGGGTTTTAAAATACGACTACTCACAAACAGATTTTTCCTAAAAATCAAAGACGAAAAGTTTGATTAGACGATCGTAGATGGCGCTATCGCAGCTCACGAGAGCAATGCGAGTTAACAAAAAAGCAGACAAAAGCTCACTCGATAATGAGGTAAAGGCAGTGCAGAAAACCTAAAAGACATATGGAAAAGAGGGGACGATAAAGATCTACAAACTCAACTTGATTTCTACCGTCTCTTGCCTCCCCCGAGGATTATCAAGCGGATGGAACTCGGAGAAATCACATCTCCTCTGCCGCTGCTCTTCCACGCCACTCCTCCACTCTCGTGCACTCTTCTCATCCGTCTCCAAGTCCAGAGCTCTGACCTATGAATTCTCTATGGGTCCGTCCCTGTTCCCTATGCGTACATCTTAAACACACCTACAATAGACAGATGCTCTCATCTTCCTCATTATTTTAAGTATTTATGTATTTTATTTATTCAATTATTATTTATTTTATTCTAATCTTGTGTTTACTCGGATGACAACAATATATAAATAAATAAAACAATTAATTTCATTTCTTTTCAATATCTTATAGCATAATAATAAATTCAAAGTAAATTATATAAATTCCAACAAAAATAAAAACATTGTAAGGTATCATACAAAATATGCATATTTTATAATGAATTGTTTGCTAGATGCAACAAAATTTAGACTTAAGAAAATTAGTGTTTAGTTTACGATACAATGCCCCCGATAACAAGAATTCAAATCTCACCAAGACATTACTATGATGAGTTTAAAAAACTTATACGGTTAAACTATCCATTTGTGATTTTCTATTTATCTTGATGACCGATCCAGACAAGTCCCCTCTAGGATTAACCCGATCAAGCTGGATATCAGTATTAAAAAAAATAATGTTTGGTTAGAACGACAAATAATATCATCAATTACACAATTGTGCTTCCAAAATGAATAAATTCTGCAGCATTCCTGGTCGACAATCACAGTTTGGCATTCTCATTTATAGTACAAACAGCTTGTCCCCAAAGATTTGATTTGACCTGCAACAACAAAAAAAAAAGTTTCAATATTAATAAGTTTCCACAGCAGATAAACTTTACTGACAAATCGATAAGTTGATGTTTGGCTAAAGAAAATTGATAGAATCTTCAGAGTTACTAGATGCAGATCAAGATCTTTAGCAATGCAAAGGGCATAAGAACTTAGTTAATGGAATTAGTATCTTTCATCATCATATCAAATACACCAGGAAAAGTGTTCATCCTTTTCTTTGTTATGGATTCGAACCTTCTCTGGCGATTTTCCTAGTTCTATATAAAGCCGAAAAACTTGCGAGGCTTTGTTTGATATGGTTGACTCTCCTTCTTTGACCTTTTCAAGAAATCATTTGATATTGCTCGATTTTCACCGACCTTTTCCCTGCACTTAAAGGATATGCTATTCATTCATATAAGACACTTTTGAATCATGTAAGTCTGTCACGAGCAACACTAAAATCAACAGATAAATCTCTAACCCTGCTGTTTCTTGAATCCGTTTCTGATAAACTAGCCTTAACAAAAAGATCATTTGACAGCTTCTTTCTTGCATCCAATTAATCTGTTTGCATTGTTCTAATCTTGAAAATTTATAGAAAGATGATACCTTCGGAAGCTCACACAAAGCGGTGGCCTCTGGTTCTGAAGTTGCATTTGCCTACAGTATAGCAGTAAAACCTGAATTTAGGACATTCCATCATGGCGAAGAAGTACTAACAAGCATAATCAAAAATTGAATTAATGGACTTGAAGAAAAACTAGCGTGAAACCTTTGCGGCTTTCAGGGCAGCAACTCGTGCAGCTTCTACATCAGCAAAGTAGCAGCTTATTCTTCGGATACAGCTTAAATATTCTTTGCAGGCAACCCTCATTGGCTTTAGATGGCAAATGACTTCCCGATGAAGGAACTTGCATTTTGCATCCATTTTTCTGATGTATTAGTAGTGGCTTCTCATCTTTAGATCTTACTTTGAATGGTTCTGATCCTGTTGCATGCTTTAGTAACTTCAAATCATTATAACCAGAATGAGTTTTAGAAAAGTAAAAACTGGAGGCAAAATAGAGGTAGAACATCATTTTGCATTCTTTACAAACCAAAGCTCTTCGGTTCATATGAATCAAAAGCAATGCTTCTAACTTGAAATTATTGCTATTTTATCAATAATTTTTTTAAAAAAAATTCAAATAAGACCACATGTGCACAAGGTAGTTCTAGAAGGAAGATCATGGACATTCCTCACATAACTCAGAATATCATATTTTAAAAAAATGAAATTACATTGTGTGTCACATAGATGCCTTACAATTCACAACTATAAAAAAGATAGTTTTGAATGATAGGCAGTATCATGTCACATGCAACCTAGATGGAAATTATAATTGACAAACCTGGATCTTCTAGTAACAATCAAACAGTGCAGTTCAAATTTGTAGTTTATGAACTTGGATGTTTAACTTTAGTTCCTAAAAAAAAGGAAAAGACGGATGTAACTATGAAATAGTCTACATGAAGCTCTTTCTTCATTCACCCAAGCACACAATGCGAGTCTAACACTGATATATGTGCATGCAACAGCTAGTTAGACTGCGTAAAGGAGTTGAATTAAAAAATGCTTACAACAAAAGAACTTGAACTAGAAGCTGAACACAGTAGCAAGCAATGCCACTTACTCTATGGAGAAGGTAAAAAAATCATTCTTGTAACTATATAATTTCTCATGATCAGTTGTCAAAATGTAAATGAGACAGAAAGTTCAAGTATAAATATGACAATAATTCGTTTAAACAAATAAGTCAGTCAACTGAAAAATTCAACTCCAAAAAACATCGATAACAAAGGTTTCCAGGAGAAGGGAGATTATGATGAAGCAAACCAAAGACTTCAATTACAAATGTGTCAAAGAAATCTCTAAATAACTTGGGGCAACCAAAGTAATGAAACTGAAAAAAGTATATGACAGATTGAGAATCTAATCCCAAAGCCACTATGATATTGGAAGATGTATGTATTGATAATCAAGAACTTTTAGAAGATGAATTTGGTACTCGATTATGAAAGTAAATTAGAAACATCCATCGTCAGAAAGCCAAACTTTTATAAGTTAAACAGAAAACAATTCATGACAAGCAATATATTGCGAGGATTCTGTTTTTCTTTTACGGAAGAAAATGAAATTGGACCTAATCATGGTACTGAACTATGATTTACCCTTGAGGATTTATTCATTAATAGACTGTTGAATATAATTTAGAAGACTAATTCAAGCTCTACCATCAACTATCCAACTGCATGAATAAAAACTCAATTAGCAATCATGCAAAACCTGAATAACAATCAAAATATCATCTAACTATGATAGCAAGCCAGATGCTATAGAAAGTTAGCAACTATAGAGCATAGTTGGATAACTTCATGCAGTGTAGGATGCTAGTTACTGACATGCCACACAGATAATAAGATGAATCATTTAATGGGAATTGATTAATCCGTCATTAGCAATTTACATCATGAGCAAGTGCATGGAGCCATAAGAGCTAATGCAACTGACAAGTATTTATCACAACCTAACAAACAGAAAATGAGGTTGTACAACAAGTACACATGTCATTTAAGGAAACAATAACAGAAGTTGAGAATACTGTCATGAAAATAAAGTGTTATTTTTCTCATGAAAAGGTTACAAAGGGTATCAGCAATATGAATTCCATAACTATACAGCAAGAAGAAAGCAAAGGCAAATGTCTGCACTCATCTAAGAATCCTTGATTAAAAGAATAAGGAAGCTCTGTGACTTGAAACTGTAATTTGTCAAATGGGACAATGCAGTAAAGACTACTTCATCATGTAGACATAATACCACAAAATATTTGTCAGAACTCAGTTTCCTATTATCCTGCACAAAATTCCATTGAATATCCATGCCCTCAAACATTGTGACCATCTATCACCTTCGCATTTCCTCCTGAGTAGCCAAACTTGGAAGGAGAAATTGCATTAGAGTCCTCAGGGATAAACCTTAAGGTGCATTCATAGAGCAGCTGGTGGCCGATAAATCCAATCAAGATATCTTCATTTAGCTTGGCATACACATCAAAAGGCATTCGGCAGAGCTGGTCCAGAATGATGTTGCCAACACTCCAACACTTCCAGATTCCATCCACACAGCAATCTAATCTGCAAGTGTTAGACTTGTATCATTCAGACAATAGCACTTCGAGTATGTCCGAATTCCATGGCATTCCTGGCAACATCACAATTTCACGCCCTGTTGCATAGTCAAGTGTCTTTCAATCAACTTGTCCACAAAAGATCTAATCTGCAACAACAAAAATCAGTAGATAGTCAAGATATGACAGCAGTAATAAAATTTGAAAAAAATTACTCTGGTGATGAAACTTTATTGATAAATTAGCCATTAACATCAATGATGTGAAACACAGAAGTACACAAAATACAACAAATCAAAAAGATAAGATGTGATTAGCTAAAGAAGATTGATCAAAACTTCCAAAGTTGTTAGAAGTATGTCAAAATCTTTAGCATTTTACAAAGATTTTTTGCATGAATAAGTGGATACAGTTACTATATGAAAAGTTGAACTGACCTTGTTCTTCCGTCTAAAATCAAGAAAGTCATACACAGCCATATTTTTTTCTCTTTCTGTACATTGTTCCATTACCTGGCAAAGTCAAAGTAAAGGAATATAAAAATAAAAATTCTAGAAACTGAATTTCAAAAATTTATAAAAGCTAGTTGATATATCAAATTATCAAGATAAGCTAAAATGGGAATAATATCCTATCATAAAACATGTCCGGATCCAATATCTAAATCATGATAAACAAAAAATACTGAAGAAAAAATGCCTGGACAGACAATCAAAATAATTGAGAAGATAAAGAAAACTCTTCATCCGTCTCCATATAAAATATGCACGCTAAAACAAGCTATTGTACTGTGAATGACTTAAAAGTAACCATAAGGATTTGCCTTGGTTGCAGCTTTCTTCATTATGGATTTGTATCCTTCTCTGTCAATCTTCCTAGTTCTGTATAAAGGCATCAGTAGGGAAGCCACAAAGTCCACAACTCCCTGTTTAATATGGTGGACTCCTCTTACTTGATTTTCAAACAGCGATTTGTTTTCTTCGAATTGTATGGCAGCAACTTCGTCACTGTGACACTGGTTTTGTACATCTGGTAACACTTCCTTGTTGGATTCTTCCTCATCTCTCATATGAATACTGGAGTAAAAATCAGCATCTGCATCCATTGCCTGTGACTGCCATCTCTCTATGGCAACAGAATCCTTGACACCACCACTACCAGCCCTATCTGTATCAACCCATGCTCTAGTCATTCTGCTATCTATTGCTACACTTTCTCCAGAATGTTCCCTTGCATTTGATGCATATGCTAATTCATTTGAATAGCTAGAGTGAGTATGGTTATCACCAGATAATTTTGAATTGTCCATGTTACCACATGCAACACTAAAATCAACAGACCAATCTCTAACCCTGCAGTTTCTTGAATCTATTTCTGAGGCACAATCTTGCCTAATAAAATTGCCATCAGATTGCCTCCTTCTGACATCCAATTCATCAATTTGTAGACAGTGTTCACGCCTTGCAAATTTATGGAAAGATGGTATCTTTGGAAGTTCACGCACTGTAGTGACCTCTGCTTCTGAAGTTGCATATGCCTAACACAAACAATGAAAATTTGAATTTAGCACATTCCATCATTGCAAAGTACTAACACGTGTAAATAAAAATTGGATTATTGGATGTAATGAAAATTTAGATGTAAACCTTTGCAGCTTTCAGAGCAGCAGCTCGTGCAGATTCTATGGCAGCAAAAGTCGCAGCTTCTTCTTCAGAAATAACTAAACTATTCTTTGCAGCTGCCATTCTCTGGAAATGCAATGATTTGACATCAGATTTTAAGCTCATTGATGATTCTAACTTTGTGGCTGCAACCTCAGTCTTTCTATTGTTTGCTTTAGATGGCGAATGACTTCCAGAAGATGAACGAACTTGCAAATTGCATCTAGTTTCTGATGTCTCAGTAGATGCACGCAGATGGGATTTTCCATCCTTAGATCTTACTTTGGAAAGTTCCAATCCTGTTGCTTGCCTTAGCAACTTCAGACCATTAACAGCCTTTTCCTTGCGGAAAACTTCTACCCACATCTTGACAAGCTGGCTTGCAACAGAACGAATATCACGACTAGTATGCACACAAACCTTCTCCTTAATGGTTCTTCCAATTCCTATAAAAGGAATAAGAAAAGCTAACATTTTAATTTAACAATGCTTAATTAGAGATTAGTGTTGACTGGACATAAATGCAGTCAAATATCAAAAATAGATTCATGTTAAAATGGAGTACTAAAATATATTTTTATCAATATCCCCTTCTTTAAATAATTAACCCAAGATACAGAAAAGTCTTACAGGGATTTCATCTCCATCCACCTTAACTCATGTCAGTATCACTCAGCTATCATAAAATAAATAGTAAGCCTCACATAATAGTTCAAGCAATAGAGAGTATCTCCTACCAATGTTAAAAACTAAATATCAAAGGAAAGAGAAGCAAAATATACACTTCTATAAATTGGTCATATATATTACCACCATGAAATGCTAGAGGGGCAGAACAAGTTGAACCAATTATGTAATGTCGAGGGCAACTCATTTGACCTAGACATGGGCCTAACATAACCCATAAGCAATTTAAATTTTTTTACATTGCATTTTATAAATTACCCATTCTTTTCCCTAAAATATTTTTTAAAAATAAAAAATAAAAACTATCAAATAAGTTATAATTTTTCCTAAACACTTGATAAAATGTTGGCATAACTTTTTAGATTTAATATCATTATTTTAATAAATAATTGTATTTTGTAATATCTTATTACTAAATTCATGGCCCATAAGCTGGCACAGATCATCCTGGGCCCAAGCTGAGCCTAGGGTAATGTCATCAAGGGTTAGGTCACAAACTTGACATGGTTCAAACATGCCCTTGCTTGGCCATGACACAGGTTATTGACAGTTTGACATCCCTATGAAATTCTATATCAAATATGTTATACAGTAATTATATATTGGAACATACAATAACCAAGAATTACCATGATAGAAAGATGCATAACTAATGCAAACAGATAAAGCTTCAAGTTGTACCAATGTAAATGAAGTGACAGTTCAATCTAAAAGAAAGAGGAATTATAACCTGGAGGACGCAGTTATGAAAAACAAAAAATCATTTGAAAAACAGAATACCTGATAGACGAACAGCAACTAAATCAGTTGATACAAGCACAAGCAAGCGGACACAATGTCGCAAGAGTTGAGTCGAATTTTTCCCTAAAGAATCCTGTTTTCATGAAGAGGTAGGGGAAATGTTTGTTTAGATATTAATCAAGAAGTTTGCTCATAAAGACTTGACTAGGAAATCTTACAAGGATCCAAGTGTTCAGTGTGCCAAGTCCTTCTCTAGTCCCAGTGAAAGATTTTAGAGATTCAACAGGAAGACGCAATAGTTCTTTAGCCAGATGAAGTCGTCCAGATGTAGTCTTTGCACTAAAGAACAAGTCCTGTAATACAGAATCCTTGGTGGGCAATGACTGCTTCCCATCTGAAGAGCTTTTGGATAATGCACCCAGTTTGTATGCATCAAGTTGCTTTGATAAGTCCTTTACTTCATTTCGTTGACTGTCAGACTGTTTTTGTATAGCTTCCATCCACTCTACCTCTGCTAGGTGATCCTTACCAGTGGTCAAGATGTCCATAATGCGTACTGCTTCTCGAAGACCACTCATCATAGCACCACCAACAGTATCAGGGTGTTCTTTACAGGTTGCTTCACCTGCAAAAAATAAACAGTTTGCAACTGGTCTTCCCAAAGTATCATAATCCTCACCAGAAGCTCCAATAGCAACATAAGAATAAGCGCCCCTACTAAATGGATCCATGCCCCAATTGGTCACAACAGATGCAACTGGATCTGGTACAGCTGCTTCACTAAAAAGCTTACGAAGAACCAGCAATGCATGGCCGACATGATCAGAGTTGTCAAAAGTTTGTCCATTCTTAGCTGACTTTCCAACAACGAGTGCTATAAGAACAGGTGCACCAACTGTCTTCTTTACATTCCAAAACATAAAACATTGCCCCCTTTGATTAGTTTCTTCTGCAGTAGCTCCAAAGTAGTCGACATTATCATCCCAAAAAACTGTAGGGAACTCCAATATGACTTTATTCAGCACACCAAAGCCAAGCCTTCGTATAGATGCCTGCTTCCAATCTGGTAACTTAGGAGAGAATTTTATAGTCTCTGCCTTTAGGCAACCAAGTGGCACAGTGATCAAGACTGCATCCCCTACAAATTCCTTTCCACTTGAGGTAATTACTTTAACCTGTTTTTCATCTTGAAGGGCCCCACCTGTTTCATTAATGTCGTAGATAATCTCAGTAACATTTTGGTTCAGTTGAATATCAAGTCCCATGCCTAGATTTTCTACAACTGTGCTGTATCCCCCTTTAATCATACAGTGGGGACCACCAAATCCTCCATAAACATCATCTTGATTCCAATGCGGGAGAGATACATCTGTGAGTGGTGCAGCACATCCATATTCCAAATGTGCAAAGTGCCAATTCATCACTCTTCGTTCCAAGGGACTCAAAACATTAGTTTTAAGTTCATTGTCAACACAATCTGTTGATCTACAAGATGAAGAATTTACAGCTACTTTTATAGGATTATTTACTAAATTTGGTTTATCAAACTCTGTGACTATATCAGATGTTGCCTTGGACATACGTCGGTACCTAATAGCATATTCCAGTCCATCCTCAAGAGACATGTTCATTGCACTCTCACCATGTTGTGCCACAAGAAGTTCCATGTCATCAAGAAGACTATTATATTCAGTTTCCAATGCCTCATCTAAATCACTTGGAACTTTATCCCCCGTGACTATATCGTAGAGTGGGCAGTCACTATTTAAAACAGTCAACTCAAGACCCAACTGGCTACATACCAAGGATGATGGATCTGGCCTTCTTTCAGTAGCAACATCAGCCTCTACACCAGTGATGATACTGGCACCAAGATCAACAGGAACTGAAAGTGAGGAGCGATCTGTGTATATACGACCCCCAAGTCTATCTCGAGCCTCAAGCACAGTCACACAAAAGCCCTGGCGGTGTAAATGGCGTGCTGCAGTTATGCCAGAAGGACCTGCTCCGACAATAATTATCTTCTTCTGAACATTTGGATCAGATTTAGTATGATTATCTGCACCTAAAGGTTGTACAGATGCCAAATGAACATTAGCATGCCCACTCTCCATTTCTTTGATACTATCTGTATCAGAGAAAGCCAGTGCATGCTTTGAGGAAACATCAACTATTGGTCCACAATCAATGGTGTCAATTTGTTGACAAGCTATCGGAGCTTTACAAGTTTCTGCATTGTCTTCTTGATGAGCATCACTCTGTCTAGTCCCTTCATCATGTGAAGTAAAATTGTCAACTGCATTCGTTAAGTTGGATTCTGAGTCCCAGCACCCTAGGTTCCCTATCATAGAAGTTGTGAAACATTCAGCATCACATGCAGTAACTGCTGGCACCACATCTTGCTCTATCTTAGTCTGCCCATTCACCTGAACATTAAGAGAGTGCTCCAATCTGCCACAAGATGGCAGGAGACTCTCACCTTCATCATTTCCTGCAACCAATTTCATGTTTTGCTGAACTTCAGTGAGATTGTTATTCAACATCGCTGTAGTATGCTCTAGAAGATTAGCCTGAAAAAAGTTGCGAGTAATTTTGTCCAAACCAGCTGCATTCACCATGTGATCTCCCTTATCTTGAAGCCTTTGCGGATCTCTGTGATAAGATAGACTACCAAGTTTCACAATGCCTTGCTCTGAAGCAACTCCTGCATTAATGTAACCCTGCAAGAAAATTATTAGCAGCTGAATTTCTAAGCTCATCGTGCTGGAGGTATCGCATCAATCGAGAAAAGAAACACATATAGACAAAAGTAGAAGTAATCTTAAAAGATGTCCAGAATAAGGGAGAAAACTACTAACCAGGAAGGTAAAGAAAGTTCAGTACATACAAAGATATCTCAAGGCACATGGACACTGAATAAATATGATTTAATTGCACGTATTGAAAGATGATGTGATAGCTATCAAAATTAAGATTTAGAGGATTCATAAGTCTTATATTAATTCAAAAAAGAAAATCCTTTCTATGAAGTAACTTACATTACGATCAAGAAACATGTAGATTTCACGAATGAGGGTTTGACGTGGTGGTTCATCCTTTGAAGGAACATCAGTTATGCCGCAGCTCGTACGAGGGAGTATGTGCTTGACATCTTTACTCCAACATCCTAAAATGAAGTTCCTGCCATTCAAGGTAAAAAAGTATATGTACAGTCAATTAACAGAGTAATCAACACAAAGGCTAAGCACACCTTGAAAAGATCACGAATCATCTTTCAATTTTATACTACCAAATAGAAGTAATTAACATTTAGTAAGGATGTAAGGGGAAACAAAAACATAGTAAAACACATTAGCTATTACAAAATGGAAAATGCAAAAATGCCTTGATTAAAAGAAATATTTTTAGGGATGCAGAAAAACAGAAGATGAACAGAAGAACAAAAGATATGCTGGTGCAGAAAAGCTAAAAGCGCAAAATAGCAGATAGTTCCTTGTCAAGAGAAAAATAAAATTACTTCCTACAGGTTCACAGAAGGTAGTTTACCTGCAATCCAAATATTCTTGAAGACCACCTCTTCGCTTAAAGACATCCCTGAACTTAATCTTCTCAATATGATTAACAGCATGAGGTTTTAGGCCAGCAGCTACTGCTACCGAATCAGAATTAGTAGCATCCACTGAAAAACATGATTTAGCTTTTGGTCTAGAAGATTGGTTTTCATCAGCTGTAGATATACTTGTGTAGAAACCTTGCTCATGCATAAGGATTTCCCAATCGACGTCTCCCTCACATGCCATGTCACCAAGCCTGTGCATTTTTGCATAGGAAATTGTAGATTGGTTATTTTCTAGTAGTTCATTTTGATGGGTTTCTCTCTGATCGAGTCTAGCATCAAAATTAACTGCATCAGGATCCTTATTGGTTGTGGGTACTTTATTGGTGACGGAAGAAGGTTCTTTGGGAGCATTGTGTAAGATAGGATTTACCAATGAGACTCCCTCACTAAAAGCTTGATGTATAACATTATCAGGTTCAAGATCGTCTGCAACTGGCATCCTAGCAGGTAAACATTGTGAACTACAGGATGTTGCATTATGATAAGCTGAATGATTTGGATGGGCAATTGAACTATGAGTTTCTTCGGCATTCACACCCGCATGAGAGAAACACGAACAAGACAAATGCTCATTATGGTCTCCACCAATCCTGCAAGTTTTATGGAACTCTAACTGAAGCTCTTGACATTGGCCCCTCAGTGAAACTTGAGGACACAAAAGTTCATTATGGCCTTCAGAGTTTATCACATTTGTTATTTCAATTTGAGATGGTGTCTTATCATCATGATAGAAGGATCTTCCAAGTATTCTGCCAGAATTTGATTTTGGCATTTCATCCCTGGTTAAATTCCCAGTACAAGGGTGGAAATATCTTTCATTCAGTAAGGGCTTCATAAATTCTTTCTTTGGTTTTCTAAGAGAAGAAATTCCTTCAGGAGCTTTAGGAATGCCTTTATCAGGGGAAGTGTTGGGTCCCTCGACTTTTTCAGACAACTTATTGTTTGAAAGAAATTCAGTTGTGTACTGGCATTGTACAGCCATAACCCCATTGCAACCCTCGGATGAAACATCAACAGAATTTGATAGACATACAGGGTGTTTGACATTAGCCTCTTTTGTTGCGATCTTTTCATTTACCTGGTCAGGTAGCTTCTCGTAGAAGGTTTGGTAAGGAGTTTGTACCTGTAGGATGGAAGGAGCGGAATCATCTAAAGGTTCCTCAAAACGTCCATCTGAACCACCATAACAATCAAAATGTGCACTTCCCTCAATAGCCAATACTGAAACAAAAGATGCTTCCTGAGTCAGGCAGCAAAGTGGTTGTTTGAGAGCACTAGCTGAGTCAAGAACATCAGATGCCATTGGAATAGGTACCATATCTTCCTCAAGCAAAGATGAGCCAGTCATTGTTTTTCTCAAGGAAGCAGGTTGTTCTATAACTGACATTCCAGCATCAGAGTTCCTGCACAAATGCTCCTTTGACAAGTTATCGATCTTCAAGTCTGGAAGAGTACAGTATTCAGACTTTCGACGATTCCTTCTCTTGATAACTTTTTCTTTGGATCCATCTGAAGTTAAGGATAAACGACTCTTTCTCTTGAAAACTTTTTCTCTGGATCCATCTGAAGTCAAGGATAAACGACTCTTTCTCTTGATAACTTTTCCGTGGGATCCATCTGAAGATAAACTATGTTTCATAGAAGGAGAACTCAGAAGTACATCAGTAGAAACCATGTCCATTTTGAACTTCATCTCCACGTCAGTGCATGAGGTTCCCCCTGTTCCTTTCGCCTTCTTGGCTGGATGAACACTCTTGACAAAGGTGGACAGTGAATCTCCCATTCTCCCATCTGAAAAATTGTTGTCATGCACCGGGGGCACTCCTTTGGCCTCATCTTTGCCAGTTAAAGCACGCTGATATCCTCTGCGCCCGTGACTTCCTGAAGTTCCTGGTTGCCCACGGCGACTGAAAATATCCTCCATCTTGTCCAAATTTGCACTATCCAATGAAAGGGAATCCTTGGATCCTTCAGACACAAGGCCACCAGTAGCACCTTTGCCTTTCTTCGGAGCCTTCAGCTTCTTCCTAAAGCTGGCCAATGTATCGTCCATCCCACCCATATGTATCTGCTCATCACATCTAGGGTTTTCGGCTCCAACTCTAACTGAAGGTGGCTTCCTTTTTTTCGCAACCTTAATCTTTTTGAGATTGAACAGGGAACCAATCGGCCGCTCATCCTCATCAAACTCGCCGACCTCCGCCTCATCCGACGGCAAAGACTTCCTCTTGCGCCCTTTCCTCTCCATCTTAGAACTCGCGGACCTCGGCTCCGATAGCCGCGGCTCTACCTTGCCACAACCACCAGGTGAAACATCATCAGGCGTATTCTCACCTTCCATCAACGCTCTTCCAAACACAGCCCTTGCCTCATCAAAATCACGACTTTTCCCCAACCGTTTTCTGAAGCCGAAACCGCCGATCGCTCAGGCGCCCATCGGAAGCCAAGAGATCACACCCCGTACAAAAGGAAACGTGGAGTTCGAGGCGACGGCGACTAAATTCCTGGTTGTCAGACAGCGAAAGGGGCCGCAGCGTCCCGTTGCAAGGAAGCGGCGGGGAGGGACGGAAGCCCGACCTGAAGATTCCGGCGATCCAGAGAGGCCGAGCAGGGAGGGAGGGAGGCGATGGAGGGCGGTGGCGGCGACGGCGAGGAGGCGAAAGGGTGGTATTGTTGGCGAAGAGGGGAAGCGGAAGTGGGCGGGCTTGAGCTCTTACAAGGCAAAATGATACCCTTTTTGTGGAAGCTGTTTTGCCTTCGCCCTTCTAAGGCTTGGGCTTGAGTATTCCTTTTATTATTATTATTACTTTTTTTTTCCTTTTTTTATCTATTCAATTAAAAAATATATGAGATTTATCAACTCTTTGGAATATTCTAACAAAATTCCTAATTTTTTTCCTAATCGAGAAGAAATTTAAGGATGGAGCATCATTTTAATTAGTAACAAATTATTTTAATTTTAAAAAATCGCAACTATAAAAAAATTATATAATCTTACTTGTTTCGAATTGAATGGTAATATAATAGATGAATAAAATTTTCACCTTAAAATTTTTAAAATAAATAATTTTTTTTTGTCAGGAAGAAGCGTTCCTTAAAGTTAAAAATAAAATAAACCATAAAAAATATATATATATACATGGTGCATTCACTCCTGTCCTTAAGAGTTCTTGTTTTGTCCAAAGCGGGGAAGAAGCACTACTAAAGGGGCGAATGATAATGGCGCGGTCACATCTTCTCGATCTTTTTTTTTTTTTTTGTCTAAAAGGCCTTTAGAAAGCCCTCAAGTTTTTTCTTCGTTGTTCACTCACTCTCTTTAGAGTCGTTTAAGACCCGGAAAGACAAGAGGGAAGGTTTCTTTATCACAGAAACGGAGATCGCAGGGGAGATAAAGGTTTAGCTATATATATATATATATATATATATATATATATTATGGTTTATTTTATTTTAAATTTTAAGGAACGTTTCTTCCAGAAAAGAAAAATTATTTATTTTTCGGAATCTGAGTCAGACAGAGGTCGGATGAGCTATTACTAGTGCTGACAGAGGGGTGAAAGGGACACAGTTCTCGTATGCGCCCACAAGAATGTACCCCCACGTGGCGCTGACGAACGACGATGACTAAGTCGGTGGTACCTGATCTCTGCGCACACTCGGACAAGCACACGGGACGTTAGAGGTCAGAAACCAGGAAAAAAGTCTCCGGAACAGACCCTCCGACGCTCAAGCCAAGTACTTTTCCCCCAGAAAAATAGTATACGAAGGAAAAAGAAAAGTAGAAGACAAGTGTGAATGTGCAAGAGAGTGTACCTGCGCAAGGGAGAGAACCTCCCTTTTTATATGACAGTGCGTACCTCTGGAGGCTGACCGATGTCAGAGAATGTCGGGTGGCAAGACCTGTCGGGTGATAGAGGACACATGGCATCCTCCTATAGATTGAAAGAAGGTTTCATTCGCAGATGACCACAGACCGTTGAAATATTCCCTGACATTCGACAATCACTTTCTGACAAGCAGTTACGATCCCCTACCCCTATTGTCGTGTAGCACCTTCTGTCCCGATCGGGTATGAATAGGGCAGCTCAGGATGATCTGTCGGGTATAATACCTGGCCTAAACCTTGAGGGATTGGGAGTTATGGTGAGATCATCCAAGAGTCGATCGAGAGTTGGTTGATTGAGAGTTAACTTACTGAGAGAATCATGCCTGGATATAACCGATCTGTGAGAACCTGACCAGTCGGGTTCGGGTAAGATATTACCCCGGCTGCCTCCTGTAGGATCGTTAGATTCGATAGAGGGGGGGTGAATATCGATTCGAAAAACAAGAGTATAAATACGCAGCGGAAAAGTAAAATAGACACAATGGTTTTACTTCGTTCGGAGCCTGTGACGACTCCTACTCGAAGGCCCGTACTCCGTGAGTACTTTCGTTGGGCAATCACTATCAATTCGAATATTACAAAGTTAAGTATAAGAATTGACAGATAAAGAAAATACCGACAATAGAATTAAAACAAAATCAGCACTGAGTCGGAGAGCTTTTCGTGGCGTCGCAAGAGCACAGAGCAGCAGATCTTGGATTCTGAGTTCTTATTGAAGCTCCACCCTTGCCCCTTCTTTTATATGAAGCTCAAGGCGCCCCGGATCCCTTCCAGGCGCCCTGGTGGGATGTGGCAGGTCCAACCAGTGAGCTCCACGTGACGACGCGCAATCGGGATAAAACTTGCCTCCCGGGCGCCCGGATCCCTTCCGGGCGCCCGGACCTCCGGGCGCCTGGACCCCTCTTCTCCAGAAAGTCCTTCTCCTGCAAGAAAAGGTTAGTCCGAGGCAAATGTACCCTGCAGCAAAGATTGTTAGCACAGTTTTATAGATAAGCAAAGTATGATTTTTAAAATGATTTTTAAAAGAGTTTTTAAAAGAATTTTTAAAATGTTTTTAAAAAAATTTTAAAAGAATTTTTAAAGTTTTTTAAAAGAGTTTTTAAAATAATTTTTAAAATGTTTTAAAAAAAAATTTAAAAGAATTTTTAAAGTTTTTAAAATAATTTTTAAATGAGTTTTTAAAATAATTTTTAAAATAGTATTTTAAAGAATTTAAAAATAGTTTTTAAAGAATTTTTAAAATAGTTTTTAAAGAATTTTTAAAATAGTTTTTAAAGAATTTTTAAAAGAGTTTTTAAAGAATTTTTAAAAATGTTTTTAAAGAATTTTTTAAAAGAGTTTTTAAAGAATTTTTAAAATAGTTTTTAAATAATTTTTAAAATAGTTTTTAAAGAATTTTAAAATAGTTTTTAAAGAATTTTTAAAATAGTTTTTAAAGAATATTTAAAATAGTTTTTAAGGAATTTTTCAAATAATTTTTAAAGAAATTTAAAAATAGTTTTTAAAGAATTTTTAAAATAGTTTTTAAAGAATTTAAAAAATAGTTTTAAAAGAATTTTTTAAAGAATTTTTAAAATTGTTTTTAAAGAATTTTTTAAAAGAGTTTTTAAAGAATTTTTAAAATAGTTTTTAAATAATTTTTAAAATAGATTTTAAAGAATTTTTTAAAATAGTTTTTAAAGAATTTTTAAAATAGTTTTTTTTTTTAAAGAATTTTTAAAAATAGTTTCTAAAGAATTTTTAAAATAGTTTTTAAAGAATTTTTAAAATAGATTTTAAAGAATATTTAAAATATTTTTTTTTTAAAGAATTTTTAAAATAGTTTTTAAAGAATTTTTAAAATAGTTTTTTAAAGAATCCTATGGTTTTTAATAAAGAATTTTATAATTTTTAGGTTAAAATAAAATTTTTAAGTTAATTAAGTTTAAAATAAATTTTTAAGTTAAAAAAAAATTAAGTTTAATTTTTAAAATAAATTTTTAAGTTTGAAAAAAATTTAATTTTAATTTAAATTTAATTTAATTTTAATTAATTTAAATTTAATTTGAAATTTTAATTTTAATTTGAAATTCAAAATTTAATTTTAATTAATTTTAATTTAGTTTAAAAATTAATTTAATCCTTATTCATCTCACCCGATCTAGATTATCAATCAAGGTATCCTATAATTTTGTGAGAGGAATTAGATTTTATTACAGAGTTTGGTTTAACTTGTGTTAGATTCAGATTTAGCTTTGGTCTCCACAAATAGGCATTCTTCGGATAAACTTCTAAGCTTGGTGAGTCACATGGACATCATTAGTAGTAACCAACCTTTCGAGGCTTTCCGAATAGTCCTATCCACGGAGCTTAGTACTAAATTTTGGTCTAACTGGTTAGGATTCATTTAAGGGTAGCTTCGGTCAGTTCCACTTGGCCAAATGCACCAGATCGAAACCATATCTTTCTAGACATGCGATGCCCAAGTTTCACTAACGTACTATCATCCAAAAACTTCACCAGTACCATGATTCAAGTTAAACTTGGTCTCTTTTTAACTAATCCTAATTACCTTAACGGGTAGGTTGGTTGGAGTTACCCTTTTCGGGTAGGTTGGTTAGGGTTACCCTGTCGGGTAGGTTAGTTTTGGAGGTGCCAGCTATTCTGGAACCTCCCCCTGAATTATTGGCCATTAATTTAGTTTTTAGTTCTGGGTTTATTATAGTTAAGTTTTGGTTAAAATCTAATGTTTAATTTGTAATTTAGATTCAAGTTTTTAATTTTGAATTAATTAAATTAGTCAAATTATCTTTCTTTAAGAGAATGTAGTTAATATTTAAATTTTCTTTCAATTTCACTTTTATTAGGTTAATTGAATTATCTTTCTTTTAATAGCTTATTTTTAAAGTTTAAGTTTTTATTCATTTTTAACTTTGAATTAATTAAATTGTTTGAATTATGTTTCCTTAAAGGCTTATCTTTTAACCTTTTATTATTTGTTAATTTTGAATTTTTTGGATTAAATATGTTATTTTTAACATTTAATTTTAATTTTGTTAAATTTAGTTTTGATTTTATCAAAGTGTTTGATTTTATTCTTATATTTTCTTTATTTTTTAAGTTGATATAATTAGTGGAATTTATTAGATTCTTCTTATCGTTAAAACTTAATTTTTTATTAATTAAATTATCTTGGGTTTGGATAGGATTTTCTAGATTAATATTGTCTAGATTATTAAATAACTTATTAATTTTATCTAGATCAATATTGACCTTGTCATCTCTATCATTTGAGTTTTCAGATTTGTTTAGGTTTAAGTTTGAATTTTTTAAATTAATTGGATTTGTTTTATCAGATAATATCCTAGGGGTATTTTTGTAATTATTGTCAACTACATTATTTTCACATATATTTTCAGAAATAACCAGATCAATGCTCATATTTTTTAAACTACTATTTGCAGGGGTATTTTGGTAAATATCACTAACCTTGAGCGTAACCCCTAATTCAGCAGGCTTTTCCGTTGGATCTGACTCGAGTCCGGATTCGACTTTAACTTGATCTTCTAGCTCCATTGGCGTCTCGTGAAGCTTGATCAACTGGGTCCACAGCTCATATGCATTCTTGTATTTTTCTAGTCTGCATATGATATTGTTAGGTAAAATATTACAAATAATTTTACTTACGTTTTTATTCAGTTCCGAGTTTTGAGAAGGTTTTTTCAATATTAGCATATAATCGATATCTACGCTTCCTAAGAAGCATTCCATTCTTCGCCTCCAGTAGTTGAAATCTTCATCGTACGGTGGTGGTTCATTGGGGTTCCATCCTTCTTGAAAAGACATTGTTCTTGCACACAATGAAACAAAGACAAAATCCCAAGACTTGGTCTTGGATTAGCAGTGCTGGAAAAAATAATATTTCACTAATTTTTTTTTTAAAAAAATAATAAAATATTATTAAAATATTAATAAAAAATATTATCTCAAATTTTTGAAAATGTAATATTTTGTCGATACTAAATAATAGTGAAAAAATGATGATGTATTTTTCAAAAATAGTTTTGGAGGGAAAAAACGAAAGGCGTAAGGTTTTATTTTAAAAACGAACGATATATAATTTTTCTTTAAAAAGACCCCCTCTTTGTCTGATTGGTGGTTGCACCAAATCAGAGCGATACCTGCTCTGATACCACTTGTAGGACCGTTAGATTCGATAGAGGGGGGGTGAATATCAATTCGAAAAACAAGAGTATAAATACGCAGCGGAAAAGTAAAATAGACACAATGGTTTTACTTCGTTCGGAGCCTGTGACGACTCCTACTCGAAGGCCCGTACTCCGTGAGTACTTTCGTTGGGCAATCACTATCAATTCGAATATTACAAAGTTAAGTACAAGAATTGACAGATAAAGAAAATACCGACAATAGAATTAAAACAAAATCAGCACTGAGTCGAAGAGCTTTTCGTGGCGTCGCAAGAGCACAGAGCAGCAGATCTTGGATTCTGAGTTCTTATTGAAACTCCACCCTTGCCCCTTCTTTCATATGAAGCTCAGGGCGCCCCGGATCCCTTCCAGGCGCCCTGGTGGGACGTGACAGGTCCAACCAGTGAGCTCCACGTGGCGACGCGCAATCGGGATAAAACTTGCCTCCCGGGCGCTCGGATCCCTTCCGGGCGCCCGGACCTCCGGGCGCCCGGACCCCTCTTCTCCAGAAAGTCCTTCTCCTGCAAGAAAAGGTTTGTCCGAGGCAAATGTACCCTGCAGCAAAGATTGTTAGCACAGTTTTATAGATAAGCAAAGTATGACTTAGATTCCGTCCTTTCGAGACCGGAATCTAGTCACGATCTCGACTTAGATATCCGAAATGGATCTAAGCCGGATCGACGCCTAATGTTCCCTTTCCGGGAACGCGTCCTCGCAGTCACTCCCCTCCAGTGACTTACCTTACTTACCTGCCAGACGTCCGGTCAGCCCTTCGACCGTCTAGACTTCTCGCCAGCTATCCGGTCAGCCCGTCGACCTAGCTGGACTTCTCGCCAAGCGTCCGGTCAGCCCGTCGACCCGCTTGGACTTCTCGCCAGCTATCCGGTCAGCCCGTCGACCTAGCTGGACTTCTCGCCAAGCGTCCGGTCAGCCCGTCGACCCGCTTGGACTTCTTGCCAGCTATCCGGTCAGCCCGTCGACCTAGCTGGACTTCTCGCCAAGCGTCCGGTCAGCCCGTCGACCCGCTTGGACTTCTTGCCAGCTATCCGGTCAGCCCGTCGACCTAGCTGGACTTCGTGCCAGACATCCGGTCAGCCCGTCGACCTGTCTGGACTTTTCCTGCACACTTGATCAAAGTGTCAGACAACAACAAAACTAACTTAACCTATTTGTCATTCATCAAAACCTGGGTTAAATCGTTAGTGCTAACCGCACCAACACCTCCCATGTCTTAGACCCAGATGTCTCAAATCTGGAATCTTAGTCTATGAGAACTCGACCGGGAACCATGCTGTTGACATCATCACACGGTCTTACTTCATCTCTGTTGACCGTCACGTCCCCTTGACTTCTGATCGCTACATCCCCTTGACTTCTGAATGACACGTCTCCTTGATTTCTGACTGTCACGCCCCCTTGACTTCTAACTATCACGTCCCCTTGACTTCTGACTGTCATGACCTTGTCGGCCCCCCTCATTATGCACCGTATCACAAACCTCCCCCCAGGTCTAGTCGAAGGAGGGGCAGGTCTGACTAACTGGATTTAGGCTCTAGTCTACTTATTCCACCTTGACGTCCTTAAATGTTGTTTCTTTTCCTAAATCCTCGGATGTGTAACCTAGTTAGTTACCCAACTAACCTCGAGGGAAGGGCCTCATCAATCCTTCAAAGCCGACTCTTCACACCTTCCTCTTTAAAAGGGGTCGACTCCCCTGACACCGTTGTGCTTTTCTTGCTGACCTCTCCTGACCATGAAATCTATCTCTGAGTCTGATGAGGTGTCATCCCTATGCCAACAACTAGCACATCTGACTCAGTTGCTTGTCCAAAAGGACACTGCTTTAACCAAGATGGCGTAGGACAGGGATCTTCAGTCTTCTCTTCGCCAAGACATTGAGGAGCTTTGGATAGCCGCTAAATCGCGGGGCCGGGCTGAAGCATCGTTGAAGCAGAAAGCTTATGCAGACTTGGAGAGTCAAGCACAATTCCTGATCTATTTGAAAGAGAAACATGCATCTTCCATAACTCTTCTTCAAGAAGAAAACCATCTCAAAGATGAAACCATTGCTCAGCATCGTCGCATTATTCAATTCACCAAGGTAGAGCTGGTTCAGGCACGATCTTACTCGGAGCAGGCAGGTCATGTGGAACACCTTTGCTCGAAGTGTCGATCGGCCACTGGTACTGAAAGGGAACTCTGATTACTTAGATGTAAAAATGAGATTTCTAGGGTGTCCCCTATACTTCATTAAATAAATACAAAATTGGTCGGGCTTCAGTTTTTGTTTCTTTTTCTTTCTTTTTTTTTCTTTATTCCTTGTCACTTCTTTGTTGGCTGATAACCTGCCCGGGAATAAGAGTGTAAAAGGTTGACCCGTGAGTTATTAAGCGTGGTAGTGTGCTTGTTTATAGCTTGTGCTAAAGCGCGAGGGCGAGAGTCTGAAATCTTATAACTCGTGCTGGGGCGAGAGTCTGGAGTCTCGACTGAGAGGTTGTTGGTCGTGAGAGCAAGCTCACTTATAACTCACATTGGGACGGGAGTCTGGAGGTGTGAGAGCATGCTCACCATAACTCGCACTGAGGCGAGAGTCTGGAGTCCCGACTGAGAGGTCGTTGGTTGTAAGAGCAAGCTCACTTATAACTCGCGCTGGGACAAGAGTCTGGAGGCGTGAGAGCATGCTCACTTATAACTCGCGCTAGGGCGAGAGTTTGGAATCCCGATTGAGAGGTCGTTGGTCGGGAGAGCAAGCTCACTTATAACTCGCGCTGAGACGAGAGTCTAGAATTCTGACTGAGAGGTCGTTGGTCGTGAGAGCAAGCTCACTTATAACTCGCGCTAGGGCGAGAGTCTGAAATTCTGACTGAGAAGTCGTTGGTCGTGAGAGTAAGTTCACTTATAACTCGCGCTGGGGCGAGAGTCTGGAGGTGTGAGAGCATGCTCACTTATAACTCACGCTGGGGCGAGAGTCTGGAGTCCCGACCGAGAGGTCATTGGTCGTGAGAGTAAGTTCACTTATAACTCACGTTAGGGCGAGAGTCTGGAGACGTGAGAGCGCATGCTCACTTATAACTTGCGCTGGGGTGAGAGTCTGGAATCCTGACCGAGAGGTCGTTGGTCGTGAGAGCAAGCTCACTTATAACTCGCGCTGGGGTGAGAGTTTGGAATCCTGACCGAGAGGCCATTGGTCGTGAGAGCAAGCTCACTTATAACTCGCGCTGGGGTGAGAGTCTGGAAGCATGAGAGCATGCTCACTTATAACTCGTGCTGGAGCGAGAGTCTGGAATTCCAACCGAAAGGTCGTTGGTCATGAGAGCAAGCTCACTTATAACTCGCTTTGGGGCGAGAGTCTAGAATTCCAACCGAGAGGTCGTTAGTTGTAAGAACAAGTTCACTTATAACTCGCGCTGAGGCAAGAGTCTGGATTCCCGACTTAGAGGTGGTTGGTCGTGAGAGCAAGCTTACTTATAACTCGCACTGGGGCGAGAGTCTGGAGGCGTGAAAGCATGCTCACTTATAACTCACGCTGAGGCGAGAGTCTGAAATTATGACCGAGAGGTGATCTGGAGGCTTGACCGGGAAGCAATCTGGAGGCCTGAGTAGGACTTGATCTGGAGGACTAATCAGGAAGCAACCGGGAGGCTTAACCAGGAATTGATGATCTGGAGGCCTGACCAGGACTTCATATGAAGGTCTGCCCATAAAGTGCTTCGGACGAGCAACATTCGTGGTTTGAAGGGATCGTGCTCGAGGACTTAGCTTAATGCTCCTACGACCACAAAGTTCAATACATAAGGTTTTAGTCAACTTTAAACCTTACTCTGATTTCAAGGAGTGAAGGTGCTGAATTTGGATCGACACTTCCCGCCGACTTCTTCTTCGTTTCCCAATGTCACCGCATGGAATTTTCAGTCTCCGAGACATGGTATTCACAAGGTAGGGTGTTCCTGTTCGTATATCCCCCTTCATGATTTTTCTATCACTTCCATCATAAATGTCATTTCCTAGGGAGATGACATGTGTTCCACAAACTCAACCCGTTATAATGTATAATGCACGCTTTTTGCAAGCGTCTCCAAATCGCTTCCGCCTCTCGATCTGATGGTTGATATGTGCTATGCTGTTTCAGTTGTCTGACTCGCTTCCTGATGCTTTCTAAGGGTTTTGATTTAAAACCCCTAAAGGTTGTCTGTCGTCGTTTCCTATCGCTTTACCTTCCTTTGACCTTTCTTTTCCTTCTTGCTTTGGCTTGCTCGCCTTCTTCGTGCTCCTCCCTTGTCCTCTGTAAGTATTCTTCCTTTTCCATCTTCCACTCCTTCTTTCGATCCTATAATGGCCGACGAGATGGAAGTGCCCTGGTATGTGTACATCCGTTACGACTTAGATAGGAGTGACCTTAGGGTGATTCAATCGAGTTTACAACTTTCTTAAGCCTACAAGCTCCGTCCTCCGGGGCTTGATGACCATTCTTCCTCCCCTCCTATCGATTTTGTGACCTTTTTTAAGGAACAACTCCTTGGCGGTCTTCGCTTTCCTATCCATCCGTTATTTTCCTCTTTGAGCAGGTACTTCGGCGTTTCACTATCCCAATTCGCCCCCAAAGCCTTCTGCGTCATGTATAGAATAGTGATCCTTTGTCGCCTATATCAAATCCCCTTGACCCCGTAACTTTTTCACAATTTTTACACCCTCAAATGTTCGGAGCGGGGTGTTTTTATGGTGCAGTCCCAGGTCGGGTATAAGTTTTTTGAAGGGATGTCTTCTTCCAACAAGAGTTGGAAGTCTAGATTCTTCTATGTCCAATTGCCCAAGTCAGCATCCTGGCCTGTGGAGTGACGCTACACTCTTCCCACTCCCTTTGAGCTACGCGACCACCAACACCAACCATTCTGCCACACGACTTCCGAAAAGTTGGAGGGCATGCAACTTCGGTTCTCCTTGCTGCTGTGAGAGAGCACGCTACACACTTTTGGGCTCAGCCCCATCCGGATGTCTTTGGGTGCTCCTTTTGATAAGACTAAATGTCCTCGCTTCCAGTCTTCGCTAACTGAGGTTTTTTTTTTTGTTTTACAGAAGCTGCCATGTTTCGTGCTTACGCCCTAGACTCCTCTAAATTGCCCAACGATGTTCTGAAGAAGCTGGACCAAGAGATTTTGGCGGGGCAGGAAATTCCTCAAGCCCATTAGGTCGGCGCCTCAGCAGAGGCTTCCTCGCAACAATCTGGGGACCCTAAGGGCCAGGGAACTGAATCCCTCCCTATCGAGGTTGCCGCCAGTGAGAGGGCTCCATCTCCGACCCCCAAAAAAGCGCTTGCGCCTCCAACGCAAGAGGAAACGAGTTATCCCATCAGTCCAAGCTTCACCGTCGAGGCCTCCCCTCTCACAGGCCTCCTCCAAGGCTAAAACCCCCACCTGGGTGGCCTCTTCTCCGTCGATAGAGGTTGCGACCTCTTCTCCTGTCTGTCTATGTCCCGGAGCAGACCAACCCCCGAGCAGGAGACTAGCCCGGGGACTCCTTGACCCCCTCTCTTCTGCGTTCTGCTCCAACTTTAGCACCTGCTTCTTCATCCCGCCCCAAGGAGCGCCCCAAGAACAAGTATGTCTTCACCTCCTCCTTCCAACTACCGTCTCTGCAAGTGCTAGGCCCCATTCCTTCTGCCAACGTGTCTCCCCTCTATGGTCAGGTGAAATTTCATAAGGCCCTCACCGAGTCATAGAAAACTACTGTCAACCAAAATTTAGAAGTCTCACCACTAGAGTTAGGCGATCTGTTCTCCAATCGGCTAGTATCAGTGAGTTTCCTCTTTCTTTTCCATACCCTTGGGATCATGCTAATGCTAATCTTCCCCTGCTTTTGACAGACCCGCGCCCTGAGACTTAGCATATCACAATACGTGGCTGGTTTGCAACGAGAAAACGAGTCTCTGAGGGCTTGCCTTCGGGAGCTGAAATCTCCCACGACCACCAGCCGCATTTTTGATTTAGCTGCCCTCGACAACCCGATGCAGTCCTATCTTTAGACTGCCAAGGAGCAGATCCAAGTCGCCAGGGGCATGACTCAGGCGGAATCAGAGAGGGTACAATCCTTGCAGACAACCCTGAAGACGAGCGAGTTCAAGCTCAAATCTGAAGGGCTGAGGCGCGCCCAAATTTTGGCCGATCTGGAGGAGAAGGAAGCTGAGATGACTACCGTATCTCTACGACTGTGTGAGTTGCAAAAGGCCCATACCGCTCTAGAGAAGGATTTGGCAACCGTGAAGACAGATCTGGCTGCCCAATGCCAATCAGGAAGCCACCCTTCAAAAGTAGTGGGAGACATGCACGACTACCCTGAAGTCCCTCCAGGCAGACCTCTCCAAGGGCAAGATGAGGCTGCCACCGCACATCAGGAGTTGGCCCTAATCCGAGCTGATACAGACAAGGCCAAAAACGAGCTGAAGGATTATCAGGTCGGTGAGGTTGCTCGTCTGGAAGCTTATAAGGCTACCTACCTTGCTTCCAAAGAATTTGGAGTGAAAATAGGCAGTCTCATCAATCGGATGGTCTGCTACGGTGGTGTAGGGGCCCTGCTGCAGGTTTGTGAGAAAGGTTACCTCCGATCATCCCCTCCTGACAATTTCTTGGACAGGAGTGACCTTCTCTGAGAGCTTCTCGACGACGCCTTTCCTTCTTTTGATGATTAACCTGTGCTTATCTTGTACCCTTCTCTTCCATGAATGTACACTTGGATTTCGGAAATTATTGAAGGCATATGTCTGGGTGGATCAACCTGGTGTCATATATTGTTTACTTAGTACGTGTTGGAGCAATCTAGGTGCCCTAGGTTTTGATGTTTGGGCAAAAGTTTAAGTTAGGTTTATTGTTGTATTTGATATGCATTGTGAGTGTGCAGGATACAAGTACAACAAGAAAAGTCCAAGTGTGATCTTGGCAAAG
Source organism: Zingiber officinale (assembly GCF_018446385.1). Classification (NCBI taxonomy): domain Eukaryota; kingdom Viridiplantae; phylum Streptophyta; class Magnoliopsida; order Zingiberales; family Zingiberaceae; genus Zingiber; species Zingiber officinale. Next base: position 90,662,653 of record NC_055995.1, on the reverse strand, counting down.
GAGGAAAGTCCAAGAATGAGTCTTGGCGGTGTAAGTCCAAGCATGTAGTCTTGGCAACGTAAGTCCAAGTGTGACTTGGCAATGGATGAAGCCCCGGAGGTGAGGAGCCTCTTGGCAAAGGAAACCCCGACAATATGGACAAGGCCGAAGGAAGCTCCAGAAGGCAAGACGTGAAGGATGGGGAGACATCCGAGGGACGCGAGGCTGATGGAGGAGGCTAGAAGGCTAGGTCTAGGTTGGTCGGGCGAGAACGAGTGCTGAGTGAATGTACTCGAGGCAAAATCCTAAAATTAGGGGTTACTGTAGCGTTACTGTACCAGTCGACTGATGCACTGTAGCAGAGAGTCGTTGAGATAGCCGTTGGCACCAGTCGACTGGTGCATTGACCAGTCGACTGGTAACGGGCAAATCAGGTTCTGATTTGTTCCAAGCTCTATAAGAAGGAGCTTGGTATGACCGGCCAAGGTGACGAAATTAGACTTGGTTAAAGCCTAATTAGTAGTCACCAAAGTGCTCAAGAGATCTTTGTGTGCCAAGAGGTCTTGGTTGGAGTTGTGGTGAGGTTTCTCCACCCACAAGGAGGTTGAGCTAGCCGGAGTTTGCCGGGGACTAATCCACCGACGGATTGAGGGATCGTCCACCTTACGGACACGCCGTGGAGTAGGAGCAAGTTATCTCCGAACCACGTACACGCCTTGTGTTAGGGTTTGTGTTTGGTTTGTTGTCTTCTTCCTTCTTGTTTTAGGTTAACTTTCATATTTGTTAGTTTTCTTTTGTATTCCGCTGTGCACTAACATTATAGGAAGTAAAGTTTTGGGTGAGACGCTATTCACCCCCCCTCTAGCGAACGTCAAGGTCCCAACAGTACGTTCACATATATCCCACGCTACTTCCCACTTGCTACGTTCAAGTAGTTTGTTAAGTATTTATTCCTCCTGCAGAGGTTTTGCTAACTTAGCCTCCCTGTAGGCATCAAGGCATGCGATCGATCATGTTTTTTTTACTCGACCGGGCATCTATCCTGACCAGTCCGTTTAATGTCTCGACAGGGTTGGGTGATTGGGCAACCTGATCAGTTGCTTTGTCTGACCAGTCTACTCCAGAGCTCCCGACCTAGTTTCACACGATTGAGCTACCAGCCTAGTCATGAGCCACGGTACTCGAGAGTTTCGAGAGGGAGCTACTGTAGCATCGCCTATTCCTGAAGCCACGACCAACCTTTATCTCCATCATTCTCTCACCTCCGTTTTTTCCTACACGTCTCCTTGGCACGATTTTTTAGAATGATCCTACGTCTATTGTTGCTTTTAAGTTTATGACTGATGTCAGTTATTTTAAATCAAACTGCTTAATGAGCGTTGATGATGAAACCCTCTGTGCCCCCCTTGACATGGTAATATAATAGATGAATAATTTTTAATTAGTAACAAATTATTTTAATTTTTAAAAAAATCTCAACTATAAACTAATTATATAATCTTAATTGTTTTGAATTGAATAGTAATATAATAGATGAATAAATTTTTCACCTTAAAATTACCAAAATAAATAATTTTTCTAGAAATTACCAAAATAATTAATTTTTCTTTCTAGAAAAGACGTTCCTTAAAGTTAAAAATAAAATAAACCACAATAAAAGATGCTAAATGTTAAATAAATATTATATATCAACAAATTAGATACATATCCAAATTATATACTTGATTAAATACTCTAAAAGTAATTTATTCATTTATTTTCGTAGTAATACTTGATTAAATATATTATTTTTATGATCTTAAATTTGCTGAGAAGGTTTATCTAAACATTCATTCATTCTGTTTGTTTTGTAATTGGTAATCAAACAAAACCCACAACAAAAACCAAAAAAAAAAGTGTAAACAGAGGTTAGAACTCCAAGCATAAGCTTTGCTGTTGCTCTGTAAATGGTGAGAGTCTATCAGAATGAGAATGAAGGCCATGGTTCAGTTCAAGCTTTCTCAGCCATGGCTAGCTCTTTTTCTTCCCTCTCTGCCACAGGCCACACCAACACCCAACACTCCTCAGTTTTGCATCCCTGTAAAGATCAAACAAAACAAAACAAAATAAAAAAAAGAAAGAGTTTTTTTTATGAACAAATTTTCAACAAGTATTACTACTCTACTAGTTTGTCATTGGTTTTCTCTCTGCTTCTTCTTGGTCTTTGTTTCCGTACACTGTTTTCTTTGTCAAAAAGTTAAATATTCTTCTTCTTTTTTTACGAATTAATTAAACAATGAATTCAGATTTCTTTTGCATTATTTTCTGCCATTTCTTTTTGACTGTAGACCGGTAAACAAAGTCCTACTCAAACTCCACAAATTGTTAAGATCTTTAATAATAAAATCATTTTTTCTCTATTTACTTGGAGATTATTGTTATCGATGGAAGGATAAATCTACAATAATAGTTAAATTAAAGGGCGTTGCGACAATAAGTATAAATTGGGAGGGCCAAGTTGCTAATAATAATAAAAAACTAAGTTCGAGGGTTAAATTAAAATGTTACTCCACCTCACCTCTTCTTGCCGTCTTCTTCTCTCGCCGCCGCCGGGCGGCGGCGGCTACCGTTCGTCGGCGTCGTCAGGCTCCGCGACAAGGACGACGGCAGGTACAAGTTGAGCAGCACGCCGTCACTGCTGCTTCCGCCGCCGCTGCTTGTTCTCCTCTTCTTCTTCTTCTTCTCCTCCTTCCGCGCCACCGGCGGCGAGCCTTTCTGATCCTTGCCGGCCGCTGGAGCCAGAGAGCGACGCTCGACGAGGTCGGTGAGGGAGAGCTCGTACTCGGATTCAGGGACGTCATGCAGGAGCAGGAGCAGCTCCTCGCGGCTTTTGGCGATCTCCAGGGCTCTCGAAGACACCGGCGCCGCCGCCATGAAGCCGGCTTCTTCCATCTTCTTTCCGGGGAGCCAGAGTGGCGCTCCGCCGAGGGGAGTTGCAGAGCCCGCGTTGCCTTCCAACATGGCTTGGGAGAAGAGCTTTCGATTCACTGCTTTAAAAGTTCTTTAGAATTTGGTCAACAAGAATCCTTTGATTTGATTAGTTTAATATCTCTTTTAATTTGGTGCTTAATGATACTTAAGCTAGCACAAAGATTAATTAAATACTAATTAATCTTTGTTACTCACCAAAACTATGCTCCACATGTCCTTGAGATGCTTAATTGCTTCTTTTTGGAGATAATAGAAATTAATTAAGATAAAGAGTGGCCATTACCTTGGCAGAATGATCATTAGATTAATGGCTAGAAAGATACCTAATGAATTGAAATGAAATGGGGGAAAAAATGCATAATCATATTTACCAGAAAATAATTAAATAAATAAAGTTAAAGAGAAAGGGAAATAATGAAAAAAAGAAAGAGAGTATTTGACCCGAAGAGCACTTTTTAGACTCAAAAAATTATCGCCGAAATAGAAAATGAGTAGAATAAAAAGTAAAATGAAAATAAATAAATAAATAAATAAATGGACAGAATTTATTTATGTTTGAAAAAAATACTTTTCAAAGTCAACAAATATCTTTAATGTTGGTAAAAACTCTACTATTTTGACCGCCTAACTATTAATACCGTTGGCTCAGGCATTCAGATAATAATTTAATAACGATATTTAAAAAAGAGCACTTGAATTTTTGAAATTTCTCAAACAAAAAACATACTATAATTTCATATTTCCTAAAGATTATAGTTTTTTTTAAAAAATATCTTTTTTATTAAAAAAATCTCCTATGATAAAGATAACACAAAAAGATAAATCATAGACGACTATTAACCTTTGAAACAGTAATTAGTACATAAAAAAAAATATTTACCTCACTTGTTGAAATACTTGTCGTAAAATATTTACCTCACTTGTCGAAATTCAAACTCTAGCTCTCATCATAACAAAAAAAAAAATACACCCTTTGAAAAGTATGATATGAAACTATAATGTACCTTTTTACAAAATTCTAAAATCCAAGTGTCATTTGACAAAATGGCCATTTAATAACAGGCATGTCACATGTATTTAAACTTCCAAATTATGTTTTCAAACACGAAAAAAATATATTTAGGCTAATCACAAATTCCAAGAATTTTTTTTTTTAAAAAAAAAACAGAACAGATCAACAATCACCATATAGCAAAAGGTTAAACTGATGCGTCAAATTAAGTAGAAAAATCAATTACAATCAACCAAAAGCAATCTCTTTAGAAACATTACTGAATGTTGCAGCTTGAAAATACATATGAACACACATCCCTTCGAAAAACACTATTTTTTCCAACTAATATACAAGATACATTTTGTTTATAAGATACAATTAATTATGTAGTCAGATTGATGAAGAAAAATCTATAACTTTGTGCTACCAGTTTGTGGTTTCAGTAAAGGATTATGATGATTACCGTGTGTTTTACCCAAGGACTATCACACGTTGCTCTCTCCATTTTTGTCGAGCTTCTCGTATGATTTTCTTGACACCTGACAAAAAAGGGTTAGGCAATGTCCAAAACCAACAATATGCCTAGCTAATGATTCCAAAAGATTGTCATTGGTAAATTATAAGGTTAAGAAAGTGACTCTGGAGACAAAAGAAACTTTAAAATAAGTATGCAATGCAACCCGATAGATAAACGTCAATTATGATAACTTTCGTACTTTTAGGAAGAAAAAATAAGTTGTCTCAACTGTGCTATCTTTTCAGCGCCGAGTAGATGCAGCATTGTTGAAAGATCTTTGGTGATTTTTAATGTTAACTTCAACTTCTATATGCAGATATGAACACCAGATTTGTGAAGTACAGGGTGTTATACAAAGTGTCTTATTTAATAGATAATGAATTTACTTCAGTGCATGAAATGAAGATATCGAGCTATGCAGATTTAACTATGCTGGAAACAGAACTATCTAGTAGATTTGTCTATGGATACCAATTGGTAAAACATAAGAGCTTCAAATAACTTGATGAGTTAGAAATTCATCTATCTTTGCATCGACAGAGATAGCTGCTACCCAACAATAGTGATACAAAATAAAAGGTCTTTGATTTAGAATGACAAATCCTTTTATTTACTTACTAGATAAGTAGCGGGTGAACTCCGACCATGACTTGTAAGATGAGAAGGTGAACTTGGTACTGACTTTCCAGGAGAATTCAGAGTGGTTGGTGTTGGAACAGGTATTTGAGCGTGCTGAGGAACAGGTGAACGTAGTACAGAAGACTCATGGCATGGAGATAGAGGAGAGGCCGTTGGAGTTCGACGGATGAACTGAGAAAGCGATGACCTTCTCGTAGGTAACATGTTTATCTTAATCCTGCAAAAGATTTGATCAAATAATTATACTCATGAGCACCTGAAAAGCAGTGGAATACATGATGCATGGACTTGACGTACTTGTTGTGGACATCAACATACTCATCCGTCTCATCCAATATTTCTTCCTACAAAACAAAGGCAGAAGGTGTCAGATGTGATATGTAGGATATGAAAAAACTATCCAAGTACAAGGAATTTGTGAAATTGAACCAGGTCTTTGGATGCAGATGGTTACTAGTGGGTCTATTGATGATCAAATACATATGGCAGAAGACAAGGTTTGCACAATGAAATTGCCAAATTAATGTTGGTTGTAATAGTACATAAGTGGTAAAAGGGGAGATCAAGATAACCGAACTCGTGGACCAAACATGACTATAAGTATTTTACTACCTTTGATTTGCAGCATTTTGTAGTTTCAGATGAAAAAAGTATGTGATCATAGCAACTTTTTTTTAATCAACTGTGCTACATGCAGTTCCAAGAATTTTTATATTTAAAATGACGTCACCAAACTAAGCAAAATAATTATGTAGTGTCTGTAAGAGTAAAAAATCACACACACAAAAAACATTCAAGCATTTATGCAGGATTGCTCCGCTCCAAACAAATTTGCTAGGAAACTAGACAGAACAGAACAAAAACCAAAGCAACGGTTATTTCATGCCCAGTATTTGGGTTTACCTATTGTAAAGTCATTGGTATAAAACATAAAACTGCATAATGCCTCAAGAAAACAGAGCCGGCCAAACTTAACTGTCATTATTATTGCGTCATAATAGCAATACTGAAAAGTCAGCTAAAGAACAAAATGTTCAAAACAGAACCACCCCTAGTATGCTTTGCTTTCAAATATCATGTCATCAAACAAATTAGTAATTAGTCTTTCTATAAATCTGCTAAAATAACATCCAAGTATCAGTTATCCTCATTATCATGTAGAGAGTGCTCTATATTTAGATTCATGACATTCTGAATGAAACAAAATTTACAAGGTAGAAGGAAGATGGTATGGAGCCGCATGAGGCAAGCAAAGGAGACGTTTTCTTCTATTTTTAGTTAAAAAGACATATCATGTTTCAAGTGATAGCAAGTGATCTAGAACTCGCTAGTTGAGCATTTAAAACTGGTTGTCAATTGTCACTTTTGACATTCACTAGAAGCATCAAGTTATGCTTCAGGATGCAGCAGCTTGAAAGTCAAACTTGTCTTTCACTAGAACAAAAAAGAAACAGCAATATCACCCATCATCTACAAATGGTTAACTGTCCATAACAAACTACATTAGTTGAGTTGTTAGTGGTTAGCTTCTGTTTGATCATCTGATTAAAGTTGAACACATAGCAGCAATAGGATACTGAACGATCTACTCATCAGAAACAATAAGCACAGTGAAAGTAAAAGATTTTATACCATCAAGGAGGAAGTAAACTACTGCAATGAATGTATACTCGGTTCTAAATAATGTATATTCAGTTCTAAACAATTAAAGGATCGCCTAATCACATAACTTTTCTGATATTTTCATAAACAAGGTAATAAATATTTCCTTAAGGCTTCATACTATACGTTAAAGACTTTAAACCTAAGCATGAGTATAAAAATATATACAATGCAAATAAAGCATCTTATTACATACGGTAATTTAAACATTACTGTTAAAATGATCAAGCATTCACTAGACCTATAAACAGATAACATATAAAATTAACTGTGAATATTGGAGCAAGCACCCCAGAAAATGGATCTCAATCAGAAAATCATTGAGAATTTGATGTGCCGATCCAAGCTGCAGACAACTCACAACTACAAGGAAAATGAAAGCTTTCATTTCCAGGAAAGCTTGCAAAAAAATTATGAGAACTTTGCACTTCAGCAAATGGAAGAATATATTTAAGCAAATAATAAAAGAGGCTAGCTTAGAAAATTGTTGGAAAAGTATTTCCACTACAAAATTATCCACCTGTAGTAGTTCCTCCATAACATCTTCCATTGTTATAATTCCAACTACTTCTTCATCTAATGAATAGCTTGGAAGAGTGTCCACATTAACATCAAGAATATTGGCATGCCGTCCTCGTTCAGATTTCTTGCCCTGTGCACGTGCATCCCCACGTTTCTCCATGTTGCTTCTCTTTGCAGGACTATGAAATTGCTGAATGTTATTACTCACAGGAGATGCATTGATAGTGCTACTCAAATGATCAGACATAACTGTTTGGGATCCATCGCCTGGAAAATCAGGAATCACTACCTCAAAGTATACAAATTACAAGTTTCCACTACATGCAAGTCCCTCATATATCAAGTAATCTGATGCTCTATTTTTCTGGTTCAAATTCATCACATTAACAAACAAAAAGACTGTCATAATTTTGGGGGGAATACCATGGATGTCATTTTGATTCCTGCTCTGATCCATTATGCTGTCTGGCATAGTAGCTTTGTTCTTCTCAGCAGGCAAGTCATTGTCTTTTATGCGTTTAACAACCACTGCCATATGACTATGCCCTTGCTGGAATTGATTCAGTATGTCATAGAGAGGATCATCACCGAAGACCCTGGCAAAGCCAATTTAGTTTTACAAATCCTATAAAATCATAGCAGAAGAAATAATCCAGACATAGAAAGTGAAAGAATTGCATAATTTTCAATGCATGCTCCATGAGTTAATGTGAATGCCATATTGAAACATGTGATACTGTAAGTCTGCATCACATAATGCATTTGAAGGGAAATGCAAACAATAATTAGTTAGTTATTGTACAAAGGTTTGGCTACTAGGCTTTACCTTCTGAGAAGATGTATCCTCAGATAGTTATATTTGTTGATCTAATGCCTATTTTGCATCTACTGCAACAAAAAAAGAAGTCCCCTAACCTGCAATAACGAGTCTTTAAAATCTTGCTTAAATGGAGATCAATAATAGTTCTCTAAAAATTAGCACCAAATTATGTCTGTGAAGTGGCACAAAACCCATATATCAGTCTAGAAACCGTATGCAGGCAATATGCAGTCAAATGACCACCCAGTGGTTTGAAAAGGGAACCTAGGTACTACGGGAGCTCCATCCCTCCTGTGCCATTACAAATTGAGCGCACAAGTTCACCTAGGTGCGTGATAAAAGGCAGCAAGCACATGCCTTAATAAAAGCTCTAGGCACAGTGTCACCTAGCAAGGCTTTAAAAACTGGATGGACCATTAAATGGTGATCTTGCCAATCTCCCATTTGACAAGTCCAACTAGTTCAACAACCCCAGTTCTTGCAGGTATATATAATCTCTGTATCATTGGAGGCACAATCACAATAGTCCTCCCTGTTAAACCTCTTCCTTGCTCTCTAAACCTATCTCTGGTTCTAATCTACTAAAGATTTTATTTTCCCTTGCACGACCACTCTCCTCTTCATTCTTCACCATCTCTAAGAATATCTGAAGCTGAAACTTAATTCATATTGCAAATCTCCTAGTAGAAATGCATCCATCCTCCACAACAGCATGAGATCATAGTGTAAAATATGGCAAACTAAATATTAAGGTTGAATAGGTGAATAACCTTATCGGAATTTTTAGGAATTTCTGGAAATTTTTCGGAGCTCGTATGGCGTATTTGGAGGGGATGCATTTATAGGTTTGGGAAAAACCTGTTTGGAATACCCAAAGATGGGAGTTGATTGAGGAATTTAACCTAGGGTTTAATTAAAATACCTAAATTTATATTTTTTTTCTTTTTTTTCTTCCGTTTCTCACCCGACCCAAGCCACGCCGAACCCTTACCTCCCGACGCTTCCTCCCCTCTCGCGACGCCGACCCTTTTTAGCTTCCCCAATCGGCGCCGCCCTCCCAACGCCTCGCGCTTCCTCTTCTCCCACGCATACAAAGTCCATCGGCCAAGGGAAGCCTCGCCCCCTTCCTCTCGCCTGCCTCGATTCCCCTCCTCTGTCCGTTGTCTCCTCGTCGCGGAGATCCCAATCGCGCCGGTAGCCACCGCCGCTCCGTGCCCTAACGGTGAGTGGATGCTCTTGATTGGATCTTCTTCTCACTGTGGTCGCGTTTTTGTCGCTACCGTGCCCTAGATCCATCGCCGATGCATTGCCCTCTTCGGGTCGCTGCCCCGTGTGAGCATATCTCCGGCCAAGAAGGGAGATCCTAACCCTAGCCTCGACGTCCCTGTTGCCGCACGTCTGCACAGAGCGTCTCCGACCATCGGACTACACTGCTCCTGCCGGATCTTTCCTCTTGTTTTGATGTGAAGCATCCGGCCAGAGTCCCCTAAAATTGCAGTCACTAAGTGCGTTCCTCGATCAGAAAGGGTACGGAGAGTTCTTTATCCCTGCCCATTCTTTTGTTCTACTGTCGGTGGCTGATAGCATCCGACCACCATGTTTGGTTGTAGATCCATGGCTGTGGAGACCAAGTATTCTATCAGATTTCCAGCCAAACTGATCAAGAAGTGTTGATCGATGGGCGGCTGCTGTATGGTGGGGAATTGTTGAAGAAGCTTGGCTATAGGGTATGTAGTTGATTTCATGAGTTCGGTTTGGATCTATAGCTTGTTTGAAACTCAGATTTGGGTCAATTAATTAGTATGATTGGTTAGTTGGATTTGGATTAGAACCTGTGATGGTAATGGAATGGATGGATTCATTGGTTGAAGATGAAATAGATTAATTAGGTTACACTAGCTTAACTCTAGGTTAAGTGATGAATTGTATTAGTAAGATCTAAACATTAATTTAGGATTTATCAAAGATCGTGTTCGATTAGAATTATCCTAGTTCAGTTGGGGATTTTATTTAACTATTTAATTCATATAGAATTAGCTAAGTAAAAATATTTTGATGCAGGATTTTGATTCGAGACGAGCGTCTCGACGTTGGATTACTGGATACGATCTTATATTTTTGAGACGGGTACCTTTTACTTATCTTTTTGATATTGTCATTCTAATATGCTTAGTAGGTTATAACTAGTAGTAATAGTTATGTTTATATCTGTTTGGTATGTCACTACTTGATACTTGTAGTATGCTCATACTTTTATCTGTCATGCATTTATGATTATGTCCTTCTGTTTCTTGCATTGTGTACTTATGTCGTGACATACAGTGCATTTCCGGATACAGGTCTAGCTACTAGTTTATACTTGGCATGTGTACCTTGTTTATGTTAGACCCCGTGGTTATTTTGATGTAATCAACCAAGTTGGTTAGGTCCTGCTTTGTGTTTAATCTATGTGTCTGAGTGTGCAGGAGCTTAGGAGCGCAGGAAGTTGAGCGGAAGACACGGCTAGCGAGAAGGATGGCACGGAAAGGGAGCCGACGGGCTCGGTGCATCTGAAGGACGAGAGAGCTGCGGAAGAGTACACCGGTGGGCGAGAACATGCGCGGCATTCCAGGGACGTTAAGCCGAGGAGGAAGGCTGCTCGAGGAGAAGGCCGAAAATTGGGTTCGGGTGAGCCCTATTTCGGTTGGCCGAATCACCCAAGCTGTCGGAGCATTGGAAGCCAAAGCAAAGGAACTGGAAAAGAAGCAAAAGCTGGAAAACCAGCTTGAAGATGCCTTCATAAAGCATGAAGGCGCCCTCAACATGAAGGCGCCTTCATGACTTGATGAAGGCGCTTTCAACAGATCAAATATGACCGTTTGTGTTTCGGATAAAATTTTATCTGCCTACTCGATGGAGGCGCCTTGGACCTCTGTTGGAGGCGCTTTGGACATCCGAGATAGAATTTCCAGGGGCTATAAAAGGACCCCTGGACCTAGGAATTATTGATCAATTGTTCAATCAACTCTGTATTCATTCTTAGCAATAGTTCTGAGCTGTTAGAGCGTAAAAGGCTTCTCCGCCTTCAGTAAAGGAGACTTTTTCTAGTGCGCTTTTCATCGCCCTGAATTAACAACCCTCTTGGTTGTAACCAGGTTAACTACTGAGTCTCAGTTTCATTTCTGTTTCTTTATTTCTGTGATTTTATTATTGCTATTACACTTTTGAGTTGAAAATTCCGAGGAGGGTATAGTTTTTATTTTTTCAGATAATTCGTCCCCCTCTTGCCGGCCTCCACTGCACCTACAATTGGTATCAGAGTCAGACCGCCTCAGAAGGACTAACCGTCGACTGAAGCACGAAGATCAAGACGATGACCGGAACAAGCATTCATCCCCCGAAGTTCGACGGAGACTTTGCGACATGAAAATGCCGGATGGAGGTATTTTTTAAAACCGACTTCGATATTTTACTAACTATGAAATATGGTTTTGAAGTTCCGAAAGACAAAGAAGAGCATCAGTGGAGCAAGAAGGAGCAAGCCGATTTTGTCGCCAACGGAAAGTCAGAGTTCCACCTGCTTAGCGTGCTGCCACCACAAGAGGTAAGTCGGATCGGAAGCTACGACTCCGCGAAAGACCTCTGGGAAAAATTCCTGGAGCTTCACGAAGGTACATCCGAAGCGAAGCTTGCAAGACGCGATATCCTCCGGACTCAACTTACAAACATCCGGATGAACCAAGGCGAGAAGGTAGCGCAACTCCAAGCAAGGATTAAGGAGCTAATAACTCAACTAAGCAACCTTGGAGAAGAAGTAACGAACCGAGACTCGATCCGGTACGCGCTCAACGCCTTCCCCAGAACTCCAGAATGAGCGTCCTTAGTAGATGCATACTACATCTCTAGGGGCTTCAAGGTAAGTACTTTAGAAAATTTATTTTCTAGTTTTGAATTTCACGAATCTCGAGTTGCAGAGCCTAATGGAGTAGAGAAGACTAGTCAGAATATTGCCCTAAAGGCAAGAATAAACGGTTCTGACTCCGAAGCCTCGATCGACGAATCCGAAGCTGCATTAATGGTAAGACGATTTAATAAGTTTTTTAAATCTAACAAATTTAGATCGCAGTCGAGTAAACATCATCAAAAGAGAAGGACAGTCCGTTGCTACAATTGCAACGAAGAAGGGCACATCAAGATGACTGGAGCAAGCAGAAAGAGAAGGAAAAGGTAAAGTACAAGAAGCCAGAATCCTCCAGATACAACACCCCGAAGGCCACGTTCTCAGACTCATCCTCCGAGTCAGACATCGAAGAATTCTCGGAGTTAGCGCTAATAGCTAACCATCAGCTGGAAGAAGAGTCAAACTCAGAAATGAGCATAGATGAAGGGGGAGGAACATCAGAGGAAGAAAGCTGCAGTGAAGGGGGAGCATCACCAAATCAGGTAAGTAAGGTACGTAATCTAACCCCGACTCAGTCCTTTCAATTTATTAAGTCTCTTTCTAAAGATTTATTTAAATTAGAAAAAGAGAATGCTGACTTACATAGAATTTTAGATAAACTGAAATCCGAAAATGATAATTTAAAATTAGAAATTGAAAATTTGAAAACTGATGAATGTTTTAAAACAATTGTTTTTCAAAAATCAAAACTTAAGATTTATGGAAAATTGAATTGGTATATAAGAAAACATCAGGGTCAACTCAGAAAAATTCTCAAAAATTATGTACCTCCTAAGTTTCTGATTAATCCAGTAGGAAGGAACCTCTATTGGGTTCCAAAATCTGTGCTAAATTAAATTTTTTAAATTAAGGCTTTCAGAAGAAAAATTAAACGTTAAAATTTCTTTATGAGGCTTTGTCTAAGGAAGTGGTTGTTGCTCCAATAACCAAGAAAGCCTAGTGCCTCGTCACGACTTGGAAGCTGAAATATTGAAATAAAATGTTAAATTAACTTTCTGAAAAAACATTAAAACTAGAATTAAATAATGTTTTGAAAGTTTTTCAAACATTTTCTTGGAAAATTCTAAAAATTCATTTTTACTTAGAAATTATTTTGGAAAAATTCTAAAAATTCAGTTCACTTAGAAATTTTTTTCTGGAAAATTCTAAAAACTCATTTTTACTTAGATTTTTTTTAAATTATAAAAATTCAGTTTACTTAGAAATTTCTTTTCTAGAAAATTCTAAAAATTCAGTTTACTTAGAAATTTCTTTTCTAGAAAATTCTAAAAATTCATTTTATTTAGATTTTTCTTAAATTCTGAAAATTCATTTTACTTAGAAATTTTTTCTGGAAAATTCTAAAAAGTCATTTAACTTAGAATTTTTTTAAAAATTCAAAAAATTCATTTGAGTTAGAAATTTATTTTAAAAAAATTTCATTTTGCTCAGAAATTTTTCTAACTTAAGAATTTGCTAAATATTTTTTTAAATAAATATCATATTCTCGTATTATTACCCCATTTTTGCTGTGATCAAAGGGAGAGAGATAGGTACAAGTATAGGGGGAGAGAGTTTTTTTTAACTCTGAGTTCTAAAAATATTTTTGAAAAATTCTGTTTAACTCTTGATTAAATAGTTGCAATTTTATTTATTGCAAATTTATGCTTAACATGTTAGTTTAGTAATTTTCTTTAAAATTACTGTTTGTCTATTTTTATCATAACTTGAACTTGGGTTGATGCACATCAAAAAGGGGGAGATTGTTAGACCCCGTGGTTGTTTTGATGTGATTAACCAAGTTGGTTAGGTCCTGCTTTGTGTTTGATCCTTGTGTCTGAGTGTGCAGGAGCTTAGGAGCGCAGGAAGTCGAGCGAAAGACGCAGCTAGCAAGAAGGACGACACGGGATGGGAGCCTATAGGCTCGGTGCGTCCGAAGGACGAGAGAGCTGTGGAAGAGTACACCGATGGGCGAGAAGAACATGCGCGGCGTTCGAGGGACGTTAAGCTGGGGAGAAAGGCTGCTCGAGGAGAAGGCCGAAAATTAGGTTCGGGTGAGCCCTATTTCGGTTGGCCGAATCACCCAAGCTGTCGGAGCATCAGAAGCCAAAGCAAAGGAACTGGAAAAGAAGCAAAAGTTGGAAAACCGGCTTGAAGGAGCCTTCATCAAGTCATGAAGGCACCCTCAACATGAAGGCGCCTTCATGATTTGATAAAGGCACCTTCAACAGATCAAATATGATCGTTTACGTTTCGGATAAAGTTTTATCCGCCTATTCGATGGAGGCGCCTTGGACATCTGAGATAGAATTTCCAAGGGCTATAAAAGGACCCCTGGACCTAGGAATTATTGATCAATTGTTCAATCAACTCTGTATTCATTCTTAGCAATAGTTCTGAGCTGTTAGAGTGTAAAAGGCTTCTCCGCCTTCAGTAAAGGAGACTTTTTCTAGTGCGTTTTTCATCGCCCTGGATTAACAACCCTCTTGGTTGTAACCAGGTTAACTGCTGAGTCTCGGTTTCATTTCTGTTTCTTTATTTCTGTGATTTTATTATTGTTATTGCACTTTTGAGTTGAAAATTCCGAGGAGGGTATAATTTTTATTTTTTCAAGCAATTCACCCCCCTCTTGCCGGCCTCCGCTGCACCTACAGTTTATACTTGGCATATGTACTTTGTTTATTACTTGGCATGTGTACCTAGGTTTACTACTTGGCATGTGTACCTAGGTTTACTATCTGGCATGCGTACCTAGATCATTGTTATGGACTTGGTTTTCCTTTTAGTACACATTATGAGGAGGTAGATATTTTCAAGAGTTACATGCTTAGTGTCATGCACTATTTTTGCATGCTGAGCGATTGTCGGCTCCTTTATTGTTGAGCACATCGTCAGTTACATGGATCTGCACACACAACCACTCATGGGTTAGTGGTATATTAGGCAGAGTGTGTGCAGTTTGCTCTGTCAGGGCTCCGCTGATCCGCTCATGGGTAGTGTGATTGCAGCGTGGTAGCAGGACAAGAATCCCTCCTCTTGACTATGACACAGGGAGATGAAAGCATTGCGCTCTCCCACTATGATTTGGGGTAGGAGGATAGGTGTACTCCGACAGCATCCTGTCCACTCGGTCACTAAGAGTAATGATGGCAGAGTGCACAGTTGTCACAGCTCTACCCACTCGACATCACCATCGTGTGTGAGGTGGTTGACTGGCGTCAGGGGTGACCAGGACATTTGTATCATATGCATGGATTGCATTTATTACTTGTGATTGCTGCATTTTGGATGCTGCATTTTTGTGGTTGCATATGATTGACATGCATTCAGGAGACATGATGTGTTTAGTCTGACAACCCTTATATCCGGATAGGAGGTCCTGGTGAGTACAACTTCTTTGCTTGTTCAGTTTTTCAAATTTCCTGTTTTTGATCAGGAGACTGTACTCCATGATTATTACTGTTAGATATATCTTACTATGCATGTCAACTTGATACCCGCTGAGTTGTTGAACTCACCCTGTTGCTTTATTTCTATTTCAGGTTGAGGAGGTTCCAATCGCTAGTCCCCCACCTCGTGTAGATATGGTTTTCTACTTTCAGACTTTGTTTCCTTGTTTTATGATCTACATGCGTGTGATATGTAGATCTTGTACTCGTGGATATTATATCGAGTTTTGGTCTACTACCCTTGTTTTCCGCTGTGATGGTTTTCCGTTGTGGGTTGTGTTTTCCTCGAATAGTGGAGTAGGTTTTATTAAACTGCGTGGTTGTGATTGTCAGTCGGAGGTTGTACTATATAAACTGCGTGGATTGTTTATCTAATTATTGTATATGTTCCGACCGTGTTGGCCGATGATTGAGAGGCTCTGAGGGCTGTGTAGTCAAGTATCAGATTGTCACCCGTACAGAGGAGATGCTGTCGAAATTTCCTCTGGCAAGAACTCGCCCGGGGCGTGACATGTTTTTTTTTAAGATTTCTTGTTTAGATATTGTTTCAGGGTTTATTTTGGTTTTTGTACCATTTATTCTGTTACAATCTTCAACATGCTATTTTTATTATTTATATGATTTTTCATTTCTTATTTCTGCTATTTCCGGTTTTTTAGTTTGACACTGTTTTGGCCGTTTTAACCAGAATTGGATGGTTATTTACTACCATTTTCACCTCAAGTAGATTGGAACAATTAGTAGTTCCCTGTTCAAACCGATTGAACAGGCTGACCCGTTCTAGTTCTTAAAATCTAGCCTAGTAGGTATCTTCTATTTCTCTCTTGTTGCATGTGCCATGCTTAACATAGTTTGTGTTGCATCTGTAGGCAAAATGATCTGTCTTCCAGTCACACACAACAAGATGACGAGTAATGTTCAAAGGATAAAATATTTTGAAGAAATTGTAGAGGAAGATGATAAGGATTACAGTATTAATAATATTTCGATCTTATGTGTATATTCAGACTTTACTAAATAAACAAATAAATCCTTGTTGCATAATTAGGCAAACACAGAAACACAAGTCATTTATACAAAGGAATTAGATAAAATAAATTGGTTCATGTACATCACAAAAGTCAAAATAAAAAGAGAGAAGATAGTTGCACCAGATAGATATGCAAGTTTTTTTCATCATATACCTTATCATGGTTTTTGTAGTTCACAGCTCAGCTCATAATTTCTTCTTTTGGGTGCATGACTAAGATAATAAACTTGCTAATTTTTGTTAATTTGCATCTTATATTTTTTGCATTTTTTTTATGTTCATCTGTATGGTTAGTCCAACCCTTCACATTGTTTTTGTGAGGACAAGGGCATTGATGAGTCCATGCTTTATCACTTCAACAACTTTGAGTATTTAAACATATATCGAATCTAAAGATATTGTTTCATAACATATCTGCATACAAAGGCTAGGTTGTACCTGGGAATCCATCGTATAGTAACATTTCTTATAGGAACTTCATCTTCAGGCCGGCAAGTAATCAAATTCTTAACCTGAGAACAACTAAATATATGTAAATTGAAGGATCTTGAGCAGATTAACAGAGAAAAGAAGCATAGATTTCTGATTTGAATATTAACTCAAACTTGCAACAGAGGGAAATTTTGTGATTCATCTCATTACTTTCATTATATTGTCTCGGTATTATTTGCGTACTTCCTGAAGCCAGACCAAGCCATCTCCTTTTCTACCCAAATTCACTTCCCATGTGTTTTAACTGATATATGGTCGTTTAGCACTATGTATAATGTTCCCAAGAACCAAAATGTAATGACTATGTTGCCCTTCATACGACAGAAATAATTAAGAAACATCTAATCCTTAAAGTTTAGTTCCCCTTACAGAAACTTTTGTTTAAATGCACTTAATGTTTTAGTAATGAGTGTGTGCTGCATTGCAGATTCAATTTGTTCTTGGAACAACAATTACAACTCTTTTAATATGGATAAAATTCTGAAGACAATAATGAAGAACTAACAAAATGATTGCCAGAAACAAAAGAAACACAAGAATATAAATGATATCTAATAAATTTACCAAGATAAGGCCAATAATGTTTGTTGGGCTGCCAGAGTAAATTGGTACACGACTATGGCCTTTTGTCATGATTAAACCTAGAGTGAGCCTGAAAATAGATAAAGATTAACATTGGGGAATATCAAAGGGACTTTAAAAACTAACGTAACATACATGTCCAGTTTAGAATTTATGTCAAGTGAAAAGGTTTCTGATATTGGTGTCATTGCATCTTTAGCAGCCTTTTGAGTCAACTCCAAAGCACCAGTAATAATAGTTGTTTCATCATGAGTCAGTTCACCGCCCTTCCCTGCCTAAGAATCAAGAAGAGAATCATAAGAGTTTCCATAAGTTTTATGGAATCATTAATTCAGAAAATTTAGACAATTTAAAATGACCAGTCCAGAAAAGCAAGAAACCCAAAGTCAAAAAACTTAAACAACTTCACAGTGGAAGCAAATTCTTTTTCAGAATATATGAAATAATAAATGTAATTCTCGTGAATGGATCTAAGTTTATTATACTTGGAGAAGGAAAGATACAGAAATTAGCACCGGCATATGAACTAATGGTTTTCAACATTTTTTTTAATTTCATTACTCCTCTTTTTGTATATTTTTGATTATGTCACGATGTGCTCACCAATTTAAATGGTGATGCTGTGCATCAGACAACTCCGAGAGAAATCAAAGATTTGAATTAGTTGCATTATCCTGTAGGACAACCAACCCAAACCATATGTGACTGTCGAAATCATAGTAGTTCTACATATTCTAACAAACTACTGTCTAAACAATGAGCGATCCTTAACTCAAAGCTTACCTCATTTCCATGCATATCAACTAGTGTCTTCAGTTCAGCCCTTCTCATAAGTGCAAAATGTCCCTTGCCTAAAAGCCAGTCCAATAACTATGCAAAACAGAGTAAAAATCAAAACAAATCAATCAAATAGAAGATATCTATGCAGGGAAACATAAAAAAATAAATAAAAAATTGAGACATGCAACATAAGATATAATAGGTTGAAGTGCATTTTACTAGTTTTCTAGCATTCAATAATTGTACAATTTTTGCGTGCAAAGTAAAGATTTCTTATGTTTATCAATTGTGTCAACGCACCATATAATGATTAATGACTGGGTTGAAATAAGAAAGCCACAGCATAATGTGTGTATCCTAATGGAACATAACAAACAACCACTTGGTTGAGGAAAAGAATCAATTCCATGCTGATGTATAGGAACACACAGTATAATAGAATGTACAGAATTGTACCAAACAATGTGGACCGGATCTATTTTTAACAGATCTAACATATGGTAGCATCCTTTGTACACATATAAGATTCCAAATGTATTTACCCTATGTTTTGCTCCTCTGCTGCTAAACTTAGTGGTATTTTTACTTTATTTTTGTTTTCAGCTTCTATTATTATTGTAAATTGAAGCTAAGACTTTGCGAATATAAGTGCAATCTTTCTGTTATTCATCATGGGCAGCTTGATCCTATGTTAACTCTTGAACGATGGAAATTTTAACCCCTGAAGGGAACTACTTAGTGAATTTGTCAAAACACACATGTGTTATCTTGATATCATCCACAACCATCCTTATCAATGGTTCCTTGCTAATTGAAATTTTATGTTTAGTGTACTAAACGGAAAACATATCATTGCAAGTACACAAAATATTGGTGGCAGATCAGGAAATATTTGTAGATGATCTGAACAAAATCAGTAGGAGAATATTAAATAATATCCTTCCATTATCATAATGCAGAGTATACACGCACACAAATATTAAAGGAAAAATATCTAAGAAAAGGAGGGGAAAAGGCTTCCACTGATTTTCTGGAAGAGCTTCATTTAAATAAGTACCAACAAGTAAAAAAGGCAACAAATGATAACCTTGCTGATGGGATAAGCTACAGGAAAGAAGATCAAAAGAAGCACGCGAACAACTCCTGCTGTTTTAGCTCCCACGCTCAAGCCATAGCGCGAGCACACAGATTGAGGAAGTATCTGAGAGAAAAACCACCATGCAGAAACCACAATGAACTTTCTCTCTCCAATAGGCTACTCGTGTCAATCTAAAACACATATATCTATCTAAAACTGCACAGTTTGACATGGATTGGATAAAGAAATAGAGGGGATCGACGAATCTCGACCAATTACCTCGCCGAAAGCCAGGATAAGAGTTACCGATATCAGGATGGCCCCCCAAGCCGGAACGAGCGCATCGAGAAATATGGGCAGCGCCTGGACAAAGAATGAACAAAAAGTAATCAACGAACCTTTCAACAAAAGTTTTTATTTTCTTTTTTTTTTTTAAAAAAAACTATTTTTAACGTATAAAGAGACACAGCGGAAGAGATAAATCACTATTAGAGACCTCCATCGCGAGGGAGTTCCCGATCAGCAGCGTGCAGAGCAGGAGGTGCTGATTCTTCACCACGGGCAGGATCTTGGCTACGGAAAACAATCGTAAAATGAAACACAGAAAGAGAAACAGAAACTAGAGAGAGGAGAATGGGGATCGGGAGTAGACCGGCGTTTCGGCGATCCTTGGGCTGGCCGGCCTTGACGAGGACCTCGAGGTCGACGAGGCTGAGGGACATAAGGCCAAGGGTGAGGCCGGACATGAGGCCGGCGAACAAGACCAATCCCACGGCTACCATCATGTACACCCAGAACTTCGCACCGCAGCAGGAATGATCTCCTCCTCCCGCCATCTTCCTCCACCACCTCCGCCTTCTCCTCCTCCTCCAACGACCACTGCACCGACCTCTCCCGCTCTCTCGGAGCAAGCAAGCGATCGATCGAACGATCGGAGGAAGCAGAGCAGTGAGAGAGAGCGGTGGGTTTTTACTTTTTACTCTGGTCTGAGGGAATGGAATTGGAATTAAGCGTTTTAAAAGTAGACTTGGACCGGATCAAAGTCACGAGTTGCTTAATTATTGCTTCATTAACATACTAATTTTGTTTTAATCCATGTTTTGTACTTAATCAGCTAATAGCCATTTTGTGGGTTATATACAACTCTAAATAGAAACAAATATAATTTGATAATAAAAGATTTGAAAGCTCAAGGGATTTCGCAAAAACAGTAAACTTTAGATGGCAATTATCCCTTATTTTAAATTTAAAAGGTTTTTGAAAAATTAAGAATAGCTTGGTTCCTAGAAAAAAAAAATAAGAATAAAAATGAGATAGATAGAGATGAAAAATAAGAATGGAGGGATTTCAATTCGAAAAGTTTTTTTATTTCTTTTATTTTATTTAGTAATGATTCATTCACATATTTAAGAGATTGAATCTGCGGATCCATCATTAATCCCCAGACTAAATATTAATTTTTAATCTATTTTCCATTTTCTATTCTTATTTCATTCAACTAAACACCCCTAATAATATACATAGTAGATGATTGATAACCACAGTAACAATACTGAATTAATTTTGATAAGTGGAAAGATAATCCTGAAATTAGGGCTGTAAATGAACCAAGCGTTCGTGAATAAGCTTGGTAAGAGCTTGTTTATGTTCGTTCAATATACATTAGATTAATTAAACAAACAAGCTTGAACAGCGTGTTAAGCTAAACAAACAAGCTTGAACACATATGTGTTCAGCTCGTTAACGTTCGTGAACAACTTTCGTGAACAATGTTCATGAACAACGTTCGTGAACAATGTTCACGAACAATATTTATTAATAAAATTCTTTCCAATATGCTAAATAAACAATAAAATAATATAAAATAAATAAATAAATTTAAATTATCAATCTTAATAACCAATCAAACAATTAAAAGTTTCAAACAATCAAACAAGTTTGAATTGAGAGCTTGATAACATCTAAACGAACCAAGCTCGAACCAAGCTCAAGCCAAGCTCGAACCAAGCTCAAGCCAAGCTTGAATTGAGAGCTTGATAACTTCTAAACGAACCAAACTCAAGCCAAGCTTCAAAAAAGGTCAAGCTCATAAAAAATAAACCAAGCCAAGCTTGAACACTCATTTCAAAAGCTTGGTTCATTTTAAGCTCGGCTTGGCTCGGCTCGATTATCTTATCAAACAAGTTTGAACACCCCAAATCTCGGCTCGGCTCGACTTGACTTATTTACAGCCCTACCTGAAATATTAACTGTGAGGTAATAAGACATTCACACGTTTAGATTTATTTTAATTGTCAAAATTTTATATAGAATCGTATCGATGATTATTAATCGATTTAAAAAAAAAATCTGAATTATAAAAAAAATAACGAGATTATCGATAAGATTTTTTTTATTTTTCCATTCGAAAATGTCACAAGTAGGTAAAAGAAAAAGGGCAGATCCACCTCCACTTGCAAACTTTAAAGTCCATTTGCATTTGTTGTCTTCAGTGTATCTGCAAGTCCAAAATAGGCATATTCCTTTAAATTGCATGCTCAGTGGCATAATTATCTCGACTGTTAGGGACTTAATTATTATTATTACTATAATTAGATAAAGTGTGAAGGGTTAGGTGCCGACCCAATAGATACGATATAGTTAATTTACATGAGGCAGTGGAAGTGAGGGACCAAATACCTCCAAAATTTACCAAAGATTTAATATTTTATAATGTTGAAAAAGTGAAGTCATAGTGATCCCCTTCATATAAGAATCCGAATTATTTTTAATATTCATCAATCGAGTTAAGTTAGGATTTACGAATTTGATATCTTACGTCTAAATATACAGAAACTTAGGAATATAAGAAATCAAACGAAAGACGCAGTGAGCGAGAAGGATAATACAGGAAGGAAGTCAACGAACTCAGTGCATCCAAGGAAAAAGGAGTTGCGAAAGAGTACATCGGTGAAGCAAGAAAGGACGCGCATAGCACATCCGAGGGATGAGAAGCCGAGGAGGAAGCCAACTCAAGAAGAAAGTCAGAATTGGGTTAAGGTGAGCTCAACTCCTAACGATCAAATATCACCCAAGCGAGCGGGGTCCGAAAATGGTCAACTTGAATGTTGACCATGAAGACTCAAGGTGCCTCAATTGACTTGAGATGCCTTGAATGCCGAGTAGAACAGTTCCATAGAAGTGACCCGAGGTGCCTCAGTTGATTGGAAACGCTTCAGATAAACATTAGTCGAGGCGCCTCCCATTGATCGAAGACACCTCCAATCCCGTAGATCCGTTAGGTTGTCATTGCATTGAGAATAAAATTTTATCCAATGAGAGACATCTCCAAGTGATCTGAGGTACCTCCAATGTCACATCATCAATAGTCACCTGTGACCAGAACGCTATAAATAACACCCCAAAGCTAGGAGTTTAGCAACACACTCAGTATGCATTTCTTGTACTTCATTTTTGAGCTTCCAACTCTTATAAGAGACTTCTCCGCCTCCAACATTGTCAAAAAAGGAATTTTTGATAGTGCACTTTTATTGTCTTGAACAATCACTCATATTGTAACCAAATAATTGCTGGCCTCTTATTTCTTTTATATTATTGTTTTTAAAGTAATAAGTGTGTCCTTGTTGAGTTCAAAAGTAAGAGAAGTTTTTAATTTATTATTACAAGCTATTTACCCCTCTCTAGTCAGTCCACCTGATTTAATAAGTGATATCATAGCTCAGACGCCTTAGAAGGACTAACTACCAACAACAACAACAAGAAGATGACTGAATCAAGCATTTACCCACCAAAATTCGAGAGAGAGTTCGTGCTTTGGAAGCGTCATATGAAGATATTTTTCAAAACAAATTTTGATATATTGCTAATAATTAAGTATGATTTTGAAGCACCTAGGAATGAGAATGAAGAAGAAAAAGAAGAGCATCAATGAAACAAAAAAGCGACATGTTGACTTGTGGCCAGCGATAAAATAGAATTTCATTTGCTGAGTATACTACCATGGCACCACCCCTAAGAAGTCAATCAAATCGACGCCTACAACTCTGTCAAATAACTCTGGGAGAAGTTCCTGGAGTTTCATGAAGGAACATTGAAGACTAAGGAAGACGAGATATTCTCCAAAATCAACTAATGAACTTCCAGATGGAAAAGGGAGAGAAGATGACTCGACTACACGCAAAAATCAAAGAACTGATCACTAGACTGACCAACCTTGGAGAAATAGTTTCAAATTGAGATCCTTTCCAATATGCATTCAACGCTTTTTCGACATCAATAGTAGATGTCTACTACATCTCAAAAGACTTAGAGGTAAGTACTTTAGAAGAGTTATTTTCTACCTTTGAATTACACGAGCCTAGATGTGCAGACTCAAAAAATAATGAGAAGTTAAATCAGAATTTAATACTAAAAGTCAAGAAGACTAAATCGGATTCAGAGTCATCCCTCGATGAAAATGAAGAAGCATACATGGTAAGAAAATTCAATAAATTTTTTAAAACTAACAACTTTGAAAAGAAATAGATAACAAAGGTACTTCAGAGAAGAGAATAGTAAAGTGCTATAACTACAATGAAGTAAAGCATATCAATGACAACTGTCCCAAATTGAAGAATAAAGAAAACGAAAAGAAGAAAGAGACAAGAAGGTCCAAACAAAAGAACCTAAAAGAAACATAGAGCGAGTCGTCATTAGAAGAGTCTAAGATAGAACAATACTCCAAACTAGCACTAATGGCTAGCCACCAAGAAAACGACGATGAAGCCACTTTAGAAGAGAGCAATGATGAAGGAAGAGTCTCAACCGATGAATTTGACATAATAAGTAAGGTACAACTTGGTGCAGGTTGCACTGATGATCAAGTTTTGATGTATAACAAATAAGTTAAAGTTATATGTGTTGTGTGTCTAATATTTCTACCAAGTGTGCAGGAGTTGATTGGTCTGAAGGACCTGACACCAGGCTAAAATCTACCTAGGTCTGAGGGACCCGATAGTTGGTGGGAAGTCTAAATAGGTCTGCAGGGCTCGATATTTGGAAGAAAGTCCTGTTGAGTCTGCGAGACCTGACAACTGACCGAAATCCAGTTAGGTTTACAGACCTGACAACTGGCGGGAAGACCTAGTGGGCCAAAGGCAAGTCAAGCGACTACAGTTGGTAAGTAGAGGTAAGCAACTGGAGGAGAGATCTAATGAGGACGTGTTCTCCGTTGAAGGAACTGTAGACGTCGGTCCATTTGGAAAACGTAAGTTGAGACCTTGACTAGATCATAGTCTCGAGAAGACAGAATCTAATTACTACTACTTTATTATGTTGAGCTAATTCTGTTTTGCAGGGTAAATATATTTTTTGTTGCCTGGACTAATCCATTTTTATAGAGAAGAAGCTGTTGAAGAAAAGGGGAGTCTGGGCGCTCGGAAGGGATCTGGGTGCCCAGACCAGTTCATCCGGATGGGTACTGCAAGCACTCGGGCAGTCTGGGTGCATGATGGTCCAGGCGCTCGGACCACAAAACTTATCCAGGAGCTGAGTTGAAACACATCGACTGGTCGAGCCACGTCAACATGGTCCAAGCGCCCAAAGGGGTTCCAGGCACCCAGAATGGGCCCATATAAGGGCCTTCAATTAGCAGCTTCAGAACATCATCTGCTATAAGTTTCATTCCTGCGCGGTGCTCCAAAAAAGCTCCTACGATGCTGTAAAACTCCTCCGACAACGAACGATCAAGATTTGTTTATTTCTCTGTTATCGGTAATATTTTCTTCTAGTTCTTATATTTAATTTTATAATCATTCGAACTATTAGTGGATTGTCTAATAAAACTCCTTGGAGTAGAAGTCGTCGAAGACTCCGAATAAAGTAAAATTACTTGTGTTAGCGTGTGATTGTCTTTTCTTCTTCTAGTTTATTTCTTTTATTCTTCCGCTGCGTACTTTGCTTTAATTCGCAAGTTTTTGAAAAACACTATTCACCCCTCCTAGCATATTTATGATCTTACAAGTGGTATCAGAGTAAGGCCGCTCTTAATTGGTGAAACCATAAATCGAGCAGGGGTTCCTTTTTTTAAAAAAAATTATATATCATTTTTTTATTAAAGTAAAATAATCCTTTTGACAAAATTTGTCATAATATTTATTATTATTATTTTTCAAAATTGGTGAAGCACCCTTATTTTCTTTATCTCTCCCGCACTACTTACCCCAAGACATAGTCTTGAAATATATTGTTAAAATTGCGTCGTGCAAGAGAATCGATGCACAAAGAGATGTTGGGACAAAGTATCCACAAACCTCCACTGTATGACAAGGACTGCTTCAGAATATGGAAGTGTCAGATGGAGAGCTTTGTTATAATGGGCAACTTCGACTGCGACATTACATTGAAGAAATCTATCCAAAATTTGGAGTCAAATAAAAAAAATAATCAAGTTAATTTCAAATTTATTACCTTACAAGATTACATGCAAAATTGGAGAACACAGAGATGCCTACGAGTTCTAGGCTAATCTAACCAAGCTTCACGAGGAGCCTTTGAAGCTGGATGTGTTGGTGCAGTTTGCACTAACGGTCTAACTCAAATTTTGATAAATGACAAATGAGTTAAGTTAGGTGTATTTGTGATTTAAGTGTTTTACTAAGCGTGCAGGAATTGACGAGTCTAGAGAACCAGACATTGCGATGAAATCCAGTTAGGTCCAAGAGACCGGATAGCTGGTGCAAAGTCCAGATAAGTCAACGAGCTGACTTGATATCTGGCAGAAAGTCCGATTGAGTCCGTGGGACCTGACAGTCAACAGAAGTCCAGTTGGGTCTGCAGACCTGACAACTGGTAGAAGTCCAGTTGGGTCTATAGACCTGACAACTGGCATGAAGACCTAGTGAGTCAAGAGGCTAGTCAACCGACTGCAAGTTGGTAAGTAAATGTAAATCACTGGAGGATAGTGACTCGGTGAGGATGCATTCCGGTTAAGGGACAGTAGGCGTCGATCTAGTTTAGGTTCATTTCGAATCCATAAACTGAGACCTTGACTAGATCCTGGTCTCTAGGAGACATGATCTAATTACTACTCAGTATGATTGTGCTAACACTTGTCTTGCATATTATTATTTAGTTTATTGGACTAACACTTTGCAGGGCAAGAAGAGCACAAAAAGCCTCAAAGTCGCTTTAGCACTGTTCATAGAAGGCAAATTCAGTGCATAGAAGGTGTCTTTCGCAGGATAAAGTTCAGAATTCTTCAAAGATAAGAACCAAGCTATTTGGGATCAAAATTGCCCTATTGGAGGCGCCTTCCATGCTCAATATAAGGGGAGCTCACCCAAGCCATCAAAGGATACACTCATACAAACATCTGCGCTTTCGATCAGACTTCTGAATGCTCCTGCTTCTTGCTACAACTCTGCTACGATGCTACTACACTTGTCTACTACTAAGAAGCCACCCAAACACCGAGCTCAAGCCGACTATGCTAAAAGGGTGTTTGGTAATCTTTTCATTTGTGTACTTAATTACTGCAAAAGAACAAGTGCAGGGTGTTGCGCTTGTTCCAAATTCTTTTGTACTCGATTCCCTCTTCTGGAGGTACTAGAAGAGGTATTTTAGTGGATTACTTGTCGATAGGTCTGCGAGACTTGGGTCTTCGAGTAGGAGTCACCAAAGGCTCTGAACCAAGTAAACCGACCATGTCTAATTTTGTCTTCTAACTTGTGTTTTTTATTTCTGTGTTTTTCGTTGCATACTTTGCTTTTAAATTTGAAAAGAAAGACAAGTTTTAAAAAACCACATGATTCACCCCCCTCTCACATGTGATTTGATCCAACAAGTGGTATTAGAGTCAAGTTCTGCTCTGAATTGGTGCAACCACTAATCAAGCCGGGGGAATTGATTTATTTTCTTTGGATTTTAATTTTTCACATTCTATTTGAATCGGTAAAATTTTACCTCTTCAAATAACTCTTTTTCGTTCAACTTTTACTCAAAGTTGGTGCAATACCACTCGAGTTCCTTGATATATTTTATTTTCTTAAAACTCTACTAATCCAAGACCAAGTCTTGGTACCTTTCTTCTAGTTTTCTATTTCAGTTCTAAATCGCTTAAAATGAAGGATACACCACCGTGCATCCACCACTTTTCAACAGAGATAATTTTTCATATTGGAAGAAGTGGATGGAGGTATACCTGAATACTGACTTCAACCAATGGTTCAACATCACCAAATGATACAAGGCGTCCGTCGACAACACCAGGATTCTAATGGACCCAAAAAATTGGAATCTAAAAATGAAAAGGCCCAAATTGACTTCAAGGCCCTCAACACAATCTAGTGCGAATTAACAAAAGAGGAGTTCAACTGCGTCGACCTACATGAAAACACAAAGGATACATGGGACAAGATCATAGAACTACACGAAGGAACCAATGACGCAAAGGTAACAAAAAGAGACTTATTTTTAAATAAATTATTTAACATTAAATTGCAGGAAGGAAAATTTGCTAGTCAATTGCACGTGAGCATAAAAAACATCCTCAATAGGCTCCACACAATCAGACATTAGATGGAGAACCAAGATCTGATCAGATATGCTCTAAATGCATTGTGGGCATCCATCCTAGATGCCTACAAAATCTCGAGGAATCTATATCTAAACTTAAATTAGATGAACTTTTTTGTGAATTAGAGCTACACAAATAGACTAACACCAAATCCGAGAAAGGTATTGCTCTTGTCGCAGGAACGACAAAAGGAAAATTTAGAACTATACTAGAACCTGAAGTTGAGTCTAACCCAGACTCAGACGATGAAGAATACTTGGTGAACCTAGTTAGAAAAATATTCACCAGGAGAAAGAAGAATTTCACCAAAAAGGACCTACAAAAGATCAACTCCACTTCTAACTCCAACAACAACAAGATAAATGTCACGTGCTTTGGATTCAATAAGAAGGGGCATTATAAGAACGCATGCCCAAATCTCAAGAAGAAGAAAGCCCTCAAGGTGACTTAGGATGAATCATCCGTGGAGGAATCAGACGGCGATGAACCAATGCACACCAACTACCTTACGCTGATGGTGTATGAACCAGAGTTGGAGAGTGAATCAAAAGATGAGCCAGAACTCGAATCGAGCCATGAGTCCATACTTATTTCCGAAGGTTTCAATGAGGCAATCAAGTGGATATTAGACAGTGGTTGTTCTAGAAATATAATTGTGGTTCATACCAAGTTCACTCAACTAACTTACAAAAGCCTAGGCATGGTTGCCTTTGGAAGCAACAATAAACTAAAGATAATTGAGATTAATAATATCGAACTCAAAACTAACTTTATTATTAAAAAGGTGTTGCTTGTTGATGGCTTTAAATACAATCTACTTAGCATTAATCAATTATGTGATTCTAGATATAAAGTTAGATTTCTCTCATCTAAATGTTTAATTAAGCACATAGATAACACTAACATAAATCTAAAAGGGTTTAGGAAAGATAATATCTATGCAATCAACCTAACTATCTCTTCACTCAAATGTCACTTGATACAGAAGGAAGAAACATGATTATGCCATAGAAGAATGTCACACAAAAACTTTAGAAATCTAATAAAATTAAATGGATAAATTAGAGGCCTACCCAAATTATCTAACTTAGAGTCAATGATCTATAATACTTGTCAACAAGGGAAGCAAACCAAATCAACTCACAAATCAACAAATCAAACTTCAACAAATTCAATACTAGAATTGTTACACCTAGACCTATTTGACTCCCATGGAATGAAATCAATAAGTGGAAGTCTTTACTATCTAGTAATAATAGATGATTACTCAAAATTTACTAGGTAAAATTCTTAAAAAATAAAAATGAACATTTGAAGTCTTCAGTAACTTTTGCAAACAAATTGAAAATGAAAAGGACCAAAAAATCAAATGAATTAGAAGCGATAACGGAGATGAATTTAGGAATCATTATTTCAATATATTCTATCTAAAAAATGGCTACTATCATAAATTTTTGTGCCATAAAACACCCTAACAAAATAGAATAGCTGAAAGAAAGAATAGAACCCTACTTGAAGCCTCCCAAACAATGCTAAATGAATATAAACTTCCTAAATACTTTTGGGCAGAAGCTGTTAGTACAACCTGCTATGTACAAAATAGAACTATAATAAATAAAAAGTATACTAAGGCGGCATTTGAACTCTACTATAATAAAATACTCAATATCAAATACTTTAAAGTGTTTGTATGCCCAGCTTACATACTAAATACAAGAGAATACTTAGGAAAATTTACCTCAAAAGTAGAAAATAAAATTTTTGTAGGATACTCATTAAACAGTAGAGATTATAGAGTATATAACAAAAATACACTAAGAATTGAAGAAACCATAAATGTAAAGTTTGAAAAATCTACCCTTAACTTAGCACAAATTCATATTCAACCAATTGATTTTATTAGAAGCAACATTAGTCAAGGGGAAGCAAGTAAAAATCTGAGTCAAGAACACGAAGAAGAACATCAACCACAAGAAAATAAACCAATTAGGACCATAAGGGTTAACCCAAATCATCCACTTGAACAAATAATTGGTGACTTAGAACTAAGAGTCCAAACTAGGTCGGCCTTAAGAAACCTAAGCCAAATTGCCCTAATTTCTAACATCAAACCTAAGACAATAGAAGAATCACTAAGTAACCTAGATTGGATCTTAGCCATACAAGAGGAACTGACTCAATTTGAAAGAAATGAAGTATGGACTTAGTTCCATTACTAGAACAAAAAAAGATAATAGAAACGAAATAGGTTTTAGAAACAAAGTAAATGAAAAAGGGGAAGTCATTAGAAACAAAGCCAGACTAGTAGTAAAAGGATTTAGCCAGATTGAGGGACTTGACTACGGTGAAACCTATATCCCCGTTGCCAGACTCAAATCAATTAGAATGTTGTTAAGCAATGTGACCCATAAGGGTTTCAAATTATACCAAATGGATGTAAAGTCGGCCTTTCTCAACAAATTAATTAAAGAAGAGGTATATGTAGGTCAACCCCTAGGATTTAAAAGCTTAGAACACCTTAAACATGTGTTCAAACTAAAGGAAAGCCCTCTATGGTTTAAAATAGGGCAAGTTGGCTAATGGAGTCTTTTTTTGTTCTACCAAATGTTTGAAGTTGGGTCTACTTGACCTTGTTTGAAGCTTTTTGAGATTAAGTAGAGGACTCAACTTCTACAAGAATTCATAACATTAATGGAGCAAGAATTCGAAATGTGTCTAATAGGACAATTAACATTCTTCCTAGGTCTACAAATCAAACAAACAAATGAAGAAAACTATATTTATCGGCAAAAATATACACTTGAATTACTTAAGAAATTTGGAATGGAAAACTCCAAAGACATTAAGACTCCAATGGCCTCCAATGTAAACCTAGACAGTGGCCCAAATGGAAAACCTATAGACCTCAAATATTACAGAAGTGTCATAGGAAGCCTACTATATCTAACTGTCAGTCGACTAGATATTTTATTTGTAGTTAGTATGTATGTTAGGTACCAAACTTGCGCTAAAGAATCACACTTGGCCAATGTTTAAAGAATCTTTAGGTACTTACAAGGTACTCCCAATATAGGAATGTGGTATCCTAAAATGATCAATTTTGAAATTGTAGGGTACTTTGACTCAGATTATGCCGGTTGTAAGCTCAATAGAAAAAGTACAAGTGGTGGTTGTCAATTACTTGGATCATCACTTGTCAGCTGGTTTAGTAGAAAGTAACACTGTGTTGCTTTATCTACTACTAAAGCCGAATATATAACAATAGGAGAATGTGTTGCACAACTATTATGGATGATGCATATCTTAAAAGACTTCAATCTAAATTTTAAAAACATAAAGTGTTAATTGATAATATTAGCTCAATCAACCTAACAAAAAATTTAGTGCATCATTCTAGAATTAAACACATTGAAATTAAGCACCACTTTATCAGGGATCATGTCACTAAAGGAGATATTGAACTCAATTATATTGAGTCCAAATCTAACTTAGCTGACATATTTACCAAACCACTTCCTGAAAGTGAATTTAGCAACTTACGTCGATAGTTAGAAATATGCTTCATAGACTAGGTCAGCTATTTTTAAAATATTTTCCAAATAATTTATAAATTCTAGGAAAAATTTCTTACTTTTATTTTTCTAAAAATTCCTAATTCCTTAGATTTCTAAAAATTAATTTTAGTCTTATTCTAGATCAAATCCATAGAAATCATGATCCTATAGATCAAGGACTTGAGTATCTCATAAACACACTATGACTCCCTTGATTGTGTATTCAAAAACTTATAATGGTGTGAGATGTGTAGGCAAATTGCTTGGACTTATGATGCTTAGATCAATGCATCAACATAAGTTTGGGCGAAAAATACCAAATCTACAATGATCAAGTTAGGTAATTCATGTTAGTCAAATACTAACTGGATACATGTACTTAACTTGACTAACCAAGTGAACACTGATATCTCATGATAGTTAGCTAGTAACTAAAGGTTAGACATTTAAGGACAATTTCTAGACGTTTATTTTCCTTAATATATATTAGTTTCAGGGGAAGAATACTCTCAAAAACATTTTCTTTAACTTACAAGCAAGTTTAAAAAACCTGTGATCTTTGAATATCTTTCTAAAATAATGTTAAGTTCAATTAAAGTATAAAATCAAAAAGTACTGTTTGTTTTAAAAAATTGAAAACTGCATTTGAAATTTTTAAAGCTTTTTCTAACGTACAAATTCTTATTTAAAATTACTTTGAAAATATTTCTAAAGTTAAAATCCCTTTTCAAAAATATTTTGCAATTATAGTCAGGATTTGGGCTTAAAATTCATATCTTAAGGTTATTTTAAAAGGATAAAAACATTTTTGAGGAAAATGATTTGCCTTAAAAAACTACGTAATTGTGACAATGTTGAAAAATCTGATCATTTAAAAAAAAAACTGAGCAATTATTAGACTTCTTTCAAAATTATTTTTCTACTTGCTTTCCAAAAAAAAAACCTTATATATTCTGCCAAGTTGATTTTGTTGGAAAGGTTGTTGAAAAGTATTTCACTTAACCATTTTTTTGAAAACTATTACTAAACAAAAGGCTTAAGTAAATCTATGTTTTCAAAATCTAACTCCTCCCTCCAAACTGATGTTTAAAATGTCTTTACTAACATTTTATTACTCTCAGTGTTTCTATTACTTAATTTATTTTGAATTATCTATATGCATATTTTTTGATAAATGCTAAAGAAGGAGGGTTGGGGTTTAAGTTAGAAATCCAAAAATCAGGAAAACTTAACCCTAAAAATATGTATTTTTCCTTCTTTTATATGTTTTCTCTTAAATCATTTTTCTGTGTATTTTTCCTAACTTTAATCCAGGTTGTCATTTCATCAAAAAGGGAGAAATTATTGGTGCAATTTGTACTAACGGTCTAACACAGGTTTTGATGAATGATAAATGAGTTAAGTTAAGTGTATTTGTAATCTAAGTGCTTTACTAAGCGTGCAGGAATTGACGAGTCTGGAGGACCAGACATCAGGCTGAAATTCAGCTAGATCCGAGAGATCGGATAGCTGGTGCGAAGTCCAGATAGGTCAATGGACTAACCTGATATCTGGAAGAAAGTCCGGTTAGGTCCGCGGGACTTGACAGCCGATAGAAGTCCAGTTGTGTCTACGGACCTGACAACTGGCATGAAGACCTGGTGGGTCAAGAAGTTAGTCAATCGTCTATAAGTTGGTAAGTAAAGGTAAGTCACTGGAGGAGAGTGATTTAGTGAGAATGTGTTTCGGTTAAGGGACAGTAGGCGTCGGTCCAGTTTAGGTCTATTTTGGATCTCTAAACTAAGACCTTGACTAGATCCTGGTCTCTAGGAGACAGGATCTAATTACTATTTAGTATGATTGTGCTAACACTTGTCTTGCAAGTTATTATTTGGTTTATTGGACTAACACACTTTGTAGGGCAAGAAGAGCGCAAAAAGCCTCGGGTGAACAGTACCCGATGCGCCTTCCAAGGGATGGAAGGCGCTTTCTGTAAGTATCCTGTGGTGATTTTGATGTGATCAGTCAAGTCAAGTTAGGTTATATTGATATTTAACCCCTGTATCTAAGTGTGCAGGAACTTAGGAGCACAGGAAGTCAAGAGAAAGACGCAGCTAGCGAGAAGGACGGCACGGGAGATAGCCAATGGGCTCAGTGCATCCGAGGGACAAGTTGTTGCGGAAGAGTACGCGGACGGTCAAGAAGAAGGCGCGCGGTATTTCCGAGGGACGAGAAGCCGGAGTGGAAGACTGTTCGAAGGTTGGAAGTTGGGTTCGAGTGAGCCCTATTTCGGATGGCCAAGATCACCCAAGCGAGCAAAACTGAAACGGAAGACTCGGACCAATACGAGCGAAATTGGAGCGGAAGACCCAGACAAAAAAAGTTAACTAGAAGTTGACTTTATGGTCCGAGCGCCCAGACTCCGGGCGCCCAGAACCTTTCCGAGTGCCCGGAGCAGGTTCTTATCTAGAACCTTTCCGGTGGCATATGATGAGGATAAAAGTTTATCCCTCAGGCGCCTGGAACCCTTCCAGGTACCCTGATCAGGGCTATAAATATAGCGCTAGTCCCAGAAGCTTAGACACAACATTTGTAATCAATTCCTTTCTTGTTTAACTTTGTAATTGTGTGCTTCAACGTTGTAAGAGGCTACTCCACCCAGAGGATCGGATAATCTTAGTGTGCTTTTCAGTGTCTTGGATTTGCAATCCCCTGATTGCAAACCAAGTAAATTCGGTGCCTCCTTTTCTTAATTAGTTTCTGAATTTCGTTTATGTAAGTGTTAGTTTTAATTACGCTGTAAAGCTGGAGAAGGGCTTGCATTTTATTTTTGCAGGGCAGTTGACCCCCCTCTTGCCAGTCGTCAAAGTCCTATAAGTGGTATCAGAGCAAGGTTCACTTCAGAAGGACTAACCGCCGACCGAAGCAAAATCAATGGCCGGACCAAGTCTTGTCCCACCAAAGTTTGAGGGGGAGTTCACACACTAAAAACATCGAATGGAGGTATTTCTTAAAATCAATTTTGAAATTCTTTTAATTATTAAATACGATTTTGTAGTTCCAAAAGATCAACAAGGCGTAGAGAAAGATGAGTATCTTTGGACGAAGAAGGAACAAAGTGATTTCGTCGCCAACAGCAAAGCAAAATATCACCTGTTGAGTGTGTTGCCGCCTCACGAAGTCAACCGCATCGGAAGCTACTCGTCGGCCAAAGAACTCTGAGAGAAATTCTTGGAACTCCATGAAGGCACATCTAAAACAAAGCTCGCATGACGAGACCTTCTTCGAAATCAACTAACAAATGTACGTCTGGAAAAAGGTGAGAAGGTAGCCCAACTACACATGAAGATCAAGAACTGATCACCGGACTGGTCAACCTCGGTGAAACGGTAATCAATCGGGACTCAGTACACTGCGCGCTCAATGCCTTTCCCAGGACTCCAGCATGGACCTCAATAATCGACGCCTACTCCATCTCAAAGGACTTAAAGGTAAGTACACTAGAAGAATTATTTTTAACTTTAGAATTACATAAATCTAGATGTGCGGGATCAAGTAAAGAGTCAAGCCAGAACCTGACACTGAGAGCCACCAAGAAGGACGAGCCCGAGTCAGACTCATATTTGGAAGGAGACTAAGAAGCTTATATGGTAAGGAAGTTTAGAAAAAATTTTAGATCTAATAAATTTAAAGAAATACATAACAGAAAAACTCTAAGAAATAGAAGAAAAGTTCGATGCTACCGGTGTCAAAAGGGAGGACACATAAAGGAGGACTGCTCGGAGCTCAAAAAGGAAAAAAACAAGGGGTCCAAACCAAACAAACACAAGAATCTCAAGGCTACTTGGGACAAAAGATCATCATCTGAGTCAGAAATAGAAGCATACGTCAGACTAGCATTGATGGCTAGCCACGAAGATCAAAGCACCTCAAAAGCCAACATCGATGAAGGGGGAGTGACATCAGATAAAATTGAGGTATGTCTCTTACCTCCTGATCAGATGAAATTGAGGTATGTCTCTTACATCAGATGAAGGGGGAGCGACATCGATGAAGGGGGAGAATCAAGTTTTAGATCCAACATGGTAAGTGAGGTATGTCTCTTACCTCCTGATCAACTCTATTTCGGTATTAAGTCTATGACTAAATCAATGTGCAACTTAAAAAGTAAAAATGATAATTTGAAAAAAGAGAATTTAGAAATAAAAAGAATCTTAACAAAGTGATGTTTAATAGAGGAGCTTGATAAATTGAAAATGCTAATTTAAAAGAACAAATAGAAAACTTAAAAAGTTCTGCATGTTCAAATTTTTATGCTTCAAATTTTAGAAACTATAAAGGACTAAACTGATATTATAGATTTCACAAGAGCCAAATTAGAAAAATATCATAGAAATATATTCTTAAGATGTTTTTGATTAATCCTGAAAAAAAGAACCTATTTTGGGTTCCAAAATCATATTTAGATTAATTTTTTTTTACTTTCAGATAGAAAGTTAAATATTTAATTTCTTTAAAAGACTTTATCTAGGAAGTGGTTGTTGCTCCAATATCCAAGAAGACCTAGTGTTTCACCATAGTTTAGAAGTTAATTATTGAAATAAGTATTTAATTGACTAACTGTTAAGCAATTAGTTGTTATAAAAATACTTTCAAATGTTTGTCAAAAATTTTGTTAGAAATTATTTAAAAGTTAATTTTTCTGAGAACTTCATCACTTAACTATAAGAAAATTTTTAAATGTTAAAATTTTCTGAATGTTAAATTTTTTAGAAATTTTATTTTAACTTTATATGAAAGTTTTTTTTTTTGCCTTAAATATATTAAAATTTTCTTCAAAGCTTAAACTTTAATGTTTTTTTTAGCCCTTGGACTTTTTATTGTTGTTAAGTAGAATTTTTTAAAGTACCACATTTTTAATGAGATCAAAAGGGAGAATAGTAAAGATTAAGTCTAGGGGAGAGGGTAGTATAATTTTTAATTTTTGTACTTGCAAAAATCTTATTTTATAACTGTTATTTTTGTGGTTTACCTTAACTTAACTTGGATTTGCTCACATCAAAAAGGGGGAGAATGTAAGTACCTCATGGTGATTTTGATATGATCAACCAAGTCAAGTTAGGTCTTGTTAGTATTTAGCCACTGTGTCTAAGTGTGTAAGAACTTAGGAGCACAGGAAGTCGAGCAAAAGACACAACTAGCGAAAAGGACGACATTGAAGAGAGCCAACGGGTTCGGTGCGTCCGAGGCGGATGAGAAGGAGGCGCACAGCGTTTCCGAGGGACGAGAAGACGAAGCGGAAGATTGCTCAAAGGATGGAAGTTGGGTTCGGGTGAGCTCTATTTCGGATGGCCGAGATCACCCAAGTGAGTAGAATTAGAGCAGAAGACCCAGACCAATACTAGCAGAACTGGAGCGGAAGACCTAGACCAAAAAGTCAACTAGAAGTTGACTTTCTAGTCTGGGCACCCAGACTCTGGGCGCTCGGAACCCTTCCGAGCACTCAGAACCTTTCCGGCGTGCTCAGAGCAGGTTTTTATCCAGAACATGACATGACATGTTCTATTATGATGGGGATAAAATTTTATCCCCCCAGGCGCCTGGAACCCTTCCAGGCGTCCCGACCAGGGCTATAAATACAATTCTAATCCCAGAAACTTAGACACAACACTTGTAATCAATTCCTTTCTTGTTTAGCTTTGTAATTGTGTGCTTTAACGTTGTAAGAGGATACTCCACCCAGAGGAGAATCTTAGTGTGCTTTTCAAGGTCTTGGATTTGTAATCCCTTGATTGCAAACCAAGTAAATTTAGTGCCTCCTTTTTCTTAATTAGTTTCTGAATTCTGTTTATGCAAGTGTTAGTTTTAATTACGTTGTAAAGCTCGAGAAGGGCTTGCATTTTATTTTTCAGGGCAATTGCCCCCCCTCCTCTTGCTGACCGTCAAGGGTCCTACACTTTCATGGAAGGTTCCTTCAAGCACTGAAGGCATCTTGACATTGTTCATAGAAGATGTCTTCAGTGCATGGAAGGCGCCTTCCACAAGATAAAGTTTAACATTCATCAAAGATAAGGACCAAGCTATTCAGGATCAGAATTGTCATATTGGATGTGTGTTCAAGACCTTTGAAAGTGCCTTCCATGCTCAATATAAGGGGAGCTTGCCCAAGCCTCTTGGTGTAATTTTCCTAGGTCAAGATTAACCAGTTTGACTAAGTTTGAGTTGACTCAAGTTTGAGTCGTGATGTTTGAGTTTTGATGTTTGACAATATATGAAGATTACAATTGTAATTGTCCATTTAGGGAGATTATTGGTGTAATTTTTCTCTGGTCAAGGGTTGACCAGTTTGATGTGAAGAAGAGTCAAGTGGGTCAAAGTTGACTGGATACTTGACTAGAAGTCCTGATGAGTGAAGCCAGGTGAAAGCCCTAGTGAGTGAAGCTAGGCAGAAGGAAAATCTTGGTGAGTGAAGCTAGGTGAAAGCCCTAGTGAGTGAAGCTAGGCAGAAGGAAAATCTTGGTGAGTGAAGCTAGGTGAAAGCCCTAGTGAGTGAAGCTAGGCAGAAGGAAAATCTTAGTGAGTGAAGCTAGGTGAAAGCCTAGTGAGTGAAGCTAGGTAGAAGGAAAGTCCTGGTAAGTGAAATCAGGTAAAAGGCCTAGTGAGTAAAGCTAGGCAGAAGGAAAGTGCTGGTGAGTGAAGCCAGACATGTGGAGGTCCAGGTGGGTCAAGGTTGACCAGATATCTAGCATTGGGAAGTCCAAGTGGGTCAAGGTTGATCGGACACTTGGCATGAGATGGTAAGTCCAAGTGGATCAAGGTTGATCAGACACTTTGCGCAAGGAGAAAAGTCCAAGTGGGTCAAAGGATTGACCGGACACTTGGTGAAGAAGTCCTAGTAGGTCAAGGTTGACCAGATGCTAGGTAATGTGGAGTCCCAATAGGTCAAGGTTGATCGAATGTTGGGTAAGGGAACTCTAGACCTAGGTTTGGTAGTTAGAGTTCGGTAATCGATTAGGCTAATCAATTACTATAGCTTAAGCAATTAGGTTAATTGCTTAAGCTCGGAATCATGAGAAAGCATGCATAATCAATTGGTGTAATTGATTAGGACACCATAAGCGATTAGGGTAATCGCTTACAGTGCCTTTGGGTTCGAACAGAATGTTTCTGTTCAAAGTTTAAGCGATCAGGTTGATCGCTTAAGCTATTTCTCGCGATTGAATAGAATGTTGCTGAATCGATCTAGCTAATCGATTCAACAATGCCTAATCGACTAGGGTAGTCGATTAAGGTTGAAAATATAGTCGTTTATGTAGGTTTCTAACGTGGTAATCGATTAAGGAAATTTTTAATCGATTAAGGCACCAATAGTAACCCTAGAAAAGGATTTTTCGAGCACGATTCTCTGGAGCGCTTACATGATTCTTCTCCACACATTTTGCCGAATCTTGACCTTTAGAAGACAAGTGTTGTAGCACTTTCCAACTTGTCCAGAGACATCCACAAGTAACAATAGATCAAATAAGAAGAG
The DNA here is from genome assembly GCF_018446385.1 of Zingiber officinale. NCBI lineage: Eukaryota > Viridiplantae > Streptophyta > Magnoliopsida > Zingiberales > Zingiberaceae > Zingiber > Zingiber officinale. The sequence goes on along the minus strand of NC_055995.1, from coordinate 90,623,602 downwards.
GTTTTGAGTTGTATTTTTACATTTACTTCTTGTTTAAAATTGCATTCTTATTCTTGTATTGTACGAGGCTTCTCCATTCCCAGTTGTTCCGAGAAGGAGTTGTTTTTCATAGTGGATTATGTTGGGATTGCAAGGTTACAAATATAGTCCCACATTGAAAACACATGGGAAAGATCATGGGTTTATAAGAGAAAAGATATCTCTATTGGCATGAGATCTTTTGGATAGAGTCCAAGAGCAAAACCATGAGGGCTTAGGCCCAAAGTGGGCAATATCATGTAATTATGGAGATATCTAAATTCTTTTCAATCAAACAATTGGTATCAGAGCCCAGACTGTCAGAAGGTTTAATCCCCGACTGTGTACAAGAGTTATGATCTGATTGAGCTATGTGGGTACAATATTGACCTCGAACAAAGAAAGTGTGGGCTCCTATGTTCGGATCAAGAGGACCAGACACCAGGCAGGAAGTCCTAGTTGCGGCTAGGCAAGGAAGTCCTAGTAGGTCGAGTGGACCGAAGGACGGGAAGACCTGGTGGGTCGAGGATCGAACGTGGGAAGCATGTGGTCCTTTGTTTGAGGGGGAGATTGTTGGAGTTGCAAGGTTGCAAACATAGTCCCAGATTGAAAATACATGGGAAAGATCATGAGTTTATAAGAGAAGAGATATCTCCATTGGCATGAGACCTTTTGGGTAGAGCCCAAGAGCAAAACCATGAGGGCTTAGGCCTAAAGTGAGCAATATCATGTAATTATAGAGATATCTAAATTCTTTTTAATCCAACAGATTAGTCACCTCTTCTTAAGGTGGATACCAAGTAAATCTACTTGTTAGCATTGGAGAGCTTGGCTTCAAGTTTTATTCCGCTGCACATCATCTACGAAGTAAGCGAACGAACGTGACAAGATATTTACCCCCTAGCTCCGAAGCATCCCAACAAATGATATCAGAGTGATGCTACTCTTCACCAGACTCATCGTTAGAAGGACAATGAACTAGAGGAAGAAGAAGTTGAAGCCCAAATTTCATCAAGTTAAAGTCTTCATTAAAGGCTCAACTTCAAGAAGAAGTTTGCTCTAATGGAAGGTTTCGAAGCTCCAAAGGATAGCAAAAGCAAAATCATCAAAATGAGTAAATGAAGCGAGGAACAAGTTAAAAGGTGTGAGGCAAATGATAAGATAACCAAATTATTGGTTAGCTTATTGCCTAACACTATTATGTGCAAAATTGGGGAATATCAAGAAACCAAGGAGCTTTGGAGCAAGTTGGCGAAGATCCATGAAGAACCATCCACTACATCAAGTTAAGAAAAATCTAAAGAGGGCAACTCATTTGATCAATAAGAAGAGGACTTCAAGGTTAAGAGGTGCTCAACATCAGAATAAGAAGAAGTCCAAGAAGTTTCATCCTCAAAGGAGTGCAACGAAAAAAGCAAAGAGGGAGCATACTCTTTGTTTTATGTACAAGAGGATGAAGATGGAGAAGCCTCCACCTCAAGGATTGAGGGGGAGCGTGAAACATCAATACCGAATCAAGAATAAATCTCTTCATCTAGATCAAATGGAGAAAATGTCACCCCTACAAGTAAAGGTATAGAAATTTCAATTGTAAAAAATAAAAATCATATCATATGCTTTGAGTGTAAGGAAAGAGAGCACTACAAGAGCAAGTGCCCCACATTGACCAAAAAGAAAGATCAAGTGGCACCAAAGGCCAAGAAGAAGCCTAAGGAGGTCGAACCCATGCTACACAAGAGCAAGGAGCACATTGTGTGCTTCTTGTGTAAACAAAATGGGCATTACTGGAGCCAATATCCAAAGGGCAAGAATTCGGCCAAAGTCAAAGGAGGAAGCACAAGTCAAGGGGGAACTCTTAAGAGCAAACCCAAGGTATCGTTTATTGAACCAACTCCTTTAAGTAATAATAAAAAGTATGCTAGAAATAATTTATATCATTTCAATGCTATTTATCATGAAAATAGAAGGCATGATAGGATTAAAGAAAAATATGTAGCTTTTCATGCCAGGACCACCTCACCTTAAGTTAGGAAGGTAAATAACAATCTAGGCAAAAATTCTATGGATTTTAGATATAAACCTAGAAATAAAAATGTTGAAGGACCAAATGAAAAATCAAAATCTAAGAATTTAAGGATGGAAATCAAATCTTGAGGTCAAGGCTTAATAAATCGAAAAAGACCCTAAAAAGAATGGAAAGTATCTTTAAGGGGGCAAAATGAGCACGACCTAGTTTAGGAATATAAGAGTCATCCTATGACCCTAGAGATTTGGGATACAAATCTAAATCCAAGAAGGATGTGCCTTCTTATCATACAGTTTTATATGGTTATGAAACTAACCCTAGGTTTAGGAGTCAAGCCAAGGTTACAAGGGAAGTCATCCCTAGAACTAACCTTGAGAAGACCAATGTGACTAACACTTCTAAGAAGCCTAAGAAAGTCACTAATAAGTGTTGGTGCAACCTTAGGTCAAGGTTGACCTGGTTGACCCGACTCGAGTTGACTTGACTCGAGTTGTATTTTGATGTTTGACTTGGGAAGATTGTCGGTGCAACCTTAGGTCAAGGTTGACCTAGTTGTGTTGCATGTTGATGTTTGACACTCGTGAGAGAGTTCTATTCTTGATATGGGACAAGAATAGATGTTTGGGAGATTATTGGTGCAACCGTAGGTCAAGGTTGACCTGGTTGACCTGATTCGGGAAAAAGTCCAAGTATGGAGACTTGGCAACGGAAAAGTCCAAGCAGGGAGCTTGGCACTGGAAAAGTCCAAGTATGGAGACTTGGCACTGGAAAAGTCCAAGCAGGGAGCTTGGCACGCGAAAAGTCCAAGTATGGAGACTTGCTGGAAAAGTCCAAGTATGGAGACTTGGCAGGAAAAGTCCAAGTATGAAGACTTGGCACGGAGAAGTCACAGTGAGTGAAGCCGGGGAAAGTCCTAACTGGGATGTTAGGCGGTTGGAAAGTCCGGTGAGTGAAGCCCGGTGGAAAGTCCTAACTGGGATGTTAGGCGGTTGGGAAGTCCTGGTGAGTGAAGCTGGCAAGGAAAGTCCGGTGAGTGAAGCGAGCGGAAAAAGTCTGGTGAGTGAAGCGGTGCAGATTGGAAATCCGGTGAGTGAAGCGGTGAAAATCCTAGTGAGTGAAGCTAGGTGAATGAGAAAGTCCTAACTGGGATGTTAGGCAGTGTGAAATCCTGGTGAGTGAAGCCGGTGGAAAGTCCCAGTGAGTGAAGCCAGGGAAAATCCAGATGGATCAAGGGTGATCGGACATCCGGTGTTGAGAAGTCCAAGTGAGTGAAGCTTGGCATATGGAGTCGGAGAGGGCTCGGTGGCTCGTTCTCCGAACTAGGTTAGAGAGGGCACTCTAAACGGAGTTGGATCGATGTCCGTGGCCGATCCGGTGATCTGCGTTGCCACGATCGATCGGTGACCGATCGTAATCGGATCGATGGCTCATCGACAATCTGATCGGTCCGGAGCCGATCGGGAACCTCGCGAAGAAAACCGTGGATCGGTGCGCGACCGATCCACCCATCTTTGATCGGGCGGCACCGATCGGGAATAGATCGATGGCGTGAGGGCGAAGCTCGATCGGTCTATGGACCGTCAGAGGTTCCTGATCGGTCCACGACCGATCGGGCTTGATCGCGACACGATCGGCGGGACCGATCGGTGACAAACGAAGCCTCGTGCGCTAGGGCCGATCGGCGTAGGACCGATCAGGTTCTAGCCGTTGCGACACAACGGTTAGTTTCTTCATTGTTTCTTCTTCGGCTGTAAAGGATGGATCTTCGTGCGAAAAATCTCCTTCTTCCTCCTTCTAAGTGCTGCTGTGCTTGAGCTTTGTTGAGCTCCTCCGAAGCTTCGCGTGAGTTTCATTCTACGACTGGGTCAGCTGCTGCTGCTCGCTCTTCCGTGAAGTTGCTGCTTCGTCAACGGAAACCAGTCGAAGGCAAGCTAGCGTTTGTTTTTACATTCATATTGCTCTTGCTTCTTGCTGTATTTCTTGTACACTTATCTTGCTGTTGCAAGAGACTTTGTGGTGAGGTTTCTCCACCCACAAGGAGTATATTATTAGCCGGTTCTCCGGGGACTCATCCACCGACGGATTGACCGGACTCGTCCACCTTACGGACACGCCGAGGAGTAGGAGCCCTAATCTCCGAACCTCGTTACATCCATCGAGTTTGAGGTTTGATTTCTTTCCGTGTCGCTTCTATTGTTTTATTTCCGCTGCGCTAACTCGACATTGTAGAAAGAATCGAACGAATTGGGGTCGGCTATTCACACCCCCCTCTCTAGCCGTACGAAGGATCCTAACAAGTGGTATCAGAGCGAGGACGCTCTTCGTCGGATCAACACCCGTGGGAGCAAAGCTAGAGATGGATCAATTCGGAGAAGACATCACGATTCCACCCTTCTACAACGACAACTTCACATATTGGAAGGTAAGGATGATGTATTTTCTTAGGACTAATATGTTGAACTGGTTTTGTGTACAAGAAGGGTTTTCTCCTCCAATGGATAAAGAAGGAGAGCCTCTAGAGAAGAACAAGTGGACGAAGGAACAAGTCCACCAATCCATGATCAACAATGAGGTAACTAAAACAATTGAATTTTCATTACCTACTAATATTTTGTGTAAGATAGGTAAATACAACAATGCCAAGGAATTGTGGGATAACTTGGCCAAGTACCATGAGGAGAGCTCCACTTCAAGCCATGAAGAGGAGCCTAGTGAGCCAAGTAGCTCACATCATGGAGGGAGCAAATTGGGAGTTGAGGGCTACTCAACATCCAAGGAAGAAGAGGAGGAGAGTTCCTCTTGCTCAAGTTCGGAGCACGAAGAAGAAGCTTCTACCTCCGGGAGGGATGAAGAAGAGAACATCCATTCATCCTCAATCCTAGGTAACTCAAACACTTTAAGTTCAAGTAAATTGCATATAATGTGTTTTGAGTGTAGGGAATTTGGGCACTACAAGAGTAAGTGTCCAAAGAGGGTAAGAAAGACTCCACCGGCGCCAAAGGTCAAGGAAGCCGGAGTCCCGAAACGCAAGGGCAAGGAGCACATCGTGTGCTTCCAATGCAAGCAAAGGGGACACTATAGGAGCCATTGTCCGAGGGGGAGGCAACCTCACAAGGGCAAGAGACCGAGCACTTCTATAGGGGGAGCTAAGGCAAACCCTAAGGTATCATTTAAGTCTCATTCGTGCAATACTAGTAAGATGCATGCTAGAAATTTTATTGCACTAGTCAATGATGATAAGCATGATAACATTAGAAATCGATACACATGCTTAGGTGCCAAACATGTTAGCCTAGATAAGAACAATTCTAGAAATGCTAACCCTAGAATTAACTCATCTAAGGCTAAGGAGAACCTAGGTAGAAACCCCAAAACAACTAGACACATGCCTAGGAATACCTCAAAGAAAAATGACAAATTCAAAATTGAGGTATTAGAGAAGGAGAATCAAGTCTTGAGGTCAAGACTTGATACTTTGGAAAAGGCTCTTAAGAACTTGGAGAAGTCATCTCTAGGGTTTAAGGGTCAAAAACCCAAAGCCAAGGACAAGAAAGGTTTGGGTCACAAACCTAAGTCCCAAGTGGTCAAGCCCACTTACCACAATGTTCCATTCGATTATGGAATAAAACCTAGGGCTAGGAAGATCACCACCAAGGTCACAAGGGGAGTCACCCCTAGAGTTGATCTTGATGAGACCCAAATGACCAAGGCTTTAAAGCCTAAGAGGGTCATTAGGAGGGTTGCTAGGGAAGTCATCCCTAGTGAATTTTTAGTGAACCCAATGAGCTCAAGTAGGTATTGGGTTCCTAGGAGCATTTTCTCTACCCATAGATGGGTTAGAGAGTGTCAACTCAATAAGAAGGGTAGTTAACCCAACTTTGAGGAAATTGACACTCAAGGAGCATTTTCAAGGTTTTGGGAACCTTTGAAAATGAAAGGATAATCTTTATCATTCACTCCTTGGAAGAGTAAAGTGTGCCAAAGTGAGAATATTTTAATCTTATTTGGCACAATTTAAGAAAACCTAGAGAAAACCATAATTGGGATTTTGGTTTCTCTTAGGGATATATGGGCAATCTAGGATTAGAATTTAAGTTAACTAAGAGATTAAGGATACTTAGATAGGTAATCTAGGTATTTTATTTGTGTTAACTTACCATGGTTGTTTGCCATATGACATGTCATGACATCATGTTTAGTTTTATCATCATTTGAAATGTCATGATAGTGCTAGGCTAGTTTATATGTCATACTTTATTTAAGTTTTCAAACTTTATGCCATGACATCATGACATTGGCACATGTTTTTACTTATGATATCATTATATGCCATGTCATCATCTCTTGCATTATAATCAATGTAATTGATTTAAGGAAAAACACATTTTGATATTGAGATCAAATTGATGTTTAGAAAATGCATGAGAACTTAGCCTAAGTTGACCTTAACCCATATCTCACATCAAATTGACTTGAATGTGGTTTGATACACTTTAGATGTGTGTGAGATATTAGGATCATGAGTTAGGATCAAGGTGCATAATTCTTGTACCTAGATGACCCTAATTCAAGAAATGGAGGATCATAGGGAAAGCTTATGTACAAGTCATGTACATTTAGCCCTAAGATTATGGTCCTAAATTCAAATGGTTTTAAAAGCATTTTAAAATTGATTTGAAAAACCTTGATGAAGCTTTCCTAGTGATAGCATTCATCATTGAACATTGTGATACAAAGTTGAGTTAAAACTTGAACTATTTCAAAGTTTTTGAACTTTGTATCAAGATTTGAAAATGGAAACTATTTTCATAGAAAATTATTTTTCCATGGTAGTGTATGATATGAGGAATGTATCCTCAAAATTTCACAATTTTTCGAATTTTCTGGAATTTATTAGGGGTTTCTGAATTTCGGGAGAGGAAAAATCAGAAATCCCTGTGATCAGTGTCTGGATCGGTCGCTGGACCGATCCAGGGAGGGCTGGATCGGTCACTGGACCGATCCAGAGTGCTGTGGATCGGTCTGGTGACCGATCCAGTGAGGTCTGATAGCGTGCCAATGTGCTGAAATTCGACTGCATGTCTGAAATTTCGGCTGAAAGTTGGTTTTTAGATTTCTAAAGGTTTGAAACTCTCCAAGACATTGTTGGTGCAATGGTCAAGGGGGAGTTGGCCTTTAGGGGGAGTTTTAACTATTAGTCAAGGGGAGTTGACTTTTAGGGGGAGTTTTTACTCCTTGAGGATTAGTGATATGGGATTATCACTAAGTGGATTGTTGAGCTTAGTATCAAGGGGAAAATAAGAGTTTCAATGAAAGGTATGGGACTTTCATTAGGAAGAAACTCTTGACCTTGATACCCTCCTTTTTCTTTTTGATGTGTGTCAAAAGGGAGAGTGTTCATTGGAGAATTATTGGAGAACCCAAGTTAGGTTATCGGTTTAACCTAAGCTAGGGAAAGAATGTCAAGGAAGAACATTGGAATACTTTTGATGTGTGTCAAAAGGGGAGAATTATTAGAGAACCCAAGTTAGGTTATCGGGTTAACCTAAGGGAGAATGTCTAGAGAATGTTCAAGGAAAGAACATTGGACATTGGAAGATGGTTGAAAACCTAAGTTAGGTTATCGGGTTAACCTAACTTGATTATGGTTTTGTCAAACATCAAAAGGGAGATTGTTGGTGCAACCTTAGGTCAAGGTTGAACTGGTTGACCCGACTCGAGTTGACTTGACTCGAGTTGTATTTTGATGTTTGACTTGGGAAGATTGTCGGTTTGCAACCTTAGGTCAAGGTTGACCTAGTTGTGTTGCATGTTGATGTTTGACACTCGTGAGAGAGTTCTATTCTTGATATGGGACAAGAATAGATGTTTGGGAGATTATTGGTGCAACCGTAGGTCAAGGTTGACTGGTTGACTGATTCGGGAAAAGTCCAAGTATGGAGACTTGGCAGCGGAAAAGTCAAGCAGGGAGCTTGGCATCGAAAAGTCCAAGTATGGAGACTTGCATGGAAAAGTCCAAGCAGGAGCTTGGCACGCGAAAAGTCCAAGTATGGAGACTTGGCTGGAAAAGTCCAAGTATGGAGACTTGGCACGGAAAAGTCCAAGTATGAAGACTTGGCACGGAGAAGTCCCGTGAGTGAAGCCGAGCAATGGAAAGTCCTAACTGGATGTTAGGCGGTTGGAAAGTCCCGTGAGTGAAGCGGTGGAAAGTCCTAACTGGATGTTAGGCGGTTGGGAAGTCCCGTGAGTGAAGCCGGGAGGAAAGTCCTAGTGAGTGAAGCTAAGCAGGTAAAAGTCCAGTGAGTGAAGCCAGGCGGTTGGAAATCCTGGTGGAAGCGGTGAAAATCCTAGTGAGTGAAGCTAGGTGAATGAGAAAGTCCTAACGGGATGTTAGGCGGTGTGAAATCTGGTGAGTGAAGCCGGTGGAAAGTCCCGTGAGTGAAGCCGGCGAGGAAAATCCAGATGGATCAAGGGTGATCGGACATCCGGTGTTGAGAAGTCCAAGTGAGTGAAGCTTGGCATATGGAGTCGGAGAGGGCTCGGTGAGCTCGTTCTCCGAACTAGGTTAGAGAGGGCACTCTAAACCGAGGAGTTGGATCGGTCCGTGACCGATCCGGATATCTGCGTTTGCCCGATCGATCCGGTGACCGATCGTAATCGGATCGCTGGCTCATCGACAGAATCGATCGGTCCGAGACCGATCAGAACCTCGCGAGAAGAAACCGTGGATCGGTCTGGCGGACCGATCCATTTGATCGGTCGACGGGCCGATCGAGAATAGATCAGTGGCGTGAGGAGCCGAAGCCTGATCGGTCTATGGACCGATCAGGAGGTTCCCTGATCGGTCCACAGACCGATCAGGGCTTCGATCGCGACACCTGATCGGTCTGGGGACCGATCAGGTGACAAACAGAAGCCTCATGCGCCTAGGCTGATCGGTCTGTAGACCGATCAGGGTTCTAGCCGTTGCGACACAACGGTTAGTTTCTTCGCTGTTTCTTCTTCGCAGGTATAAAGGATCGAGGCATCTTCTGTGCGAAAAAAATCTCCTTCTTCCTCCTTCCTGTTCGAAGTGCTGCTGTGCTTGAGCTTTGTTGAGCTCCTCCGAAGCTTCGCGTGAGTTTCATTCTACGACTGGGTCAGCTGCTGCTGCTCGCTCTTCCGTGAAGTTGCTGCTTCGTCAACGGAAACCAGTCGAAGGCAAGCTAGCGTTTGTTTTTACATTCATATTGCTCTTGCTTCTTGCTGTATTTCTTGTACACTTATCTTGCTGTTGCAAGAGACTTTGTGGTGAGGTTTCTCCACCCACAAGGAGTATATTATTAGCCGGTTCTCCGGGGACTCATCCACCGACGGATTGACCGGACTCGTCCACCTTACGGACACGCCGAGGAGTAGGAGCCCTAATCTCCGAACCTCGTTACATCCATCGAGTTTGAGGTTTGATTTCTTTCCGTGTCGCTTCTATTGTTTTATTTCCGCTGCGCTAACTCGACATTGTAGAAAGAATCGAACGAATTGGGGTCGGCTATTCACACCCCCCCTCTCTAGCCGTACAAAGGATCCTAACAATAAGGTCACAAGGGAAGCTATCCCTAGAGTTGACCTAGAGGAGAGAAGCATGACCAAGGCCTCTAAGAAGGCTAGGAAGGTCATTAGAAAGGTAATTAGGGAAGTTATCCCTAGTGAATACCTAGAACATCTAAGGAGCTTCAATCAGTTTTGGGTTCCTAGGAGTCTATTCTCTACACCCTAGAGGGGTTTAGAGAGTGTCAACCTTAATTATATTGGAAGGGTAGTTAATCAAATTTTTTAAAAGTTGACACTTGGAGGGCATTTTCAAGGTAATTGTGCTCCTTGAAAATGAGAATGTTTAACTGGTTACTCTTTGAAAGAGTAAGATGTGCCAAAAATTTGAGGAATTAACTTAATTTAAATTGGTATTATAGGATCGAAAAGAATTTAGATATCTCCACAATTGCATGATATTGTCCACTTTGGGCCTAAGCCCTCATGGTTTTGCTCTTGGGCTCTCCCCAAAAGGCCTCATGCCAAATGGAGATATCTTTCTCTTATAAACCCATGATCTTTCCCATGTGTTTTCAATGTGGGACTATGTTTGCAACCTTGCAACCCCAACAATCCCCCTCCTCAAACAAAGGATCACAGGCTTCCCACGTCCGATCCTTGACCCACCAGGTCTTCCTGCCCCTCGGTCCACCCGACCTACTAGGACTTCCTTGCCTAGCCGCAACTAGGGCTTCCTGCCTGGTGTCTGGTCCTCTTGATCTGAACATAGGAGCCCCCACTTTCTTTGTTCGAGGTCAATATTGTACCCACATGACTCAATCAGATCATAGCTCTTGTGCACAGTCGGTGGTTAAACATTCTGGCAGTCCGGGCTATGATACCAATTGTAGGATCGAAAAGAATTTAGATATCTCCATAATTACATGATATTGTCCACTTTGGGCATAAACCCTCATGGTTTTGCTCTTGGGCTCTCCCCAAAAGGCCTCATGCCAAATGGAGATATCTTTCTCTTATAAACCCATGATCTTTCCCATGTGTTTTCAATGTGGGACTATATTTGTAACCTTGCAACCCCAACAGGTATAAATAAGAAAAAGACAAAAGAAATGAAAGTTGAGTTTTGACATTTTCTTAGAAGGACAAGAGAGCAATATAGGATTAATTTTAAGTGAGCAAATTTTTAGGGATATTTAGATAGATAATCTAGGTATACTTATTTATACTACATTGCCATGATTGTTTATCCATCCTATGACATGACATTATATTTTGTATTCATTCTTGATATGAAAAATATAAAAATATCATGTCATGTCATACATACATCATGTAGCTAAAATAGTTTTTCTTTTGAAAAAAATTATATTCATTATGATGTATGCCATAAATCATCATGTATTATTTTAAATTCCTAGTAATCAAGGACAATGGTATTTATCAACAAGTGACATACTAGGTGGATGATCAACTTAACAATGATTAGATAGATATGCATGATCTCTTAGATTAAGATGAAACCAAAATCTACATCTCACAAAGATCATAAAGTGACTTGTATGTATTTTAGTATACATTAGATACAAGTAAGGTATTAAGATGATGAACAAAACTCAAGATGTTGATTTAGTGCATCTATTTGAGTCATAGCTTCATCAAAACACATAATTATGTACTATCCAATCATTGAAAAAGCTAATGTACAAGTCATGTGCACTTAACCCAAGAAATATGGTTGGAAATTGGTTTTGAAAATGATTTCAAAATTCTTTTGGAAAACTTTGGTAAAGACTATTTATTGATAGTGATCATCATGGGAAAGTTAGACACAAAATTGGAAAAAACATTAAAGTTTTCAAGAGTTTCCAATTTTATGTCAATCTTTGAAAATTAGATATATTTTTTTAGAAAACTATTTTTCCTTTATAGTATATGCATTAAATAATGTCTACAAGAATTTTCATAATTTTTTAAATTTTGTAGAATTTTTGGGGCATTTCTGAAATTCGGCTGAAATAGATTTCAGAAATCAGAACTGGTAATCTACTAGGCTAGTCGATTACCACATCCTGATCGACTAAGGCAGTTGATTAGGAGACTTTCTATGAGCACAGAAGCTCATGGAATTGATCACTGTGATCGATTAAGAGTATTAATCAATTACAACAATCAATTAACACCTGGGAATCTATTGAATCCCAACTTCAGTCGATTATGACTGGTCTTAAGCAATTAAGAGTTTTGCTTAGGCGCTTAAGATCCTGATTTCAGCTTAAATAAGTTTATTTAAGTTGAATAAGCGTGTTTAGTCGTGTTAACCATTCCTCACTACAAGAAATTTTAGATTTAACCACACCTAATAGAGAACAGTTTTTCGAGAAACTGTTGTCTTTTTGCCATTTAACAACGGTTTAATTGAAAACCGTTGTTATTCACCATAATTTTTTTTAAATGACAACGGTTTTTAAAAAACTGTTGTCTAATGTATGTCAAAGACAACGATTTTTAAAAAACTGTTGTCTAATGTATGTCAAAGACAACGGTTTTAAAAAATTGTTGTCTTTTAGCGTTGCTTACATGATAATATACAACAGTTTTATTAAACTGTTGTCTATTGAATGTAGTTGAATCCCAAAAAATTAATAGTTTTTTTTAACTTCACGAAAAAAAACTCACAAACAAAGAGTTTTTTTGTTCACGTGAGGCTAGGTCACCACTGCCGATTCCCCTTTCCCCTCCTTCCCAACCCGACGTTGATCCTCGCCGCCTATCGACTTCTTCTCCCCGCATACATAACCACCAGCCAAGAGTTACTCAACGTCGGTTGAAGCCTCATTGAGTCGTGCCTTGCTTCGATCAACGCCGACTTTGATTGACATGTCCATTACAACAAATATAATTTTTCGCAGCGCATCATCAACGACGTGCGATTAGAGCACGCTATTAATAATAGTTTTTATGGCGCACCCAATTATATGCGCTGCGGATAATATAATATTTATACAAACGACAACGTGCAAAAATAATATGTTATCAATAAATTTTTCTACAATTTACAAAGTGCACTGTTAAAATTTAATATTAACCGCGTGTGAAATACACTATTAATACTTATTATACAATATAAATGATGGTGTGAAAAACATATGTCGTCAATAAATATTATAAAATATTAACAATGTACTTGTGGGTTGTTAATAATTTTTAAAAATTTAAGAATTTTTAAATCCCTAAACTGCCGCATCTAATTATGTCTGCCAAAACATCTGTTTGTCAAAACCCTTCGTCAAATTTTTTCCGCCCAAACATTTCGCCGAACCAACAAAACCCTTGGCAAACTTAAACTCCCTCACCGAAATCTATCTACCGTCGAACCAAAACCCTCTTCGATCCCTAAACTCCGTCCACCGAAATCTTTCTACCGCCGAACCAAAACCTTCGATCGTCAAGCAGTAGATCCCAACGCTGAGGTGATCGACCAGTCTCTTCGCTTCCTTCGCCCGGCGCTTAGGAGACCTCTCTCACTGGTGCGACTACCTCCCGTATGATTCTGCGGCTACCACTGGTAACGTCTAGTATACTGTTGTGACCCTTCTCTAAATCCCTAATCTTCTTCTCTTTCTTCCTCCCGTATGCTGTTGAGATTGCCAGTGGTGTTGTCTGCCAGTTTGATTGTGTCGCGCGGCCGCTACAGCTGCCTTGCCTAGAAGAATCACAAATACCGCTCGTCGCTATAGGGTTTTTGATCTCACTATCTGAGAAGTCGCCAAGGAACCTAAGCGTGTGTAATCGCCAGTCCATTTTTTTCATTTTGCCCCATTTTGGTGCTTTTTTTCCTCCATATTTACAGGTTGGCTAGATTTCTCAGATTCATTGGTCTAGCATAATGGCGGCAAGTAGAGTTTCTATTTTTTTTTATTCTTTGTAATAATAGTTGCGGTTGTTTATGATAATATCTCCCTCTTTTTTTTTTTTATCTTATCCTCTGGTTATTATTGTCTGTTCAGAATGCGAGATTACTTACAGATGAAGCTACCGAGGAGAAAGGAGATCGTGTGAGAATGCTATCTATTTGATTTAATTAGTAGAAAAAAATTAGTTAAACTAACACTAGTCTCAATTTATGTGATCGAGCTTACTCTACAGTTCTGATATGTTTTTTTTAATGTTTTCCTATATGCTTAGGAATCTCAGATTGAGTTTGATTATAGGTTCTATCAAATTTTAGAATTTTTTGCATTTTAAATTTAGTAAAATTAGCATCTTTTGTCTTATTTCCTCAGTCAATAATTACATGGTTTATTGTTATTGTAGTAATAACTCTGCATATTTTAGTGGAACTATGTTGATGAGGATGGAAACCTTTTTCCGAATAGCTCCTGCAACCAAGCGTGTGATGTTAAATTTTTTGGCATTATCATTACTAGATGAGCATATTAAACCTTAGGACAACGTCAAATCTATTTACTTTTTACTCATTAATTGATATAAGTTGGAAGCATGATTACTTGTTCGAGACTAGAGAAGATCAATTCTCTGTATGTGTAAATTCATATAATCTTTTTAACAAAACTATTCTTTTGTTGATGGCTTAACTTTTGATGTTATGCAGGAATCATTTGTTGGTGCTATGGCAATTGCGAATCTAGTCAAGACAACTTTTAAATTTGAGAATGTCCTAATGTAGGGTGATCTTGTCGGGAAGCTGAGAGGACGGACCTGTCGACTAGTGAAAATACTGAAGAAGTATGACAAGAGAACAGAAGCACTTATCATGCAGCCCTTCATCGAAAAGGTGCTGCAGCAGCCATTCTTTACAACTGATCTCCTATGCAAACTCGTGAAGGAGTGTGTGGCTATGCTCGACCACCTCTTCCCCAGCAACAACCTGTCAATTTCAGCAGAATGCGACGGACAAAATGGAGTCCCAAAGCCGGCACAATCAGGTGGGAGGGTTCCGGAGTTGGAGGAGATTAAATATATGCAGAGCTTATACATGAAGAGCACTGTAGCAGCGCTGCGGTCCTTGAAACAGATTAGGAGCAAAAGTTCAACAGTCAAAACAGATTAGAAAATCTCGTGTTATATTGTTCTACCTTTGTTTTAATAGTGTTATCATTTTGTTGGTTGCTTATGAAATTTCTTCAGAATGTTATAGATATTATTTTTGAATGTTAGAAAATTGTATATTAAATTTTATTTTGAAATTTAGTATTTTGAATGATTTATAATTTTGGAAATTTGTGAATTAATTTTTTTATTTTTTATCTAAAAAAGACAACGGTTTTTCACCATTGTCGTAGATAGTTTAAAACTGTTGTTGAAGACCCTGTTATTAACGGTAGACGCTCAAAGACAACGGTGAAAAACTGTTGTCTTTGAAGGAAAAGACAACAGTTTTTCACCGTTGTAAAACTGTTGTCTTTGCCTTCAAAGACAACAGTTAAAAAATGTTGTCTTTGGGTACCCCTTTTAACAACACAGCCTTTAACAACAGTCCGAAAGAGGCTACGACAACGGTGAAAAACCATTGTTGTTAAGCTTTTTTCTTGTAGTGCCTAACCCTAGGAAGTGCTTAGATAAGCATTCAAGGGTAGTTTTATTGTTGAAATAAGAAAGGATTGATTAAAGAAAGACTACATTGAAGTTTAGGATGAGGTTTGCATTCAATTTGACTATTGCACCTCAAAACTTTAAAATTTTAGGTCTCTTAAAGCTTTAGAAATTCTAAGTCATTGTTGGTGCAATGACAGAAATTTGAGCATATTTTGAGGGGGAGGTACTCCTTAACGACATGATTTTTTTCATAACAAAACAATAGAAGGTTTTAAACCTTCATTGTTATGTATGCTCTTGGATGAGCATTTTGACACAATGAAAGGTATGAGACCTTCATTGTGATGTTGCGAACAACAAATGGGGTTATAAGCAACATGTAGGAAACTCTTCAGGGGAGAGTTTTGTTGGGGATCGGACGGCCGGGGGTTGGATAGACGGCACCCCCAAATACTCACTTTCTACACTATTGTTAGTATGCGCAGCGGAAATCTAATACTAACTACAAATATGAATACAAAAAAGCTTAAGACAAGAATAAGAAATGCAAACCAAGCTACACGATCATTTACGTGGTTCGGAGATAAAGCTCCTACTCCACGGCGTGTCCGTAAGGTAGACGATCCCTATCCGTCGGTGGATTACTCCTCGGAAGATCTCCGGCTAGCTCAAACCTCCTTGTGGGTGGAGAAACCTCACCACAACCCTCACAAGAGCTCCTTTGACACTAGGGCACAGGTAGACTACTAATAGAGATTAATCACCTCTATTTCGTCAACTCAAACCAAGCTCCCAAGCTTTGGTTTTATAGGCCACGGGTTGGAAAACCCCGCCTACCAGTCGACTGCTAAAACATGCAGTCGACTGTCCTCTGTGACGAACAGATCCACTCTGTTCGCACCCAGTCGACTGCACCAGTCGACTGCTACAGTACTGCTACAGTAGCTTTACAGTGCTGCTACAGTACTGCTACAGTAAAACCCTAAAAACTAGGATTTTACTCCGAGTACAATCTCTCGTGCACTCGTACCCTCACCCTTATGACTCACTTGATGCTTCCTTTGCAGCTTTGACCTTTTACCTTCAAGCCTACTTCCTTTGGCTCTCGTCCCTCGGATGCATTCAAGCCCGTGGCTCGCCCCCAATGCCATCCTTCGCGTATGCCTCGAAGTCGCTTCCCTCGGCCCTTGTCATCGCTGCCTTGTCCATGGTCCCTCAGATGCTCCATCCTTCACCAACCTGAGTCACATGTGTATCCTGCAAACCTGCACAACTCAAATACACATATCAAATACAAGGGTGAACCTAACTTAAACCCTTTGCCCAAACACCAAAACACATGGTCGCACGGACCATTGGGATTGCTCCAACAATCTCCCCCTTTTTGGTGTTTGGCAATACGTTTAAGTTAGGGAAAACAAATAGCAAATAAACATGCTAATACATACAATGGACTTACGATGCCAAGGCTACACAGTTGGACTTACTCCGCCGAATGGTCTTACGATGCCAAGGCTACACACTTGGACTTACAACGCCGAATGGACTTACGTTGCCAAGGTTACACACTTGGCAACCGCCGAAACAATGCACAGGGCTTTTTAAGAACCTATCCCAAGGCTCCCCCTACACCTAAGCTCCCATTGAGCTAGGATTTTCCACATAAGGCTTTTTAAGGACCTATCCCAAGGCTCCTCCTACACAAAGGTACTTTCAGGTTTTCCTAACTAAACCTTACTTCTCCCCCTTTGCCTAACATCCAAAAAGTTCTCCAACAATATCTCAATTATTGAAAACTTGTCATCCAAATGACCCTAAACTCATGTATGTATCACCCATGGATCCCATACATCTATATGAGCTGACCCGGTCAAAATCCAGTGCTGAAAACACTTTCAGACTGGTATCAGTCGACTGCAAGAAGTACCAGTCGACTGCCCCATGAAACGAGTATAGAGACATTCTGTGCTCGTGAACAGTGTTACCAGTCGACTGGTACACTATTCATGAAAAAATCAGCCTTTTCTGGCCAACTTCAGAAATGCGCCAGAAATTCCACAGACCTCCAAAAATCCCCAAATTTTGTGGAGAGGTCTATTATATCAATATCTACTTGGGAAAAATATATATAAAAATATATCTATCACCAATCCCAAGATTGACATAAAACACAAAACTAGCTAAAAAGTTCAATTGAACCTTGACCTAAAATCCTAGTTTTGGCTTCCTCTTGATGTATTTGCCCATACTAACCCACAATGCATCCCTAGCATTGGTTTATATGGCATCTATACATCCAAAACCAATTATCATGCTATGTGACCCCAATGTCATATTTTCAAGCATGAAACACAACCCATGTGTGCCAATTCCCTAGGTTTGAGACTCAAGTCTGTCTCCAAACCACTTGGCACATTCCATGACCTAACCTAGACTCCCAAGTAAGACCCACCTGAGATCCATTAGCCATGAGTCCCAAATTGTCTCTTAGAGCTCCCCCTAGAGCTCTTAGCCTTAGCCACCTCCCTAGGTGACTCATCCACAATGGCTAGGCCACATCGGTCCACCCCCGGTGACACTTGGCCTACAAACGTAACTTTCTTAACCTTGGACACCTTATCCTTGGTTAATTTCTTCTTACCATTAAATGACTTTCCCTTGCCATTAATTGACTTCTCCTTGCTATAGTCATATGCAACCCTAGCATAAGACTTTCCCTTAGCCTTGGAGACCTCTCCCTTGCCATGATCATTTGCCACCCTAGCATATGAACTCTCATTGGCCTTGGAGGGACTAGATCGGTATCCCAAGCCCGATCTATCATTGTTGGGTCTTTGGCTACCCAACATCATCCTTAATTCCTTAGATCCAACATTGAATCTCTTAAGGAATTGTTCCAACTTATCAAGCTTTCCCCTTAAAGCTTGATTCTCCTTCTCTAGGTTTCTAACCCTAGAGTTAATTTGTCCAAATTGGACATTCCTAGACCTACCCTTCCTAGGCATGTGTCTCCCCTTCTTGGGATTAATGCCTTGGTTCTCTATTACCTTCTTCTCCTTAGGTAATGAGAATTTAACTTTTCTAGGTCTATCATGCATAGGTCTCCTAGGGTTATGATCAACATTTATCCTATTTTTATCATGATATTTAAATCCAAAATTTTGCATGGGCATACAATGATAATCACAATCATATCTCCTAGCATGCATGGGAACATGAAAATTTGAATTGCATTTCAAATTAGGGTATACCTCCCTTACCCTTGAAGCTCCCCCTTGATTTGAGCTCTTCTTCTTCTTCTCCCATTTCTTTAGATGCGCAAGCTTCTTGATTTCCCTCTTCTTGGGACATTTTGTGTGGTAGTGGCCCTTCTCCCCACACGTGAAGCATGTAATGCACATTCTCCTCCTTTGGGCTTCTTCATTCCTACAACCCATGTTAGTATTCAAAATAACTTGATTGGGTTTAGGAGTTACCTTCTTCTTACCCAATGGACACATACTCTTGTAGTGTCCCTTCTCATTGCAACCGAAGCAAATGATATGGTCCTTTGACTTTGCTTCGGTGGAGGTGCTCACTAGGTTGACCTCCAAGATCTCTTCTTCCTCCGTCTTGGATTCTTCTTCAACCCTTGAGGATGTTGACGATGCTTCTTCATCCTCCTTCTCCTCCTTGGAAGTTGAGCATGACTCAACTTCCGTTTGCTCCTCTTCAACATGAGCAACTAGACCCATCTCAATGGGTTCTTCGTTCTCTTGTGTAGGTTTAGGTTCTTCTTGTAGAACCATCTTCACCTTGCTCCACAACTCGTGGGCGTTCTTATACTCACCTACACCATTTATCACATGATTAGGCAAAATATCAATCAATATAGATATTACCTTTGAATTTGCCTCCGATCGTGTGGTTTGCTCTTCCATCCAATGTCGTGGTCAGAGCCTTTTTCCCTTCTTGTCTCTTGGGACTTCGAACAGGTACTTGATCACCATCATTGTATCCCAATCCGTGTCGAAGAAGACTTCCATCTTCATCATCCAAAATGTGATGTCCCCAAGGCTTCCTCCTTCAAACTTTGGCGGTTCTATCAAGCCGGTCATCTTGTGCTTCCTTGGCGGTTAGTCCAACGGAGAGCGTCCTCGCTCTGATACCACTTGTTGGGGATCGGACGGCCGGCTTGAAGGGGGGTTGGATAGACGACACCCCCAAATACTCGCTTTCTACACTATTGTTAGTATGCGCAGCGGAAATCTAATACTAACTACAAATATGAATACAAAGAAAGCTTAAGACAAGAATAAGAAATGCAAACCAAGCTACACGATCATTTACGTGGTTCGGAGATAAAGCTCCTACTCCACGGCGTGTCCGTAAGGTGGACGATCCCTATCCGTCGGTGGATTACTCCCCGGAAGATCTCCGGCTAGCTCAAACCTCCTTGTGGGTGGAGAAACCTCACCACAACCCTCACAAGAGCTCCTTTGACGCTAGGGCACAGGTAGACTACTAATAGAGATTAACCACCTCTATTTCGTCAACTCAAACCAAGCTCCCAAGCTTTGGTTTTATAGGCCACGGGTTGGAAAACCCCGCCTACCAATCGACTGCTAAAACATGCAGTCGACTGCCCTCTGTGGAAATTCGACCGTTACATCCTAACGGTTTGATTCCACACATTTTGTTCGCTGCCAGTCGACTGCCCCAGTCGACTGCACCAGTCGATTGCTAAAACATGCAGTCGACTGCTACAGTACGGCTACAGTGGCGCTACAGTACTGCTACAGTAAAACCCTAAAAACTAGGATTTTACTCCGAGTACAATCTCTCGTGCACTCGTACCCTCACCCTTATGACTCACTTGATGCTTCCTTTGCAGGTTTGACCTTTTACCTTCAAGCCTACTTCCTTTGGCTCTCGTCCCTCGGATGCATTCAAGCCCGCGGCTCGTCCCCAATGCCATCCTTAGCGTATGCCTCGAAGTCGCTTCCCTAGGCCCTTGTCCTCACTGCCTTGTCCATGGTCCCTCAGATGCTCCATCCTTCATCAGACCCGAAGCCATCAACCTGAGTCACATGTGTATCCTGCAAACCTGCACAACTCAAATACACATATCAAATACAAGGATGAACCTAACTTAAACCCTTTGCCCAAACACCAAAACACATGGTCGCACGGACCATTGGGATTGCTCCAACAAGTTTTTGATGTATGTCAAAGGAGAAGAATGTAGGGTTTAAGTTAGACATTCATTACCTAAAGGGGGAGTTTACCCTCTAGGAAAGGGAGAAAATAAAGGAAACCCTTATTCATGCTTTGGCATGAAGAAGAAGTTTAAGCTATGGGATTTGCCTAACTTAAATGCATTGTTAAACATCAAAAAGGGCGAGATTGTTGGTGCAATTTCCCTAGGTCAAAGTTAACCAGTTTGACTAAGCTTAAGTTTTGATATTTGACAATGTATGGAGATTGCGGTTGCAATTGTTCATTTGGGGAGATTATTGGTGTAATCCCCCTCTAGTCAAGGGTTGACCAATTTGATATGAAGAAGAGTCGAGTGGGTCAAAGTTGACCGGATACTTGACTGGAAAGTCCTGGTGAGTGAAGCTAGATGAAAACCCTAGTGAGTGAAGCTAGGTAGAAGGAAAATCTTAGTGAGTGAAGCTAGGTGAAAGCCCTAGTGAGTGAAGCTAGGCAAAAGGAAAGTCCTGGTAAGTGAAGCTAGGTGAAAGCCCTAGTGAGTGAAGCTAGGTAGAAGGAAAGTCCTGGTGAGTGAAGCCATGTGAAAGCCCTAGTGAGTGAAGCTAGGCAGACGAAAAATCCTAGTGAGTGAAGCTAGGCATGTGGAGGTCCAGGTGGGTTAAGGTTGACCAAACATCTAGCGTTGGGAAGTCCAAGTGGGTTAAGGTTAACCAGACACTTGACACGAGATGGTAAGTCCAAGTGGATCAAGGTTGACTGGACACTTGGCGTAAGAAGAAAAGTCTAAGTGGGTCAAAGGATTAACCGAACACTTAGTGAAGAAGTCCCAGCAGGTCAATGTTGATCAGATGCTAGGCAATGAGGAGTCGCAACAGGTCAAGGTTGACCTGATATTGGGTAAGGGTGTTAGAGTGTATACTAATAGTCTAGCCTTTGTATAAATATATAAGAATTACATTGGTCAAATGCCTACATTTATGCTAAGTGTAGTTGTCCATTTAATTTATATTGTAGATAACATGGTGTGAGAAGACACACAGAAGATTATGTTATCAGATCCTTATAAATTATAAATAGTTACTCACAACCAAGATGGAATGGGATAAACCATTGGAGTGGTTGTAGTGTAATTAGGTATTAATTTATCTTGACTAATAAATTACACTAGTACACTATGAGTGTATTGAGTAGGACCAATTGAGGTAGTATCTTTTTATACTGACTATATAAAAGAACAATACCTCTGTTATTATGAAAGTGTGTACTCTTAATCATGATATAATAACAAGCACTTATACTTAGTATTTATTTCTTTGATTTATCAAAGGGCAATATTTAGCTCGTTAAATCAATAGGCTCGATAAGTTGGGAAATGATATTATTTGTATAGTGTGTTGTTGATAATAGAATGAAACTGTGTCCTAGTAATCTAGGTTGATGATGTCCCCTTGAGGAGCTTATAAGGATTGTCATGTAAACCATGCAGGTGGACTTAGTTCGACATGACGATAAGGTTGAGTGGTACTACTCTTGGAGCTAGATATTAATTAAGTGAGTTGTCAGTAACTCATTTAATTAGTAGACATTCAATATCTTAAACACAGGGAGACTAACACACTCATGATAAGAAGGAGCCCATATAGTAATATGGGATTGGTGCGGTAGTGCAATAATAACTCTTTAGTGAAATGAGATATTATTGATGAACTTGAGTTGGGTGTTCGGGGAAAACACGGGAAGCTTAAGCTCATCGGGAGACCAAAACCAATTCCTCCTCTCGGTCCCTATTGTAGCCTCTTATTTATAAAGTCTTATATCCACTCAAACCCAACTTCTTACCCACCTTAAGGTGGCCGGCCAAGCCAAGCTTGGAGCCCAAGCTAGGGTCGGCCAAACCAAGGTTAGATGGGTTCAAGTTGTGGCCGACTCTAGCTTGGAGCCCAAGCAAGGGTGGTCGGCCACATTGAATTCAAAAGGAAGTTTTATTTTGTAAAATCTTTCCTTTTATAGAGATCCATTAAAAGGATGATTTTAATATAAAACTTTCTTTTTTTTTAGATCGGTCATAAAAGGAAATAAAAGGAAGTTTTTATTTTGTTGAAAACTTTCCTTTTATGTTGGTTTTAAAAGAGAGTTTTAAATTTTAAAATCTTTCCTTTTATAGCTTTCTATAAAGGAATAAAAGAGAGATTTGAAATATTTTCTTATTTGTAGTTATCTATAATGTGAAAGAAATATTTTAATTTTTTGATAAAATTTTCCTTTCTTGAAATCATGTTTTATTTTAAACCTTATCTTTTATATATATCCATAAAAGGATTTAAAAGAGAGAGATTTTAATTTATAAAACATTCCTTTTAGAACTATCCACAAAAGGAATTTTTAAAAGAGAGATTTTAATTTTTGTTTAAATGCTTTTCTTGCTTGGAGAACAAGCATGTGGCCGGCCATGATAAGAAGAAAAGGAAGTTTTAATTTTTTGTTTTAAAACTTTCCTTTTTAGTCATTGGCAAGGAATATAAGAAAGTTTTAATTATGTTTAAAACTTTCCTTATTTGCCAAGACCAAGGAATATAAAAGAGAGGGTAGAGGTGTCTCACCTAACAAGAATACATCTTCTATTCCTCTCCTCTCTTCCTTGGTGGTGGCCGACCCTTACTCTTTCTCTCTTCTCCTTTGTTTTCCCTCTTGGTGGCCGGCGACATATTGGTGTGGAGATCCATTGAAGGCGGGTTGCTTGAAGGAGAAGAAGTAGAGAAGGAGGTTCTCTTGTCTATCATCTCTTGGAGGAAAGTTGGTGGCCGAACTTCATCATCTCTTGGAGAAAGTTGGTGGTCGAAACTTGAAAGGAAGAAGAAGGCTTGGGTGGATTCTCATCTTGGTAGATCGTCGCCCACACGACGCCCGAGATAAGAAGAGGAATACAATAGAAGATCAAGAGGTCTATAAGTTACAAGAGGTATAACTAGTTATTAGTTTCCACATCATAACTAGTTCATCTTTTGTATAGATCTTGAAAAACCAAACACAAGAGGTTATCGATTTTAATTATCATTTTTGTTATCGATTTTCGTTTCGATTTCATGTTTTGATAATGTGTTTCTATTGAGGTCTCTATTGTTAAACCTTGTTTACTGTGAGAAGTTTAAATATCTGATTTCTTTGAAAGGCTTTATCTAGGCAGTGGTGGATGATCCCATACCCAAGAATAGGGATGCAAATGAACCAAACGGTTCGTGAGCTATTCAGAGCTCGATTCGGTAAAAGGCTCGTTCGAGTTTGTTCGTTTATCTTATCGAGCCGAGCTCGAGCTCAATTTCGAGCTCGACAATTTTATCGAGCTGAGCTCGAGCTTAAGGATATTCGGCTCGTGAGCTCGCGAACATGTTCGTTTATAGACTCGCAAGCTAAAAAATGAGCCTTAAACCGAGCCAAAAATCGAGCTCTAAAACGAGCCTTAAAATGAGCTTTAAAATGAGCCAAAAAATAAGCTCTAAAACGAGCCCGAGCTCGCTTAACGAGTTAGGCTCGTTAACTTTGATAATCGAGCTAATAACGAGCCGAGCTTAAACTATTCGCGAGCTTGATAATTCTAAAATGAGCCGAGCTCCAGCCTTATGATAAAAGCTCTATTCGAGCTCGAGCCGAGCTCGAGCCCGAATATAACTTAAACGAGCCTAGCTCGAGCCTAATACTGTTCGGCTTAGTTCGACTCGTTTACATCCCTACCCAAGAAGGCCTAGTGCCTCGCCACGTTTGACCTGGAAGTCGATCCTTGAAATAGATATTTGATCAACTTCTGTAATATGGTTTAACTTAGGAAGATCACATCGGTTGAACTTGAAGTAAGAATGTTAAGTTTCGTTCCCAATTCAAGTTTAACTTCTAAAGGGAAAATTTGGATTAATAATGTTAAGAATCGTTTGCAATCCAAATTTAACTTTAGTAGAACACATGGGTAGCTAGGATAGTTCTATGCTTGTACAAATTTTTATACAGGGGAACTAAGACGGTATTCCGAGTAGCAACCAACAAAGGGAACCCTAGACCTAGGTTTGGTAGTTAGGGTTCGGTAATCGATTACCATAGCTTAAGCGATTATGCTAATCGCTTAAGCTCCGAATCACGAGAAAGCATGCATAATCGATTGGGACACTGTAAGCGATTAGGGTAATTGCTTACGATGCCTTTTGGTTGGAAGATAATGTTTATGTTCGAAGCTTAAGTGATCAGGTTGATCGCTTAAGTTATTTCTCGCGATTGAACAGAATATTACGAATCGGTCTGGCTAATCGATTCAGCAATGCTTAATTGACTAAGGTAGTGGATTAAGGTTGAAAATATAGTCGTTTATGCAAGTTATTGACGTGGTAATCGATTAAGGGAATTTTTAATCGATTAAGGCACCAACGATAACCTTAGAAAAGGGTTTTTCGAGTACGATTATCAGGAGCGCTTACACAATTCTTCTCCACACATTTCGCCAGATCTTGAACTTTAGAAGACAAGTGTTGTAGCACTTTCCAACTGGTCCAGAGGCATCCATAAGTAACAAGAGATCAAACAAGAAGATGTTTTGAGTTGTATTTTTATATTTACTTCTTATTTAGAGTTGTATTCTTGTTCTTGTGTTGTACGATACTTCTCTTCCTTCGGTTGTTCTGAGAAGGAGTTGTTTTTCATAGTGGAGAGTGTGTTGTGTGTGGATCCTCGGATTAGTCACATCTTTTTGAGGTGGATATCAAGTAAATCTACTTGTTAACATTAGAGAGCTTGACTTCGAGTTTTATTCCGCTGCACATCATCTACGAAGCAAGCGAACGAATGCAACAAGCTATTCACCCCCTCCCCCTCTAGTTTCGAAGTGTCCCAACAAAGTTATCAAAGGATATACTCATACGAACATCTGCACTTCCGATTGGACTTCCAAACGCTGCGGCTTCCTGCTACAACTCTGTTGCGACGCTGCTACACTCATCTACTACTAAGAAGCCGCCCAAACACCAAGCTCAAGCCGACCATACTAAAAGGGTGTTTGGTAATCTTTTCATTTGTGTACTTAATTACTGCAAAAGGACAAATGCAAGGTGTTGCAGTTGTTCCAAATTTTTTTTGCACTTGATTCCCTCTTCCGGAGGTATCGGAAGATGTGTTTTAGTGGATTACCCGTTGATAGGTCTGCGAGACCTGGGTCTTGGAGTAAGAGTTACCGAAGGTTCTGAACCAAGTAAACCGACTGTGTCTGATTTTGTCTTCTAACTTGTGTTTTTTATTTATGTGTTTTCCGCTGCATACTTTGCTTTTAAATTAAAAAAAAAAAAATAAGTTTTAAAAAAATCACGTGATTCACCCCCCTCCCAAGACAAAAATGAATTTAGACTTAAGTCTAATCTAATAGAGAAGTTAGAATTAGGGGTTAAGCTTGAAGTTAGTACAATTTACCAAAATACGCCTATTAGTGAAGAATTAAATAATGTGTATGATAATCTAAATTATTATGAAATTATCCCTAGCATGGTCCATGACAATCTAGATTTTGATCAAGTCAGTTAAGAATTCGATCAAATCGGCATTAACTTTGACTTGGTCAGATAGAACATTGACCAAATCAATTCAAATAAATTAATTAATTCAAAAAATTTAAAATAAAAAATCACAAATAATTAATTCAAACATTAAATAAATTTTAATTTAAAACTTAAAAAAGAGAAAATAGATTTAGATAAAATCAATAAATACCTTAATAAATTATTTAATAATCTAGATAATATAATTCTATCCAAACCCAAGATAATTTAATTAACAAAAAAATTAAATTTTAAAGATAAGAATATGATAAAACTAATCAATTCAAATAATAATATAAATTTAAAAGACAAAGAAAATATAAGGATAAAATCAAACACTTTGATAAAATCAAAATCAAATTTAACAAATTCAAAATTAAATATTAAAGATAACATCTTAGACAAAGATTATCTAGCAAATTCAAAATTAATAATTAATAAAAATTTAAATATTAAAGATAAACCTTTAAAAAATATAATTCAAACAATTTAACCAATTCGAAATTAAAAATTGATAAAAACTTAAGCATTAAAAAAATCTCATAAAGAAAGATAATTCAATTAACTTAATAAAATTTAAATTGAAATAGAATTTAAATATTAAGTACACTCCTTTAAAAAAGACAATTTAACCAATTTAATTAATTTAAAATAAAAAATGTAAATTCAACCTAAATTATAATTAATTAAACTTTAACTAAAACTTAATTAAATTAAACTTAACAAATTAAAGAAAGGGTTCCTAAAGCTTGTCTAACCAAATAAGTAGAACCAAACCAACTCCACATAAATCTAAACAAAAACCTAAAAGGAAAATTCATGATTGAGGGGAGGCTCCTAATTAGTTGACACCTCTAAAATAATAATATACCCGGCTGGATAATTAGGATTAGGTTAAATAGAAACAAAAGTTTAACTTGATAAAAAGTAATGGAAAAGTTTTGGATTATAGTAGGCTAGGAAAACTCTATCTATACATGTCTAGGAAGATATGACTTCGACCTGGTGCATTTGGCTTAGTGGAACTAACTTAAGCTATCACTAACTAATCCTAACTGGTTAGATCAAAATTTTGTTATTAAGTTCAGTAGATAAAATTATTTAAAAAATTTCGAAAACATGCTTACTTTAATGATGTCTAAGTGACTTACCACAGCTTAGAAGTTTATCCAAAAAATACCTGTTTATTGAACCCAAAGATAAAACTTGAATCTAACACAAGTTAAATCAAACTTGTAATTTAACTTAACTCATCTAACAAAATGGATCTCTTTGTCTTAAAACTTAGACTGGGTGAGATTAATAAGAATTAAATTAAAATAAAATAAATACTAACATTAATTTAATTAAACTCTAAAATCAAAATTGAATAAACATATATTAATTAGCGTATTACATATAAATTATTTTAAAAATTACTTTAAAAATATTTTAAAAATAATTTAAAAATTCTTTTAAAAAATATTTTTAAAAATCTTTTAAAAAATATTTTTAAAAATCTTTTAAAAATTCTAAAAAAATTCTTTTAAAAATTATTAAAAAAAAATTTTAAAATTATTTTTAAAAAATTATTTTAAAAATCTTGTAAAAATTATTATTTTAAAAATATTTTAAAAATTCTTTAAACTCTAAACTTAGTTAATACTAATTTGACGTAACTTAAGTCAAATCTGATCAAACCTTAAAGATCAAGTAAATGAAAATTAAATTATAATTAATACTTTCAATACTAAAGTTAAATTGTTGTAATTAAATAAGTATTAAATTATTGAATTGAGTTAAGTAGAAGTTAATCAATAAACTATTGATAATGATTAACTATTATTGAGTTAGTAACAAATTATTTCTTAACTTAATCCAAGGTTAATAATTGATTAAATTATTAATTTAAATAATTAATGGTTAATCAAACTTAATAGGGGATTAATAAAAAATGCAAGTTGTTGAAATAATATGTCTTTTTTAATATTCCCAACACTATTTCCCCTAAACACTTAGGAGAAACTTCTCATAGCTAACAAAGACAATCAAAAGGTGCTAGATTAAGGAAAGACCTTGAACATATGTTGCACATTTTAACATACTCAAACCCTCATATAAATTAAGGTGGAGTGTTAATTTAAGGGGGAGTGTTAAATTAAGGAGGAGGATATTTGGAAACTCCTTTCAAATGAGTTCCATTTCATTTTTTTACAAAGTGTTCATAAAAAATATTTTGAAACCTTACCTACTTTGTAAATAAAAAAGCAATATTTGTTTTGAATAATAAAATAAAAATATTTTGCAAATTGCATAAAAGCTACTTTGAAAAATTTGAAAGATATTTCTTGATAAGTTTTGAAAAGGTTTATCAAATTTGGGTAAAAATCTCATTTTACAAAATGTACTGTTTTTGTTTTTATTCAAACACTGAAAAATCATTTGCAAAATGCTTTATTTTTGAAAATTCCTTTCAAAATTTCCTTGTTTATTTTGAAAATCTCTTTGAAAGGTCTTGCAACGTCTTTATGTAAACTGTTTTGAAGAGTATTGTTTTAATAAACTTGCTTTTAAAAAAAAGACACTTTTGAAAAATACTTTTTGCTTTGCAAAATGTTTTTACAAATTATAGTATTTTTGAAAATATTTTATAAATTTTGAAAAAAAATCCTTTCAAAATTACTTTGATTTTTTTCCATTTGCTCCTCCCTAACATGAACCTGAGATTTTACTTTTGCAAAGTTTTTATTTGAAAACATTACTTGTAATTTTTTTTTCAAAAGATAACACTTTTTATTTGAAGTAGTTGGTTTTTCAAAAACTTGTTTGAAAAACTAAGGGTGCATTTGGTTTGCATGTTTTTTTTTTTTTTTGAAAAATGAGCATTTTCTAAAAAAATAAAAAAATAACTTTTAGACATTCTCTATTTTTTAGAGAATATTATCTATTTTTTAGAAAATAGACATGAAAAATGTAAACCAAACATCATTTTTCAGAAACGCGCACTTTCTAGAAAATGAAAATGGGAAATGTATAAACTTAATGCACCATAAGTTTGCAAAGTCCTTTTTGCTAAATCTTTGTTTAATTATTTTTTGCTTTATGCATTAATTTTTTTTATGTATGCCAAAGGGGGAGGATAGTGGGTTAGGTTAGAAAAAATAATATTGAATTAACTCGCTTCACTCAATTTAACTCAATGCTTGCTTAATTACATTTTTTTCTAACTTTAATCTAGATTATCAATACATTAAAAAGGGGAAGATTGTCAGTACAGGTTACACTGAAAATCAGGTTATGATATATGACAAATAAATTAAAGTTAGATGTATTATTTTTCTAACATTTCTACCAAGTATGTAGGAGTTGACTGGTATAAAGGATTTGACACCAAGCTAAAATCCAGCTAGGTCCGTGGGACCCGATAGCTGGTGGGAAGTCCAGATAGGTCCGTGAGGCTCAATATCTAGCGTGAAGTCCAGTTGGGTCCACGAGACCTAAGAACCGGCCGAAGTCCAGTTGGGTTTGGGACCTGAGAACTGGCAGAAAGACCTAATGGGTCAAAGGCAAGTCAAGCGACTACAGTTGATAAATAGAGGTAAGCAATTAGAGGAGAGATTTAGTGAGGACATGCTCCCTGTCAAGGGAACTATAGATGTCGGTCCAGCTTAGGTCCATTTGGGAAACCTAAGATGAGACCTTGATTAGATCTTGGTCTAGGAGAGACATGATCTAATTACTACTACTTTATTGTGTTGTGCTAACTCTATTTTGTACGGTAAATATATTTTCTGTTATCTGAACTAACCTTTTTTTAAAGAAAGAAGCTGCTAAAGAAAATGGAAGTTCGGGCACCCAGAAGGGATATGGGCACTCGGACCAGTTCACCCGGGCGGTGCCGTAGGCACTCGGGCAGTTCAGGCGCCCGGAGTTGGTCTAGGCACCCAGACCAGAAAACTTATCCAGGAGCTGAGTTAGTCCGCGTTAACTGGTCTAACCACGTCAACATGGTCCAGGCGCCTAGAGGGGTTCTAGGCACCCGGAATGAGCCTATATAAGGGCCTTCGACTAGGAGCTTCAGAACATCATCTGCTACTAGTTTCATTTCTGCACAGTATCCGGAAAAGCTCCTATGATGTTGTAAAGCTCCTCCGACAACCAATGACCAAGATTTGTTTATTTTCTCTGTTGTCGGTAATATTTCCTTGTAGTTCTTATACTTAATTCTATAATCATTTAAGCTATTAGTGGATTGCCCAATGAAAATACTCGACAAGTGTGAGTCTTGGAGTAGGAGTCGTCGAAGAGTCTGAATCAAATAAAATTACTTGTGTTAGCATGTGATTATCTTTTTTTCTTCTAGTTTTTTTCTTTTATTCTTTCGTTGCGTACTTTTGCTTTAATTCACAAGTTTTCAAAAAATGCCCCTATAGTGTATTTACAGTCCTATATGACTCTTACCCTTGACTAAATGTATGATACTATTAAAATGTTAACTATAAATGAAAAGAACAATATGCATGATTACTAGAAAAAACTTGAAAAATAAAAAGAAGAGTTTAATAAAGTTTTAACTAAAAATATAAAATTAAAAAATAAAATAGAAATATTATAAAAGAATCATTCAGGCTCAAATTTGTACAAATTCTAAAAAGAAACGTCAGATATAATGAAAAACTTAACTAGTATATTAGAAATTAAAGGGATCAAATTATAAAAGTGTCAAAAATGATATTCTTAGAAAATATTTAATCAATCTAATAGGTAAAAATTTATTTTAGATTCTAAAATATATTCTGACCTATTAGATCTTTTTGGGGTTTAATTACTACAAATTTAATATGCTTTATTTTTTAGCAAAAATATTTTTTTGTAAATCTTTCTGTTCAATTTTTTACTTAAATTTTTTTATGATAAATAAAAATGGTATATGTTAATAAAAAAATTTTCAAATGTTTTTGACCGTTACTTAATTTTTTTATAAATTAGTGAAAAAACATATTTTTAAAATTAAAAATGTTTTGGAAATTAAATTCTCAAAAATTAATTTAATTTTTAGATAATCATTATATTTCCTAGAAAAATTAGTAAAAATGTTAGAAGTCAAAATATATTTTTAAGCATTTAAATTAAAAAATACTTTTTAATTATAAGAAAAATAGTTTTCTCGTGAAAATTTTTAATTATAATCTAAATGATTCTATTTGACTTTATTTTTTTTTTTTAAAATTAAAAATAAAATTTAAATTTTTTTTGATAAATCAAAGATTTTAATACTTAAAAATTATTTTATTTGTAAAGTAATTTTTGGTAAAAATTTAAAATATTGGATCATCTGGTACAACCCATAGAAAAATGTTAAGATTTTTCCTCTACTTATTTTTTTCCCCTATTTTTTTTGGTGTTATCAAATGGGGAGAGTAAATAAGTGTTAAATTTATGAGAAAATTTAATTGCAATGTTATGTACTTAATTGTAAATCAATGTTATAATTGTTTCTTTTTATACAATTACTTGTTTGATTATCCTAATTAAATTTAGGTTGGCACATCAAAAGAGGAAAATTATAAATACCTCAGATTTTTTTTTTTTTTGATGTTGATCAATCGAGTTAAGTTAAGATTTGTGGATTTGATGTCTTATATCTAAGTGTGCA
This sequence comes from Zingiber officinale, assembly GCF_018446385.1. Lineage (NCBI taxonomy): Eukaryota > Viridiplantae > Streptophyta > Magnoliopsida > Zingiberales > Zingiberaceae > Zingiber > Zingiber officinale. Next base: position 90,592,074 of record NC_055995.1, on the reverse strand, counting down.
GGGATTTAGGAACATAAAAAGTTGAGCCGAAACACAGAAAGATAGCATGGAAAGGGAGTCGACGAGCTCGGTGCATCTGAGGGATGAGGAGATGCGGAAGAGTACACCGATGGAGCGAGAAGAACGCGCGCTACTTATTTGAGGGACGAGAAACCGGGGAGGAATTCTGCTCAAGAAGATGGTCAGAGTTGGGTTCGAGTGAGCTCAACTCCGGATGATAAAAGATCACTCAAGCGAGCGGGATTCAAAAATGGTCAACTCAAAAGTTGACCATAAAGACTCGAGGTGTCTCAGTTGACTTGAGGTGCCTCGAATGCCCAATAGAACAACTGCTGTAGAAGTGACTTGAAGCACCTTAGTTGATTGGAGGGGTCTCAAATGAATAGTGGTCGATGTGCCTCCAGTTAATCAGAGGCACATCCAATGCCACATCATCAATGGTCACTTATGACTAGAATATTATAAATAACACCCAGGAGTTCAACAACACACTCAATATATATTTTTGGGCTTCCAATTGCTATAAGGAGCTTCTCCATCTCTGACATTAACACATTACTCACACGTTCTAGAAGGGGATATCAAGGGGCATTTGTCTTAGTCCAACGATTCTTTATATGGAAAGATTGCACCCACTAAAAATTGATCTTAAAATCTATTGCATCAAACTCCCAATAAAATATCAACTGTGTTAGCATTTGGGGATAAATTTAATATTTTATCCACTTAAATAAAGAATAGGAATGTACCTAATGATTATAATTAATTAGAGATAAATTTTTTATTAATGAATAAAATTAATTTTTTTTTAAATTTTATTTATATCCAAATATGTGAAACTGACTCTAAGTGTTTAAACTAGTTTATGATTATATTTGAATTAGCGGTGAAGGATCTATTTTGGCATATTGGGTGTCTTATATATAAATCAATGTTTTTGAAAAAGGACCTCAAGAAAAATTCCCTAGATCATGATTACTTTACTTATGTTTTGATGATGGATTATTATTGTATAAGTTTTTAGATTTGTATAAAAAACTTTAAGTTAGGGTAGATTTTGAAAAAAGAAACAATAATAAGTTAAGCTATTTTTTCACCTTTATTCGAAATTGATGGTGCTCTCCCGCTTATGCCTCTTCTGTCCTTGTCCCATTAGAGCTGCGGGGTGTCAGTTCTTCGATCAATCAGATCTCGATCTTTTGCGGGTTAAAACATATCCCCGGAGTTACGGTGCCATATAAATACATCTAAGTGATCACTCAGATACTTAATTATGGTTCGATTATTAGATATAACATATTTACAGGAGTTTTCCTTTTAAATGAAGGGCGTAATCAAAGGATACTGAGCTTTTGGGTAGATCATCGCGTGCATTTTCCGATTTATCCTGGTAGTCGGTAGAAAGCTTTCGTAACACGAGTGACCGATGAAAAATTTCTGTAGGACGTGATTGGTGATCACTTAAAAATAATCAATGAGACTAATTAAAATTATTATTATTATTATTTTTTTACGAAGTAAAATATGTTAGCAGGTGTCAACGTGGTTGACATGATCTCTCCCATGGTTTACTCATCTTGGAGTCGAAGTAAAGAGACTCGCGGGGCATGAGCAAGAAGAAAGATGATTTAGAAAGTGATATTCATTTATAATCACCCAACCTTATATAACAAATGGAAGGAAATATCTACATGGTCTAATAGGAAGGTCATGCTAACCATCGCCACACAAGTGGCGAGCCTAGAGTTAACTGACAAAGTGATGCAAGGTTGAGCGTTAAGGGGACAATAGTCGCGTTGTACATGTATCTGGCTGACATGGCCACGCCATTGGTGAGATGCTGCCCTCGACTTCGATCGATGGGGCCATGAGCAATTTGGATAGTCAGTACAATCGTTGCGGTTGTTAGGAATTATAAGAGGTTAAGGTTAGAGAGAGTCAACCCAAGAGGGGATATATGTTACTTAGGGGGAGAGAGAAGTGGCTAACCCCAATTTTTGTCTCCTAATATATCAGAATTTGTTCTAAATTTAATTTGTTTATATATAGCTAAGTTAAGCAATTATCGGCGTGTAATGATAAAAGCATCTTCTTAATTTTTTGGAACATTTAAGGATCAAGGGTCTGACAAATTAACGGATGATTTTTTTTTAATATTTAATTGACCTAAGATGACTGGACTGATGGGACGCTAATTGTCAGTATTTTCTAATTTATCCTGATAAATAGAAAATATTTATGGTACTGGACCAGTCCCTCTCTAACTAAAGAAAACGTAAGTGAAAATAAAATATTATTAGAGGTAGTAATTTAAAATTTTGTTGAGATTTACTTATGTTGGATTACAGGGATTGGGCTAGTGACCCAATTGGCCCGCTAAGATATAGAATTTAGATTTGAGGATTATTTTTGGATTGATTTTAAATTGCGATATTAAAAGTTCAAAATGCATACGACCAGAGAGTGTAATGGAGCCTAGGAGATGTCTTAGAGTGTGTTTAACGAATGTTAAGGAAGAAAATCATTGCCAAGTGAACAATGATATTGTCACTTACGATGCTATACATAATACATCTCAATCTTCGAAGCTCATTTGCATTACCTCGACCTCCACCGTTCTACTCTTCTTACCTTCATTCCTCGCAACAAAATGCCATTTACACCATCACTACGCATAGAAATATAGTAAAATATATAATAAGTTAAGAGAGGCTACAAGTTCTTAGCTTGTTGTTAGTTGTTACAATTCAAGCAAAAGTCTTTGTAAACAACTTTGACATCCTCTTCGCTCGTTCTCCGTTTTGCTCGACTCTTTATCCTCCATAGTTAGACATACGAATCTTAGTGCTCAAATAATACATTATACCACTTTGAAGTGCAAGGGAAACTTAGAAAAAGTCCAAGATTCTCATCGTCGATTCTTCAAGAAGACAAACCTTCACTCAATTATTTTTTTTTTTTAATTTTGAAATTGTCTCATTTATTTATTGCTTTCTTTTACCAAACGAAGAAAGTGTTGGTGGGCCCCTTCCCCGCACTGTCCAGTCAACTCCTCTTTGACCCCAGTGCAGCTATCGGACCCACCACCAGCCCCCCTCTCCTCCCTTCTTTCGAACGCTTGTCGCTGAGTCGCTGACTATTCCCAATTGGCGGGCCCCATCTTCTTCCTGCCATCAAAGTCGGGGTGGGTAGGCGACTGGGTGGACTCCGAATCGCTATCCCTCCTACTCCACGTGAATCGCACGTGCCCCACTGGACTTGACTTGCAGGGGGCGCACCAAAATCTTTGATTGGGATCCGATTCGCGAATGCTCTGCGGCGCATGGGCTTCAAATCGGAATCAACGGTTCGGATTCGCAGTCGGCGTCAATCCATAGGGCGAGCGCTGGAGGGGATCTCGGATCTCGACGCGAGAAGCGGGCTCGTGCCGCCCTTTGACTCCGTGACGACGACGTTACCGAGCTCGATCCCCGCCCTCCGATGCGAAACGTGGCGCCCCCACGGGGGCCCTCCACCCAACAATGCGTTTAATTCGCATTAAAGCGGAGGAGCCGCGCAGTTGACTTGCGTTGTGAGAATGCCACGTCGTCGAGCGTCGCGCCACGTCAGCGCTGTCACCGAGGCGAACGGCGTGAAGAGAGAGAGAGAGCGAGGTAGTCAAGCAGCAGGGCAGGGAACCCGCAGCAGGGAGGGGGACCACCACTCATTAGAAGTGGCTGACGAGCAGTCAGTCGAGGTGAGAAAGTGAGTAGAGAAATTGATTTTTTGTTTTGTTATTTAGTGCGGAAATCTTTATTTAGTTAAATTAATTAAAATAAATCGGGAAATGGACTCCGAGTTCGAGTAAGTTTTGGAGTAGTTGCGTTTCCTTTGCTTCCTTCCACTGACTCGAAGGAGAGGGAGGGATTTGGTGGCGATGGGGAGCGGCGCCTCCCGTCACCGTCTTCTTCACTGCCTCCGCCCCGCCGGCGACGGAGTTGAATCCGGTGAGGTCGACGGAGGCCATCCGATCTATGATCTGGGCCCGCTGGACGAGGCCTTGGGCCACTCCTTCTGCTATGTCCGGTCTTCCTCCCCTGTCCACTCCCGATCCTCCTCGCTTCTGTCTGCCGGAGACGAAGATAGAGGTGGAGGTGCAGCGGGAGGCGGGGAGATCGCTTTCAAGACCATCTCCGGTGCGTCCGTCTCCGCCAACTCTTCCGCCCCTCTTCCCCTGTACGATCTCGCTGGCCGCCCTAACTTGGCTGGCTTTCGGAGCTCCTCTTCTTTCTCGGCCATTCCGCTCCAGCTCTGCGCAGCTGCGGTGGCCTCGGGGCCGCTCGATCGCGGGTTTTTCCTCTCCGGCCCGATCGAGCGAGGGGCGCTCTCCGGACCCCTTGAGCCTGTCCCCTTCTCTGGTCCTCTCGTGAAGAAGAAGAAGCGTCGTGGTATCTCCAGTAGGTTTCGGAAGCCGATGCTTCTCCGGAGAAGCATCTCCGAGAAGAATCGTCCATGGGTATTTCCTCTCCGGAGCTTCCTCGCTCGGCAAGGCGACCAGGAAGTCGATCCCTCTGTGTCCGTTGCCGAGGAGAACGTGCAGTGGGCTCACGGAAAAGCTGGAGAGGACCGGGTCCACGTGGTAGTCTCCGAGGAGCAGCGGTGGCTCTTCGTTGGGATCTATGATGGGTTCAATGGGCCAGAAGCCCCAGAATTCCTCGTCGGAAATCTTTACCCTGCGGTGTTGAGCGAGCTCCGTGACCTTTTTTGGGAGGAAGTTGAAGAAGACGCGCCCGGGGAAGCAGATTTAGATGAAGGGAGCGAGAAAAGAGTCGCCTTTCAAGAGGATTCCAAGGTTGGAAAGCGGCTCTGGGAGTTGCTCGCCGAGGGAGACGGAGACGGTGAACTTGACATCTCCGCGGGGTCTGGCGGGTTTGCCTTCACATTATCGAAGATGAGGTATGGGATTGGGAGCTGGCGGAAGGATGGCCGGAAAATGTGGCTTCCCAAGTGGATATACGATTCCGATGAAAAGGTCAAAGAGATCAAGCAAGTCGCCGTGAACAGTAGACACAGGAAGAGGAAGAATGGTCCTGTGCCTGATCATGGATTGGTTTTGGCAGCGCTTGCACGGGCGTTGGAGACTACGGAGCATGAATACTTGGAGATGGCGGATAAGGTGATGGATTGCAACCCTGAGCTAGCCCTGATGGGATCCTGCCTGCTGGTTGTGTTGATGAGGGATGAAGATGTTTATGTGATGAATGTAGGAGACAGCCGAGCAATTGTGGCACAGAATAGAACAAAAAGAAACCCCGATGACAGGCTCGGGGGACGCGTAGAGACTCTGGAAATCGAGAGATCCAATCAAGAATTGGAACTTGGAGCATTGCAGCTATCAACTGATCACAGCACGAGCATCGAAGAAGTAAGTGCGCATTGAAGAATTCGATGCATTTAATTTTAGAATTTGCTCAATCGGTTGCCTCAAAGCTTTTCATTATAATCTGGTGACTGAGGTGTCTTAAATGTAATGTTCATATAATTCTGGTACTGATTAACCAAAATCAATGAACAAGTATCTTCTGGTTTTATCTCTTTCATCGTAAGTTTTTTAGAGAAATTCATTATTGAATATCTATGTAGAGGGTTTCCGCTGCAACTAATCTTAGGGAATACTTTTGCCAGCTCTTCTTCGCTTATTGTTAGTTTTACTGATAGAAGTTTTTTACTGGATCTATCTTTGCTCATGACATGCTCTAGAGTCGTTGTCTCTTTTCTCCTAAATGTGTATTTGTTTCTACAGGAAGTACTTAGAATAAGACAAGAACACCCAGATGACAATAAATGCATAGTAAATGACAGAGTAAAGGGTAAACTGAAAGTCACAAGAGCTTTTGGGGCTGGTTATCTCAAGCAGGTACTGTTCTTTCCATTAAGTTGTATCCGTTATGCATGCCAAGTTGCTCTATAGGACTTTTTAGATGTTCCCAGGCAATTATAGTAATAATAATAAACATGCGTAAGTTTCTTCATTCAAAATGAAAGCCCTTATTGCAATTGACTAGCAATTTCTTACATTTTCACAGCCCAAGTGGAATGATGCATTGTTGGAAATGTTCCGGAATGACTATGTAGGAACTGTTGGAGTGTATACTGAGAGCCTAAGCTTTGTGAACATTCATTATGAATAAAGAATCACATTTGGTCTAATTATATACATTTGTTTGTAGTTGTTCATTTAATTTATATTGTAGATAACATAGTATGTGGTGTCACATACAGAAGATGATGTTATCGGTACCTTATAAATTATAAACAGTAGCTCACGACCAGAATGGAAAGGAACAAACCATTAGAAAATCGTAGTGTAATTAGGTATTAGTTTATCTTGACTATATAATTACACTAGTACACTCAGAGTGTATTGAGTAGGACCATTTGAGGTCGTTCCTTTTATACTGACTTTATAAAGGAATAAAGACCTTAGTTATTATGGAAGTGTGTGCTCTTAATCCTAATATAATAACAAGCACATATGTTTGATATTTATTTCTTTAATTTATCAATGGGTGAGATTTAGTTCGATAAATCAATAAACCCGATAAATTGGGAAATGGTATCACTCATAGTGTGTGTTGTTGATTATAGAAGGAAGCGTGTCCTAGTGATACTAGGTTGATAATGTCCTCAAGAGGAGCTCATAAAGATTGTCATGTTAAACCCTGCAGGTGGATTTAGTCCGACATGATAATAAGGTTGAGTGGTACTACTCTTGGACTTAGATATTAATTAAATGAGTTGTCGTTAACTCACTTAATTAGTGGACATTCGATATCTTAAACACAGGGAGACTAACACACTCATAATAGAAGGAGCTCAAAAATGTAATTTGGGATTGGTGCGGTAGTTCAATGATAGTTCTCTAGTGGAATGAATTATCATTGATAAAATTAAGTTGTGTGTTCGGGCGAACACGGGATGCTTAATTTTATCGGGAGACCAAAACCAATTCCTCCTCTCGGTCCCTATCGTAGCCTCTTATTTATAGAGTACTATACCCACCTATACCCACCTTCTACACCCACCAAGGCGGGCCAAGCTAGCTTGGGAATCGAGCTAGGACCTAGGTATGATTTTGGGTGGCCGACCCAAGCTAGTAGGGCCGACAAATAAAATTAAAAAGAAATTTAATTTTAATTTTATTATTATGTGGAAGATATATTTTAAAGAGAATTAAAATTAAAATATCTCTTATAAAAATCTCAAAGATTAAAGAAAAGATTAGATCTCTTTCCTTATTTATAGATTGAGAGATGTTTTATTTTCTCTTTAAAATTATTTACATGTTAATAAAATTAAAATTATAGATATTTCCTTTTATTAACCATGAAGAGATTTTAAAGAAATTTTATTTTTAAAATTTAGGAAACAAATTAGGAAGTTTTAATTGTTGATTGAAACTTGTCCTCTTTTGCCTTCCAATGATGTGGCCGGCCACAAATTAATTGGGAAATTTTATTTTATTTCTCTCAATTAAATCATGTCAAGGAAATTAAGGAAAATTTGTTGTAATTAAATTTCCTAATTTACCTAGGCCAAGGAATATAAAAGAAGGGGTGAGGGTGCCTTCACAAGACACAAGATCTATTATTCCTCTCCCTCTTTTGCTCCTTGGTGTGGCCGGCCATCATCTCCTTCTCTTCCTCTTGTGGTGGACCTCTCCCTCTCCTTGGAGTTCTTGTGGTGGCCGGATACTACTTGGAGAAGAAGAAGAAGAAGGAGAGAAAGCTAGCATCTCTTGGAGCTTGGTTAGTATTTTGTTTTCCTCCTTGGTGAAGTTTCCTTTGTGGCCGAACCTTGCTTGGAGGAGAAGAAGGTGGTTGGTGGTTTCTCATCTTGGAAGATCGTTGCCCACACAACGTCCGAGGTTAGAAGAGGTAGAAGATCAAGAGGTTTTTCTACAAGGTATAACTAGTAATTTCTATTTCGCATCATGCTAGTTATTTATGGAAATAATACCAAATACAAGAGGCTTACGTTCTAGTATTTCGAATATGTTTTTCGAAGTTGTGTTCTTTTGTTTCTTTCTTTCCTTGTGATTTGATTGTTCTCTTTGGTTAACCTAAAGTTATTTTAGGAAATTAAATATTAGCTTTCTATTAAAGGTTTTGTCTATCGGTGGTGGTTGCTCCCATATCCAAGAAGGTCATGTGCCTCGCGCGCCATTCGAACCTTTTATGAAATTGATATTTAATGGAATTAATAACTTAAGGAGACTTAGGTCGAACGTGTTAAGTTCCGCGGAGATCCAAGTCAAACCTAAAAGAATAATAGATTAAGTTTTGGATCAAACGTGTTAAGTTCCCATGAGATCCAAAATTTAATTTAAAGAACACACTGGTAGCTAGGAAAAGGTTCACCTTTTGTACAAAATTTTAAAAACCTATAGGCTTTCAGAGTAGCAACCAACAATTGGTATCGAGCTAGGGTTTTCTCTGTATTTGGTATTTAGTTTAATTATGCACATGTCATACATAATTTAGCAGGTTAATAGTAGGATGTGCTAACTCTATGGATGCGGATCCAACTATTATGACTTTTAGTTAATTATGTGTGTGATTGGACCCTGGACATGTCAAGGCAATTTATATGTGTGTGCGTGATTGTAGCAGGAGTCGTATTTAGTTTTATTAGGATTTTATTTTTGATCTAGATACATATACATTCCTTTTATGGAATATAGGATCAAAATGTAAAATTCTATTTATGTCATGGATCGAATCTTGCAAAGCGTGGAACCTTCTAAGGACCGAGGCGCAGTGGAACTCGGAGCAAGATGGATGCGACAGTTAGACCCGATGGCGGTGGCCAAATATGGCAGCTTCGGATGACAACACACGGAGGACGATTAAAGATAAAAGCCATAATAGTTGAAAATTAGATTTTCCATTTATTGCTTTTATATTGTCTGTGTATGTGCATGTTAGTTTACAAGTTTAGTAGTCTAGCATAGTTAAAATTCCTCATTTATAAATAACTAAGTGGGAGAGGATTTTAAGTAAATCCCATGGTCTCCATTCTTTGGTTTGTAAGTGATGCAAACAAGCTTGCGTTGGCTCGAGTGCCTTCCTCCATAACGATGAGCTTGTTTGCGGACCACTGAAACAGACTTCCATTTATGGATGACTATAGGAAGTTAATTAAGAGCGTGTGATCTTCCCCAACGGAAGGGGCATAATCTTATTAATGGACTTAGTGTCAAGTAATGGTGTACACTTAGACACATCTAATAGTATCCTCCCCAACGGAGTCACTGCTATTATTTGTGTGACCAAATAATACCAACTATTAATTTTATTTGTCAAAAAGTTAGGTTGACAAGATAATATAATTAATGGGTTTAAACCCTCCTTTTACAAATGTTGAATTTGTATACGTCCACTCTAACGTGGCATACAAAATTCACGGTGGTTTAAGGTGTTGGTTAATTTAAAATAGTATTGTTTGAGGAATCAATATTATTCTAAATTTAGAGTTCGACCAAAAGTTATTTGTGATTCTTAGGATGACTTTCAACCCATTGTCCCATCATACTTGACAAAATAGACTTACTGGACCAAATTACATAGATTGGAAAAGAAACCGGATATTGTTCTTCTACTGAAAGCTATAAATATATCTTGATGAGCATTGCCTGATGCACACTTTGGTGAATCTACAAGGAGATGAATATCATAGGAAATGGGTAAAAGCAGATGAGATGCGCGGTGTTACATTTTGCTTCAATGTCAAATGTATTGCAACATCAACATAAAGATTTACCAACTTATGATATTATGAACAATCTCAAGGAACTCTTTGGTCAGGATGGGGCTTTTAGACAAGAAGCTATGAGAAATGACAGCCACCGTGCAAGAGGGTACTCTGTGAGGATCATATCCTAAACATGATGGCTTATCTGAACGAAATACTGATCCTTGGAGGAGAAATTGATGGAAACCCGGATCGATATGATCCTCCAAACGAAGTTTTGAGCAGTTTCACTGAACTATAATATGAATAAAAGGATTTATTCATTGGGGAACTACTGACAGAACTTAGCAGAAGGGTTATTTCGTCACAATGCTCAAATTCACTATGTTGAAAATGGTTCTACTTCTAACCGAAGGTAAGAAGAAGAAACAAAATGGTTCAGGAAAGAAAGTGAATAAATCTCAGAGTACAGGATTTAAAGTTGGAATGAAGAAGCCGAGAGGCAAGTGCTTCCTGTACATGGGAAAGCGGACTGTCCTCGTAAGAACCAAAGCAAAGGTATATCTCATACTCTAGTTGTTGAAACATGTTTAGCGGTGTTATCTAACAGCACCTGGTGTGTACGGGAGCCACCGATCATGTCTGCAATTCCTTGCAGGGGTTAGGAAACCCGACGACTATCTGAAGGGAGATTACCGTCTCATGGGTAATGCTACTAAGGTGGCAATTGCGATGGGAGACGTCTACTTATCTTTTAGTAGAAATAGAAATTTGGTTTAAGAAATTGTCTTTATGTACCCAGTTTTAGAAAGAATTTAATTTTTCTAAAGCATTTTTAGATGATAATCAGTTTCTTTTAGTAATGATGTAGTTATTAAAAGAAATAAAGTGATTATATATTACGGTGCATTAGTTGGCAATTTGTATATTTTAAATCCAAATTCTTCCACAAAGCAAAACATGGAAATTTATAATTCATCTTCTAATTCTAATAAGAGAAAAGAACCTTCAGAAATGAATCAAGCATATCTTTGGCATCTAAGGCTTGGTCATATTAACTTAAGTAGGATTCAGAGGCTTATAGCCGATGGACTTTTAAGTTCATTAGAGTTGGAAAATTTTCCAACTTGTGAATCTTGCTTAGAAGGTAAAATGACCAAGAGGCCGTTCAAGGCCAAGGGTATAGAGCCAAAGAAGTGTTAGAGTTGGTTCACTCGATTTATGTGGTCTATGTCTGTCGAGGCAAGAGGAGGTTTTGAATATTTTGTCTCTTTCATGGGCGATTATTCAAGATATGGATACATTTACCTAATGCGTTGCAAGGTGCTTTGATAAGTTCAAAGAATACAAGGCGATGTGGAGAAGCGACTAGGTAAAAGTATCAAGACACTACTGATCAGGATCGTGGTGGCGAATACCTCTTAGGAGAGTTTAGGAATTACTTATCGAGGTGGGATTCAATCCCAATTATCGGCACCTGGACACGAATGGTGTGGCGAGCGAAGGAATAGGACTCTTATGGAGATGGTTAGATCAATGATGAGTTATTGAGAATTACCAAATTCGTTTTGGGGATATCTGGAAAAGCAGTGTATGCTCGAACTTAGTACCTTCTAAATCGGTTTCTTCTACTCCCATAGAATTGTGGAATGGGAAAACCCAGCCTAAGACATATTCGGATATGGGGTAGTCCGACACATGTCTAAAGGAAGATATAAGTTATAATCTCGTCTGAAGTTCGCGTGTTTGTAGGATATCCCAAAGGCGAAGGTGGTTTATTTTATAGTCCTAAGACCGGAAGGTCATTGTTAGCACCAATGCCCGCTTTTAGAAGAGGACTATATAATGGATCACAAGATAGTAAAATTGTTTTAGAAGAACTTAGAGGACATGTCTACTAACAGTGCAAGATGAAATACCACAAGAAACACGTGTCACACATGATACACAAACCTCGTCGTAGTGGGAGGGTTGTAATGTATGGAAGATTCATGTTTTGGGAGAGTCTTGGACTTGATCCCTGGTGAACACATATCATGAAGCACTCCAAGATATAGATCGTCTTGGCAAGGCAATGAATGCGAAATAGAGTCCATGTACTAATAAGGTGCGGGAGCTTGTAGAACCACACGATGGTGTAAAAGCCGTTGGATGCAAGTGGATCTACAAAAGGAAAGAGGGGACGGGAAGGTAGAAACCTTGAAAGCTAGGCTTGTGCAGGGCTAGCTCGAGAAGAGGGAATCGATTATGAGACCTTTTCAACCGTAGCCATGCTTAAGTCTATCCGATACTCTTATCCATTCTGTTCATATGGATTATGAGATTTGGCAAATGGATGTCAAGACTTTCCTTAATGGAAGTCTTGAAGAGAACATCCATATGAAGCAACGGAAGGATTTATTGAAAAAGGCAAAGAGCATCTAGTATGAAGCTCAATCGGTCCATTTATGGACTAAAGCAGCTTCGAGTCTTGGAACATCCGGTTTAATGAAGTAATCCGATCGTATGGATTTATTCAAAGTCCGGATGAGTCTTGTGTATATAAAAGTGTAAGGGAAGCGTGGTGGTATTTCTTGTACTATCGTAGATGATATTTTGTTAGTTGGCAACAATGTCAAGGTATTATCAAGGGTATGGTTGTCAAACAATTTGATATGAAGGACTTAGGAGAATGCGCACATTCTTGGGATCAAATTATAAGGGATCGCAAGAAAAGAATGTTGTCATCCCAAGCTTCATATATAGATACAATCCTTGTTCGTTTTAGCATGCAAGACTCGAAAGGTTTCTTACCTTTTAGACATGGAGTAGCTCTATCTAAAGAGATGTCTCCAAAGACATCAAAGAGATAGAGGACATGAAAGCCGTTCGCTTGTAGGAAGCCTAATGTATGCAATGCTATATACGAGACGATACATTTCTTGTAGTAGGCATGGTCAAGATATCGAGTAACCGACAAGGACATTGCGGTAAAGCATATATTAAAGTACCGAGAAGGACTAGGGATTATATGCTAGTTTACCAAGCGGATGATTTGCTCCCTGTGGGTTACATTGATTCCAATCGAGATAGGGATATGATGAAGTCTACATCTATGTGTTTACTTTAGGAGGTGGAGCCATTTAAATGGAGGTGTTAAGCAATGCGTTTCGACTCAACCATGGGCGGGTATGCGACCTCGAGCTAAAGCGGTATGGCTCGGGAACTTTCTAATGGACTTAGATGTGATTCTGGTTTGCCCAAGATCATCACAATTTATTGTGATAATAGCGGTGCGATTGACTCGAAGGAACCACGAGCTCGTAAGGCGAGTAAACATATAAAGCACCCGATACGAGATATCGTGAGCGAGGAGAAGTTGTCATCGCTAAGATTCAGCGGATAACCTAGCGATCCTTTCACTAAGGCCCTTAAAGCTTTCGATCGGCATGTGGAGGAATGGGAATCGGATGTATGGTAGAAGATATGGCAGTTAGTCATTAGTATAAGTGGGAGATTGTTGGAGTGTATACTGAGAGCCTAAGCTTTGTGAACATTCATTATGAATAAAGAATCACATTTGGTCTAATTATATACATTTGTTTGTAGTTGTTCATTTAATTTATATTGTAGATAACATAGTATGTGGTGTCACATACAGAAGATGTATAAATTATAAACAGTAGCTCACGACCAGAATGGAAAGGAACAAACCATTAGAAAGTCGTAGTGTAATTAGGTATTAGTTTATCTTGACTATATAATTACACTAGTACACTCGAGTGTATTGAGTAGGACCATTTGAGGTCGTTTTTTATCGACTTTATAAAGGAATAAAGACCTTAGTTATTATGATATAATAACAAGCATATATGTTTGATATTTATTTCTTTAATTTATCAATGGGTGAGATTTAGTTCGATGAATCAATAAACTACCGTAAATTGGGAAATGGTATCGTATCATAGTGTGTGTTGTATTATAGAAGGAAACGTGTCCTAGTGATACTAGGTTGATAATGTCCTCAAGAGGAGCTCATAAAGATTGTTAAACCCTGCAGGTGGATTTAGTCCGACGTGATAATAAGGTTGAGTGGTACTACTTGGACTTAGATATTAATTAAATGAGTTGTCGAGAACTCACTTAATTAGTGGACATTCGATATCTTAAACACAGGAGACTCTCATAATAAGAAGGAGCCCAAAAATGTAATTTGGGATTGGTGCGAGTCAATGATAGTTTCTAGTGGAATGAATTATCATTGATAAAATTAAGTTGTTCGGGCGAGCACGGGATGCTTAATTTTATCGGGAGACCAAACCAATTCCTCCTCCTCTCCTATCGTAGCCTCTTATTTTATATACCCCACCATACACACTCCCGAGGGCCTAAGCCAGCTAGCTTGGGGAATTGGGCCTGGGTGGCCAGTCAACCCAGACCCAAGCTAGTAGGGCTGCAATAAAATAAAAAGAAATTTAATTTTAATTTTATTATTATGTGGAAGATATATTTTAAAGAGAATTAAAATTAAAATATCTCTCTTATAAAAATCTACAAAGATTAAAGAAAGAGATTAGATCTCTTTCCTTATTTGTAGATTGAGAGATGTTTATTTTTCTTTAAAATTATTTACATGTTAATAAAATTAAAATTATAGATATTTTTATTAACCATGAAGAGATTTTAAAGAAATTTTATTTTTAAAATTTGGAAACAAATTAGGAAGTTTTAATTGTTGATTGAAACTTGTCCTATTTGCCTTCCAATGATGTGGCGGCCATCACAAATTAATTGGGAAATTTTATTTTATTTCTCTCAATTAAATCATGTCGAAATTAAGGAAAATTTGTTGTAATTAAATTTCCTAATTTACCTAGGCCAGGAATATAAAAGAAGGGGTGAGGTGCCTTCACAAGACACAAGATCTATTATTCCTCTCCTCTTTGCTCCTTGGTGTGGCGCCATCATCTCCTTCTTCCTCTTGTGGTGGCGAACCTCTCCCTCTCCCTTGGAGTTCTTGTGGTGGCGGATACTACTCGGAGAGAAGAAGAAGAAGAGAGAAAGCTAGCATCTCTTGGAGCTTGGTTAGTATTTTGTTTTTCCTCCTTGGTGAAGTTTCCTTGTGGCCGAACCTTGCTTGGAGGAGAAGAAGGTGGTTGGTGGTTTCTCATCTTGGAAGATCGTTGCCCACACAACGTCCGGTTTAGAAGAGGAGTAGAAGATCAGAGGTTTTCTACAAGGTATAACTAGTAATTTCTATTTCCGCATCATGCTAGTTATTTATGGAAATAATACCAAATACAAGAGGCTTACGTTCTAGTATTTCGAATATGGTTTTCGAAGTTGTGTTCTTTTGTTTCTTTCTTTTCCTTGTGATTTGATTGTTCTCTTTGGTTAACCTAAAGTTATTTTAGGAAATTAAATATTAGCTTTATATAAAGGTTTTGTCTAGTCGGTGGTGGTTGCTCCCATATCCAAGAAGGCCATGTGCTGGGAACCTTTATGGAAATTGATATTTAATGGAATTAATAACTTAGGAGACTTGGTCGAACGTGTTAAGTTCCGCAGGAGATCCAAGTCAAAACCTAAAAGAATAAATAGATTAAGTTTTGGATCAAACGTGTTAAGTTCCGCAGAGATCCAAAATTTAATTTAAAAGAACACATGGTAGCTAGGAAAAGGTTCGACCTTTTGTAAAAATTTTTGCACAGGGAACCTAGGCTTAGGCTAGAACCAACAATTGGTATCGAGCTAGGGTTTTGCCTTGTGTATTTGGTATTTAGTTTAATTATGCATATGTCATACATAATTTAGGCGGGTTAATAGTAGGATGTCTTAACTTCATGGATGCAGGATCCAACTATTATGACTTTTAGTTAATTATGTGTGTGATTGGACCCTTGGACATGTCGAGGGCAATTTATATGTGTGTGCATGATTGTATTAAATACAGCAGGAGGTGTATTTAGTTTTATTAGGATTTTATTTTGATCTAGATACATACGTTCCTTTTATGGAATATAGGATCAAAATGTAAAATTCTATTTATGTCATGGATCGAATCTTGCAAAGCGTGGAACCTTCTAAGGACCAGAGGCGCAGCGGAAATGGATGCGACGATTAGACCCGATGGCGGTGGCCAAATATGGCGGCAGCTTGGGATAACACGGAGGACAATTAAAGATAAAAGCCATAATAGTTGAAAATTAGATTTTCCATTTATTGCTTTTATATTGTCTTTGTGTGCATGTTAGTTTACAAGTTTAGTAGGCTAGCATAGTTAAAATTCCTCATTTATAAATAACTAAGTGGGAGAGGATTTTAAGTAAATCCCATGGTCTCCATTCTGGTTTGTAAGTGATGCAAACAAGCTTGGCGTTGGCTCGAGTGCCTTCCTCCATAGCGGATGAGCTTGTTTGCGGACCACTAGAACAGACTTCCATTTATGGATGACTATAGGAAGTTAATTAAGGGCGTGATCTTCCCCAACGGAAGGGCATAATCTTATTAATGGACTTAGTGTCGTAATGGTGTACACTTAGACACATCTAATAGTATCCTCCTCGGAGTCTCTGCTATTATTTGTGTGACCGAATAATACCAACTATTAATTTTATTTGTCAAAAGTTAGGTTGACAAGATAATATAATTAATGGGTTAAACCCTCCTTTTACAAATGTTGAATTTGTATCGTCCCACTAACGTGGCATACAAAATTCACCAAAAATAGAACCTCCGGTGTGAGCAATGCTCATCACACGAAATATCATATGTGAGCAGCGCGGCTACCGAAATCCTCCATATGTGAACAGCGCACCACGATAATCTAGAATATATATCCACATAAATATGGGAGCAATGTTCGCTACTGACAACAATCAGTAATATGGGACGCCCACCACACGAGAATATGTGGGAGCTACGCCTACCACAAACGATCCATAACATGTGGAGCTCGCTACCACAAACAATACATAAGTGCCCAAGTTAAGCAACACTATCTTACGTACAGAGATCTCTACCGAACGATGTGGGTAGCCTAGGGTATAACCATCCGATGGCAAATCAAATCCATAGTCAACTCTATCGTCATCCTGGTAGTGAGTCCACTAATAGAGAAGTTGGTGGTAAAACAACATCATAATGTAGACCTTTAATATTCTACATTTAACATAGGTAGAATCATCATGATGCTACTAATCATACATCCATATGCACACACTACACGTGTATGATCGTAATCCTCGATTGGTTCACACGAAAATACTCACATCATAGGTATAAATCATCGTGATACCTCCAATGATATCTAGAACTGTGCGTATATATCATGGTAAAATTAACAATACCCTCAAACAACACTCACATGACAAATATACACATATGCCAAGAACATAATCAACATATACTTCCAGTAATCAACAAGATACCTCGGATACCACACCAAACACGGATGTACATATCACAACACCGATGTAGTCGACAAGATACTTCCAACATGGCATTCACACCCATGTGCACATACCACGACACATATTTAAATCGATAAGACACCTCCAATATGTCAATCAAACACGTACAGCTAACTAAATAGCTATAATCCACAAGAAACCTACAATAACCATATCTAGACGGAAATACCCTCACTATCCACAAATGAATTATCCATCATAGAACTCCTTCAACTCATAACAACCATATGTACACTTCATATATATGCATAATCAACATATTTAATCCAATCTATCACACAAATCATATGCCACCTTCTAAGTTATCCAATCAGGTACATACAGTCTAAAATTAAAGTATCCATAGAATATGATACATCGATCCTCCATAGACTGACCAAAATCGACAATGATATACGATCAACTCTGTCTTTTCCACATCAGTACAAAACATGTACTCAAATGTAATTTAGATACCAAACTAAGCACAAACTACCCAAAGATTTAGATCGGACCAATAAAGCTAAATCGGTCATCTATTAACTAATCAAGAAAACCTTAATCCTCCATAAGCTACTAAGGTATATCAATCTACGACTACCCAAGTCGACAAGCGTAAGTCAGTCTTTCACTGACCCATCTAACAAGAGTAAACCAGTTATCTACTGATGTAATTAATTAAGATAAAATGATATACTACTGGCTAGATCAACATGAAGATATAGATACTATCTACTACCCAATTAATACTAGCAGAGGTTGGTATGTGCCTCAATATGCTAATCAACTAGTAGTAATAGAAGCTAATACTACTAATGGTGTGATATGAAAAATCACAGGAGCCTGTAATCCTTGATCTCTATTAGGTCTACCATGATCGGTGATTTACCTAACACATAAATTATATGATATATCAACTAGGCAGTACCAATAAATAATGCTGTCTGGTAAAGCGTAATAGTGAACATGGCATATACTAACAAAAGGTAGGACAACGATATCCAACATACCTCCTATAGCTTGGAGATGTCCCTGTGCCAGTCCCAAATCCGAAAAGTCACATCGAGAAGACCAAAACACAAAATCCGAAACCAGGAAAAAATAAGTCACGTAAGTCGATCTACGATACCAAATAAATTGGTACGAGATAAATCTCGAAAATCCGAAAATACTACATGCTCGATACCACTACATTGTCACATCCGGTCTACGTCAGAAATTTGACATCTCCACAATCTGACGGACAATCAAACTTTTCTCAAACATTATATACTTCATACATGCGCTGGAATAATAACAATAAAGAAAACAAACACCACGATTAATATCAAATTCGACCTAAATGGCTATTGTGATAAAATATATATCATCAACCCACTTTGGTGGCAAAACCAAAACAAGGAGCTGCTAGGCTAGACTTACACAACCAACAACAACAAATACAAATACCACATAACAACATCAACACTCCAAAAAACAGTCTGAGCTAAACAAGCATACAATAAACAAACAAAACATACGTGGCGGTAAGTCTTCGATGTGACGTGGGGACGTGAGACGAGGATACTCCAGACCAAAACCCAAACGGTACACGAAAAATATAGAGTCCACGGGTGAGTTCAACAACTCAAATCAATACCAATAGACATGCCTAGTAAGATATATCTAAGCAATAAACATGGAATACAACTTCCTAATCATATATCTAGGAAAGATGCAAAGCGAAGGTAACTAAGGGAGTGTACTCACCGGAACTCTATCAAACAAAAGTGGTCGGCCAAAGTGCCTAAATCTGTATGCATGTCAAACATATGCATCGACAATCTCACGCAATAAATCGCAAACACAATCAAAAGAAATAAATGCATCAATGCATATGATGTCGATGATCGTCTGGTCACCGCGCCCGGTCGATCATCTCACAAATGGCGAGCCAAGTGGGTAGTTTGACAACAGTGCACTCTCTCGTCACTCTCGTCAATGTGCGGGATCTTGTCGGAATACTCTGTCCCAAAATCATAAATGGGCTCAATGCTCAACTCGGTACACGATGAGGAGGAATCACGGCTAACGTTGTGTCACACTACCCATGGCGGACAACGTAGCCAAACAAAGTCCTAGCCGCAACACACACCGCTGCACAGATAGACCACTATGGTGGTGGTGCGAGATCCATGTATCGGCGATGTGCTCAACAACAATGGAGTCGACTATCGCACGGCATGCAATCATGATGCATGACACTAGCATGGATCAATATCCCATAATCATACATACAAATGGTGAATGGCTTAAGCGATGGTCATACCAAGATCTAAGAAGTAGTCGGATAGAATATCAATAACCCTATGTCACGAACATAATAAGTATGGAATATCCTGATCAGCATAGAAAATCCATATATACAATATGGGTACCATGTCAGTAAGTCAAATCCACGGATCTAGGGTATACAAGTCCTCCAGGTATAACAAGACCCAAATCATATCCCTCTTCCATAGTATGTACCAACAATATACACGGATCAAAGAATCTAAACACCTGAATCATATATGATATACAAATAGAGGTACACAAATCTGATATGGCACAAAAACCTAAGTATCAGATAATCTAGATACACAGGCCAGAAACAACAATCCAAATCCTAGTCCTAACCTCAGTAAGCATGGGATGTCACTCTAGAAACTAAGATACTCATGGTAACAAGATAATCATGGCAACAAATCACGAGATATAAGCACGGATACATCACAGGTGACAAACCTAACATGCTATGGATATCAAACAGTGACATACCAAAGGCAAACATGTTCATTGCATGTAGTTATAAAATACTATGCATATCCAATGACAATATCATAAAAGATAAGTCAAGAGGTACCCGCCTCCGATATAGATCGAATCGAACCAATCCGATGTCGAGACGCCCGTCTCGAATCACAGTCCTGTAACAACACGATATACAGATTTAGCTAATTACAAAATCAACAACTAGCTAAACCTAGAACCTAATCCAATGTCGATTAGGTCACCCTGTTTAATTCCACATAAATATCCAAACCAAAGTAGATGATAAATCCAATAAGCAATTTGTACAGGAATATATCTTCTAGAATCCAACAAACATAACCACACTCACCTCAAACAGCCCCCAAAACTTCAACCGAAACCTTACTCAGCCGCAAAAATGCATAGGATAGAAATCTGCCTAGAGGAAGTCCATCAAGGAGTTGTTCCTATGCCTCCCACGAGTCCAACATCAGGAAGAACATCACAACGGAAACTAATGAGACCATTATCAATGAATTCTTCAAGATTCCAGACAAGCTTACCTAAATTGATCACCCTCTGGTGGTGGCACTCGAACAGAACAAAGAGGAGGAAAAGGGTAAGGATACAGCCATGATTTCTCGGTTAGAACCTGCTGTTCCGGTGATGCAACATCAATTCCGCAATGTCTCTGCTCTGTGGAGGAAGCAAGGCACGAGAGGAGATCGGCCAAAGATGGAATCAGGGAAGGCTTGTCCGGAAATGGGTTGATCGCGAGCGAAGATCGATGCTAGGGCTTGGCTCCCCCTTCCTTGCCGAAGATCTTCCTGTGCAGGCGACAACCTTGAGAGGAAGATGACCCAATAACCTCCGGTGATCAGCGGAGAAGAAAGCAGGATCAGTGACTGCACAACACCTATGTGATCGGACGATGTCCGCCGGCAGCGCAGCATCAAGCAGCGTCGACTCGAGAGGAAGGAGAGGGAGTGGAGACTCGGTCAGGTTGTGAACCCAATATAGGGCTCAGGAAATCGGCAAAATCAGGCGGCGATGTCTCGGCCGGCAGTGGCTCGTGCTCGGCGTCGCTGTTGTGAAGAAGAAAAGGAAGGGCGGCGAGGAAGAAACCGCCGACCCGGCGGTTAGGGCTCGGATCGTCGGCGGCGTCGGGGAGAAAAGAGGGGCGCGCAGGGGATTGGTTCGGGAAGAAACAGCGACACAAGTAAAAAAAAGAAATAAAAAAGGAAAAGGAGATATATAAATATAATCTTTCTCGATAAACTAGGAGGTGGCTAATCTGTAAGCGCTGATTTGTCTACAGTGATCCATGAGCTTCGATAAATTCGATAAATTTCATTAAAAATTCTTATTAATATTAAATTTTTCCGGTATTTTACATTCTCCCCACTTATAAAAATTTGGTCCCCAAATTTGGTTTATCTACCATCAGCAAGTACTAACAATCAGTAGACAGTATAAATTTTGAACAGTAAATAAAATCACTTATCTCAAATGAAAATGGGGTATCAAGCTCTGATAACAAGTGGACCTCCTCGTCAAATGATCATCATCCAGACTTTAACCAATCGGATAGTCTTGTTCATGTAATGGCGTCTTCGGTCTAGAATCAGTACGGAACCTCCTCATGATGCAGCGTCGTTGAATAGAACTGAAATATCACGTCAACAAATCGGTCAAGTCGGATATATACCTCCTCGGCATAGACACATGGAATACGTCGTGAACACTGACAGGAAAGATGGTAGTGTCGGCGATAAGCTACTCGATCCTCTCAAGATGCGGAAGGTCGATGTATCATGGGCTAGCTTACCTTGGGGCCAAATCTCTTCACTCCTTTCGTGGGTGAAACTCGCGAAATACATGGTCGCGAGAACGCTAGGGGGCTGCGTCTCCGATCAGCATAACACTTCGGCGATTCCTGTGCCAACATTCTCCGTCGGATAGTGCGGACCAACTCTGCGTCACTTTGAGCTCTATGAGGTCCCAACAATTGGGCCTCCCCAACCTCATCCCGAGGATGGGTGTCAAACAAGGCCTACTATACAACACTTCAACGGTGGCATTTGGATAGTCGAATGCAAACCGTTGTTGTAGGCGAACTTTACCAATGGCAAATGGTCCTCCCAACTGCCTCCGAAAATCCAATACACAAGACTTCAGCATGTCCTCTAGAGTCTGAATGGTCCGCTGTGACTATCCATCTGTCTGAAGATGGAAAATCATCTTGAAACAGAGCTGCGTGCCCAAGGTCTGCTGCAGACTCTGTCAAAAATGAGACGTGAATCGGGGTCTCTATCCGAAATAATAATCAACGGAACACCACGTGATCTGATGATCTCCCGGTAAAATAGATCTACCAATCGATCCAGGAAATCTGTCCCCCGATTAGCTAAAAAAAATGCACGGATTTGGTTAATGGATCAACGCTTACCCAAATCGCGTCATGGTCTCGTCATGTCCTCGGCAAACTCACCACAAAGTCCATAGTAATGGGTTTTCATTTCCACTCAGGAATAGGAACCTGCTGAAGAAATCTGGCAGGTCTCGAGTGCTCAGCCTTCACCTGCTGATAAACAAGATATCTAGCTACAAAAATCTGCGATGTCTTTCTTCATTTCGTTCCACCAATAGGAACGCATCAAATCTTGATACATGCGGATCCCGCTTGGGTGAACCACAATTCGAAGCGATGAGCCTCCTGAAGTAGCTCCTGTAAGACCGGATGAGGCCGAGGTGCGTATAAACTGTCTCGGAAGTATATACCTCCTCGTCTCATGTGATTCGGTCTCTTGCCGGAAGCTATCTCTGCAAATCTTGATCAGCGACCTAGGGCTCTGGATCCTCGTCACGATCGGAGCAACCATGGTAACGAACTGCCTGTCATCGTCCTTGCTCTCGGTCTAACTCGGAGAACCACAGACCAAGTGCATGGCGAGAACCTGGGGTGCCAAGTCCCTCGGACTTCGGCTAAGTGCATCGACCCACATTAGCTTTTCCGGGTGATAGCTAATGGTACAATCAAAATCCTTAGGGCTCCATCCATCTCCTCATGAGATTTAAGTTCCTTAGCGAACAAATATTTGATACTCTCATGGTCGTGAGAATCTCAATGTAACGCCCGTATAGATAAGGCTACCAAATCTTGAAGGCACAAAATAATGACGACAAGTCATATCTTGGTAGTTCTACTCATCTCTCCTCTGACTTTGAAAACACATAAGACTCGGTGTGCGTCTTAACACAAAATAGCGTGAAACTCGTAGTCATGCGTCGGTATAGGCACAATCTGTCCTCTTGAAGGTAAAACCAAAATCGGAGTCACCCTAGTCTCCGCTTCAGCTGGTCTCGTAGTCCTCGGACCACGTGAACTTCACGCCTTTCTGGTCAGGCGTGTAAGCATAGCAATTCGTGAGAAACCCTCAACGTATCTCGGAAATATCGAGCCAAACAAAGGAAGTTGCGAGCCTCATATCGACTCCGTCTACTCCCAGCGGTAACAACCTCGATCTCTGTGGAACCACGGTATACTCCTACGGTGATCGCGTGTCCTAATCATCATCACATAAGATGATCCAAATAAGCACTATTGATCATCACATATAGATGTTCTCGTAACATCTCTAGATCTAAGCAAAGGTGATGTACGTGACTCACCGCGGATCGAAATAGATCACAACATCGTCAACAAAGACAATGGGAACAGTCAAACATTCTAGGGATACCCAAATCACCCGAGTCCATGATAACATCTAGGGCACCATAGCACTAATGGTAAAACCAAGACACATAATGTACGTATCACGGACATTCCTAACAATAAGATCCCCAACAATAAGCAGATCTAATCACCAACGATATATAATCACGAAATAGAACCTCCATTGTGAGAGCAATGCTCTATCACACGAAATATCATACATGTGGGAGCAACACAAGAAATCCTCCATATGTGGGAGCAACGCTCCACCACAATCCGAATATATATCCACAATAAATATGGGAGCAATATTCCGCTACAAACAATCCGTAATATGTGGAAGCGCTCCACCACAAACAATCAGAATATGTGGAGCTCGCTCTACCACAAACGATCCATAACATGTGGGAGCTACGCTCTAACAACAATACATAAGTGCCCAAGCACCTAACTATCGGCTAGGAGGCAAGATCTCTCTCCACGGACCAATGTGGGTAGCCTGGGTATAACCATCGTCCGATGCAAATCAAATCCATAGTCAACTCTATCGTCATCCTAGTGGTCGGTCACCCCACTAATAGGAATAGAGGTTGACGGGGTAAAACAACCAATATCATAATGTAGACCTTTATTCTACATTTAACATAGGTAGAATCATCATGATTACTAACCATACATCCGACATATATGCACACCACATATGTATGATCGTCATAATCCTCCAATTGGTTCACACAATACTCACATCATAGGTATAAATCAAGTGATACCTCCAACAATTATATCTGAACTTCGTGTGTGCATATATCATCATAGGTAAAATTAACAATACCCTCAAACAACACTCACATGACAAATATACACATATGCCAAGAACATAATCAACATATACTTCCAGTAATCAACAAGATACCTCAGATACCACACCAAACACAGATGTACATATCACAACACCGATGTAGTCGACAAGATACTTCCAACATGGCATTCACACCCATGTGCACATACCACGACACATATTTAAATCGATAAGACACCTCCAATATGTCAATCAAACACGTACAGCTAACTAAATAGCTATAATCCACAAGAAACCTACAATAACCATATCTAGACGGAAATACCCTCACTATCCACAAATGAATTATCCATCATAGAACTCCTTCAACTCATAACAATCATATGTACACTTCATAGATATGCATAATCAGCATATTTAATCCAATCTATCACACAAATCATATGCCACCTTCTAAGTTATCCAATTAGGTACATACAGTCTAAAATTAAAGTATCCATAGAATATGATACATCGATCCTCCATAGACTGACCAAAATCGACAATGATATACGATCAACTCAGTCTTTTCCACATCAGTACAAAACATGTACTCAAATGTGCTTTAGATACCAAACTAAGCACAAACTACCCAAAGATTCAGATCGGACCAATAAAGCTAAATCGGTCATCTATTAACTAATCAAGAATACCTTAATCCTCCATAAGCTACTAAGGTATATCAATCTACGACTACCCAAGTCGACAAGCGTAAGTCAGTCTTTCACTGACCCATCTAACAAGAGTAAACCAGTTATCTACTGATGTAATTAATTAAGATAAAATGATATACTACTGGCTAGATCAACATGAAGATATAGATACTATCTACTACCCAGCTAATACTAGCAGAGGCTGGTATGTGCCTCAATATGCTAATCAACTAGTAGTAATAGAAGCTAATACTACTAATGGTGTGATATGAAAAATCAGCAGAGGCCTGTAATCCTTGATCTCTATTCCGGTCTACCATGATCAGTGATTTACCTAACACATAAATTATATGATATATCAACTAGACAGGTACCAATAAATAATGCTAATACAGGTCATAAACTGTAATAGTGAACATGGCATATACTAACAAAAAGGTAGGACAACAGTATACCAACATACCTCCTATAGCTTGGAGATGTCCTGCTGCTGCCAGGTCCCAAAATCCGAAAAGTCACATCGAGAAGACCAAAACACAAAATCCGAAACACCGGAAAAAATAAGTCACGTAAGTCGATCTCTGATACCAAATAAATTGGTACCAGATAAATCTCGAAAATCCAGAACACATAGCAAGTATCGTATACCTGCTCTGATACCACTACATTGTCACATCCGAGTCTCTCCAAGAAATTTTGACATCTCCCTGTCTGTGACAATCGAAACTTTTCTAAACATTATATACTTGACCACATCGGTGGAATAATAACAATAAAGAAAACAAACACCACAGTTAATATCAAATTGACCTACGGTGACACAACCTGTGATAAAATATATATCATACCCACTGGAACAAAACCAAAACACAAAGCTGCTAGCCGGCTACAACCAACAACAAATACAAATACCACATAACAACATCAACACTCCAAAATAAAAGCCGAGTACAGAGCTAAACAAGCTGATACAATAAACAAACAAAACATACGTGAACCGATAAGTCTTCCGATGTGACGTGGGGACCAGCAGACAGGATACTCCAAGCGACACCAAAACCTGGTACCGAAAATATAGAGTCCACGGGGTGAGTTCAACAACTCGGTGAATACCAATAGACATGCCTAGTAAGATATATCTAACGGCAATAAACATGGAATACAACTTCTAATCATATATCTAGGAAAGATGCAAAAGCGAAGGTAACTAAGGGCTGTACTCACGGGAACTCTATCAAACAAAAGGGTCGTCGCCGAAAGTGCCTAAATCACATATGCATGTCAAACATATGCATCAACCAAATATGAAATAACAACAAACACAATCACAAGAAATAAATGCATCGATGCATATGATGTCAATGATAAGTCTGGTCCGATCATCACACAAATGGCGAGGCCAGGTGGGTAGAATGTGACAACCGTGCACTCTGTCGTCCTTGCTCCGATGGTGGCCAAGTGGGCGGGATCTTTGTCCGGAATACTCACACTGTGACCCCAAATCATAAATGGGGAGCTCGATGCTCTCAACTCCCGGTACACGATGGCGGGGAATCACTGCTGGCTAACACGTTGTGTCACACTACCCATGGCGGACCAACGGTGGCTGCAACACACTCTGCCTGAATCGACCACTAACCCATGAGTGGTGGTGTGTGCGAATCCATGTAACTGTGTTCAACAACAATGGAGTCGACTATCGCGCAGATGCAATCATGATGCATGACACTAAGCATGGCCAAAAACTGATCAACATAACCATATCCAAATGAGTACTGTAAAGCGATGGTCACATACCAAGATCTAGAGTACAGTCAGATAGAATATCAATAACCTATGTCCTGAACATAATAAGTATGGAATATCAGTCAGCATAGAAAATCCATATATACATAATATGGGTACCACGGTATCGAATAAGTCAAATCCACGGATCTAGGGTATACAAGTCCTCTAAGGTATAACAACCTAGACCCAAATCATATCCCTCTTCCATAGCATATGTACCAACAATATACACGGATCAAAGAATCAGGGTCTAAACACCCGAATCATATATGATATACAAATAGAGGTACACAAATCTGATATGGCACAAAAACCTAAGTATCGGATAATCTAGATACACAGGCCGGAAACAACAATCCAAATCCTAGTCCTAACCTCAGTAAGCATGGGATGTCACTCTAGAAACTAAGATACTCATGGTAACAAGATAATCATGGCAACAAATCACGAGATATAAGCACGGATACATCACAGGTGACAAACCTAACATGCTATGGATATCAAACAGTGACATATACTATGCATATCCAATGACAATATCATAAAAGATAAGTCAAGAGGTACCCGCCTCCGATATAGATCGAATCGAACCAATCCGATGTCGAGACGCCCGTCTCTAATCACAGTCCTGTAACAACACGATATACAGATTTAGCTAATTACAAAATCAACAACTAGCTAAACCTAGAACCTAATCCAACGTCGATTAGGTCACCCTGTTTAATTCCACATAAATATCCAAACCAAAGTAGATGATAAATCCAATAAGCAATTTGTACAGGAATATATCTTCTAGAATCCAACAAACATAACCACACTCACCTCAAACAGCCCCCAAAACTTCAACCGAAACCTTACTCAGCCGCAAAAATGCATAGGATAGAAATCTGCCTAGAGGAAGTCCATCAAGGAGTTGTTCCTATGCCTCCCACGAGTCCAACATCAGGAAGAACATCACAACGGAAACTAATGAGACCATTATCAATGAATTCTTCAAGATTCCAGACAAGCTTACCTAAATTGATCACCCTCTGGTGGTGGCACTCGAACAGAACAAAGAGGAGGAAAAGGGTAAGGATACAGCCATGATTTCTCGGTTAGAACCTGCTGTTCCGGTGATGCAACATCAATTCCGCAATGTCTCTGCTCTGTGGAGGAAACAAGGCACGAGAGGAGATCGGCCAAAGATGGAATCAGGGAAGGCTTGTCCGGAAATGGGTTGATCGCGAGCGAAGATCGATGCTAGGGCTTGGCTCCCCCTTCCTTGCCGAAGATCTTCCTGTGCAGGCGACAACCTTGAGAGGAAGATGACCCAATAACCTCCGGTGATCAGCGGAGAAGAAAGCAGGATCAGTGACTGCACAACACCTATGTGATCGGACGATGTCCGCCGGCAGCGCAGCATCAAGCAGCGTCGACTCGAGAGGAAGGAGAGGGAGTGGAGACTCGGTCAGGTTGTGAACCCAATATAGGGCTCAGGAAATCGGCAAAATCAGGCGGCGATGTCTCGGCCGAAGGAAGGGCGGCGAGGAAGAAACCGCCGACCCGGCGGTTAGGGCTCGGATCGTCGGCGGCGTCGGGGAGAAAAGAGGGGCGCGCGGGGGATTGGTTCGGGAAGAAACGGCGACACAAGTAAATAAAAAGAAATAAAACAAAATAAAAGGAAAAGGATATATAAATATAATCTTTTCCTCGATTAAATGGGGTAATCTAAACAGGCTTTTCCGGGCCCCATTTTTGTCCCCGCTAACTCGTTCATACGAGCTCCGATAAATTCCCGATAAATTTCCAAAAATTCTAAAAAAATTCCCTTATTAATATTCGTCATTTTCCGGTATTTTACACTTACAACGCCGAATGGACTTACGTTGCCAAGGTTACACACTTGGCAACCGCCGAAACAATGCACAGGGCTTTTTAAGAACCTATCCCAAGGCTCCCCCTACACCTAAGCTCCCATTGAGCTAGGATTTTCCACATAAGGCTTTTTAAGGACCTATCCCAAGGCTCCTCCTACACAAAGGTACTTTCAGGTTTTCCTAACTAAACCTTACTTCTCCCCCTTTAACATCCAAAAGTTCTCCAACAATATCTCAATTATTGAAAACTTGTCGAATGACCCTAAACTCATGTATGTATCACCCATGGATCCATACATCTATATGGTGACGGTCAATCCGGTCTTGAAAACACTTTGGTGGTATCGATCGGCAAGAAGTACCGATCGTTGCCCCATAACGAGCTTCGAGACATTACGTGCTCGTGAGCGATGTTACCGGTCGGTAGTAAGCGCGATCGGCGGTACACTATTCATGAAAAAATCAGCCTTTTCGGCCAAATGCGCAGAAATTCCACAGACCTCCAAAAATCCCCAAATTTTGTGGAGAGGTCTATTATATCAATATCTACTTGGGAAAAATATATATAAAAATATATCTATCACCAATCCCAAGATTGACATAAAACACAAAACTAGCTAAAAAGTTCAATTGAACCTTGACCTAAAATCCTAGTTTTGGCTTCCTCTTGATGTATTTGCCCATACTAACCCACAATGCATCCCTAGCATTGGTTTATATGGCATCTATACATCCAAAACTAATTATCATGCTATGTGACCCCAATGTCATATTTTCAAGCATGAAACACAATCCATGTGTGCCAATTCCCTAGGTTTGAGACTCAAGTCTGTCTCCAAACCACTTGGCACATTCCATGACCTAACCTAGACTCTCAAGTAAGACCCACCTGAGATCCATTGGCCATGAGTCCCAAATTGTCTCTTAGAGCTCCCCCTAGAGCTCTTAGCCTTAGCCACCTCCCTAGGTGACTCATCCACAATGGCTAGGCCACATCGGTCCACCCCCGGTGACACTTGGCCTACAAACGTAACTTTCTTAACCTTGGACACCTTATCCTTGGTTAATTTCTTCTTACCATTAAATGACTTTCCCTTGCCATTAATTGACTTCTCCTTGCTATAGTCATATGCAACCCTAGCATAAGACTTTCCCTTAGCCTTGGAGACCTCTCCCTTGCCATGATCATTTGCCACCCTAGCATATGAACTCTCATTGGCCTTGGAGGGACTAGATCGGTATCCCAAGCCCGATCTATCATTGTTGGGTCTTTGGCTACCCAACATCATCCTTAATTCCTTAGATCCAACATTGAATCTCTTAAGGAATTGTTCCAACTTATCAAGCTTTCCCCTTAAAGCTTGATTCTCCTTCTCTAGGTTTCTAACCCTAGAGTTAATTTGTCCAAATTGGACATTCCTAGACCTACCCTTCCTAGGCATGTGTCTCCCCTTCTTGGGATTAATGCCTTGGTTCTCTATTACCTTCTTCTCCTTAGGTAATGAGAATTTAACTTTTCTAGGTCTATCATGCATAGGTCTCCTAGGGTTATGATCAACATTTACCCTATTTTTATCATGATATTTAAATCCAAAATTTTGCATGGGCATACAATGATAATCACAATCATATCTCCTAGCATGCATGGGAACATGAAAATTTGAATTGCATTTCAAATTAGGGTATACCTCCCTTACCCTTGAAGCTCCCCCTTGATTTGAGCTCTTCTTCTTCTTCTCCCATTTCTTTAGATGCGCAAGCTTCTTGATTTCCCTCTTCTTGGGACATTTTGTGTGGTAGTGGCCCTTCTCCCCACACGTGAAGCATGTAATGCACATTCTCCTCCTTTGGGCTTCTTCATTCCTACAACCCATGTTAGTATTCAAAATAACTTGATTGGGTTTAGGAGTTACCTTCTTCTTACCCAATGGACACCTACTCTTGTAGTGTCCCTTCTCATTGCAACCGAAGCAAATGATATGGTCCTTTGACTTTGCTTCGGTGGAGGTGCTCACTAGGTTGACCTCCAAGATCTCTTCTTCCTCCGTCTTGGATTCTTCTTCAACCCTTGAGGATGTTGACGATGCTTCTTCATCCTCCTTCTCCTCCTTGGAAGTTGAGCATGACTCAACTTCCGTTTGCTCCTCTTCAACTTGAGCAACTAGACCCATCTCAATGGGTTCTTCGTTCTCTTGTGTAGGTTTAGGTTCTTCTTGTAGAACCATCTTCACCTTGCTCCACAACTCGTGGGCGTTCTTATACTCACCTACACCATTTATCACATGATTAGGCAAAATATCAATCAATATAGATATTACCTTTGAATTTGCCTTTGATCGTGTGGTTTGCTCTTCCGTCCAATGTCGTGGTCGGAGCCTTTTTCCCTTCTTGTCACTTGGGACTTCGAACGGGTACTTGATCACCATCATTGTAACCCAATCCGTATCGAAGAAGACTTCCATCTTCATCATCCAAAATGTGATGTCCCCAAGGCTTCCTCCTTCAAACTTTGGCGGTTCTATCAAGCCGGTCATCTTGTGCTTCCTTGGCGGTTAGTCCAACGGAGAGCGTCCTCGCTCTGATACCACTTGTAGGGGATCAGTGGCCGACTAGAAGGGGGGTTGGATAGCTAGGTCACCCCCAACTTCTTTTCCTTCTACACTATTGTTAGTATACGCAGCAGAAATCTAATACTAACTACAAATATGAATACAAAGAAAGCTTAAGACAAGAATAAGAAATGCAAACCAAGCTACACGATCATTTACGTGGTTGAGATAAGCTCCTACTCCACGGCGTGTCCGTAAGGTGGACGATCCCTATCCGTCGGTGGATTACTCCCGGAAGATCTCCGGCTAGCTCAAACCTCCTTGTGGGTGGAGAAACCTCACCACAACCCTCACAAGAGCTCCTTTGACGCTAGGGCACAGGTAGACTACTAATAGAGATTAACCACCTCTATTTCGTCAACTCAAACCAAGCTCCCAAGCTTTGGTTTTATAGGCCACGGGTTGGAAAACCCCGCCTACCAATCGACTGCTAAAACATGCAGTCGACTGCCCTCTGTGGAAATTCGACCGTTACATCCCAACGGTTTGATTCCACACATTTTGTTCGCTGCCAGTCGACTGCCCCAGTCGACTGCACCAGTCGATTGCTAAAACATGCAGTCGACTGCTACAGTACGGCTACAGTGGCGCTACAGTACTGCTACAGTAAAACCCTAAAAACTAGGATTTTACTCCGAGTACAATCTCTCGTGCACTCGTACCCTCACCCTTATGACTCACTTGATGCTTCCTTTGCAGGTTTGACCTTTTACCTTCAAGCCTACTTCCTTTGGCTCTCGTCCCTCGGATGCATTCAAGCCCGCGGCTCGTCCCCAATGCCATCCTTAGCGTATGCCTCGAAGTCGCTTCCCTAGGCCCTTGTCCTCACTGCCTTGTTCATGGTCCCTCAGATGCTCCATCCTTCATCAGACCCGAAGCCATCAACCTGAGTCACATGTGTATCCTGCAAACCTGCACAACTCAAATACACATATCAAATACAAGGATGAACCTAACTTAAACCCTTTGCCCAAACACCAAAACACATGGTCGCACGGACCATTGGGATTGCTCCAACAAGTTTTTGATGTATGTCAAAGGAGAAGAATGTAGGGTTTAAGTTAGACATTCATTACCTAAAGGGGGAGTTTACCCTCTAGGAAAGGGAGAAAATAAAGGAAACCCTTATTCATGCTTTGGCATGAAGACGAAGTTTAAGCTATGGGATTTGCCTAACTTAAATGCATTGTTAAACATCAAAAAGGGCGAGATTGTTGGTGCAATTTCCCTAGGTCAAAGTTAACCAGTTTGACTAAGCTTAAGTTTTGATATTTGACAATGTATGGAGATTGCGGTTGCAATTGTTCATTTGGGGAGATTATTGGTGTAATCCCCCTCTAGTCAAGGGTTGACCAATTTGATATGAAGAAGAGTCGAGTGGGTCAAAGTTGACCGGATACTTGACTGGAAAGTCCTGGTGAGTGAAGCTAGATGAAAACCCTAGTGAGTGAAGCTAGGTAGAAGGAAAATCTTAGTGAGTGAAGCTAGGTGAAAGCCCTAGTGAGTGAAGCTAGGCAAAAGGAAAGTCCTGGTAAGTGAAGCTAGGTGAAAGCCCTAGTGAGTGAAGCTAGGTAGAAGGAAAGTCCTGGTGAGTGAAGCCATGTGAAAGCCCTAGTGAGTGAAGCTAGGCAGACGAAAAATCCTAGTGAGTGAAGCTAGGCATGTGGAGGTCCAGGTGGGTTAAGGTTGACCAAACATCTAGCGTTGGTAAGTCCAAGTGGGTTAAGGTTAACCAGACACTTGACACGAGATGGTAAGTCCAAGTGGATCAAGGTTGACTGGACACTTGGCGTAAGAAGAAAAGTCTAAGTGGGTCAAAGGATTAACCGAACACTTAGTGAAGAAGTCCCAGCAGGTCAATGTTGATCAGATGCTAGGCAATGAGGAGTCGCAACAGGTCGAGGTTGGTACGTGTTAGAGTGTATACTAATAGTCTAGCCTTTGTATAAATATATAAGAATTACATTGGTCAAATGCCTACATTTATGCTAAGTGTAGTTGTCCATTTAATTTATATTGTAGATAACATGGTGTGAGAAGACACACAGAAGATTATGTTATCAGATCCTTATAAATTATAAATAGTTACTCACAACCAAGATGGAATGGGATAAACCATTGGAGTGGTTGTAGTGTAATTAGGTATTAATTTATCTTGACTAATAAATTACACTAGTACACTATGAGTGTATTGAGTAGGACCAATTGAGGTAGTATCTTTTTATACTGACTATATAAAAGAACAATACCTCTGTTATTATGAAAGTGTGTACTCTTAATCATGATATAATAACAAGCACTTATACTTAGTATTTATTTCTTTGATTTATCAAAGGGCAATATTTAGCTCGTTAAATCAATAGGCTCGATAAGTTGGGAAATGATATTATTTGTATAGTGTGTTGTTGATAATAGAATGAAACTGTGTCCTAGTAATCTAGGTTGATGATGTCCCCTTGAGGAGCTTATAAGGATTGTCATGTAAACCATGCAGGTGGACTTAGTTCGACATGACGATAAGGTTGAGTGGTACTACTCTTGGAGCTAGATATTAATTAAGTGAGTTGTCAGTAACTCATTTAATTAGTAGACATTCAATATCTTAAACACAGGGAGACTAACACACTCATGATAAGAAGGAGCCCATATAGTAATATGGGATTAGTGCGGTAGTGCAATAATAACTCTTTAGTGAAATGAGATATTATTGATGAACTTGAGTTGGGTGTTCGGGGAAAACACGGGAAGCTTAAGCTCATCGGGAGACCAAAACCAATTCCTCCTCTCGGTCCCTATTGTAGCCTCTTATTTATAAAGTCTTATATCCACTCAAACCCAACTTCTTACCCACCTTAAGGTGGCCGGCCAAGCCAAGCTTGGAGCCCAAGCTAGGGTCGGCCAAACCAAGGTTAGATGGGTTCAAGTTGTGGCGAGCTCTAGCTTGGAGCCCAAGCAAGGGTGGTCGGCCACATTGAATTCAAAAGGAAGTTTTATTTTGTAAAATCTTTCCTTTTATAGAGATCCATTAAAAGGATGATTTTAATATAAAACTTTCTTTTTTTTTAGATCGGTCATAAAAGGAAATAAAAGGAAGTTTTTATTTTGTTAAAAACTTTCCTTTTATGTTGGTTTTAGAAGAGAGTTCTAAATTTTAAAATTTTTTCTTTTATAACTTCTACAAAGGAATAAAAGAGAGATTTGAAATATTTCCTTATTTGTAGTTATCTATAATGTGAAAGAAAGATTTTAATTTTTTGATAAAACTTTCCTTTCTTGAAACCATGTTTTATTTTAAATCTTATCTTTTATAGATATCCAAAAAAGGATTTAAAAAAGAGAAATTTTAATTTATAAAACATTCCTTTTAGAACTATCCACAAAAGGAATTTTTAAAAAAGAGATTTTAATTTTTATTTAAAATCTTTCCTTGCTTGGAGAACAAGCATGTGGTCGGCCATGACAAGAAGAAAAGGAAGTTTTAATTTTTTGTTTTAAAACTTTCCTTTTTAGTCATTGGCAAGGAATATAAGGAAGTTTTAATTATGTTTAAAACTTTCCTTATTTGCCAAAACCAAGGAATATAAAAGAGAGGATAGAGGTGTCTCACCTTACAACAATACATCTTCTATTCCTCTCCTCTCTTTTTTGGTGGTGGCCAGCCCTTACTTTTTCTCTCTTCTCCTTTGTTTTCCCTCTTGGTGGTCGGCGGCATATTGGTGTGGAGATCCATTGATGGCCAATTGCTTGAAGGAGATGAAGAAGAGAAGGAGGTTCTCTTGTCTAGTATCCCTTGGAGGAAAGTTGGTGGCCGAACTTCATCATCTCTTGGAGAAAGTTGGTGGCCGAAACTTGAAAGAAAGAAGAAGGCTTGGGTGGATTCTCGTCTTGGTAGATCGTTGCTCACACGACGTCCGAGATAAGAAGAGGAATATAATAGAAGATCAAGAGGTCTATAAGTTACAAGAAGTATAACTAGTTATTAGTTTCCGCATCTTAACTAGTTCATCTTTTGTATAGATCTTGAAAAACCAAACACAAGAGGTTATCGATTTTAATTATCGTTTTTGTTATCGATTTTCGTTTCGATTTCATGTTTCGATAATGTGTTTCTATTGAGGTCTCTATTGTTAAACCTTGTTTATTGTAAGAAGTTTAAATATCCGATTTCTTTGAAAGACTTTGTCTAAGCAGTGGTAGATGATCTCATACCCAAGAATAGGGATGCAAATGAACCAAACGGTTCGTGAGCTATTCAGAGCTCGATTCGGTAAAAGGCTCGTTCGAGTTTGTTCGTTTATCTTATCGAGCCGAGCTCGAGCTCAATTTCGAGCTCGACAATTTTATCGAGCTGAGCTCGAGCTTAAGGATATTCGGCTCGTGAGCTCGCGAACATGTTCGTTTATAGACTCGCAAGCTAAAAAATGAGCCTTAAACCGAGCCAAAAATCGAGCTCTAAAACGAGCCTTAAAATGAGCTTTAAAATGAGCCAAAAAATAAGCTCTAAAACGAGCCCGAGCTCGCTTAACGAGTTAGGCTCGTTAACTTTGATAATCGAGCTAATAACGAGCCGAGCTTAAACTATTCGCGAGCTTGATAATTCTAAAATGAGCCGAGCTCCAGCCTTATGATAAAAGCTCTATTCGAGCTCGAGCCGAGCTCGAGCCCGAATATAACTTAAACGAGCCTAGCTCGAGCCTAATACTGTTCGGCTTAGTTCGACTCGTTTACATCCCTACCCAAGAAGGCCTAGTGCCTCGCCACGTTTGACCTGGAAGTCGATCCTTGAAATAGATATTTGATCAACTTCTGTAATATGGTTTAACTTAGGAAGATCACATCGGTTGAACTTGAAGTAAGAATGTTAAGTTTCGTTCCCAATTCAAGTTTAACTTCTAAAGGGAAAATTTGGATTAATAATGTTAAGAATCGTTTGCAATCCAAATTTAACTTTAGTAGAACACATGGGTAGCTAGGATAGTTCTATGCTTGTACAAATTTTTATACAGGGGAACTAAGACGGTATTCCGAGTAGCAACCAACAAAGGGAACCCTAGACCTAGGTTTGGTAGTTAGGGTTCGGTAATCGATTACCATAGCTTAAGCGATTATGCTAATCGCTTAAGCTCCGAATCACGAGAAAACATGCATAATCGATTGGGACACTGTAAGCGATTAGGGTAATTGCTTACGATGCCTTTTGGTTGGAAGATAATGTTTATGTTCGAAGCTTAAGTGATCAGGTTGATCGCTTAAGTTATTTCTCGCGATTGAACAGAATATTACGAATCGGTCTGGCTAATCGATTCAGCAATGCTTAATTGACTAAGGTAGTGGATTAAGGTTGAAAATATAGTCGTTTATGCAAGTTATTGACGTGGTAATCGATTAAGGGAATTTTTAATCGATTAAGGCACCAACGATAACCTTAGAAAAGGGTTTTTCGAGTACGATTATCAGGAGCGCTTACACAATTCTTCTCCACACATTTCGCCAGATCTTGAACTTTAGAAGACAAGTGTTGTAGCACTTTCCAACTGGTCCAGAGGCATCCATAAGTAACAAGAGATCAAACAAGAAGATGTTTTGAGTTGTATTTTTATATTTACTTCTTATTTAGAGTTGTATTCTTGTTCTTGTGTTGTACGATACTTCTCTTCCTTCGGTTGTTCTGAGAAGGAGTTGTTTTTCATAGTGGAGAGTGTGTTGTGTGTGGATCCTCGGATTAGTCACATCTTTTTGAGGTGGATATCAAGTAAATCTACTTGTTAACATTAGAGAGCTTGACTTCGAGTTTTATTCCGCTGCACATCATCTACGAAGCAAGCGAACGAATGCAACAAGCTATTCACCCCCTCCCCCTCTAGTTTCGAAGTGTCCCAACAAAGTTATCAAAGGATATACTCATACGAACATCTGCACTTCCGATTGGACTTCCAAACGCTGCGGCTTCCTGCTACAACTCTGTTGCGACGCTGCTACACTCATCTACTACTAAGAAGCCGCCCAAACACCAAGCTCAAGCCGACCATACTAAAAGGGTGTTTGGTAATCTTTTCATTTGTGTACTTAATTACTGCAAAAGGACAAATGCAAGGTGTTGCAGTTGTTCCAAATTTTTTTTGCACTTGATTCCCTCTTCCGGAGGTATCGGAAGATGTGTTTTAGTGTATTACCCGTTGATAGGTCTGCGAGACCTGGGTCTTGGAGTAAGAGTTACCGAAGGTTCTGAACCAAGTAAACCGACTGTGTCTGATTTTGTCTTCTAACTTGTGTTTTTTATTTATGTGTTTTCCGCTGCATACTTTGCTTTTAAATTAAAAAAAAAAAAAAAGTTTTAAAAAAATCACGTGATTCACCCCCCTCCCAAGACAAAAATGAATTTAGACTTAAGTCTAATCTAATAGAGAAGTTAGAATTAGGGGTTAAGCTTGAAGTTAGTACAATTTACCAAAATACGCCTATTAGTGAAGAATTAAATAATGTGTATGATAATCTAAATTATTATGAAATTATCCCTAGCATGGTCCATGACAATCTAGATTTTGATCAAGTCAGTTAAGAATTCGATCAAATCGGCATTAACTTTGACTTGGTCAGATAGAACATTGACCAAATCAATTCAAATAAATTAATTAATTCAAAAAATTTAAAATAAAAAATCACAAATAATTAATTCAAACATTAAATAAATTTTAATTTAAAACTTAAAAAAGAGAAAATAGATTTAGATAAAATCAATAAATACCTTAATAAATTATTTAATAATCTAGATAATATAATTCTATCCAAACCCAAGATAATTTAATTAACAAAAAAATTAAATTTTAAAGATAAGAATATGATAAAACTAATCAATTCAAATAATAATATAAATTTAAAAGACAAAGAAAATATAAGGATAAAATCAAACACTTTGATAAAATCAAAATCAAATTTAACAAATTCAAAATTAAATATTAAAGATAACATCTTAGACAAAGATTATCTAGCAAATTCAAAATTAATAATTAATAAAAATTTAAATATTAAAGATAAACCTTTAAAAAATATAATTCAAACAATTTAACCAATTCGAAATTAAAAATTGATAAAAACTTAAGCATTAAAAAAATCTCATAAAGAAAGATAATTCAATTAACTTAATAAAATTTAAATTGAAATAGAATTTAAATATTAAGTACACTCCTTTAAAAAAGACAATTTAACCAATTTAATTAATTTAAAATAAAAAATGTAAATTCAACCTAAATTATAATTAATTAAACTTTAACTAAAACTTAATTAAATTAAACTTAACAAATTAAAGAAAGGGTTCCTAAAGCTTGTCTAACCAAATAAGTAGAACCAAACCAACTCCACATAAATCTAAACAAAAACCTAAAAGGAAAATTCATGATTGAGGGGAGGCTCCTAATTAGTTGACACCTCTAAAATAATAATATACCCGGCTGGATAATTAGGATTAGGTTAAATAGAAACAAAAGTTTAACTTGATAAAAAGTAATGGAAAAGTTTTGGATTATAGTAGGCTAGGAAAACTCTATCTATACATGTCTAGGAAGATATGACTTCGACCTGGTGCATTTGGCTTAGTGGAACTAACTTAAGCTATCACTAACTAATCCTAACTGGTTAGATCAAAATTTTGTTATTAAGTTCAGTAGATAAAATTATTTAAAAAATTTCGAAAACATGCTTACTTTAATGATGTCTAAGTGACTTACCACAGCTTAGAAGTTTATCCAAAAAATACCTGTTTATTGAACCCAAAGATAAAACTTGAATCTAACACAAGTTAAATCAAACTTGTAATTTAACTTAACTCATCTAACAAAATGGATCTCTTTGTCTTAAAACTTAGACTGGGTGAGATTAATAAGAATTAAATTAAAATAAAATAAATACTAACATTAATTTAATTAAACTCTAAAATCAAAATTGAATAAACATATATTAATTAGCGTATTACATATAAATTATTTTAAAAATTACTTTAAAAATATTTTAAAAATAATTTAAAAATTCTTTTAAAAAATATTTTTAAAAATCTTTTAAAAATTCTAAAAAAATTCTTTTAAAAATTATTAAAAAAAAATTTTAAAATTATTTTTAAAAAATTATTTTAAAAATCTTGTAAAAATTATTATTTTAAAAATATTTTAAAAATTCTTTAAACTCTAAACTTAGTTAATACTAATTTGACGTAACTTAAGTCAAATCTGATCAAACCTTAAAGATCAAGTAAATGAAAATTAAATTATAATTAATACTTTCAATACTAAAGTTAAATTGTTGTAATTAAATAAGTATTAAATTATTGAATTGAGTTAAGTAGAAGTTAATCAATAAACTATTGATAATGATTAACTATTATTGAGTTAGTAACAAATTATTTCTTAACTTAATCCAAGGTTAATAATTGATTAAATTATTAATTTAAATAATTAATGGTTAATCAAACTTAATAGGGGATTAATAAAAAATGCAAGTTGTTGAAATAATATGTCTTTTTTAATATTCCCAACACTATTTCCCCTAAACACTTAGGAGAAACTTCTCATAGCTAACAAAGACAATCAAAAGGTGCTAGATTAAGGAAAGACCTTGAACATATGTTGCACATTTTAACATACTCAAACCCTCATATAAATTAAGGTGGAGTGTTAATTTAAGGGGGAGTGTTAAATTAAGGAGGAGGATATTTGGAAACTCCTTTCAAATGAGTTCCATTTCATTTTTTTACAAAGTGTTCATAAAAAATATTTTGAAACCTTACCTACTTTGTAAATAAAAAAGCAATATTTGTTTTGAATAATAAAATAAAAATATTTTGCAAATTGCATAAAAGCTACTTTGAAAAATTTGAAAGATATTTCTTGATAAGTTTTGAAAAGGTTTATCAAATTTGGGTAAAAATCTCATTTTACAAAATGTACTGTTTTTGTTTTTATTCAAACACTGAAAAATCATTTGCAAAATGCTTTATTTTTGAAAATTCCTTTCAAAATTTCCTTGTTTATTTTGAAAATCTCTTTGAAAGGTCTTGCAACGTCTTTATGTAAACTGTTTTGAAGAGTATTGTTTTAATAAACTTGCTTTTAAAAAAAAGACACTTTTGAAAAATACTTTTTGCTTTGCAAAATGTTTTTACAAATTATAGTATTTTTGAAAATATTTTATAAATTTTGAAAAAAAATCCTTTCAAAATTACTTTGATTTTTTTCCATTTGCTCCTCCCTAACATGAACCTGAGATTTTACTTTTGCAAAGTTTTTATTTGAAAACATTACTTGTAATTTTTTTTTCAAAAGATAACACTTTTTATTTGAAGTAGTTGGTTTTTCAAAAACTTGTTTGAAAAACTAAGGGTGCATTTGGTTTGCATGTTTTTTTTTTTTTTTGAAAAATGAGCATTTTCTAAAAAAATAAAAAAATAACTTTTAGACATTCTCTATTTTTTAGAGAATATTATCTATTTTTTAGAAAATAGACATGAAAAATGTAAACCAAACATCATTTTTCAGAAACGCGCACTTTCTAGAAAATGAAAATGGGAAATGTATAAACTTAATGCACCATAAGTTTGCAAAGTCCTTTTTGCTAAATCTTTGTTTAATTATTTTTTGCTTTATGCATTAATTTTTTTTATGTATGCCAAAGGGGGAGGATAGTGGGTTAGGTTAGAAAAAATAATATTGAATTAACTCGCTTCACTCAATTTAACTCAATGCTTGCTTAATTACATTTTTTTCTAACTTTAATCTAGATTATCAATACATTAAAAAGGGGAAGATTGTCAGTACAGGTTACACTGAAAATCAGGTTATGATATATGACAAATAAATTAAAGTTAGATGTATTATTTTTCTAACATTTCTACCAAGTATGTAGGAGTTGACTGGTATAAAGGATTTGACACCAAGCTAAAATCCAGCTAGGTCCGTGGGACCCGATAGCTGGTGGGAAGTCCAGATAGGTCCGTGAGGCTCAATATCTAGCGTGAAGTCCAGTTGGGTCCACGAGACCTAAGAACCGGCCGAAGTCCAGTTGAGTTTGGGACCTGAGAACTGGCAGAAAGACCTAATGGGTCAAAGGCAAGTCAAGCGACTACAGTTGATAAATAGAGGTAAGCAATTAGAGGAGAGATTTAGTGAGGACATGCTCCCTGTCAAGGGAACTATAGATGTCGGTCCAGCTTAGGTCCATTTGGGAAACCTAAGATGAGACCTTGATTAGATCTTGGTCTAGGAGAGACATGATCTAATTACTACTACTTTATTGTGTTGTGCTAACTCTATTTTGTACGGTAAATATATTTTCTGTTATCTGAACTAACCTTTTTTTAAAGAAAGAAGCTGCTAAAGAAAATGGAAGTTCGGGCACCCAGAAGGGATATGGGCACTCGGACCAGTTCACCCGGGCGGTGCCGTAGGCACTCGGGCAGTTCAGGCGCCCGGAGTTGGTCTAGGCACCCAGACCAGAAAACTTATCCAGGAGCTGAGTTAGTCCGCGTTAACTGGTCTAACCACGTCAACATGGTCCAGGCGCCTAGAGGGGTTCTAGGCACCCGGAATGAGCCTATATAAGGGCCTTCGACTAGGAGCTTCAGAACATCATCTGCTACTAGTTTCATTTCTGCACAGTATCCGGAAAAGCTCCTATGATGTTGTAAAGCTCCTCCGACAACCAATGACCAAGATTTGTTTATTTTCTCTGTTGTCGGTAATATTTCCTTGTAGTTCTTATACTTAATTCTATAATCATTTAAGCTATTAGTGGATTGCCCAATGAAAATACTCGACAAGTGTGAGTCTTGGAGTAGGAGTCGTCGAAGAGTCTGAATCAAATAAAATTACTTGTGTTAGCATGTGATTATCTTTTTTTCTTCTAGTTTTTTTCTTTTATTCTTTCGTTGCGTACTTTTGCTTTAATTCACAAGTTTTCAAAAAATGCCCCTATAGTGTATTTACAGTCCTATATGACTCTTACCCTTGACTAAATGTATGATACTATTAAAATGTTAACTATAAATGAAAAGAACAATATGCATGATTACTAGAAAAAACTTGAAAAATAAAAAGAAGAGTTTAATAAAGTTTTAACTAAAAATATAAAATTAAAAAATAAAATAGAAATATTATAAAAGAATCATTCAGGCTCAAATTTGTACAAATTCTAAAAAGAAACGTCAGATATAATGAAAAACTTAACTAGTATATTAGAAATTAAAGGGATCAAATTATAAAAGTGTCAAAAATGATATTCTTAGAAAATATTTAATCAATCTAATAGGTAAAAATTTATTTTAGATTCTAAAATATATTCTGACCTATTAGATCTTTTTGGGGTTTAATTACTACAAATTTAATATGCTTTATTTTTTAGCAAAATTATTTTTTTGTAAATCTTTCTGTTCAATTTTTTACTTAAATTTTTTTATGATAAATAAAAATGGTATATGTTAATAAAAAAATTTTCAAATGTTTTTGACTGTTACTTAATTTTTTTATAAATTAGTGAAAAAACATATTTTTAAAATTAAAAATGTTTTGGAAATTAAATTCTCAAAAATTAATTTAATTTTTAGATAATCATTATATTTCCTAGAAAAATTAGTAAAAATGTTAGAAGTCAAAATATATTTTTAAGCATTTAAATTAAAAAATACTTTTTAATTATAAGAAAAATAGTTTTCTCGTGAAAATTTTTAATTATAATCTAAATGATTCTATTTGACTTTATTTTTTTTTTTTAAAATTAAAAATAAAATTTAAATTTTTTTTGATAAATCAAAGATTTTAATACTTAAAAATTATTTTATTTGTAAAGTAATTTTTGGTAAAAATTTAAAATATTGGATCATCTGGTACAATCCATAGAAAAATGTTAAGATTTTTCCTCTACCTATTTTTTTCCCCTATTTTTTTTGGTGTTATCAAATGGGAAGAGTAAATAAGTGTTAAATTTATGAGAAAATTTAATTGCAATGTTATGTACTTAATTGTAAATCAATGTTATAATTGTTTCTTTTTATACAATTACTTGTTTGATTATCCTAATTAAATTTAGGTTGGCACATCAAAAGAGGAAAATTATAAATACCTCAGATTTTTTTTTTTTTTGATGTTGATCAATCGAGTTAAGTTAAGATTTGTGGATTTGATGTCTTATATCTAAGTGTGCAGGGATTTAGGAACATAAAAAGTTGAGCCGAAACACAGAAAGATAGCATGGAAAGGGAGTCGACGAGCTCGGTGCATCTGAGGGATGAGGAGATGCGGAAGAGTACACCGATGGAGCGAGAAGAACGCGCGCTACTTATTTGAGGGACGAGAAACCGGGGAGGAATTCTGCTCAAGAAGATGGTCAGAGTTGGGTTCGAGTGAGCTCAACTCCGGATGATAAAAGATCACTCAAGCGAGCGGGATTCAAAAATGGTCAACTCAAAAGTTGACCATAAAGACTCGAGGTGTCTCAGTTGACTTGAGGTGCCTCGAATGCCCAATAGAACAACTGCTGTAGAAGTGACTTGAAGCACCTTAGTTGATTGGAGGGGTCTCAAATGAATAGTGGTCGATGTGCCTCCAGTTAATCAGAGGCACATCCAATGCCACATCATCAATGGTCACTTATGACTAGAATATTATAAATAACACCCAGGAGTTCAACAACACACTCAATATATATTTTTGGGCTTCCAATTGCTATAAGGAGCTTCTCCATCTCTGACATTAACACATTACTCACACGTTCTAGAAGGGGATATCAAGGGGCATTTGTCTTAGTCCAACGATTCTTTATATGGAAAGATTGCACCCACTAAAAATTGATCTTAAAATCTATTGCATCAAACTCCCAATAAAATATCAACTGTGTTAGCATTTGGGGATAAATTTAATATTTTATCCACTTAAATAAAGAATAGGAATGTACCTAATGATTATAATTAATTAGAGATAAATTTTTTATTAATGAATAAAATTATTTTTTTTTTAATTTTATTTATATCCAAATATGTGAAACTGACTCTAAGTGTTTAAACTAGTTTATGATTATATTTGAATTAGCGGTGAAGGATCTATTTTGGCATATTGGGTGTCTTATATATAAATCAATGTTTTTGAAAAAGGACCTCAAGAAAAATTCCCTAGATCATGATTACTTTACTTATGTTTTGATGATGGATTATTATTGTATAAGTTTTTAGATTTGTATAAAAAACTTTAAGTTAGGGTAGATTTTGAAAAAAGAAACAATAATAAGTTAAGCTATTTTTTCACCTTTATTCGAAATTGATGGTGCTCTCCCGCTTATGCCTCTTCTGTCCTTGTCCCATTAGAGCTGCGGGGTGTCAGTTCTTCGATCAATCAGATCTCGATCTTTTGCGGGTTAAAACATATCCCCGGAGTTACGGTGCCATATAAATACATCTAAGTGATCACTCAGATACTTAATTATGGTTCGATTATTAGATATAACATATTTACAGGAGTTTTCCTTTTAAATGAAGGGCGTAATCAAAGGATACTGAGCTTTTGGGTAGATCATCGCGTGCATTTTCCGATTTATCCTGGTAGTCGGTAGAAAGCTTTCG
Source organism: Zingiber officinale (assembly GCF_018446385.1). NCBI lineage: Eukaryota > Viridiplantae > Streptophyta > Magnoliopsida > Zingiberales > Zingiberaceae > Zingiber > Zingiber officinale. The sequence goes on along the minus strand of NC_055995.1, from coordinate 90,547,084 downwards.
TAACACGAGTGACCGATGAAAAATTTCTGTAGGACGTGATTGGTGATCACTTAAAAATAATCAATGAGACTAATTAAAATTATTATTATTATTATTTTTTTACGAAGTAAAATATGTTAGCAGGTGTCAACGTGGTTGACATGATCTCTCCCATGGTTTACTCATCTTGGAGTCGAAGTAAAGAGACTCGCGGGGCATGAGCAAGAAGAAAGATGATTTAGAAAGTGATATTCATTTATAATCACCCAACCTTATATAACAAATGGAAGGAAATATCTACATGGTCTAATAGGAAGGTCATGCTAACCATCGCCACACAAGTGGCGAGCCTAGAGTTAACTGACAAAGTGATGCAAGGTTGAGCGTTAAGGGGACAATAGTCGCGTTGTACATGTATCTGGCTGACATGGCCACGCCATTGGTGAGATGCTGCCCTCGACTTCGATCGATGGGGCCATGAGCAATTTGGATAGTCAGTACAATCGTTGCGGTTGTTAGGAATTATAAGAGGTTAAGGTTAGAGAGAGTCAACCCAAGAGGGGATATATGTTACTTAGGGGGAGAGAGAAGTGGCTAACCCCAATTTTTGTCTCCTAATATATCAGAATTTGTTCTAAATTTAATTTGTTTATATATAGCTAAGTTAAGCAATTATCGGCGTGTAATGATAAAAGCATCTTCTTAATTTTTTGGAACATTTAAGGATCAAGGGTCTGACAAATTAACGGATGATTTTTTTTTAATATTTAATTGACCTAAGATGACTGGACTGATGGGACGCTAATTGTCAGTATTTTCTAATTTATCCTGATAAATAGAAAATATTTATGGTACTGGACCAGTCCCTCTCTAACTAAAGAAAACGTAAGTGAAAATAAAATATTATTAGAGGTAGTAATTTAAAATTTTGTTGAGATTTACTTATGTTGGATTACAGGGATTGGGCTAGTGACCCAATTGGCCCGCTAAGATATAGAATTTAGATTTGAGGATTATTTTTGGATTGATTTTAAATTGCGATATTAAAAGTTCAAAATGCATACGACCAGAGAGTGTAATGGAGCCTAGGAGATGTCTTAGAGTGTGTTTAACGAATGTTAAGGAAGAAAATCATTGCCAAGTGAACAATGATATTGTCACTTACGATGCTATACATAATACATCTCAATCTTCGAAGCTCATTTGCATTACCTCGACCTCCACCGTTCTACTCTTCTTACCTTCATTCCTCGCAACAAAATGCCATTTACACCATCACTACGCATAGAAATATAGTAAAATATATAATAAGTTAAGAGAGGCTACAAGTTCTTAGCTTGTTGTTAGTTGTTACAATTCAAGCAAAAGTCTTTGTAAACAACTTTGACATCCTCTTCGCTCGTTCTCCGTTTTGCTCGACTCTTTATCCTCCATAGTTAGACATACGAATCTTAGTGCTCAAATAATACATTATACCACTTTGAAGTGCAAGGGAAACTTAGAAAAAGTCCAAGATTCTCATCGTCGATTCTTCAAGAAGACAAACCTTCACTCAATTATTTTTTTTTTTTAATTTTGAAATTGTCTCATTTATTTATTGCTTTCTTTTACCAAACGAAGAAAGTGTTGGTGGGCCCCTTCCCCGCACTGTCCAGTCAACTCCTCTTTGACCCCAGTGCAGCTATCGGACCCACCACCAGCCCCCCTCTCCTCCCTTCTTTCGAACGCTTGTCGCTGAGTCGCTGACTATTCCCAATTGGCGGGCCCCATCTTCTTCCTGCCATCAAAGTCGGGGTGGGTAGGCGACTGGGTGGACTCCGAATCGCTATCCCTCCTACTCCACGTGAATCGCACGTGCCCCACTGGACTTGACTTGCAGGGGGCGCACCAAAATCTTTGATTGGGATCCGATTCGCGAATGCTCTGCGGCGCATGGGCTTCAAATCGGAATCAACGGTTCGGATTCGCAGTCGGCGTCAATCCATAGGGCGAGCGCTGGAGGGGATCTCGGATCTCGACGCGAGAAGCGGGCTCGTGCCGCCCTTTGACTCCGTGACGACGACGTTACCGAGCTCGATCCCCGCCCTCCGATGCGAAACGTGGCGCCCCCACGGGGGCCCTCCACCCAACAATGCGTTTAATTCGCATTAAAGCGGAGGAGCCGCGCAGTTGACTTGCGTTGTGAGAATGCCACGTCGTCGAGCGTCGCGCCACGTCAGCGCTGTCACCGAGGCGAACGGCGTGAAGAGAGAGAGAGAGCGAGGTAGTCAAGCAGCAGGGCAGGGAACCCGCAGCAGGGAAGGGGGGACCACCACTCATTAGAAGTGGCTGACGAGCAGTCAGTCGAGGTGAGAAAGTGAGTAGAGAAATTGATTTTTTGTTTTATTATTTAGTGCGGAAATCTTTATTTAGTTAAATTAATTAAAATAAATCGGGAAATGGACTCCGAGTTCGAGTAAGTTTTGGAGTAGTTGCGTTTCCTTTGCTTCCTTCCACTGACTCGAAGGAGAGGGAGGGATTTGGTGGCGATGGGGAGCGGCGCCTCCCGTCACCGTCTTCTTCACTGCCTCCGCCCCGCCGGCGACGGAGTTGAATCCGGTGAGGTCGACGGAGGCCATCCGATCTATGATCTGGGCCCGCTGGACGAGGCCTTGGGCCACTCCTTCTGCTATGTCCGGTCTTCCTCCCCTGTCCACTCCCGATCCTCCTCGCTTCTGTCTGCCGGAGACGAAGATAGAGGTGGAGGTGCAGCGGGAGGCGGGGAGATCGCTTTCAAGACCATCTCCGGTGCGTCCGTCTCCGCCAACTCTTCCGCCCCTCTTCCCCTGTACGATCTCGCTGGCCGCCCTAACTTGGCTGGCTTTCGGAGCTCCTCTTCTTTCTCGGCCATTCCGCTCCAGCTCTCCGCAGCTGCGGTGGCCTCGGGGCCGCTCGATCGCGGGTTTTTCCTCTCCGGCCCGATCGAGCGAGGGGCGCTCTCCGGACCCCTTGAGCCTGTCCCCTTCTCTGGTCCTCTCGTGAAGAAGAAGAAGCGTCGTGGTATCTCCAGTAGGTTTCGGAAGCCGATGCTTCTCCGGAGAAGCATCTCCGAGAAGAATCGTCCATGGGTATTTCCTCTCCGGAGCTTCCTCGCTCGGCAAGGCGACCAGGAAGTCGATCCCTCTGTGTCCGTTGCCGAGGAGAACGTGCAGTGGGCTCACGGAAAAGCTGGAGAGGACCGGGTCCACGTGGTAGTCTCCGAGGAGCAGCGGTGGCTCTTCGTTGGGATCTATGATGGGTTCAATGGGCCAGAAGCCCCAGAATTCCTCGTCGGAAATCTTTACCCTGCGGTGTTGAGCGAGCTCCGTGACCTTTTTTGGGAGGAAGTTGAAGAAGACGCGCCCGGGGAAGCAGATTTAGATGAAGGGAGCGAGAAAAGAGTCGCCTTTCAAGAGGATTCCAAGGTTGGAAAGCGGCTCTGGGAGTTGCTCGCCGAGGGAGACGGAGACGGTGAACTTGACATCTCCGCGGGGTCTGGCGGGTTTGCCTTCACATTATCGAAGATGAGGTATGGGATTGGGAGCTGGCGGAAGGATGGCCGGAAAATGTGGCTTCCCAAGTGGATATACGATTCCGATGAAAAGGTCAAAGAGATCAAGCAAGTCGCCGTGAACAGTAGACACAGGAAGAGGAAGAATGGTCCTGTGCCTGATCATGGATTGGTTTTGGCAGCGCTTGCACGGGCGTTGGAGACTACGGAGCATGAATACTTGGAGATGGCGGATAAGGTGATGGATTGCAACCCTGAGCTAGCCCTGATGGGATCCTGCCTGCTGGTTGTGTTGATGAGGGATGAAGATGTTTATGTGATGAATGTAGGAGACAGCCGAGCAATTGTGGCACAGAATAGAACAAAAAGAAACCCCGATGACAGGCTCGGGGGACGCGTAGAGACTCTGGAAATCGAGGGATCCAATCAAGAATTGGAACTTGGAGCATTGCAGCTATCAACTGATCACAGCACGAGCATCGAAGAAGTAAGTGCGCATTGAAGAATTCGATGCATTTAATTTTAGAATTTGCTCAATCGGTTGCCTCAAAGCTTTTCATTATAATCTGGTGACTGAGGTGTCTTAAATGTAATGTTCATATAATTCTGGTACTGATTAACCAAAATCAATGAACAAGTATCTTCTGGTTTTATCTCTTTCATCGTAAGTTTTTTAGAGAAATTCATTATTGAATATCTATGTAGAGGGTTTCCGCTGCAACTAATCTTAGGGAATACTTTTGCCAGCTCTTCTTCGCTTATTGTTAGTTTTACTGATAGAAGTTTTTTACTGGATCTATCTTTGCTCATGACATGCTCTAGAGTCGTTGTCTCTTTTCTCCTAAATGTGTATTTGTTTCTACAGGAAGTACTTAGAATAAGACAAGAACACCCAGATGACAATAAATGCATAGTAAATGACAGAGTAAAGGGTAAACTGAAAGTCACAAGAGCTTTTGGGGCTGGTTATCTCAAGCAGGTACTGTTCTTTCCATTAAGTTGTATCCGTTATGCATGCCAAGTTGCTCTATAGGACTTTTTAGATGTTCCCAGGCAATTATAGTAATAATAATAAACATGCGTAAGTTTCTTCATTCAAAATGAAAGCCCTTATTGCAATTGACTAGCAATTTCTTACATTTTCACAGCCCAAGTGGAATGATGCATTGTTGGAAATGTTCCGGAATGACTATGTAGGAACTGCGCCGTACATATCTTGCACACCTTCACTTTGCCACCGTAAGCTGGGAACAAATGATCAATTCTTAGTTCTCTCTTCTGATGGTCTGTACCAATATCTGAGCAATGAAGAAGTTGTCTTACATGTACAAAGTTTCATGGAAAGGTTTCCAGATGGAGATCCTGCCCAAAGTTTGATCGAGAAACTTCTCTTTCGCGCTGCCAAAGAAGCAGGTATTATTTGTCTCTATTCTTATTTTCCCCCTTGTGGTACTCATAGAAGTTTCAGTATTAGATCTACATGTTCTCAGTGGTTTTTGATGTTATCTCAGCTTCCATTTTTTTCCCATTAGTGTTGACATATATTGGGTAGTTCTAAACATAATCACAGAAGTAACTTACATCCTAGTTTACACACTTAAACACCATAAAATTTACCATGTTCTTAAGTAAAGCGAATGTTGTTATTCTTTAGCATTTCGATTAGTAGCAAAATTGACATATTACAAAATCAAGTGGAAGGACTAATAAAAATGTTGAAGTCCTTTACAAGGCCTTGCATAGCGATTGATAGAGGGATAAGATCCATATTGTTGAACTCAAATAACCTGGATGCTTGATGTGCATTTCCAGTTTTAAGTGCTTTGTCTATTTTTTTTTAAATAATTAATCAAAATTTTTAAGCAAAATGCTAGGTAAAGATTTAGGCTCTACTATTCTGACTGTATTCAACTATGCGAAACAAATCACTGACTTGAATTACACCCAATCTACTTCATGCTAGTTCAGCATTGAAACATGCAGTCTGGTATAGTTATATATATAAAAAAAGATTAGCCAAGTCAGGTAACATCGAATCTGGGGCGACCATCCCGTCCCCTTGGAAGTTTCCCACCGGACGCTAGGTAAATTGGGAAGCGCTCGCGGCGGGCAACCCAGAAGCCTAGCATCCCTTGGTTACATGTCCTATCAGTCTGGTATAGTTATAGCTTTAGCCTCAAGTGGCTTGAATAACATCAAAATAGAAAATATTTCCATATGGAAATTAGAAACCTCAGCTGTAAAGTTAACAAATCCATCATTAACAAAATTAGCTTCTTGGTTTGTTTATCAATCTATCTGTTATTTAATCTGTCCTGTTTCTTGTTGAATACAAGCCAAAACCCGATTTTTAGAGCATCCAAATACCAAGGCTTAAATCCTGATGCTCAACAACATCCCAAACATAAAACAAGATGAACTTAGAGCATCAAGATATTAAAGCTGAAACTCCAATCCTTGCCAAACACAAAGCAAGGTGGATATCAAACAGCGCCAGTTTTAGATGTAATTATAGTTTGCATTTGCAGGTGGAAAATCTTACTTGAGCAGGTTGAGATTTTAAAAATTGTATATGAGTAAATATGTTCAGTGCATATTTAGCACATACAAAAAAAGAAGATGAAAAATTAATCATTTTGATAATGATACATAATTTTTTCTATCAGTAAATGTACTGTTTATATACATCAGATAATATATCAAATTGTTCAACCTTAAGCTATTCATCATCTCAGAATAAAAAAAAAAAAGTTGCATATGAATTTTAGATGATATCATCCTCAGTAATTCATAAATTAATGCATGTGGGGAGGTGGTGTGAGAGAGATACAGGCTTGATCGAATCATTCTTAAGTAAAAATTAGACCTGGACTTAGATTTCTCAGCTCTCATATCCATCCACATGGTTATGCAGCTTTGATATAATGTGGGCAACCTTTTACCTATGTATCCCAAGTAGGGCTACTCTGTATCGTACACGCGATACTGCACTTTGTAGCTTCACTTATGTGCTACTTTTTGTTTCGGTGTAACAAACTTAAAATTTTAGGTTTTACGAATTTAATCATTTTTTTTTGAAAAGGATGCATTCACTTGGGAATTTCTAGAATGCTATATAGTTATCTGAAAAGAGGTGCCTTCCGTTGTCTTTGGAAGCTCTCACTAGAATGAGTGGTACATTTTTCTCTCGATACACGTTCTAAAACTACAAATAATTAAAAATAAAAAATCCTCACATTAAGAAAAAGTTCAATGCAGATGTTTTGCTGCTCAATGTCTTGGAGTGGTTTTATTTCCAAACTTGACGCTTGCGACCCTAGACCCCAACTAGCTTGTACTTATGTTTGATGTATTTCCCTTGCAGGTTTGGACTTCCATGAACTGTTGGACATACCTCAGGGTGATCGCAGAAAATACCATGATGATGTTACAGTAATGGTTATATCTCTTGCAGTTGATGGTAGAATATGGAAGTCATCTGGAAAATGTGTGAAATGCTGAAGTTCTTAGATTTTTGGCTTTTGATAGCATATCCAACCACTGGCTCTTGGCATACATTCATGTTTTACAGAAGCTTAAGTGAAAAGTATTTCAGGCTCTAGCACACGATCTTGAGCCAACTCATTCTGAAAGATGATAACAAACGTGCCAATCTGTGATTCTGTCTCGGCTTGCTGAATTTAGGTTGCTCTCCAGTGTTTCAACCGGAACTTGGTTTGTGCTGGGAAAGAGAAGGGGATTACCTGGAAGAAGCACAAGAAAGCTTGATGTTTAATAACTTCTTCCCCGCGGTTTGAGGCTCATGATGGAGAAGTTTGAAATCGGAACACGTGTGAGCATTAGGAATTAATTTGGAGTTACTTCCAGCAAATCATATTTCACCAAGTCAAATTCTTTTTGGCGAAATTGGATCATCTTTCGCGCATACAATTAATTCAGGTATGCTTTCGCTCTCCATGAAATCAAACTGCATCAAGGAGACTATCCAAGCCGAGAAAGTTTTGATCAAAATTAATTTTCTTGCTTCCTCTCTTATTCTGTAGTTCATTACCAAATTTGTGTTACACTTGCACTCTGAAACTTTCTTCAGACATATATAAAATGCAGTGTAGGATTTCATCCGTTTTTTTTTTTTTTTTTTGCAAATTTACTCCTTAAACATCCTCAAATTTTGTAATTGTCTTGGTGTTTTTTTAAGAGGTGTCTCTTCTTTCCTTGTATGTACCTACCATCTACCTTTACCAAGTTTGTAAAGCTCTCCGATGCATCAAAAGTGGATTTGCTTATCTATATCAGATTGGAAAAAATCATGAATGTATATCACATTGTGTAGAATAGAGATGGTGATTATTATTCTAAGTACAGCATGATTGAGTTCATTGACTGCCTTATATATAGCATGGATTTGTTTAACTACTTGCTAATTTTAAAATTAAACTCTAAGTGCATAGTCAAAGGATTGATTATTAGTGATGCTCAATTGTAATGATAATATAATTTATGTACAAGTGGAAATGGCCTAGGACAAAAGTTAATTAATCTTTTATAATTGTTATTGGTCTTATCTTTGCCTCTCCTTTATCAAGTTATGAAATTCTACATCAAATATTTGACACTCAATTGGAAGACAGTGGTTCATGTACTGATTTCCAAATAATGGTGGATAAATGCTCTCCATTACAATTGAGATAATATTTTATTTATGACTAGATAGATAGAGACGCAAATTATAAAAGAAGGTCAATAAAAATATACTATTCAGTTGTTACTATTTTATCCAAAAGTTATCTATTATTCTAAATACTTAGGGGTTGCTTCGTTTGCGGAAGGGAAGGGGGTGTTTGGTTTGCGGAAGGGAATGAGAATAGAAATGAGATTTATTAAAGTAAAGAATGGGCATGGGGAGTTTTGAATATGTGGGATCCATCATTTTCATTCGCTCCATTTTACTTGATAATGATCCAATTTCATATTTGGGAGTTTGAATTCATGGGATCTACCATCAATATCTCAAATCAAATATTAACTTTCAATCTCATTTCTCACTCCTATTTCCTCAAACCAAGTACTCCCTTAATCAAATATGGAATTTTTATTATAAAAATCTAAGCACATGATTTTCGCGGACTTCTTACAGATTTCATATTCAAGGACAGAAATCTTTTAGCCCATCCAAAATTGTCAAAACATCCTACAACATTTTCAAAGCATTTCACTTTCCTTCCGATTATTGAGAATATTACGTTTATCTCATCAAAGGGTAGATAACGGAATGATGGCGTCGTGAAATGCATCATTATCACTTCGTATAAAATAATAATATGAAATTGTTGTCCCAATTTGAAAGTTTGCAAAATATTTCCAGCCAAATTTTGATAGAAGTTGCAAAAGAAGCCCTTTATTTTCCTTAATTATCAAAGTAGGGAATTTAATCGCCAGCAATATAAAGCGAATAATAATAATAATAATAATAATAATAATAATAATAATAATAATAATAGTTCGAGGAGGAGGAGGAGAAGCCTTCGCATCTCTCGTCTTTCTCGAGCAGCAACAATGGCGAATCCGAGCTCCCCTGGCGTCCTCGCCGCCTTGGAGGAGATCATGAGGATTTACCGAGCTCTTCCGCTGCGGCCGTCCATCGAGGAGGTGGAGGCTGCCGTGGTCGTCATCCAGTCCGTAGACGCCGAGGAGGAGGCGCGGATGAGGGAGATTGGTCGTATCCAGAAGCCCCCCGATGTCCCCGAGCAGCTCTTCCTCGTCCTGCAGGAGGCGAGGAAGAACCAGGTGCTATTTCAGTGTCGGGAGCAGCGGCGGGACGCCATGGCCGTGGTGGACTTGGACAGGAGGTTCCAGGTCTTCGATGAGCTGGTGCAGAGGGCCTCCAAGGCGATGAGTTTGGAGGATGGTGATGGTAGGGGAGATGAGGAGGTGGGATTCGAGGCTGGATTTGATGTGTTAGTGCCTAGATTGGGCAGGAGTTTGAGCTTGATCGGGAAGGAGAAGGATGACAAGTTGGGGGATTTCAATTTCTCCAATGGGCCGGCTTATTCCTTCAAATCCGAGGTGTCTTCAGGTCAGATCATTCCCCCCTCCCTGTTTTTACTACTCTTTTCTTAGTCTTTTTCCCTCTATTTTCTTCGATCCATTCGTCTCTATGCTCGAGCAGGATTTTGCGAACTATAAGTTCAAGCTCAGATTTTACAAAAGGATTACTGATAACCAATACCTCTTTTCATTTCTCTTTTGCTTATCATATCTTTGAACTAACCATTTGATAATTTCAAGATCGGACATAAGAACATGTGGATTTCCCTCTTTTATACTCGTTATTTACTTGCATAGAATCAAATGAGAACTAAAGGATGCTTGAAGAATTGGTTTTCTTATTCATTTGAATGTCGAAAAATAGTTTTAAATGTTTCTTTGGTATAATATGTCCTTGGGGGAACGTTGACTTGATCTAAAAAGACATTTTTTTTCTTCTCTCTTAAGTCTTAACCAGCAAATCTCTAAAGCTTATCCAAGAGAGAGGATGGAATAGGGAAAAGGATCAACTGTTGAAGAAAAAAAAAGTTCGATCTACCCAATTTTGAATGTATGAAAATATTGGGCAAGATTGATCCACGGAAGGATTTAGAATTCTTATTCGACTTTCTTGCAATTCATTCTTTCCTTCTCAAGGTAAACAGAACATTAATTAAAGTGAACAATGACCTATGGAATTTCTTTTATCTATCCATAATTCAATTTTTGTAGGGGGAGGTAGTGTCTGGTGAGGGTTTTCGACATCATGGTTTACTTGCTTTAACTAACATAAGCAGCTGCTTAGGAGGAGTTTGGAAGGGACCACATAAGCATATGGCATTTAAAATGTACATGTGCTGTTAGAAAAACTTTATTTGATTATTTAAACTAATTTTGAATGAACCAAATTGATCTAAAACCCTAAGCTTCTCGCAAGTGTTAAGCTAATCTATTGTTTTGCAACTGATAAATATACTGAATTGCACATATGCAGTGAATCTACCACAAACCAGAAGATGACATTGCTTTGTATGTTGTATTTTGTTAATTGTTTCACACTTTATTATATTTCAGCTGATGGTTTATTCAGATTGAGCCCTAATTTTCTTGTTTTATGGTGGATATAGCTACTGGTGACCGATCGAAGTTAAGCTTAATCCAACTGGCAAGCTTGATTGAGAGTTCAGCAAAGAATGGAGTTGGAGTTATTAACCTTAAGGGGAAGTTGTTGGACCAGATTGAGTGGCTTCCAGTATCACTTGGAAAACTTCAAGAAGTCTCCGAGTTAAACTTATCAGAGAACCGAATCATCACACTTCCGCCATCGATCAGCAGTCTAAAATCCTTGACAAAGCTCGACATGCATTCCAATCAGCTGAGCAGCCTTCCTGACTCGTTTGCGGAGCTATCCAACTTAGTTGATCTTGATCTCCATGCAAACAGACTCAAATCTCTACCCTCATTGATTGGAAATCTTACCAATTTAGCCAACCTTAATCTTAGTTCAAATCAGTTGTCTAGTCTCCCAGACACTTTAGGCAACCTCACAAACTTGCAAAGATTGAATACCGAGACCAACAATCTCGAAGAGCTTCCTTATTCGATTGGATCCTGCACTGCACTGGTTGAGCTAAGGGTGGATTTCAATCAACTGAAAGCACTGCCTGAAGCAGTCGGAAAGCTCGTAAACTTGGAAGTCCTCGCATTGCACTACAATAGAGTTAAATCCTTGCCTACTACCATGGCTTCACTAACTAAATTGAAAGAGCTCGATGTGAGCTTCAATGAGCTCGAGTCCATACCTGAGAGCCTTTCCTTTGCTACTAGCTTAGTGAAGCTGGACGTTGGAAGAAACTTCGCTGACTTGAGGGTGTTGCCGAGGTCAATCGGGAACCTAGAAATGCTGGAAGAGCTGGACATTAGCAGCAACCAGATAAGAGTGTTGCCTGATTCCTTCAGGTTCTTGTCAAAGTTGAGAGTGATCAATGCGGATGAGACTCCGTTGGAAGTGCCACCGAGAAACATCGTTAAGCTCGGAGCACAGGTATGGCTAATTAAGCCAAGACATGGAGTCATCTAATGAATTCTTCTACAACGCAATTCTAGTTTGAAGCTGTGTGTTTTCTTTCCCTTGGCAGGCCGTCGTGCAGTACATGGCTGATTTGGTCGAAGGGAACGTTCAACAGGCAGATCCAATTCGGCAGAGACACGCTTTATGTTTCCATGTATGCTCATTGTCTTGACCTCCGAGAAAGAGTGGCAAGGAAAGCACAGATTCCCCGAGGCATGATTCCGCTCGCACATATTTCGTGTGGTTCGGGAATGCATCTGATCAAGTTCATTCAGAAATATCTTTTCCCCAAAGGAAGGAAACAATACAATGAGTCAGTCGACGACGAGAGAAACTCAGATGGATATCTTTTAGGGCTTCATTGTGTTGTTGCAGGGCTTCATTGTGTTGTTGCAGGTTTCGTGGAATTCGGTTGGATCGAACACCTTCCCATGTCTCTACAGCTCGGGAGCAATCTCCAGATGGCACCAGGTTTTGAAATATAACCCAGAAGATACAGCCAGACCAGCAAAATTTGGAAACATTATAAGAGGAATTATTTGTTTATTTTTTCATGATCTGGATTCAGAGACACGGAAGGGAACTTCTTGTAGGGACCAAGAACAGTAGCATTATATATATATATATATATATATATATATATATATATATATATAGATAGAAGGGAACTTCTTGTAGGGACCAAGAACAGTAGCATTATATATATATATATATATATATGTGGATGACCGTGGGTGACCTCTATCGGCGGTCGTCACACCTCTGTCAGAGTTTACGGCAGCCATCGGCAACCAACTACCGTCGCCACCGTCGCTCGCCGCAGCAGGCCATCATCTTTGCCAATCGGCGGTGATGGGTGACGGCAGGCGGGCGACGACCAGGGGCAACGGTGGCGGACGGCGATTGGCGGCCGACGATTGGCAGCGACAGTGGTGGCCGATTGCCGGCGGCGGCCAGCGACCGGCGGCAACCGGCGACGATCGACGGCGGCCGGCGGTCGACGACCGGCGGCGGCCAACGACTGGCGGCGATCGACCGCTGACCGGCGACGAAGGTCGGCGATCGGCGACGAAGGTCGGCGACCGGTGGCGAGCGGCGGTCGACAACAGACTAGGGGTATATTCAGCATTTAAACTTTGGTGAAACAATGACCTCGTAATGTAATCGGATTACATAGCATTTGCTTTGTAATCCAGATTACAAATCTTCACTACGTTTTGTAATCCAGATTACATTACATTACAAGTTTTAAATCAAACCAAACAAAATAATCTACTTTGTAATGTAATCTGGATTACATTACAAGGTAGATTACATGCTACCAAACGCTGCCTAAATCTTCTTTATCGTTCAGCCACTCTCTTCCTCCGCTTCCAATTCTATATATAGGTCATCGTCTTCAACTCTCAGCTCATATCAAGTGTGTTAGAGTTTTGCTTACAACTATATTAAGTTCGTGTCAAGTGAGTTACGATTTTCGCTCACAACTATAAGGCTACGTTTGGTTGGGTGTAATGTAATCTAGCTTGTAATATATTAAATTTGTAATGTAATATATGTAATCTTTGATTACAAAAGTGATTATATTCTTTTGTTTGGTATCTATTATTTTTTATAAGGAATGTAATTCATATTATTATAAAATGACAAAAATATCCTGTGACCTCTATCGGCGGTCGCCACACTTCTGTCGGAGTTTGCGGTAGCCATCGGCAACTAGCTACCGCCGCCACCGTCGGTCGCCGCAGCAGGCCACCGTCTTCGCCAATCGGCGGCGATGGGCGACGGCAGGTGGGCGATGACGGACGACGACCAGCGGGCAACGGTGGCGGACGGCAATCGGCGGCCGACGATTGGCAGCGACAGTGGTGGCCGATTGCCGGCGGCCGATGGTGGCCGATTGTCGGCGGCAGGCGACCGACGGCAACCGGCGATGACCGGCGGCAGCTGGCGACCGACGGCAGCCGGCGGCGGTGGCCGGCGGCCGGCGACGAAGGTCGGCGACCGGTGGCGGGCTGCGGTCGACAACAGACTAGGGGTATATTCGGCATTTAAACTTTGGTGAAACAATGACCTCGTAATGTAATCGGATTACATAGCATTTGCTTTGTAATCCAGATTACAAATCTTCACTACCTTTTGTAATCCAGATTACATTACATTACAAGTTTTAAATCAAACCAAACAAAATAATCGACTTTGTAATGTAATCTGGATTACATTATAAGGTAGATTACAGGCTACCAAACGCAGCCTAAAGGTCATTTTCCTCCTTTCCTTTTTCTACTCGTGTTTTTGAATGACATAAAAAGGTGTTGTGAAGGTATGTTGAGTGTTTATCTTTTACTCATTGTAGCTTCTAAGAATCAGCTGTTTAAGAATCACTGGGAGAATATTTTGGTGCTTGATTTTAAAGAACATGGTGTTGATTTAAAAAAAATTACAACATTAGTGCTAGTCTTTAAAAATTCATTGACTACATATTGGTATTGATTTTCAAAAACCAATTCTTTCCATGTGTAAAACTAGTACCAATGTTGGTACTGATTTTCAAAAAGTCTTTGACTATACATTGATGCTGGTTCATAAATACCAGGACCAATGTTGGTGCTGGTTTGTAAAGACCTGCACCAATATTGGTTCTAATTTTTAAAAATCTATCGAATATTACATTGGCATTGGTTTTAAAAAATAGATACATTGGTGGTGTTTTTAGAAAACCACCACTAATGTGATGTTGGTTTCTCAAAATTAGCACCATCTAATTTTAAAAAACACATAAGTCATACAGTGTTTTAATATATGTTTGAAAAACAACATCAATATGATATTGCATATGAAAACTATTACAATCCTAATATATTGATAAAGACATAAAAGTCAGAAAATATATTGTTATATCAATATTAAAATCTAAGAATCATTATTTGTGTATATACACATTTGTTTACTAATATTAATAATGTACACTTTGAATAATTTCAGTTATCAATTGATGTTATCCAAAAACTCCAATAGACCTAGGGATGGTAATTTTTCTCACGAAGCCCCGGGGAAAACTCGAAACGGGGACGGAGATCTTTGATTTATTCGGGGATGGGGATGGGTTCGGGGCGGGTATGGGGATATTGTTCCTATCTCCGAACCCGCATCGAAAATTATAATAATAATAATATTAATATAATAATAATATTTTTAAAAATATTAATAATAATATTGATAATAATATTAATATTTAAAAAATTTTAAAATATAAATAATAAAATTATTATTATTATTGATATTGATATTAATATTAATATTAATATTGATATTGATATTGATATTAATATTAATATTAAAATAATAATAATATAAAATTAATTTGGGGATGGGGATTTGATCTGTGGTTCGGGTTTGGGGATTTCCTAAACCCAAAAAAGTAGGGATGAGGGCGGGGATGGGGATGGCAAACCCGTCCCCGCCTCACCTCATTTCCATCTCTAAATGGATCAGTGTTTTAGGTCACTTTAATAGTTTTTTTGGCCATCCAACAATGAAAGGACATGATCATGGGTCAGTTCGTTTACATGATTGACACAAAGTGATCATTAAAAATTTCCCTTTTGCTATATTTTTAGACATACAAGATATTCAGCAAATTCGTGGTCCACTTATCAATATATTTTAAAGTTGAGATTCAACATCTCAAATCTTTATATTTTCAAGTATATTTTCTAGTTTTGATAGTTAGAAACAAATAATAGAAAATTAATCATTGTAAATTTACATGTGTCCCAGTTATTTTCAGTAGAATAGATGTATCTCTGTTGGTGGGTATTTCAAATAGAGGTGCTTCCGTTCCTATGAACTCAACTAATGCATCGGATGATCTCTTTCTTGCTCACTTCTCTAATAAAAAGAACCTACTAGATCAAGAATTGAGGAGTTATTTAAACTCTATTCTCATAGAGTTGAAGTAGATCATAATATTTTAGTATTTTGAAATTTATACATTTCATATATAATTGTTTGTGTTATTTTCTTCTAGTACATGCAAGGTTCCATTAGGTCTTGTAGATATTGCAGATCATTTTAAAAATATAGATAGATTCAATTGGGTTTAAGCATTTCGTCAATCAATATATTGCTCCCCAATTACTTACCATCGGAGATCTTTTTTCATCAAGTTGGACATATCAAATGACTACTTCAGTTCCATATCTAAAGGGGGCTTCTGGTCTTTTGATTGTAAGTTTTTTTAAATGGTAAATATGTGTTTTTATATGGACATTATTATGTATTTAAGATTGTGTATAATGAAGCAGACTTGACTTTTGGAGCATGCCCCAATCTAAAAATCATATAATATTGAAGGTCCACGAATAAATAAGTGGAGGTATACTCTTTCACATATTAGTAAGGTAAGAGCTTTCTTAGATCAAGTCTCATTTGAAAAGGTAAATATCGAAGACTATCACCTAACTTTCTTTTGCATTGTCTAAATAATTATTTTTAATTTGATAGACTATTAGTGAACTAGTCCCTACCCTTTCTGAAGATACATTAGTAGAAAATTCTCCTTACCTCGATGATACTCCACATCCATTAGAGACATCATCGGTACATAATATAGAAGCCAGTTGCCCAAGTGATAGTGAATGTCCTAATTATATTATTCATTAGAATCGAATAAAGGAGCTAATAATAGAGAACATGCAGCTAAATAAAAGGATGAAAGAATTACTTGGAATAATAGAAAAGTAGGGCATCTTGGCTGAATCAAGCGACCCTGTAGTGGATCCTCATCCTGAACCAGTTGCTTCAAGAAGACTGGGAGAGAACATGATCGAAATCCCTATGATTACAGGGATACTCCTGTTGATAGCTCTATGTGGTCCAAGCTTTTACCTCAAAAGAAGAGAAGTAAGATAGAAATTTACAAGTCTACTGAGAACATCACAGAACATGGAGCTCTTCTTGACTGGGAAAAATAAAAAATTGATCACTACGATAAGCAAGAAGAGGGAGAGATTATCTCAATTCCTGAAAGAAATTTTGGAGAAGAGACCAAGGAGGTTGAAAGAATTGCCAAACTTAACAAAATGAGATTACAAGCTATTGAAATAAGTTTGTATTTACACATCAATTAGTTTGAGTAGTTTATTTTCAATCACTAATTATAATTTTTTTTTGTTTATGGTAACATGTCAAGAAATAATTTAAAACTCCCAAGAAGAAAAAACAAGATGAAGATGTGACCTACTTGTTAAATACATTGAAAAAATTAAAGTATGGTAGTTTCAACCCCTCATTATATAGTAATTCTGACACAAGTTTAAAAATTCACACATTCTAATATTTATTTACTTTATTGAAAGTTATTAATGTGTTTTCAGGCCTATTATAGAACTTGTTTGGGAGCCCGTACCTTTTTGTTTAACTATGACTTCCTTATTATCTAGTATAAATGCTAATATTTTTACAAGAAGGAAGTTAATTGATATATATTGTTCGATTTTATTTAGGGGCATTCTCATCTAGTACGTCATACAATAACTCTATATATATTTCAACCATCTTCACGGTAAGGAATTTAAATTATCAGATATTATACAATAGTTGAATATATTATATTAATTGGTTACTTATATATTTCTTTGCATAATTGTTGTCAACATCAAAATTTTTATGGAAGAGTGTCTTGATACAAATAATAAAAATTGATATGGTAAAGGAAGAGGTTAGGTATATATTTATACCTATTAACACAGGTGATGCACACTTTCACTTGCTGGCTATCGATACAAAAGTAATGACTTTCAATTATTACAACTCTCTTGGATATCATAGTAAATCATCGTCAGATTTTGATGTATTGGTGAGAATACAATATTCCTGTTTATGTTAGTATTACAGTATAAATTACAGTGAAATACTAAATTGCTCATGTTATTTACAGTAATGTCTGCGGCTTCTTTGTGATGAAATACATTAGATGTCTGCTATATGATCTGAAAATGGACTTCAAACAAGCAGACATAAAAAAATTTAGAATAGATGTATCAATATCAATTTTGAGGAACAAGTTCTCAATATTTTTAGTCTAATTATCAATTGTGATGTAACATGGAAACTTGGATATGGATTGTAAAACTAATATTGTGTACTTATGATATTTGTATATATGTAATTGTAAAAACCAACACCAATGTCCGTGCCACTTGACACACTGCCATAGATTCTTGTGTGAGTCTCAGAACCATGATTGAAGGGCATATATACATTTTATTCACTCACCTCTTCCATCCAATACCAAAATTTTAAAAATCCAAGACCCCTAGGCCAATCAATAGTTTCATCAAAACTCATTGATGGACCTAGAAGACCTCAATTGTACCCATTCCAAATGCTATGGATTCACATTAAAAGTACCCTAAGTAAGTTTTGATATGATTAACCGGGTTAAGTTAGGTCCTATTGTATTCGATCCTTGCGTCTAAGTGTGCAAGAACCTAGGAACACAAGAAGTCAAGCGGAAGATGCAGCTAGGGAGAAAGGTGGCACGAGAAGTGAGTCGACAGGCTTGGTGGATCCGAGGGAAGAGGTGCTATGGAAGAGTACACCGATGGATGAGAAGGACGTGCATGACACTTTCGAGGGGCGAGAAGTCGGAGAAGAAGACTACTCAAGGAGAGAAGGCTAGAGATGGGTTCGGGAGAGCCCAATTCTAGATGTCCGATTAATCACCAAGCGTTGCAGTAGTAGCCGGACAAGTTAACGTAGAGTTGACTTAACCAGGTGTTTGGACGAAGTCCAGGTGCCTAGATTCTGGGCACCCAAACTAGTATGGTGCAGAGTAGGCACCTTCACATAGCTGCTGCAATGTGGATAAATTTAGGGTCCACGTTACCAGCGTTCTAAGTACCCGGAGTGGATAAACAACTTATTACTTAGCCATTGCGAAGTGGATTGAGGCGATAAGCTAGGGGCGCCCAGACCCGATTCGGGCGCTCGGGATGCTCGACGCCAGCTAGCGATCACTTCGACTAGTGAAACTATAAAAGGAGGCTTGGGGCTAGAGATTCAACACAACACTTGAATATGAATACTATACTGTCAATTTCTTACTATGTAGTTTCTTTTCTGAGCTTTTAATATCTATAAGAGACTACTCCGCCTTCACCGAAGGAGGATTAACAACCTTCTCGATTGTAAACCAAGTAACTCTTCTACCTCTTATTCTTTAATTTATGTTTATTTTTCTAACTACCTAACTTGTGTTCATCTTTGCTAAACAAGAAAGTAAAAGAAAGTGTTAAATTTCATAATAGGTCGACCCCCCCCCCCTTTCGGCTGCATCGGTATCAACGGACATTGCTCACAAAGTTCAAATATGCCCTCATTTACTCTTTTTAGGCCTTTACAACATTGTTTCAAATGATTTGAATCTTTTCATACATTGTGTTGCTGGTTTGAGAAGATTATAACCACATTGGTACTGATCTTCGGAAACCAGAACCAAGCTTGGTGATGAGAAGTCAAAGCCACGTTGATGCTGCTTTTGCAAGACTAGCACCAAGTGGTTTTGCTTTTAGTGCCAAGTTGGTGCTGGTTTTGTAAGAGGAGCACCAACGCCCGTGCCACTTGGCACACATCCATAGATTCTTGTTTGAGTCTCAAAACTATAGTTGGAGGGCATATATACAATCTATACGCTCCTTTCATTCCATACCAAAATTTTAAAAATCCACGGCACTTAGGCCAATCAATGAGTTTTGGTCAAAATCCATTGATGAACTTAGATTACTTTAATCAAATCCATTCCAAGACCTATAAGTTAACATGGCTTACAGGAGTTCAAATATGCTCTCATTTACTCTTTTTAGACCTTTCCAGTATTGGTCCAAACAATTTGAATCTTTTTGTACATTGTGGTGGTAGTTTGAGAAGATCAGCGCCATGTTGGCGCTGATCTTTGGAAACCAACACCAAGCTTGGTGATGAGAAGCCAAAGCCACGTGGTGTTGCTTTTGCAAGAGCACCAACAATGTGGTGCTAATTTTGCAAGAGCAGCACCAACATCCGTGCCACTTGGCACATAGTCATAGATTATTGTGTGAATATCAAAACTATGGTTGGAGGACATATATATACTCACCCTTTCCATCCCATATCAAAATTTCAGAAATCTATGGTCCCTAGGTCAATCAATAGGTTTCAGTCAAAATCCAATGATGGACCTAGAGAACTCTGATCGAACCCGTTCCAAGACCTATGAGTTCATATGAGTCACAAGAGTCCAAATATGCCCTCATTTACTCTTTTTAGGTCTTCTCAGCATTGGTCCAAATGATTTGAATCTTTTTATACATTTTTGTGTTGGTCTGAGAAGATAAGCACCACGTCGGTGCTGATCTTTGGAAACATGCACCAAGCTTGGTGATGAGAAGCCAAGGCCACATGGTGTTGGTGCTGCTTTTGCAAGAGCAACACCAACGTGGTGTTGGTTTTGCAATAGCAGCACCATGTTGGTGCTGGTTTTGTAAGAACAACATCAACGTCCATGCCGCCTGACACATGACCATAGATTCTTGTGTGAGGTCAGAACTATGGTTAAATGACATATATACATTTTATACACTTACTAATTCCATCTTATACCAAAATTTTAGAAATTCAAGGGCCCAACGTCAATCAATGAGTTTTGGTCAAAACCCATTGATAGACCTAGAGGACCCTCATTATACCCTTTCCAAGTCCTATGAGTTCACATGACTCACAAGAGTTCAAATATGTCATCATTTACTTTTTTTAGGCCTTCCCAGCATTTGTCCAAACAGTTTGAATCTTTTTGTAGATTGTGGTGTTGATCTTAGAAGATTAGAACCACATTGGTGATGATCATCGAAAACCAACACTAAACTTGGTGATAAGAAGCCAAGGCCACACTAATCTTCACATTGGTGATGATCATCGAAAACCAACACTAAACTTGGTGATAAGAAGCCAAGGCCACATTGGTGCTGCTTTTGCAAGACCATCACTAACGTGGTTCTACTTTTGCAAGAACAGTGCTACTTTGGTGCTAGTTTTACAAGAGTAGCACCAACGTCTGTGCCACTTGACACACAACCATAGATTCTTGTGTGAGCCTCATAACCATGGTCGGAGAGCATATATACATTCTATACACTCACCCATTCCATCTCATATTAAAATTTCATAAATCTATGGCCCTTAGATCAATTAATGAATTTTAGTGAAAACTCATTAATGGACCTAGGGGACTCCGATCGGATCCATTCCAAGACCTATGTGTAGGATCGAAAGCACTAGAAGGGGGGAGGGTGAATAGCGCTCGTGACTTTCACGTTCGTTTAAAACTCGGAGAGACAAATGCAACGAAATGAAGATAGAAAAGAAAAATAAATAATGCTAAGATGACCAAGTTTTACTTGATTTGGAGCCTGTGGTGACTCCTACTCCAAGGCTCGTGATCGTTGATTACTTTCGTTGGACAATCACTATCAATTCGAATAAGTACAAGTAGAGATTTACATTATTTAAAGAACTATAATAATTTAAATGTACCGACAACTATAGATTTGAAGAATCGTGCTTTCAATCGTTAGAGTAGCATTTCGGCGTTGTATAGTCATTTCTGAAGCCACACGCAAGAGAGAAGGTCGTTCAGATTATTGTCTTGAAGCTGTTGGTCGAACTCTCCTTTTATAGCCCCATTCGAGTGCTTGGATTCCTTCTCGGGCGCCTGGAGTGTGCTAACGTGGCGAGTTCTGGTCAAAACCTGATATGGCAAAACTCATTCATCTCTAGGCGCTCGAACCAGTCACGGATGTGTGAACCATGATGTAGGTCGCCTAGTCGACATGCTCCAAGTTAGATTCTAGATGAACTTTGTTGGTCCGGGGGCCTCGACATGCTCCAGGCGCTCGAACCCAGGTGCCTGCTGTGCCGCCTGGGTGTTGCTTCAAAGCACCTTGCCCAAGTGCTTGGAGTAGCTCCAGGCCCTCGAATCGTTCGAGCGCCCGGACAAGCTCCGGGCGCTAGGAGGCCTGCTTTCCAGCAATCTTTATCATGCATCACAGGTTAGTCCATGTAAAAATAATATATAAAGTAAGATAAATTCTGACAGTCTCTGGACTGTCTAATCCCGACTTTGAGTTTCATTGAAACTCTAGGTCGGACCGACACCTACTGTTCCCTCATTGGAGACTATATCCTCACCTACTCCTCTTAGGAGAATTTACCTTTTGCGAAACTGGTCCTCTAGACCGTTTAGACTTTTGCTCAGCGTCTGAGACATTAGGACTTTTTGCTGGACGTCCGATCCCTAACTCGTCCAGTCTTCCGCCTGGTGTTCGCGACCCCCAGGACTTTCACTTAGCGTCCTCAACCCTAGGATTTCGCCCAACGTCCTTGACCCGCCAAGACTTTGGCTAGTCCCCTAGACCAGGACTTCGTTGTCTAACCGCAACTAGGACTTTCCATCTTTTGCCTAGCCTCAACTAGGACTTTCACTTTGCCTAAGATCACTTAGGACTTTTCCTGCACACTCAGTTAAACTTATTAGAATACGACACAACTTAACTTTGAACCTTTGCTAAATATCAAAACACAAGTTTGATTAGCTGGTGCTTTCAGCACCAACAATCTCTTCTTTTTTGATTTATGACAATTTAGTTTAAAGTTAAGTAAAAATATTCAAAATATCAAAGTTTGTAGAACAAACAAGAAAGTTTTCATGTAAAATTTTTCAAGACAAAAGAAATAAATTTAAATGTTACTTACTCCTCCTTAAATGCTACTCTTCCTTGAAATAAACCTTTTTTTTACTTTACTTTTAATATTTTCCCCTTGACATATATAAAAAAATATTAAGTAGAGAGAAAAATTGTTAACTTGTAAAATAATACTTAAATTTTAATTAATAAACTTTTAATCTATTCCAAAAAAAATGACTTGTGAAGTTGTTAACTTTTGCCTCCTCCTGAAATGATCGCTTAACTTTCTTTTTAAAAAATTACTTAGCTTTAAAAAGAATTTCTTTGTCAAACATTTAGCTAATTCTATAGTTTTTAAAAAGAGCAAAAAACACTTAGCTAAATATTTAGTTTTAAAAAGAATTTCTTTGAAATTTTGAAAAAATAAGTAAAGAACTAATTTTGAAGGAGCTTAACTTATAAATCTTGTTTGGAAATATACTTTTATTTTTTTTACAAAATACATAACTTTTGAAAAATACTTAACTTTTTAAAAATACTTAAATTTTAACCTTCTTTTTCTCTCTCCCTTGATTAATGTCTTTAAAATTTTTTAAAATAATTTGTATAAGTTTGAAGAAACAATTAACTTTAAAATTAGATAAGACTAATGACCCTAGAGTTCAAGCATGGAAAAGTTAAAGTAAGTTTTAAAAAAGATATTTAAAATAATTATTTACTTTTTTGATTTTTCACCTCACCCATTGTATGTTATCAAACGTATTAAGCTTATGAGTTTATGTAAGATGGAGTTAAGTTAATTTTAATTTTTAAATCAAGTTTTAATTTTAACAAATATTATGTTTAAATTTTTTAAAAAATATAATTTTAAAACATATTTAAGTTTAAATTTTAAAAAATATTTAAATTTCAATTTTGAAAGATATTTAAGTTTAAATTTTGAAAAATATTTCAGTTAGAATTTGAAAATTTTAAATTTGAATTTGAAAAATAATTAAGTTTTTGAAATTTTATAATTTAAAATTAGTTTAAGATTTTAAATTAGTTAAAATTTAAAAATAATTAAGATTTTGAAATTAATTAAGATTTGAAGATTAATTAAGATTTGAAAATTAAGTAAGTTTTGAAAATAATTTTGTTTTTGAATTAATTAAGTTTTGATAATAATATTATTTTTGAAATTAATTAAGTTTTAAAAATAATTAAGTTTTTGAAAAGGTTTAATTAAGTTTGGTTTGATTGGTTTGACTAATTTCCATTTTTAACCTAATTCCATCTCACCCTTTTCTAGATTAATTAGGGAACCTTATGAGTTTTATGAGTTTGTTTATCTTCAATTTAAAGTGAAACCTATGGATTGATTTACATTTGAGTTAAACTTAGGTTTAATAGTTAGTCGAATAAATATCTATTTCGATAATCGATTTCCAGGTTGTGGTGAAGCACGAGGCCTTCTTGGATATTGGAGCAACAATCACTTCTAGACAAAGTTTTTTAAAGAAATTGGATATTTAATTTTCTTTCTGAAATTTCTAGGTCTAACTAGTCAAGTGTCGATCAAGTCTAAGTCCTTATCTACCCTAATCTAAGCATAAATAAATAAAGAAAGTGGTAGATCAAGCATCACACAATTTTATTTAATAACAAAAATGGTCTTTTTATTATTGGCTCCCCCTATATCATAGCCTCGATAAGGTCAATCAAGGTAATTTATTTGATCCTTAGGAATCTAATATTAATTAAGTCCAGCTTGATTAATCAAGTTAGACTTGGGGATCCATGCTTGGACTACTTTTCTCTTGGTTCGATTAACTAGAGATAGGTAAGATCCAAACTATTGTTTAGCCTTATATGTGAGTTCGGATTGATTGTATACGACTTTTTATTTTCTATGAATCAAATCAAGATTCTTGGAACCCAAAGTAAACTGTTCCAATGTATCATTGAGTTCCTTGACTTGACTTTTCAAGGTGGAATTCTGTTCCTTAGGTTGTTGGGCTTGAGTTGAGATTCCATCTTGAACTTGTTCAGTGAAAGAACTCAGGTTAGTCTCCTCTTTAAGGATTTAATCTTCTTTTGGAGTGACTTGACCCAAATATTGGACTTAACTAATTTATGCATTAAATAATTAATTAAATTATATAACCGTTCTTCTATAAGAGAACTTATAGTGTTTCTTGGCCATTCAAAAATGAATACCGATTCGTGGCTTCTCTCGGACTTGGCCTCTGATTCATTCTCGGACTCAGTTTCGACAATTTGAGCTTGAACTAGTAGAGTAAGGAAGCTTGCTTGGGCTTGTTCATCTTCGTTCGACTCTTCTAAGGACTCAGACCATGTTGTTTTTAGAGCCTTCCTTCTTCTTTAATTTTTATTTGGACTTTCCGATTTGTAGTGCACTTTCTGGTTGCACCCATAACAGGTCACTTCTAATTTGGGCTTCGTGGTTGGATTCAGACCTAACTGCTTGCTCTTGAATTGGATCATCTTTTTCTTGTTAAGCATTTTTCGAACTAGGTTGACTAGTTCGACGGTGATCTTGTCTTTGTCTTCAGACTCCAATTTGTCTTCGGATTCAAGTTCTGGTTGGTACTTGGGGTTCACCTTCTTAGTCTTAAATTTTCTTGCAAGTAACGTGATGTCTTTCTCAGTCGGAAGTGCATTATTCTGTTCATGAAGTTCAAATTCAAAAAATAGTTTGTCTAATCAAATTAATGAAAGATCCTTAGAGACTTTATAAGTATCTACCATAGATGTCCACAAAGTATTTTTCGGAAAGACATTTAGCGCTTACCTGATGATTTCAGGTTCTCCACCTTTTGTTCAATTGTCTAGAGGCTATTGAGCAGGTCTTGGATCTGAGTGTGTAATTAGCTCGTCGATTCACCATTATGTATTTTAATATTATATAACTTATTTAAAATAAGGTCGCATTTACTTACTTTTACATTAGAGGTGTCCTCATGTAGTTTGATCAACTTTTTCCATAAGTTTTTTGCGCTTGAAAATGAACCGACTCAGTTCAACTCTTCTTTGGTCAGACCACATTGGAGAGTTTGCATGACCTTTGCATCTACCTCGATATTCTTTCTTGTTGGTGCATCCCACTTGTCGCAGGGCACGAGTACTCTGTCTTTGGTGGGGGAGTGTGGATCAAGTTTGGATGATTATCCACATCTCCACCTACGTCTTTAGGTGGTACTCCATTAGGTGTTTCTAGTAGCCGAATTCTTCATCGGAGAAAAAAGGTGGACGAGTGGTGCTATAACCTTCTTGATGGGCCATTAAGACAAGTTCTTGCACACAATAAAGAAAATGACGAATGTGTAGGAGATCGGTGGTCTGCTTAAAGGGGGGTTGGATAGTTAGGTCACCCCCAAATCGATTGCTTCTCCTACAAAGTTAGTGCGCAAGTGGAAATACAACTAACTAATGAAAACAATAAAGAAAGAATACCAAATCGCTAACAAGCTCGATGTAACGTGGTTCGGAGATTGCTTGCTCCTACTCCACGACGTGTCCTTGAGGTGGACGAACCCTTGTACATTCGGTGGATCAATTCCCGGCAATCTCCGGCTAGAGCTTTCTCCTTCTTGGTGGAGCAAACCTCTCACAAAGGATCTCTTCCTCTTTACAATGATGAAGTTTAGGTTTGGGAGGAAGAGAGTAGACTTGGAAGCTTTGGGCAAAGACTAGGAGTTATTCAATAAGCATGAGTAACCTACTTTATGCCCCAAAGCTTCCTACAAATAAGAGGAGAGAGTTGATCATCATATCAACTCAACCCCAACATCAGTCGACTGATGTAGCCGTTAGACACAGCCAACGGCTCTCTACAGAAGCCATCTTCTACCAACGACCATATACCAGTCAACTGGTCATGGGACCAGTCGACTGGTCCCCTTAGCCGACGAGCACAGAACCATTCTGTGTTTTCTGTGAAATTGGATCAGTCGACTGGTCCTATGACCAGTCGATTGGTCCATTACATTCTCACACACTCATCCTTTTCGGAGTCACCTTTGAAGTACTCTTCCTCGGCCTTCGTCCCTCAGATGCTGTAATGCCCGAAAATTCTCGAAATACTTTTATAAATATCCTAGTATTTTTCTGGAATTTTAGGATATTTTTACAGAATTTTTAGAGTAGTAGAAGTAGCAAAAATAAATAGAATCGTAAAATAACCTACACGGGAATTGAACCCGAGACCTATTGGGTCCTACGACTTATAGTGGACTCTAGTAACCAAGTGAACCCAGCAGGGCTGTGCTGAAAGGAAAGGGAAAAAAATTTTATTTAAGTTAGAGTTAGGTGAATTAACTCCTTAATATAAATAGGGAATTAAGTGAGGAGTTTTAATTTTACCGTGACTTACCTCTTCTCCTCACCCTAGTCACGCCGCCCCCTTCTCCTCTTCTTTCTCTCGGCGCACCAAGCCCCAAGGGCTAGGGTTCCGTCTCAAGGGTTCCA
The DNA here is from genome assembly GCF_018446385.1 of Zingiber officinale. NCBI lineage: Eukaryota > Viridiplantae > Streptophyta > Magnoliopsida > Zingiberales > Zingiberaceae > Zingiber > Zingiber officinale. Next base: position 90,520,284 of record NC_055995.1, on the reverse strand, counting down.
GGAGCACCTTCCGGCGACGACTCCGACACGAGGACGTTTCTCTCCGCAAGAAGAACGCGTGGACGCGAGAAAATTGTCGAGAAGATCGTCTCCACCGGAAATCTAGTGATCAGATCGTAAGGAAATCTAGTGCAGGATGTAAGAAACCCCTCACCTGCAGTATAAGTAGCTTCTGTGTGAATTTTATGCTTCAGTTTAGTAGTATGTAGATTTTCGGTACAAAGGATGCGAATTAGCGCATACCAAGTGTTCGATTAAATTATTAGCACGGTTAAAATGCAACTTAAGCATTTTACTAGCTTAGCTAAATGCGATAGAAGCATTCATTCAGTATGTTTAGCTTTAGTACAGCTTATATGAGACTACGGTCCAATGGGTGGGCTCCCATAGTCGCCTCTAGGTTCAGATAACCTAGCTCTGGGTCCAGATAACCTAGAAATAGCAAGAACAACAAAATTCAGCTATAACCAGTATTTTATTTTATCAGTGGCACTGTACTGGATTAGATATCCATTGGGTTGGACTCCCATAGTCGTCCCTAGGTTCAGCTAACCTAGTAAACCATACTAGATTCAGAATTTACAACCTCGAGTTTAGTTAGGGATGCGCGCACAGCAAGTACAGTTGCCGGGCCCAACAGCAGCATGATTGGTATTTTCATCTATTATATATATGATTTTCGAACTCTCACAAATAGTTATGTGAATTCAGTATAGCTTTAGCATTAGTTTAGAATTTGCTCAGCTCAGTTTTTTTGTATCAGTTTAGTTCCTATTGATACAATATGATAGTTTATGTTAGCACTTGTTGCCATGACTAGTTTGTTTGTATGCCATGCCATGCTTTTACCTGTTCAGCATATATTTCAAATAGCATGTTTGAAAAACATAAATTGCATCGTATGCATGTTTTAGTGAGGTAGATGGTTTCTTACTAAGCGTAAAGCTTACAGATACTTCTTTCCTTATACTGCAGATAACGGTAAAGGAAAGATGGATTAGCGGAGGCTGGAGGTTAATGCGATGAAGATGTGTGTGGGTGGAACCTGGAATAAAGACCTTGGAAGAACTAGAACATTTAAGAACTTAGTATTTCTTACCATGTTACTTTTGCTTATTTAGTTATCTAAATGCATGAAACTATAGAAAATCTGCTTAGTTTATTAGCAACCATGTTTAGAATGTTAGTTGTTTGCTATTAGAATGTTTCCAGTTATTTTAGAACTTGTGTATGTGAGTTTGGCACGAAACAGTGCTGAAATCAGAGTTTGTTGCGAAATCAGAAACCCCAATCGATCAGTGGATCGATTGGGGGCCCTCAATCGATCAGTGGATCGATTGGGAGCCTGGTTCCGCGAACAGTAAGCCTCTGGATCGATCAACTGATCGATCCAGTCACATTCTGTCGTGAACAGTAAGCTCCTGAATCGATCAGCCGATCGATCCAGTCGCATTCTGTTACGAACAGGGAGTTTGGGGATCGATCGTTCGATCGATCGGGGAAATCACTCCCGCGAACAGAGAGCTCTGGAATCGATCAATGGATCGATTGGCCAATCTGGATCGACCAGCCGATCGATCCAGAATATTACCCCGAGCATAGTAGCAATCTTAATCGATCCATGGATCGATTCAACAGCTTGCAATCGATTGAGTTCAATCTGGATCGATTGGGAAGCAAGGTTTCGACCAGGAACCCTTGTAATTCAGTTCCTTGACCATAGGGGATGTAGGATATGCTATGTACACCTTAGATTGCATCCCTTAGCACATGTAGAATAAAGAAATGGTATTAGTTTAGCAAAGTTTTAAATTAATCTAGTTTTCCGCACCTAGACTTAGTGATGGTCATGGAGATAGCTTAGCACAACATAATGTGACGGTCCGGCCTTACAGGCTAGCCAGTAGAAGGCGGGTCGTTACAGAGTGGTATTAGAGCAGAAAGTTCCATACTTCCTACACACACATCAGCATTGAACCTGCAGCTTCCAAGTAAGAATACCTCTCACTTTGTTATGTTTATTGCTTTCATGTTTGAAGATCACTAAAGTATGCTTAGTTGTGGTAGTAACCAACATGATAGTGATAGTAGTTATATACACATGATGCTTTAGTTATGTATGTCCCTTGTTCATTTAGAAATGGCACGAGGACGCCCAGTTAGAAGGGCACCAGCTACTGAGCCCCAGCATGAGGCAGGCAGTTCAGTGCCTCCCCCAGACCTTACAACATTAGTGGCTCAATTACAGCAGCAGCTAGCTGAACAGCAACAGGAGATAGCCACATTAAAGGCTAATCAGCAGAATACTCCCACTATCACCCCGGAACCAAATATAGCAACCCCAGTAGTTATAGAGGTTCCACCAGTCCAGCCTACAGCACCAGTAGCCCCAGCAGCAGAGGCAAAGAGAGAAGCCTATCTGATCTAGTGGCAGAGAGTCAAGCCCGAGAACTTCTCAGGCACCAGTGAACCATAGGATGCTCAAGCCTGGTTCAAAACACTGGAGAGTACGATGGAGCTTTTGGACTGGCCAGAGCATGAAAAAGTGAAGTGCGCCTCCTTCTGCTTGACAGGAGATGCACGTATGTGGTGGGAGAGAGTGAACCAGATGACATGGGCTGACTTCGAGAAAGAATTCTTCGAGGAGTTCTTTCACATACGGGTCACAAATCGCCACTACGACGAGTTCACTGAGTCGTCAGGGCAACCTATTAGTTGAGGAAGCCGTGAACAAATTCAATAGACTGCCTCGTCTATGCCCTGAACTAGTCAGCACAGAAAAAGAACGAGTCCGGTTGATGCTCAAGATGCTGAGGCCGGAAATAGCAATGAACGTGGCTAGCGGCGTTCATAGGCCGCAAACCACTGAAGAACTAGTCAGCAGTGCTCTGACCACCGAGCACTACCAGAACAATATCAGATAGCAGAAGCAAGTCCTCTCAGAGTCCAAGGGTCAGGGAGGCTTAGGTACTCAGAAACACCAGGGCCACAGCTCCCACGGCTCTAATTGGAAAGGGAACTCCAGCAACAAACACAAACCAGAGAGTTACCCAAAAGGAGGACCGGCCAACAAACAGCCTAATTATCCTAAATGTGCTATTTGTGGGAAATTTCACCCAGGAGTTTGTCGTAAGGGCACACGAGGATGCTTTGAATGTGGACAGGAAGAGCATATGGCTAAGCAATGCCCGAACAAGACAAGTCTTCCTCAACCACAGCCGATACAGTATGGAGGCCAGCCAGCACAGCTACATCATATGCAGGCCGTTTTAGATGGTCCACATATTAGCTAGGGCAGACTAGAAGCCCCTCCCGCTATGACGAATGCAAGGATCTACTCCTTAACCAGAGAGGACGTAGCGAATGCCTCGACAGTTGTTACAGGTCAGATTAGTATTTTACAGCAAAGTGCAACTGTCTTATTCGATACTGGGGCAACCCATTCTTATGTATCTAGGGCATTTTCTGAAAAGTTAGCAATACCTCCAGAGGTACTCCGTGGTTAGTTTTTGACAACACTACCTTCAGGAGAAATTATGGCATCCACGCACTGGCTCAGAGCAGTGCCAGTTATTATAGCAGATAGAGAACTCTTTTGTGATCTGATAGTGCTAGATATGATTGATTATGATGTCATATTTGGGATGAACTTCCTAATCAGATACGGTGCCTCTATCGAGTGCCGTAAATAGAAAGTCATATTCCAACCCGAAGCAAGATTGCAATTTGAGTATAGCGGAGAATCAAAGAGAAAAGCGAAGAAATTTCTCTCAGCTCTGAAGGCACAGAAATTGTTAGATTCAGGATGCACGGGATTTTTAGTGCATGTAGTCAATGCCAGTCAGGACAAGGGCCAACAACTAGCAGAGGTTTGAGTCGTATGTGACTACCCAGCAGTCTTCCCTGAAGAGTTACCAGGCTTAGCACCAGACAGGGAGATCGAATTTGAGATAGAGCTCATTCCCGGTACAAATCCTATCTCCAAAGCACCTTACCGCATGGCTCCAGCAGAACTAAAGGAACTTCAGGAGCAACTACAGGAGCTGCTTGACAAAGGTTTCATACGCCTTAGTCACTCACCATGGGGAGCGCCTGTATTATTCGTGAAGAAGAAGGACGGGAGCATGCGTCTGTGTATAGATTACAGAGCACTGAACCAAGTCACCATCAAGAATAGGTATCCTCTTCCCAGAATAGATGACCTGTTCAATCAGCTAAAGGGAGCAGCAGTGTTCTCTAAGGTAGACCTCAGATCAGGTTATCATCAGGTGAAAGTTAAAGAGGGGGATATACCCAAGACGACATTCAGGACTAGATACGGACATTATGAGTTCGTAGTCATGCCCTTTGGTGTGACAAATGCTCCAGCTACTTTCATGGACCTCATGAACAGAGTATTCAGGGACTACCTAGATAGATTTGTTATTGTGTTTATCGATGACATTCTTATCTATTCAGGAACTCAGGAAGAACACGCAGAGCACTTGAGAATAGTATTGCAGACCCTTCAGCAAAACCAGCTGTACGCCAAGTTCATGAAATGTGAATTTTGGTTAGATCAGGTGTCCTTCCTGGGTCACATCATCTCAAAGGATGGTATCATGGTAGACCCCAGTAAGATAGAAGCGGTGAGTAATTGGAAAAGACCGAAGAATGTCAGTGAAATCAGAAGCTTTTTGGGACTAGCAGGTTATTACAGAAAGTTTGTAAAGGACTTCTCCAGAATAGCCTCCCCACTGACAACTCTTACCAGAAAGAACAGAAAATTTCAGTGGTCAGAGGACTGTGAGAACAGTTTCAGCGAGTTAAAAAGGAGATTGACCAGTGCACCTATTCTGACTCTACCAGAAAACACAGATAGCTTTGACATCTACAGTGATGCCTCTAAGTTGGGACTAGGAGCAGTGCTGATGCAAAATGGCAAGGTGATCGCCTATGCCTCCAGACAACTCAAGGAATATGAGAAGAATTACCCTACTCATGACCTTGAGCTTGCAGCAGTAGTGTTCGCTCTCAAAATTTGGAGACATTACTTGTATGGAGCTCAGTGCATAGTGTATACAGATCATCAGAGTCTGAAGTACTTCTTCACTCAGAAGGATCTGAATATGCGACAACGTAGATGGCTAGAGCTGGTCAAAGACTACAACATAGACATCCTCTACCACCCAGGAAAAGCTAATAAGGTAGCAGACGCACTTAGCAGAAAGTCCGATGCTACCTTACTATCCCTAGCAGCCATGTCACCGCCCCTACAGAAAGAGATTACAGATTTTGGTCTCGAACTTATAGTGGGACAGCTCTCTACTATGACATTAGAATCCACCTTGCTTGGTGACATCCAGACAGCTCAGGGATAGGATCCTGAAATTCAGAAAATCAAGCAAGGACTAGCAGAATCAGAAAGTGGAGAGTTTAGCGTGTCCGCTAGCGGGGTGTTGTATTTTTGGTGACAGACTCTGTGTTCCAGATCAGGAGGAACTACGGAGGAAGATCTTAGACGAGGCTCACAGGACTCCTTATGCGATGCATCCGGGTTCCACCAAGATGTGCCAGGACTTAAAGAAACGTTTTTGGTGGCCTGGAATGAAAAGAGACATTGCTAGATATGTTAGTACCTGTCTGACTTGCCAGAGAGTCAAGGCAGAACACCAGAGACCAGGAGGAGTTCTGCAGCCTATCCAGATCCCAGAATGGAAGTGGGAAGACTTTTCTATGGATTTCATAGTGGGACTACCCAGAACTACGAATGATTTTGATACCATCTGGGTAATAGTCGACAGATTGACTAAATCATCCCACTTCTTAGCTATCAGGATATCCTACTCCATGGAACAGCTAGCTCAGTTATATCTCAAGGAGATCGTCAGACTACATGGAGTCCCACGAACCATTATTTCAGACAGAGACAATAGATTCACATCACACTTTTGGGAGTGTGTACAGTCAGCATTGGGCACTAAGTTGAAATTTAGCACAGCTTTCCATCCTCAGACAGAAGATCAGACGGAGCGAGTAAATCAGATACTCGAAGATATGCTCCAAGCATGTGCCCTAGACTTCAAGGGAAGTTGGTGCAAATATCTGAGTTTAGCAGAATTTGCATACAACAACAGCTATCAGGCCACTATCGGTATGACACCTTACGAGGCTCTCTATGGGCGGAGGTGTAGATCTCCAATCTGCTAGTATGAGAGTGGTGAACAGAAAGAACTAGAACTTCAGACATATCTAGTAGCAGATATCACAGCAGCTATACAGCAGATCCGCCAGAGGATAGAGACAGCTCAGAGCCGCCAGAAAAGCTATGCTGATACACGGCGCAGACCATTAGAGTTTTCAGTTGGGGATTCAGTATTCCTCAGAGTGGCTCCCATGAAGGGGGTAATGCGTTTTGGGAAGAAGGGCAAACTAAGTCCCAGATATATGGGACCATACCTTATCACTAAAAGAGTTGGCAAGGTAACATATGAGCTAGAGCTACCACAGGAGATGTCAGCCATCCATAATGTATTTCATGCCTCTATGCTGAAGAAGCATATCCCAGATGCCACCCAGGTGATTGAGCCCCAGTCGGTACCAGTCCGCGAAGACCTCAGCTATGACAGTCGACCTATTCAGATAATAGACCGAGCAGTTAAGAAATTACGGAACAAGGAGGTACCACTAGTAAAAGTTATTTGGCAAAATCACACCACGGAAGAGGCAACTTGGGAGATAGAAGCTAGTATGAGACAGAAGTACCCAGAGTTATTCTAAGTTCGAGGACGAACTTTTTATAAGGTATGGGGGATTGTAATGCCCGAAAATTCTCAAAATACTTTTATAAATATCCTAATATTTTTCTAGAATTTTAGGATATTTTTACAGAATTTTTAGAGTAGCAGAAGTAACAAAAATAAATAGAATCGTAAAATAACCTACACGGGAATTGAACCCGAGACCTATTGGGTCCTACGACATATAGTGGACTCTAGTAACCAAGTGAACCCAGCAGGGCCGTGCTGAAAGGAAAGGGAAACAATTTTATTTAAGTTAGAGTTGGGTGAATTAACTCCTTAATATAAATAGGGAATTAAGTGAGGAGTTTTAATTTTACCGTGACTTACCTCTTCTCCTCACCCTAGTCACGCCGCCCCCTTCTCCTCTTCTTTCTCTCGGCGCACCAAGCCCCAAGGGCTAGGGTTCCGTCTCAAGGGTTCCAGGAGCACCTTCCGGCGACGACTCCGACACGAGGACGTTTCTCTCCGCAAGAAGAACGCGTGGACGCGAGAAAATCGTCGAGAAGATCGTCTCCACCGGAAATCTAGCGATCAGATCGTAAGGAAATCTAGCGCAGGATGTAAAAAACCCCTCACTTGTAGTATAAGTAGCTTCCGTGTGAATTTTATGCTTCAGTTTAGTAGTATGTAGATTTTCGGCACAAAGGATGCGAATTAGCGCATACCAAGTGTTCGATTAAATTATTAGCACGGTTAAAATACAACTTAAGCATTTTACTAGCTTAGCTAAATGCGATAGAAGCATTCATTCAGTATGTTTAGCTTTAGTACAGCTTATATGGGACTACGGTCCAATGGGTGGGCTCCCATAGTCTCCTCTAGGTTCAGATAACCTAGCTCTGGGTCCAGATAACCTAGAAATAGCAAGAACAGCAAAATTCAGCTATAACCAGTATTTTATTTTATCAGTGGCACTGTACTGGATTAGATATCCATTGGGTTGGACTCCCATAGTCGTCCCTAGGTTCATCTAACCTAGTAAACCCTACTAGATTCGGAATTTGCAACCCCGGGTTTAGTTAGGGATGCGCGCACAGCAAGTATAGTTGCCGGACCCAACAGCAGCATGATTAGTATTTTCATCTATTATATATATGGTTTTCGAACTCTCACAAATAGTTATGTGAATTCAGTATAGCTTTAGCATTAGTTTAGAATTTGCTCAGCTCAGTTTTTTTGTATCAGTTTAGTTCCTATTGATACAATATGATAGTTTATGTTAGCACTTGTTGCCATGACTAGTTTGTTTGTATGCCATGCCATGCTTTTACCTGTTCAGCATATATTACAAATAGCATGTTTGAAAAACATAAATTACATCGTATGCATGTTTTAGTGAGGTAGATGGTTTCTTACTAAGCGTAAAGCTTACAGATACTTCTTTCCTTATACTGCAGATAAAGGTAAAGGAAAGATGGATTAGTGGAGGCTGGAGGTTAATGCGATGAAGATGTGTGTGGGTGGAACCTGGAATAAAGACCTTGGAAGAACTAGAGCATTTAAGAACTTAATGTTTCTTACCATGTTACTTTTGCTTATTTAGTTATCTAAATGCATGAAACTATAGAAAATCTGCTTAGTTTATTAGCAACCATGTTTAGAATGTTAGTTGTTTGCTATTAGAATGTTTCCAGTTATTTTAGAACTTGTGTATGTGAGTTTGGCATGAAACAGTGCTGAAATTAGAGTTTGTTGCGAAATCAGAAACCCCAATCGATCAGTGGATCGATTGGGAGCCCTCAATCGATCAGTGGATCGATTGGGAGCCTAGTTCCGCGAACAGTAAGCCTCTGGATCGATCAGCCGATTGATCCAGTCACATTCTGTCGTGAACAATAAGCTCCTGGATCGATTAGCCGATCGATCCAGTCGCATTCTGTTGTGAACAGGGAGTTTGGGGATCGATCGTTCGATCGATCGGGGAAATCGCTCCCGCGAACAGAGAGCTCTGGAATCGATCAATGGATCGATTGGCCAGTCTGGATCGACCAGCCGATCGATCCAGAATATTACCCCGAGCACAGTAGCAATCTGAATCGATCCATGGATCGATTCAACAGCTTGCAATCGATTGAGTTCAATCTGGATCGATTGGGAAGCAAGGTTTCAACCAGGAACCCTTGTAATTCAGTTCCTTGACCATAGGGGATGCAGGATATGCTATGTATACCTTAGATTGCATCCCTTAGCACATGTAGAATAAAGAAATGATATTAATTTAGCAAAGTTTTAAATTAATCCAGTTTTCCGCACCTAGACTTAGTGATGGTTATGGAGATAGCTTAGCACAGCATAATGTGACGGTCCGACCTTACAGCCTAGCCAGTAGAAGGCGGGTCGTTACAGATGCACCCGAGCTCGCGGGTCCTCTCTGTGCCATCCTTCACGTTACCTTGAAGTCCACTTCCCTCGACTCCACTCCTTTGCTCCTCGTCCGGCGGTCCCTCGGATGTCTTTCACACCATCCTTCACCGACTCAAGGATCTGAGCCCTTGGATGAGCTTTCCAATTTTGGCTGCACCAAGTTCCTCATGTGTTTCACCAAGTCCTGCAAGACTCAAACACATATCAAACACATATGAAAGCCTAACTTAAACTCTTTGACACACACATCAAAACCATGATCATACGGATCAAACTTGGGTCGATTGCACCAACAATCTCCCCCTTTTTGATGTGTGACAATATGTTTAAGTTAGACATAAATAATAACTTTGAAAATTACAAGCAATATGTAAACATGAAGCATAAAACCAAACTCCCCCTAAACATATGCTCTCTTCCTTAATTTTTAAGTTTTGCACACAAGTATGGGAATAAAGGTTTCTAACTTAAACCCACCCATTTCTCCCCCTTTGACACCATCAAAAAAAATTGTACCAAATAATCATACACTAGATGACATCAAGTATGACCAAAACTTTGATTTCAGAAAACATCAGTATGCTGGAAAGCTGGTACCAGTTGACTGGTAACTGATGCAGTCGACTGGTACGTTTTGAAACCGAATTTTTAGCCTTTTGCATCCAACTTCAGAAATGCATAAAATTTTTTAGAAAATTCAAAAAATCATGAAATTTTAACAACATATTTCTTGAAATGTCTTTTAACTAGGGAAAATATGTTTTCATAAAAAGTCAAAGTATTTTTGAAACTTTGACCAAATCTCAAAAATCACAAAACATGCAAGTTATGTATCAATTTTAACCCCAGTTTTGCAATCATATGTTTCAAAATAACTATTCACTATAAATAAAACATAGAATTATTTTCAAAATATTTAAAATGTCCAACTATGATCTATGGGTAGGATGTCCATTAATTAAACATTTGTTTTCCTCATAGTTGGTCTATGATTACTAAAAAATTTGATACATTTCATAACTCATCAAAATGCCATAAGCATAAGTGAATTATAAGTATCATCCTATCATCTCACATTTATATTTTGAAAATAATGCAAGTCATTGTGAGATGAAATAAGGTAACCTCTACTTAGCATTCTTTATCATGAATTTCTATCAAGGCTACGTATTCCCCCTTAAGGTCTCAAATCAATCATTTTTCAAAGATTTGAATTATGATTTCAATGGTTGACTAACCCAAAATCCTCTAACCCTTGAGAATTGACTTTGACACCCAATAGAAATTCTTTCTAATTGGGTTAACCAAATATTTCTTGGGGATCCAATTTCTATCTATAGTTTTAGTTTTTGATTGCCCCCTAGCAAGTAGACAATGGTAGATCTTTTCATTGTTGAGTTCATTATATCCTAACCCATTTTTCTTAAAACTTGCCCTTTGGCTCCCAATAATCATATTTAGGGTTTTAGAGCCAATTTCAAATTTTCTAAGAGCATTTGTAAGGTATTCTACCTTTTTCCTTAATTTCCTATTTTCTTCTTCTAAACATGAATCATTCGAATTAGGAGAAGAAGCATACATATCATTATCCTTAATAGACATGGATTCTAATTTTTCCTTAAGCATGCAAATATCATTTTTCAAAGATTTGTTCTTTCTTTTTGCCTTAAACAAATCATCATTTGTACTTGAAATAATTTTAATTAAAATATGGGGAGGAAGATTATGTACCTCACTTACTGAGAAGTCCAAATCCGAAGTTTGACCTCCCCCTACACTTGAGCTTCCTTCTTCATCTTCACTTGAACTCCTTCCTTCTTCTCTTTAGGATGAGGTGGAGGCTATGCCATCAATTCCCATTAGTGCAAAATGAGAAACATGGTGCTCTTCTTCCTCTGATGACGATGGATCATCCCATGTTGCTTTTAGGTTTTTGACTTTCTTCCCTTTTTCTTTTGACTTCTTCTTCTTCTCTTCCTTCTTCTTTTCTTCTTTCTTCTTCAAGAGAGGACAATCATCTCTTATGTGTCTTTCTCCTTGACAATTATAGCAAATGATCTTCCTTGTCCTACTTTTGCTTCTTGAGCTTTTCCTAGCACGAGATTTGTTAGAAGAAAAAGATTTAAATGCTTTTCTCATATTCCTTACCATATATGCCTCTTGATCGATATACATTGAGGCACTTGACTCCTCGGAATCAGAAGATGATTGAGATGGAACTTTCTTCTTCTTCCCCTTTCCCTTGTTTGCCACAAGGGCTACTCCTCTTGATCTTTCTCCATCTAGCCCTTCAACTCGTGTCTCATGAAGCTCCATAGTTGAAAAGAATTCATCTAGAGAGCTTTTTTCTAGGTCCTTTGAAATGTAGAACGAGTCTACAATTGAGCTCCATGTCGAGTTTCTTGGGAAAGCATTGATGACTTTCATCATAATGTCCCGGTTGGAGAGTTTCTCACCTACACTTGTTAGTCCACTTAAAATTTCTTTAATTTTAGCATGAAGTGAAGATACCTTTTCTCCTTTTTCAAGTTTAATGTTGTTGAGTTGAGTTCGGAAAAGGTCTCTTCTTGCTAACTTTGCCTCCGACGTGCCTTCATGAAGCTCTATGAGTCTTTCCCATAAATCCTTGGCACTTGTGTAGTTCCCAATCCGAGTTACTTCTTGTTGAGGAAGAACACTCAAGGGATGATGCATTGCTCTTGAGTTTGCTACATGCTCTTCTTTTTGCTTCTTTCTCCATCTTACTTTCTCAATTAATTCATTATTTTGATCCCTAGGCATCTCAAAACCATTTTCTATGATTAGCATAATGTCAAAGTCGATTTTGAAAAATACCTCCATTCTCTTCTTCCACCAAGAGAAGTCTCCTTCGAATTTGGGTGGATGAATTCTTGAACCGGCCATTTTGATAGTGCTCTTCTCGGCGATTAGTCTGTTGAAGGCGTCCTCGCTCTGATACCAATTGTAGGAGATCGGTGGCCGGCTTGAAGGGGTGTTGGATAGCTAGGTCACCCCTAAATCGATTGCTTCTCTTACAAAGTTAGTGCGCAAGTGGAAATACAACTAACTAATGAAAACAATAAAGAAAGAATACCAAATCGCTAACAAGCTCGATGTAATGTGGTTCGGAGATTACTTGCTCCTACTCCACGACGTGTCCTTGAGGTGGACGAACCCTTGATCCTTCGGTGGATCAATCCCCGACAATCTCTGACTAGAGCTTTCTCCTTCTCGGTGGAGCAAACCTCTCACAAAGGATCTCTTCCTCTTTACAATGATGAAGTTTACGTTTGGGAGGAAGAGAGTAGACTTGGAAGCTTTGTGCAAAGACTAGGAGTTATTCAATAAGCATGAGTAACCTACTCCATGCCCCAAAACTTCATATAAATAAGAGGAGAGAGTTGATCATCATATCAACTCAACCCTAACATAAGTTGACTGGTCCATGCACCAGTCGACTGATGTAGCCGTTAGACACAGCCAACGACTCTCTATAGAAGCCATCTTCTGCCAACGACCATATACCAGTTGACTGGTCATCAGACCAGTCGACTGGTCCCATTAACCGACGAGCACAGAAGAATTCTGTGCTTTCTGTGAAATTGGATCAATCGACTGGTCCCATGACTAGTCGACTGGTCCATTACATTCTCACACACTCATCCTTTTCGGAGTCGCCTTTGAAGTCCTCTTCCTCGGCCTTCGTCCCTCAGATGCACCCGAGCATACGGCTCCTCTCTGTGCCATCCTTCACGTTGCCTTGAAGTCCACTTCCCTCGGCTCCACTCCATTGCTCCTCATCCGGTGGTCCATCGGATGTCTTCCAAACCATCCTTCACCAACTCAAGGATCTGAGCCCTTGGATGAGCTTTCCAATCTTGGTTGTACCTAGTTCCTCATGTGTTTCACCAAGTCCTGCAAGACTCAAACACATATCAAACACATATGAAAGCCTAACTTAAACTCTTTGACACACATATCAAAATCATGATCATACCAATCAAACTTGGGTCGATTGCACCAACAAAATGTTCCAAGACTTGGTCTTGGATTAGTAGTGTTGGAAGAGAATAAGGCGAAAAAAGGTGGCTTGAATGATGTTGTACCAATTTTGATAAATTCGAAGAATTGATAAATTTGTCAGGAGAGGTTATTAGACCAATTCTAACTTATAGCAAAAATTTGAAAATAAAAAAAGGCAAAAGAATTTATTTTTACCAAAAATTAGATGAAAAAGTAACGAACAAGAATGCTCGAATGATGTTGTACCGATTCAAAGCGGTCCCATTCTGATACTAATTGTGGCTTTCACATTCGTTTAAAACTCAGAGAGACAAACACAACTGAATAAAGATAGAAAAGAAAAACAAACAATGCTAACACGACCAAGTTTTACTTGGTTTGGAGTCTATGACGACTCCTACTACAAGGCTCACGATTGTCGATGACTTTTGTTAGACAATGATTATCAATTTGAATAAGTATAAGTAGATATTTACAATATTTAAAGAACTATAATAATTTAAATGTACCGACAACTACAGATTTGAAGAATCGTGCCTTCTGTTGACGGAGCATTGTTTCAACGTTGCACAGTCATGTCTGGAGCATCGCGCAAGAGAGAAGGTCGTTCAAATTGTTGTCTTGAAGCTACTAGTTGAACCCTCCTTTTATAGCCTCGTCCGAGTGCCTGGATCCTCTCCCGAGTGCCTAGAGTGTGTTGACGTGGTGATCTCTTATCGAAACCTGATTTGGCAAAACTCATCCATCTCTAAGCGCCTGGACCACCCCCAGGCGCTTGGACCATGATGTAGATCGCCTAGTTGACGCGCTCCAAGTCAGCTTCTGGATGAACTTTGCTGGTTCGAGCGCCTAGATATGCTCCAAGAACCCGGACCCTCAGGATGCCTACTGTGCCGCTCGGGTGCTGCTTCAAAGCACCTTGCCCATGCACTTGGGGTAGCTCCGGGCACCTGGAGGCCTATTTTCTAGCAATCTTTATCCTGCATCACAGGTTAGTCCCAGCGAAAATAATATATAAAGTAAGGTAAATTCTGACAATCTCCGAATAGTCCGATCCTGACTTTGAGTTTCGTTGAAACTCTAGGTTGGACTAACACCTACTATTCTCTCTTTGAAGAGCATGTCCTCACCTACTCTTCTAAGGAGAATTTACCTTTTTCCAAACCAGTCCTTCAGACCATTTAGACTTTTGCTCAACTCCGAGACACTAGGACTTTTCGCTAGACGTTTGATCCCTTACCCGTCCAGTCTTCTGCCTAGTGTCCGGGACCCCTACGACTTTCACCTAGCGTTCTTGACCCTAAGATTTTGCCCAACGTCCTCGATCCGCTAAGACTTTGCCCAGTCCCCCGGACTAGAACTTCATTGCTTAACTACAACTAGGACTTTCCACCTTTTGCCTAGCCTCAACTAGGACTTTCACTTGCCTAAGCTCACTTAGGACTTTTCCTGCACACTTAGTTAAACTTGTTAGAACACAACACAACTTAACTTTGAACCTTTGCCAAATATCAAAACACAAGTTTAATTAGCTGGTGCTTCCAGCACCAACACTATGGGTTCACATGGCTTATAAGAGTTCAAATATGCCCTCATTTACTCTTTTTAGGTCTTCCCAACATTAGTCTAAATGACTTAAATCTTTTTATACATTGTGGTGCTGGTTTGAAAAGATCAGCATCACGTTGGCGTTGATCTTTGGAAACCAACACTAAGCTTGGTGATATGAAGCCAAGTCCATGTTGGTGCTGCTTTTGCAAGAGCAGCACTAACATCCATGGCCCTTCATCCCATACCAAAATTTCAGAAATCCAAGGCCCCTAGGTCAATCAATGAGTTTCAGTCAAAATCCATTGTTGGACCTAGATGACTCCGATCGGACCCATTCCAAGACCTATAGGTTCACATGGCTTATGGGAGTTTAAATATACCATCATTATTGTTAGTACCCCGGGGTAATTTTGATGTGGTCAACCAAGTTCAATTAGGTCCTATTGTGTTTGATCCTTGTGTCTAAGAGTGCAGAAGTTTAGGAACACAAAAAGTCGAGAGAAAGACGCAGCTAACGAGAAGGATGACACGGGAAGGGAGTCGACGAATTCAGTGTATCTAAAGGACGAGATGCTGCGGAAGAGTGCACCGACATATGAGAAGGACGCACACGGCGTTTGAGGGACGAGAAGTCAGGAAGGAAGCCTGCTTGAGGAGAAGGTCGGAGTTGAGTTCGAGTGAGCTCAACTCTGGTTCGCCGGAGAATCACTTATGTGAAAAACTACGTGAAGAGATCAGCATTGAGCTGAGTTACCCTGTGGAAGGTGCCTTCCATGGCTGGAAGGCACCTTCCATGGCTGGAAGGCGCCTTCGATGAACAGTACAAATGTACCTTCCAGCCTTTGAAGGCGCCTTCGCTAGCCGTTAGTCGAGGATAAAGTATTATCCTCGGCAGATAAACTCTATTCGATGGAAGGTGCCTTGGACCTCTTTAGAGGCGCCTTCAAGCTACGGATAACTTTTTTCAGAGGCTATAAAAAGACCCCTGTACCTAGGAAATCATCATCAACTCTAGTATTTATTTCCTAGCAACTTTCTGAGCATTAAACAAGTGTAAGAGGTATCTCCACCTTCACAGAAGGAGACTTTTTTAGTACTTTTATTCACCTTGGATTAACAACTACCTAGGTTGTAACCAAGTAACTCTTTTGCCTCTTTTCTTTTAAAAGTTTATTTATTTTTATTATAATTGTGCTATTACTACTAATCCAAGTTGAAAGATTGGGAAAGACTTGTTTGATTTTCACACAGGTAATTTACCTTTCTCTTACCGACCCCGCTGCACCAACAATTGGTATCAGAGCCAGAACGTCTCAGAAGGACTAACCACTGATTGAAGCACCGAGATGATAGCCGGACCGACAATCTATCCTCTGAAGTTCGAAGGAGACTTCGTGCAATGGAAATGTTGGATGGAGGTATTATTTAAAACAGACTTTGAGATTCTCTTAATTATAAAATATGATTTTGCAGCTCCCAAAGATCCACAAGGAAATGAAAAAGAAGAATACCAATGAACCAAGAAGGAGCAAGGAGACTTCGTAGCAAATGGATGAGCCGAGTTCCACCTGCTCAGCGTACTTCCACCCCAGGAAGTCAATTGAATCAGAGATTATGAATCAGCAAAGGAACTTTGAGAGAAGTTCCTAGAGCTACGCGAAGGAACCTCCGAAGCAAAGCTTGCGAGATGAGACTTACTTCGGAACCAACTGATAAACCTCCGGATAGAAGAAAGTGAAACAGTTGCACATCTGCACTCGAGGATTAAAGAACTCATCACCGGACTCATGAATCTTGGAGAAAAGGTAACGAACCGAGATTTATTAAAGTATGCTTTAAATGCATTTCCTAAGACACCCGAGTGGACATCTATAGTCAGCTTGTTTTATATATCTAAAGACTACGAAGTTGGTTCATTAGAAAATCTATTTTCCACTTTTGAATTTCACGAATCAACATGTGTAGGCTTACGAAATAAAGAAGAAAATACAACCCACAACATAGCTTTAAAGGCCAACCAGAAAGGCGAACTAGATCCAGACTTCGAAGAATCAATCGACGAAGATGAAGCGACATTATTGGTAAGAAAATTTAATAAGTCGTAGGTGAAAAATCACTCAGAGCAAAAGAAAGGTCCGATGCTACAACTGCCAAGGAGAAGGACACATCAAGGACGACTGCCCCGAATTGAAGAAGAAGTAGAAGAACAAGGGCAAAAGACCAACAAGATCGAAGCACAAGATCTTGAAAGCTACATGAGATGAATCGTTGTCCTTTGAGTCCAAGATTAAAGCTTATGCCAAACTAGCTCTAATGACAGATCACCAAGGAGAAGATGAAAGCAGCTCAGAGATGAGCATCGATGAAGGGGAAGGATCATTAGAGGAAAGCTGCAATGAAGGGGGAGTATAAGAATACGAGGTAAGTGAGGTACGTGCGCTATCTCCCAAGTAATCTTTTGAATTTATCAAAATGCTTTCTAAAAATATGTGCAAATTAGAAAAAGAAAATATTGATTTGAAAAGATAATTAACTAATGCATGTCCACTAGAAATGTTTGATAATTTAAAATTAGAAAATGAAAAATTGAAAAAATAAATAGAGAAATTGAAAGATTACCATGCATGTTCTAACTACATTCAACCAAAGTTTAGAGATTATAGTAGAATCAACTGATACATTAGAAATCACCAAGGCCAAATCAAGAAAATTCCTAAAAATTATGTACCTCCCAATTTTTTAGTAAATTCAGTAGGCAGGAACCTATATCGAGTTCTAAAATCTTTTTTAGATTAAACTCAACTTTTTTTAATTATTAGGATAGAAATTGTCTCAATTAGAAATATATATATATATATATATATATATATGTTTTAAAATTTTCTATTTGTATTTCGAGTTGAAATTTTTTTCTATACTATTTGATGATTTAATCTATAAATAGAAATTTTTTCATATTTTGTTTACTGTTGAGTTATTTTTTTATAAAATTATTAATAAAAATCATACTTTGAAATTTAAATTTATTTTACAGACTTAAATTTTAAAAATCTTATTTTTCTGTGATAAAAATATAATATTCTCTATCCTTATAAATATTTTTATTTTTTTTGAATAATATTTGATTTATTACAAATTATTTCCTGAAAAAGATAATTGTTAACATTAAAAATCCAAGAAAATATAAATTTTGAAAATTTTATTTTTCTATAGTTAAATAATATATCACATACATCCAGGAAAAATAATAGAATTTTTAGAGTTAAAAAATATTTTTTAAAAAATTATTTCTGAAATATATTAGCTTACTGGTAATTATTGAATTATTTCTCAAATTTTTCTAAGAGTTTACTTTATTTTTTCCTGATTTTTTTGATGTGATCAAAGGGAGAGAAATAAGTAAAAGTTAAGGGGGATTAAGGGGGAGTTAGGATAATTCCCATAATTTTTATCCTTGTATTTTTTTACAATTAACTTGTTTAATTCATTACTTTACTATATTATTTTATTACATTTTTAACCCTAACTTAAACTTGGGTTGCTGCATATCAAAAAGGGAGAGATTGTTAGTACTCGGAGTAGTTTTGATGTAGTCAACCAAGTTTACTTAAGTGCTATTATGTTTGATCCTTGTGTTTAAGTGTGCAGGAGCTTAGGAACATAAGAAGTCGAGCGGAAGACGTAACTAGCGAGAAGAATGACATGAGAAGGGAGTCAATGGACTTGGTGCATCTGAAGGACGAGATGCTGTGGAAGAGTACACCGGTGGACGAGAAGGATGTGGGCGGCGTTCGAGAGATGAGAAGCCAGGAAGGAAGCATGCTTGAGGAGAAGGTCAGACTTGGGTTCGGGTGAGCTCAACTCCGGTTAGACGGAGAATCACCTACGTGAAGAACTACGTGAAGAGATCATCGTTGAGCTGAGTTGCCCTGTGGAAGGTGCCTTCCATGGATGGAAGGCGCCTTTGATGAACAGTACGAAGGCGCCTTCCAGCCTTTGAAGACGCCTTCACTAGCCATTATCAACTCTAGTATTCATTTCTTAGTAACTCTTTGAGCATTCAACGAGTGTAAGAGACTTCTCCGCCTTCACCGAAGGAGACTTTTTTAGTGTTTTTATTTGTCTTAGATTAACAACCACTTAGGTTGTAACCAAGTAACTCTTTTGCCTCTTTTCTTTTAAAAGTTGTTCATTTATTTTATTATAATTGTGCTACTGCTACCAATTCGAGTTGAAAGATTGAGAAAGGTTTGTTTGATTTTCACATAGGCAATTCACCCTTCTTACCGACCCCACTGCACCAACAATTTACTCTTTTTAGGCCTTCCTAGCATTGGTTCCAACAATTTGAATCTTTTTGTACATTATGGTGCTGGTCTTAGAATATCATATCCACATTGGTGCTGATATTTGAAAAATAGCACCAAGTTTGGTGATGAGAAGCCAAGGCCATGTTGGTATTGCTTTTGCAAGACCAGCACCAACATGGTTATGCTTTCACAAGAGCATCACAACGTTGTTGTTAGTTTTGCAAGAGCATCACCAATATCCGTGCCACTTGGCATGTAATCATAGATTCTTGTGTGAGTCTCAGAACCATGGTTGGAGGGCATATATACATTCTATATAGTCACCCCTTCCATCCCATACCAAAATTTCAGAAATCCAAGACCCTAGGTCAATCAATAGATTTAGGTCAAAGTCCATTGATGGACCCAGAAGACTCCGATCAGACCCATTCTAAGATCTATGGGTTAACATGACTCACAGGAGTTCAAATATGCCCTCATTTTTAGGCATTCTCAGAGTTGGTCCAAACGGTTTGAATCTTTTTGTATATTATGGTGCTGATATGAGAAGATCAGAACTACATTGGTGCTAACCTTCAGAAAGCAGCACCAAACTTGGTGATGAGAAGTCAAGGGCATGTTGGTGCTACTTTTGCAAGACAAGTACCAACGTGGTTCTGCTTTCGCAAGAGCAGCACCACGTTGGTGTTGGTTTTGCAAGAGTAGCACCAAAGTCCGTATCACATGGCACACAAACATAAATTCTTGTGTGAGTCTCAGAACAATGGTTGGAGGGCATATATACATTCTATACACCCACCCCTTCTATTCCATACCAAAATTTCAGAAATCTAAGACCCCTAATTCAATCAATGGATTTCGATCTGTTGGAGTGTATACTAAAAGCCTAGCTTTTGTAAACATTTATTTTTGAAATAAAAGAATCACATTGGTCAATATCTATATTTATTTGTTAAATGTAATTGTTCAATTAATTTATAAAGTAGATAACATGGAGTGTGATGTCACACTCAGGAGATCATGTTGTCGGTTCTCTATAGATTATAAACAGTTGCTCTCGACTAAAATGGAAAGGAACAAACCATCAGAATAGTCGTAGTGTAATTAAGTATTAGTTTATCTTGACTAATAAATTACACTGATACACTTTAAGTGTATTGAGTATGATCATTTAGGTAAGTTCTTTTTGTACTGATTTAGTAAAAGAACTAGACCTTAGTTATTATGGAAGTGTGTGCTCTTAATCCTAATATAATAACAAGCACATATATTTAATATTTATTTCTTTGGCTTATCAAAGGGTGAGGTTTAGCTCGATAAATCAATATGCCCGATAAGTTGGGAAATGATATTACTTATAGTGTGTGTTGTTGATTATAGAAGGAATCTGAGTCCTAGTTATCTAGGTTGAGAATGTACCCAAGAGGAGCTCATAAGGATTGCCATGTTAAACCCTGTAGGTGGACCTAGTATGACATAACAATGAAGTTGAGTGGTACTACTCTTGGAGCTAGATATTAATTAAGTGAGTTGTCAGTAACTTACTAAATTAGTGTGCGTTCGTAATCTTAAACACAGGGAGACTAACACACTCATGATAAGAAGGAGCCTATAATGTAATTTGGGATTGGTGCGGTAGTGCGATAATAACTCTCTAGTGGAATGAGTTATTATCGATGAACTTGAGTTGTGTGTTCGGGGCGAGCACGGGATACTCAAGCTCATCGGAAGGTCAAAACCAATTTCTCCTCTAGGTCCCTGTCGTAGCCTCATTATAGTCTCAAGTCCATACAAATGTAAGGCTCTTCTTGGTGTTCAAGAAGGGGGTCGGACCATTGCTTGGTGACCAAGCAATGACCGACCACATCCTCTTATAGGGGCCGACCCTATTGCTTGGTGACCAAGCATGTAAGGGCCGACTACAATTATTTCGAATAGGAGGGGTGTTTTGAATTTTTAAAATCTTCTCTTTGTAGAAAACTATAAGTTTTAAAAGAGATATTTTAATTTTTAAAACTATCCTTATTTGAATTAGGCCACATGTTTTAATAGAGAGTTTTAAAAGTTTTAAAATTTTTCTTTTTTAACCATCCTCATGGTTTAAGAAAAAAAGGGAGATAAGTTTTAAAATTAAAATTTTCTATCATCATGTTAAAAAAGGAATTTTGTTAGAGAAGTTTTAAATTTTAAAACATGGTTTTAATTTTTAAAACTTTCTTTTTTTTAACTCTAGGAAAGAGAGCATGTAAATTTTTATAAGAGCTTTTTCTTCTTGTAAAATTTTATAAAAAAATTTATTTTTCTTTCCTAAATATGGTGGTCGGCCACCTTGCTTGGTGCCCAAGCAAGGGGCCGGCCAAAACACAATCCTAAACCAAATAGGATTGATCACAACCATTGATTGGTGATTGATTCAATAAAGAGGAAAGAAAAGGAAAAATAAAAAATGGAAAAGGAAAAACTCTTGGATGATTTTATTTTTTGTAAAAGGTTTTTCCTTATTTGCTTTGGGCAAGTAATATAAAAGAAGGGGTGAGGGGGGCTTCATGAGAGACAATTCTTATTCTCTTGCTTGGAGATCTCTTGGTGGCCGACCCTCTCCTTTCTTCCTTTCCCTTTGCTCTCTTCTCCTTGGTGGTGGTGGTGGCCGGATTTTAGAAGAAGAGGAGGAAGCTTTTGGGTGGTGTTCATCTTGGAGGATCGTCGCCCACACGACGTCCAAGGCGAGGCGAGAAATACGACAGAAGATCTCGAGGTTATTAGCTTACAAAGAGAAGGTATAACTAGTAATTTTCTTCCGCATCATACTAGTTATTTTCTTTGTAAGAATTCTAAATACAAGAGACAATTAGATCTAGTTTTTCGAATTTATTTTTTGAGTTTGTGTTTTCTTGTTTTTCGAATTTGTGATTCGATTATTCTTTTTGGTTAACCTAGAGTTATTTAAGGAAATAAATATTAGCTTTCCTTAAAAGGCTTTGCCTAGGCGGTGGTGGTTGCTCTCATATCCAAGAAGGCCATATGCCTCGCCATGCAGTCCTGGAAGCCAATTTTGGAAATTAATATTTATGGAATTAATAACTTAGGTAGATTTGAATCAATAGTGTTAAGTTCCGCTTGAGATTCAAATCTAAACCATTAAGAACACATAAGTTAAATTTGGAATCAATGATGTTAAGTTCCGTCTGCGATTCCTAATTTAACTTCCAAAGAACACAATAGGTTATTTAAGGAAATGTTCGACACTTGTACAAAATTTTTTTGTATAGTGGAACTGATACGTTTTCCTAGGACTAACCAATAATTGGTATCAGAGCTAGGGTTTGCCTCTGTGTGTTTAGAATTCAAATAGGTTATGCACATGTCATACATAAATGTATTTAGACAGGAAAATAGTAGGATGTGCTAACTCTTTGGTTGCAGGCTCCAACTATTATGACTTATCGATATTGTGTGTGATTGGACCCTTGGACATGTCAAGGACATTATTTGTGTGCATGATTGTATGTATAAAATACAGCAGGAGCTGTATTATTTTTAGAATTTTATTTTTTGTTCGATCTAGAATACATGTACATTCACTCGTGGAATATAGGATCGATATATATAAAATTCTATTTTTGTTGCGGATCGGATTCTTGCGAGGCGTGGTACTTTTGGAGCACCAGAGGCGCAGCGGAATAAGAAGCAAGATGGATGCAACAACTCGACCCGATGGAGGTGGCTAAAGATGGCAGCAGCTAGGGTTGGAGCATACTGAAGATAGTGATGGAAAAGGCCATAATAGTTGGAAAATTAATTTTCAAATTTATTGCTTTTATTTACTGTGATGTTTATATGCATGTGATGTATGCTAGGATAGGTTAAAAATCCTTATTTTTAAATAACTAAGTGGGAGAGGGATTTTAATAAATCTCATGGTCTCCATTACTGGTTTGTAAGTGATGCAACAAGCTTGCGTGTTGGCTCTGAGTGCCTCCCTCCACAACGGATGAGTTTGTTGCGGATCACTAGATCAAACTTCCTTTTATGGATGGTTATAGGAAATTATTTAGGAGCGTGTGATCTTCTCCAACTGAAGGGGCACAATCCTATTTAATGGACTTAGTATCAAGTAATGGTATACACTTAGACGCATTCAATAGTATTCTCCCCAACGGAGTCACTGCTATTGTATTGTGTAACCAAAGTAAAACCAACTATTAATTTTATTTGTCATAAAGTTAGGATGACAAGATAATAAAATTAATGGGTCACACCCTCCTCTTACAAATGTTGAATTTGTATACGTCCACACTAACGTGACATGCAATATTCACGGTGATTTGAGGTGTTAGTTAATTTAAAATAGTATTGTTTGAGGAATCAATATTATTTTAAATTTAGAGTCTTGACCAAAGTTTATTTTTGTGATTCTTAGGATGACTTTCAACCCACTGGCCATTATACTGAAAGAGAACAAACTTACTGGTCCAAACTATATTGATTGGAAAAAAAACCTGGACATTGTTCTTACTGCTGAGAGTTATAAGTTTGTACTGACTGAGGCTTGCCCTGATGCACCTGACGGTGACTCTACCCCAGAGGAGATTGAGTATCATAAGAAATGGGTAAAAGATGATGAGATGACGCGGTGTTACATTTTGGCATCTATGTCAAATGTATTGCAACATCAGCATCAAGATTTACCAACAGCTTATGATATAATGAACAATCTCAAAGAACTCTTTGGGCACCAGAGTCGGACTGCTAGGCAAGAGGAAATGAGAAAGCTAATGACAACCACTATGTCTGAGGGGACACCCGTAAGGGATCATATCCTCAAAATGATGGCTTATCTGAATGAAATACAAGTCCTTGGAGGAGAAATTGATGGGAAAACCCAGGTCGATATAATTCTCCAAACGCTACCCAGAAGTTTTGAGCAGTTCCGCCTGAACTATAACGTGAACAAAAGAGAGTATACGTTGGCGGAACTTCTGACAGAATTTCGTCACAGTTCCCAGATTTACTATGCTGAAAATGGTTCTACTTCTAAGTCGAAAGGCAAGAAGAAGAAGAAACAGGTCTTTTTAGCAAAGAAGGTGAATAAAACTCATAGTACAGGACATAAAGCTAGAATGAAGAAGCCGAAGGGCAAGTGCTTCATTTGCAAACAGTCTGAACATTGGAAAGCGGACTGTCCTCGTAGGAACCAGAACAATAAAGGTATATCTCATACTCTAGTAGTTGAAACATGTTTAGCGGTGTTATCTACCAGCACCTGGTGTGTAGATACGGGAGCCACTGATCATGTCTGCAATTCTTTGCAGGGGTTCCAGGAAACCCGGCAACTATTTGATGGAGAGATAACTGTCTACATGGGCAATGCTACTAAGGTGACAGCTGTTGCAGTGAGAGACGTCTACTTATCATTTGATAGGAATAGAAATTTGATTTTAAGAAATTGTCTTTATGTACCCAGTTTTAGAAAGAATTTAATTTCAGTTTCTAAATTGTATTTGGATGGATATTTAGTTTCCTTTAGTAACAATGTCGTTATAAAGAGAAATAAGGAGATTATCTGTTCTGGTGCATTAGTTGGCAATTTATACATTTTAAATCTAATTTCTCCCACAAAGTAAAATATGAAAATTAATAACACATCTTCTAACTTTAATAAGAGAAAAGAACCTTCAGAAATGAACCAAACGTATCTTTGGCATCTAAGGCTTGGACATATTAACTTAAGTAGGATTCAAAGGCTTGTAGCCGATGGACTCTTGGGTTCATTAGAGTTGGAAAATTTTTCAACATGTGAATCTTGCTTGGAAGGTAAAATGACCAAGAGACCTTTTAAGACCAAGGGGTATAGAGCCAAAGATGCGTTAGAACTGGTTCATTCTGATTTGTGTGGTCCTATGTCTATCCAGGCAAGAGGTGGTTATGAATACTTCGTTTCCTTTATAGATGATTATTCAAGATACGGATATATTTACTTGATGCACCGCAAGTCTGAATGCTTTGACAAGTTCAAAGAATATAGGGCTGATGTGGAGAAACGTCTTAGTAAAAGTATCAAGACACTACGGTCTGACCGTGGTGGCGAATACCTCTTTAGAGAGTTTAGGAATTACTTATTAGAAGTAGGGATTCAATCCCAATTGTCTGCACCTGGTACACCCCAGCAGAATGGTGTGGCAGAATGAAGGAATAGGACTCTTATGGAAATGGTTAGATCGATGATGAGTTATTCAGAATTACCAAATTCGTTTTGGGGATATGCTTTAGAAACAGCAGTGTACATTCTGAATATGGTACCTTCTAAAATAGTCCTTCTTGTAACACCCCAAGTTTCATGATTTGGAGTCCTAAAAGACCTTATTAAAAATCTAGAAATGCTTTAGAAAAATTCTAGAGATTTTTAGGAATTTATAGAATATTTTTATGCAATTTTTGGAGGTCGTTTGGTATTTTTACTAAACGAAAGAAGTTTCGACAAAAAATGTCCAAGCTGAGGCTTGAACCGGCAACCCCTGACCCGAGCAAAACCCGGCTAACCAACTGGGCTAGTAGTTATTACTTGATCAAATAAGGGTCGAATTGTATTTAAGTAATAAATAGTTAATAGCAGAATAAAAGGCTCGGCTGGGGATTTGAACCTACGACCTTTGGCTCGGTCAAAACTCGGCTGACCAAGTGATCCAGCCACCGGTTCTGTTTAGAAAAGATAGGAAATTTTATTTAAGGAAGTTAATGGAATCTGGGAATTTAAAAGAGAAACTTAAGGCTTAATTTTCCCGTGACCTAAACCTAATCCTTTTCCCTCCCGATCCCTTCCTCTCTCTCGCGACAAAGGCAGCTCGGGCGGAAACAAGCCCCGGCTAGGGCACGATCCCGGCGGCCGGCGGGTGGCTAACTCGGGGTGGTTCTTCACCGTCGTGATCCTTGCGTAGAGGAGGAACCGTAAGCACGAAGGAGTCGAAGCTTGCAATTTCCGCAAGCCTTAGAAGTTGTTCCGGTTGTAGGTTTAAGAAGAGGTAAGTTGCTACTCACCTGCAGTAAGATAGCTCCGACGTTTAATCCTTGATTTTCTCCTTGTTCTCGAAGCTTTGCATGAGTTTTCTTACTTTCTCTGTTTTCGGATCACATGAGCCCTACAAGTTTCAGAATTTAGCTAGGGTTTTTGGTTTGGAAAGATCTGATGTTCTTCAGAAGCTTCCCTGTGGTATTGAGTGGATCAATTCATTTATGTTCAGAATTAGGATTTTGTTGGAGGTTAAGAGTAGCATGCTTGCTTGATTTCTTTCTTCTGATGTCGATTTTAGCATCCCAGTCGTAGCATTTCAATGTTACTGATATACATGTAATCAGTATTTGCTTTGGTTGCTTGTGGTTTGCAATAGAGTAATTCGGGTTCAAGTTGGCTTTAGATGTTGATTATTTCCTTTTGGACAGATAGCAAGTTACTATTTTGTTTTGAGATGCACTGGATTTGAACAAGTTCTATATAGGTTTCGAATTAGTTGTTAGAGATAAGAGTAGTTTCAAGATTTTACCCTCTTCTTTACATTACTGCTGAAACATGCTTGAGGATTCTATTGCTCTATATAAGTATGAGATTTCAGTTTCAGATTTAGTTTCTTATGCTTCCTTAATTAGTTAGAACAACCCATTCCTCTTGTGCTATATGATGAACAAGAACAACCCATTAATCCTATACTAGCTTCAGAGCTTGCTTTGCAGATTTTTTTATTTATTCTAGTATGTTGTTTAGACCTTCCTATTTGTTGTTAGTTAAGCATGTGTAGTTTTCTTTACTACTAGATATACATGAGCAGTTTCTTTAGTTTTCATTTGTTATTGATTATAGCATGAGCAGTATTGATTTAATTCCTAGTTTTGTTTGTTATGTGTTGAGCATGATCAGTTTCCTTTGCCACGAGATATGCATGGGTATACTTTCTAGTTTTCCTATGCTATTAGATTAACCTGAGCAGTTATATATATGTTGTTTATTTCAAGTATTCAGAATTAAGTTTCTTGTCACCTCAATATGCATGAACGATTTCGTTTATAAGCATGCGGATTTTATTACGCATTAGTATGCAGATTTTGTTAAGCTTAGTATATTGCAGATTTTTCTTGAGTATCATAGTACAGATTTTGGTTAAGAATTATAGTTTTAGAATTTGTTTAAGCATACATATTTAAGTTTAATTGCTACTTCAATATGTATGATTATGTGTTACATAGTTAGTTTCATTCATAGACGCATAAGAAAGATAAAGAAAAGTATAAGAAAGATAAAGAAGAGAAAGAAAAGGGCCGAGGCCTTAAGTAGATCCCAAAAGTCAAGACTTTAGGGATTTTGGCACACAAGGTGCCTATTAAAATGCCAAGGCATTTAAAGAAGAAGTAATTAAGATTATAAGTATTTTACTTTTAAGAAGAGGCTAGTACCCGACTTCCGAGGTTGTCGTTAAACAAATCCAGGTGTCCAATTCCGAGGTCTTGGCCCTGGTAGACCGAGGTCTGCTCTTTTAGGATTGGTGGCTCGCTACCCCAACCTATTAGGGAACGCATAAGATGGTACTACGCCTGGGCCTAAGAAGAAGTTGATTATTATTTTGAAGTATTATAAGTATAAGTTTTTGGACAAGTAAAACGAGTTTTACATAAACTTAAAGTATTAAAGATTAAGTATAGAACAAATGAAATAAGATTCATGTAGTTCTAAAAATCAGTAAGTTTAGTTCTTTATTCTACCATGTTTATCTAGTAGATGAGTAGTTTTCATTTTTACCTATTAGATGAGCAGCATGATTAACTATTAGAATTACATGAGTAGATTTCTTAGCTTTTCTTTGCTATTAGCTTGACATGAGCAGTTATGTTTATGCTTTATTTCTTTTTAGAGCATATAGTTTCTAGTTCTTTTCGTATACATGCACATTCGTGATTTTGTGAGTTAGATAGCGCTTACTAAGCAAATTTTGCTTATAGACTACACTTCCTCTTACTGCAGATACAGTAAAGGAAAAGATATAGAAAGGAAGGCGACAAGGAGGTGTTCGAAGGATGTGTGATGCCAGGACTATGGAAGCCTTGGGACTAGGAAAGAAGTTTTAGTTTAGTTTCCATTGTCTTTTGCTATGTTAGGAGTATTTGAGATAGTATTTGTTATTTTGATATGATTAGGACGTAGTAGAAGAATTGTAATCTTGTGTGATGATTTCTGGTGTTGTTTTCTTTATTTTGGATTTATTATACTGCGTGGTTGATTGATATGTGTTCCAGCCGCTTGTGGCTGAGTATATATTGCATGTATTGTTGAATATGGTCACCGGTACAAGGGAGACTCTGCCGAAATTTTTCGGTAGGGTTTCCATGTGATTTTTAATCATACCGGTTAAGTAGAGTTAGTAGTTAAGTAACGGTCATCCTTAGAGAGTAGTAGTAGTAAGAAGGGTGGTCGTTACACTTCTACTCCCATGGAATTATGGAATGGGTGTAAGCTTTGTCTGAATCATATCCGGATATGGGGTAGTCCAGCACATGTGTTGAAGGGAGATACTGACAAGTTAGAATCACGTACAGAAGTTTGTCTGTTTGTGGGATATCCTAAGGGAACGAAAGGTGGTTTGTTTTATAATCCTAAAAATCAGAAGATCATTGTTAGCACCAATACTCGATTTTTAGAAGAAGATTATGTAATGAACCATAAGCCCATGAGTGAAATAGTACTAAAATAAATTAGAGAGGACACGTCTACTTTAGTACCAACAGTACAAGATGAAGTACCACAAGAAACTGCAACACGAGTCATACATGATACATAGCCAGAGATAGTGCCTCGTCGTAGTGGGAGGGTTGTAAGACAACCTGAGAGATTCATGTTTTTGGGAGAATCTTCGGACTTGATCCTGGGTAAACATGAACCTGATCCCCGAACATATGACGAAGCACTCCAAGATATAGATGCAGTATCTTGGCAAAAGACAATGAATTCCGAAATAGAATTTATGTATTCTAATAAGGTCTGAGAGCTTGTAGAACCACCTGATGGTGTAAAAGCCATTGGATGCAAGTGGATCTACAAAAGGAAAAGAGGGATAGATAGGAAGGTAGAAACTTTCAAAGCAAGGCTTGTTGCAAAAGGGTATACTCAGAAAGAGGGAATCGATTATGAGGAGACTTTTTCGTCGATAGTTATGCTTAAGTCTATCTGGATACTCTTATCCATTGTCGCTCATATAAATTATGAGATTTGACAAATGGATGTCAAGACAACTTTTCTTAACGGAAGTCTTGAAGAAAGCATCCATATGAAGCAACCAGAAGGGTTCATTGAAAAGGGCAAAGAGCATCTAGTATGCAAGCTCAATCGGTCCATTTATGGACTGAAGTAAGCTTCAAGATCTTGGAACATCTGGTTTAATGAAGTAATCCAGTCATATGGATTTATTTAGTGTCCGGATGAGTCTTGTGTATACAAGAAGTGTAACGGAAATATGATGGTATTTCTTGTACTATACGTAGATGATATTTTGTTAATTGGCAACAATATCAAGGTATTATCGGACGTAAGGGTATGGTTGTCCAAACAATTTGATATGAAGGACTTAGGAGAATGTGCACACATTCTTGGGATCAAACTTATAAGGAATCGCAAGAAAAAAATGTTGTGCCTATCTCAAGCTTTATATATAGATACGATCCTTGCTCATTTTAGCATGCAAAACTCCAAGAAAGGTTTCCTACCTTTTAAGCATGGAGTAGCCTTGTCTAAAGAGATATCTCCGAAGACATCAAAGGAGATAGAGGACATGAAGGCAGTTCCTTATGTCTCGGCTGTAGGAAGCCTTATGTATGCAATGCTGTGTACGAGACCTGATATCTGTTTTACCGTGGGCATGGTTAGCAGATATCAGAGTAACCCTAGACAAGGACATTGGACTGCGGTAAAGCATATATTAAAGTACCTGAGAAGGACTAGAGACTATATGCTAGTTTACTGTAACGACCACCCTTCTTACAACTCTACTACTCTCTAAGGTGACCGTTACTTAACTATTAACTCTACTTAACCGGTGTGATCGAAACCACGAGGAATCCCTACCGAAAAATTTTGACAAAATCTCCCCTGTACCGATGACCATGAACATCAATACATTCACAGTATACACAGCCACAGGCGGCTGGAACATATATCAAACACCCACGCAGTTTAATAAGTGACAAAAACTATAATATCTACCTATTACATAGAAACTCATCACAGCATGCAAACTAAAACACAAATAAACTCAATAGGAACATAGAACATTAAATACAATCTCAATGACATCAACTATAAAGTACAACTCATTTACTTCTTATCCACTAAACACGAAAACACAAATCTTCCCAGTTCTCTCCCACAATCCTGGCATCACACACCATCCGCACCACCTTGTCGCCTCCCTTGCTATATCCTTTCCTTTCCTTTATCTGCAGTAAGAGGAAATGCAATCTATAAGCAAAATTTACTTAGTAAGCATTATCTAACTCACAAAAACATGAATATGCATGTATACAGAAAAAACTAGAAACTATATGCTCTAAAAGAAAGTAAAGTATAAACATAACTGCTCATGTCAAACTAATAGCAAAGAAAAGCTAAGGAATCTACTCATGTAATTCTAATAGCTAATCATGCTATACTAGGAATCATGCTATACAAGGATAAAACTGCACGCTGGAAGATAAAGCTAATCATGCTCAATAAACTAATCAGGAAACAAATAAAACTAACACTGCATGCTTCAAATTAAAAGAAACCAAACTTTCTGACTCTAAGCATAAATGAAGCTTGTTTCATTTGTTTCAAAACTTATATTTTATTACTTTAAAATAATAATCAACTTCTTTCTTGGGCCCGACATTGTACCAATTTACGCGCATCCTTAATATGAGTCGAGGTAGCTAATCCCGAAACTACTAAGGTACTTCTAGGCGATCTTGTGCCTAGGGGCGATATAGGAGCCCACCCAATGGATCTTGTGTCCGGTACATGCCATTAAAAAGTAAAATACTTATTTTCTTTTTAACTATAACTTCCTTATACTTGTTATTCTTTAATTCTCTTATAACAAAATGCCTTGGCATTTATTCAAACACTTAGTGTGCTTTTAATCCTAAACTTCTGGAATTTAGGATCAATTTAAGACCTTGGTCTTTTCTTACTTATAATCACTCATAACCCCTAAAAGAGTTTAATAGAACACTATATGCATGAAAATTCTAGAGTTTCACAGAATAAACACAATTATTAATACTTGTTGTAAAAGTAAAGAGGAAATACAGTCTTTTTAAACATGATGTACAAGAAGACCATTATCACTATGTAAGCATGCTATGAATGTAAAAACAATTCCATCTACAATAGGAAGCTATCTAAAGTAAGCATGCTGCAGCCACCATTAGACAATAGGACTGTTCGGGTTTCATAAAACTATAAAATTCCTTAAGCAAAATCTGCAATGTTATACTTACCAAAAATTTGCGTACATTACTTGTAAAAATCTGCACTTAAAATGCTGTATATTAAGCTACACAATTCTGCACTATAAACTCTAAAGAAACTAGAAACTGATTGTTTTAAAAGGAAGGCTACTCATGCACATCTAATAACATAAGGAACTAGAAATCTGCTCATGCACCTAAGGTGGCCAAGGAAACTAAAACTGGAATGCTACATATAGGCTGCTGATTCTGCTACAAACTATCTAATTTATACTAGCACAATTTTGGAGAGCATTGGCAACCAAGATGAAGCATCAAATCCAAATTCTGCTGCAACCAACAGAACGCTTCAAAAGAAATGGGTAAGCTATTCATGCCCGGTTACTGGAAACGAAACAAGTTTAGGACTGCATATCAAGAGGAAAAGAAAGGCAGAATGTTCAGGCTTGCTAAAATAAATAACATATACTCAACTAACAGCTAATGGGAAACTCTAAACAACAAAATCTTAAACTGATATGATATTCATGACTGTCTTATTCGGGTTTAACAGGAGTCTACGGTAGAAACACTGAATCTAAAATAGCATGTATAAAATTTCCCACACAGGTGAACTGCTAAACCTTGTTAGGCTTCCTGGAACCCTTCTTTTTTTTTAAAAAAAAATCAGAACCTATGGTAAACTTATTCACAGCTGATGTCTTAATAGAGCAACAAAAATTCAAAAACTTTAAACTCCACATTGATCCAAGCATGCTTATCACGGTCACACAGAAAAATCCAAATCAAAAGCTTCAAATGCCAATTTCAAAGCTTGAAAGGAATCTTTCCACATACTTAACCTCTACCGTTCTTCCCCTTTCTTCCCTTGGGACTTACGGCAGCAACACAAAAACAACCATCCTTACAACATGCTACAAAATCATGGAAAACAAGAATCCGAGAGCTACTCTTACCGTAGGTGAGTAAGCGTCTTACCTTTGTGTTCTTGGACTTACAACTGGAAGGGGAAGGCTGCTAGGGTTTCGGAGAGATGAAGATCTCTGCTTCTCCTTCGTGCTCACGAGCTCTTCTCGTCGAGAGGATCACACACGGGTGAAGACCGGCCGGAAAAACCTCTCGCCGGCGCCGGAGACGTGCCCTAGGTGTGGCTTCGTTTCCGCCCGAGAAGAGGAAATCGCGCCATCACGAGCACACGAGAGGGAGAAGGAATTTTAGGGCTCGGGAAAAAAAAATAAAACGATTCCTTTTTAATACCTAGGGTATTTCGGCATCTAATACCACTTAAATTAATTTCGTTTCCTTCCTAAATTAACAAAGCCCGCTGGCACAGCTGGTCAGCCGGGTTTTGCTCGGGTCAAGGGCCTCGGCTTCGATCCCTTAGCCGCGCACTTTTTATTTCAATTTGTTTTAAATTTTCCAACTATAGCTCAAATTGTTGGTTGCTACTCGGAAAACCTAGAAGTTCCACTGAACAAAAATTTTGTACAAAGGTCTGAACCTTTTCCTAGCTACCCTGTGTTCTTTAAAATTAAATTTTGGATCGCCTGCGAAACTTAACACGTTTGATCCAAAACTTAATCTATTTGTTCTTTTAGGTTTTGACTTGGATCTCCTGCGGAACTTAACACGTTTGATCCAAATCACCTAAGTTATTAATTCCATTAAATATTAATTTCCAAAATTGGTTCCCAGTACTGACACTACAACAAAAACTCTCATAGACATCAGTGGAACAACAACGGTTTTAAGCAAAAACCGATGTCTTTGAGTATTTTACACCGATTTTTCCAAAAACTGGTGTCTATGAGCACAGATTTTAGCTCATAGACATCGGTTTTTTAGGCGATGTCTATGAGCGCCCTTTTTTTCGTTAATAGACACCGATTTTAACATCGATTTTATAAAACCCGGTGTTAATGAACCAAAATAAAATAATTTAATTTTCCCACTAGCCAAAATTTACACTGTGAAGTTTCCTCCAAACCTAAATCTATATCGCGCCCCTTCCTCCGCGCGACCATCTCTCTCGCCTAAACCTAAACCTAAACCTCCGACCATCTCTCTCAGCTTAAACCTAAGCCTCCGACCATCTCTCTCAACCTCATCTCCCTCTTCCCCCTTCCTAGATCAACGCCCCTTCCTCTCCCGATTAGGATCAAGACACGATGCCCTTGCTTCTCCGTCCAACCACACCGCATCTCCTCCAACTCCTCCATTTGGTTGAGAAGAGGAGACCTGGTATCTCCTCCAACCACACCGCATCCTTTTTTGACTTTATCTTTTCCGAGATCTGGTATCTATTTGGTCTTTGTTCTCTGGAAATGAAAAATGTAGCTACAATGTGTTTTTGTGCTGGGGTTTTAGGAAGCTGCGCTGCAGTCTAAGGTGACCACCAAAGTCTACTTCGACATCAGCATCGGCAACCCTGTCAAAACCTCGAAGTCTGTTTTACAGCAACATGCAGAACTTATACAATGGTTATATACACTATCTTACTTGTTTAATATTTTTTTATTGCATCGCACTTTTCAGGCGCTATCCAAAGCCCTAACAGAGGATCAACTGTTTTATCTAAGATCACAATTTAAGCTGCTAGCACCAAACGGAGAAGGTCACATATCGTTCGACAACTTTCGAATGGTCAGTCTAGTCGAATTTGTTTGCCAATATCCAAAATGTGATTGTTCAGTTGCATACTTTCCTCTGTCATTTACTTCTATGTCTATCCTTGTGCAAGCCCTATTGCAAAATGCAACCGAGTCAATGAAGGAGAGTAAGGTTATTGAAATCTTAAATGTGGCGAGGCATCCATTTGGTGTCGGTTTCTACTCCGATCTCGTGAGGTATCTCGCTTCGGGTTGCAAGCCCAAGGAGAAATGGAGGTATATACTCTTCATCTGGCTTTTCTGCTATGCCTGCTAATCCTTCCTGGGATCGTTGGTGGATAAATATGGATTGCCTCTGATCATGCATTTGGCGTACAGAAGTTTATACAGGATCTCTATTGATGTGATTTTGTTTCTCCTTTCCAATTATTATGTTTTTTTTAAGTTTTCTTTGAATGATTAGTATATGGAATTCTGTAGGAACTAAATACATATCCTGTTAATTATCTAAGTCGAGGAAGACTTGGCTGGTTGTATTAGTTACTGTCCTTGTATCCTTGTGAAGTACAGGAACAAAGAAGATTTTTTTTCCTTCGTATTAATATTGCAAATTAATCTTGTCCATTTATTGTACCCTGAATAAACTGCTTTATTTCCTTATTTAAGGCTCCTTGTTTATGAATTTGTTTAATTTTTCCATTCATTTCCTTACATAGAGGTCAATGTTGAGAAAAGATCCATGGAGCTGGCCTCTAGGAATCAATAGTTTATCGATGTTGTTTCTTATGAAAATTAATTTCCTTGTACTTATTGAATTGTTTCATTTTTTCTATTCCATATGGAAGGGATGCCTCTTTGTTTATCTTTGAAGTTTAAAGAGACGTTTCCCTGTCGTTGGTCATATTGTTATGATGACTTGTATGTTTTTTTTGCTGAAACAGAATTGGTACTGAACATGAAAAGTTTGGTTTTGAAGTTGATACTTTGCGCCCAATGAATTATGAGCAGATCGCAGACTTGCTAAATGGTTTGGCAGAGAGGTTTGATTGGGATAAAGTCATGGAAGAGAATTACATTATTGGTCTCAAACAGGTGATAAAATGTTTCTCTTTTAAGTGTTTAAGATTGCATAGTATGACTTTGGGTTACTTCTATGATCAGGTTCGGCTCTATATATTTATCATGTATGGCTTTGGGTTCCTTCCTCCTCGTGTTATAACATTTGAGCAACAACATCAACGTTTTAGTGAGTCATGATCCTGTGTATCTTGGGCATGTTCAATTATGCAGCGATTTTATTATTATATGTATTTCTGCACATAACTGTTTTTTTGCTTTACGTTTCCTCTCACTTATTTTAACAACTAAATTGTGTACAACTTTGTTGGACCAGCATGTACCTTCTGCGTCAGAAGTTTCATGATTTAAATCTATTCCTCATATGCTAGTCTTCCTAATCATTTGTGTTTTGGTGAACTTCTTGATGCTAATTATGAAGCCATTTCTGTTGGACTAACTACAATTTAACAACTTTCATTATGCACTTAGTATGTGTATGATATGAGTTACTTGTGAAGTATACAATAGTCTTTTGTAGAGTATTTTGTTCTTCTTGAAAAACTTTAAGATACTGTAAAGTGCAATTGAATGTCTTTTCTGCATAATGCAGCAAGTTTTCTATAGTAAATCCAACATATATGAAAATCTGATTAACTTATTTTAACCTTCCCGATCAACTTGTTTCAATTAGACATAATAGGGTTTAGTCTATAATGTTTCTAAACTATTGAAAAGTTATAACTGTTTTCAAAATTTTTATGCCTTGTGACTTTCTAGGATACTCTCTAGCTACCATTCCTTTGATGTTGAATTTTGAATGCTATATTCTCAACACACTTCATTTTGGCGAAGTTAAATTTGTAGACAAGCCTAGTACCTGGACTGATTTTGTTTCTTCTGCTTAATACAATGTTAAATCCGATTGGATGATTATCTGCCCCATGAGCTTAAGCTGTCAGTAAATCACTTG
Source organism: Zingiber officinale (assembly GCF_018446385.1). NCBI lineage: Eukaryota > Viridiplantae > Streptophyta > Magnoliopsida > Zingiberales > Zingiberaceae > Zingiber > Zingiber officinale. Next base: position 90,484,130 of record NC_055995.1, on the reverse strand, counting down.
ATTTATGCTATTTTATGCAATATAATAAGTCATCCCCCCCCTAATTTATATCGTTTAACTTGTGTGCCTGCAAACAATTGTGAATTTTCCTCCTTTATAGAGAATTATATATCTGCTTGCAGGAAAAGAACGATGTTAAGCTTGAGAAAGTTCTAAAGGAAGCAGCTATGAAAAACAAAACAGTAATATTAACAACTTTGAATATTGCCTGGGCTTCTCCTAGTTCTATTATAGATTTGTTTTTTCAAAGTTTTCGGATAGGAGATGGAACACGCAGACTCCTGGACCATTTGGTAATCATTGCCTTGGACAAGAAAGCGTACATAAGGTGCATATCCTTGCATACTCACTGTTTTGCTCTTTATACTAAGGGAATGGATTTCTCAGATGAGAAGATTTACATGACTGCTGGATATTTGTCAATGATGTGGAGAAGGATAGAATTTCTGCGTGTTATTCTCGAAATGGGATACAACTTTATTTTCTCGGTAAAATTCTCCTTCCTATGATTGGCCTTTGTAATATTCTGTTTGTTAAAGTACTGATGTGTGAAAGTGGCCATACCTTCTGGATCTTCTTGTTCTCTAAGTATCTATTTCTATGTAGACTATCTTGCCTTTTTTTGTTCATAGCCAAGTTTGCAGGCAATGCTCTATTGTTAAACTTTGTTCCTTGTTTCTTGTTTGTGCAACATATTTTGTTACCCGACCCCTTCTTTCATCTGCTGCAAACGCATATAAGATAGAATCATATATATCTACAAATTTATGCATGGAATGCATGCCTAGGATAATAGTTTGCTCGAGTGTATGAAAGTTTATCCAATGGGATAGGCATTAAGTTGCCCATATAAGCATCAGTATGTGACAGACTCATTATTATCCATGCTCTTACTGCCTAATATTCTTTATATAGCTTTGCATATAATTCTGTTAGCAGGAACTACTAACATCTTGTACTATTGATACTCCGCATGCTGTATCCTTTTTAATCTTGGTTTACTAATATATTATTTATGTGTTTTTACAGTTTACAAATCTAAAGTAATCCAGAGTTGAAATTGATGAAGTGCGGTTCGAGTGGGTTGAATGCATGCTAGATTACATTTGAAGTGCGGTTCTACCTTGATGTGTTAAAAGAATGTTCTACCTTGATTTTGATATTTATTAGCTAGCTTTTGATGTAAAAAGAATGTTTGGGTATTTTATGGATATTGTTGTAAGAAGATTATTTATATAATTTGTGAATATTTGTGTATTTTATGGATATTATTGAATGAAGAATATTTGTATAATTTATGAATATTTGTGTATTTTTTTTATTGTCGATTTTTCATTGTTTCGGAAATCAAATTTGTGCTGTTAAAAAATATACATATTACATCGGTTTTCCACCGCTGCAAAACCGGTGTTATTAACTAATATTACATCGGTCATTTACCGCTGCCAAAACTGGTGTTATTAACATACAATATTACATCGGTTTTACATCGTTGATGAAACGGTGTCGTTAAGTGATACTACACCGGTTAATAACCGATTCGAAGACCGGTGTCGTTAAGTGATACTACACCGGTTTTAACCCGATGTCTAAAATGACAGACTTTTAACATCGGCTTTATAGACATCGGTCGAAAATGAAATAGACACCGGTGGAAAACCGATGTCTATGAAGGTTTTTGTTGTAGTGTGACGTGGCGAGGCACATGACCTTCTTGGATATGGGAGCAACCACCACCGACTAGACAAAACCTTTTAAGGAAAGCTAATATTTAATTTCCTAAAATAACTTTAGGTCAACCGAAAAGAACAATCAAATCACAAGGAAAAGAAAAATAAAAGAACACTATATCGAAAACAAATTCGAAACACTAGAATCGTATGCTTCTTGTATTTAGTATTATTTCTAAAAATAACTGGTATGATGCGGAAAGAAAAATTACTAGTTATACCTTTTAGAAAGACCTCTTGATCTTCTACCGTATTCCTCTTCTAACCTCGGGCGTTGTGTGGGCAACGATCTTCCAAGATGAGAACCACCTAGGCACCTTCTTCCTTCTTCCTTCAAGTTTCGGTTAAGCACAAGAACTTCCAAAGGATGAAGAATTTTCCACCAACCAAGCTCCAAGGGATGCATGCTTTCTCTCCTTCTTCTCCTTCCTTGATCCGGCCACATCCTCCAAGCTCCAAGAGATGATAGATTTCGGCCACAACAAGAGGAGAGAAGAGAAAGGGAAGGGCCGGCCACCACACCAAGGAAAAGAAGGAGAAAAATAGAATAGAGTCCTTAGCCTTGAAGCCTCCTCTACCCCTCTTTTATAATCCTTGGTCTTGGAAAATAAGGAAAATTTAATAAAAACTTCTTTAATTCTTTTGCCATTGAAAAGGAAAATTTATTTAATTAAAATAATTTTCTCTTTTCAAATTACAATGGCCGGCCATAACAAATAATATCTCCAAGCAAATAAAATTTTAAACACCAATTAAAACTTCCTGATTTGCTTCCGGAAATTTATAAAAATTTCTCCAATAATTTTATCCCTTCATGATTGGTTTATAAAAAGGAAATTTAATAAATTAAAATCTTTCTTTTAAACATGTGGATAAAAAGAAAGTTATCTCTATAAATTAAAATCTCTTTTAATCTACAAATAAGGAAAGATATCAAATCTTTTCTTAATCTTTTGTAGAAACTTATAAAAGAGAATATTTAATTTTAAACTCTCTTTTAAATCATGAACATGGTTAAAAAGGAAAGTTTTCTTAAAATTTAAAATCCTCCTTTAACCAACAAATAAGGAAAGATTTCAAATTTTAAACTCTCTTTTAAACATGTAGATGATTTACAAATAAGGAAAGTTTTTACCAAAAATTAAAATCATCCTTTTAAACTACAAATAAGGAAAGAGATTAATCTCTTCTCTTAATCTTTTGTAGAAAGCTATAAAAGGAAATTTTTAATTTTTAAACTCTCTTTTAAAATCATGATATCCACATAAGAAATAATTTTAATAAAAATCCTCTTTAATATTCTAGTGGCCGACCACCTAAGCTTGGGACCCAAGCTTTGGCCGGCCACCTACATGGCTCATCCACTTGGTCTTGGCCGGCCCTAGCTTGGGTTCAAGCTAGCTTGGTCGGCCCCATTGGATGGGTAAGAAGGTGGATATAAATCTCTATATACTAGAGGCTACGATAGGAACCGAGAGGAGGAATTGGTTTTGGTCTCCTGATAAAATTAAGCATCCCGTGCTCGCCCCGAACACACAACTTAATTTTATCAATAATAATTCATTCCACTAGAGAACTATTATTAAACTACCGCACCAATCCCAAATTACATTTTAGGCTCCTTCTTATCATGAGTGTGTTAGTCTCCCTGTGTTTAAGATAACAAATGTCCACTAATTAAGTAAGTTACTGACAATTCACTTAATTAATATCTAGCTCCAAGAGTAGTACCACTCAACTTCATCATCATGTCGGACTAAGTCCACCTGCAGGGTTTAACATGACAATCCTTATGAGCTCCTCTTGGGGGCATTCTCAACCTAGATTACTAGGACACAGTTTCCTTCTATAATCAACAACACACACTATAAGTGATATCATTTCCAACTTATCGGGCTTATTGATTCATCGAACTAAATCTCACCCATTGATAAATTAAAGAAATAAATATCAAATATATGTGCTTGTTATTATATTAGGATTAAGAGCACACACTTCCATAATAACTGAGATATTTGTTCCTTTATAAAGTCAGTATAAAAGAAACGACCTCTAATGGTCCTACTAAATACACTCTTAGTGTACTAGTGTAATTATATAGTTAAGATAAACTAACACCTAATTACACTACGACCTTCCAATGGTTTGTTCCTTTCCATCATGGTCGTGAGCTACTGTTTATAATTTATAAGGTACTGATAACATGATCTTCTGTGTGTGACACCACACACCATGTTATCTACAATATAAATTAATTGAACAACTACATTTATCACAAATGTAGACATTTGACCAATGTGATTCTTATTTCTAGATAAATATTTTATACCAAAAGTTAGGCTTTTAGTATACATTCTAACAAAAATACCATTTGGTTCGGGTTTTACTAAGAAACCCGCGACTAGTCTATTGGTTAAGCGAATCTCTGCTTAACCCGAGGTTTCTGGTTCAAACCTCGACTTGGATATTTTTTTGTCAAAACTTCTTTCGTTTAGTAAAAATACCAAACGACCTCCAAAAATTACATAAAAATACTCTAAAAATTTCTAAAAATCTCTAGAATATTTTGAAAACATTTCCAATTATTTTTAAGGATATTTAGAACTCGAAATAGGGAAAATTGGGTCGTTACATTTACTAGGCAGATGATTTGCTCCCTGTGGGTTACACGGATTCAGACTTCCAATCAGATAGGGACAATAGTAAGTCTACGTCAGGCTATGTGTTTACTCTAGGAGGTGGAGCCATTGCATGGAGGAGTGTTAAGTAGAAATGCGTCTCGGACTCAACCATGGAAGCTGAGTATGTGGCAGCCTTTAAGGCAGCCTCTGAGGCAGCCAAGGAAGCTATATGGCTAAAGACCTTTCTAATGGACTTAGATGTGATTCCTGGTTTGCCCAAGATCATCACAATCTATTGTGATAATAGCGGTGCAGTTGCAAACTCGAAGGAACCATGAGCCCATAAAGCAAGTAAACATATAGAGCGCAAGTACCACCTGATATGAGACATCGTCAAGCGAGGAGAAGTTGTCGTCGCCAAGATTGCATCAGCAGATAACCTGGCAGATCCTTTCACTAAGGTCCTTCCGGTGAAAGCTTTTGATCGGCATGTGGAGGGGATGAGAATCAGATGTATGGCAACAGATATGGAAGCTTAGTCTTTTAGTATAAGTGGGAGATTGTTGGAGTGTATACTAAAAGCCTAACTTTTGTAAACATTTATTTTTGAAATAAAAGAATCACATTGGTTAATATCTGCATTTATTTGTTAAATGTAATTGTTCAATTAATTTATAAAGTATATAACATAGAGTGTGATGTCACACTTAGGAGATCATGTTGTCGGTTCTCTATAGATTATAAACAGTTGCTCACGACTAAAATGGAAAGGAACAAACCATCAGAATAGTCGTAGTGTAATTAAGTATTAGTTTATCTTGACTAATAAATTACACTGATACACTTTAAGTGTATTGAGTAGGATTATTTAGGTAAGTTCTTTTTATACTGACTTAGTAAAAGAACTAGACCTTAGTTATTATGGAAGTGTGTACTCTTAATCCTAATATAATAACAAGCACATATATTTAATATTTATTTTTTTGACTTATCAAACGGTGAGGTTTAGCTCGATAAATCAATATGCCCGATAAGTTGGGAAATGATATTACTTATAGTGTGTGTTGTTGATTATAGAAGGAATCTGAGTCCTACTTATCTAGGTTGAGAATGTCCCCAAGAGGAGCTCATAAGGATTGCTATGTTAAACCCTGTAGGTGGACCTAGTCTGACATGACAATGAAGTTGAGTGGTACTACTCTTGGAGCTAGATATTAATTAAGTGAGTTGTAAATAACTTACTAAATTAGTGGACGTTCGTAATCTTAAACACAGGGAGACTAACACACTCATGATAAGAAAGAGCCCATAATGTAATTTGGGATTGGTGCAGTAGTGCGATAATAACTCTCTAGTGGAATGAGTTATTATCGATGAACTTGGGTTGTGTGTTCGGGGCGAGCACGGGATACTCAAGCTCATCGGAAGGCCAAAACCAATTTCTCCTCTAGGTCCCTGTCGTAGCCTCATTATAGCCTCAAGTCCATCCAAATGTAAGGCTCTTCTTGGTGTCCAAGAAGGGGGCCGGACCATTGCTTGGTGACCAAGCAATGGCCGACCACATCCTCTTATAGGGGCCGACCCTATTGCTTGGTGGCCAAGCATGTAGGGGCCGACCACAATTATTTCAAATAGGAGGGGTGTTTTGAATTTTTAAAATCTTCTCTTTGTAGAAAACTATAAGTTTTAAAAGAGATATTTTAATTTTTAAAACTATCCTTATTTGAATTAGGCCACATGTTTTAATAGAGAGTTTTAAAAAGTTTTAAAACTTTCCTTTTTTAACCATCCTCATGGTTTAAGAAAAAAGGGAGATAAGTTTTAAAATTAAAATTTTCTATCATCATGTTAAAAAAGGAAATTTTGTTAGAGAAGTTTTAAATTTTAAAACATGATTTTAATTTTTAGAACTTTCCTTTTTTAACTCTAGGAAAGAGAGCATGTAAAATTTTATAAGAGCTTTTTCTTCTTGTAAAATTTTATAAAAAAATTATTTTTCTTTCCTAAATATGGTGGCCGGCCACCTTGCTTGGTGCCCAAGCAAGGGGCCGGCCAAAACACAATCCTAAACCAAATAGGATTGATCACAACCATTGATTGGTGATTGATTCAATAAAGAGGAAAGAAAAGGAAAAATAAAAAAGGGAAAATGAAAAACTCTTGGATGATTTTATTTTTTGTAAAAGGTTTTTCCTTATTTGCTTTGGGCAAGTAATATAAAAGAAGGGGTGAGGGGGGCTTCATGAGAGACAACTCTTATTCTCTTGCTTGGAGATCTCTTGGTGGCCGGCCCTCTCCTTTCTTCCTTTCCCTTTACTCTCTTCTCCTTGGTGGTGGTGGTGGCCGGATTTTAGAAGAAGAGGAGGAAGCTTTTGGGTGGTGTTCATCTTGGAGGATCGTCGTCCACACGACGTCCAAGGCGAGGCGAGGAATACGGCAGAAGATCTTAAGGTTATTAGCTTACAAAGAGAAGGTATAACTAGTAATTTTCTTCCGCATCATACTAGTTATTTTCTTTGTAAGAATTCTAAATACAAGAGGCAATTAGATCTAGTTTTTCGAATTTATTTTTCGAGTTTGTGTTTTCTTCTTTTTCGAATTTGTGATTCGATTATTCTTTTTGGTTAACCTAGAGTTATTTAAGGAAATAAATATTAGCTTTCCTTAAAAGGCCTTTCCTAGGCGGTGGTGGTTGCTCTCATATCCAAGAAGGCCATATGCCTCTCCATGCAGTCCTAAAAGCCAATTTTAGAAATTAATATTTATGGAATTAATAACTTAGGTAGATTTGAATCAATAGTGTTAAGTTCCGCTTGCGATTCAAATCTAAACCATTAAGAATAGATAAGTTAAATTTGGAATCAATGATATTAAATTTCGTCTACGATTCCTAATTTAACTTCTAAAAAACACAATACGTTATTTAAGGTAAGGTTCGACACTTGTACAAAATTTTTTTGTATAGTGGAACTGGTACGTTTTCCTAGGACTAACCAACACGATCAAAACCCATTAATGGATTTAGAGGATTACAATCAGATCCATTCCAAGACCTATGGATTCACATGACTCACAGGAGTTTAAATATGTCCTTGTTTACTCTTTTTAGGCCTTCATAGTGTAGGTCCAAACAATTTAAATCTTTTTGTACATTTTGGTGCTGGTATGAGAAGATCAACACCATATTGTTGTTGATCTTCGGAGACCAGCACCAAGCTTGGTGATGAGAAGCTAAGGCCACGTTGGTGCTGCATTTGCAAGAACAGCACCAACGTGGTGCTAGTTTTGCAAGAGCAGCACCAACATCTATGCCACCTGGCACGTTGCCATAGATTTTTGTGTGAGTCTTAGAACCATGGTTGGAGGGCATATATACATTTTATACACTCACCCCTTCCATCCCGTACTAAAATTTTAGAAATCCAAAGTCCCTAAGTCAATTAATGAGTTTCTGTCAAAATCCATTGATGGACCTAGAGGATTTCGATCGGATCCATTCCAAAACCTATGGGTTCATATGAGTCACAGGAGTTCAAATATGCCCTCATTTACTCATTTTAGGCCTTTCCAACGTTGGTTCAAATGATTTGAATCTTTTTCTACATTATGGTACTGGTTAAAGAAGATTAGCACCACAGTGGTGCTAATCTTTGGAAACCGACACTAAGCTTGGTGATGAGAAGCCAAGGCCATGTTGGCGCTACTTTTGTAAGAGCAACATCAACGTGGTGCTGGTTTTGTAAGAGTAGCACATGTCAGGCGGCTATAGATTCTTGTGTGAGTCTCAGAACTATGATTGGAGGACATATATGTATTTTATACACTCATCCCTTCCATCCCATACTAAAATTTCATAAATCCAAGACCCCCAGGTCAATCAATGGGTTTCAAATGGACCTAGAGGATTCTGATTGGACCCGTTCCAAGACTTATGGATTTATATGGGTCACATGAGTCCAAATATGCCCTCTTTTACTCTTTTTAGGCATTCCCAATATTGCTCCAAATGATTTAAATCTTTTTGTACATTGTAGTGCTGGTCTGAGAAGATTAGAACTACGTTGGTGCTTATCTTAGGAAACTAACACCAAACCGGGTGATGAGAAACCAAGGTCACGTTGGTGCTACTTTTACAAGACCAACACCAATGTAGTTATGCTTTTGCAAGAGCAGCACCATGTTGGTGTTGGTTTTGCAAGAGCAACATTTGTGTCACTTGGCATGCAACCATATATTGTTGTGCTAGTCTCATAACTATGGTTGGAGGACATATATACATTTTATACACTCACTCCTTCCATTGCATACCAAAATTTCAGAAATCTAAGGCTCTTAGGTCAATCAATGAGTTTCAATCAAAATCTATTGATGGACCTAGAGGACTATGATTGGACCCATTCCAAGTCCTATGAGTTCATATGAATCACATGAGTTTGAGTATGCTTTTATTTATTTTTTTTAGTGTTTCCTAGCATTGTTCCAAATGATTTGTATCTTTATGTATATTGTGATGCTGGTATGAGAAGATACCAACACTACGTTGGTGCTAGTTTTGTAAGTTCGGCACCACGTTGGTGCTGCTCTTACTAAATAAAAAAACAAATAATATTAGAAACAAATATTTTTTTTTTAGTAAAATTGTAAAAGGATAATTTTATACATGGTGAAATAATATTTTCATAATAAAAAATTCAAAATCGATGATCAATTAGGTCACATAGCAATAATATTATTAATTATATTAGTAGAATTTTAAAGGATAATGAGAGAGTATTATTATAAACAAAATAAAATTTACAGAATTATCATGACAAAATTATCATTTTCACATTTTCGATTATTTTCGATTATGACAAAATTGTCATGCATTGAACATACTCTAAAGGGGAGCTCCTAATCCTTATTATGATTTGAGCCATCATTTTCTACCGTTATCCAAATGAGATGATACATCTTTTCCTTGATGTGACTGGTCCTCTGATTATACTTACTATTTGACTTTGGCTTCGCTCAACCATTTTGCCGACTTTGGTCCTCTAGGTAATAGCATCTTCTAGTGCCAGCTCCTCAAATCAATTTGGCTTAGAAAATCAAATTTTGCTTTGAGTACTCTCTCCATACCCAGGGCAGTATTCAGTTCCCTTCGTGCCTGGTCTCTTTCCTGCGTTAAGAACATTATATGAGTCGAATCCACCTCTTGTTCAGGCTTTTGGTTAGAGATCCTATTTCATTTAACATATCTAGATTGAGCATAAGATTCAGAAACCAAATGTATGCGTCGTGAACAAAATAAATTGGTTAGATGGTAAAGAAAAGAATAGTAAGATGCCACTAGGAATCCGAAGAGGTTTCCTCCAAAGGCAAGGGCATTTTAACGCCCCCCTCGCAAGGTCTCGTCTGCCGACTATTTTGTGCCATCCACACAAACAATGAAATGAGTGAGGCGTAGAAGAGATGTGAATAAATAAAACGTTAAGAAGTGGATGTGGAAGAAGGCCTTGGATATACATTTATAAAGAAACTATGGAAGTCTTGTCTATTCGTGATGGGAAGTTACTATAAGGAAAAGCCGCCTTACCCCCTCGAAAACATAAGCAAAATAGTGGAATGTTATGCAACGCTTTGAATTATGACAACACTGTTCAACAGATGATGTTAATTACAAATTTTATCATGTTATGTTTCTTTCTTCTCCCTCATTGTAATTTATTTATTGAATATATTTATTAGTAATTGATATTTTTTTAATAAAATACTATATAAAATTTAAAATATTTTAACTATTTACTATTAATTTTCTGTAAATTTTATTCTTTTTATAATAATATTCTCTCATTGTCCTTTAAAATTCAACTAATAAAAATAATAATGTTATTGCTACAAGACCTAATTGAATGATTTTGAATTTTCGATTGCGAAAATATTATTTGACCACATGCAAAACTATCCTTTTTAAATTTTTACTAATAAAATTATTTATTTCTAATATTATTTATTTTTTTATTTTGTAAGATCAATACCAACATGACACCGATTTTGAAAAACCAGCACCAACGTGGTGCTAGTTTTGAAATACCAGCACCAACATGGTGATGTTCTTAGGGGATCAACACCAAGGTCGTTACTTCATACCCAATCCATTAACTTGATATATACTCGATCCATAACCCAACCCGTTAACTTCATAAAGAATCACACCAACGTGCTGTTGTTCTTGAAGTGTCTGTCACAACACTAAAATTTGGTGGTCTTCGTCTTGAGTGTCTTCTGACTCTCCTTCAAACTTCTATGCTACTTTAGTTTGCTTTCATTGATGGTGTATCCTATGTTTTTCAATATATTTTCTAATATTGGTGGATTAGGGTTTATGCCGATAGGAGTATAGGGTTTACTAATCATTTCCTAAATCTATGTTTAAGAGTTTAGGAAGTCTTTGCATCAAAACTTGGACTCTCATGTTCTATATACAACATATTCACTAGTTATTTATGATTTCACAGTTTGAGATGTCTTCAGATTCATCTAGTGCAGTAGTTGCTCAAACCAGTCGTCTTATGAGAGGCCGCATGAAGAGAATGGATTGGAAAATCAATGTTTCCCAATTCAGAAAATTGATTGCAGCTGTGCCCCCAAGTATTGAACAAACAGAGTTGATCTGAAGCTCCCCTTTGCTTGGGTTTTGGACATCCCGTTGAATCCATATATTAGATGTCCTGTTCAAAATATGTTTAATAATTGGGATGCTGAGCAAAAGACCTTCATTTTTCATGGGGGGAAAAATTGAACTTTACAAAGACTAATGTGATGATCATTCTTGGGTTACTCGACTAAGGTGAACCAGTACCAATGGAATCAGATGATGCCTCCAGACCATTGTATTTGCAGTATTTCAAGGATAAAAGTTGTACATGCAAGGAGCCGGAAAAACTTATAAGGAGTTCATGATCCCCTAAAAAATCCAATATTTGACAAGTTGTATTGCTAGCTAATTATTTTATATTTTTTGTATGTGTTTTTTTCCCGACTACTAGCAGCATTCCTAAGTTACTTGTGCTATCGCTAATAGACCGCCGAGATGATTTTGACAACCTAGGCAGGTATAACTAGTGTCATGCGTTCTATAGTTATGTAACTCCTCAAATAGAGTCAATTGGGTTGGTAGTAACATCGAGGCCAAAACCATAGACACTAGTTGGTACGACATCGTTTCCCATACTGAAGGGATATCCAATTTTATTGACAGTAAGTTAGAATGTTTTTTTCATAGTATTACTATTTATTATTTTGTTTACATATTATCATCATGTTGTAGGTGTGGATGTGTGAGCATGTCCTTATCATGAATCCACAACAGCCGAATGTGTATCCCAGATTGTTGAGATGGACAATCTCCCTCTCACATAAGCAATGTTAAAAGGATGATAGATCGTCTGTCGCCGGATTATGTGCTGATTAACTTGATTCCAACAAAGTCAAATGCCTATTTGCTATCAGAAATTACTCCACCAACTCAACAAACTAAAAATGTTGTTGCATCAGCCTCACACCAGTTCTCTAATACTTCACGACACGACTTTGAAAAAGGAACTTGCATAAATTGTCAAGAAAAAGACCTTATAATCTCTTAGAAGGATAAAGAAATTAAAGATCTTCTTCAATGTGGGGATGAGGTTAAAATAGATTGCTCCTACATCATCTTTGAGAAGGAAAAAGAAAATCAACAACTTCTTAATCACGTTGAAGAGGTGAAAAAAGATATGGACAATGTTATATATGAAAAAGGTAACATGATAAATGAGCTCAAATTGTTAATTGATGAAAAGGACAGTTTGATAGCTTCAAAAGATTTGATAATTGAATCAAATGAGGGTGTAATAGTTCAACTACATAAGGATGTCAAAATATCCAAGTTAGAGCATCTAGGACCATCACTAACTACATAAAAAGAAAGGTTTGTGATAAAAAAGTCTCCCATGAGAGGAAAGACAAAAACCAGAAGCTTGATAAACAAATACTACAAGGCAACATGACCGCTTTGGGAGGAAGAAATACTACAAGATTTTGGACAAAGATATTGGATACCATGAAAGGAATGACGAAGGTGACATTGAGAAGATGATGTCAATCCATAGTTATGCTGTTCGTTTACCTTTGAATGTCATGAAAGAAGACTCCCTCTGTTTTATAAGAAAACAGAGGCGCTATAACTATTCAATCTAGAATAGGTATATAACGAGCTCACAGTTGCCCTTCTGATAAAATCGGATTTTGCCAGTATTCACAGGCCATGATTTATGATAGGTATGAGTGGTCGTATGCTTTATGACAACTATGAGTGATCATTCTATAGAAGTCACGGATCAATCATGTGGCGAAAGGTGATTCGCTCGCCTCCAACACCCTCGCCAACTTGTACCTGGACCAACACGGAAGAGCTAAATCACGGGTGGTTACTAGCCATTAGTGTAAATGGCCAAGGTATGGGGGACGCTCCGAGTTTCGACTTTAAGACTTCATGTGACAACACCCCATACTTCAACCACTGCACTGCCCTGAGGGGATAAGTCATGAATCAATCAATCGGATTATGTAGGTCACCATTAATTAATTGATGAATATCCATAAATTCAATATTTTTAAATTATATAAGTGATCATTAAATTATTATTATGGTTTAGAGCTTGTTAGTAGTACCAACGTGGTGTTGATCTTCTCAGACTAGCACCACAATGTACATAAAGATTTAAATAGTTTGGAACAACACAAGGAAGGTCTAAAAAGAGTAAATAAGGGCATATTTGGACTTCTATGACTCATTTGAACCCATAAGTCTTGGAATGAGTCCGATCAGAATCCTCAAGATCTATCAATGAGTTTTGACTGAAATCCATTGATTGACCTAGGACCATTAGATTTCTACAATTTTTAATTGGGATGGAAGGGATGAGTGTATAGAATGTATATATTCCCTCCAACCATAGTTCTTAGACTCCCACATGAAGTTATAGTCGTGTGGTAAGTGACACAAATGTTGGTATTGATCTTGCAAAAGCAACACCACATTGGTGTTGCTCTTGCAATAGCAGTACCAACGTGACCTTGACTTCTGATCACCAAGCTTGGTGCTGGGTTTCGAAGATCATCACTAATGTGGTGCTAATCTTCTTAGACCAGACCACAATGTACATAGAGATGCAAATCGTTTAGAACAATGCTAGAAGCACTCAAAAGAGTAAATGAGGACATATTCAGACTCATGTGACCTATATGTCTTAGAATGGGTCTGATTAGAATCCTCTAGGTCGATCAATGTATTTTGATCGAAACCCATTGATTGACCTAGTGCCCTTGAATTTTTGAAATTTTGGTGTGAGATGGAAGAGATGAGTGTATAGAATATATATATGCTCTTTAACTATGGTTCTGAGACTCACACAGTAATCTATTGCCGCGTGCAAAGTGACACAGACATTGATGTTGATCTTACAAAAGTAACATCATGTTGGTGCCACTCTTGCAAAAGCAACACCAACATAATCTTGACTTTCGATCACCAAGCTTGGTGTTGGTTTCCGAAGATCAACACCAACGTGATGCTGATCTTCTCATATTAGCACCACAATGTATATAAAGATGTAAATCGTTTGGAACAATGCTAGGAATTACTAAAAAGAGTAAATGAGAGCATATTTAGACTCTTATGATTTATATGAACCCATAGGTCTTGGAATGGATCCGATCAGAGTCTTTTGGGTCCATCAATGGGTTTTGACCGAAATCCATTGATTGAGCTAGCGACCTTGGATTTTTAAAATTTTGGTATGTGATGGAAGGAGTGAGTGTATAGAATATATACATGCCCTTCTGTAACGACCCGCCTTCTAGGTACTAAGCTGTAAGGCCGATCGCTACAGTTATGCTGAGCTAACTGTGCGGAAAACTGATCTAATTTAAATTTTAGTTGCTAACTGATAACTGTTCCTGGTTCTACATGTACTGAAGGATGTAATCTAAAGTATACCTAACATATACTACATCCCCTATGGTCAAGGAGCTGAAATAAACGTTCTCCGGCTGTTATCAGACCTCCCAATCGATCCGTTGATCGATTGGAACGTCGGATCGATCCAGGGATCGATTCAGCCGGCTACTGTACGCGAGACATAAGTTGGATCGATCCAGTGATCGATCCAGCACGCTACTGTGCTCGGGACGATATTCTGGATCGATCGGCTGATCGATCCAGACTGACCAATCGATCCAGTGATCGATCCCCGAACCTTCTGTTCGCGACAGAAATTGCTGGATCGATCGGATGATCGATTGGGACCCCCCAATCGATCCACCGATCGATTGGGGTGTCTGATTTCGCACTGAAACTCTGATTTCAGCACTGGTTCGTGCCAAAACCTCACACTACAACTATCTAATGCATAATAAACACTCTAATAACATATGACTAGCAATCTAACTTGTTATAGTGCATGGTTCTTTAATTTCTAGCATTGAACAACTTAAAATGCATAAAAAGCAAAATACTAAAAGTTCATAATTCTAAGCTAGAATGTTTAAGTCCCCTAAAGATCTTTGATTCCAGTTCCTGCCACACACACCATCTTTGCATTGCCCTCCAGCTTCCTCTGTTAGTCCATCTTTCCTTTACCTTTATCTGCAGTATAAGGAAAAGTAGAATCTGTAAGCTTAAAGCTTAGTAAGAAACCATCTACCTCACAAAAACATGCATTCGATGCAATATGCTTTTAAAACATGCTGTTTGAAATATGTACTGATTGAACTAAAACATGGCGTACCATCATACAATACATAGCAATCAAAGCTAGTCATGGCATACTATCATCTAAAGCATGTGTACATGAACTGAACATAGAGCTATCATACCCAATCATAGAAAGAAACTGGCTGAACATATAATGAGCTAAACTGAAGCTAAACTGATACTGAATTCAAACTCAACTAACATAACAAATTTTGAGTTTTAAAAACTAATTCATAATAAGTGAAAATACATAATCATGCTGTTTGGGCCCGGCAACTGTACTTGCTGTGCGCGCATTCCTAACTAGACCCGGGTTTGCAAGT
The DNA here is from genome assembly GCF_018446385.1 of Zingiber officinale. Classification (NCBI taxonomy): domain Eukaryota; kingdom Viridiplantae; phylum Streptophyta; class Magnoliopsida; order Zingiberales; family Zingiberaceae; genus Zingiber; species Zingiber officinale. Next base: position 90,468,679 of record NC_055995.1, on the reverse strand, counting down.
CCCGAATTTAGTAGGGTTAACTAGGTTATCTAAACCTAGGGACGACTGTGAGAGTCCAACCCAATGGATATCTGATCCAGTACAGTGCCACTGAAAAAAAAATACTGAATATAGCTAACTGTTTAACTTGCTGTTTCTAGGTTATCTGAACCTAGAGCTAGGTTATCTAAACCTGGAGGCGACTGTGGGAGCCCACCCATTGGACCGTAGTCCCATAAAACTGGACTAAACTAATGTGCTGTTTTAAATGCTCCTAATGCATTTAACTGAGCTATTAAACACAACTGAGGTGACATTTAGCTACACTAACATTTTACCGAACACTTAGTGTGCTCAAACTCTCTCCTCTAATAGGGAGATCACCTCTAGGCACCCGACAACGTCTAAAATCTCCAACTAAAGGGGAACAACGTGTCCGGCCCGTCTAGAGATGCTCAACTAGATCCCTAATCCTCGAGGAGGGTTAAAACACACCCTATGTGCCGAAAAACCTGCATATAGCTAAATCTAAAAGTATGCAATCAAACGAAAGCTATTATACTGCAGGTGAGGGGTTTCTTACCTCCTATTCGTAATTTCTTACGATTCTATTCGCTAGAACTCCGGTGGAGATGATCTTCTCGACGATCCGCTCGCGTCTACGGGTTCTTCTCGCGAAGGGGAACGTCCTCGTATCGAAGATCTCGCCGGAAGAAGTTCCCTTGGCCCTTGGGCTTGGTGTGCCGTGAGAAGGAGGAGGAAAAGAGGGGCGCCGACGTGAGGGTTTGACAGGAGGAAGTGGCGTGAGGTTTTGTGAGGAGAGGGCTGCCGAACCAAATTAAACCAAACCCAACTTAAGTTCTTAATTTATATTAAGTGGATTATTGAACCCAACTCTAATATAAATATAATTGGTTCCTCTTTCTTTCAGCACGGCCCTGCTGGGTTCACCGGTTACCAAGGCTAACTACCCGAGAGGTCCCGGGTTCGATTCCCGCTTAAGCCTTTTTATTCTTCTAATTATTTTTGCTACTCTCGCTACTCGGAAAATTCCGGAAAAATATCTAAAAATTCCAGAAAAATCAAAGGATAAATTCTAATGCCAGTTTGAGAATTTTCGGGCGTTACACCTCCAATCATGGTTCTAAGACTCACATAAGAATTTATTGTCACTTGCCAAGTGACATGGACATTGGTGCTGATCTTGCAAATGTACCACCATGTTGGTGTTGATCTTGCAAAAACAACAACAACGTTGCCTCTTGGGTTCTTCAATCTCAATATTCTGTTTCAATTGCTAGATCATTTTTTATGAATGACAGCATTAATGACTTCTATCGAATCATATCATTTTATTGTCAATATTGGTAGAATTCACATGAAGAACTGAGTTTCATAAACAAATGTAAACTTTTGTTAAAAATATGATAGATATAAAATATCATCCAAGAATTACAAATTCCAATTCATATTTGGAAAATTGTCTACATAGGCCAAACAAGCCAAATGCGCTGTCTCACATAGTTGTAGATTAAGGAAGCATTCCTAATCCCAATACTAAGGGAACTTCAAATTGGCTGGGGTATGGGGCATGTCCAGTCCTCATATATAAACCTGTGTGATGCAAATCAATATAAGCAAATTGTAATAACCATGTTGGTTTATACAGAATGAATTTCCCAAGTCTATATCCTTTGTGAGCGTGGAAATATTTATATTCGGATACAATAAAATAAATCATAAAAGGCTTAAACCAATCTACTTCTAAACTAGTAAAAGATTTATTTTTCTGTGTAATCATAAAACTTGAGAATGTTCTATTTTTGCATGAACAGAATAAGTTAGCAATCCTATCTAACTGAAACAAACCCAGATTCAGGATAGATAGCATATAGAAAAATCATAATATATTTCAATTTGTGAAATATAACTAGCAATAACTTATAACTATTAAATGGAATATAAAATATTTTAAATATAGAGTTGAAATCTAACATTGTGATTGGCGAATAAGATATAACAACACGCAACTACAGATCCTCATTCTCATCAGCATTTTAAATCTTTACAAGATATGAACTTTAATTCATCTAGACAAAAATTAAAAGTAGTTACGTCACCATTCTTAAGTTATAATTTAGTTAATGAAACCTTTTATTGGTAAGCATGTTGAAGAATACAAATAACATAGATGATGTAGCAATATCAAAATCAAGAATACAAATACAAGAAAGATACTAAACCTTTATTCATCCTAAGGATGTTGTTTGAACCTGTAACAATAATGACAATTACTAACTTAAATTTCTTAATCAACCACTAAAATGTAATAAAAAAAACTTTGATAGTATCGACTATATATGGTAAATCTTCTTCATATGTGTCGGCATCACTTGTTACATTTTGATTATCAATAATTTGATCTTAAAATCAACACATCCTCATAATTACAAAAATTAATAAAGCTAATTGATTGAGAATTAAAATTATAATACAAATGTAGAATTAATCGACACATACCCTTGCTGTAAAATTGGACAGTTGCGCTTGTCATGTAACACACCTCGAAGCTCGCATCCACGACATAGCCTAAATTTTGAGGTTGATTTCTCTTTAGATGATTTCAATCTCTTCTCACATCACTTTGTTCTTACTAAAGATGAATCAACTAAAGATGCTGGAATTCCATTCTGTTTAAATTTTCCTATACAAAAATTGTACAAGTACAGAACTATTCCTAGCAACCCGCATGCTCGATCAAACATGTGTTTGATCAATCAAGCAAGTTCTTGACGGATCAAAGCACACCTTGATCGAAGTACAAGATCGCTGACCTCTTGTGTTAGTATTCAAAATCGATACAAAGAAAACTTAAACTAATTACGCAGCGGAATTAAAGAACTAGTTGTACCTTTTCTTTATAGTTAAAGACCTCTTGATCTTCTACCGTATTCCTCTCCTCTTCTTGGACATCGTGTGGGCGATGATCTACCAAGCAACACCACCCTCCTCTTCTCGGTTTCCAAATCGTCGGCTACAAAAGGTGGCTGTAGGATGGGGCACCTTCTAATCTTCTTCCTTCTCTTCTTCTTCCTCTTCTCCAAGCCGCCGCCCACCAAGGAGGATAAGCAAGATCCGCCGTCCCCTAGCAAGGAAGGGGCGCCGACCCTAAGGAAGGAGAGATGAGGGGGGCGCCAACCCTTAGGAAGATAGAGGAGGCTTGTGGGAATTGTGTGCCGCCGGCCCTAGCAAGGGAAGAGGGGTGCCGACCACAAGGAGGAGAAGAGAAAAAAATTAGGTTTTAGGGGCCACCACCTACTTCTTTTTATAGGCTTGCCGTCGGTTACAAAGAAATAAAAAATAACAGAATTCTGTTTAGAAAAAAATCTTTTCCTATAACCGAATTCTGTTTAGAAAAAATCTTTCTTTCTATAACCCAGTTAAACCAAACCAAGTTAAGTTAAATCAAACCAAGTTAAGTTAAACCAAACCTAGTTAAACCAAACCAAGTTATGGATGGGTGGATGCAAAGCTTTATATAGAGGCTACAACAGGGACCTAGAGGAGAAATTGGTTTAGGCCTCCTGATGGGCTTGGACTTGGTTTGATCAATCAAGCAAACCAAGTTATGGATGGGTGGATGTGTTTGATCAATCAAGCAAGTTCTTGACGGATCAAATCACACCTTGATCGAAGTACAAGATCGCTGACCTCTTGTGCTAGTATTCAAAATCGATACAAAGAAAACTTAAACTAATTACGCAGCGGAATTAAAGAACTAGTTGTACCTTTTCTTTATAGTTAAAGACCTCTTGATCTTCTATCGTATTCCTCTCCTCTTCTTGGAAATCGTGTGGGCGATGATCTACCAAGCAACACCACCCTCCTCTTCTCGGTTTCCAAATCGCCTGCTACAAAAGGTGGCTGTAGGATGGGGCACCTTCTAATCTTCTTCCTTCTCTTCTTCTTCCTCTTCTCCAAGCCGCCGCCCACCAAGGAGGATAAGCAAGAGCCGCCGTCCCCTAGCAAGGAAGGGGCGCCGACCCTAAGGAAGGAGAGATGAGCGGGGCGTCGACCCTTAGGAAGATAGAGGAGGCTTGTGGGAATTGTGTGCCGCCGGCCCTAGCAAGGGAAGAGGGGTGCCGACCACAAGGAGGAGAAGAGAAAAAAATTAGGTTTTATGGGCCACCACCTACTTCTTTTTATAGGCTTGTCGTCGGTTACAAAGAAATAAAAAATAACAGAATTTTGTTTAGAAAAAAATCTCTTTCTATAACCGAATTCTATTTAGAAAAAATCTTTCTTTCTATAACCCAGTTAAACCAAACCAAGTTAAGTTAAATCAAACCAAATTAAGTTAAACCAAACCAAGTTATGGATGAGTGGATGCAAAGCTTTATATAGAGGCTACAACAGGGACCTAGAGGAGGAATTGATTTAGGCCTCCTGATGGGCTTGGACTTCCTGTGTTTGGTCAAAACACCCAACCCAAGTCTATCAATAATAACCCATACCACTAAAGGATTATTATTGAACTACCGCACCAATCCCATATTACAATATGGGCTCCTTATTATGGGTGCGTTAATCTCCCCGTGTTTAAGATATCGTATGTCCGTTAATTAATTGAGTTACTAACAACCCAATTAATTAACATCTGATTCCAAGAGTAGTACTACTCAACTTTATTATCATGCCGGACTAAGTCCACCTACAGGGTTTACATGATAATTCTTATGAGCTCCTCAAGGGGACACCATCAACTTAAATAATTAGGACACAGATTCCTTCTATAATCAACAACACACCATATAAATAATATTATCTCCCAACTCATCGAGCCTATTGATTTAACGAATAAATCTCACTCATTGATAAGTTAAAGAAAAAAAATACTAAGTATACCTACTTATTATTATATAGGGATTAAGAGAACACACATCTATAATAACAGAGGTTCTGTTCTTTTATGTAGTCAGTATAAATCGAACAACCTCAAACGGTCTTGCTCAATACACATATAGTGTACTAGTGTAATTTTATAGTCAAGACAGACTAATACCAAATTACACTACAACCGTTCTAATGATTTGCCCATATCCATCTTGGTTGTGAGCTACTATTTATAATTTATAAGGAACCGATAACATGATATTCTGTGTGACACCACACACCATGTTATATACAATATAAATTAAATGGACAACTGCATTGATATATATATATAAATATAAAATGCAAACATTTGACCAAAGTGATTTTCATTTCAAAATATTTCAAAACAGATGTTCATACAAAAGCTAAGCTTATAGTATACATCCCAACATCAACAATACCAAAGATCTCATCCATGGATTTTTTTTTCTTTGATTTTCATTACCGCATATTTTACTAATATTTATCTCTTGAATTTTGCTATAGATACAATCTACTAATTGATCCAAGAAATTTGTACCCTTATCCATTAAAGATGAATTATTACTTAATATTGAAGCTTTAAAGGATAACCTTGAGTGTCTTGTCATCAAAAATCTTTCTGGATCATTGATTATATTGTCCTTCCCTAAAGAAAAACTAATACCAACCTTTGCATCTCATGCCCATCGTTTGAGTATATATACTTATTAGACAAATAAAACATTTGTTTGATATGAAAATAAACTAACATATGCCTATATGAAATACCCTCGAACTCAAATTTCATACAACTATAGGATATGTAGTCCCTCTATTGGTGATGTGTGAGTACTCTTAGTTTGGAGGAAGAACAACTTTAAAAATTCACCACATGGCGAATCACTGAGTCAATTAATGTAGATGATTGTTATACACAATAGCCATGACTGCCACTAATTTCACTTTGAAACTCTAGCCATATTTTTTTTGTACAACTTAACCATTTGAATTTCCATTGGCTAACTTGTCTTAATCTTAGGTTGCTCATTCATATTAATATGATTCGTAACTAACTCATTGTGTCTTTGGTGTTTTAGTGCCCTATTGAAACGGGTGATAAAATCCATCAATGAGTTCTTATTTGAGACATACCTTGTGAAAAAAATGTGAGCTCTCAGATATCTGACTATTTGACATTCTAACAGAAAATATATGCCTACAATAAACTGGCGCTCACTTGTGTCGCAATTCATATATCAATGACAACTAATCATTTTTCTTTAAGTTAACACATTTGATAACCTTTTGCCATGACTTCTCAAATTCATCCGGTGTTGTAGAATTTATAATGAAATTCTTTAATCTTTGATAATGGTTTCAAAAAGTCAAAGGGTGTAATTTATCTGGGAATTTGTTCAGCATATGCCACAAATAATATTAATGCATTGTTTGAGGAAAAACTTGGGCAATGACTTTCGTCATAGCAGGATCTCGATCAGTGATGATCACGTTTGGTGCACCTTTAGACATGACTTCTATGAACTTCTTAAGCAACCAAACAAAAGACTGAATTTATTTATCATTTAGAAACCCACAACAAAATATAATTGTCTGATGATGATTAACTCCTACAAATGATGCCAAAATCAATCCATATTTGTTAGTATTATATGTCATATCAAATACTACTACATCACAAAATACATTATATGCTCTCCTTGATACATAGTCCGCCTAAACATACCTACCAAATTTGTATCTGAATCAGTATTGTAATCAAAGAAAAACTTTATTCTTTCTCTTTCTCAGAGGCAAATAACTCAATTAGTGTTTTAGCATCGATGCTCTTTTGTTCATCCCTTAGCTTTTTCTCAAAGTTTCTAATACTCTTTCTGTGCAACCTACATGGTCAGAGCCTCCATACTCTATATTCAATAATCTTGTTGATAGACCGACACATTAGCCTTTGAAACTATTGAGTCAATGCTTTCTTTGCTACTGAAAGACTAAGATGTGAGCGTAGCAAATACACTTTTGTCAAAGATGAGAGTGGATGATTACGACTTTCAATGAAATTAGTGATAGCCCAATTAGATCAAGTTTGTTCCTTCACTAATGAAATATTTGACTTGTATCTAGTTCTAACTTCGCCACGTACTCGTCTTTTTGATTTTTTCACCTTGTGTCTACATATTCCGTTGAACACATGTATGCCCTTTAAAGTATATAAAATTTTCCAATCTACTTCATTAGTTTTCTTATTTTTTTTGGCTATTGCTATTCTTGCGCTAAATCCGGCTTCTCATGCATATTGATTATAGAATGAAAATACCTCCTCCAGTGATGCAAATTTCATCCCAAATTTTAGATTTCAATCATCATTAACTTAGGGAATATATAGCTGATCACCACAGAGATTTTCTTCCATTAATGTAGAATGTCTGATTCAAAAAATCGAGCAATAGTACTAGTAGGAGCACAAATAGTATATCAGTTACTGGATAGTTATAAGTCAAGCAACAATTTTCTTGCTTGATTCTTGAAGCTCACCGCAATCAGAATCTCATCCAAAATGTAGTATTCCTGTAAATTTCTTTGTTCAGCCAAGAAAGAGAAGAATACTATAGAAGTCAATGTAAATTACAAAATGATTATGATAATAATAATAACGATACAAAATCCCAAAAAAATTACTTGGTAATATTAGGTACGTTGATGCTGTTTTTCAAAAATTGGCACCAACGTCGTGTTGATAGTTTTGCAAAACCAACACCAATATTGTAGTTGATTTTTCACCATGTTTCATAATTAATTTTGTAGTTGATTGATAGTAGGGCATAGAAGCTAAAATTTTAAGTGTTATTTGGTAGTTTCATATGCAATGGTTTTGTTGCTTTGGATATATTGTCTTTTTTAAAAAAAAAATCACCACCATATTGATACTAGCTTTAAAAAATCAACACTAATGTGGTGTTAATTTTTTAAAAAAAGCACTAAGTTGGTGCTGATTTTGAAAGACCAGCACTAATGTGGTGCTGGTAGTTGGTGCTAGTTTTGAAAGATCAACACCAATGTGGTTTTGGTCATTTTTGGTAGTTGGTGCTGGTTTTGAAAGATCAACACCAATGTGATGCTGATTTTGAAAGACCAACACCAATGTAATGCTGGTCAGTGCTGATTTTAAAAGAAAATTAGCACTAACGTGGTGGTGGTTTTGAAAGACCAACATCACGTTGGTACTGGTTTTGAAGAAAAGTAGCTCAATGCTTGTGTTGGTCTTTTAAAACTACCACGTTGGTGCTAGTTTTGAAAGAAAACCAACTCAACATTTGGAACCTTAAAATCAACAATTGGAGTTTATAAAGTCGATATGGAATGTGGATTTTGAGACATGAGTAGAAAAAGGAGATGAGGGAGATGACCAACTGTTTAGTTGTGAGCGAAAATCCTAACTTACTTGGTGCGAGTTGAGAGTTGAAGAAGATGATCTGTATCTAGGGTTGGAAGTGGAGGAAGAGAGGAGCAAATGAGTGCCAAAGAGGGTTTATGACTTTCGGTTTAGGGAAAAGAGGTAAGTGAAGGACGAGAACTAATAAGCTCGCGTGAATGAAGAGAGAGATTAAAAAAATTCAAGTTAATACCGCATCACCATACCACGTATCCTATCGCTCATGGTCGTCCATATAAGGGTATATATATATACACACTAAACGCTAGATTCTAAACTCTAACTTCTAAAAAAAAAAATAAAGAAAAAATTATACAAGGTGCTTATAAGGTGAATATTATAAAGTAAGTAGGGTAAACTCTTGATACCTTATTTACCTTATGATTCTCATCGTATGAACACTGTATATTTGTTTTTATACTATAATTCAAACTCTAAATGCGGCTCATATATATATATACACACACACACTGTATTTCTATGACTGAGACCCTAAATGTTTGAGGCACCTCGAGTTGTCTCAATCACGGAAACATGCACGAACGACGAGTTGAGCACTATATATACACACACACACGAATTTGTTATACTACGCGACTCCATTTACGCACTTGTGCGTGCCGGGCCAACGTGGCACGCGTGTCTAATTTTTTTCTTTTCTTTTTTAAAATTCAACATTTTCTCGCATACACGTCGCCGTTAGTTGTCATTAGATGCCGGCGAATCTCCCCAGGCCAGACCCCAGCAATCAGGCCATAAACTGGTTGGAGTCCAGCTCCGGTTAGACCACAGCTAGAATCCCGAACGAAATCTTGTCGGAATCTAGTCGCGATCACGACCGCTAGTGACGCAACCGAATCATGAGCAATTGTGGTCGGATTACAACTACAATCCGACCACAAACCGGCCGGGGTTCGGCTCCGACCAAATCGCGACTAGAATCCCGACCAATTGTAGTCAAATTCTGGCCGCAATCTGACCGTGAACTGGTCAAGGTCCAACAATGGTAGGATTTTGACTGCGATCGTGGTCGGAATCCAACCGCGATCCCCTGGATTCAACTTCCCCCATGCTACAGTTTGGGTCAGAGTAGGCGGCCGGGTGGGCAACTGGTGGTAGCAGGCAAGTGCGACATGTGCGACGGGGGCGAGGCACGCTGACAGGAGTCGAGCGTCATGCACAGTCACGCACAACCACTCTTACTTGAGCGATGGTGGGCGACATCTAACGTGGATGATCTGACACGACTAAAACCGATTTTTTTTATTTTCCTCTCATATCTATATGCATCTCTCTTCTCTCTCCTACATGCAAGTCTATTTCCTACCTGCAAGGTGATGTTGGTTTTTATAAAATAATACTAAAGTAGAACTGATATTTAAAGATCAGCACCAACTACTGGTGCTGGTTTGTGCAAAGCAGCACCAATGTGCATACCAACACCAACTATTGGTGCTAGTTTGCGTAAACCAGCACCACTGTTGGTGATGGTCTTTAAACTAAAGACCAATTATGAAAATCAACACCATGTTGGTGTTGATTTGTACAAATCAGTATCAACATGGTGTTGATTTTTACAAATCAACACCCAAAGTTTGTGCTGATTTGCACCATGTTGGTGTTGGTCTTTAAAGACCAATTATGCAAACCAGCACAATGTTAATATTAGTTTATGCAAACCAACACCAATCACGTCGGTGTTGGTTTTGTTGGTGCAACATCCCTCAGGTCAAGGTTGATCTGGTTGACCAAGCTGAGTCTTGGTTTGAGTTTAGATGTTTGACAATAAGAAATTGATTGAAGAAGAGTCAAGTAGGTCAAGGTTGACCGGATACTTGACTGGGAAGTCCTAACTGGGATGTTAGGTAAAATGGAAGTCTTGGTGAGTGAAGCTAGGCAGATTGAAAACCCTAGTGAGTGAAGCTAGGTGAAAGTCCTGGTGAGTGAAGCCAGGCAAGGGAAAATCCAGATGGATCAAGGATGATCGGACATCTGGTGTTGGGAAGTCCAAGTAGGTCAAAGGATTGACTGGATACTTGGCACGAGGAAATACAGATAGGTCAAAGGGATTGACCAGACATCTGATGGAAGTCCAAGTAGGTCAAGGGAGTGACCACATACTTGGAATGAATAGAAAAGTCCAAGTGGGTCAAAGGGATTGACCAGACACTTGGTGGGAAGTCCTAGCAGGTCAAAGGAGTGACCAGATGCTAGGCATGATGTACCAACAGGTCAAGGTTGACCGGATGTTGGTTTGAGAGGCTTGGGACTTGGTTTTTGGGCAAAAACCAAGTCTTTGGATCGATCGATGGATCGATTCGGAGATGGATCGATCGATGGATCGATCCGGCCTTCCTCAATCAGAGCCTCGGATCGATCCGTGGATCGATCAGATGTCCCAATCGATCGGTGGATCGATTGGGACGCGGCTCCGGAGCGATACCTGGATCGATCCATGGATCGATCCGAGCGTTTTCCCAGAGCACAGAGGCGCTCTGGATCGATCCGTGGATCGATCCAAAGCCTCCCCGATCGATTGGGAACATTCGAATCGATCGGGATCCGACCGTTGCGTCGGGTTTATAGCCGCAGGCGAACGTTATCTTCGGCATCCCTTCTCCGATTCACTCCAGATCTCTCGCCAGCTCCTCCACAGCACTCACAAAGCTCAGATCGCCAGTTCTTGAAGGATCTTGGAAGTTCTCCAAGTCAAGAGGCGGATCAAAGCCAAGAAGAGAAGCTAGGGTTAGGGTTTATACTCATTGTAAGCTTGTAAGCTTGTATTTCTTGTATCCTTTCCCTCTCTTCTTGTATTGAGTCTTGTAGGGCTTCTCCGCCCTTGGTAGTTACCATAAAGGAGAGTTTTATTTAGTGGAGGGTGTGTGTGTTGGTGTGGATCCTTGGATTAGTCACCTCTTGTGAGGTGGATACCAAGTAAACCAACCGTGTTAACGTTGTGTGATTGTTTCTTTGTATTTCCGCTGCACATCTTTGAAGAAACAAGCAACGTCGAGCAACGAGCGAACGCGACGAGCTATTCACCCCCCTCTAGCTACTTTTGGTCCTAATAAGTGGTATCAGAGCGAGGCCGCTCTTCACCGGAATCATCGCCGGAAGGGTCAAGCATAACAAGAAAAGCTAGAGGGTGAAGAAGTTGGTGCAAATTCTTCAAGTTCAAGACTTTATCAAGCTCAACTTCAAGATGCAATTCCAAGATGGACTTGGATTTGACACAAGGGTGGCTCCACCGTACACATCCACAAGCTTCGATTCTTGGAAATCAAGAATCGAAAATTTTCTTATGATGGAGATAGCGCAATGGTTTGCTCTAATGGAAGGCTTCAAGGCTCCAAGAAATTCAAAGGGCAAAGTTCTCAAGAGGAGCAAGTGGAGCCAAGAGCAAGTTCAAAAGTGCGATGCAAATGACAAAGTGACCAAGCTTTTGGTCAACTTATTGCCAAGCACCATCCTTTGCAAAATTGGAGAATTTGAAGATGCAAAGGAATTATGGAGCAAATTGGCCAAGTTTCATGAAGAGATCCCCTCCACTGTACAAGAGCAAGAAGTATCCATAGAGGGTGACTCTTTGGAGCAAGACCAAGAGGAGAACTCCGAGGTTGAGAGATGCTCAACCTCCGAGGAAGAGGAAATCCAAGAAGCTTCATCCTCAAGGGAATGCAACGAAGGGAACAAGGAGGGAACATACTCCTTGTTTCATATTCAAGAAGATGAAGCCTCCACCTCTAGGATTGAGGGGGAGCAATCCTTGGTGACGCCGGATCAAGAAGAAGGAGAAGCTTCTACATCCGGGTCAAGAGGAAAAGATGCCACCCCTACAAGCAAAGGTATAAATATTTCAATTAATAATAAAAATCATATTATATGCTTTGAGTGTAGGGAACATGGGCACTACAAGAGCAAGTGCCCTAAATTGGCCAAGAAGAAGGGCCAAGTGGCACAAAAAGGCAAGGTGAAGCACAAGGAGATCATCCCCAACACAAAGAAGAGCAAGGAGCATATTATATGCTTCTCTTGCAATCAAAAGGGGCATTACCGAAGTCAATGTCCCAAGGGGAAGAAGGTGGTCAAGGCTCAAGGAGGCACTAGTCAAGGGGGAGCCTCCAAGGTAAAGAAGAAGGTATCTTTTATTGAGCCTACCCCTTTACATTATGGTAAAAAGCATGATAGTTCTAATTTTTATCATTTTAATGCGATTTATCATAAGAATAGGAAGCATGAGGGCTTTAAGGAAAAGCATGTGGCCCTACATGCCAAAACTACCCAACCTAAGGTTAGGAAGGTAGATGGACACTTGGGCAAGAACACTAAGGATAATAGATACAAGCCCAAAAACAAAAATGCTCATGGGTGTAATGAAAAATCAAAATCTAAGGATTTAATGATAGAAAATCAAGTCTTGAGATCAAGACTTGATAAAATGGAAAAGACCCTAAAAAGGATGAAAAATATCCTAAAAGGACAAAATGAGCATAACCTAGGTTTAGGGGTACAAAAGCCATCCAATGGCCATAGAGGTTTGGGATACAAACCCAAAGCTAAAAGGGATGTGCCTAGTTATCATAGGGTTCCATATAGCTATGGAACAAACCCTAAGTCTAGAGGTCAAGTCAAAGATATAAGGGAAGATATCCCTAGAAGTCTCTTTGCAACCAAAGTGACTAAGACTTCTAAGAAGTCTAAGAAAGTCACTAACAAGGTCACAAGGGAGGCTATCCCTAGAGTTGACCTAGAAAATGTGACCAAGGCTTCTAAGAAGCCCAACAAGGTCACTAGGAAGGTATCTAGGGAAGTTATCCCTAGTGAGTACCTAGAGCATCCAAGGAGCACCAATAGGTGTTGGGTTCCTAGAAGCATTTTCTCTACCCCATAAATGGGTTAGAGAGTGTCAACTCCGATTAGAAGGGTAGTTAACCCAACTTTGAGGAAATTGACACTCAAGGAGCATTTTTAAGGTTTTGTTAACCTTTGAAAATGAAATGGAATTATTATTTACTCCTTGAAAGAGTAAAATGTGTCTAATGGTGGAAGAATTGATTTTAATCTTAAATGGCACATATTGGGAAATTCAGAAGAACTACCAAGTTGGGATTTTGGTATGTTCTTAGGAAATTTAAGGCAATCCGGGCCTTAATTTAAAAGTGCTACTCTTGTGAAAAATGAAATATGCCAACATTTGAGGATATGCTTAATTTCGACTGACATAAATTAATCAAGGGAATTAGAAATGCCAATTTAGGCTTTGGCATTTTCATGAAGCACTTTAGGGCAATCTAGGTTTAAGTTGTAAGTTTAGCTAAGATTTTTAGGATACTTAGATAGTTAATCTAGGTATATTTTATTTATGCTAAATCTTGCCATGTTTGTTTGCCCATCATATGCCATGACATCATGTCTATCTTTGCATTCATGTTTTATTATGCAAAATCCAAAAATACCATGTCATGACATTCATACATCATGTAGTTATAGGAATCTTTCTTTTGAAAGTTATTTTATTTTGATGTATGCCATAACATAATCATGCATTAAGTTTAATTCCTTGTAATTAAGGACAAATGACATTTAACAACACTAAGTGACATCCTAGGTGGATGTCTAATATCTCTAAAATGCCTAGATAGATATGCATGATCCCTAGATTAGGGCAAAATCAAAATCTACATCTCACAAAGACTATAAAGTGACTTGTATGTGTTTTAGTGCACATTAGATACAAGTGAGATGTTAGGATGATGAACAAAACTCAAGATGTTGATTTAGTGCATTCTTTTGAGTTTTTAGGTTCATCAAAACACATAGTTATGTGTTTTCCCATCATTGGGAAAGCTAATGTACAAGTCATGTGCATTATGCCCAAGGAACATGATGGGATATTGGTTTTGAAAATGTTTTTAAAACGTTTTTGGAAAACCTTGGTGAGGGCTATCTTTTGATAGTAATCACCATTGAATAGTTAGACACAAACTTGAAGAAAACGCTAAAGTTTCAGTAAGTTTTCAAGCTTGTGTCAAATCTTTGAAAATATGATGTATTTTCATAGAAAACTATTTTTCCATGATTAAGTATGCCCTAAATAATGTCTACACGAAATTTTATGATTTTTGGATTTTTGTAGAATTTTCTAGGGGTTTCTGAAGTTGACTGAAATGGAATTTCAGCAACTATCAGAGCTTCAATCGATCCATGGATCGATTGGAGTGCCTGAATCGATCCGTGGATCGATTGAAAAGCCTGACGCAGGGACTCATTGGATCGATCGACCGATCGATCCAGGTAGTCTGAATCGATCAGTGGATCGATTCAGAAATGTTCAATCGATTGGAACCCAACTCCAATCGATCCAAGTTGCTGATTTTGGCTGGGAAGGCCTGATTTCAGCATCTTTGAACCTCTTTGAGTCTAGGTAATCATTCCAAACCCCTAAAATACATTTGTATACATACAAAGGGTGTTTTCATGTGAAAACAAGGATGGATTGGTTAAGGAAGGCCTCATTGAAGTTTAAGTTGAGGTTTGTTTCAAATTTTGAGTATTTGAACCTCAAAACTTCTAAATTTGGGTTTCCTAAAGGTTTAGGGATTCCAAGTCATTGTTGGTGCAATGACAGAAGTTACCACCATGTCTTTAGGGGGAGGGACTCTTTAAAGATATGAAAAATTATTTTTCATGAACCTTGGAAGGTGGTTAACCTTCTTTAAAGAAAATGCTCATGTATGAGCTTTTGAACTTGAAATGGGGAGTGGATATCCTCATTATTTCAAGTGGGAACTCACGTGGTTAGAAAATGCTCAAGGTTGGGTATTTGTCTACATTGAGGGAGAAGTTAAGGATAAATGAAGGGTATGAGACCTTCTTTATCGTGTTGATCACAACGAGTGATGTTGTGAACAACGATGAGCAACTCTTCAGGGGGAGAGTCGTCAACAAATGGATTTGTTGATGTGTACCCAAAATTGGGGCATGAGTTGATGTATGCCCAAAGATGGGTTGATGTGTGCCAATAGGGGGAGAATGAAAGGACCTGTGAATGGGCGTAAGTTAGGCTTTCATTACCTAGAGGGAGTGTGCCCTCTTAGGGGGAGAATGAAGAGCTTAATTTATGTGTTCATCACCTAGTGGCATGAAGATTGAGGCTATAGGATTAGCCTAACTTACATGTGGTATTGTAAGTGTTATTGTGGTATTGTCAAACATCAAAAAGGGGGAGATTGTTGGTGCAACATCCCTCAGGTCAAGGTTGATCTGGTTGACCAAGCTGAGTCTTGGTTTGAGTTTAGATGTTTGACAATAAGAAATTGATTGAAGAAGAGTCAAGTAGGTCAAGGTTGACCGGATACTTGACTGGGAAGTCCTAACTGGGATGTTAGGTAAAATGGAAGTCTTGGTGAGTGAAGCTAGGCAGATTGAAAACCCTAGTGAGTGAAGCTAGGTGAAAGTCCTGGTGAGTGAAGCCAGGCAAGGGAAAATCCAGATGGATTAAGGATGATCGGACATCTGGTGTTGGGAAGTCCAAGTAGGTCAAAGGATTGACTGGATACTTGGCACGAGGAAATCTGATGAAAGTCCAAGTAGGTCAAGGGAGTGACCAGATACTTGGTGAGTGACCACATACTTGGAATGAATAGAAAAGTCCAAGTGGGTCAAAGGGATTGACCAGACACTTGGTGGGAAGTCCTAGCAGGTCAAAGGAGTGACCAGATGCTAGGCATGATGTACCAACAGGTCAAGGTTGACCGGATGTTGGTTTGAGAGGCTTGGGACTTGGTTTTTGGGCAAAAACCAAGTGCTGGATCGATCAGTGGATCGATCCAGGAGATGGATCGATCAGTGGATCGATCCAGACCTTTCATAAGCGAACAGAGAGCCTCTGGATCTATCCGTGGATCGATCCAGATGTCCCAATCGATCAGTGGATCGATTGGGACGCGGCTGCTCCGCGCGATAAGCGCTGGATCGATCCATGGATCGATCCAGACATTTTTCCCAGAGCACAGAGGCGCTCTGGATCGATCCGTGGATCGATCCAAAGCCTCCTCGATCGATTGGGAACATTTGAATCGATCGGGATCCGACCGTTGCGTCGGGTTTATAGCCGCAGGCGAACGTTGTCTTCGGCATCCCTTCTCCGATTCACTCCAGATCTCTCGCCAGCTCCTCCACAGCACTCACAAAGCTCAGATCGCCAGTTCTTGAAGGATCTTGGAAGTTCTCCAAGTCAAGAGGCGGATCAAAGCCAAGAAGAGAAGCTAGGGTTAGGGTTTATACTCATTGTAAGCTTGTAAGCTTGTATTTCTTGTATCCTTTCCCTCTCTTCTTGTATTGAGTCTTGTAGGGCTTCTCCGCCCTTGGTAGTTACCATAAAGGAGAGTTTTATTTAGTGGAGGGTGTGTGTGTTGGTGTGGATCCTTGGATTAGTCACCTCTTGTGAGGTGGATACCAAGTAAACCAACCGTGTTAGCGTTGTGTGATTGTTTCTTTGTATTTCCGCTGCACATCTTTGAAGAAACAAGCAACGTCGAGCAACGAGCGAACGCGACGAGCTATTCACCCCCCCCCCCCCCCCCCTCCCCCCCTCTAGCTACTTTTGGTCCTAACAGGTTTGTGCAAACTAGTACTACTATTGATGTTGATTTGTGCAAACTAGTATTATTATTGATGTTGATTTGCGTAAACCAACACTATTGTTGATGCTACTTTTTAAAGATCAGCATCAACAGAAGACTAGTTGTACAAACCAATACTAATGCTGATGTTGGTCTTTAAAAACTAGCATGTTAAAATTGATTTTTAAAAATCAACTATACCTTAATACTAATTTATAAAGACCAACACGTAAGTGTTACATACGAGAGTGAATAAAATTATGTATACATAAGAGGGAGAAATAAAAAAAATAAATTTTAATCGTGTCACATCATTCATATTGAATATCAACGCCGTCGTTTATGTAGGGGTAAAGGCCGCTCATCCTCATATTTTTGTCAAAACTTAAGGGTCATCCACGGAGAATTCTAAAATAACAAAAAAAAAAAAAAAAAAAAAAATCCCTTAGACGTGTTTTATAGTGTAAAGCTCTCAACAAAACATAAAAATTAGTTATTTAATTAGTTTAAAATTATCAAAAACATAGTAGGAATGGATGGATTGAAAAAAAGTAAAAATAGTTTTCTTTGTTTATTTGACATGAAAGGGAGAGGATCAATTTCAAATTGATTTGTGGATCAATTTTATTCAGTTGTTTCTTTCACCCTCAATTAGATGAAACATTTTCTTTCCTGTGTCACTGCCTACCATAAACAGGATAAAATATCTTCTCAATTTCTCGTGCATCTAAAAATTAAATCTCAACCTCAGCAAATTAACATACGAATTTCTCTAATGGATAATTGACCTAAAAATTAACATACAAATTTCTCTAATGGATAATTGACCTAAAATTAGATTGATGAGTCATCCATTATGAAACCTTCCCAATTTAATCCACCAATCAAAAACTTCCGTAAGATTGGTTATCCGGGATTAATCTGGTCCGCTAAAAAAACAAGCTCGCAGCGAGTTCGCAGCCATGGCTTCACCACGAGCCCATGGCGTGAGCAGATTGCAACCTAGCCGTAGCTCACAGCTTATGACAAGTTGACTCTAGTTGCGGTCAATTATGTGGAAGGTTTTAGGGCTCGCATCCTCGTCATCTTCACTCCTCGACGATCACATCATTAATAATCTTCACATCTTCATCATTTCTCTCAAACTAGAGCATCATTTATTTGCAACCACATCATCAAGTCATTCTCTTGTAAACACCCTGTTACTAACAGTAGACAACATAGAACATCCATAGGGATAGTAATCTTATCGATGGAAATGTCGCAAATATCCCATCATCATACGGGCAAGTGTCATTTGATCTAATTTTATTAATCAAGAAATATCTACAATATAGTATTCCATCATAAAATGTCCCATCTTTGTCTGATCCTAATAAAGAAGATTTAATTAATAATAATAAAATAAAATAAAATTTATTTAAATACAAATTAAAATATAATATAAAATTAAATCCAATAGTATATCATGTTCCATCCTCTTCAATACAAACAAAGCTTGAGTACATCTTATTCTCATCCATATCCTTTCCATTATTATCATTTTCAATGTTAAGTTATAAAATACCCCAAATATTCATCAGCTTTATCAAAGTGCTCCCCTACATTGCTTAATATAAAGACACCTCAAAGATCTCTATCTTATTGCCAAGATGCCACTTCTTATATAACAGCCAAAAGTACAGTTATATCACTGGTGGAATTTTCAATATTATCGAATAATTATGAATACCTGAGAAAACATGCCCCTTACCATAATCTATTCAGTTCATTGAAGTATTCAGTGGCACTGATAACTTCAAAGTAACATAAACAAGCTTATCTTATTCCCGGCTTCTTCCCAGAAGAAGATTACCTGAATATGTATCAGGTAGTGTTAAAGGGGAGTTACAGTCTCCTGGAGTTCATTAGTATTTTCATTTTTCTCATTTTCTCAACTTTTCTGCCATGCAATAAACTTTGCTTTTGCATGCATGGTCCAGAGAGATTCCCTTGGGGATAGGCTGAAGCTTTTGATCTTGTTTCCCGAATCCTTTTGGATCCTTTTCGTGACACTGCAAGACCTAGAAAAAGTTTCTATCTGCCATATTAAATTCCTGATAACCCTTATCGGCCTTATCCCTTTCTTTCTATCCTTTTTCCCCCCTTATCTCCAGTCAGGTTGTCACCATCGCTGAACTGCTTTTTGTTTTAGCAGATGCAGGTGCAGACGCAGATCCCTTAACGTTGACACTCCATCTACCTTGCTTTTACACCCCTCCACTAAGATAGGGCAAATTTGATTGGGCAGTTGGTGATCTATATGCAAACTGATGAAATGAGTAGGATGTAAGAGGAGAAACTAGCCTTTCAATTCTTATAATGTATTTAGTTACTAAGAAATATTCCTTGACATTTTAAGTTGGATTGAGCTATCTACTCGGCTTTAACAAAACCATTCAACTAGGCCTCTCCGCCGCCTATCGCCTATCGTATATATCAAACTATTCCAAGAAGTGGTTTGATGGGTTGTCAATTTCCCACTTTTGTCAATCTCTCCTTTAGTTATGAAATCATAATTTAAAATGTCTGAGCGGGGGTACTGGAGGCAAGCAAATCGTTTTTTGCCACATAATTTAAAATGTCTGAGAGTATGGGTATATAGGCTAGATTTTACGATTTTAATATAAATTAATCAAAATGGAGTTTGTTCCATCCCAACATAACTAATCACTGGAAAGAGGAATGCCTTTTTAAGATATAGACATAACAAATCATGTCACTCGACAATGCAAGACTAATGGATGTGGGTTATCCTAACTTCATCATGTCCCTCACACCCATCACGCTAAGAGTACAGACCTAGTTCTCATGGCATGATAAACTGAGGTGGAGATTTGAAAGAGACAATGTGGGAATAATGTGCAATGAACATTCTAGCTTCAACAAAAATATTGTTTATCAAATTGTTGATGGACTGAAAACTTACTGATTTCACAATCTCGACAATCAGTCCTCATGTTTAAGTGCATTGATATTATCTAGGTCAATTTATGGTGAAATTTTGGTACAACATATAGTTTATTGAGTTGTTTGGTGAAACAACTTGCTAGAGAAGGGAAAGTAGTTTGGCATAACAAGTGAGAGAGAACTTGGATTCAGTGAGAAATTTGGTACAATCATAAGTTAGATTCTTTTGTAAGTTGATCCCTTTCCTTACTTTGTTCATGTGACAATTGCTGTAAAGGCACTGGCTCTTCGACATATTTCATCTACTAACAAATTGGGGGAAAAGCCCAAGGGAACTCAATCAGCCAACCAACAGTTGGTTCAAATGGAAGATGAAGGGTCTTCCCCACAAGGAGAGATCAATATTGGAAGGTTAAGATGAAGGAAGGGCTCAGATAAAGCTTCAACCAGGGAAAGAAAGATTAACAATCCACAAGAATATCAAAGGTAGCCCCTATCTCCCAAAAGGAAGAGGATAGATAGATTAACAATTTGAGAAAGATAATTTTTTTTTAACTAATCAGGCAACAGATTAGGCCAGTGTCACTACTGAACCAATTTAAATTCCAATCAAAGTGAGTATATATGCTAATTCTGAGTAGATTGAAGTGGCCTTGAATTCCTAGTTTAACCAGTTGAACTGAATGCACCCAGATCAAAACAAACAGAGGATGGAACTGGAGAAAATATGATATTATGAAGAGCCATGACATGAATTGAAATTAATAGTCACAACAACAATTAGACAGCAAAATGAGAGGAGATGGGGATAAATATTGTACCTTTCATTCTCCATAAGCATAAGCACCAGCTCTGATCACTTTTACAAGATACAATTTTGAACAATACAAACAAGAAGAAGAAGGATTAGTGAACAACAATGACATTGGTTGGATAAGTGTTCATGCTTTGCAATTAACAAAATGAGGAGGTGGTTTTGGTAATTTTACCAACATCACATCAGAAACCCCAAAGCAAGAGTCGGGGAGGCAAATCACTTCGCCGAGGGCGGCGCCGCGGCGGCTTTGGCCTCCTCGGATTCCGCCGCGGCCATCGCCTCCGCCAGGGACGCGAGCTTCTGGAGGTTGAGGCGGACGACGGTGTCGGCGAAGAGACGAGTGTCTTCCTCCGTGTTCCCCTCCGGCACGTCCACCACATACGATTCCAGGACCACCGCCCAGGGCGCGCCCTCCCCCTCGCCCTTGGGGCGCACCTCGTCGACGGTGGTGACGGATCGGTAGTTGCGGAGGCGGTGCTCGCCGCCGACGATGGTGAAGCCGGTGACCCGCCCGGCCTCATCGAGAACGTCGAGTCGCTCGGTGCTGGTACTGGCCGGCAGGCCGGAGATGACACTGACCTCGCGGAGGCAGCCCGGGCAGATCTCCCCGTCGCCCTTGATGGCGCAGCTGCGGATGAAGTGCTTGTAGGCCTGGGGCCGGTCGAAGCGGCGGACCACGGACCAGACGATGTCAGCGGGAGCGCGGATCCGCTGGGCGAGGAGGGAGGAGCACTGTGCCGGGTCAACATGGTACCGATGATGGGATGCCACTCGGGGGCGCAGATCGGAGTACTCCTCAGGCGTAAGGCCCGCCGGGATCTCTTCCTCCGCCGGTGGAACCGTCGTCGCCGGGGATCGCAATGGTGCTCCGTCGCCGCCCTCCTTCTCCATGGGTCGGTCGGCTCGGAGTTGGAGTTGGGTAAGCGGAGGCGGTGGCTGGTAATAATAAAAAATAAATAAAAGTCTTTGCTTTTAATTATTTCTGCACTAGACGGCGGAAATAATGGGGCGGCGTTTTTGGGGGTCTTATTTTATGGAAATTTTCAATTTGGCCACTTCCAACTTAAGAAAAATACTTCCAAATTTAGAATTCGGTATTAATAGTTATATAATTTAGTATAATATCTTAGGGGTGATAGGACGCGTTGTGAGTGACCCTGGAGGTAAGGTGTGGTCGAGAGTCAAGTTGATATGGTGGTTAAAATTAAGATGAGATGGTAGTCAAAGTCAGGATGTACGTATCTGGATGAATCACCTCTCAGAAGCAGGTCTCCCAGGATAAACCCAGGCGGCCCTATATCCAGTTGGACATACGAGATCTAGCTCCTCACTTCTCCTGTGCATATCTCACAGCATATAGCCGGTCGGGCCATATAGTCGACCGGACATATTGGGCTTAGTTCCTCACTTCTCCTATGCAAGTCTCTCAGTAAATAGTCGGTCGGATGGCCATAGAGTCGGTCGGGTGCCCATAGAGCCGGTCGGACTTACGGGACCCAGCTCCTCCACTCTTCCAATGTAAAGTTCTCAGCATACAACCGGCGGGACATACGGGGCTCATCTCCCCATTCTCATGTACAAGTCTCTCATCATATATCTGCTCGGAACTAGAGTCGGTTGGACCTCCAAGCTTAGATCCTCATCACTCCTAGGCGCGACTCCCAGTTACATCCGCCCAGTCTTAGAACCGATCGGATCTCCTCTAGGAGACAACATTATTAGGTAATTGTAACAATTTGTCAGAGAATAATAGCTACTCACCAGAGAATATTCCTTTATTCTAGCATATACACGCAATTGAACCTTCCTCTGCTTAGAGGAGGACTACTGTATATACTCCATCACCTGACATATTTTGACACCAGACATTCTGCGCTGTCTCATTATTATGGAGGTTATGAGAGACAGTATAAAAAGGGGGTCATCTCCATTGGTTAGGTACGTTTTTACACGTAGAAACATTCATACATACACACACATAGGGATGTGTACCATTGTTCTACTATTTTATTGTTCATCTTATTCTCCATTTCACTTGGCTAATGTTCTAATTTGAGCATCGGAGTGTCTGTGCCAGAAACCCCTTCTCTAGCTTGGTGACTAACGCTTCCTTCTCCCAATTCTTGTCTCTACTATGCAAGCTCGCTCGGTGTCACTTTACTTCAGCTCACAATCTTCACACGATCAATATCGAAGTCACCTACAACCCTTGTAGCTAATACATCATCTCCCTCGCTTTCAGATAGGATCAAATTTGACATCATTTGTGGGAACTTCACCTGAATTTGAAACACTGAGATGGAAGAGGCTGGAAGACTCACTACCGTTACCTTGTCACAAAAAGACTTGAAGTTGCTAATAGCTACTCAAGCACAAAAGTTAGCACAGCAACAACATGCAATAGCCGGATGCCCTTTATAGAACAACCTTACTATATCAATGTCGGACCCTCACATCGAACGAGGGATCTGAGTGGAAGGCCCAATGGGGTTCCAATCAGTTCCTACTCCTTTGGCAGACTTTGTGCAAGTGCCTACTCAGCTTGAGTAGCTTGCCACCTGTACCGCCCTCCCTGATCGTGTATCATAGGGCACTATTTCGCACCCCATTTGATAATATGTGACGAGCAAAAAGGCCCCAAATATCATCTTCTGGAGATACGTCCACTCAGGACCTTCGAAAGAAGAAAGTGTCGATGACTAGTATTTCCCCTAAACTAATAAGTGTACCGTTCTCTCAAGAAATTTTAGAAAGACCGCCGAGTCACTTCTTCCCTTTAATGATAGGAGAATATGGAGGAGCGACCGACCCAAAAGATCATCTACTTAAATTTGAAAACGTAGTTATCCTTCATAAATACATAGATGACGTTAAGTGTTGAGTGTTCCTTACCACCTTCTCCAGCTCGAGGTAAAGATGGTTCAGTCGGCTCCCGGTTGAGTCCATTTGTTGCTTCAAAGATTTTTGCAAAAGCCTTCCTACACCATTTTTCCATCAGGCGATTCAACCAAGTGGCGTTAGATGTTCCGTCCGCCACTTCCGAGATATTAATAAGCATTTTCTCCTAAGGTCTTTCAGAAGGAGAACTTTTCCGTGTCCTCATTAGAAAGCTTCCAAAAGACTTCGACGACCTGCTGGGGAAAACAATCAAATACATTACCGTTCGAAAGTAGGTGACTGTTGCAGCTTCTATCGGTCAAGTTGGTTGAAAACCACCACCACCTTCGGTACTCCCTAGAAACTCCTGCCCTAATCTTCCGCTAGTCTGGGAAGAAATAGCAATGCGGAAAGTGGATCAGTCACTATCTGTACGGTACATACATTTTTGTGACTACCATCAATCTCCTCATCATGCTATAAGTGAATGCCATTAGTATGCTAAGAGGCTCCGTCGAATGACTGAGTCACGAGAAGAGAATAAAGGATCATCCTCACTCTTCTCCCAAGGATCTCCTCTAAAAACATAGTAGGAAGAGCCTAGCAGACGCTCGGATCAGACACCCAATCGATATCTACACATAAAGTCTAATTAGCATTGATCCTGTCCGAACGCTGAATCGATGGACATTGGGCACGTGGCGCTCTTCCAACCGATGACGTGGATCTCTGACCGGCTGTATGGATCTCCGGCGAACCTGCAAAGAAGTCGGGCCGGGAAGGGGTTCCCGGCGACGACCCTCCGACGCTCAAGTCAAACAAGAGGAAAATGATAGTGGCTTTGAAGATGTGAGATCGCGTGATTGTGTACCTCCACCGAAGTCTGAGGGCTCTTATATAGAGCTATGGGGAGGCTCAGGCACACCTAACGAGGCGTATACGTGTCCTTTGCCCATACCTTAGAATGGGCTTACCAGAGGAGCATGCCTAACACCATACTGCTACAGTCCGAGAACCTCTCTGATGGGACAGCCGAACCTTCTGTCGTAAGATTTTACGTATGGTTTGATCGTTGAACATGCCGGTTGTCAGAAAATGTCTCCCAATGTCCCCTTGTCCATTTGTCTCTTCTTTCCCCGCGCCGAGCATCCATCCGCTCGGCAGGCATCAGTCCGACCGGTGAGATTCCACTCCACGTTCTCTGGTCGGCTGAGACGGTTCCTCCACCATTGATGCTTTACGCCTCGGCCGAGCGGGCTGCCCACTCGGCCCCGCGACCCTATTCACCATGAGCGTTGGAAACCCAACTCCCCGTTGGGCTGTCTTTGATTCCGCTCGGAGCCTTCCGGCCGGTCGACCCTACTCCTCTCCGATCGGCCATTTGACTTTTGACCTCTACGTGTCATTGACTCCCCTCAAAGGGGGTCCCGCTTCCGTACCGCCGGATCACTTGCCTCCCCTTCAAGTCTAGTCGAAGGAGGCGATTAGTCCGACTGACTGGACCATCAGTCACGCCGAGCGGCATCTATATGCAACTATCCTCTGCTTGGCCCCCACGGGGGAAGCTATAAGGTCAGTCAACGCCAACATTCCTCGGATCTCTTCGAAGTTTGCGCCAATCTCCATCATTAAGGCCGAGCACGCGCTCATTAAATGCGCTCCAGTAGCTGAACTCCACGTGGCGATGCTGCCGTCATCGTACGGCGGCGTGGTGGTGTCCGACGGGATCGAGGCGGTTCGAAATGGATGGCCCGATGCGTGCTTCGGTTCCCGTGACCTGCATCCGACGGTGGAGGCCGCTCGGGCCCAACCCTATAAAGCCTTCGCCTTCTCCCCCTCCTCGCCACATTTGCGTCTTTGCGTGTCCAGTATCTTCCTTTGGCGTTTCAGTGCTCCGGTGATCTCGGCTACTTCTTCCGGCGACTCCGTGTTCCTCCTCGATCTCTATTTTTCTCTGTAATGCTCTTCTTCTTTCTTATCTTTGGTTTTCTTTGCATTTCTTTCTCGAGTTTTGGTCCTCTGGGCGCTGTCTCACTTGTCGTCCTCTTCTTTCTATCATCTGCCTTTTGTGGTTTCGTCCGTTCGGACAATGGCTAGCTCCTCTCAGCCTCAAGATCAAGCCCTCGGCCCATGGTATACTACCATGGAGTCGCGCTTCGATCTGCGTGACGCCGATATTCTGATGGACTCTTTTGAAATCCCTTCTGATTTTGAACTTATCTTACCCTCCCCCTGTTGGTTGCTACTCGGAAAACCTAGAGGTTCCACTGTATACAAAGGTCTGAACCTTTTCCTAGCTACCATGTGTTCTTTTAAATTAAATTTTGGATTGCCTGCGGAACTTAACACGTTTGATCCAAAACTTAATCTATTTGTTCTTTTAGGTTTTGACTTGGATCTCCTGCGGAACTTAACACGTTCGACCCAAGTCGCCTTAAGTTATTAATTCCATTAAATATTAATTTCCATAATTGGTTCCCAGTACTGACGTGGCGAGGCACATGACCTTCTTGGATATGGGAGCAACCACCACCGACTAGACAAAACCTTTTATAGAAAGCTAATATTTAATTTCCTAAAATAACTTTAGGTTAACCGAAAAGAACAATCAAATCACAAGGAAAAGAAAAAACAAAAGAACACAACATCGAAAAACATATTCGAAATCCTAGAATCGTAAGCCTCTTGTATTTGGTATTATTTCCAAAAATAACTAGTATGATGCGGAAAGAAAAATTACTAGTTATACCTTTTAGAAAGACCTCTTGATCTTCTACCGTATTCCTCTTCTAACCTCGGACGTTGTGTGGGCAACGATCTTCCGAGATGAGAAACCACCAACCACCTTCTTCTCCTCCTAGCTAGGTTCGGCCACAACAAGGAAGCTTTACCAAGGATGAAGAACAAAACATCAACCAAGCTCCAAGAGATGCAAGCTTTCTCTCCTTCTTCTTCTTCTTCTTCAAGTAGTATCCGGCCACCGCAAGAGCTCCAAGGGAGATGAAGGATTCGGCCACCACAAGAGGAAGAGAGGGAGAGGATGATGGCCGGCCACAACACCAAGGAGAAGAGGAAGAGAACAATAGAAGTTGTCACCCATGAAGGCACCCCTACCCATTTTTTTATATTCCTTGGCTTTGGCAAATAAGGAAATTTATTTATAATAAAATTTCCTTAACTTTCCTTGACAACAATTAATTAAGAAAAATTAAATAAATTTTCCTAATTAATTGTATATGGCCGGCCACCTCATGTAGAGCAAATAGGATAATTTTAATCAACAATTAAAACTTCTTTATTTGTCTTTGAAAATTTTAAAAAATAAAATTTCCTTATAAAATCCCTTCATGGTTGATAAAAAGAAATTTCTATAATTTTAATTTTCAACATGTGAATAATTTTTCAAAGAGAAAAAAATAAAATATCTTTCCAATCTACAAATAAGGAAAGAGATCTAATCTCTTTCTTTTAATCTTTTGTAGATCTTTTAAAAAGAGATATTTTAATTTTAATTCTTTGTAATAAATTATATCTTCTACATAATAAAAATTAAAATTCTTTTTAATTTAATGGGGGCCGGCCACCTAAGCTTAGGTTCAAGCTAGGGCCGACCTCCCATGAACCAAGGCTTGGCCGGCCCTAGCTTGAACCACAAGCTAGCTTGGCCGACCCCTTTCTCATGGGTATGAAGGTGGGTATAGGTGGGTATAATACTCTATAAATAAGATGCTATGATAGGGACCGAGAGGAGGAATTGGTTTTGGTCTCCCGATAAAATTAAGCATCCCATGTTCGCCCCGAACACACAACTTAATTTTATCAATAATAATTCATTCCACTAGAGAACTATTATTGAACTACCGCACCAATCCCAAATTATATTTTTGGGCTCCTTCTTATTATGAGTGTGTTAGTCTCCCTGTGTTTAAGATATCGAATGTCCACTAATTAAGTGAGTTACTGACAACTCATTTAATTAATATCTTCATCCAAGAATAGTACCACTCAACCTTATCGTCATGTCGGACTAAGTCCACCTGTAGGGTTTAACATGACAATCTTTATGAGCTCATCTTGGGGACATTATCAACCTAAATTACTAGGACACAGTTTCCTTCTATAATCAACAACACACACTATAAGTAATATCATTTCCCAACTTATCGAGCTTATTGATTCATCGAACTAAATCTCACCCATTGATAAATTAAAAAAATAAATATGAAATATATGTGCTTGTTATTATATTAGGATTAAGAGCACACACTTCCATAATAACTGAGGTATTTGTTCCTTTATAAAGTCAGTATAAAAGAAACGACCTCAAATGGTCCTACTCAATACACTCTAAGTGTACTAGTGTAATTATATAGTCAAGATAAACTAATTCCTAATTACACTATGACCTTCCAATGGTTTGTTCCTTTCCATTTTGGTCATGAGCTACTGTTTATAATTTATAAGGTATTGATAACATCATCTTCTGTATGTGACACCACATACTATGTTATCTACAATATAAATTAATTGAATAACTACAACAAATGTAGATGATTTGACCAAATGTGACTCTTTATTCAAAATAAATGTTTACAAAAGCTTAGGCTTTCAGTATACACTCTAACAATCTCCCACTTATACTAATGACTAAGCTGTCATATCTTCTGCCATACATCTGATTCCCATTCCCTCCACATGCCGATCGAAAGCTTTTGCCGGAAGGGCCTTAGTGAAAGGATCTGCCAGGTTATCTGCTGATGCAATCTTGGCGATAACAACTTCTCCTCGTTTCACGATATCTCGTATCAGGTGGTACTTGCGCTCTATATGTTTACTTGCCTTATGAGCTCATGGTTCCTTCGAGTTTACAACTGCACCACTATTATCACAATAAATTGTGATGATTTTGGGCAAACCAGGAATCACATCTAAGTCCATTAGAAAGTTCCTGAGCCATACTGCTTCTTTAGCTGCCTCAGAGGCTGCTACATACTCAGCTTCCATGGTTGAGTCCGAAACGCATTTCTGCTTAACACTCCTCCATGCAATGGCTCCACCTCCTAAAGTAAACACATAGCCTGATGTAGACTTACTATTGTCCCTATCTGATTGGAAATATGAATCCGTGTATCCCACAGGGAGCAAATCATCTGCTTGGTAAACTAGCATATAATCTCTAGTCCTTCTCAGGTACTTTAATATATGTTTTACCACAGTCTAATGTCCTTGTCCAGGGTTACTCTGATATCTGCTAACCATGCCCACGACAAAACAGATATCAGGTCTCGTACATAGCATTGCATACATTAGGCTTCCTATAGCCGAAGCATAAGGAACTGCTTTCATGTCCTCTATCTCCTTTGATGTCTTCGGAGACATCTCTTTAGATAGAGCTACTCCATGCCTAAAAGGTAAGAAACCTTTCTTGGAATCCTGCATGCTAAAACGAGCAAGGATTGTATCTATATATGAAGCTTGGGACATACACAACATTCTTTTCTTGCGATCCCTTATAACTTTGATCCCAAGAATGTGTGCACAATCTCCTAAGTCCTTCATATCAAATTTTTTGGACAACCATACCCTTACGTCTGATAATACCTTGACATTGTTGCCAATTAACAAAATATCATCTACGTATAGTACAAGAAATACCACCACGTTTCCGTTACACTTCTTGTATACATAAGACTCATCCGGACACTGAATAAATCCATATGACTGGATTACTTCATTAAACCAAATGTTCCAAGACCTTGAAGCTTGCTTCAGTCCATAAATGGACCGATTGAGCTTGCATACTAGATGCTCTTTGCCTTTTTCAATGTATCCTTCTGGTTGCTTCATATGGATGTTCTCTTCAAGACTTCCATTAAGGAAAGCTGTCTTGACATCCATTTGCCAAATCTCATAATCCATATAAGCAGCAATGGATAAGAGTATCCGGATAGACTTAAGCATGGCAACCGGTGAAAAGGTCTCCTCATAATCGATTCCCTCTTTCTGAGTGTACCCTTTCGCAACAAGCCTAGCTTTGAAGGTTTCTACCTTCCCGTCTGTCCCTCTTTTCCTTTTGTAGATCCACTTGCATCCAACGGTTTTTACACCATCAGGTGGTTCTACAAGCTCCCAGACTTTATTAGAGTACATAGACTCTATTTCAGAATTCATTGCCTTTTGCCAAGATGCTGCATCTATATCTTGGAGTGCTTCGCCATATGTTCGTGGATCAGGTTCATGTTTACCCGGGATCAAGTCCGAAGACTCTCCCAAAAACATGAATCTTTTAGGCTACCTTACAACCCTCCCACTATGACAAGGCACTGTCTGTGGTTGTGTATCATGTGTGACACGTGTTGCAGTCTCTTGTGGTACTTCATCTTGTACTGTTGGTACTGAAGTAGACGTGTCCTCTCTAAGTTCTTCTAAAACAACTTTACTACTGGGCTTGTGATCCATTATATAGTCTTCTTCTAAAAACTGGGCATTGGTGCTAACAATGACCTTCTGGTCTTTAGGACTATAAAATAAACCACCTTTCGTTCCTTTGGGATACCCCACAAACACGCTAACTTCTGTACGAGATTCTAACTTATCAGCATTTGGTTTCAGCACATGTGCTGGACTACCCCATATCCGAATATGTCTTAGACTGGGCTTTCGCCCATTCCACAATTCTGTGGGAGTAGAAGAAACTGATTTAGAAGGTACTAAGTTCAGAATATACACTGCTGTTTCCAGAGCGTATCCCCAAAACGAATTTGGTAATTCCGAGTAACTCATCATCGATCTAACCATCTCCATAAGAGTCCTATTCCTTCGTTCTGCCACACCATTCTGTTGGGGTGTACCAAGTGCGGACAGTTGGGATTGAATCCCGGCCTTTGATAAGTAATTCCTAAACTCTCCTAAGAGGTATTCGCCACCACGATCAGATCGTAGTGTCTTGATACTTTTAGCTAGTCGTTTCTCCACATCAGCCTTGTACTCTTTGAACTTATCAAAGCACTCGGACTTGCGGCGCATTAGGTAAATATATCCGTATCTTGAATAATCGTCTATGAAAGAGACAAAATATTCAAAACCTCCTCTTGCCTGGACAGACATAGGACCACATAAATCAGAGTGAACCAATTCTAACACTTCTTTGGCTCTATACCCCTTGGCCTTAAAAGGCCTCTTGGTCATTTTACCTTCCAAGCAAGATTCACAAGTTGGAAAATTTTCCAACTCTAATGAACCCAAAAGTCCATCGGCCATAAGCCTCTGAATCCTACTTAAGTTAATATGACTAAGCCTTAGATGCCAAAGATATGCTTGGTTCATTTCTGAAGGTTCTTTTCTTTTATTAGAGTTAGAAGATGAGTTATAATTTTCCATGTTTTGCTTTGTGGGAGAATTTGGATTTAAAATATATAAATTGCCAACTAATGTACCAGAACAGATAATCACTTTATTTCTCTTAATAACTACATCGTTACTAAATGAAACTGAATATCCATCCATAAACAGTTTAGAAACTGAAATTAAATTCTTTCTAAAACTGGGTACATAAAGACAATTTCTTAAAAATAAATTTCTATTTCTATTAAAAGATAAGTAGACATCTCCCACTGCAACAGCCGCCACCTTAGTAGCATTGCCCATGTAGACGGTAATTTCTCCTTCAGATAGTCGTCGGGTTTCCTGGAACCCCTGCAAGGAATTGCAGACATGATCAGTGGCTCCCGTATCTACACACCAGGTGCTGGTAGATAACACCGCTAAACATGTTTCAATAACTAGAGCATGAAATATACCTTTGTTGTTCTGATTCCTACGAGGACAGTCCGCCTTCCAATGCCCTGACTGCTTGCAGATGAAGCACTTGCCCTTCGGCTTCTTCATTCCAGCTTTAGGTCCCGTACTCTGAGATTTATTCACTTTCTTTGCTGAACCAACTTGTTTCTTCTTCTTCTTTCCTTTCGGTTTAGAAGTAGAACCATTTTCAGCATAGTGAATATGAGAATTGTGACAAAACCTGAAGTTCTGTCAGTAGTTCCGCCAATGAATATACCCTTTTGTTCATATTATAATTCAGGCGGAATTGCTCAAAACTTCTAGGTAGTGTTTGGAGGATCATATCGATCTGGGTTTCCCCATCAATTTCTCCTCCAAGGATCTGTATTTCGTTCAGATAAGCCATCATCTTTAGGATATGATCCCTCACAGGAGTACCCTCTTGCATGGTGGCTGTCATCCTGATGACCAAAGAGTTCCTTGAGATTGTTCATAATATCATAGGCTGTTGGTAAATCTTGATGCTGATGTTGCAATACATTTGACATTGAAGCCAAAATGTAACACCGCGCCATCTCATCTGCTTTTACCCATTTCCTATGATATTCAATCTCCTCTTGGGTAGATTCACTAGTGAGTGCATCAGGACAAGGCTCGGTCAGTACAAACTTATAGCTTTCAGCAGTAAGAATAATGTCTAGGTTTCTTTTCCAATCTATGTAGTTAGGACCAGTAAGTCTATTCTGTTATAGTATGATGGACAGTGGGTTGAAAGTCATCCTAAGAATCACAAATAACTTTTGGTAAGAACTCTAAATTTAGAATAATATTGATTCCTCAAACAATACTATTTTAAATTAACCAACACCTCAAAACACCGCGAATATTGTATGCCACGATAGTGTGGACGTATACAAATTCAACATTTGTAAAAGGAGGGTTTAACCCATTAATTTTACTATCTTGTCAACCTAACTTTTTGACAAATAAAATTAATAGTTGGTATCCTTTGGTCACACGAATAATAGCAGTGACTCCGATGGGGAGGATACTATTTGACGTGCCTAAGTATATACCATTACTTGACACTAAGTTCATTAATAAGATTGTGCCCCTTCCGATGGGGAAGATCACACGCTCTTAATTAACTTCCTATAGTCATCCAGAATGGAAGTTTGTTCTAGTGATCCACTAACAAGCTCATCCGATATGGAGGAAGGCACTCAGAGCCAACGCGCAAGCTTGTTTGCATCACTTACAAAACAGTAATGGAGACCGTGGAATTTATTTAAAATTCCTCTCCCACTTAGATATTTATAAATGAGGAATTTTAACTATGCTAGCCTACTAGACTTGTATACTAACATGCACACACAGCACAATATAAAAGCAATAAATGAAAAACTAATTTTCAACTATTATGACTTTTATCTATTGTTGTCCTCCGTGTGTCGCCAACCCTAGCTGCTGCCATCTTTGGCCACCGCCACCAGGTCTAGCTGTCGCATCCATCTTGCTCCTTGTTCCGCCGCGCCTCTGGTCCTCAGAAGGTTCCACGCTTTGCAAGATTCGATCCGCGACATAAATAAAATTTTACAATTTTAATCCTATATTCCTCGAAGGAATGTACATGTAAACTAGATCAAACATAAAATAAAAATTTACATCCATCGATCCTATATTCCATAAAAGGAATGTACATGTAACTAGATCAAAAATAAAATCCTAATAAAAACTAAATACAACTCCTGCTGTATTTTATAATACAATCATGCACACACATATAAATTGCCCTTGACATGTCCAAGGATCCAATCACACACATAAAAAAAACTATAAGCCATAATAGTTGGATCCTGCATCCACAAAGTTAGCACATCCTATTATTAACCTGCCTAAATTATGTATGACATGTGCATAATTAAACTAATACCAAATACACAGAGGCAAAACCCTAGCTCTGATACCAATTGTTGGTTGCTACTTGGAAAACCTAGAGGTTCCACTGTACAAAAATTTTGTACAAAGGTCTGAACCTTTTCCTACCTTTTCCTAGCTACCATGTGTTCTTTTAAATTAAATTTTGGATCGCCTACGAAACTTAACACGTTTGATCCAAAACTTAATCTATTTGTTCTTTTAGGTTTTGACTTGGATCTCCTGCGGAACTTAACACGTTCGACCCAAGTCACCTTAAGTTATTAATTCCATTAAATATTAATTTCCATAATTGGTTCCCAGTACTGACGTGGCGAGGCACATGGCCTTCTTGGATATGGGAGCAACCACCACCGACTAGACAAAACCTTTTATAGAAAGCTAATATTTAATTTCCTAAAATAACTTTAGGTTAACCGAAAAGAACAATCAAATCACAAGGAAAAGAAAAAACAAAAGAACACAACATCGAAAAACATATTCGAAATCCTAGAATCGTAAGCCTCTTGTATTTGGTATTATTTCCAAAAATAACTAGTATGATGCGGAAAGAAAAATTACTAGTTATACCTTTTAGAAAGACCTCTTGATCTTCTACCGTATTCCTCTTCTAACCTCGGACGTTGTGTGGGCAACGATCTTCCGAGATGAGAAACCACCAACCACCTTCTTCTCCTCCTAGCTAGGTTCGGCCACAACAAGGAAGCTTTACCAAGGATGAAGAACAAAACACCAACCAAGCTCCAAGAGATGCAAGCTTTCTCTCCTCCTCCTTCTTCTTCTTCAAGTAGTATCCGGCCACCACAAGAGCTCCAAGGGAGATGAAGGATTCGGCCACCACAAGAGGAAGAGAGGGAGAGGATGATGACCGGCCACAACACCAAGGAGAAGAGGAAGAGAACAATAGAAGTTGTCACCCATGAAGGCACCCCTACCCATTCTTTTATATTCCTTGGCTTTGGCAAATAAGGAAATTTATTTATAATAAAATTTCCTTAACTTTCCTTGACAACAATTAATTAAGAAAAATTAAATAAATTTTCCTAATTAATTGTATGTGGCCGGCCACCTCATGTAGAGCAAATAAGATAATTTTAATCAACAATTAAAACTTCCTTATTTGTCTTTGGAAATTTTAAAAAATAAAATTTCCTTTTAAAATCCCTTCATGGTTGATAAAAAGAAATTTCTATAATTTTAATTTTCAACATGTGAATAATTTTTCAAAGAGAAAAAAATATAATATCTTTCCAATCTATAAATAAGGAAAGAGATCTAATCTCTTTCTTTTAATCTTTTGTAGATATTTTAAAAAGAGATATTTTAATTTTAATTCTCTGTAATAAATTATATCTTCCACATAATAAAAATAAAAATAAAAATTCTTTTTAATTTAATGGGGGCCGACCACCTAAGCTTGGGTTCAAGCTAGGGCCGGCCACCCATGAACCAAGGCTTGGCCGACCCTAGCTTGAACCACAAGCTAGCTTGGCCGGCCCCTTTCTCATGGGTATGAAGGTGGGTATAGGTGGATATAGTACTCTATAAATAAGAGGCTACGATAGGGATCGAGAGGAGGAATTGGTTTTGGTCTCCCGATAAAATTAAGCCGCCCCGAACACACAACTTAATTTTATCAATAATAATTCATTCCACTAGAGAACTATTATTGAACTACCGCACCAATCCCAAATTATATTTTTGGGCTCCTTCTTATTATGAGTGTGTTAGTCTCCCTGTGTTTAAGATATCGAATGCCCACTAATTAAGTGAGTTACTGACAACTCATTTAATTAATATCTTCATCCAAGAATAGTACCACTCAACCTTATCGTCATGTCGGACTAAGTCCACCTGTAGGGTTTAACATGACAATCTTTATGAGCTCATCTTGGGGACATTATCAACCTAGATCACTAGGACACAGTTTCCTTCTATAATCAACAACACACACTATAAGTAATATCATTTCCCAACTTATCAAGCTTATTGATTCATCAAACTAAATCTCACCCATTGATAAATTAAAAAAATAAATATGAAATATATGTGCTTGTTATTATATTAGGATTAAGAGCACACACTTCCATAATAACTGAGGTATTTGTTCCTTTATAAAGTCAGTATAAAAGAAACGACCTCAAATGGTCCTACTCAATACACTCTAAGTGTACTAGTGTAATTATATAGTCAAGATAAACTAATTCCTAATTACACTATGACCTTCCAATGGTTTGTTCCTTTCCATTTTGGTCATGAGCTACTGTTTATAATTTATAAGGTATTGATAACATCATCTTCTGTATGTGACACCACATACTATGTTATCTACAATATAAATTAATTGAACAACTACAACAAATGTAGATGATTTGACCAAATGTGATTATTTATTCAAAATAAATGTTTACAAAAGCTTAGGCTTTCAGTATACACTCTAACACCCCCTCCCTCGGCCGCACAAACAGCCCCGCGGAGCTTTCTGTGTTTTCCGCGACCAGTTCGTAGCCGGTCTGCGCTTTCCAATCCATCCCTTCATCGTAGAAGTTTGTAATATTTTCGGCATTCCGCTCGGAAGCCTAGTCCCTAACACTTTCCGCCTTCTATACGGCGTCGTCGTCTTGTTCAAAATCCACAACATCCCCCTCCGACCGGAGGTTTTCTATTATTTTTATTACCCTAAACAGTCCGAGCTGGGCACATACATGTTCCAGGCTCGGCCCGGTTTAGTTTTCTTCAATAAACTGCCCTCTTCCAATAAACATTGGAAAGAGTTCTACTTCTATCTTTGTCTCCCTGAGCGGGCTGCTTTCCGAACCCAGTGGCAGGTCGGACCGCCAATCTCCCCAGAGCTCAAAAGGTTCAAGACCCGGACCCCCTTCCGAGCGGCTTCGGTAAGAATTTTACTTGCGTATTCGCTTTGATTGCTAACTGATTTTCTCTTTTTTCCTTTACAGCGGACATTGTCATGGAGTCCGTGATGACCGGCATTTTGAAGAGGAAAGCGGCGACGCTCGAGGCCGCGGCTGCCAAAGAGATGGAGGCGCCTGGCATTGAGCCGGTCGGCTCACACGAAGGAGAGAGCGACACGAATGCGGGGGAGTCGGCTGCTCAGGCTTCTCTCTCGGAGCCGGCGGTTGGCATAACTTCCAGCCGAGGGCCTTCCGCTCGGGAGGAAGGCTCCGCTTCGGTTGGAAGAGCGCCCTCTTCGCCAAAAGAGGCGCCGAACTGAGACACCCCTGCGATCGACCACTTCCGCGGTGCAGCCGTCCGAGCGGGCCACCGCCGATTCTCGCGGCAAAGCCCCAGCAGTTGAGGCGATTTCGTCCGACCGAACCCCATCTCAGCTGGATGCGTCCGCGGACCCCCTCGAGGCCATTCCCGTCTGCGCCGGCCTCCGATCCTTCTCCAGCTTCCGCTCAGACGACTCCCAGACGGCACCGTACCATTAGGGTCTCCCTGCATCTTCCCACCGAAGAGCTGTTGCCCGAGTCCGCTCGGCCAACCGCGCCCGAGCACATGATCACAATGAAGGGGCCCTTGGCCGAGATGTGGGCTGACGCTCGGGCGCGTGTCGCGATGATTCCGCTCAGCAATCTGGCCAACAGCCACATGCAGCAGGCCACTGGAGTAAGTATGTTCTCTTTGAAGTCTTTTACGTATTCTTTCCGATCGACCACTAACAATCTTGCATATGTCAGCGATGGGTGGAGGAGATCGCGTTCTCCAATCATCTGGCTATGGTGGACGAGGAGCTAAAGAGGTTGAAGGCTTCGGGTGGCCCGCTCGGCTCTCAAGGCCCCTCATACGTCGACCTGCAGAAAGAGCTCAAAAAGACTCAAAACCTGTTGGCGGCTGAGCAAAAAAAGACGGCTGATCAGGCCCATACTCTAGCCGAACTCGAGCGACAAGTCAAATCACGGGACCGCAAAATAAGCCTGGCCACCGAGCGGAAGAACACGGCTATCGCCGATCTGGAGAAGAAGAATGTCGAGGCTTGGGGCCTGGAGCAAAGAGTCAAGGAGCTGATGGAGCAGCTAGATGGTGAGAAGGCAAGCCGCTCGGCCGAGGCGATTAAACATAAAGATGAATTGAAGACATTGCAGGAGTCTCTCGAAGCTTCTCAAGTCGCCTTGAAGGAATATCAAGAGGCGGAACCTCGCCGAGTCGCCACCCTGAGGCTGAATTACATCCGCTCGATCGAATTTTCTGAAAAAGTGTGCGAGCGGATGTATAATGCTTTTGAGCTTGCCATCACCGCTACAACGGACTACCTGAAGTCCAAGGCTCAGCTTCCCGACTCCACAACTATCCCGACCAAAGATTATGTGGCGCTTCTCTCCTCCATCCCAAAGGACATTTATGATTTTCTTGAGTAGAAGTCTTCATGTAATTTGGCCGCTCGGCCAAAAACTATCCTTGTTTTGTAATTCAGCCGCTCGGCCTTAATTTCTCTAATGATATGCTATCCTTTCGCCTTCTTTTTCTTTTGCTAATCAATACACGTGCTGTCCGCTCGGCTCACCAACCACCGTTGTTCATGTTCCCGTACTTCTCCCCGTTATTCGCCTCTCATCCCACTTCTCTTGTGTTCGAAAGGGATTTTTTACGAAGTATTTTGCATAGCTAGTCCGCTCGGCTGAATATATCCTGTTTCGCAAATGGGCTTTTCGCTAGATGTTCACGAAATACTTTTGGTTACTTGGCCGATCGGCCAAACGACTCACAAGTCGACTTCTTTATTGTGGTCTTCCGGCCGGATGGTTTATAGTCGCCAGCGCGACTCTCGATTTTTAACGTCGAAGCTCGACGGTCTTCCGGCCGGAGGGTTTATAGTCGCTGGCACGACTCTCGATTTTTAACGTCGGAGCTCGACGGTCTTCCGGCCGGAGGGTTTATAGTCGCCGGCGCGACTCTCGATTTTTAACGTCGGAGCTCGACGGTCTTCCCGGCCGAGGGTTTATCGGCGCGACTCTCGATTTTAACGTCGGAGCTCGGCGGTCTTCCGCCCGGAGAGTTTATAGTCGCCAGCGACTCTCGATTTTAACGCTCGGCGGTCTTCCCGGAGGTTTATAGTCGCCCGACTCTTGATTTTAACGTCGGAGCTCGGCGGTCTTCCGCAGATGGTTTATCGTCGCGCGACTCGATTTTAAGGTTGGAGCTCGACGGTCTTCCGGATGATTTATAGTCGCTGCGACTCTCGATTTTTAACGTCGGAGCTCGGCGGTCTTCCGCTCGTGTCCGACGCGACTCGATTTTTAACGCCGGAGCTCGGCGGTCTTCCGTCGGAGGGTTTATAGTCGCCGGTCGACTCTCGATTTTAACGTCGGAGCTCGGCGGTCTTCCGGTCGGCGGGTTTATAGTCGCGCGACTCGATTTTTAACGCCGGAGCTCGACGGTCTTCCCGGATGGTTTATAGTCGCCGGCGACTCGATTTTTAACGCCGGAGCTCGATGGTCTTCGGCCAGATGGTTTATAGTCGGCGACTCTCGATTTTAACGTCGGAGCTTGACGGTCTTCCGTTTATAGTCGCCGTCGCGACTCGATTTTTAACGTCGGAGCTCGACGGTCTTCCGCCGGAGGGTTTATAGTTGCCTCGATTTTTAACGTCGAGCTCGACGGTCTTCCGCCGGATGGTTTATAATCGCCGGCGCGACTCTATTTTAACGGAGTTCGACGGTCTTCCGGCCGGAGGGTTTATAGTCGCCGGCGCGACTCTCGATTTTTAACGTCGGAGCTCGACGGTCTTCTGGCCGGATGGTTTATAGTCGCCGACGCGACTTTCGATTTTTAATGTCGGAGCTCGACGGTCTTCCGGCCGGATGGTTTATAGTCGTCGGTGCGACTCTCGATTTTTAACGTCGGAGCTCGACGGTCTTCCGGATGGAGGGTTTATAGTCGCCGGCGTGACCCTCGATTTTTAACGTCGGAGCTCGACGGTCTTCCGGTCGGAGGGTTTATAGTCGCCGGCGCGACTCTCGATTTTTAACGTCGGAGCTCGACGGTCTTCCAATTCGGCTGACGATACCCTATACTTGCGCTAATTTTCTGATTTTTTACTCCTGCATTTCAAATATACAGCCGAACGGAAAATATACAACATACATTACATTGGCGCACCTTTCACCCCGCCCGGTAAGGCTGGAGGTGGTTCGCGCTCCATGGTCGATCCAGTTGCCGTCCGTCTTCATTCTCCAAATAATAGGCACCCGAGCAGAGCTTTTCGATGACTTTGAAGGGGCCCGCCCAAGGAGCCTCCAGCTTGCGAACGTCCCCGACTGGCTTTACTTTCTTCCACACTAGGTCGCCGACCTGGAACGCTCTAGGGATCACGCGCCGGTTGTAGTTCTGCTTCATTCTCTGCCGGTACGCCATCAGCCGGACGGACGCCTTGGCTCGCTCTTCGTCGATCAAGTCCAATTCCAGCTGCCTCCGCTCGGCGTTGTCATCATCATAGTTCTGGATCCGGACGGACTCTATACCGACTTCAACTGGGATAACTGCTTCACCGCCGTACACCAAATGGAATGGCGTGACGCCCGTTCCCTCCTTTGGGGCCGTGCGGATAGCCCATAGGACGCCCGACAGCTCGTCCACCCAGCTTCGTCCCATATGGTCGAGCCGAGCCCGAAGAATGCGAAGAATCTCTCGGTTGGCTACTTCGGCTTGACCATTGCTCTGGGGATACGCCACGGAAGTAAAATGTTGTTCGATGCCATAACTTTTGCACCATTCTTCGAGCTGCTTCCCGACGAACTATCGTCCGTTATCAGATACGAGCTGGTGAGGAATGCCGAACCGACAGATTATATGCTGCCAGATAAATCTTTTCACCATCTGCTCGGTGATCTTGGCCAGTGGCTCGGCTTCCACCCATTTGGAAAAGTAGTCCACCGCCACTAGAAGAAACTTCCGCTGATCGGTCGCCATAGGGAACGGACCCACGATATCCATTCCCCACTGATCGAACGGACAGGAGACAGTAGATGCCTTCATCTCCTCCGCCGGTCGGTGGGAGACGTTGTGGTACTTCTGGCAGGAGAGGCACGATGCGACGGTCCGAGCGGCGTCTGCTTGTAGTGTTGGCCAGAAATATCCGGCCAGCAGGATCTTCCTGGCCAGCGATCGTCCGCCCGGATGTCCTCCACACGATCCTTGGTGCACTTCCTGGAGGATGTACTCAGCGTCTTCCGAGCTCACACACTTCAAAAGTGGGCGGGAGAATGCCTTCTTGTAGAGTTGATCTCCAACGAGTGTGAACCGGCCGGCTCTCCTCCTCAATAGCTGGGCTTCCTCCCGATCGGAAGGTGTAGCACCCGAGCGGAGAAACTCCATGATGGCTGTCCTCCAATCATTCGGAAATGTGAGGCCTTCCATCCGGTCGATGTGTGCCACCAAGGATACTTGCTCAATTGGCTGCTGGATGACGACCGGTGATATTGAACTTGCGAGCTTGGATAACTCATCTGCCGCCTGGTTCTCCGCTCGGGGTATCTTCTGGATAATAACTTCTCGAAGTGGGTCTTGAGCTTTTTGAAGGCCTCAGCGTAGAGCTTGAGCCGAGCGTTGTTAATCTCAAAAGTGCCCGAGAGCTGCTGAATTGTTACTCGACCGGCTCCCACATGCCGGGCTGCCTGCAAGCCGGCTATGAGGGCCTCATACTCCGCTTCATTATTGGTGGCTTTGTAGTCTAGCCGAACGGATAAGTGCATCCGTTCTTTTTGGGGAGAAAGTAATAGCACACCAATCCCGCTCCCGAGCCGAGTAGACGATCCGTCCACAAATATTTTTCACATATCTTCGGGCTCGGGATTTTGCACTTCGGTAACAAAATCTGTTAAGGACTGCGCCTTTATCGCCGATCGGGGTTGATACTGAATGTCAAATTCACTTAATTCCGTTGTCCATTTGATGAGCCGTCCGGACGCTTCTGGGTTCAGCAGCACTCTTCCTAATGGGCTATTTGTCCGGATGATGATTGTATGTGCTAGGAAATAAGGACGAAGTTTCCGAGCGGCGAGGACCAAAGCAAAAGCCAGCTTCTCGAGTCCAGTGTAGCGAGATTCAGGGTCTTTTAGAATATGGCTCAAGAAGTACACGGGTTGTTCTTTACCGCTCGTCCTCACTAATGCCGAGCCCACTGCCCGCTTGGTTGAAGATAAATAAATACAGAGTGGTTCACCTGCAGCTGGCTTAGCTAGCACGGGCAAGGAATTCAGGTAGGTCTTCAGCTCCTCAAACGCCCGGTCGCATTCCTCGTCCCAATGAAACTTAGTAGCTTTGCGCAGGATCTTGAAAAAAGGGAGGCTCCGGTCGGCAGTCTTGGAGATGAATCTTGACAACGCAGTTATCCGACCGGTCAGGCGTTGTACTTCCTCGGAGGCGGCATATCTTGCAACGCCCACCTTTTTTCTTGCTGGGATTTGCCTCTATGCCCCGCTCGGTCACTATATAGCACAGGAAACGCCCGCCTTTTGCTCCGAACAGACATTTCTGAGGATTCAGCTTGACTCCATACTTCCTCAGCGTTCGGAAGGTCTCCTCCATGTCCGCAAAAAGATCAGCCGCTCGGACGGACTTGATGAGAATATCATCCACGTACACTTTTAAATTGCGTCCGATCTGCTCTTTGAATACTTTGTTCATCAAGCGCTGGTAAGTTGCTCCTGTGTTCTTCAATTCGAATGGCATTACATTGTAGCAGTAAGTGCCGTCGGCTGTGACGAAACTAACCTTTTCTTGATCTTCTCAGGTGAGCGGCACCTGATGGTAGCCCTGATAGGCGTCTAGCATGCATATTAACTCACACCCGGCTGTGGAGTCCACCAGTTGATCAATCCGGGGTAGAGGGTAGAAATCCTTTGGGCATGCTTTGTTGAGATCCCTGAAATCGATGCAAACCCTCCATTTGTTGCCCGGCTTGGAGACTAGCACTACATTTATGAGCCAGCTTGGGAACTGAACCTCCCTTATATGGCCGGCCTCCAAGAGCTTCTCAACCTCCTCTCGGATTATGGCGTTTTGTTCGGCGCTGAAGTCCCTCTTCCTTTGCTATATCGGCCGAGCGTCCGGTCGGACGTGAAGCTCATGCTGTGCTATACTCGGCGAAATTCCTGGCAGCTCATGCGTCGACCAAACGAAGACGTCGCAGTTTCTCTGGAAACATTTGATCACCTCCTTTTTCTGGCTTGCCTCCAGATCGGCCGCAACGAACGTGGTAGTCTCCGATCGGGTCGGGTGGATCTGCACCTCCTCTTTTTCTTCATAGACCAAAGAGGGTGGTTTTTCGGTTATGGCGTTCACCTCGATCCGTGGCGTCTTCCGCGCGGAATTAGCTTCTGCTCGGACCATTTCGACGTAGCATCGCCGAGCCGCTAGCTGGTCTCCTCGCACTTCTCCAACTTTATCTTCAACCGGGAACTTGATTTTCTGGTAGAAGGTGGAGACGGCCGCTCGGAACTCACTGAGCACCGGTCGCCCTAGGATAACATTGTATGTTGAGGGAGAGTCGACCACGATGAAGTTGGCGGTCCACGTCCTTCTGAGCGGCTCTTCTCCCATTGAAATAGCCAGTCGGACTTGCCCGACCGGTAGAACTTCATTGCCCGTAAACCCGTAGAGGGGGGTTGTCATGGGCAACAACTCGGCTCGATCGATTTACAGTTGGTCGAAAGCCTTTTTGAATATGATGTTGACCGAACTGCCTGTATCAATGAAAATGCGGTGAATAGTATAATTAGCTATTACCGCTTTGATAATGAGGGCGTCGTCATGTGGCACTTCGACTTCCTCAAGGTCCCTAGGCCCGAAACTGATTTCGGGCCTGCTCGCCCATTCTTGACTGCAGCCGACCGCATGGATCTGGAGCTGCCTTACACTCGCCTTCCTTGCTCTGTTGGAGTCACCTCTGGTCGGTCCGCCAGCGATGATATTGATTTTGCCTCAGGACGTGTTGCTCTTATTTTCTTCCTCCCGTACGGACGGCCTAGGCCGATCCTTAGACATCCGGGGATTGTCCTCGTGCCTCTGAGGATGATGCCGCTCGGGAGACTGTCGTTGTCGCCTGTCGCCGATCCGCCGATCGGCTTCAGAGTGTCGCTGTCGCCTGTCGGATGATGGCGATCAATGATGGCTACTCCGAGGAGCGGGGTGGGCGATCAGGGGAAGGCTTCGGCAATCTCTTGTGTTATGCGATTCAGTTCGGTGGAATGAACAAAACATGGGGGTCTATACCTTCTTCTTTGGTTTGGGCCGCTCGGCAGCTACCTCTTGGACGGCATGGGACCTCGCGTGGTGAGAGCGGAATGCCTCGGCACGCGGTCCTCTAGGCGGCTCCTGG
This sequence comes from Zingiber officinale, assembly GCF_018446385.1. Taxonomy (NCBI): domain Eukaryota; kingdom Viridiplantae; phylum Streptophyta; class Magnoliopsida; order Zingiberales; family Zingiberaceae; genus Zingiber; species Zingiber officinale. Next base: position 90,425,033 of record NC_055995.1, on the reverse strand, counting down.
CGAGTGACAGCCTTCCGCTCGGCAGGGGCTAGCCGCTCAGAAGAAACTTCTTTTCTTCGGGCCGCCTGAGCTTCCTCCACATTAATGTACTCATTGGCCCGGTGCAACATATGATCATAGTCTTGGGGCGGCTTTCGAATAAGTGAACGGAAGAAATCACCATCCACGAGGTCTTGCGTGAATGCATTCATCATTGTTTCTGAGGTGGCTGTTGGAATATCCTTGGCCACCTGGTTGAATCGCTGGATGTAAGCTCGGAGCGACTCCCTGGACTCTTGTTTGATGGCGAATAGACTGACACTAGTCTTCTGGTAACGCCGACTGCTTGCGAAATGGTGGAGAAAGGCCGTGCGAAACTCTTTGAAGCTGGTAATGGATCCGTCCGGCAGCCTCCGAAACCACCGTTGCGCCGATCCCGAGAGGGTGGTAAGCAACACCCGGCACTTTACTCCATCTTTGTATTGATGTAGGGTAGCTGTGTTGTCGAACTTACCCAGATGGTCGTCCGGGTCAGTGGTTCCGTTGTATTCCCCGATCGCCGGGAGCACATAATGCTTTGGCAGAGGGTCCCGCAGGATGACCTCTGAAAACTGCCGATTGATCCGCTCGGGGGAGGCGTCCGTTCAGGGAGCCTTGCCTTTTCTGTTGTCTCACCTGGGCGCCTCGTCGTATGAAGATCCCGGATCACGGTTAACTGTTGTAACTTCAGGAGGCGTACGGAATAGGACCCGATGAAATGGAACCGTGGCTGGCGGTGCTTCCGCTCGGCCACCTAACGCTGATGTCGCTTGTTGCTCCATCCGCTCGGCTTGCGCCTTCTGTTTCTGTTGCTCCACGAGCTTAGCTGCTCTTGCCTCGATGAGAGCGTCGAGCTCCTCCTGGGAGAGCATCACAGTGTGCGGTCGTCCAGCTTTGTCCATCTCTTCCGCTCAGATGCAGGCGCGTTCCCACAGACGGAGCCAATTTGATCCTGTCCGAACGCTGAATCGATGGGCACTGGGCACGTGGCGCTCTTCCAACCGATAACGTGGATCTCTAACCGGCTGTATGGATCTCCGGCGAACCTGCAAAGAAGTCAGGCCGGGAAGGGGTTCCCGGCGACGACCCTCCGACGCTCAAGTCAGACAAGAGGAAAATGATAGTGGCTTTGAAGATGTGAGATCGCGTGATTGTGTACCTCCGCCGAAGTTTGAGGGCTCTTATATAGAGCTATGGGGAGGCTCAGGCACACCTAACGAGGCATATACGTGTCCTTTTCCCATACCTTAGCATGGGCTTACCAGAGGAGCATGCCTAACACCATACTGCTACAGTCCGAGAACCTCTCTGATGGGACAGCTAAACCTTTTGTCGTAAGATTTTGCGTATGGTTTGATCGTTGAACATGCCGGCTGTCAGAAGATGTCTCCCAATGTCCCCTTGTCCTTTTGTCTCTTCTTTCCCCGCGCCGAGCGTCCATCCGCTCGGCAGGCATCAGCCCGACCGGTGAGATTCCACTCCACGTTCTCTGGTCGGCTGAGACGGTTCCTCCACCATTGATGCTTTACGCCTCGGCCGAGCTTGCTGCCCGCTCGGCCCCGCGACCCTGTTCACCATGAGCGTCGGAAACCCAACTCCCCGTCGGGCTGTCTTTGATTCCGCTCGGAGCCTTCCGGCCAGTCGACCCTACTCCTCTCCGATCGGCCATTTGACTTTTGACCTCTACGTGTCATTGACTCCCCTCAAAGGGGGTCCCGCGTCCGTACCGCCGGATCAAGCATCCTCAAGTAGGAGCTGATTGACAGTTAAAATCTGAGTGGTAAATTCAATCGGCAGCTTGGCCATACCGAGTTGCTCTTCCATCCTTGCGTGGTATCTTGAAATTATTCGCTCAGGCCAACTCAACATATAAGACTAAAATTTGAATTTTATATTTTAAAGTTCAAAATATATCTTTATTTTTAGCAATGTAGAAACTCTAGATTCTCATGCCGACTGACCTAGTTATAAACGAGCATGGCCTCATGCCCGTGTTCCAAGGCATTTAGGTCATATACTGTGCCTCCACTCTCCAAGGTATTCGGGTCATACACCGTGCCTCCAGACTCTCGTGCTAACTGACCAAGTTATAAGCAAGCTAGCTCTCACGCCCAAGTCCCAAATGCTCATACCGCTTGGTCGAGTCATAAGCAAGCATGCCCTCGCCCTAAAATTCCAAGGCATTCAGGTCATACACCGTGCCTTCACTCTTAAGGCAATCGGGTCATACACTGTGTCTCCAGACTCTCATGCCAATCAATCAAATTATAAGTGAGTATACTCTTGCGCCTAAGTCCTAGACTCTCTTGTAGCTCGGTCGAGTTATAAGTAAGCATGCCATTGTACCAATGTTCTAAGGCATTTAGACCATACACTATATCTCTACTCTCCAAGATATTCTGGTCATACATCGTGCCTCCAAACACTCATGCCAACTAGACTAGTTATAAGCGAGCATACTCTCGTGCCCAAGTCCTAGACTTTCATACCGTTCGACCGAGTAATAAGCAATCATGCCCTCACACTCATATTCCAAGACATCTAGGTTATACACTGTGCCTCCACTCTTCAAGGAATTTAGGTCATACACCATGCCTCCAGACTCTCATGCCAATCAACCGAGTTATAAGCGAGTCTGCTCTAGCACTCAAGTCCCAGACTCTCGTGCCACTCGACCAAGATATAAGCGAGCATACCCTCACACCTATGTTCCAAAGCATTCAGGTCATACGTTGTGCCTCCACTTTCCAAGGTATTCAGGTCATACACCGTGCCTCTAAACGTTTATACCAACCAGACGAGTTATAAGCAAGCATGCTCTCATGCCCAAGTCCTAGACTCTTGTGTCGCTCAGCCGAGTTATAAGCGAGCATGCTCTCGTGCCCATGTTTCAAGGAATCCAGGTCATACATGTTGGAGCAATCTAGGTACCCTAGGTTTTTTATGTTTGAGCAAAGGTTTAAGTTAGATTTATTGTTGTATTTGATATGCATTATGAGTGTGCAGAATACATGTATAACAAGGAAAGTCCAAGTGTGATCTTTGTAAAGGAGAAAAGTCCAAGAGGAGTTTTGGCGGTGTAAGTCTAAGTATATAGTCTTGGCAACATAAGTCCAAGCATGTCTTGGCAATGAATAAAGTCCCAAAGGTGCAACCTCTTGGCAAAGAAAGACCTGACAACAATGACAAGACTGATGGAATCTCTAGAAGACAAGACGTGAAGGATGGGGAGGTATCCAAGGGACACGAGGTTGATGGAGGAGGCTAGAAGGCTAGGTATAGGTTGTGCGGGCAAGGACAAGTGCATGAGAGATTGTACTCAGGGTAAAATCCTAGATTTAGAGGATTATTGTAGTAGCTATTGCAGTAATTACTATAGCAATTACTGTAGCAGTTACTGTACCAGTCGATTGGTATTTTTATCAGTTGACTGGTAGCGAACAGAATGTCTCTGTTCGCTCAACCCATATGGAGCAGTCGACCGATACTTTTATCAGTCGATTGGTATCGAGCTGTTGGCCTATAACGGTCGAATTTCACTTAGGCCCAGTCGACTGGTGGCGGGAAAACAACTTGGTGTTTTCCTTCCGAGCTCTATTTAATAGAGCTCGGGGTGCTTTGGCAAAGTTGACGAAATTAGTGGTGGTTAACCCTAATTAGAGTCTCCAAGTACTCAAGTGATCAAGCGTGCTTGTACGAGGTTGTGATGAGGTTTCTCCACCCACAAAGAGCTACGTGAGCTACCAGGAAGATTTTTAGGAATCGTCCACCGATGGATTGGGATCATCTTGTTAGTGAGAGCCCTAGAGCCGATCATGTGATGATTGTTGTATGAACTCGATGTATCATATTCCTATATATATATATAAAGATATTTCTTTATGGTTATTATACTTACTTGTATTGGTGTCAAATAACTGAGTGTAATAGCATCCTTGAGTAGAAGGTTCTTATCTATATCAATCGATTGGTTGAATTGATAATGAGATGATATAGAGAACATTACTTTTAATCCACTACTACAAATTGAGGCTAAGACATCACCACTAAAGTGTTATTTTTGGCCATATAAATGTTGCATTATATCTAAGGTAACATTTTTCATTCTATCTTATCAGGTCCTGTCATGTTAGATATAATGTAACGCTTTTGCCATTTTATACAACACTTTCTTAAACTGTTGTGATATATACCAAAGGCAACGCTTGTCTATATGCAACACTTTTTTCTTCCAGCGACAACACTTTTTTTTTGTTACTCTTAAACTATTACAACACTTTTTTCTATTAATAGCAACACTTTTTACAATTATTTTAACTCAATAATACAACGTTTTTTTCATTAAATGCATCACTTTTTATTAAACTTTTCACCTCTTATACACATCACTTATTGATACATATGCAACACTTAGATTTGTGTTTTATTTTTAAAATGTAGCACTTTTACCGGTTAACAGTAACACTTATTTTTTCACTAATATATTATTGATATTACAATTTTACTATCCAATCAAACACATTTGTACAAAATATATTATTCAAAATATGATCATTGTATTACAAAAGTTATATCACACTATATTCTGATTAAAAATTTTACAAAAACCAACAACTAGCATCAAAAAATTTACATAAGTCATCAATTAATACTTAGCTTCATGAATTCCCCCAAAAAAGGAAACTAAATATATTCATTTACAAAAAGCCAATAGATGGTAATGTGTGGTCGGCTTCATTAATCCCCCATAAGTCATTTGCCCATGCATTGAACGTGGCCACCAAAAAAGATATAATAATGTCCTGCTAGTCATGAAAACAAAAAACAACAACACACATTAATCAGTAAAGCACGTTACACAATATAAAGAATATATAAAGAAACAATTCAATTCTGCCAATAAAGATAAACATACCTATGCAGTTTCAATATTAAATTGGACATTAATATTGCACATACTAAAACCAATAACAGGCTATCAACAAATTTTTTTAAAAAAATAAAAATCAACAACTCAAGATTATAAGAAGAGGAAAAGCCTTTTGACTGAACAAGGAAAGGGAGAACTTAAATGGAGCTCAACCAAGAAAAAAAAGTTCTTTCAGTACTTCAAAAGCTGTCAAGGCATGTCACTTTCCAAATTTTGAAGTTACCATTCTTACAAATTATTAGAAATTTATCATCCTCATGCAAAAGTAACAATCTCCAAAAGTACTGCCAAGTTAATTATTACCAAATTCATATAAATTTGCAAGCACGAGCAGGGGAGGAGTATGCCTATGCTACTAAAGTTTCAATAGTGGAATCACAACACAAACTCTTTGCTTGTCTCAAAAAAACATAGAAGATTAAGCAACAAAATGAGAGAACTATGAAAAAACGTAACCTGACAAACAAACCATGGAAGAATCTTTTTTTTGTTGCATTTCTTGACAAATCTGTGCAAATTGCAATGGAAGATTTCATGTGTTGCAACTTGCAATGATGACAAAATACCAATTCAACAATAAGAACGTCATGAACCAAAGATAATACATTAGTCAATGGGCATGGTGGCTAAGATAGAATAAGATAATAAAGTATATCACTCATCAATTTACTAATGCAGGAAGAAAAAAAACATCATGGTTTCAAACAAATTATGCCCTATAAGAAAAAAAGGTAAGTGATTTAGGAAAAATAATTTCTTTCAATTTCTGGAGGTAGTTTTGCAAGAAAATGGTTACTTTCAATTTCCGGAGGTATAAAATACACTAGAGTTTTGCAAGAAATTAAAGGTAAGTGACTTGGTAATTCATGAATTGCCATGAAATGAGTTTCCAGCATTTCATAAGGAAAGATAATTGCCTTTACAATAATGTAAATTAATATAAATTCCTTGAAGTTAACTATGCATAAGTTCCTTAACGTGACCATGACTGTGAGCATACTTGAAATAAACAAATTCCAAGCTCTAAAAGCATATTAGAGATCATGAACGCCACCTTCAACATAATTTGGAAGATAGAAAATCATGATGCGAAACAATCACAACCAATTCTTCCAGACCAAAATCTATCAATTTTCATGTATTTCTAAATATATAGTAAGGCAGGATTTTCTAACAGCAGAGAAGTTATAATTAGAACAATCATTTTCTACCTGCCTATGTCTTATCAGGCAAACATGACATGTAAATGAAAGATTTGAAGAGGAATAGGCAATCCACAAGCTGGACGAAAAGTAACCATATCTTAAGAAAATACATAAACTAAAGAAAATACATATAAAACTATAACATACCTTAGGAAAAATATTTTCTTGCAATTTCCGGAGGTAGTTTTGCAAGAACCTTCTGGATTGTATATCATATGCAATATTTAAGTCTCAATGGTTTGAGACAATATGATCAAATACCTCATCAGTGTTCAATCTAAAGTTGTGGTATCATTTTACATAACTCATTTCGTAAATCTGAAAATAGAAGATCCAACCTTAGAAGAAAAACAACATAATACAAGAAAAATAATGCAAGAAGAACAAGGATTGGGAAAAAAAGAAGCTTGAGAGAGCTAGAAAAACACAATACCCTTGGTAGCAGTCCAACGACAACAAAATACAAGAAAAACAAAATACAAGAAAAACAAAAGCAATTAAACTAAACAACCTTAACAACGATTAACCAAAACTTAATTATGCATAAAAGTTAAACTTGTACCACATTGTCACCCTATGACACAAGATCAACATTCATGCATAAATGAAACTAACCGAGTGCGATAACAAACAAACTATCATGCATAACAAAACTAATCAAAGTGCAATAACAACAATCAAACATCAATAAGAAAATAACACAATCAACAAATAAGTAAATCAACTAAGCTAACCAAACCCTCTTCCGTGATCATACACCAATCGACTACCTCCACCGTCACATGGAGACCCGGATTTGGAATGCCAGCCCCGGTGAACTGTAACACAACTACTGAATCTCTGATCTACAGCTCCCGATGGCACAAAGTTGATAGTTTAGATGGAATAGGAAATAAATTGCAGCATCAACAGAAACTAAATAGAAATCAAAAGAGAATTTGCTCTGTCGGAATTGCATACACCACTGAGACTGAAGTTGCTGGAATTCCTGCCTTTGGAACGCCGTCCACGGGAGTTCACCGCAGCATCAGCCTTGGATTTGCTTTAGTAAGTTTTACCGGAATTGAAGAACAGAGGCTGAGCTTGAAGATGATGAGCTTCTGCCAGAGTTGGATGCACCACTGAGGTGGAGGAGACTTCTGCTTTCGGAACACCGCCCACAGGAGAACACCGCAGCATCCACCGGAGAAGATGATGATGAATCGGCCGACTTCCTCCTTGGAATCTTCCGCTTTCACAACGCCGTCCGCGGGAAGAACATCCACTGAGGAAGGAATGGAAAGGGATGCCTCGCCGGAGGAGAACGCTCCACCGTCAAGGATACCCTAATTCTGAGCTCACTATGCCGTCGTTGCTCACAGAGGTCCACCGGAGATGCTGCTGTCCGTTGCCAGATTGAGGAAGATCGCGAGAAGAGGAACTTGGGTGTAGAGGACCGGCTGGCGGCAGTGAAGAGAAGAAGAGGTACCGCCGGCCGGAGAGAAGAAGAGAAACTGTTGTGCCCTAGCCGCCGCTGGAAATCGCGAACAGAAGAAACGCGAGGAGAATGGGGGCGAAGCACTGTGCCGTGCGTGAGGAAGAGATTTCTTAACGGGTTGCCGGGTTTGGGTTAAGGAGGTGAGGAGTTTAGTAAGATCCGGATCCAATAAGAGAAGGAAAATTGAGTTTTTGAAATTGGGCTTGAAGAGTGGGCTTTTGGATTGAGCTTGAGGATTGGGTTTAAAGAGTAGGCTTTTGGATCAAATTTGAATTGGAGCTCCACTTCTTAGATGAACTCTTGGATGCTTTGATCTCGATAAACGGTCCAGATCGTTTTAAATCAGAATGAAGGGTTGGATCACTTAGATCTGAATTAAGGAACAAGATCTCTCTAGATCAGGATCAACGGTCCATATTGATTCAGCTTGATCTCCTCCATTTGACCTCCAAATCAAACCAAATTCGATCCGGCTCGACCCTAATTTATGGCGATGAGCTTGGGAAGAGAAAAGGATCAGAAGATTAAAACCTAACGTAAATCATCACCTAAGTTTATATATTAAAAAATGTCAAAAAAATTTACCCCAAGTGCCTAATTAAAGAAATTGGCAACACTTTAAAAAATGTTACATATATAATATAAAAGTGTTTCATATTCTTATAATTATTGCAACACTTATAAAAAGTGTTGTATTTATACAATAAGTGTTGCATTTTCTTATATAGGCAACACTTATTTAAAGTGTTGCAAACTTTTAAGAAAATTTCTTCTGTTGTAACAGTTTATAAAAGTGTTGCTTCTAAAGTGATGCCTTACCCTCAAATTGTAGTAGTGATCATTCCTAGTCAAGTATTAATATTCAGGGACAATGTTAATGCGATGAGACTAGCATGTAGGTCAACTCGATGACTTGATCTCACAAGTCATGGATATTAGATATCAAGTTGACACATGGGTATGCATTTGAGAATGTATACTGAATGACCCGCCATGAGAAAGTTGTTGGTTAGTCTTAGGAAAATCGTACCGGTTCCACTGTACAAAATTTTGTACAAGTGTTGAACATTTCCTTAAATAACCTATTGTGTTCTTTAGAAGTTAAATTAGGAATCGCAGACGGAACGTAACATCATTGATTCCAAATTTAACTTATCTGTTCTTGATGATTTAGATTTGAATCGCAAGCGAAACTTAACACTATTGATCCAAATCCACCTATGTTATTAATTCCATTAAATATTAATTTTCAAAATTGGCTTCCAGGACTGCATGGCGAGGCACATGACCTTCTTGGATATGGGAGCAACCACCACCGCCTAGACAAAGCCTTTTAAGGAAAGCTAATATTTAATTTCCTTAAATAACTCTAGGTTAACCAAAAAGAACAATCGAATCACAAATTTGAAAAATAAAGAAAACACAAACTCGAAAAATAAATTCGAAAAACTAGACCTCGAGATAACTAGTATGATGCGGAAGAAAAATACTAGTTATACCTTCTCTTTGTATGCTAATGACCTCAAGATCTTTTGCTGTATTCCTCGCCTCGCCTTGGACGTCGTGTGGGCGACGATCCTCCAAGATGAACACCACCCAAAGACTTCTTCCTTTTCCTCTAAAAACCGGCCACCACCACCACCAAGGAGAAGAGAGCAAAAGAGAAAAGAAGAGGGGAGAGGGAGGGCCGACCACACCAAGATCTCCAAGCAAGAGAATAAGAATTGTTTTCTCATGAAGCCTCCTCACCCCTTCTTTTATGTTACTTGCCTAAGGCAAATAAGGAAAGACTTTTTACAAAAGTTAAAATCTTCCTCTTGTTTTTCCTTTTCTCTTTTATTTTTCCTTTTCTTTTTTCTTGATTGAATTAATCACCAAACATTAATTAGATGATGATTTTTTATTTTATTTTGGCCGGCCACCTTGCTTGGGCACCAAGCAAGGTGGCCGATCGCCTCATCAAGGAAAGAAATAATTTTTTTTATAAAATTTTATAAACTCTTATAAAATTTTGCAAGCTCTCTTTTAATTTCTTAAAGCGGAGGTTAAAAAAGGAAAGTTTTAAAAATTAAAACCTTGTTTTAAAATTTAAAACTTCTATTCTAAAAATTTCCTTTTTTAACATGGTTAGAAAAATTAAAAATTTAAATTTTAAAACTTCTCTTCCTTTTTTTTCTTAAAACCATGAGGATGGTTAAAAAAGAAAAGTTTTAAAACTTTAAAACTTTGTTTTAAACCATGTGGCCTAATTCAAATAAGGAAAGTTTTATAAATTTAAAATCTCTCTTTTACAACTTGTAGATTTCTACAAAGAGAAGATTTTAAAAAATTCAAAACACCCCTCCTTGTTTGAATTATTGTGGCCGACCCCTACATGCTTGGGCACCAAGCAAAGGGCCGACCCTTTAAGAGGAGATGTGGCCGGCCATTGCTTGGTCACCAAGCAATGGACCGACCCCCTTCTTGGACACCAAGATGGGCATTTCTTTGGATGGACTTGAGGCTTTAATGAGGCTACGACAGGGACCTAGAGGAGAAATTGGTTTTGGCCTTCCGATGAGCTTGAGTATCCCATGTTCGCCCCGAACACACAACTCAAGTTCATCGATAATAACTCATTCCACTAGAGAGTTATTATCGCACTACGTCACCAATCTCAAATTACATTATGGGCTCCTTCTTATTATGAGTGTGTTAATCTCCTTGTGTTTAAGATAATGAATGTCCACTAATTAAGTAAGTTACTGACAACTCACTTAATTAATATCTAGCTCCAAGAGTAGTACTACTCAACCTTATTGTCATGTCGAACTAAGTCCACCTGCAGGGTTTAACATGACAATCCTTATGAGCTCCTCTTGGGGACATTCTCAACCTAGATAACTAGGACACATATTCCTTCTATAAACAACAACACACACTATAAGTAATATCATTTTCCAACTTATCTGGTCTATTGATTTATCGAGCTAAATCTCACCCTTTGATAAGTTAAAGAAATAAATACTAAATATATATGCTTGTTTTTATATTAGGATTAAGAGGACACACTTCCATAATAACTAAGGTCTAGTTCTTTTAGTTAGTCAGTACAAAAAGAACTTACCTAAAATGCTCCTATTCAATACACTTAGAGTGTACCAGTGTAATTTATTAGTCAAGATAAACTAATACTTAATTATACTACGACTATTCTAATGGTTTGTTCCTTTCCATCTTAGTCATGAGTAACTGTTTATAATTTATAAAGAGATGATAACATGATCTTCTGTGTGTGACACCACATACCATGTTATCTACTTTATAAATTAATTGAACAACTATATTCAACAAATAAATATAGACATTTGACCAATGTGATTCTTTTATTTCAAAAATAGATGTTTACAAAAGCTAGGCTTTTAGTATACACTCTAACAATCTCCCACTTATACTAAAAGACTAAGCTGCCATACATCTGATTCCCATCCCCTCCACATGCCGATCAAAAGCTTTTGCCAGAAGGGCCTTAGTGAAAGGATCTGCCAGGTTATCTGCTGATGCAATCTTGGCGACGACAACTTCTCCTCGCTTGACGATGTCTTGTATCAGGTGGTACTTGCGCTCTATATGTTTACTCGCCTTATGGGCTCATGGTTCCTTCAAGTTTGGACCTGCACCGCTATTATCACAATAAATTGTGATGATTTTGGGCAAACCAGGAATCACATCTAAGTCCATTAGAAAGTTTCTGAGCCATACTATTTCTTTGGCTGCCTCAGAGGCTGCCACATACTCAGCTTCCATGGTTGAGTCTGAAACACATTTTTGCTTAACACTCCTCCATACAATGGCTCCACCTCCTAAAGTAAACACATAGCCTGATGTAGACTTACTGTTGTCCCTATCTAATTAGAAATCCGAATCCGTGTAACCCACAGGGAACAAATCGTCTGCTTGGTAAACTAGCATATAATCTCTAGTCCTTCTCAGGTACTTCAATATATGCTTTACAGTAGTCCAATGTCCTTGTCCAGAGTTACTCTGATATCTGCTAACCATGCCCACAGTAAAACAGATATCAGGTCTCATACACAGCATTGCATACATAAGGCTTCCTACAGCCGAAGCATTAGGAACTGCCTTCATATCCTCTATCTCCTTTGATGTCTTCGGAGACATCTCTTTAGATAAGGCTACTCCATGCCTAAAAGGTACGAAACCTTTCTTGGAGTTCTGTATGCTAAAATGAGCAAGGATTGTATCTATATATAAAGCTTGAGATAGGCATAACATTCTTTTCTTGCGATCCCTTATAACTTTGATCCCAAGAATGTGTGTACATTCTTCTAAGTCCTTCATATCAAATTGTTTGGATAACCATACCCTTATGTCTAATAATACCTTGACATTGTTGTCAATTAATAAAATATCATCTACATATAGTACAAGAAATACCACCACATTTCCGTTACACTTCTTGTATACACAAGACTCATCCGGACACTGAATAAATCCATATTACTGGATTACTTCATTAAACCGGATGTTTCAAGATCTTGAAGCTTGCTTCAGTCCATAAATGGACTGATTGAGTTTGCACACTAGATGCTCTTTGCCTTTTACAATGAACTCTTCTGGTTGCTTCATATGGATGTTTTCTTCAAGACTTCCGTTAAGGAAAGCTGTCTTGACATCCATTTGTCAAATCTCATAATCCATATAAGCAGCAATGGATAAGAGTATCCGGATTAGACTTTAACATAGCTACCGGTGAAAAAGTTTCCTCATAATCGATTCCCTCTTTCTGAGTATACTCTTTCGCAACAAGCCTTGCCTTGAAGGTTTCTACCTTCCCGTCTGTCCCTCTTTTCCTTTTGTAGATCCACTTGCATCCAACGGCTTTTACACCATCAGGTGGTTCTACAAGCTCCCAGACCTTATTAGAATACATAGATTTTATTTCAGAATTCATTGCCTTTTGCCAAGATACTGTATCTATATCTTGGAGTGCTTCATCATATGTCCGGGGATCAGGTTCATGTTTACCCGGGATTAAGTCCGAAGACTCTCCCAAAAACATGAATCTGTCAGGTTGCCTCACAACCCTCCCACTACGACGAGGCACTGTCTCTGGTTGTGTATCATGTGTGACACGTGTTGCAGTTTCTTGTGGTACTTCATCTTGTACTATTGGTACTAAAGTAGACATGTCCTCTCTTATTTCTTCTAGAACAATTTCACTCATGGGCTTATGGTTCATTACATAATCTTCTTCTAAAAATTAAGCATTGGTGCTAACAATGATCTTCTGATTTTTAGGATTATAAAACAAACCACCTTTCGTTCCCTTAGGATATCCCACAAACAGACAAACTTCTGTACGTGATTCCAACTTGTTAGTATCTCCCTTCAGCACATGTGCTGGACTACCCCATATCCGGATATGATTCAGACTAGGCTTACGCCCATTCCATAATTCCATGGGAGTAGAAGGAACTGCTTTAGAAGGTACCATATTCAGAATGTACACTTCTGTTTCCAGAGCATATCCCCAAAACGACTTCGGTAATTCTGAATACTCATCATTGATCTAACCATTTCCATAAGAGTTTTATTCCTTCATTCTGCCACACCATTCTGTTGGGGTGTACCAGGTGCAGACAATTGAGATTGAATCCCGGTTTCTGATAAGTAATTCCTAAACTCTCCAAAGAGGTATTCGCCACCAAGGTCAGACCGTAGTGTCTTGATACTTTTACCAAGACGTTTCTCCACATCAGCCCTATATTCTTTAAACTTGTCAAAGCATTCAGACTTGAGGTGCATCAGGTAAATGTATCCGTATCTTGAATAATCGTCTATAAAGGAGACGAAGTATTCATAACCACCTCTTGCCTGGATAGACATAGGACCACACAAATCAGAATGAACCAATTCTAACGCATCTTTGGCTCTATACCCCTTGGCCTTAAAAGGTCTCTTGCTCATTTTACCTTCCAAGCAAGATTCACAGGTTGGAAAGTTTTCCAACTCTAATGAACCCAAGAGTCCATCGGCTACAAGCCTTTGAATCCTACTTAAGTTAATATGACCAAGCCTTAGATGCCAAAGATACGTTTAGTTCATTTCCGAAGGTTCTTTTCTCTTATTAGAGTTAGAAGATGTGTTATTAATTTCCATATTTTGATTTATGGGAGAAATTGGATTTAAAGTATATTAATTGCCAACCAATGCACCAGAACAGATAATCACCTTATTTCTCTTTATAACGACATTGTTACTAAAGAAAACAGAATATCCATCCAAATACAGTTTAGAAACTGAAATTAAATTCTTTCTAAAACTGGGTACATAAAGATAATTTCTCAAAATCAAACTTTTATTCCTATCAAAAGATAAGTAGACATCTCCCACTGCAACAGTTGCCACCTTAGTAGCATTGCCCATGTATACAGTTATCTCTCCTTTAAATAGTCGTCGGGTTTCCTGGAACCCCTACAAAGAATTGTAGACATGATCAGTGACTCCTGTATTTACACACCAGGTACTGGTATATAACACTGCTAAACATATTTCAACTACTAGAGCATGAGATATACCTTTATTGTTCTGATTCCTACGAGGACAGTCCGCCTTCCAATGTCCTGACTGCTTGCAGATGAAGCACTTGCCCTTCGGCTTCTTCATTCCAGCTTTTTGTCCTGTACCCTGAGGTTTATTCACTCTCTTTACTGAAAAGACCTGTTTCTTCTTCTTCTTGCCTTTCGACTTAGAAGTAGAACCATTTTCAGCATAGTGAATCTAAGAACTATAACGAAATATTCCTTCTGCTGCCTGTAGTTCTGTCAGAAGTTCCGCCAACGTATACTCTCTTTTGTTCATGTTATAGTTCAGGCGAAACTGCTCAAAACTTCTGGGTAGCGTTTGGAGAATTATATCGACCTGGGTTTCCCCATCGATTTCTCCTCCAAGGACTTGTATTTTATTCAGATAAGTCATCATTTTGAGGATATGATCCCTTACGGGTGTCTCCTCAGACATGGTGGTTGTCATTAACTTTCTCATTGCCTCTTGCCTAGCAGTCCGACTCTGGTGCCCAAATATTTCTTTGAGATTGTTCATTATATCATAAGCAGTTGGTAAATTTTGATCCTGATGTTGCAATACATTTGACATTGAAGCCAAAATGTAACCCCGCGCCATCTCATTTGCTTTTACCCATTTCCTATGATACTCAATCTCCTCTGGGGTAGAGTCACCATTAGGTGTATCTAGGCATACCTCAGACAGTACAAACTTATAACTTTCAGCAGTTAAGACAAGATCCAGGTTTCTTTACCAATCTATATAGTTTAGACCAGTAAGTCTATTCTCTTTTAGAATAATGGTCAGTGGGTTGAAAGTCATCCTAAGAATCACAAAATAAATTTTGGTCAGGACTCTAAATTTAGAATAATATTGATTCCTCAAACAATACTATTTAAATTTACCAACACCTCAAAGCACCGTGAATATTGCATGCCACGTTAGTTTGGACGTATACAAATTCAACATTTGTAAGAGGAGGGTGTAACCCATTAATTTTATTATCTTGTCATCCTAACTTTATGACAAATAAAATTAATAGTTGGTTTTCCTTTGGTCACACAAAACAATAGCAGTGACTCCGTTGGGGAGGATACTATTGAATGCGTCTAAGTGTATACCATTACTTGATAATTAGTCCATTAAATTGGTCTTGGCAAATAAGGAAATTTAAATAAAAACTTCCTTAATTCCTTTGCCATGAAAAAGAAAAATTAATTAATTAAAAATCAATTTTCTTTTTCCAACTTATTTGGCCGACCACTTTCTCCCCAAAACAAGGAAAGTTTTAATTAAAAACAAGAATTAAAACTTCCTAATTTGTTTCCGGAAATTTATAAAAATTTCTCCAATAATTTTTATCTCTTCATGATTGGTTAATAAAAAGGAAATTTTATAAATTAAAATCTTTTTTTTAAACATGTGGATAATTTGTAAAAAGGAAAGTTATCTCTAAAAATTAAAATCTCCTTTCAATCTACAAATAAGGAAAGATATTAAATCTTTTCGTAATCTTTTGTAGAAACTAATAAAAGAGAATTTTTAATTTTTAAACTTTCTTTTAAATCATGAACATGATTAAAAGGAAAGTTTTTACCAAAATTAAAATCAACCTTTTAATGTACAAATAAGGAAAGAGATTTAGCCCTTCTCTTAATCTTTTGTAGAATCTTATAAAAGGAAAGATTTAAAATTTTAAACTCTCTTTTAAATCATGTTTTCCACATAAGAAAAAATTTTAAAATTAAAAATCCTTTTTATTTTAATAGGGCCGGCCACCTAAGCTTGAGTTCAAGCTAGGGTCGACCACATGAATTTACCCATGAACCAAGCCATGGCCGACCCTAGCTTGGTCTCCAAGCTAGCTTGGCCGGCCCCTATAGGATGGGTAAGAAGGTGGGTATAGGTGGGTATAGTACTCTATAATTAAGAGGCTACGATAGGGACCGAGAGGAGTAATTCGTTTAGGTCTCCCGATAAAATTAAGCATCCCTTGTTCGCCCCGAACATACAACTTAATTTTATCAATAATAAATCATTCCACTAGAGAACTATTATTGAACTACCGCACCAATCCCAAATTACATTTTTGGGCTCCTTCTTATTATTAGTGTGTTAATCTCCCTGTGTTTAAGATGTCGAATGACCACTAATTAAGTGAGTTACTGACAACTCATTTAATTAATATCTTAGTCCAAGAGTAGTACCACTCAACCTTATCGTCATGTCGGACTAAGTCCACCTGCAGGGTTTAACATGACAATCCTTATGAGCTCCTCTTGGGGACATTATCAACCTAGATCACTAGGACACAGTTTCCTTCTATAATCAACAACACACACTATAAGTGATATCATTTCCAACTTATCGGGCTTATTGATTTATCGAACTAAATCTCACCCATTGATAAATTAAAGAAATAAATATCAAATATATGTGCTTGTTATTATATTAGGATTAAGAGCACACACTTCCATAATAACTGAGGTCCTTGTTCCTTTATAAAGTCAGCATAAAAGAAACGACCTCTAATGGTCCTATTCGATACACTCTAAGTGTACTAGTGTAATTATATAGTTAAGATAAACTAATACCTAATTACACTACAACCTTCCAATGGTTTGTTCCTTTCCATCTTGGTCGTGAGCTATTGTTTATAATTTATAAGGTACTGATAACATGATCCTCTGTGTGTGACACCACACACCATGTTATCGACAATATAAATTAATTGAACAACTACATTTATCATAAATGTAGATATTTGACCAATATGATTCTTATTTCTAGATAAATGTTTATACCAAAAGCTAGACTTTTAGTATACAGCCTAACAATCTCCCACTTATACTAAAAGACTAAGCTGCTATATCTGCTGCCATACATCTGATTCCCAACTCTTCAACATGCCCATCAAAGGCTCTTGTCTTAAGGGCCTTAGTGAAAAGATCTATTGGTCATCATCTGATGCAATCTAGGCACCAACAACTTCTCCTCGTTTATACGATTTCTCGTATTTGGGTGGTACTTGCGCTCTATTGTATTTACTTGCCTTATAGACTCATGGTTTCTTTGAGTTTGCTACTGCACCACTATTATTACAATAAATTATAATAATCTTTGGACAAACCAGAAATCATATCTAAGTCTATCTTGAGGTTATCGAATTATTCAGCTTTTATGACTACCTCAGAGGCTTGCCATATACTCAACTTCTATGGTGGAATCCTGAAAAACACCTATGCTTATCACTTTTCCATAGTTATGACTTTACCTCCTAAATTAACACAAAACCCCGAGGTTGACTTACTATTGTCCCTATCCGATCCATGCAACCCACAGGGACCAAAATAACTGCCTTGAAAGCTAGCATATAATCTCTAGTGCCTCTAAGGTACTTTAATATAAGCTTTACTGCAGTCCAATGTCCTTGTCTAGGGTTACTTTGATATCTGTTAACTATGCCATTGGCAAAACAGATTTCTGATCTCGTGCATAACATACATTAGGCTTCCGACAGCCAAAGCATAAGGAACTGCCTTCATTTACTTTATCTCCTTTGATATCTATGGAGACATCTCTTTAGATAAAGTTACTCCATGCTAAAAAGGTAAGAAACCTTTCTTGGAGTTTTGCATGCTTAAAACGAGCAAGGATTTTTTTTTTTCGATATGTGAAGCTTGGGATAAGTAAAATATTCTTTTCCGGCGATCCCTTATTACTTTGATCCCAAGAATATATACATTCTCCCAAGTCCTTCATATCGAATTGTTTGGACAACCATACCCTTACTTTTGATAACACTTTGATATTGTTTCCAACTACCAAAAATGTTATCTACGTATAGTACAAGAAGTACCACCACGTTTCCATCACACTTTTTGTATACACAAGACTTTTCTGGTTACTAAATAAATCCATAGGTCTGGATTACTTTGATGAACCGGATGTTCCAAGACCTTGAAGCTTTGCCTCAGTCCATAGACTGATTGAGCTTGCACACAAGATGCTCTTTACCCTTTGCAATGAACCCTTCTGGTTGCTTTATATGGATGCTTTCTTCAAGACTTCCATTAAGGAATGCTATCTTGACATCCACTTGCCAAATAGATAAAAGAATCCGGATAGACTTAAGCATGGCTACCGGTGAAAAGGTTTCGTTTTTCAACAAGCCTTGCTTTGAAAGTTTCTACCTTCCTGTCTATTCCTCTTTTGCTATTATAGACCTTTTTACACCCAATGGATTTTACACCATCTGGTGGTTCTACAAGCTTCCAGATTAGAATACATATATTCTAATTCTATTATTCATTACTCTTTGCGAAGATCCTGCATCTTTATCTTGGAGTGCTTCATCATATGTCCGGGATCAAGCTCATGTTCATTTGGGATCAAGTCCAAAAGACACTCCCAAAACATGAATCTTTTAGGTTGTTTGACAACCCTCCCACTACGATTAGGCACTGTCTATAATTGTGTATCAATTGTGATACGTGTTGTAGTTTCTTGTGATATTTCATCTTGTACAGTTGGTACTAGATTAAATGTGTCTTTTATTAAGAACAAATTTACTTATGGGCTTGTGGTTCATTATATAGTCCTCTTCTAAAAATCAGTCATTGATGCTAACAATGACCTTCTGATTTTTAAGACTATAAACCCACTTTCATTTCTCTAGGATAACTAAAAAACTAGTGAATTCCTATCCAACTTATCATTGTCTCTCTTCAGCATATGTGTTGGACTACCCGAATCCGAATATGCTTCAAAATAGGCTTACGCCTATTCAACAATTCTATATGAGTAGAGAGTTCTGACTTTGCAAGGTACTATGTTCATTTCCATTTTCAGAGTATATCCTTAAACGAATTTGGTAACTTTCTGAATAACTCATCTAATTATTTCCATAAGAGTCCTATACCTTCTTTCCACTACACCATTCTATTGGGGTGTACCAGGTGCAGTTAGTTGGGATTGAATCCCTACTTTTGATAAGTGACTCCTAAATTATCCCAAGAGGTACTTGCCACTACAATCTTACCATAGTGACTTGATACTTTTACTTTAACGCTTCTCCGCATCAGCCTTGTCCTCTTTGAACTAATCAAAACACTTAGTCTTGCGGCACATCAAGTAAATGTATTTGTATCTTGAATAGTTGTCTATAAAATAGACAAAATATTCGATACTACCTCTTGTCTGGATAGTCATAGGATCACATAAATCAGAATGAACCAATTCCAACATATCTTTGGCTCCATACCCCTTAGACTTAAAAGCTTCTTGGTTATTTTTTCTTCCAAGTAAGACTCGTAGGTTGGAAAGATTTCCACTACTAATGAACCCAAAAGTTCATCAGCTACCAATGAATCCTACTCAAGTTAATATAACCTAGCCTTAGATGCCAAAGATATAATTGGTTCATTTCCGAAGGTTGCTTTCTCTTAAAATTAGAAGATGTGTTACTAATTTCCATTTGTTGGATCGTGAGAGTTATTGGATTTATAAATTGCCAACCAACGTACCAGAACAGATAACTTCCCTCTTTTTCTTAATAGCAACTTTGTTATTAAAAGAGGCAGAATATTAAGTTCTTTGAATAGTTTAGAAACTGAAAACTAGTTCTTTCTAAACTTGGTACGTAAAGACAATTACTTAAAATCCATATTTTATTCTTATCAAAGGATAAATATCTCCCACTGCAATAGCTGCCACTTTTACAGCAGTGCCCATGTGGACGGTGTTTTTATTTTCATTTAGTTGTCGGGTTTCCTGGAACCCTACAATGAATTGCAGGCATGATTAATGGTATATGTATCTACACTCCAGGTTCTGATAGATAACACCACTAAAAATGTTTCAACTAATGAATTAAATACACCTATATTGTTCTTAGTTCTAAGAAGACAGTCTACCTTAATGTCCAAGTCATATTTCCAATCATTACAATTGGGACTACTAGGTCTTTTCTATAGTATAACAACTAGGGAATTGACAAACATTTTAAATCCTAAGAATCACAAAAATATTTGGTCAAGATCAATTCCTTAAAATCCCCATGAATTTTGTATGCCACGATAGTGTAGACGTATACAAAATTAAAGAGGAGATTTTATCCATTAATTTTATTATCTCGTCAACTTTACTTTATAACGGATAAAATTAATAGTTGATCTGTCTTTGATCAAATATTTGGTCAAAACTTTTGAATTTAAAATAACATTGATTCCTCAAACAATATTATTTAAATTCACCAACACCTTAAATATCGTGAATTTTGCATGCCACGATAGTGTGGACGTATACAAAATTTAAACATTTGTAAGAGGAGGATTTTACCCATCAATTATCTTGTCAATAAATCTTTATGACAAAATAAAATTACCTCAAACACCGTGAATTTTGTATGCTATGATAGTGTGGACGTATACAAAATCAAACATTTGTAAGAGGAGTTTTTAATTTTATTATCTTGTCAACCTATTTATTTGACAAATTAATAGTTGGTTTCTTTGGTCACACAAATAATAGCAGTGACTCCGATGGGGAGGATACTATTAGACGTGCCTAAGTGTATACCATTACTTGACACTAAGTCCATTAATAAGATTGTGCCCCTTCCGATGGGGAAGATCACACGCTCTTAATTAACTTCCTATAGTCATCCAAAATGGAAGTTTAATCCAGTGATCCGCAAACAGGCTCATCCGATATAGAGGAAGGCACTCAGAGCCAACACGCAAGCTTGTTGCATCACTTATAAACCAGTAATGAAGACCGTGGAATTTATTAATAAATAAATCCCTCTCCCACTTAGTTATTTAAAGTGAGGAATTTTGACTATGCTAGCCTACTTAACATGCAAACTAACAAGCACATACAACACGACATAAAAAGCAATAAATAGTAAAACTAATTTTCAACTATTATGGCTTTTATCTATTGTTGTCTTCCGTATGTCGCCAACCCTAGCTGCTGCCATCTTTGGCCACCGCCACCGGGTCTAGTTGTCACATCCATCTTGCTCCTTGTTCCGCTGCGTCTCTGGTCCTCAAAAGGTTCCACGCCTTGCAAGATTCGATCCGCGACACAAATAGAATTTTATATTTTTCGATCCTATATTCCTCGAAGGAATGTACATGTATCTAGATCAAAAAATAAAATCCTAATAAAACTAAATACAGCTCCTGCTGTATTTTATAATACAATCATGCACACACAATAAAATGCCCTTGACATGTCCAAGGGTCCAATCACACACACAATAACTATAAGCCATAATAGTTAGATCCTGCATCCACAAAGTTAGTACATCCTACTATTATCCTGTCAAAATTATGTATGACATGTGCATAATTAAATTAATACCAAATACACAAAGGTAAAATCCTAGCTCTGATATGTAACACCCCACCCTCCTCACTACTAGTCTGTGAGGGCGGAGCGCTACTGGACTACTAACTTTACTTAACTATCCTTGTTCACATGTTGATAGTAATTCCTAAAACTCTCGGAGAACTCAAAACATACAATTAACTAGCAGCGGAAGACTAAATGACTCATCTAATACATTCTTAATAAATGACAATATTAATAAATTCTTATGCTAGGTCCCAAGGCTTCTATAGTCCAGGCATCACACATCCATCCGCACCTCCTTGTCGCCTTCCTTTACTATAACTTTTCCTTTCCTTTATCTACAATAAGAGGAAAATGCATCTATAAGCAAAATTGCTTAGTAAGCGCTATCTAACTCACAAAACTCGAATATGCATGCGAATATACTGAAATCTAAAAGCTGAATGCTCAAAAGGAAAACTACTCATGCTCATCTACAAGCAAAAGAAACATACTGAAATGCTAAACGTGTAAAACAAATCTATACAATCATGCTAGCATAATCTTGCTGAATTTTAAACACTTTCTGAATCTTATTTCACTTGTTTAAAAACTTATACTTTAATACTTCAAAATAATAATCAACTTTCTTCTTGGGCCCAGGCGTAGTACCATCTTATGCGCGTTCCCTAATAGGTTGGGGTAGCGAGCCACCAATCCTAAAAGAGCAGACCTCGGTCTACTAGGGCCAAGACCTCGGAATTGGACACCTGGATTTGTTTAACGACAACCTCGGAAGTCGGGTACTAGCCTCTTAAATAAAGTAAAATACTTGTTATCTTTTATTACTTCTAATATATAATGCCTCAGCATTTTCTTTAAGCACCTTGTGTGCCAAAATCCCTAAAGTCTTGACTTTGGGATCTACTTAAGGCCTTGGCCTTTCTCTTTCTTTTCTTTATCTTTCTTACACTTGTTAATACTTCTAATAAAAGAATGCTTCTTTAAAAACTAAAATGTTTAAACAAATTCTAACTTTAAAATGCATAAACAAAAATCTGCATACTATGCTAATCAAAATTCTGCATACTATACTAATCAAGATTCTATATTCTATGCTACACTATTTCTGCATACTATGCAAACATAAATTCTGCACTATAACACTTAACCAAACTGCACTATAATCTTTTTCTTTAAAAACTGCACTATAAGTTCCACCAAAAATCTGCACTACAAGTTCCACCAAAAATCTGCACTATAAATTCCACCAAAAATCTGCACTACAAGTTCCACCAAAAATCTGCACTATAAACTTTAAAGAAATCTGTACCATAAGCTCTTAAGAAATCTGCACTACAAGCTCTAAAGAAATCTGCTCTAAAGAAATCTGTATTTTAAGCTCTAAGAAATCTGCACTACAAGCTTAATTAAAATTGTCACGCCTCGGAGGAGTCTCTGTCCGAAGAAATTTCGGCAGCATCTCCCCTGTACGGCGGACAATCTGAAACTTTTCTACAAGCACTATGTACCTCAGCCACATGCGGCTGGAATAATAACAATAAAAGAAAACAAACACCACGCAGTTAATATCAAATTCAGCCTCTAGCTGACACAACCACACAGTTAAAAATAAAGCAGCCCACTCGGCTGTACCAAAACCAAAACACAAAACTGCTAGCCGGCTAGACTTACACAACCAATAACATAAATACAAAATACCACATAACAACGTCAACACTCCAAAAATAAAACCAGAGTACAGAGCTAAACAAACTGACACAAAAAACAAACAAAACATACGTGAAACCGATAAGTCTTCTGATGTGACGTGGGGACCAGCAGACAGGATGCTCCAAGCGACACCATAAATAACCTGGTACCTGAAAAGATAGTGTCAACGGGGTGAGTTCAACAACTCAATGAATACCAATGGACATGAGTAGTAAGATATATCTAATAAAGAACAAACATGGAATACTTCCTAATCATATATAGGAATATGCAAACCGAAAGGTAATCGAGGAAGTCAGACTCACCAGAACTCCTATCCGCATAAAAGGGTCACAAACCGAAGTGTCAATAATCCCGATGCAGTCAAAAGTATGCATCCAACCAAAATGCAAAGCAACCAAATGCAACAAACACAATCATAAGAATATAAATGCATCAATGCATATGATGCTAATGATGCGCCCTGGTCACCCCGACGCAGCCATCTCACACACAAATGGTGAGACCGAGTGGGTAGGGCAATGCACTCTGTCGTCACTACTCCCGATGAGTGACCGAGTGGACTAGATGCTGTACTCCTGCCCTGTGACCCCAAATCATAAATGGGGAGCTCAATGCTCTCAACTCCGGTACACTATGACGGGAGGCTACCACGCTGAGTCACCTGACCAACGGAGCCAAACAGAGTCCACCGTCTGCCGGCTACTACGCTGCTACACTAAATGCCAGCGGAGCCAGACAGAGCGGAACTGACTGCCGGCTACCACGCTGGGTCATATGACCAACGGAGCCAAACAGCAGAACCGCCACACACCTACCTGATATACCACTAATCCATGAGTGGTGGTGTGTGCAGTACATGTAACTGGCGATGTGCTCAACCATAGTGGAGCCGACAATCGCGCAGCATGCAATCATGATGCATGACACTAAGCATAGTCATAAACTGATCAACATAACCATATCCATATATATAATATGGGTACCACAATATCAGTGAGTCAAATCCACAGATCTAGGGTATACAGGTCCTCTATGGTATAACAACCTAGATCCTAAACATATCTCCCTTCCATAACATATGTACCAACAATATACACAGATCAAAGAATCAAAGTCTAGGTACACGAATCATATGTGATATACAAATAGAGGTACACAAGTCGGTCATGGCATAAAAACCTAAGTATCAGATAATCTTGATACACATGACTGAAACCAAAAGTCCAGAACCTAGTCCTAACCTCAGTAAAACATGGTATATCACTTATTCTAGAAACTAAGATACTCATGGTAATACAGTACTCATGACAATAAATCACATGATATAAGCACAGATACGTCACAGGCGATAAACCTAACATGCTATGGATATCAAACAGTGACATACCAAAGACAAACATGTTCATTGCTTGTAGTTATAAAATACTATGTATATCCAAAGACAATATCATAAAAGATAAGTCAAGAGGTACCCGCCTCCGATATAGATCGAATCGAACCAACCCGATGTCGAGACGCCCGTCTCGAATCACAGTCCTGTAACAACACGATATACAGATTTAACTAATTACATATTAATTAATTAGATAAATCATATTCTCGAGAAACTAACCTAAATCCAAATCCAATTTTAAACCTTAAATGGGATCATCAACTCCTCAATCATTTCATAACTAATTCATACAAATTAGAACTTGCAACAATTATAATCCCTCACAACAACGTAATCATATAATCTAGATTACATCATGATCTATAACTAAAATCAAAACCCTATTCATCACCTCATAAGAATCAATCACTTACTTTCTTTTCACCAAACCACTACTGTGATACACAGTCGAAGAAGTAAGAGCAGCACATCCCTCTCTTGATCAGCACATCCCTCTCTTGATCAGCACAGAACCACAACTTGGTTGCTTAGAAGAACCACCCAAACCAATAACGTTCAACTTGGAGGACCAACAATTGTTCTCCAACATGTTGATGCTTAGTCAACAACATGATCATCAATGTTGCATCAGTTTCTTGTGTTGGCTTAATGTTCCAATCAGCAATGCTCTTCATGGTCATAAGTCCAACACGAACTACTTCATGTTGCTGTTCACTGCCAATTGAACAACAAATTCCCAAAACTCACAATTGAAATCCTTACAATAGCATACCAAAATCTACATCTCGGTTGTAATTAACAAGACCATTACCTGACCTTCTCCGGCGATGGAAGCAAGCAACAGTGGCCGGAATGCTCTTCAAGTCCAGTGATCGTCACCGAGAAGAGCAACAACCCTCAGCCGGCAGTGAAGAACTAGCAGGGTCTGGTGGTGTCTGTTGGCGTCGACAGCGGCACCAGGGCACAACAAGAAGACGGCAGCCGACACGAAGGCAGAGAGGGCAAGGGAAGAAGAAGGTGGCGTCGGCACGGGGTGATCGGCAGTGGCGCCGGCTCTGTCCAGTGCGGGCGACGACACTCTGCAAAGGAAGAGGCGTCGGCGGTGTGGCTCAGATCCACCGCACAGTGGTCGACGCTCATTCTAGGGCACGGCTAAGGAGCGACTGTGGAGACGAGGAAGAAGTAGAAATGGGGGAAGAGGATCGGCTCAGTACCGGCATCTAGGGCAGAATCGGTGAGAAAAGGGAAGATTTCCCCTTGCCACAGCTTGTACTCGAAGGAGAAGGAACCGCCGGCGCTAGGAGGTTAGGGCACGGGGTGATTTTTGGCGGAGGAGATGAGAAGGCGCGTGGCGGAGAGGAGGAAAACGACGAGAAATGAAGAAAAGGAAAAAGAAATAGAAAAAGAAAAATAAATCCAACTTTTCCTCGCTTAAATGGGTAATCCAAACAGGCTTTTCCCGGGCCCTATTTTTATCCCCGTTAACTCGTCCATACGAGTTCCGAAAAATTCCCGGAAAATTTCCAAAAATTCCAGAAAATTCTTTTATTAATATTCGCCTATTTTCGGTATTTTACAAAAATATGCAATATAAGCTTACATAAAAATCTGCACTATAAGCTTGATTGAAATATGCACTATAGGCTTAATTAAAATCTGCACTATAAGCTTAAATAAAATCTGCACTATAAGCTTAATTAAAAATCTGCACTATAAGCTTAATTAAAATCTGCACTATAGGCTTAATTAAAATCTACACTATAAGCTTAATTAAAAATCTGCACTATAAGCTTAATTAAAATCTGCACTATAGGCTTAATTAAAAATCTACACTACAAGCATAATTAAAATCTGCACTATAAGCCTACATAAAAATCTGCACTATAAGCTTAATTAAAATCTGCACTACAAGTCTACATAAAAATCTGCACTATAAGCTTAATTAAAATATGCACTATAGGCTTAATTAAAAATCTGCACTACAAGCTTAATTAAAATCTGCACTATAAGCCTATATAAAAATCTGCACTATAAGCTTAATTAAAAATCTGCACTATAGGCTTAATTAAAATCTGCACTATAAGCGCTTCTCATGCTTCGAATTCAAGAAGAACAAAGGTCCGAAACTACTCCTACTGCAGGTGAGAAGCATTTACCTTTGCGTTCTTAGACTTACAACCGGAAAGAAAACTTCTAGGGGTTGCGGGAATTGCAAGCTTCGACCCCTCCTTCATGCTCATGGTTTCCCCTTGACGAGAGGATCACAACCATGTGAAGATCTCCCGGAAATCTCCCTTGGCCGGCCGCCGGAGAGGAACCCTAGATCCCCCCCTTTTTTCCTTCGCCCAAACAGGAGACGCTGTGCCGTCGGGAGAGAAAAGGAGAGGAGAGATTTAGGTTTTGGAAAATAATCCCTAAGTTCTCCCTTTTTATAACTTAATATTTCTGTTAACTATCTTAAATAAATTCGCTACCTTTTCTAAATAGACAAATCCAACATCAACTTATCCCTTTTATAATCCAATATTCTGTTAACTATCTTAAATAAATTCGCTATCTTTTCTAAACAGACAAATTCAACATCAACTTATCCCTTTTATAATCCAATATTCTGTTAACTATCTTAAATAAATTCGCTACCTTTTCTAAATAGACAAATCCAACATCAACTTATCCCTTTTATAATCCAATATTCTGTTAAATATCTTAAATAAATTTTTCTAACTTTTCTAAACATATTTGTCCGTTTGCACACTTGGCCATCCGGGTTTTGACTGAGTCAAAGGTCGTGGGTTCAATTCTCGGCTTGGACATTTTTTTGTCGAAACTTCTTTTGTTTAGTAAAAATACCAAACGACTTCCAAAAATTGCATAAAAATACTCTAAAAATTTCTAAAAATCTCTAGAATATTTCTAAAGTATTTCTAAATATTTTTAACCACTATTAGGACTCGTAATGAGGAATTTTGGGTCATTATATGATACCAATTGTTGGTTGCTACTCGGAAAACCTAACGGTTCCACTGTACAAAAATTTTGTACAAAGGTCTGAACCTTTTCCTAGCTACCATGTGTTCTTTTAAATTAAACTTGGATCGCCTGCGGAACTTAACACGTTTGATCCCAAGTTTAACTTATATATTCTTTTAGGTTTAGATTTGGATCTCCTGCGGAACTTAACACGTTCAATCCAAATCACCTAGGTCACAAAGTTGATTAAATATTAATTTCCAAATTTGGCTTCCAGGATTGCATGGCAAGGCACATGGCCTTCTTGGATATGGAAGCAACCACCACCGCCTAGACAAAGCCTTTTAAGGAAAGTTAATATTTAATTTCCTTAAATGACTCTAGGTTAACCAAAAAGAATAATCGAAGCACAAGTTCGAAAAGAAAACAAAAGAACACAACATCGAAAACTAATTCGAAATCTAGAATCACATGCCTCTTGTATTTGGTATTATTACAAAGAAATAAAACTAGTATGATGCGGAAAATAATTACTAGTTATACCTTTCTTTGTGAACTTTCAATGACCTCTTGATCTTCTACCATATTCCTCTTCTAACCTCGGACATTGTGTGGGCAATGATCTTCCGAGATGAGAACCACCAAGGCACCTTCTTCTTCCTTCCTTCAAGTTTCGGCCAAGCAAAAACTTCCAAAGGATGAAGAACTTTTTCCACCAACCAAGCTCCAAGGGATGCAAGAAACAAGCCTCCTTTCTCTCCTTTTCTCCAAGCTAGATCTGGCCACTTCTATGTCTCCAAGAGGTGATGAAGTCTCGGCCACAAGAAGGAGAAGAGAGAAGGGGAAGGGGAAACTCTAGGGGCCGGCCACACCAAGGAAGAAAAGAGAGGAAGAAAAAGAATAGAGTCGTTCGCCATGAAGGCACCTCTACCCCCTCTTTTATAATCCTTGGTCTTGGCAAATAAGGAAATTTAAATAAAAACTTCCTTAATTCCTTTGCCATGAAAAAGAAAAATTAATTAATTAAAAATCAATTTTCTTTTTCCAACTTATTTGGCCGGCCACTTTCTCCCCAAAACAAGGAAAGTTTTAATTAAAAACAAGAATTAAAACTTCCTAATTTGTTTCTGGAAATTTATAAAAATTTCTCCAATAATTTTTATCCCTTCATGATTGGTTAATAAAAAGGAAATTTTATAAATTAAAATCTTTCTTTTAAACATGTGGATAATTTGCAAAAGGAAAGTTATCTCTAAAAATTAAAATCTCCTTTCAATCTACAAATAAAGAAAGATATTAAATCTTTTCTTAATCTTTTGTAGAAACTAATAAAAGAGAATTTTTAATTTTTAAACTTTCTTTTAAATCATGAACATGATTAAAAGGAAAGTTTTTACCAAAATTAAAATCAACCTTTTAATCTACAAATAAGGAAAGAGATTTAGATCTTCTCTTAATCTTTTGTAGAATCTTATAAAAGGAAAGATTTAAAATTTTAAACTCTCTTTTAAATCATGTTATCCACATAAGAAAAAATTTTAAAATTAAAATTCCTTTTTATTTTAATAAGGCTGACCACCTAAGCTTGAGTTCAAGCTAAGGCCGGCCACATGAATTTACCCATGAACCAAGCCATGGCAGGCCCTAGCTTGGCCGGCCCCTATAGGATGGGTAAGAAGGTGGGTATAGGTGGGTATAGTACTCTATAATTAAAAGGCTACGATAGGGACCGAGAGGAGGAATTGTTTTTGGTCTCCCGATAAAATTAAGCATCCCGTGTTCGCCCCGAACACACAACTTAATTTTATCAATAATAATTCATTCCACTAGAGAACTATTATTGAACTACCGCATCAATCCCAATTACATTTTTGGGCTCCTTCTTATTATGAGTGTGTTAATCTCCCTGTGTTTAAGATGTCGAATGCCCACTAATTAAGTGAGTTACTGACAACTCATTTAATTAATATCTTAGTCCAAGAGTAGTACCACTCAACCTTATCGTCATGTCGGACTAAGTCCACCTGCAGGGTTTAACATGACAATCCTTATGAGCTCCTCTTGGGGACATTATCAACCTAGATCACTAGGACACAGTTTCCTTCTATAATCAACAACACATACTATAAGTGATATCATTTCCCAACTTATCGGGCTTATTGATTTATCGAACTAAATCTCACCCATTGATAAATTAAAGAAATAAATATCAAATATATGTGCTTGTTATTATATTAGGATTAAGAGCACACACTTCCATAATAACTGAGGTCCTTGTTCCTTTATAAATTCAGTATAAAAGAAACGACCTCTAATGGTCCTATTCAATACACTCTAAGTGTACTAGTGTAATTATATAGTTAAGATAAACTAATACCTAATTACACTACGACCTTCCAATGGTTTGTTCCTTTCCATCTTGGTCGTGAGCTATTGTTTATAATTTATAAGGTACTGATAACATGATCCTCTGTGTGTGATACCACACACCATGTTATCGATAATATAAAATAATTGAACAACTACATTTATCATAAATGTAGACATTTGACCAATGTGATTCTTATTTCTAGATAAATGTTTATACCAAAAGCTAGACTTTTAGTATACATCCTAACAATCTCCCACTTATACTAAAAGACTAAGCTGCTTTATCTGCTGCCATACATCTGATTCCCAACTCTTCAACTTGCCCATGAAAAGCTCTTGCCTTAAGGGCCTTAGTGAAAAGATCTATATGTCATCATCTGATGCAATCTAGGCAGCAACAACTTCTCCTCGTTTATACGATTTCTCGTATTTGGGTGGTACTTGCGCTCTATTGTGTTTACTTGCCTTATAGACTCATGGTTTCTTCGAGTTTGCTACTGCACCACTATTATTACAATAAATTATAATAATCTTTGGACAAACCAGAAATCATATCTAAGTCTATCTTGAGGTTATTGAATCATTCATCTTTTATGACTACCTCAGAGGCTTGCCATATACTCAGCTTCTATGGTGGAGTCCAGAAAAACACCTATGATTTTCACTCTTCCATAGTTATGACTTTACCTCCTAAATTAACACAAAATCCCGAGGTTGACTTACTATTGTCCCTATCCGATCGTTGCAACCCACAGGGACCAAAATAACTGCCTTGTAAGCTAGCATATAATCTCTAGTGCCTCTAAGGTACTTCAATATATGCTTTACTGCAGTCCAATGTCCTTGTCTAGGGTTACTTTGATATCTGCTAACTATATCCTTGGAAAAATAGATTTATGATCTCGTGCATTGCATACATTAGACTTCCGACAGCCGAAGCATAAGGAACTGCCTTCATTTACTTTATCTCCTTTGATATCTACGGAGACATCTTTTTAAATAAAGTTACTCCATGCTAAAAAGGAAAGAAACCTTTCTTGGAGTTTTGCATGCTTAAAACGAGCAAGGATTTTCTTTTTTTCGATATGTGAAGCTTGGGATAAGTAAAATATTCTTTTCCTGCGATCCCTTATTACTTTGATCCCAAGAATATATACATTCTCCCAAGTCCTTCATATCGAATTGTTTGGACAACCATACCCTTACTTCTGATAACACTTTGATATTATTTCCAACTACCAAAAATGTTATCTACGTATAGTACAAGAAGTACCACCACGTTTCCATTACACTTTTTGTATACACAAGACTTTTCTGGTTACTAAATAAATCCATAGGTCTGGATTACTTTGATGAACCGGATGTTCCAAGACCTTGAAGCTTTGCCTCAGTCCATAGATTGATTGAGTTTGCACACAAGATGCTCTTTACCCTTTGCAATGAACCCTTCTGGTTGCTTTTATATGGATGATTTCTTCAAGACTTCCATTAAGGAAAGCTGTCTTGACATCCACTTGCCAAATAGATAAAAGAATCCGGATAGACTTAAGCATGGCTACCGGTGAAAAGGTTTCATTTTTCAACAAGCCTTTCTTTGAAAGTTTCTACCTTCCTGTCTATCCCTCTTTTCCTATTATAGACCTTTTTACACCCAATGACTTTTACACCATCTGGTGGTTCTACAAGCTTCCAGATTAGAATACATATATTCTAATTCTGTTATTCATTACTCTTTGCCAAGATGCTGCATCTTTATCTTGGAGTGCTTCATCATATGTCCGGGATCAGGCTCATGTTCATTTGGGATCAAGTCCAAAAGACACTCCCAAAACATGAATCTTTTAGGTTGTTTGACAACCCTCCCACTACGATTAGGCACTGTCTATAATTGTGTATCAATTGTGATACGTGTTGCAGTTTCTTGTGATATTTCATCTTGTCCAGTTGGTACTAGATTAAACGTGTCTTTTATTAAGAACAAATTTACTTATGGGCTTGTGGTTCATTATATAGTCCTCTTCTAAAAATCAGTCATTGATGCTAACAATGACCTTCTGATTTTTAAGACTATAAACCCACTTTCGTTTCTCTAGGATAACTCACAAACTAGTGAATTCCTATCCAACTTATCATTATCTCTCTTCAGCATATGTGCTGGACTACCCGAATCCAAATATGTTTCAAAATAGGCTTACGCCTATTCAGCAATTCTATATGAGTAGAGAGTTCTGACTTTGGAAGGTACTATGTTCACTTCCATTTCCAAAGTATATCCTTAAACGAATTTGGTAATTTTCTGAATAACTCATCTAAATATTTCCATAAGAGTCCTATACCTTCTTTCCACTACACCATTCTGTTGGGGTGTACCAGGTGCAGTTAGTTGTGATTGAATCCCTACTTTTGATAAGTGACTCCTAAATTGTCCCAAGAGGTACTTGCCACTACAATTTTACCATAGTGACTTGATACTTTTTCTTTAACGCTTCTCCGCATCAGCCTTGTACTCTTTGAACTAATCAAAACACTTAGTCTTGCGGCACATCAAGTCAATGTATTTGTATCTTGAATAGTTGTCTATAAAATAGACAAAATATTCGATACTACCTCTTGTCTGGATAGTCATAGGATCACACAAATCCGAATGAACCAATTCCAACATATCTTTGTCTCCATACCCCTTAGACTTAAAAGTTTCTTGATTATTTTTCCTTCCAAGTAAGACTCACAGGTTGGAAAGATTTCCACTACTAATGAACCCAAAAGTTCATCAGCTACCAATGAATCCTACTCAAGTTAATATAACCTAGCCTTAGATGTCAAAGATATAATTGGTTCATTTCCGAAGGTTGCTTTCTCTTAAAATTAGAAGATGTGTTACTAATTTCCATTTGTTGCATCATGGGAGTTATTGGATTTATAAATTGCTAACCAACGTATCAGAACAAATAACTTCCCTCTTTTTCTTAATAACAACTTTGTTATTAAAAGAGGTAGAATATCAAGTTCTTTGAATAGTTTAGAAACTGAAAACTAGTTCTTTCTAAACTTTGTACGTAAAGACAATTACTTAAAATCTATATTTTATTCTTATCAAAGGATAAACATCTCTCACTGCAACAGCTGTCACTTTTACAGCAGTACCCATGTGGACGGTGTTTTTATTTTCATTTAGTTGTCGGGTTTCCTGGAACCCTACAATGAATTGCGGGCATGATTAATGGTATCTGTATCTACACTCCAGGTTCTGGTAGATAACACCACTAAACATGTTTCAACTAATGAATTAAATACACCTATATTGTTCTTAGTTCTAAGAAGACAGTCTACCTTAATGTCCAAGTCCTATTTCCAATCATTACAATTGGGACTACTAAGTCTTTTCTATAGTATAACAACTAGGGAATTGACAAACATTTTAAATCCTAAGAATCACAAAAATATTTGGTCAAGATCAATTTCTTTAAATCCCAATGAATTTTGTATGCCACGATAGTGTGGACGTATACAAAATTAAAGAGGAGATTTTATCCATTAATTTTATTATCTCGTCAACTTTACTTTATAACGAATAAAATTAATAGTTGATCTGTCTTTGATCAAATATTTGGTCAAAACTTTTGAATTTAAAATAACATTGATTCCTCAAACAATATTATTTAAATTCACCAACACCCCAAACATCGTGAATTTTGCATGCCACGATAGTGTGGACGTATACAAAATTTAAACATTTGTAAGAGGAGGATTTTACTCATCAATTATCTTGTCAATAAATCTTTATGAAAAAATAAAATTACCTCAAATACCGTGAATTTTGTATGCCATGATAGTGTGGACGTATACAAAATCAAACATTTGTAAGAGGAGTTTTTAATTTTATTATCTTGTCAACCTATTTATTTGACAAATTAATAGTTGGTTTTCTTTGGTCACACAAATAATAGCAGTGACTCCGATGGGGAGGATACTATTAGACGTGCCTAAGTGTATACCATTACTTGACACTAAGTCCATTAATAAGATTGTGCCCCTTCCGATGGGGAAGATCACATGCTCTTAATTAACTTCCTATACTCATCCAAAATGGAAGTTTAATCTAGTGATCCGCAAACAAGCTCATCCGATATGGAGGAAGGCACTCAGAGCCAACGCGCAAGCTTGTTGCATCACTTATAAACCAGTAATGGAGACCGTGAAATTTATTAATAAATAAATCCCTCTCCCACTTAGTTATTTAAAGTGAGGAATTTTGACTATGCTAGCCTACTTAACATGCAAACTAACAAGCACACACAACACGGCATAAAAAGCAATAAATAGAAAAACTAATTTTCAACTATTATGGCTTTTATCTATTGCTGTCCTCCGTGTGTCGCCAACCCTAGCTGCTACCATCTTTGGCCACCGCCACTGGGTCTAGTTGTCGCATCCATCTTGCTCCTTGTTCCGCTGCGCCTCTGGTCCTCAAAAGGTTCCTCGCCTTACAAGATTCGATCCGCGACACAAATAGAATTTTACATTTTTCGATCCTATATTTCTCGAAGGAATGTATATGTATCTAGATCAAAAAATAAAATCCTAATAAAACTAAATATAGCTCTTGCTGTATTTTATAATACAATCATGCACACACAATAAAATGCCCTTGACATGTCCAAGGGTCCAATCACACACACAATAACGATAAGCCATAATAGTTGGATCCTGCATTCACAAAGTTAGCACATCCTACTATTATCCTGCCTAAATTATGTATGACATGTGCATAATTAAACTAATACCAAATACACAAAGGCAAAATCCTAGCTCTGATACTAATTGTTGGTTGCTACTCGGAAAATCTAACGGTTCCACTGTACAAAAATTTTGTACAAAGGTTTGAACATTTTCCTAGCTACCATGTGTTCTTTTAAATTAAACTTGGATCGCCTGCGGAACTTAACACGTTTGATCCCAAGTTTAACTTATATATTCTTTTAGGTTTAGATTTGGATCTCCTGCGGAACTTAACACGTTCAATCCAAATCACCTAGGTCACAAAGTTGATTAAATATTAATTTCAAAATTTGGTTTCCAGAATTGCATGGCGAGGCACATGACCTTCTTGGATATGGGAGCAACCACCACCGCCTAGACAAAGCCTTTTAAGGAAAGTTAATATTTAATTTTCTTAAATGACTCTAGGTTAACCAAAAAGAATAATCGAAGCACAAGTTCGAAAAGAAAACAAAAGAACACAACATCGAAAACTAATTCGAAATCTAGAATCACGTGCCTCTTGTATTTGGTATTATTACAAAGAAATAAAACTAGTATGATGCGGAAAATAATTACTAGTTATACCTTTCTTTGTGAACTTTCAATGACCTCTTGATCTTTGACCGTATTCCTCTTCTAACCTCGGACATTGTGTGGGCAATGATCTTCCGAGATGGGAACCACCAAGGCACCTTCTGTTGGTGCAACCTTAGGTCAAGGTTGACCTGGTTGACCTGACTCGAGTTGACCTGACTCGAGTTGTGTTTTGATGTTTGACGATGTTTGACGAGAAGAGAGTTGTATTCTTGATGTTTGACAAGAATAGGTGTTTGGAAGATTGTAGGTGCAATCTTAGGTCAAGGTTGACCTGGTTGACCTGATTCGGGAAATGTCCAAGCAGGTAGCTTGGCACGCGGAAAGTCCAAGTATGGAGACTTGGCACGGGGAAAGTCTAAACAGGGAGTTTGGCATGGGGAAAAGTCCTGGTGAGTGAAGACAGGCAGTCGGAGAAGTCCTGGTGAGTGAAGGCAGGTGAAAATCCTAGTGAGTGAAGCTAGGTGAAGGTGAAAGTCCTGGTGAGTGAAGCCAGGCATTCGAGAAAGTCCTGGTGAGTGAAGCCAGGCAAGGGAAAGTCCTGGTGAGTGAAGCCAGGCAGTTTGGAAGTCCTGGTTGTAAGACCGATGCGGCCGGCTAGAAGGGGGGGGGGGTTGAATAGCCCTGAGTAAAACACAACCCTTTCTCGGACAATTAAGCTAACACTTGAAAAAAAATAGATTAATCAGAAAATAAAGCATAAAAACGAGGCACCGGTTTTGACTTGGTTACAACCGGGGAGGTTGTTAATCCAAGGAAGATTGTTGCACTAAAAACTCCTTCAGGCGGAGAAGCCTCGTTTACAGCAGTGTAGGCACAAAAAGAAAGAAGCTAATCAAAGCAATGGAAGCACACAAGTGTTGTTACAATTTCTGAACTGATGAAAAGCTTCTGGACCAAGGCTATATTTATAGCCTTGGTCGGGGCGCCTGGAAAGGTTCCGGGCGCCCTGGGGGGGATAAATTTTATCCCCCAACGTTCAGATCGAGATAATTCTCGATCTGGTCAACATTACTGTTCCGGGCGCCCGGAAGGGTTCCGGGCGCCCCGGATGGGTCCGGGCGCCCCGGACCCCGAAAGTCAACACAGTTGACTTTTTCATCCGGGACCGCTTCTCTGGTTCAGTCCCGCTTCGGTCCGGTTCTTCCGCTCCGGATCCGCTCGTTTGGGTGATCTCTGCCTTCCGGAAAAGGGCTCACCCGAACCCAACTTCCGGTCTTCTCGAGCGTGCTTCCCTCCGGCTTCTCGTCCCTCGGAATCACTGCATGTTTCCTTCTCGTCCGCCAACGTACTCATCCACAGTCTTCGTCCCTCGGCCGCACCTCGAGTCGACCTTCTGGGTAGCTGCGTCTCTTGCTCCCTGAGCAATCTTCCGCTCCGTCTTTCGTCCCTCGGAAGCACCGAATGCTTCATTCTCGTCCGCCGGTGTACTCTTCCGCAGCGCCTCATCCCTCGGACGCACCGCGTGCCGTCCTTCTCGCTAGCTGCATCTTCCGCTCGACTACCTGTGTTCCTAAGCTCCTGCACACTTAGACACAAGGTTAGAAACACACAGAACCTAACTTAACTTGTTGATCACACCAAAACAATCTTGGAGTTCCAACAATCTCCCCCTTTTTGATATGATCAACCCAAGTTAAGCTAGGGTTAAAATAGACATAAAATTGAATTAAGTAAATTAACTTAAATTGCAATTTACGTGCAAAAAGATAGAAAAAAAATTAAATTCTATCTACCTCCCCCTAGACTTATACTTTCCCTTCTCCCCCTTTGATCACAAAAAAATGGGGTTCCAAGAAAAATAATCTAAGGGTTAAAGACTTAGAAAAAATATTTCTAAAAAAATCTAAGTTTTTAAGAAATTTAGAAAATTTTTCTAAGTAATTAAAGCTGAGATTTCTAGTTTCAAAAAAATTCTTAACTTAGGAAAAAATAATTTTTGAGAATATTTCTAAAAAAAATTCTAAGTAGGTAAATTGAAATAAAATGTTTTGAATAACCTTTTTCAAGCACTAATTAATTCTTGTATTAATGCTTCATTAGTAAGTTAATTAAACATTTATTTCAATATTTTGGCTTCCAGGTCGTGGCGAGGCACTAGGCCTTCTTGGTTATTGGAGCAACAACCACTTCCTTAGACAAAGCCTCATAAAGAAATTCTTTATTTAATTTTCTCACTTAAAGCGCTAATTTTACTTTTAAAATTAATTTAAGCATGATTTAGGAACCCAATATAGGTTCCAACCTACTGGATTAACTAAAAAGTTTTTAGGGACATATTTTCTAGAGATATTTTTAATTTGTCCCTGGTGATATCTATAATACCAATTCAAATTATTGAACCTTCTAAAATTGGTTTTAGATGAGCAAGCAGAGTTTTTCAAGTTTTCTACTTGAATTTTTAAATTTTGAATTTCTAATTTTAATTTTTCATTTTCTAAATTTGATTTATCTAGCATTTCTAACGGACAAGATGTAGCTAATATTGCTTTTAAATCTTTATTTTCATTTTCTAATTTGCAGCAATCTTTTGTTAAAATTTTAATGAATTTAAACATTTTATTAGGAGGAAGAGATCGTACCTCACTTACCTTGTCGATCTCGTTGTCGGTTTCTCCCCCTGAACTGCTGCTCTCTTCGGACGTGGCTCCCCCTTCATTGATGCTTTCGATGCTCATTTCGGAAGAGCTTGATTCGCAGTCGTCGTCTTGATGACTCGCCATTAACGCGAGCCCGGAGAACTCCTTGACTTCTGATTCCGACGACGTATCGTCCCACGTCGCTTTTAGGGCCTTGCGATTTTGGATAGGCTTCTTACCCTTGTCCTTCCCGTTGTTCTTCAGTTTAGGGCAATTGTCCTTGACGTGCCCTTCTTCATCGCAATGGTAGCAGCGGATGGTTCTTTTCTTTCTTCCCTGCGGATGGTTAGATTTCCTAGATTTACAAATATTTTTAAATCGTCTTACCATCATTACCATTTCCTCGTCGTCGAGAGAAGATTCTGACTCAGGTTCATCTCTCGAAGCTTTAAGAGCGACATTATTCTTGGGCTCCTTCGGACCTGCACATCTTGACTCATGCACTTCAAAAGTTGAAAAGAATTCGTCTAATGAAATTTTTCTAGATTTTTGAAATGTAAAAGGCATCTACTAGTGATGCCCATTTTGAGTTTCTAGGAAAGGAATTTAGGGCATACCTTAGCGAATCTCGGTTACTTACCTCTTCTCCGAGATTCGCAAGTCTGGTGATGAGATCCTGAATCCTCGAGTGTAGATGTGCAATTGTTTCACCTTCTTCAAATCGGAGGTTTGTAAGCTGGTTACGAAGTAAATCCCGTCTTGCAAGTTTGGCTTCGGATGTTCCTTCGTGTAACTCAAGGAATTTATCCCAAAGCTCCTTTGCCGAGTTGTAGGTACCGACTCGATTGACTTCTTGTGTTGGAAGTACACTTAGCAGATGAAATTCTGCTTTCTTGTTTGCCACGTGGTCAGCCTGCTCCTTCTTTGACCATTGATTTCTTGCTTTGCCCTCTGGTGCTTCATAGCCAAATTCCATTGTTAGTAATAAATCATAATCTGTTTCAAGAAATACCTCCATTCGCTTTTTCCAGCTAGCGAAGTCCCCTTCGAATTTTGGTGCGTGGATGTTGGATCCGGTCATCTTGTTGCTTCGTTCGGCGGTTAGTCCTCCTGAAGCGCCTCGGCTCTGATACCACTTGTAAGACCGATGCGGCCGGCTAGAAGGGGGGGTTGAATAGCCCTGAGTAAAACACAACCCTTTCTCGGACAATTAAGCTAACACTTGAAAAAAAATAGATTAATCAGAAAATAAAGCATAAAAACGAGGCACCGGTTTTGACTTGGTTACAACCGGGGAGGTTGTTAATCCAAGGAAGATTGTTGCACTAAAAACTCCTTCAGGCGGAGAAGCCTCGTTTACAGCAGTGTAGGCACAAAAAGAAAGAAGCTAATCAAAGCAATGGAAGCACACAAGTGTTGTTACAATTTCTGAACTGATGAAAAGCTTCTGGACCAAGGCTATATTTATAGCCTTGGTCGGGGCGCCTGGAAAGGTTCCGGGCGCCCTGGGGGGGATAAAATTTATCCCCCAACGTTCAGATCGAGATAATTCTCGATCTGGTCAACATTATTGTTCCGGGCGCCGGAAGAGTTCCGGGCGCCCCGGACCCCGGTCGCGCTGGACTCGAAAGTCAACACAGTTGACTTTTTCATC
This sequence comes from Zingiber officinale, assembly GCF_018446385.1. Lineage (NCBI taxonomy): Eukaryota > Viridiplantae > Streptophyta > Magnoliopsida > Zingiberales > Zingiberaceae > Zingiber > Zingiber officinale. The sequence goes on along the minus strand of NC_055995.1, from coordinate 90,385,440 downwards.
CGGGACCGCTTCTCTGGTTCAGTCCTGCTTCAGTCCGGTTCTTCCGCTCCGGATCCGCTCGTTTGGGTGATCTCTGCCTTCCGGAAAAGGGCTCACCCGAACCCAACTTCCGGTCTTCTCGAGCGTGCTTCCCTCCGACTTCTCGTCCCTCGGAATTGCTGTGTGTTTCCTTCTCGTCCGCCAGCGTACTCATCCGCAGTCTTCGTCCCTCGGTCGTCGACCTTCTCGCTAGCTGCGTCTCTTGCTCCCTGAGCAATCTTCCGCTCCGGCTTTCGTCCCTCGGAACCACCGCGCGCTTCCTTCTCATCCGCCGGTGTACTCTTCCGCAGCGCCTCATCCCTCGGACGCACAGCGTGCCGTCCTTCTCGCTAGCTGCATGTTCCACTCGAGTACCTGTGTTCCTAAGCTCCTGTACACTTAGACACAAGGTTAAATACACAGGACCTAACTTAACTTGTTGATCACACCAAAACAACCTTGGGGTTCCAACACTGGTGAGTGAAGCCAGGCAGATTGGAAATCCTGGTGAGTGAAGCCAGGTGAAAACCCTAGTGAGTGAAGCTAGGTGAAAGTCCTGGTGAGTTAAGCCGGGCAAGGAAAAATCCAGATGGATCAAGGGTGATCGGACATCTGGTGTTGAGAAGGTCAAGTAGGTCAAGGGAGTGACCGGATACTTGACACGAAAAGGAAGTCCAAGTGGGTCAAAGGGATTGACCGGACACTTGGTGAAGAGTCTTAGCAGGTCAAGGGAGTGACCGGATGCTAAGCATGATGTACCAACTGGTCAAGGTTGACTGGAGGTTGGTGTGGGAGACTTGGGACTTGGTTTGGGCAAAACCAAGCTCTGGATCGTCGGTGGATCGATCAACGATCGGTATCGAGATCACCGTGACCGATCGGATAATGATCGTGGCTTCGAGGCTCTTCCGATCGGTGCGAGACCGATCGAGACGAGCCAACTCTCACGAGAGTTGGCTGATCGGTCGAGGACCGATCAGCCTAGAGCCCGATCGGTCCACGCACCGATCGAGCACCCATCAATGGCTCGTGAAGATATGGTCGATCGTGCGGGACCGATCGGACTAGAGCCCTGATCGGTCCCATGACCGATCGGACTGATCAGGACCTTTGAAGGTGATCTCTGTCGGTCGTCTCCTGACAACGGCTAGTTTCTCGTGTCTTCTTCTTCGCAGTTATAAAGGAGATCGAGCCTCGCTCTAGGGCTCTACTTCCTTCTTTTCTTAGAACTTGCTTCGGTGCTCTAGAGCTTCGCTCTTACCGCTATCGAGCTTTGAGCTCCTCGCTGCTGAAGCTTCGCGTGAGCTTCTCGACTGGATTCTCGTCAGCTGCTGCTGGTGTGAGGTTGCTGCTTCATCACTCCAGTCAACAAGAAATGCAAGCAAGTGTTTCATATTGTCTTTTGCTTTCTTGTATCTGTTGTACTCCTTTCTTCTTGTTACAAGTATTGTGGCGAGGTTTCTCCACCCACAAGGAGTAGTTATTAGCCGGTTCTCCGGGGACTCATCCACCGACGGATTGGTAGGCTTTGTCCACTTTACGGACACGCCAAGGAGTAGGAGTATCATCTCCGAACCTCGTTACATCGACGCGTTGAGGTTTGATCTTCTTGTTTTCGTTTCTTGTGTTCATTTCCGCTGCGCTAACCTAATTCGTAGGAAGAAACGAGGATTTGGGGTCGGCTATTCACACCCCCCCTCTCTAGCCGCGATCATCGATCCTAACACCTTCTTCTTCCTTCCTTCAAGTTTCGGCCAAGCAAAAACTTCCAAAGGATGAAGAACTTTTTCCACCAACCAAGCTCCAAGGGATGCAAGAAATTGTTCGAGTGTATACTAAAAGCCTAGCTTTTGTAAACATTTATTTGTTGAAATAAAAGAATCACATTGGTCAATTTCTACATTTATTTGTTAAATGTAATTGTTCAATTAATTTATGTAGTAGATACCATGGAGTGTGGTGTCACACTCAGAAGATAATGTTGTCGGCTCTCTATAAATTATAAACAGTTGCTCACGACTAAGATGGAAAGGAACAACTCATCAGTATAGTCGTAGTGTAATTAAGTATTAGTTTATCTTGACTAATAAATTACACTGATACACTTTAAGTGTATTGAGTATGATCATTTAGGTAAGTTCTTTTTGTACTGACTTAGTAAAAGAACTAAATCATAGTTATTATGGAAGTGTGTACTCTTAATCCTAATATAATAACAAGCACATATATTTAATATTTATTTCTTTGACTTATCAAAGGGTGAGGTTTAGCTCGATAAATCAATATGCCCGATAAGTTGGGAAATGATATTACTTATAGTGTGTGTTGTTGATTATAGAAGGAATCTGTATCCTAGTTATCTAGGTTGAGAATGTCCCCAAGAGGAGCTCATAAGGATTGCCAAGTTAAACCCTGCAGGTGGACCTAGTCCAACATGACAATAAAGTTGAGTGATACTACTCTTGGAGCTAGATATTAATTAAGTGAGTTGTCAGTAACTTACTTAATTAGTGGACATTCGTAATCTTAAACACAGAGAGACTAACACACTCATGATAAGAAGGAGCCCATAATGTAATTTGGGATTGGTGCGGTAGTGCGGTAATAACTCTCTAGTGGAATGAGTTATTATCGATGAACTTGAGTTGTGTGTTCAGGGCGAACACGGGATACTCAAGCTCATCGGAAGGCCAAAACTAATTTCTCCTCTAGGTCCCTGTCGTAGCCTCATTATAGCCTCAAGTCCATCCAAATGTAAGGCTCTTCTTGGTGTCCAAGAAGGGGGCCGGACCATTGCTTGGTGACCAAGCAATGGCCGGCCACATCCTCTTATAGGGGTCGACCCTATAGCTTGGTGACCAAGCTTGTAGGGGCCGGCCAACATTAATTCAAATAGGAGGGTTGTTTTGAATTTTTAAACTCTTCTCTTTGTAGAAAACTATAAGTTTTAAAAGAGAGATTTTAATTTTTAAAACTTTCCTTATTTGAATTAGGCCACATGTTTTAATAGAGAGTTTTAAAAGTTTTAAAACTTTCATTTTTTAACCATCCTCATGGTTTAAGATAAAAAGGGAGATAAGTTTTAAAATTAAAATTTTCTATCATCATGTTAAAAAAGGAAATTTTATAAGAGAGTTTTTAAATTTTAAAACATGGTTTTAATTTTTAGAAACTTTCCTTTTTTAACTCCTACTTTAGGAAAGAGAGCTTGTAAAATTTTATAAGGATTTTTCTTGTAAAATTTTATAAAAATAAAATTCCTTTTTCCCCTTGATGAGGTGGTCGGCCACCTTGCTTGGTGCCCAAGCAAGTGACCGGCCATATTAAAAATAATAAAATCATCACAAATTCAAAATTGGTGATTGATTCAATCAAGAGGAAAGAAAAGGAAAAATTAAAAGGGAAAAGGAAAAACTCTTGGATGATTTTATTTTTTGTAAAAAGTTTTTCCTTATTTGCCTTGGGCAAGTAATATAAAAGAAGGGGTGAGGGGGCTTCATGAGACACAACTCTTATTCTTTTGCTTGGGTGATCTCTTGGTGGCCGACCCTCTCCTTTCTCCCTTTCCCTTTGCTCTTTTCTCCTTGGTGGTGGTGGTGGCCGAATTCTAGAGGAAGAGGAAGGACTCTTTTGGATGGTGTTCATCTTGGAGGATCGTCGTCCACACGATGTCCAAGGCGAGGCAAGGAATACGACAGAAAATCTTGAGGTCATTAGCTTACAAAGAGAAGGCATAACTAGTATTTTTCCTCCGCATCATACTAGTTGTTTTTCTTTGTATGAATTCTAAATACAATAGGCAATTAGATCTAGTTTAATCGAATTTATTTTTTGATTTTGTGTTTTCTTCTTTTTCGAATTTGTGATTCGATTGTTCTTTTTGTTTAACCTAGAGTTATTTAAGGAAATAAATATTAGCTTTCCTTAAAAGGCTTTGCCTAGGCGGTGGTGGTTGCTCCCATATCCAAGAAGGCCATGTGCCTCGCCATGCAGTCCTGGAAGCCAATTTTGGAAATTAATATTTATGGAATTAATAACTTAGGTAGATTTGAATCAATAGTGTTAAGTTCCGCTTGCGATTCAAATCTAAACCATTAAGAACAGATAAATTAAATTTGGAATCAATGATGTTAAGTTCCGTCTACGATTCCTTATTTAACTTCTAAAGAACACAATAGGTTATTTAAGGAAAGGTTTGACACTTGTACAAAAAATTTTGTACAGTGGAACCGATACGTTTTCCTAGGATTAACCAACAATTGGTATTAGAGCTAGGGTTTGCCTCTGTGTATTTTTAGAATTCAAATAGGTTATGCACGTGTCATACATAATTTAGGCAGGAAAATAGTAGGATGTGCTAACTCTTTGGTTGCAGGCTCCAACTATTATGGCTTATTGATATTGTGTGTGATTGGACCCTTGGACATGTCAAGGGCATTATTTGTGTGCATGATTGTATGTATAAAATACAGCAGGAGCTGTATTATTTTTAGAATTTTATTTTTGTTCGATCTAGAATACATGTACATTCCCTCGTGGAATATAGGATCGATATATGTAAAATTTTATTTTTGTCGCAGATCTGATTCTTGCGAGGCGAGGTACTTTTGGAGCACCAGAGGCGCAGCGGAATAAGAAGCAAGAAGGATGCGACAACTCGACCCGATGGCGGTGGCTAAAGATGGCAGCAGCTAGGGTTTGAGCATACTGAAGACAATGATGGAAAAGGCCATAATAGTTGGAAAATTAATTTCTAAATTTATTGCTTTTATTTACTGTGATGTTTATATGCATGTGATGTATGCTAGCATAGGTTAAAATCCTCATTTTTAAATAACTAAGTGGGAGAGGGATTTTAATAAATCCCATGGTCTCCATTACTGGTTTGTAAGTGATGCAACAAGCTTGCGTGTTGGCTCTGAGTGCCTCCCTCCACAACGGATGAGTTTGTTGCGGATCACTAGATCAAACTTCCTTTTATGGATGGTTAAAGGAAATTATTTAGGAGCGTGTGATCTTCTCCAACTGAAGGGGCACAATCCTATTTAATGGACTTAGTATCAAGTAATGGTATACACTTAGACTCATTCAATAGGATCCTCCCCAACGGAGTCACTGCTATTGTATTGTGTGACCAAAGTGAAACCAACTATTAATTTTATTTGTCATGAAGTTAGGATGACAAGATAATAAAATTAATGGGTCACACCCTCCTCTTACAAATGATGAATTTGTATACGTCCACACTAACGTGGCATGCAACATTCACGGTGATTTGAGATGTTGGTTAATTTAAAATAGTATTGTTTGAGGAATCAATATTATTCTAAATTTAGAGTCTTGACCAAAGTTTATTTTTTTGATTCTTAGGATGACTTTCAACCCACTAGCCATTTATCGAAGAGAACAAACTTACTGGTCCCAACTATATTGATTGGAAAAGAAACTCGGACATTGTTCTTATTCTCAAAGCTTTAAGTTTATCGACCGAGGCTTGCCTGATGCACTGACGGTGACTCTACCCGGAGGAGATTGAGTATCATAAGAAATGGGTAAAGCTGATGATGGCGCGATGTTACATTTTGGCATCTATGTCAAATGTATTGCAACATCAAGATTTACCAATACCAACCTTATGATATAATGAACAATCTCAAAGAACTCTTTGGGCACCGGAGTCTGACTGCTAGGCAAGAGGCAATGAGGAAGTAATGACAGCCACCATGGGGACACCGTGAGGATCATATCCTCAAAATGATGGCTTATCTCAATGAAATACAAGTCCTTGGAGGAGAAATCGATGGGGAAACCCAGGTCGATATAATTCTCCAAATGCTACCCAGGAGTTTTGAGCAGTTCCACCTGAATTATAACAAGAACAAAAGGGAGTATACGTTGACGGAACTTCTGACAGAACTACAGGCAGCAGAAGGAATATTTCGTCATAGTTCTCAGATTCACTATGCTGAAAATGGTTCTACTTCTAAGTCGAAAGGCAAGAAGAAGAATAAATAGGTCTTTTCAGAAAAGAAGGTGAATAAACCTCAGAGTACAGGACAGAAAGATGGAATGAAGAAGTTGAAGGGCAAGTGCTTCATCTGCAAGCAGTCTGGACATTGGAAAGCGGACTGTCCTCTTAGGAACCAGAATAATAAAGGTATATCTCATACTCTAGTAGTTGAAACATGTTTAACGGTGTTATCTACCAGCACCTGGTGTGTAGATACGGGAGCCACTGATCATGTCTGCAATTCTTTGCAGGGGTTCCAGGAAACCCGGCGACTATTTGATGGAGAGATAACTGTCTACATGGGTAATGCTACTAAGGTGGCGGCTGTTGCAGTGGGAGACGTCTACTTATCTTTTGATAGGAATAGAAATTTGATTTTAAGAAATTATCTTTATGTACCCAGTTTTAGAAAGAATTTAATTTCAGTTTCTAAACTGTATTTGGATGGATATTCAGTCTCTTTTAGTAACAATGTCGTTATAAAGAGAAATAAGGTGATTATCTATTCTGGTGTATTAGTTGGCAATTTATACACTTTAAATCTAATTTCTTACACAAAGCAAAATATGGAAATTAATAACACATCTTCTAACTCTAATAAGAGAAAAGAACCTTCGGAAATGAACCAAACATATCTTTGGCATCTAAGGCTTGGACATATTAACCTAAGTAGGATTCAAAGGCTTATAGCCGATGGACTCTTGGGTTCATTAGAGATGGAAAACTTTCCAACATGCGAATCCTGCTTGGAAGGTAAAATGACCAAGAGACCTTTTAAGGCCAAGGGGTATAGAGCCAAAGATGCGTTCGAACTGGTTCATTCTGATTTGTGTGGTCCTATGTCTATCCAGGCAAGAGGTGGTTATGAATACTTCGTCTCCTTTATAGACGATTATTCAAGATACGGATACATTTACCTGATGCGCCGCAAGTCTGAATGCTTTGACAAGTTCAAAGAATATAGGGCTAATGTGGAGAACGTCTTGGTAAAAGTATCAAGACACTACGGTCTGACCGTGGTGGCGAATACCTCTTTGGAGAGTTTAGGAATTACTTTTCAGAAGTCGGGATTCAATCCCAATTGTCTGCACCTGGTACACCCCAGCAGAATGGTGTGGCAGAACGAAGGAATAGGACTCTTATGGAAATGGTTATATCAATGATGAGTTATTCAGAATTACCGAATTCATTTTGGGGATATGATTTAGAAATAGCAGTGTACATTCTGAATATGGTACCTTCTAAAATAGTTCCTTCTACTCCCATGGAATTATGGAATGGGCGTAAGCCTAGTCTGAATCATATCCGGATATGGGGTAGTCCAGCACATGTGCTGAAGGGAGATACTGACAAGTTGGAATCACGTACAGAAGTTTGTCTGTTTGTGGGATATCCTAAGGGAACGAAAGGTGGTTTGTTTTATAATCCTAAAAATCAGAAGATCATTGTCAGCACCAATGCTCGATTTTTAGAAGAAGATTATGTAATGAACCATAGGCCCATAAGTGAAATAGTTCTAGAAGAAATTAGAGAGGACATGTTTACTTCAGTACCAACAGTACAAGATGAAGTACCACAAGAGACTGCAACACGTGTCACACATGATACACAACCACAAACGGTGACTCGTCGTAGTGGAAGGGTTGTGAGGCAACCTGAGAGATTCATGTTTTTGGGAGAATCTTCAGACTTGATCCCGGGTAAACATGAACATGATCCCCGAACATATGACGAAGCACTCCAAGATATAGATGCAGTGTCTTGGCAAAAGGTAATGAATTTCGAAATAGAATCTATGTATTCTAATAAGGTCTGGGAGCTTGTAGAACCACCTGATGGTGTAAAATCCGTTGGATGCAAGTGGATTTACAAAAGGAAAAGAGGGACAGATGGGAAGGTAGAAACCTTCAAAGCAAGGCTTGTTGCGAAGGGGTATACTCAGAAAGAGGGAATCGACTATGAGGAGACTTTTTCGCCGGTAGCCATGCTTAAGTCTATCCGAATACTCTTGTCCATTGCTGCTCATATGGATTATGAGATTTGGCAAATGGATGTCAAGACATCTTTCCTTAACGGAAGTCTTGAAGAAAATATCAATATGAAGCAACCAGAAGGGTTCATTGAAAAAGGCAAAGAGCATCTAGTGTGCAAGCTTAATCAGTCCATTTACAGATTGAAGCAAGCTTCAAGATCTTGGAACATCCGGTTTAACGAAGTAATCCAGTCATATGGATTTATTCAGTGTCCGGATGAGTCTTGTGTATACAAGAAGTGTAACGGAAACGTGGTGGTATTTCTTGTACTACGTAGATGATATTTTGTTAATTGGTAACAATGTCAAGGTATTATCGGACGTAAGGGTATGGTTGTCCAAACAATTTGATATGAAGGACTTAGGAGAATGTGCACACATTCTTGGGATCAAAGTTATAAGGGATCGCAAGAAAAAAATGTTGTGCCTATCCCAAGCTTCATATATAGATACGATCCTTGCTCGTTTTAGCATGCAGAACTCCAAGAAAGGATTCTTACCTTTTAGGCATGGAGTAGCCTTATCTAAAGAGATGTCTCCGAAGACATCAAAGGATATTGAGGACATGAAAGCAGTTCCTTATGCTTCAGCTGTCACTACAAGAAAAAAGCTAATAGACAACGCTTTTAAAGCGTTGTCTTTGTGCCTAAAAAAGCGTTGTTAAAGGCACTGTTGTTAAAAGTCTGCTCAACGACAACGCTTTTAAAGCGTTGCCGTTTGTAGCTAAGACAACGCTTTAAAAGCGTTGTGTATTTTTTGCAAAAACCTCATCTTTGCAACGCTTTAAAAGCGTTGTCTTTTTAAAATAAAAAAAAATCTATTTACAAAATCATTTTTTTATATTTACAAAACTATTAATTTTCTTTTACCATATCTAGATTTGAATTTGACATATAAAATAACATTAATTAGCTCAACTAATGATTTCAAACTCGTACCAAAACAATAGAATTCAATTACAAAGTATTAGTATTTACAGGAGAATTCAACTATACACAAAGACTAAATAGTTCTGTTTCAAAGTATAGTGACATTCGAATTTAAAACAAAAAAAGCACAAAATAGCTAGTCGGCCTCGAAGAATGATGCGGCGAGGAGTACACTTTGGCCTTACGCATTGGACAGGTTTTTCACGATATTTACCCGGCCTCACGCCTTTTTTTGGAAATTTGGTGCTCAGGTTCATGACTAAAGCCTCCACAGAGGCAGTCTCAAACAAGTCTTTGCCAGCCATCTCTTGTTGCCTCCACTGATGGAAGTGTTCCAACAATGCCTGCACTGACTCCCGCAACTGCTGCAGAACAGAGTGTAGGGCATTTGGGTTCAGAGACGACCCTTCTACTATTCCACTCATTGACATCCAAACCACTAATCGCTTACTGAAAGAAAGGTAAACAAGCAGATCATAATTGCAAACAGTTATTTGTAGAGAATGTAGAATGTCATGCTTCATAATTGCAAGAGATGGACACTTTACTAATGGAAAAGAATGAAATCATAATGTCTAGAAATGATGGTAAAGAGGTGTTAAAGTTTGTAATTTGACACTTTACTACACCTTGTTGAAACAAATGGTTCTATGTTCTAGAGTGGAAGTTGTACCAATTATATATTAGTAGCTCTCAATTCAGCATAAAAGATGAACACAGTCTAATTCCAGACTGTCCATCTTCAATTGGATAATATCACTCACACAATCTTGATATGAGCAAAGAGAACAAAATGATATCATTAGCAAAGGTAAGTTAAGAAATCAAGTTGCTGCTACCTTGTTCTGAAATTTTGTCAAAGATTGTTGTTCGTCCTTGAAGGATCAATAACATCAAAATACTTTGAAACAAAGGGTTGGCTGTGACAGCAGAAATAGTCAGCAAATGGACAGGTATTCCTGTATCGAAGCTGCAATAATCTGAGAGATAAAAGCTACTGTATCTGGAAATTCAATTTGTCAGAAACCTTCCACGAAATAGAACTAAGAGATACAATGTCCATGGCCAATCCATTGAAAATATGAGAGTGCAGGAAAAAACTAACAAGCATAGCTGATAATGGATTCCAAAGAAGCAAGAAGTTGCTTCTTGTTGTTGAGGAGCCTATGGTAATAAGATACAAATTATTAATGATAAACATACACATGAAGGAAGATTGTTATATATAATTACACATACCTTTACTACTTCCCACATAGCCTTTTTTCTACCTTTCCTTCCCTTGTTTGAATTAAAAAATCTTAAGGCCCTTCATATATTAATGATTTTTTATATATGAGTTTTGTATTAACATAAATGCTTAATAAAAATAAATATGAACTCACATTTCCACTATATATTTCCAGTCCTCATCATGAATGCGGTGCCTTAGAGAATCCAACAAACATCATAGGAACATAAACTAGAGCATGTGACAAAACCTAAACTAATTACATTCAAATAAAGAACAAACATCATAGGAACATAAATCACTAAACTAACAAGCATTACTTGGAATTAAACTAAAGAAATTGTATCAACTAAAACCTATACAATGGAAGAGAAATTTAATCAAACACTTGATGGGCATGAGTCAATGAAATCATAATGTGTGCAAATTGAAATCATAATATCAGATATATTAATCAAAATATTATAAAAGTGCTAGGTGAAACCTGAAACAGAAGAGACCGTTGTTTTGTCTCTGGATCAAATTGCTTTGAGACCCTATACCCTGGCCTCCCAATCTTAACTGCAAGGATAGTGCAATGTAACAACGAAGCACCAGTAATTGATTTTATAGAGTTCCAGAATATATAGATATATTGGTTGCAATGTCCCTATGTTAATCTAATTGAGCATTAAATAAAAGAGAACATGGATACAACTTACAAGTAATAAAAGTGTCAAAGTACAAATTTCTCGAGCAGAAATAAATTACTCAAAAATAGAGAAAAGAAAAGAAACTGTAAACAAAACAACTTGTCCGCACAATTAACTACTAAATGATCAGATTACACCATGATCTAAATTCAACTACACATGTGCTATTCTAAATTCAATTAACCAATGTGATCCAATTTATCCCTAATTCAACACATAAACCTATCTAACAATCATCTCCATCATGTATCAAAACCCCTACACATACCTCAAGCTCAGCCCCTTCTGTTGATCCCCAATCCAGAATCGTTACTGCCATGAAAGAGTAGTTGATGGGACCAAAGAACACCACAGAACTAAACTTCCCTGCTGGAATCTTTCTCACGTAAGGTTTAGAGGCAATCAACAGTTCACTTTCTGCTGATCCTCAACCATAGATGGTTGCTGCCGGAAGAAGACTCCCCCACCAGATTACCTCAACAATCAAACGTCTCTGGCGAGCAAGGGAAAAGAAGAATCGGTCACACAACATCTCAACAACCCACAGAGTACGATGCCTTACCTCCAAGATCCGGCTAGGGCACAGCGCCACAAGAGGAAGAGGAGGAATCGAGGAAAGGTTCGGCGCTGAGGTTTGCGGGAAATCAAAGAAGAACAAGATAGCTCATCCTTGAAGCTCCAGGAATAAATCTACACCGGCGGTGCCGAGGAAAGAAGAAAAGGTCCAGCGAGAAGTAGGCGATCAGTCGTGCCCTAGGTATCGATTACTGAAGATGGCTTGGACTCCGCCGGTATCGTCGAGATCCGAAGACTTCCTCCTCAAGTGGCACTGTCGATCACCGAAGGTCGAAGCTCCGTTCCGTCGTCTTCGAGTCGTCCGCGAGAGAGAGCGCGTCAAGCAGAGGGGAGATCTGGGAAGAGAGGAATCGGGCGCGCAGAGCAGAAGTCGGGCTCGGGATTAAAAGGATTGGCGTCTTTGACCCACTAAAAATCAAGAAGCGTTGTCATATACACTAAAAAAAATGGTAATAGACAACGCTTTTCAAGAAGCATTGTCTTTGACCCACAAAAATCACTAATAGACAACATTTTTTAAAAAAGCATTGTCTATTAGTAAGAACATAAATAAATAGACAACGCTTTTCACTAAAAGGGTTGTAAAAGGAAAAAAGACAATGATTTTTAAAAAAAGTGTTGTCTTTTAAGTGTTGTAGAATCCCAATTTTCTTGTAGTGTGTAGGAAGCCTTATGTATGCAATATTGTGTATGAGACCTGATATCTGTTTTACCGTAGGCATGGTTAGCAGATATCAGAGTAACCCTGGACAAGGGCATTGGACTGCGGTAAAGCATATATTAAAGTACCTGAGAAGGACTAGAGATTATATGATAGTTTACCAAGCAGACGATTTGCTCCCTGTGGGTTACACGGATTCGAACTTCCAATCAGATAGGGACAATAGTAAGTCAACATCAGGCTATGTGTTTACTCTAGGAGGTGGAGCCATTGCATGGAGGAGTGTTAAGCAGAAATGCGTCTCGGACTCAACCATGGAAGCTGAATATGTTGCAGCCTCTGAGGCAGCAAAAGAAGCTGTATGGCTCAGGAACTTTCTAATGGACTTAGATGTGATTCCTGGTTTGCCCGAGATCATCACAATTTATTGTGATAATAGTGGTACAGCTGCAAACTCGAAGGAACCACGAGCCCATAAAGCAAGTAGATAACATGGAGTGTGGTGTCACACTCAGAAGATAATGTTGTCGGCTCTCTATAAATTATAAACAGTTGCTCACGACTAAGATGGAAAGGTCATCAGTATAGTCGTAGTGTAATTAAGTATTAGTTTATCTTGACTAATAAATTACACTGATACACTTTAAGTGTATTGAGTAGGATCATTTAGGTAAGTTCTTTTTGTACTGACTTAGTAAAAGAACTAAACTTTAGTTATTATGGAAGTGTGTACTCTTAATCCTAATATAATAACAAGCACATATATTTAATATTTATTTCTTTGACTTATCAAAGGGTGAGGTTTAGCTCGATAAATCAATATGCCCGATAAGTTGGGAAATGATATTACTTATAGTGTGTGTTGTTGATTATAGAAGGAATCTATGTCCTAGTTATCTAGGTTGAGAATGTCCCCAAGAGGAGCTCATAAGGATTACCATGTTAAACCCTGCAGGTGGACCTAGTCCAACATGACAATAAAGTTGAGTGGTACTACTCTTGGAGCTAGATATTAATTAAGTGAGTTGTCAGTAACTTACTTAATTAGTGGGCATTCGTAATCTTAAACACAAGGAGACTAACACACTCATGATAAGGAGCCCATAATGTAATTTGGGATTGGTGCGGTAGTGCGGTAATAACTCTCTAGTGGAATGAGTTATTATCGATGAACTTGAGTTGTGTGTTCAGGGCGAACACGGGATACTCAAGCTCATCGGAAGGCCAAAACCAATTTCTCCTCTAGGTCCCTATCGTAGCCTCATTATAGCCTCAAGTCCATCCAAATGTAAGGCTCTTCTTGGTGTCCAAGAAGGGGGCCGAACCATTGCTTGGTGACCAAGCAATGGCCGGCCATATCCTCTTATAGGGGCCGACCCTATAGCTTGGTGACCGGTCACTAGAATATTTAAAAGGATTTTTATTAAAATTATTTTTTATGTGGATATCATGATTTTAAAAGAGAGTTTAAAAATTAAAAATTTCCTTTTATAGCTTTCTACAAAATATTAAGAGAAGAGATTAATCTCTTTCCTTATTTGTAGTTTAAAAGGATGGTTTTAATTTTTGGTAAAAACTTTCCTTATTTGTAAATCATCTACATGTTTAAAAGAGAGTTTAAAATTTAAAATCTTTCCTTATTTGTTGATTAAAGGAGGATTTTAAATTTTAAGAAAACTTTCCTTTTTAACCATGTTCATGATTTAAAAGAAAGTTTAAAAATTAATAATTCTCTTTTATTAGTTTCTACAAAAGATTGAGAAAAGATTTGATATCTTTCCTTATTTGTAGATTAAAAGATATTTTAATTTTTAGAGATAACTTTCTTTTTATCCACATGTTTAATAGAAAGATTTTAATTTATTAAATTTCCTTTTTATAAACCAATCATGAAGGGATTAAATTATTGGAGAAATTTTATAAATTTCTGGAGACAAATTAGGAAGTTTTAATTAATTAAAACTCTAATTGTTTGTAGCTTTGGTGTGGCCGGCCAAATAAAATTGAGAAAGAAAATTGTTTTTAAAAAATAATTTTTCTTTTTCAATGGAAAAAGAATTAAGGAAATTTTTATTAAATTTTCCTTATTCGCCAGGATCAAGGATTATAAAAGAGGGGGTAGAGGAGGCTTCAAAGTTAACGACTCTATTCTATTTTTCTCCCTCTTTTTTCCTTGGTGGTGTGGCCGGCCCTATTTCTCTCCTCTCCTCTTGTTGGCCGAAACTTACCTCTTGGTGGAGCTTTTGTTAGTGGCCGGATCAAGGAAGGAGAAGAAGGAGAGAAAGCAAGCCTCGTTTCTAGCATCCCTTGGAGCATGGTGGTGGTGGCCGAACCTCTTCATCCTAGAAGATGTTTTGATGGCCGAAACTTGCAAGGAAGAAGAAGGTGATTGGTGGTTTCTCATCTCGGAAGATCGTTGCCCACACAACGTCCGAGGTTAGAAGAGAAATACGGTAGAAGATCAAGAGGTTTTTCTAAAAGGTATAACTAGTAATTTTCTTTCCGCATCATACTAGTTATTTTTGGAAATAATACTTGATCCTGTCCGAATGCTGAACCAACGGACGCTGGGCACGTGGCGCTCCCCTGCTGCTGATGTGAATCTCCGACTAACTGCACGATGCTCCGGCGATCCTGCAACAAAACCGAGCCGGGGGGGGGGGGGGGTGTCCCGGCGACGGCCCTCCGACGCTCAAGTTAGGCGAAGGAATAAGAGAGTGGCTTAGAAAATGTAGATTTGCATACCTCCGGTTGAAGAAGTGGAGGCCTTATATAGACCTCTCGAAGGAGCCTGGGCACACCAATCGAGGCGATCACCTGCTCTCGACCATGCCTAGGTGTGGGCCTGTCAGGAGGGCATCCATAAGACCATACTGCTACTGTATCAACCTTTCCGTGACGTGATGGTGGGGCCTTTAATAGTGCTATCTTGCGTCAGGTCTAATCATCATGCCTCTGCTGACATGCCATATCCTGAGCCGAGCGAATAGGCCGCTCGGCTAACCACTGTTCCCTCGCCACGATTTCGGTCGATCGGACACCTCCGCTCGGCCATTCTGTCCTCGGCCGAGAGGACACCTCCGCTCGGCCACTCGGC
The DNA here is from genome assembly GCF_018446385.1 of Zingiber officinale. Classification (NCBI taxonomy): domain Eukaryota; kingdom Viridiplantae; phylum Streptophyta; class Magnoliopsida; order Zingiberales; family Zingiberaceae; genus Zingiber; species Zingiber officinale. The sequence continues at coordinate 90,370,194 of NC_055995.1, read as the reverse complement.
TCCGGTTCTCCTGCTTTGGCGTCGGAGACCCAACCCTTTGGCTGGGTAATCTCTGGTTCCGCTCGGACGGGACCCCATCTGTGGGTCCCCATTTTTACCGCCGGATCACTTGCCTCCCCTTCAAGTCTAGTCGAAGGAGGCAGTGAGTCCGACTGACTGGACTGTATGTCCGAGCGGGTGCTCGTCGCCTTTTGTTTTAAAAGTATTCCACAGGTCGCTCGGCGTGTGCGCCGAATTCAGCCGTTTGGCGCTCGCTCAGATGTGACTCATGCGGCCTGCCGTCGTTGCCGCCTGTCCGAATCCCCTCGGGAACGGCGGCAATCCATTCCATTAAGGCTGCGCGTGCGTGGTATGGTGCACATTAAATGCGCCAGATCGCTCAATGCCACGCGTCGACCATTGCGTGGCAGCATCATTACTTATGATGGGACGTCACCGTTTGAAATGGACGGCCCGATGGCGTCCTTGTTTCTCGTGACCTGGATCGGACGGTGGAGGCCAATCGACTTCGGCCGTATAAAGCCTTAGTCCTCCTCCTCTGCCGCACCTTTTCTCGTGCTTTGTCCTTCTGACTCTTCTACTGCTGCGGCCTCCGGCGATTCAGTTCCTGTTTCTCGGCGGCTACCATCTCACCGGTGATCTCTTCCGCCCGTCTCCTTCTCAGTGAGCCTTCTTTCTTCGCTTACTAGGTCTTCCCTACTCATTTTGCCCCTCTTTCGTTCCCATTCCTTCGATTTCTTGCTGTCCTTTTGTCTCTTCGAGATGGCGAGCTCTTCCGAACCCGCTGCCCAGGTTCACGGTCCGTGGTATATGAGTATGGAGAGTAGGTTCGATGAGGAGCGCGCCCGGCGCGTTGTTAGGACATACGGGATCCCGAACGACCATGAAATAGTTGTAGCCGGCCCGACCGATCGGCCCCATAACCCGCCGATCGTTACCATTTGTTTTTTTATGGACCAATTCCAGGGCGGCCTTAGTTTTCCTACCCATCCATTTATTTTGGAAGTTTGTAATTATTTCCACGTCCCGCTCGGCCAACTTGTGCCGAATTCCTTTAGGCTACTGAGGGGGGTGGTCGTCCTCTTTAGGCTGCACAGTATCCCACTTGACCCCAAAATATTCCACTACTTCTTCTACCCCAAATAATCCGAGTTGGGTACTTTTATTTTCCAAAGTAGAATAGGCTTCAAATTTTTTGAGAACATGCCGACCTCCAACAAGCACTGGAAGGAATTCATCTTCTATATACGACTTCCCGAGCGGCCAGCATTCCGAACCAAATGGCAGACTGCTGTGCCGACCCAGCCGGAGCTCGACAAATTCAGAAGCAATCCGGCCTACCTTCATGCGGCAAATTGCTTGTCCGGTCAGCGGTACAAGATCGACCAGTTGCTCCTCAAGGGGGTGTTGTACATTTTTGGATTATCTCCCGTTCGGGCCAATCTCCCCTACCGTATGGGTAAGGACTCTTTACTCCCTTCGCCTTTTTTGTCTAACTGATTTTAATTTCTTCCACTGCAGCTGAAGTCATGTGGCGCTCCAAGGCTACCGATCATCTGAAATTGAAGGCCGTGGAAATTGAGGCGGCTACCAAAAAAGAACTCGCCGAGCGGGGTCTCATCCCCAGCCGCCCGGCAGATGCAGGAGAGGGGGGGGCGCAGTCCACCCCTGAAACAGAAGTTGCCCCATCCGCTTCAACGGAGGTTGAGGAGGATCCTGTTTCCTCTGCTCCAGCCGGGCTGGGAGTCCCCCAGGCCGGGGATTCACCACTGGAAGTTTGGCGGAAACGTCGAAGAGACTCCAGCCTTCCGCCGACCCAAGAGGGCGAACCACAGGCGTCGATCGAGATCGCTTCTCCAGATCGCACGCCGTCGCAGATCAGGACCCCCGTGGCCTCGCCCACCGCACAGCCCTCTGGCTCTCCTCCACGGACTCGTCGTCGCTTACGACGGTTGGGCGAAACTTCAACCATAGGGGAGTCCTCGGGCCAGGCGACTGCGGCTGAAGAAGTGCCGGCCGGCCACCCGACCATCAAGACTACCCTTCGATTCCCATCGGAGGAATATTTATTGTCTGCCGATCGGCCATCGAGCCCCGTTCACGAAATAACCTTGACGGGTCCGCTCGCCAAACTTTTCGAGGACGCCCAGATTCGGGTGGCCCTCATGACGCCCAAGCAGCTCGGCGATAATCATATGCAGCAAGCCACTCAGGTAGGTTCATTTTTCTTCCTGTGCCATGCTACTGTTCTGTTCCTGATTTTATTATTTCCCTTATAGCATTGGGCTGAGCAAATCGCCACTAGCCATCGGCTGGCCGAGCTGGAGGATCTTATGGAAAACTCCAAGTCTCGGGGGGTCCATCGGCCGAGCGGGAGAAACAAGCCCGCGAGGCCGAACAGAAGAAGTCCGCCGACCTGGCTACAGAGGTGGCTCGACTTGAAGGCTTGGTGAAGAAGCGCGACGAAGACGTGAAGCGCGCCAGTAGCCGGAAGAAGCGGGCGATCGCTGATATGGACAAGATGAAAGTTGAAGTCCGAGCCCTAGATCAGCGATCTAAGGAGCTGGAAGCCCAACTAACTGTCGAACGGGATAGGCGCTCAGCTGAACGTACTAAAGCGGAGGTGGACCAGAAAGTTCTCCAAGACTCGCTAATTGCCTCCCGGGCGGCGCTCAGAAAATATAAGGAGGGAGAGCCGAGTCGCCTAGCAGCAGCGCGCCAAGAATACCTCCGCTGGGAGCGGTTCGGCGCAAAATTCGGTGGCAACGTCTCCTCAACTTTCGCCGAGGCGGTCAAGGTCACCATGGCGTACTTGAAGAAGGGGGGCACCTTCCTGCTGACCTGACCATTCCCTCTTCGGATCTGGCGGCTATGATTGACGATATCCCGGACGCTTTCTTCAACTTCGAAGACCCCGAGTGAAGAGTGTTCCTTTAACGACGGCTCTTGATCTTTAACGACGGAGCTCGTCGGCGCGGATATTTATAGCCGGTCGGCGCGGCTCTTGATCTTTAACGAAGGAGCTCGTCGGCGCGGATATTTATAGCCGGTCGGCGCGGCTCTCGATCTTTAACGACGGAGCTCGTCGGCGCGGATATTTATAGCCGGTCGGCGCGGCTCTCGATCTTTAACGACAAAGCTCGTCGGCGCGGATATTTATAGCGGTCGGTAGCGGCTCGATCTTCGACGGGCTCGTCGGTAGCGGATATTTATAGCGGTCGGGCGGCTCGATCTTTAACGATGGAACTCGTCGGTAGCGGATATTTATAGCCGGTCGGTGCGCTCTCGATCTTTAACGACGGCTCATCGGCGAGGATATTTATAGCCGGTCGGTCGCGGCTCTCGATCTTTAACGGCGAGCTCGTCGGTAGCGGATATTTATAGCGGTCGCGTGCGCTCTCGATCTTTCGCGCGGGCTCGTCGGTAGCGGATATTTATAGCCGGTCGGCGCGGCTCTCGATCTTTAACGACGGAGCTCGTCGGCGCGGATATTTATAGCCGGTCGGCGCGGCTCTTGATCTTTAACGACGGAGCTCGTCGGCGCATATATTTATAGCCGGTCGGCGCGGCTCTCGATCTTTAACGACGGAGCTCGTCGGGCTTTTAAGCCTAATTTGGACAACGTGTACCTAGCCGAACGGCACAGGGTCTTCGGAATTGAGCCTTTGGCTCGTACAATATACCTCCGGCTGAGCAGCTCGGGGCCTTCGTCGTCGAGCGCTTGGCTCGGATAATTTACCTCCGGCCGAGCGGCACGGGGCCTTCGGATACTATACCTCCGGCTGAGCAGCTCGGGGCCTTCGTCGTCGAGCGCTTGGCTCGGATAATTTACCTCCGGCCGAGCGGCACGGGGCCTTCGGATACTATACCTCCGGCTGAGCAGCTCGGGGCCTTCGTCGTCGAGCGCTTGGCTCGGATAATTTACCTCCGGCCGAGCGGCACAGGGCCTTCGGACACTATACCTCTGGCTGAGCAGCTCGGGGCCTTCGTCGTCGAGCGCTTGGCTCGGATAATTTACCTCCGGCCGAGCTGCCCGGGGCCTTCGATCTGAGCAGCTCGGGGCCTTCGTCGTCGAGCGCTTGGCTCGGATAATTTACCTCCGGCCGAGCTGCCCGGGGCCTTCGATCCTCGAGCGTGCTGCTCGATCAATATACCTCCGGCCGAACGGTCCGGGGCCTTCGATCCTCGAGCTTGCGGCTCGATCAATATACCTCCGTCCGAATGGTACGGGGCCTTCGTTCCTCGAGCCTGCGGCTCGATCAATATACCTCCGTCCGAATGGTACGGGGCCTTCGTTCTTGAGCATTTTGCATGAATAATTTACCTCCGGCCGAACGGCTCGGGGCCTTCGTTCCTCGAGCCTGCGGCTCGATCAATATACCTCCGTCCGAATGGTACGGGGCCTTCGTTCTTGAGCATTTTGCATGAATAATTTACCTCCGGCCGAACGGCTCGGGGCCTTCGTTCTTGAGCATTTTGCATGAATAATTTACCTCCGGCCGAACGGCTCGGGGCCTTCGTTTTCTCGTCGACGATGCCTTATATTTGTTCTCTTGATTTTTCATTTCTGCATTTCAAGTATTCAGTCGAGAAAAGTACACAGGATGATTTACATTGGCACACCTTTCACCCCGCCCGGTAAGGCTGGAGGTGGTTCGCGCTCCACGGCCTATCTAGCTGCCGACCGTCTTCATCCTCCAGATAATACGCGCTTGAGCGGAGCTTTTCGATGATTTTGAAGGGACCTGCCCACGGAGCTTCAAGCTTGCCGACGTCGCCGACCGGCTTGACTTTCTTCCAGACAAGATCGCCGACCTGGAATGATCTGGGAATGACGCGCGGTTGTAATTTTGCTTCATCCGTTGACGGTACACCATCAGCCGAACAGATGCCTTGGCTCGCTCCTCGTCAACCAAATCTAGCTCCATGTTCCTCCGCTCGGCGTTGCCTTCATCGTAACATTGGACCCGGACGGACTCGACGCCGACTTCAACCGGAATGACCGCTTCGCCGCCGTACACCAGATGAAAAGGTGTGACGCCCGTTCCTTCCTTAGGAGTCGTTCGGATGGCCCATAAAACGCCTGGCACTTCATACGGAGAATTTCCCGATTGGTCACTTCAGCTTGACCGTTGCTTTGGGGGTAAGCCACGGACGTGAAGTGTTGCTCGATGCCGTAGCTTTTGCACCAATCTTCTAGCACCTTCCCTGTGAATTGCCGCCCATTGTCGGAAACCAATCGGCGAGGGATACCGAACCTACAGATGATGTGTTGCCAGATGAATTTTTTGACCATCTGTTCGGTGATCCTGGCTAGTGGCTCGGCCTCCACCCACTTGGAAAAATAATCGACCGCCACCAGCCAAAATTTCCTCTGCCCGGTCGCCATCGGAAATGGACCCACAATATCCATTCCCCATTGATCAAACGGACATGAAACGGTCGATGCCTTCATCTCCTCTGCCGGTCGGTGGGAGAAGTTGTGATATTTCTGGCACGAAAGACATGCAGATACTGTCCGAGCGGCGTCTATTTGTAAGGTCGGCCAAAAGTACCCAGCTAGCAGGATCTTCTTAGCTAGTGATCGTCCGCCCGGATGCCCTCCGCACGATCCTTGATGTACCTCTTGGAGGATGTAAGCCGAGTCTTCCAAGCTCACGCATTTCAACAGCGGGCGAGAGAAAGCCTTCTTGTAGAGCTGATCGCCGATGAGTGTGAACCGACCGGCCCTCCTCCGGAGCAGCTGGGCTTCATCCCGATCGGCCGGTGTGGCGCCCGAGCGCAAGAACTCCATGATGGGTGTCCTCCAGTCGTCCGGAAACATGGGGCCTTCCATCCGGTCAACGTGTGCCACCAAAGCTACTTGTTCAACTGGCTTCGGGATAATGACCGGCATTATAGAACTTGCTAGTTTGGCCAACTCATCGGCTGCCTGGTTCTCCGTTCGGGGAATCTTCTGGATAAGAACCTCTCGGAAATTAGCTTTGAGTTTTTCAAAGGCCTTAGCGTAGAGTTTGAGCCGAGCGCTGTTGACTTCAAAGGTGCCAGAAAGTTGCTGAGCGGCCAACTGTGAATCCGAATAAAGTGTCACCCGACCGGCTCCCACATGCCGTGCTGCCTGCAAGCCGGCTATGAGGGCTTCATACTCTGCTTCATTGTTTTGTAGCCCTATAATCCAGCCGGACGGATAAGTGCATCTTCTCTTCTTCAGGGGATAGCAATAATATTCCAATCCCGCTTCCGAGCCGAGTGGACGATCCGTCCACAAATATCTTCCACATGGCTTCTGGCTCTGGCCTTTGCACTTCGGTGATAAAATCTGCCAAGGATTGTGCCTTGATTGCCGAACGGGGTTGGTATTGAATATCGAATTCGCTCAACTCTGTAGTCCATTTGATGAGCCGTTCGGACGCTTCTGGATTTAACAGTACCCTTCCCAGTGGACTGTTCATCCGGACAATGATGGTATGAGCCAAGAAATATGGTCGGAGGCACCGAGCGGCTAGAATCAGAGCAAAGGCCAACTTCTCGAGCCCGGTGTAACGAGATTCAGCATCTTTTAAAATGTGGCTCAGAAAATACACCGGCTGCTCTTCGCTGCTCGCCCTCACAAGTGCTGAGCCTACAGCATGCTCAGTTGAAGACAGATAAATATAAAGTGACTCACCCCCGATCGGCTTGGCAAGTACAGGCAGAGAATTAAGATATGTCTTCAATTCTCCGAACGCTCGGTCGCATTCTTCATCCCACTGGAACTTAGTAGCCTTGCGCAGGATCTTGAAGAATGGTAGGCTCCGGTCGGCGGTTTTGGAGATGAATCTGGACAAAGCAGTTATCCGACCGGTCAAACGCTGCACCTCCCTTGTATTTCTTGGGGGCGGCATATCTTGTAGAGCTTTCACCTTGCTGGGATTTGCTTCGATTCCCCGCTCGGTCACTATGTACCCCAAGAAACGCCCTCCTTTTGCTCCGAACAGGCACTTCTGGGGATTTAGCTTGACTCCATATTTGCGTAGCGTTCAGAAGGTTTCTTCCATGTCCTTGAAGAGATCGGCCGCTCGAACGGATTTGATAAGAATGTCGTCCACATAGACTTCCAGATTCCGCCCGATCTGCTCCCTGAACACTTTGTTCATCAAGCGTTGATAGGTGGCCCCGGCATTCTTCAATCCGAACGGCATCACATTATAGCAATATGTGTCGTCGGCCGTTACGAAGCTTACTTTTTCTTGATCTTCCCTGGTGAGCGGCACTTGATGATATCCCTGATGAGCGTCGAGCATACATATTAATTCGCAACCGGCCGTAGAGTCCACCAGCTGGTCTATCCAGGGCAGGGGATACAAATCTTTGGGGCATGCTTTGTTTAAGTCCCGAAAGTCGATGCAGACTCTCCACTTGTCGTCCGGCTTGGAGACTAATACTATGTTAGCCAGCCATCTCGGGAACTGCACCTCGCGTATATGGCCGGCCTCCAGAAGTTTCTCTACTTCTGCCCGGATAATGGCATTCTGCTCGGCACTGAAATCCCTTTTTCTCTCCTTCACTGGCCGAGCGTCCGGTCGGACATGTAACTCGTGCTTCGCTACGCTCGGCGAGATTCCGGGCAGCTCGTGTGTCGACCAGACGAAGACATCATGATTCCTTTGGAGGCATTGGATCAGTTCTTCTTTCTGTTTTTCCTCCAGATCGAACGCAATAAAGGTTGTGGCCTCCGATCGGGTGGGGTGAATCTGCACTTCCTCTTTTTCTTCATAAATTAAAGAGGGTGGCTTTTCAGTGATGGCGTTTACCTCGATCCGGGGCGCCTTCCGAGCGAAATAGACTTCTGCTCGGATCATCTCTATATAGCACCGCCGAGCTGCTAGCTGATCTCCCCGTACTTCTCCCACTTTGTCCTCCACGGGGAACTTGATCTTCTGATGGAAGGTTGAGACGATCGCCGTTGAGCGCCGGTCGTCCCAAAATTACGTTGTAGGGACGAGGAGAGTCGACCACCACGAAGTTTATTGTCCTTGTCCTCTGGCGACTCTTCTCCCATGAGGTAGCCAGTAGAATCTGCCGTGACCCATCAACTTGTTGCCGTAAACCCGTAGAGCGGCAGCGACTCGGCTCGATCAATTTGCGGCTGATCGAACGCTTTCTTGAAGTTGACCGAGCTCCCTGTGTCAACAAATACGCGGTGAATAGTGTAATTGGCTATTACCGCTTTGATGAGTAAGGCATCGTCGTGGGGTACTTCGACTCCTTCCAAGTCCCCTGGTCCGAAACTGATTTCCGGTCCATTCGCTCGCTCTTGGCTGCAGCCGATTGCATGAATCTGGAGTTGCCGGACGCTCGCCTTTCTAGCTCGGTTGGAGTCTCCTCCGGTCGGCCCACCAGCAATAACGTTGATCTCGCCTCGGGAAGTATTGCTTCTATTTTCCTCTTCCCGAGCAGACGGTCGGGACCGTTCTTTGGACGCTCCGATCAGGAGTCTGTTGCTGCTGTGGCCTATCAGCTCGCGTCCGATCGGCTTCATGTGTTCTCTGTCGCCTGCCGACTGAGGGCGACCGTCGTCCGGCATGCCGAGGCACAGGATGAGCCACGAAGGGAAGACTTCGACAATCCCTTGTGTTGTGCGTATTCGTCCGGTGGAAGGAGCAAAACATCGGGGTCCATTTCTTCTTTGGCTTGGGCCGAGCGGCAGCTACCTCTTGTACGTGTGGTCTGGCGTGGGGGGATCGGCTTGCTTCGGCCCTCGGTCCTCTGGGCGGCTGATGAGCGGCGCGCTGTTTCCGCTCAGCATGAGTAGGTGCCAGCTCAGTTGGAGTTTCCTTTTTCTGGGCGGCTTGTGCTTCCTCCACGTTGATGTATTCGTTGGCCCGGTGTAGCATGTGATTATAATCTCGGGGCGGCTTTCGGATGAGTGATCGGAAGAAGTCCCCATCCACCAGGCCTTGTGTGAAGGCATTCATCATGGTCTCCGATGTGGCCGTTGGAATATCCATCGCCACTTTGTTGAATCGCTGGATGTAAGCTCGGAGCGATTCACGGGCTTCTTGCTTGATGGCGAACAGACTAACGCTGGTTTTTTGATATCGCCAACTGCTTGCAAAGTGGTGGAGGAAGGCCGTTCGGAAGTCTTTGAAGCTGGTGATAGATCCGTCCGGCAGCCTCCGAAACCATCGTTGAGCCGATCCCGAGAGAGTGGTAAGAAAAACTCGGCATTTTACTCCATCTGTGTATTGATGGAGTGTAGCTGTGTTATCAAACTTACCCAGATGATCATCCGGGTCGGTTGTCCCATTATACTCGCCGATCGTTGGGGGCACGTAGTGCTTCGGCAGAGGATCTCGCAGAATAGCCTCTGAAAACTGGCGATTAATCCTCTCGGGTGATGCGTCCGCTCGGGGGGCTTTCCCCTTTCTATCATCTCGTCTAGGCATTTCATCCGAAGAAGATCCCCTATCTTTATGAGCTGGTACGGCCTCAGGGGTGCGGAATAGAGCCCGATGAAATGCAACGGTGGCTTGCGGTGCTTCTGCTCGGCCACCAGACGCAGACGTTGCTTGCTGCTCCGGCCGCTCGGCGGTTGCTTTCTGTTTTTGCTCCACAAGCTTGGCAGCCCTAATTTCGACCAGAGCGTCGAGTTCCTCCGTGGAAAGCGTCACCGTGTGTTGTCGTCCAGCCTCGTCCATTGTTCCCGTTCGGATGTAGGAGCGTTCCCACAGACGGCGCCAAATTGATCCTGTCCGAATGCTGAACCAAAGGACGCTGAGCACGTGGCGCTCCCCTGCTGCTGATGTGAATCTCCGACTAACTGCACGATGCTCCGGCGATCCTGCAACAAAATCGAGCCGGGGGGGGGTGTCCCGGCGACGGCCCTCCGACGCTCAAGTTAGGCGAAGGAATAAGAGAGTGGCTTAGAAAATGTAGATTTGCATACCTCCGGTTGAAGAAGTGGAGGCCTTATATAGACCTCTCGAAGGAGCCTGGGCACACCAATCGAGGCGATCACCTGCTCTCGACCATGCCTAGGTGTGGGTCTGTCAGGAGGGCATCCATAAGACCATACTGCTACTGTATCAACCTTTCCGTGACGTGATGGTGGGGCCTTTAATAGTGCCATCTTGCGTCAGGTCTAATCATCATGCCTCTGCTGACATACCATATCCTGAGCCGAGCGAATAGGCCGCTCGGCTAACCACTGTTCCCTCGCCACGATTCCGGCCGAGCAGACACCTCCGCTCGGCCATTATGTCCTCGGCCGAGCGGACACCTCCGCTCGGCCACTCGGCTCCGGTTCTCCTGCTTTGGCGTCGGAGACCCAACCCTTTGGCTGGGTAATCTCTGGTTCCGCTCGGACGGGACCCCATCTGTGGGTCCCCCATTTTTACCGCCGGATCACTTGCCTCCCCTTCAAGTCTAGTCGAAGGAGGCAGTGAGTCCGACTGACTGGACTGTATGTCCGAGCGGGTGCTCGTCGCCTTTTGTTTTAAAAGTATTCCACAGGTCGCTCGGCGTGTGCGCCGAATTCAGCCGTTCGGCGCTCGCTCAGATGTGACTCATGCGGCCTGCCGTCGTTGCCGCCTGTCCGAATCCCCTCGGGAACGGCGGCAATCCATTCCATTAAGGCTGCGCGTGCGTGGTATGGTGCACATTAAATGCGCCGGATCAATACTAAATACAAGAGGCATACGATTCTAGAGTTTCGAATTTGTTTTCGATATAGTGTTCTTTTGTTTTTTTTCCCTTGTGATTTGATTGTTCTTTTCGGTTAACCTAAAGTTATTTTAGGAAATTAAATATTATCTTTCCATAAAAGGTTTTGTCTAGTCGGTGGTGGTTGCTCCCATATCCAAGAAGGCCATGTGCCTCGCCACGTCAGTACTAGGAACCAATTATGGAAATTAATATTTAATGGAATTAATAACTTAAGGAGATTTGGGTCGAACATGTTAAGTTCCGCAGGAGATCCAAGTCAAAACCTAAAAGAACAAATAGATTAAGTTTTGGATCAAACGTGTTAAATTCCGCAGGCGATCCAAAATTTAATTTAAAAGAACACATGGTAGCTAGGAAAAGGTTCAGACCTTTGTACAAAATTTTTGTACAGTGGAACCTCTAGGTTTTCCGAGTAGCAACCAACAATTGGTATCAGAGCTAGGGTTTTGCCTCTGTGTATTTGGTATTAGTTTAATTATGCACATGTCATACATAATTTAGGCAGGATAATAGTAGGATGTGCTAACTTTGTGGATGCAGGATCCAACTATTATGGCTTATAGTTATTATGTGTGGGATTGGACCCTTGGACATGTCAAGGGCATTTTATTGTGTGTGCATGATTGTATTATAAAATACAGCAGGAGCTGTATTTAATTTTATTAGGATTTTATTTTTGATCTAGATACATGTACATTCCTTTTATGGAATATAGGATCAAAAATGTAAAATTCTATTTATGTCGCGGATCGAATCTTGCAAAGCGTGGAACCTTCTGAGGACTAGAGGCGCAGCGGAACTAGGAGCAAGATGGATGCGACAGCTAGACCCGGTGGCAGTGGCCAAATATGGCAGCAACTTGGGATGACAACACACGGAGGACAACTAGAGATAAAAGCCATAATAGTTAAAAATTAGATTTTCTATTTATTACTTTTATATTGTGATGTGTGTGCATGTTGGTTTACATATTTAGTAGGCTAGTATAGTTAAAATTCCTCATTTATAAATAACTAAGTGGGAGAGGGATTTTTAAGTAAATCCCATGGTCTCCATTACTGGTTTGTAAGTGATGCAAACAAGCTTGCGCGTTGGCTCTGAGTGCCTTCCTCCATAACGGATGAGCTTGTTTGTGGATCACTAGAACAGACTTCCATTTTTGGATGACTATAGGAAGTTAATTAAGAGCGTGTGATCTTCCCCAACGGAAGGGGCATAATCTTATTAATGGACTTAGTGTCAAGTAATGGTATACACTTAGACACATTTAATAGTATCCTCCCCATCGGAGTCACTGCTATTATTTGTGTGTCCAAATGATACCAACTATTAATTTTATTTGTCAAAAAGTTAGGTTGACAAGATAATAAAATTAATGGGTTAAAACCCTCCTTTTACAAATGTTGAATTTGTATACGTCCACACTAACGTGGCATGCAAAATTCACGGTGTTTGAGGTGTTGGTGAATTTAAATAATATTGTTTGAGGAATCAATATTTTTTAAATTCAAAAGTTTTTGACCAAATATTTGATCAAAGACAGATCAACTATTAATTTTATTCGTCATAAAGTAAAGTTGACAAGATAATAAAATTAATGGATAAAATCTCCTCTTTGATTTTGTATACGTCCACACTAACGTGGCATACAAAATTCATGGGGATTTTTATGGAGTTGATCTTGACCAAATATTTTTTGTGATTCTTAGGATTTAAATATTTGTCAATTCCCTAGTATTCATACTATACAAAAGACTTAGTAGTCCCAATTGTAATGATTGGAAATAGGACTTGGACATTAAGGTAGACTGTCTTCTAAGAACTAAGAACAATTTAGGTGTATTTAATTCATTAGTTGAAACATGTCTAGTGGTGTTATCTACCAGAACCTGGAGTGTAGATACAAGATGCCATTAATCATGTCTACAATTCATTGCAGGGTTCCAGGAAACCCGACAACTAAATGAAAATTAAAACACCGTCCACATGGGCACTACTGTAAAAATGGTAGCTGTTGCAGTGGGAGATGTTTATCTTTTGATAAGAATAAAACATGGATTTTTGAGTAATTGTCTTTACGCATCAAGTTTAGAAAGAACTAGTTTTTCAGTTTCTAAACTATTCAAAGAACTTGATATTCTGCCTCTTTTAATAACAAAGTTGTTATTAAGAAAAAGAGGGAAGTTATCTGTTTTGGTACGTTGGTTGACAATTTATAAATCCAATAACTCTCACGATGCAACAAATGGAAATTAGTAACACATCTTCTAACTTTAAGAGAAAGTAACCTTCGGAAATGAACCAATTATATCTTTGGCATCTAAGGCTAGGTTATATTAACTTGAGTATGATTCATTGGTAGCTGATGAACTTTTGGGTTCATTAGTAGTGGAAATCTTTCCAACCTGCGAGTCTTACTTGGAAGGAAAAATAACCAAGAAGCTTTCAAGTCTAAGGGGTATGGAGTCAAAGATATGTTGAAATTGGTTCATTCTGATTTGTGTGATCCTATGGCTATCCAGACAAGAGGTAGTATTGAATATTTCGTCTATTTTATAGACAACTATTCAAGATATAAATAAATTTACTTAATGTACCGCAAGACTAAGTACTTTGATTAGTTCAAAGAGTACTAGGCTGATGTGGAGAAATGACAAAGTAAAAAGACACTATGGTGAGATCATAGTGGCAAGTACCTCTTGGGAGAATTTAGGAGTCACTTATTAGAAGTAGGGATTCAATCCAAACTAACTGCACCTGGTACACCTCTACAGAATGGTGTAGTAGAAAGAAGGTATAGGACTCTTATGGAAATAAGTAGATTGATGATGAGTTATTTTACCAAATTCATTTTAAGGATATACTCTGGAATGAACATAGTACCTTCTAAAGTCAGAACTCTCTACTCATATAGAACTGCTGAATAGGCGTAAGCCTATTTCGAAGCATATTCGGATTCGGGTAGTCCAGCACATATGCAGAAGAGAGACAATGATAAGTTGGACAGGAATTCACTTGTTTGTGGGTTATCCTAGTGAAATGAAAGTAGGTTTATAGTCTTAAAAATCAGAAGGTTATTGTTAGCATCAATGACCGATTTTTAGAAAAGGACTATGTAATAAACCATGTGCCCATAAGAAAATTTGTTCTTAAGGAAATAATAAAAGACATGTCTAATCTAGTACCAACTGTACAAGATGAGATACCACAAGGAAACTACAACACGTATCACAAATGATACACAATTGCAGAAAGTGTCTTGTCGTAGTGGGAGGGTTGTTTGGCAACCTAAAAAGATTCATGTTTTGGGAGGGTTTTTGAACTCGATCCCTGAAGGACATGAACCTGATCTCCGGACATATGACGAAATACTCCAAGATAAAGATGCAACATCTTGGCAAAGAGTAATGAATAACAGAATTAGAATATATGTATTCTAATAAAATTTGGAAGCTTGTAGAACCACCAAATGGTGTAAAAGCCTTTGGGTGTAAAAAGGTCTATAATAGGAAAAGAGGGATAGAAAGGAAGGTAGTAACTTTCAAAGCAAGGCTTGATGAAAAAGGAAACTTTTTCACTGGTAGCCATGCTTAAGTCTATCCGGATTCTTTTATCTATTTGGCAAGTGGATGTCAAGACAACATTCCTTAATGGAAGTGTTGATGAAAGCATCCATATAAAGCAACCAGAAGGGTTCATTGCAAAGGGCTAAGAGCATCTAGTGTGCAAGCTCAATCAGTCTATGGACTGAGGCAAAGCTTCAAGGTCTTGGAACATCCGGTTTATCAAAGTAATCCAGACCTATGGATTTATTGAGTAAATGGATAAGTCTTGTGTATACAAAAGGTGTGATGGAAACGTGGTGGTATTTCTTGTACTATACGTAGATAACATTTTTGGTAGTTGGAAACAATATCAAAATGTTGTCAGAAGTAAGGGTATGGTTGTCCAAATAATTCGATATAAAGGACTTGGGAGAATGTATATATTTTTGAGATCAAAGTAATAAGGGATCGAAAGAAAAAAAAATATATTTTACTTATCCCAAGCATGATACATCGGAAAATCCTTGCTCATTTTAAGCATGCAAAACTCCTCGAAAGGTTTCTTACCTTTTAAGCATGGAGTGTCTTTATCTAAAGAGATGTCTCCGATGACATCAAAGGAGATTAAGGACATGTAGGCAGTTCTTTATGCTTCGGCAGTTAGACAACCTAATGTATGCTATACACGAGATCAGAAATCTATTTTGCCAAGGGCATAGTTAGCAGATATCAAAGTAACCCTAGACAAGGACATTGGACTGCAGTAAAGCATATATTAAAGTACCTTAGAGGCGCTAGAGATTATATGCTAGCTTACAAGGCAGTTAATTTGGTCCCTGTGGGTTACATGGATTTTGACTTCCAATCGGATAGGGACAATAATAAGTCGACCTCGGGGTTTTGTGTTTACTTTAGGAGGAAAAGTCATAACTATGGAAGAGTGATAAGCATAGGTGTTTTTCTGGACTCCACCATAGAAGCTGAGTATATGGCAAGCCTCTGAGGTAGCCATAAAAGCTGAATGACTTAATTACCTCAAGATAGACTTAGATATGATTTCTAGTTCATCCAAAGATTATTACAATTTATTGTAATAATAATGGTGCAGTAACAAACTCGAAGAAACCATGAGTCTATAAGGCAAGTAAACACAATAGAGCGCAAGTACTACCCAATATGAGAAATTGTATAACGAGGAGAAGTTGTTGCCGCCTAGATTGCATCAGATGGTAACCTAAGGTCCTTAAGACAAGAGCTTTTTAAAAGGCATGGGAATCAGATGTATGGCAGCAGATATGACAGCTTAGTCTTTTACTATAAGTGGGAGATTGTTAGAGTGTATACTAAAAGCCTAGCTTTTGGTATAAACATTTATAAGAATCACATTGGTCAAATGTCTACATTTATGATAAATGTAGTTGTTCAATTAATTTATATTGTAGATAACATGGTGTGTGGTGTCACACACAGAAGATCATGTTATCAGTACCTTATAAATTATAAACAGTAGCTCACGACCAAGATGGAAAGGAACAAACCATTGGAAGGTCGTAGTGTAATTAGCTATTAGTTTATCTTAACTATATAATTACACTAGTACACTTAGAGTGTATGAGTAGGACCATTTGAGGTCGTTCCTTTTGTACTGACTTTATGAAGGAACAAAGACCTCAGTTATTATGGAAGTGTGTGCTCTTAATCCTAATATAATAACAAGCACATATATTTAATATTTATTTCTTTAATTTATCAATGGGTGAGATTTAGTTCGATAAATCAATAAGCTCGATAAGTTGGGAAATGATATCACTTATAGTGTGTGTTGTTGATTATAGAAGGAAACTGTGTCCTAGTGATCTAGGTTGAGAATGTCCCCAAGAGGAGCTCATAAGGATTGTCATGTTAAACCCTGCAGGTGGACTTAGTCCGACATGACGATGAAGTTGAGTGGTACTACTCTTGGAGCTAGATATTAATTAAGTGAGTTGTCAGTAACTTACTTAATTAGTGGACATTTGTTATCTTAAACACAGGGAGACTAACACACTCATAATAAGAAGGAGCCCAAAATGTAATTTGGGATTGGTGCGGTAGTTCAATAATAGTTCTTTAGTGGAATGAATTATTATTGATGAAATTAAGTTGTGTGGGCGAACACGGGATGCTTAATTTCATCGGGAGACCAAAACCAATTCCTCCTCTCGGTCCCTATCGTAGCCTCTAGTATATAGAGATTTATACCCACCACATACCCACCTTCTTACCCATCCAATGGGGTCGGCCAAGCTAGCTTGGAACCCAAGCTAGGGCCGGCCAAGACCAAGTGGATGAGCCATGTAGGTGGCCGGCCAAAGCTTGGGTCCCAAGCTTAGGTGGCCGGTCACTAGAATATTTAAAAGGATTTTTATTAAAATTATTTCTTATGTGGATATCATGATTTTAAAAGAGAGTTTAAAAATTAAAAATTTCCTTTTATAGCTTTCTACAAAAGATTAAGAGAAGAGATTAATCTCTTTCCTTATTTGTAGTTTAAAAGGATGGTTTTAATTTTTGGTAAAAACTTTCCTTATTTGTAAATCATCTACATGTTTAAAAAAGAGTTTAAAATTTGAAATCTTTCCTTATTTGTTGATTAAAGAAGGATTTTAAATTTTAAGAAAACTTTCCTTTTTAACCATGTTCATGATTTAAAAGAAAGTTTAAAAATTAATAATTCTCTTTTATTAGTTTCTACAAAAGATTGAGAAAAGATTTGATATCTTTCCTTATTTGTAGATTAAAAGAGATTTTAATTTTTAGAGATAACTTTATTTTTATCCACATGTTTAAAAGAAAGATTTTAATTTATTAAATTTCCTTTTTATAAACCAATCATGAAGGGATTAAATTATTGGAGAAATTTTATAAATTTTTGGAGACAAATTAGGAAGTTTTAATTAATTAAAACTCTCCTTGTTTGTAGTTTTGGTGTGGCCGGCCAAATAAAATTGAGAAAGAAAATTGTTTTTAAAAAAATAATTTTTCTTTTTCAATGGAAAAAAGAATTAAGGAAATTTTTATTAAATTTTCCTTATTCGCCAGGATCAAGGATTATAAAAGAGGGGGTAGAGGAGGCTTCAAAGCTAACGACTCTATTCTATTTTTCTCCCTCTTTTTTCCTTGGTGGTGTGGCCGGCCCTATTTCTCTCCTCTCCTCTTGTTGGCCGAAACTTACCTCTTGGTGGAGCTTTTGTTAGTGGCCGGATCAAGGAAGGAGAAGAAGGAGAGAAAGCAAGCCTCGTTTCTAGCATCCCTTGGAGCATGGTGGTGGTGGCCGAACCTCTTCATCCTAGAAGATGTTTTGATGGCCGAAACTTGCAAGGAAGAAGAAGGTGATTGGTGGTTTCTCATCTCGGAAGATCATTGCCCACACAACGTCCGAGGTTAGAAGAGGAATACGGTAGAAGATCAAGAGGTTTTTCTAAAAGGTATAACTAGTATTTTTCTTTCCGCATCATACTAGTTATTTTTGGAAATAATACTAAATACAAGAGGCATACGATTCTAGAGTTTCGAATTTGTTTTCGATATAGTGTTCTTTTGTTTTTTTTCCCTTGTGATTTGATTGTTCTTTTCGGTTAACCTAAAGTTATTTTAGGAAATTAAATATTATCTTTCCATAAAAGGTTTTGTCTAGTCGGTGGTGGTTGCTCCCATATCCAAGAAGGTCATGTGCCTCGCCACGTCAGTACTGGGAACCAATTATGGAAATTAATATTTAATGGAATTAATAACTTAAGGATATTTGGGTCGAACATGTTAAGTTCCGCAGGAGATCCAAGTCAAAACCTAAAAGAACAAATAGATTAAGTTTTGGATTAAACGTGTTAAGTTCCGCAGGCGATCCAAAATTTAATTTAAAAGAACACATGGTAGCTAGGAAAAGGTTCAGACCTTTGTACAAAATTTTTGTACAGTGGAACCTCTAGGTTTTCCGAGTAGCAACCAACAAGATGGTTGCTGCCGGAAGAAGACTCCCCCACCAGATTACCTCAACAATCAAACGTCTCTGGCGAGCAAGGGAAAAGAAGAATCGGTCACACAACATCTCAACAACCCACAGAGTACGATGCCTTACCTCCAAGATCCGGCTAGGGCACAGCGCCACAAGAGGAAGAGGAGGAATCGAGGAAAGGTTCGGCACTGAGGTTTGCGGGAAATCAAAGAAAAACAAGATAGCTCATCCTTGAAGCTCCAGGAATAAATCTACACCGGCGGTGCCGAGGAAAGAAGAAAAGGTCCAGCGAGATCCGAAGACTTCCTCCTCAAGTGACACTGTCGATCACCGAAGGTCGAAGCTCCGTTCCGTCGTCTTCGAGTCGTCCGCGAGAGAGAGCGCGTCAAGCAGAGGGGAGATCTGGGAAGAGAGGAATCGGGCACGCAGAGCAGAAGTCGGGCTCGGGATTAAAAGGATTGGCGTCTTTGACCCACTAAAAATCAAGAAGCGTTGTCATATACACTAAAAAAAATGGTAATAGACAACGCTTTTCAAGAAGCATTGTCTTTGACCCACAAAAATCACTAATAGACAATGTTTTTTAAAAAAGCATTGTCTATTAGTAAGAACATAAAGAAATAGACAACGTTTTTCACTAAAAGCGTTGTAAAAGGAAAAAAGACAATGCTTTTTAAAAAAAGCGTTGTCTTTTAAGTGTTGTAAAATCCTAATTTTCTTGTAGTGTGTAGGAAGCCTTATGTATGCAATATTGTGTACGAGACCTGATATCTGTTTTATCGTGGGCATGGTTAGCAGATATCAGAGTAACCCTGGACAAGGGCATTGGACTGCGGTAAAGCATATATTAAAGTACCTGAGAAGGACTAGAGATTATATGATAGTTTACCAAGCAGACGATTTGCTCCCTGTGGGTTACACGGATTCGAATTTCCAATCAGATAGGGACAATAGTAAGTCAACATCAGGCTATGTGTTTACTCTAGGAGGTGGAGCCATTGCATGGAGGAGTGTTAAGCAGAAATGCGTCTCGGACTCAACCATGGAAGCTGAATATGTTGCAGCCTCTGAGGCAGCAAAAGAAGCTGTATGGCTCAGGAACTTTCTAATGGACTTAGATGTGATTCCTGGTTTGCCCGAGATCATCACAATTTATTGTGATAATAGCGGTACAGCTGCAAACTCGAAGGAACCACGAGCCCATAAAGCAAGTAAACATATAGAGCGCAAGTACCACCTGATACGAGACATCGTCAAGCGAGGAGAAGTTATCGTCGCCAAGATTGCATCAGAAGATAACCTGGCAGATCCTTTCACAAAGGCCCTTCCGGCGAAATCTTTTGATCAGCATGTGGAGGGGATGGGAATCAGATGTAAGGCAACAGATATGGCAACTTATACTTTTAGTATAAGTGGGAGGTCGTTAGAGTGTATACTAAAAGTCTAGATTTTGTAAACATTTATTTGTTGAAATAAAAGAATCACATTGGTTAATTTCTGTATTTATTTGTTAAATGTAATTGTTCAATTAATTTATATAGTAGATAACATGGAGTGTGGTGTCACACTCAGAAGATAATGTTGTCGACTCTCTATAAATTATAAACAGTTGCTCATGACTAAGATGGAAAGGTCATCAGTATAGTCGTAGTGTAATTAAGTATTAGTTTATCTTGACTAATAAATTACACTGATACACTTTAAGTGTATTGAGTAGGATCATTTAGGTAAGTTCTTTTTGTACTGACTTAGTAAAAGAACTAAACTTTAGTTATTATGGAAGTGTGTACTCTTAATCCTAATATAATAACAAGCACATATATTTAATATTTATTTCTTTGACTTATCAAAGGGTGAGGTTTAGCTCGATAAATCAATATGCCCGATAAGTTGGGAAATGATATTACTTATAGTGTGTGTTGTTGATTATAGAAGGAATCTGTGTCCTAGTTATCTAGGTTGAGAATGTCCCCAAGAGGAGCTCATAAGGATTGCCATGTTAAACCCTGCAGGTGGACCTAGTCCAACATGACAATAAAGTTGAGTGGTACTACTCTTGGAGCTAGATATTAATTAAGTGAGTTGTCAGTAACTTACTTAATTAGTGGGCATTCGTAATCTTAAACACAGGGAGACTAACACACTCATGATAAGAAGGAGCCCATAATGTAATTTGGGATTGGTGCGGTAGTGCGGTAATAACTCTCTAGTGGAATGAGTTATTATCGATGAACTTGAGTTGTGTATTCAGGGCGAACACGGGATACTCAAGCTCATCGGAAGGCCAAAACCAATTTCTCCTCTAGGTCCCTATCGTAGCCTCATTATAGCCTCAAGTCCATCCAAATGTAAGGCTCTTCTTGGTGTCCAAGAAGGGGGCCGAACCATTGCTTGGTGACCAAGCAATGGCCGGCCATATCCTCTTATAGGGGTCGGCCCTATAGCTTGGTGACCAAGCTTGTAGGGGCTGGCCAACATTAATTCAAATAGGAGGGTTGTTTTGAATTTTTAAAATATTCTCTTTGTAGAAAACTATAAGTTTTAAAAGAGAGATTTTAATTTTTAAAACTTTCCTTATTTGAATTAGGCCACATGTTTTAATATAGAGTTTTAAAAGTTTTAAAACTTTCCTTTTTTAACCATCCTCATGGTTTAAAATAAAAAGGGAGATAAGTTTTAAAATTAAAATTTTCTATCATCATGTTAAAAAAGGAAATTTTATAAGAGAGTTTTTAAATTTTAAAACATGGTTTTAATTTTTTGAAACTTTCTTTTTTTAACTCCTACTTTAGGAAAGAGAGCTTGTAAAATTTTATAAGGGTTTTTCTTGTAAAATTTTATAAAAATAAAATTCCTTTTTTCCCTTGATGAGGTGGCCGGCCACCTTGCTTAGTGCCCAAGCAAGTGGCTAGCCATATTAAAAATAATAAAATCATCACAAATTCAAAATTGGTGATTGATTCAATCAAGAGGAAAGAAAAGGAAAAATTAAACGGGAAAAGGAAAAACTCTTGGATGATTTTATTTTTTGTAAAAAGTTTTTCCTTATTTTCCTTGGGCAAGTAATATAAAAGAATGGGTGAGGGGGCTTCATGAGACACAACTCTTATTCTTTTGCTTGGGTGATCTCTGGTGGCCGACCCTCTCCTTTCTCCCTTTCCCTTTGCTTTCTTCTCCTTGGTGGTGGTGGTGGCTGAATTCTAGAGGAAGAGGAAGGACTCTTTTGAGTGGTGTTCATCTTGGAGGATCGTCGCCCACACGACGTCCAAGGCGAGGCGAGGATTACGACAGAAGATCTTGAGGTCATTAGCTTACAAAGAGAAGGCATAACTAGTATTTTTCTTCCGCATCATACTAGTTGTTTTTCTTTGTATGAATTCTAAATACAAGAGGCAATTAGATCTAGTTTAATCAAATTTATTTTTCGATTTTGTGTTTTCTTCTTTTTCGAATTTGTGATTCGATTGTTCTTTTTGGTTAACCTAGAGTTATTTAAGGAAATAAATATTAGCTTTCCTTAAAACTCTTTGCCTAGGCGGTGGTGGTTGCTCCCATATCCAAGAAGGCCATGTGCCTCGCCATGCAGTCCTGGAAGCCAATTTTGGAAATTAATATTTATGCAATTAATAACTTAGGTAGATTTGAATCAATAGTGTTAAGTTCCGCTTGCGATTCAAATCTAAACCATTAAGAACAGATAAGTTAAATTTGGAATCAATGATGTTAAGTTCCGTCTGTAATTCCTTATTTAACTTCTAAAGAACACAATAGATTATTTAAGGAAAGGTTTGACACTTGTACAAAAAATTTTGTACAGTGGAACCGGTACGTTTTCCTAGGATTAACCAACAGAAACAAGCCTCCTTTCTCTCCTTTTCTCCAAGCTAGATCCGGCCACTTCTATGTCTCTAAGAGGTGATGAAGTCTCGGCCACAAGAAGGAGAAGAGAGAAGGGGAAGGGGAAACTCTAGGGGGCGGCCACACCTAGGAAGAAAAGAGAGGAAGAAAAAGAATAGAGACTTTTTTTATAATCCTTGGTCTTGGCAAATAAGGAAATTTAAATAAAAACTTCCTTAATTCCTTTGCCATGAAAAAGAAAAATTAATTAATTAAAAATCAATTTTCTTTTTCCAACTTATTTGGCCGGCCACTTTCTCCCCAAAACAAGGAAAGTTTTAATTTAAAATAAGAATTAAAACTTCCTAATTTGTTTCCGGAAATTTATAAAAATTTCTACAATAATTTTTATCCCTTCATGATTGGTTAATAAAAAAGAAATTTTATAAATTAAAATCTTTCTTTTAAACATGAGGATAATTTGCAAAAAGGAAAGTTATCTCTAAAAATTAAAATCTCCTTTCAATCTACAAATAAGGAAATATATTAAATCTTTTCTTAATCTTTTGTAGAAACTAATAAAAGAGAATTTTTAATTTTTAAACTTTCTTTTAAATCATGAACATGATTAAATGGAAAGGATTTACCAAAATTAAAATCAACCTTTTAATCTACAAATAAGGAAAGAGATTTAGCTCTTCTCTTAATCTTTTATAGAATCTTATAAAAGGAAAGATTTAAAATTTTAAACTCTCTTTTAAATCATGTTATCCACATAAGAAAAAATTTTAAAATTAAAATTCCTTTTTATTTTAATAGGGTCGGCCACTAAGCTTGAGTTCAAGCTAGGGCCGACCACATGAATTTACCCATGAACCAAGCCATGGCCGGCCCTAGCTTGGTCTCCTAGCTAGCTTGGCCGACCCCTATAGGATGGGTAAGAAGGTGGGTATAGGTGGGTATAATACTCTATAATTAAGAGGCTACGATAGGGACCGAGAGGAGGAATTGGTTTTAGTCTCCCGATAAAATTAAGCATCCAGTGTTCGCCCCGAACACACAACTTAATTTTATCAATAATAATTCATTCCACTAGAGAACTATTATTGAACTACAACACCAATCCCAAATTATATTTTTGGGCTCCTTCTTATTATGAGTGTGTTAATCTCCCTGTGTTTAAGATGTCGAATGTCCACTAATTAAGTGAGTTACTGACAACTCATTTAATTAATATCTTAGTCCAAGAGTTGTACCACTCAACCTTATCGTCATATTGGACTAAGTCCACTTGCAGGGTTTAACATGACAATCCTTATGAGCTCCTCTTGGGGACATTATCAACCTAAATCACTAGGACACAGTTTCCTTCTATAATCAACAACACACACTATAAGTGATATCATTTCCCAACTTATCGGGCTTATTGATTTATCGAACTAAATCTCACCCATTGATAAATTAAAGAAATAAATATCAAATATATGTGCTTGTTATTATATTAGGATTAAGAGCACACACTTTCATAATAACTGAGGTCCTTGTTCCTTTATAAAGTCAGTATAAAAGAAACGACCTCTGATGGTCCTACTCAATACACTCTAAGTGTACTAGTGTAATTATATAGTTAAGATAAACTAATACCTAATTACACTACGACCTTCCAATGGTTTGTTCCTTTCCATCTTGGTCATGAGCTATTGTTTATAATTTATAATGTACTGATAACATGATCCTCTGTGTGTGACACCACACACCATGTTATCTACAATATAAATTAATTGAACAACTATATTTATCATAAATGTAGACATTTGACCAATGTGATTCTTATTTCTAGATAAATATTTATACCAAAAGCTAGACTTTTAGTATACATCCTAACAACCAACACCTCAAAGCACCGTGAATATTGCATGTCACGTTAGTGTGGACGTATACAAATTCAACATTTGTAAGAGGAGGGTGTAACCCATTAATTTTATTATCTTGTCATCCTAACTTTATGACAAATAAAATTAATAGTTGGTTTTCCTTTGGTCACACAAAACAATAGCAGTGACTCCGTTGGGGAGGATACTATTGAATACATCTAAGTGTATACCATTACTTGATACTTAGTCCATTAAATAGGATTGTGCCCCTTCAATTGGAGAAGATCACACGCACCTAAATAATTTCCTATAACCATCCATAAAGGAAGTTTGATCTAGTGATCCGCAACAAACCCATCCGTTGTGGAGGGAGGCACTCAGAGCCAACACGCAAGCTTGTTGCATCACTTAGAAACCAGTAATGGAGACCGTGGAATTTATTAAAATCTCTCTCCCACTTAGTTATTTAAAAATGAGAATTTTAACCTATGCTAGCATACATCACATGCATATAAACATTACAGTAAATAAAAGTAATAAATTTGGAAATTAATTTTCCAACTATTATGGCTTTTTCCATCACTGTCTTCAGTATGCTCCAACCCTAGCTGCTGCCATCTTTAGCCACCACCATCGGGTTGAGTTGTCGCATCTATCTTGCTTCTTATTCCACTGCACCTCTAGTCCTCCAATAGCACCATGCCTCGCAAAGATACGATCCGCAACAAATATAAAATTTTACATATATCAATCCTATATTCCATAAAGGAATGTACATGTATTCTAGATCGAACAAAAAATAAAATTCTAAAAATAATACAGCTCCTGCTGTATTTGATACATACAATCATGCACACAAAAATAATGCCCTTGACATGTCCAAGGGTCCAATCACACACAATATCTATATGCCATAATAGTTGGAGTCTGCAACCATAAAGTTAGCACATTCTACTATTATCCTACCTAAATTATGTATGACATGTGCATAATTAATTTGAAAACCAAAACACACAGAGGCAAACCCTCGCTCTGATACTAATTGTTGGTTAGTTCTAGGAAAATCGTACCGGTTCCACTGTACAAAAATTTTGTACAAGTGTCGAACCTTTCCTTAAATAACATATTGTGTTCTTTAGAAGTTAAATTAGGAATCACAGACGGAACTTAACATCATTGATTCCAAATTTAACTTATCTGTTCTTGATGGTTTAGATTTGGATCGCAAGCGGAACTTAACACTATTGATCCAAATTCACCTATGTTATTAATTCCATTAAATATTAATTTCCAAAATTAGCTTCCAGGACTGCATGGCGAGGCACATGACCTTCTTGGATATGGGAGCAACCACCACCGCCTAGACAAAGCCTTTTAAGGAAAGCTAATATTTAATTTCCTTAAATAACTCTAGGTTAACCAAAAAGAACAATCGAATCAAAAATTTGAAAAATAAAGAAAACACAAACTCGAAAAATAAATTCGAAAAACTAGATCTAATGCCTCTTGTGTTTGGAATTCTTACAAAGAGAAATAACTAGCATGATGCGGAAAATAATTGCTAATTATACCTTCTCTTTGTATGCTAATGACCTCGAGATCTTCTGCCGTATTCCTCGCCTCGCCTTGGACGTCGTGTGGGCGACGATCCTCCAAGATGAACACCAATGTTTGGTGATTGATTCAATCAAGAAAAAAGAAAAGGGAAAAGGAAAAAAACAAGAGGAAGATTTTAACTTTTGTAAAATGTCTTTCCTTATTTGCCTTGGGCAAATAATATAAAAGAAGGGGTGATGAGGCTTCATGAGAAAACAATTCTTATTCTCTTGCTTGGAGATCTTGGTGTGGCCGACCCTCCCTCTCCCCTCTTCTTTTCCCTTTTGCTCTCTTCTCCTTGGTGGTGGTGGTGGCTGGTTTTTAAAGGAAGAGGAAGAAGTCTTTGGGTGGTGTTCATCTTGGAGGATCGTCGCCCACACGACATCCAAGGCGAGGCGAGGAATACGGCAGAAGATCTCGAGGTCATTAGCATACAAAGAGAAGGTATAACTAGTATTTTTCTTCCGCATCATACTAGTTATTTTTCTATGTAAGAATTCTAAACACAAGAGGCATTAGATCTAGTTTTTCGAATTTATTTTTCGAGTTTGTGTTTTCTTTATTTTTCAAATTTTTGATTCGATTGTTCCTTTTGGTTAACCTAGAGTTATTTAAGGAAATTAAATATTAGCTTTCCTTAAAAGGCTTTGTCTAGGCGGTGGTGGTTGCTCCCATATCCAAGAAGGTCATGTGCCTTGCCATACAGTCCTGGAAGCTAATTTTGGAAATTAATATTTAATGGAATTAATAACATAGGTGGATTTGGATCAATAGTGTTAAGTTCTGCTTGCGATCCAAATCTAAACCATCAAGAACAGATAAGTTAAATTTGGAATCAATGATGTTAATTTCCGTCTGCGATTACTAATTTAACTTCTAAAGAACACAATAGGTTATTTAAGGAAAGGTTCGACACTTGCACAAAATTTTGTACAGTGGAACCGTACAATTTTCCTAGGACTAACCAACAATTAAATTAATTGAACAATTACATTTAACAAATAAATATAGACATTTGACCAATGTGATTCTTTTATTTCAAAAATAGATGTTTACAAAAGCTAGGCTTTTAGTATACACTCTAACAAAAGTATCATGGATCGTTATATGATTGTCATATACTTTCTCATGTGACTATTAGTATAACTATCAGTCCTTGGACCTGAAGTCACCATGCTTCCCTACATAAGGAGTTGCATACTTTGGCTTCGTCAAACGTCACCCGTAAATGGGTGGACTATAAAGGCGACTACTGGGTATGTAACAAATTATGTGGAGGGATGTGAGTGATGTAGATGGGATCTATCCCTCTTATATGACGGGAGTGATATCATGATTCTTGATAGAGTGAGACCACTAAGTGCATGGCCATGCCCAAATGAGTCAATATGAGACATTGAGCTCATTTGATTAGAGTGACTCTACTTGGAGTTCAAGACATAAATTGATTAGAGGATGACACGGTCTATGCCTCAATTGATCAATTTAGATGTCGAGGATAGAAGGACATTGTCACATATTGTGAGAGTCACATTAGTAGTCACAATAGTGATATTGGATCTCAATATTCTTGTAACTTGGGTAGTAATGATGTGTTGCTAGATACTGCAGATTGCTTATGTTTCTAAATGGGTTTAGGAGCATTGTCAACGTTACAAGAACCTATAGGGTCACACACAAAGGACAGTTAGATGGAAATTAGGTTCATATGATGGACCAAGAGGATTAGGTTCATGTGATGAACCAAATTGGATTAAGAGTAATCCAAATTAGACTAATTGGGTTGGACTCAATTTGATTCATGTGTCGAATGAGTCTAATTTAGACTATGATTCATTGAGTAAATTTAAACCAATGAATAAAGATTCATTAAATTAAATTGATTTGAATCAAAGGTTAGATTTGATCAACCATGGGAGATAAGAGGTCAAGTTTGACTTGACTTGAGAGGGAAGATGAAGGGTCAAGTTTGACTTGACCAAATGCCACTTCATTGTGACTTGGCATGGGCCGACCAATGATGATGTTCCACATCATCAAGGTTACATCATTGTGTGCCACATCATGAGGAAGAACAAGAGACATGACTCTTGATATTACATGGAGGTATAAAACATGTAATAAGTGGCCGACCAAAATTAAGTGAAGAATCAAGGCAATTCAAGGCTTCTTCTTCCTCCTCTCTTCTTCTTCTCTCCCTCTCCTCCATTACCGAAACCTCTCAAGAGTGCTAGCACACTCTAAGTGGTTTTCTCCACCTTTTGTCTGTGTGGATATGTATAGAGGAGTGTACACTTGACACTCTACGATATCCGACAACTATTTGGACGAGCGGGATTAGCGAAGGGCTTCGCTACAAGGGTAATCTTCCTTTTCATGTAGATCTAAGGTAGATATAGTGTAGACAAACATGTACATGAATAATTTTTATTTATCTTCGTACGGATCTGTGGCTAGCTTCGAGGTTTCCGCAACGCAAAAAGCGGTTTTTGCGGCTCGAAATTGCTAACAGTGGTATCAGAGCTACGTGCGAAGCTTGTACATGTTTGTATTTATTTTTATGAAAAGGTTTCAGATCTGTAAGTTTCTGTAATTTTTCTACTTTTATGGATTTTGTGAGTATTTTTCTTGTAGAGGCGAAGCAACAAGTGCTTGGACACTTGTAGGCTTCAAATACCGAGAAAAACCTTCCGAAACGGCAAGGTCTCGCCCAAACAAAATTAGTTTTTTTGGGACAGAGACTTAAGACGCTGTTAGATCAGTTTGGGACACTCACAATATTTATTTCGTGAGAAGGGGCGCTGCCCCTAACCCCGCAAGGAGCATTGTCTCGCGATCGCGCCCGAAAATCACTAAACGGGACCGCTAGGAAGTTGTGACTCATAAAATTGATAAAACAATAGTAAAATTATAGAAATTTATGTAAAATACATAATTTAGAATTATGTATGATATTGTGATGATCATGGCCCAAAAACCCCAATGCAATTGGTTAAAATTGTGTTGTAATTCATAATATGGCCTGCGCGCCATTTTTGTATTGTGTATGTTGTATATGATATGCGACCTGCGCGTCGTGCCTCCCTTATTGTGTTCCTGTTGTAAATAGATTTTAGACTCAAATGTAACTCGAGTTTAATATTTGTAATGTACAAAATGAAGCGGTGGAAGGTCCACTCAAGAAGGAGTTACGAGGAGGGTACTGTCAACACATGGCGGTCAAAAGGAAGCGCTTGAAGAAGACGTTGACCCTAGGTTGACCATCCGATCTTTTCATTGGATTGAGAAGATCGTAATAGGGTCATGACCTCATCACAATTTAATTAATCAGTATATATGTATATATATATATATCATTGCTTGTGTGTATGTGATGCATGCTAATGTAGGGTAATTAGTGCCTTAATGCGTATATGATACACATTCATGATTAGATTAGATCTTAATCAAGTCAACTCGAAATGCCTACCAAGTTTTGATACTCATCACTACCTCGATCATTTGTTGTTGTTGAATCTACCAAAACAGAGCAACACATATTATCTTGGTAGGGTGCGGAGGGACAATATTGGTCCTGTCTATCAAAGCTTGGGTGAGAACAAACTCAATTAGATTGAGTATAACTAGTTAACTCAATTGGATCGGGTAAAACTATAGGCATTTTCTAATGGTTGGGAAGATAGGATAAAGATCACATTTATCTTGATCCTATAAACAAGAGTTGCATAGAGATGTAATTGATAATTAGTTATCTACCGATCATACTAAGTCTTGGGCGATTTAGCCAAAGCTAACTCAAGGCGTAGTATGATGTGGATCTTGTCCCGCGTGAATTATAGCTAATTGGTATGAATCTAATAGTGTAGTTTGACCACATCCATGACTTGATTCTACAAAAGCCCTATAATTCAGTGGGAGCAACATTTAGTTAAAGGCCTAATTAAATGATTAGTGGAATATGATATTTACTTCTGCTTTATTTATGTTGTAGATTGTCATGTCGACGAACACGAACATTTTCTCCCTGCGTTCTGTCCTTGACAAGGACAAGCTCAATGGAGCTAATTTCATGGACTGGTATAGAAATCTGAGAATCGTTCTTACACAAGGAAGAAAACTATATGTCCTGGAGCAGCCCATTCCGGAGGCACCTCCTGCCACTGCCACGCGAGCCGACCGAGATGCTTATAAGAAACATCAAGATGATGTATTAGATGTGTCATGCCTCATGCTTGCAACCATGAACTCTGAGCTTCAGAAGCAACACGAGTTGATGACTGCTTATGATATGGTTGAACATCTTCGTCAACTATATCAAGGACAAGCAAGGCACGAGAGATTCGAGATCTCTAAGGCACTGTTTCAGTGCAAGATGCAAGATGGGACCCCCGTAGGTCCATATGTACTCAAGATGATTGGGTACATAGAGAACCTACAGAGGTTGGGATTCCCACTTGGCCAAGAACTGGCCACTGACTTGATCTTGCAATCCTTGCCAGAAAGTTATAGTTAATTTGTCATAAATTACAACATGAATGAAATTGATAAGCCACTGCCTGAGCTGCTAAGCATGTTGTGAACTACTGAGCTCAACCTTAAGAAGGTAAAGCCCAACACCATTTTGATGGTGCAAAAGCATAAAGGCAAGGGCAAGCCTAAAGGTAAGGGAAAGTCCCAAGCCAAGAGCAAAGGCAAGGTAATGAAACCTAAAGGAGGAGTTGCCAAGGATGTCACTTGCTTCCATTACGGTCAGACCGGGAACTGGAAGAGGAACTGCAAAGGATACCTGGAAGATCTTAATAAGAAGAGAAATGAGATTTCTACTTCAGGTATATATTTTATAGAAGTCAATCTCTCTATTTCTTCATGTTGAGTATTAGATACCGGATATGCTTCTCACATTTGTACTAATGTACAGACGCTGAGAAATAGCAGGACATTGACGAAGGGCGAGGTGACCTACGAGTAGGCAATGGAGCACGAGTTGCTGCTGTTGCTATAGGAACTTACTTTCTATCTCTGCCCTCTGGGCTTGTACTAGAATTAGATGAATGTTGTTATGTGCCTTCTCTCACAAAGAACATCATTTCAGTTTCTTATTTAGACAAGAAAGGCTTTTCTTTTATAATAAAGAACAAATGTTGTTCCATTTATTTGAAAGATATGTTCTATTGTAGTGCACCTCTGATGAACAGACTCTACATTCTAGACTTAGAGAACTTCATCTATAACATAAGTACCAAAAGGTTCAAGTCAAATGAAATGAACCGAACCTATCTCTGGCATTGTCTCTTAGGTCATATAAATGAGAATCGCTTATCCCAGCTCCATAAAGATGGTTTGCTGGACTCATTTGATTTTGAATCATATGAGACATGCGAGTCATGCCTACTGGGCAAGATGACCAAGACTCCCTTTAGTGGACATATCGAAAGAGCAACTAACTTGTTAGGACTTATACATAGTGATGTATATGGCCCTTTCAATGTCATTGTCAGAGGTAGTTATAGGTACTTCATTACATTTACTGATGACTTCAGTAGATATGGTTATGTATATCTGATGACACATTAGTAACAATCCTTTGAAAAGTTCAAAGAATTCAAGAATGAAGTACAAAACCAGTTAGGCAAGAGTATTAAGATACTTTGATCAGATCGAGGTGGTGAATACCTTAGCCATGAGTTTCGTGACTATCTAGCTGAGTGTGGGATTCTATCCCAACTCACTCCTCCTGGAACACTACAGTGGAATGGTGTATCCGAAAGAAGGAATCATATCCTATTAGATATGGTACGATATATGATGAGTCACACAGATCTTCCTATATCTTTTTGGAGATATGCTCTAGACACAACAGCCTTCACACTTAATCATATTCCATCCAAAATTGTGATAAAGACACCATATAGGATATGGACTGGGAGAGATGCCCAGATATCTTTTATGAGGATTTGGGTTGTGAGGCTTACGTTCGACGTCAAGTCTCAGACAAACTAGGACTCAAATCCGATAAGTACTATTTTATAGGATATCCCAAGGAAATGAAGGAATATTACTTCTACATTCCCAGTCACCACAAAGTGTTTGTGGCTAAGACTGGGGTATTTCTAGAAAAGGACTTTGTTTCTAGAAAAACTAGTGGGAGTACGTTCGATCTTGAAGAAGTTCAAGATATGGACCATAGCACTGAATCCTTGATGGAAGGTGAACTGGAACCACAAAATGTTGTGGATGATGAGATTGTTGCACAAGGAGTTGAGTAACAACAACCAATTCAAGTAGACCTACCTCTTCGCAGGTCTGACAGGATACGTCGTCAGCCTGAGAGATACTCATTTCTCTTGTCTGACCATGATGATGTTATGCTAGTTGAGAATGAGCCTACCTCCTATCAGGAAGCTTTGATGAGACCAGATTATGAGAAATGGCTTGAAGCCATGAGATCTGAGATGGAATTCATGTACACCAACCAAATATGGACTTTGGTTGATCCACCTGAAAGTGTCAAACCCATTGGGTGTAAGTGGGTCTTTAAGAGAAAGACTGACATGGATGGACTTATGCATACCTATAAGGGTCGTTTGGTAGCTAAAGGTTTCAAGCAAATTCATAGTATTGACTATGATGAAACTTTTTCTCCAATAGCGATGTTTAAGTCCATTCGGATCATGTTTGCTATTGCAGCATACCATGATTATGAGATCTGGCAGATGGATGTCAAAACCGCGTTTCTGAATGGAAACTTGCTCGAGGATGTGTACATGACACAACTTGAGGGTTTTGTAGATTCATTGCATACTGGCAAAGTATGCAAGCTGCATAAGTCCATTTATGGACTAAAGCAAGCTTCTTGGAGCTGGAATCTTTGATTTAATGATGCGATCAAATAGTTTAGTTTCATCAAGAATGAAGATGAACCCTGTGTCTACAAGAAGTTTGTTGGGAACACAGTTGTCTTCCTTGTATTGTATGTGGATGACATACTACTCATTGAAAATGACATCCCTTTGCTGCAGTCTGTAAAGACTTGGCTGGGGAATTGTTTCTCAATGAAGGACTTAGGTGAAGCAGCCTGTATTCTAGGCATAAAGATCTATAGAGATAGATCTAAGAGATTGCTTGGTCTAAGTCAGAGTACATATATTGACACAGTATTACTATGGTTTGCCATGCAGAATTCCAAGAAAAGATTTCTGTCGATGTCACATGGTGTGAGTCTTTCGAAGACTCAAAGTCTCTCTTTTAGAGAGGAGAGAGACCGTATGGATAAGATCCCTTATGCTTCAGCCATAGGATCTATCATGTACGTCATGCTATGTACTCATCCTGATGTTTCGTATGCTTTGAGCATGACGAGCAGATACTAGTCAGATCCAGGTGAGCGTCACTGGATAGCGGTCAAGAATATTTTTAAGTACTTGAGAAAGACTAAAGACTATTTCTTGATATTTGGAGGCGATGGCGAGCTAGCTGTAAAGGGTTACAGTGATGCCAGCTTCCAAACTGACCAGGATGATTATAGATCGCAGTTGGGGTTCGTGTTTTGCTTGAATGGTGGTGCTGTGAGCTGGAAGAGTTTGAAGCAGGACACAGTTGCTGATTCTACAACAGAGGCCGAGTATATTGCTGCATCAGAAGCAGCAAAGGAGGTAGTTTGGATCCGTAAGTTCATTATTGAGCTTGGGGTGGTTCCTAGCATAGCCGATCCTATAGAGCTCTATTGTGACAACAATGGAGCAATTGCGCAGGCTAAGGAATCTCGCTCACACCAACGGACCAAACACATACTACGGCGCTTCCATCTTATTCGAATCGAGAGATCATTGATAGAGGAGATGTGAAAATTTGCAGAATACCCAGAGAGGCTAACGTCGCTGATCCCTTGACCAAGGCTTTGGCACAGAGAAAGCATGATGGTCACACTAGGTCATTGGGTGTTAGAGACTACACTGATTGGCACTAGTGCTAGTGGGAGATTGTTAGTGAGAGCCCTAGAGCCGATCATGTGATGATTATTTTATGGACTCGATGTATCATATTCCTATATATATATAAAGACATTTCTTTATGGTTATTATACTTACTTGTATTGGTGCCAAATAACTGAGTATAATAGCGTCCTTGAGTAGAAGGTTCTTATCTAAATCAATCGATTGGTTGAATTGATAATGAGATGATATAGAGAATACTACTTTTAATCATTCCTAGTCAAGTATTAACATTCAGGGAAAATGTTAATACGATGAGACTAGCATGTAGGTCAACTCGATGACTTGATCTCACAAGTCATGGATATTAGATATCAAGTTGACACATGAGTATGCATTAGAAAATGTATACTGAATGGTCTGCCATGAGAAAGTATCATGGATCGTTATATGAGTGTCATATACTTTCTCATGTGATTATTAGTATGACTATCAGTCCTTGGACCTGAAGTCATCATGCTTCCCTACATAAGGAGTTGCATACTTTGGCTTCGTCAAACGTCACCCGTAAATGGGTGGACTATAACGGCGACTACTGGGTATGTAACAAATTATGCGGATAGATGTGAGTGATGTAGATGGGATCTATCCCTCTTATATGACGGGAGTGATATCATGATTCTTGATAGAGTGAGACCACTAAGTGCATGACCATCCCCAAATGAGCCAATATGAGATATTGAGCTCATTTGATTAGAGTGAGTCTACTTGGAGTTCAAGACATAAATTGATTAGAGGATGACACGGTCTATGCCTCAATTGATCAATTTAGATGTCGAGGATAGAAGGACATTGTCACATATTGTGAGAGTCACAATTAGTAGTCACAATGGTGATGTTGGATCACAACATTCTTGTAACTTGGGTAGTAATGATGTGTTGCTAGATACCGCAGATTGCTTATGTTTCTAAATGGGTTTATGAGCATTGCCAACGTTACAAGAACCTATAGGGTCACACATAAAGGGCAGTTAGATGGAGATTAGGTTCATATGATGGACCAAGAGGATTAGGTTCATGTGATGAACCAAATTGGATTAAGAGTAATCCAAATTAAACTAATTGAGTTGGACTCAATTTGATTCATGTGTCGAATGATTCTAATTTAGACTATGATTCATTGAGTAAATTTAAACCAATGAATAAAGATTCATTAAATTAAATTGATTTGAATTAAAGATTAGATTTGATCAACCATGGGAGATAAGAGGTCAAGTTTGACTTGACTTGAGAGGGAAGATGAAGGGTCAAGTTTGACTTGACCAAATGCCACTTCATTGTGACTTGGCATGGACCGACCAATGATGATGTTCCACATCATCAAGGTTACATCATTGTGTGCCACCTCATGAGGAAGACCAAGAGCCATGACTCTTGGTATTACATGGAGGTATAAAACATGTAATAAGTGGTCGACCAAAATTAAGTGAAGAATCAAGGTAATTCAAGGCTTCTTCTTCCTCCTCTCTTCTTATTCTCTCCCTCTCCTCCATTGCCGAAACCTCTCAAGAGTGCTAGTACACTCTAAGTGGTTTTCTCCACCTTTTGTCCGTGTTGATACGTATAGAGGAGTGTACACTTGACACTCTACGAGATTCTGCAACCATTTGAACGAGCGGGATAAGCGAAGAGCTTCGCTACAAGGGTAATCTTCCTTTTCATGTAGATCTAAGGTAGATATAGTGTAGACAAACATGTACATGAATAATTTTTATTTATCTTCGCACGGATCCGTGGCTAGCTTCAAGGTTTCCGCAATGCAAAAAATGATTTTTGCAGCTCGAAATTGCTTACACATCCGCCTTACGAACAACCGTAGAGTAGGAGCTTTATCTCCGAACCACATAAACGAGTGTGTCTTTATGGTTTGCTTGTCTTTATTCTTCTTGTTTTAATTTAGTTTTCTATTTGTTAGTTTGTTTTGTATTCTGCTATGCACTAATATTATAGGAAGCAAATGATTTGGGTGAGACGCTATTTATCTCCCCCCCCCCCCCCCCTAGCGAATATCAAGGTCCCAACGATACACTGTGCCTCCACTCTTCAAGGCATTCAGGTTATACATCATGCTTCTAGACTCTCGTGCGAACCAGCCGAGTTATAAGCAAGCATGCTCTCGTGCTTATGTCCTAGACTTTCACACCATTCGACCGAGTTATAAGCGAGCCTGCTCTTGTGCCAAAGTCCTAGACTCTCGTGCTGTCCAATAGAGTTATAAGAGAGCATACTCTCGCTCCTATGTTCTAAAGCATTCAGGTCATATAGTATGCCTCCAAGCTCCAAGGCATTCAGATTATATATTGTGCCTCTAATTTCTAAGGCATTTAGGTGATACACTACGCCTCCAAGCTCCAAGGCATTCAGGTTATACACCGTGCTTTTACTCCCCAAGGAATTCAAGTCACATACTGTGCCTATGTCCTAGATTCTCGCATTGCGCGACCAAGTTATAAGCGAGTATGTCATCACGCCAATATCCTAGACTCTAGTGCCGATCCATCGAGTTATAACCGAGTCTACCCTCACGCCAATGTCCCAGACTCTTGCGCTGCCTGATCGAATTATAAGCGAGTATGTCTTCATGCTAATATCTCAAACTCTCACGCCACTCGGCCAAGTTATAAGCGAGTCTGCCCTTGCGCCTGTCCCAGACTCTTGTGCTACTCGACCGAGTTATAAGCAATCCCTCCCTCGTGCTTATGTCCCAGACTCTCGTGCCGCTCGACTGAGTTATAAGTGTAAGTATCCCGGGATAGTTTTGATATAGTTAACTGAGTTAAGTTTAGTCTTGTTGTGTCTGATCCTTGTGTTTAAGTGTATAAGAACTTAGGAACACAAGAAGTTGAGCGGAAGACATAGCTAGTGAGAAGGATAACACGGGAAGCGAGTCGATGGGTTTGATGCATCCGAGGGATGAGGTGCTGCGGAAGAGAACACTTATGGACGAGAAGGATGTGTGCAGTGTTTTTGAGGGACGAGAAGCTGGAGCTGAAGACTACTCAAGGAGAAGGCCAAAGTTGGGTTTAGGTGAGCTCAACTCTAGATGACCAAAGAATCACCCAAGCGACCGGAGCAGTAGTTGGACAAGTCAACACAGAGTTGACTTGTCTAAGCGCCTGGACCAGTCCAGGCCCCAGACTAGCCTGGGTCAGAACAAACACCACTTTCGACCGTTGCGGCAATGATAACTTTTGGAGTCCACGTTAGCACCAATCCAAGTGTCTGGACCGGTCCAGGTGCCCTAGCAAGGATAAATGCCTTATCACAAAGTCATTGCGTAGAGGATCGAGGCGACCAATGGAGGCACTCGGACTTAGTCTAGGCGCTCGGAGACTGCCACATCATCAACGACTATTTCAACTAGTGAGCTATAAATAGAGCC
The DNA here is from genome assembly GCF_018446385.1 of Zingiber officinale. Lineage (NCBI taxonomy): Eukaryota > Viridiplantae > Streptophyta > Magnoliopsida > Zingiberales > Zingiberaceae > Zingiber > Zingiber officinale. The sequence continues at coordinate 90,333,268 of NC_055995.1, read as the reverse complement.
CTGACCCTCTTAGTTAAACACAACACTTGTCTACAAACACTGCACTTTCATTTCTAATTTTGTGTTTACATTTCTACACTTTCAACGCTATAAGAGGCTACTCTGCCTCCAACAAAGGAGGTTGATAGTGCATGTTCATCTGCCTTAGATTAACAACCTTTCCGGTTGTAACCAAGTAAATTCTTGTGTGCCTCTTACTTTATTTTATGTTATTTTTTCTAACTAATTAACATGTTTGTCATTGTTAAGAATCAAGCTAAAGAAAGTATTACATTTACTTGTAGGCTATTCCCCCCCCCCCCCCCCAGCTGACCTCATCGGGACCTACAATAAGTGAGTCTGCCCTCACACCTATGTCCCAGACTCTTGAACCACTCGATAAAGTTATAAGAGTGCATAGCTCACGCAAATTATTCACTTGGACATGGATCTTAGAACCCATTTACATGGGCTGGGCTCCCAACCAATCGACACTCATCATCAAATGCCACCCGCTTGGTAAACTCGTATCCCCAGCCAATCGATACTCATCATATATCTCCACTCGCTTGGCATATCTCACATATCGCCGCTTGTTCGATATCTCTTTCATTACTCTCTCTGCATCATTACTACTACTTGCCCAGTCTCGCCACAGCTAACTTGCTCAAGGTTATGTGTCAGGCCTAACTGTCTAACTTTATAGTCGGGAGCGATTCAAACTTTTCGATAGGCTGTCTAGTCAGTTAGACTCGCACCTCCTTCAACTAGACTTGAAAGGGAGACTTGTGATATGACATATTATGAGTGGCCCCAAAGGTAAGGTGGGGTCATAGTTAAGGTCAGGTGTCAAAGTCAAAGTGAGGTGGTAGTCAAGGTCAGGGTGTATATATCCGGATGAACCACCTCTCAGAAGCAGGTCTCCTAGCATAAACCTAGGCGACCCTAGATCCGACCGAGCATATGAGGCCTAGCTCCCCACTTCTCTTTTGCAAGTCTCTCAACATACAGATGGTCAGGCCATATAGCCAGCTGGGCATACAGGGTTTAGCTCCCCACTTCTCCTATACAAATCTCTCAATATATAGTCGGCCGAGTGGCCACAGAGTCGGTCGAACTTACGGTTCCCAGCTCCCCCACTCTTCTAATGTAAGGTTCTCAGTGCACAGCTGGTTGGGCCCTATAGTTGGACGAGCATATGGGGCTCAACTTCCCACTCTCTTGTGCAAGTCTCTTAGCATTCATTCGCTTGGAACTAGAGCTGGTCGGACCTCCAGGTCAGTTCCTGATCTCTCCTGGCTGTGACTCCCAGTTACATCCACTCGGTCTTAGAGCCGGTTGGATCTCTTTTAAGAGACAACATTGCCAGGGAATCGAGTAACAACTTATCAGAGAATAATAGCTACTCATCAGAGAATATTCTCTTATTCTGGCATATCCATGCAATTGAACCTTTCTTTGCCTAAAGGAGGACTGCTGTATCTACTCCATCACTTGACATATTCTGACACCAGACATTCTCTATGTCCTCATTATTATAGAGGTATGAGAGACAGTATAAAAAGAGAATCCTCTCCGTTAGCTAGGTACAATTTTACATGCAGAAACATCCACGCATCCGTGCATACACCACACAGGGATGACCACCATTGTTCTACTATTCTATTATTCATCTTCTTCTCCATTTTGCTTGGCTAATCTTCTGACTTGAGCATCAGAGTGCCTATGCCAGGGATCCCTTCCTTGGCCCGATAACTAATGCTTCCTTTTTCCAGTTCCTATCTCTGCTCTGTAGGTTTGCTCGGTGTCACTTTACTTCAACTCACAGTCTTCACTAGGGCTGTAAACAAGTCGAGCTGAGCCAAGCCAAGCTTTGGGGTATTTAAGCTTGTTTGATAAGGTAACCAAGCCAAGTCAAGTCTAACTTAAAATGAACCAAACTTTTGAAATACGTGTTCATGCTTGGCTTGGTTTATTTTTTATGAGTTTGAGCTTGTTTGAAGCTTGGCTTGAGCTTGGTTCATTTAGATGTTATCAAGCTCTCAATTTAAGCTTGGCTTAAGCTTGGTTCGAGCTTGACTTGAGCTTGGTTCGTTTAGATGTTATCAAGCTCTTAATTTAAGCTTATTTGATTGTTAAAATTTTTAATTGTTTGATTGGTTATTGAGCTTGATAATTTAAATTTATTTATTTATTTTATTTTATTTTATTGTTTATTTAGCATATTGAAATTTTTTTTATTAATGAATATGATTTGTGAATATTGTTCATGAACGTTGTTCATGAACATTATTCACAAACGTTAATGAGTTGAACACATATGTGTTCAAACTTATTTGTTTAGTTTAATGAGCTTTTCAAGCTTGTTTGTTTAATTAATCTTATATATATGGAACAGACATAAACAAGCTCTTACCAAGCCAAACACCAAGTTTGTTCAAGAATGCTTGGTTCATTTACAGCCCTAGTTTTTGTTGGTTGGTCCTAGGAAGATCGTACCGGTTCCACTGTACAAAAATTTTGTACAAGTGTCAAACTTTTTCTAAACAACCTATTGTCTTCTTTAGAAATTAAATTAGGAATCACAAACGGAACTTAACATTATTGATTCCAAATTTAACTTATCTGTTCATAATGGTTGATTTGGATCGCAAGCGGAACTTAACACTATTGATCCAAATCCACCTATGTTATAAAGTTGATTAAATATTTATTTCTAAAATTGGCTCCCATGTCAAACAGAGCAAGGCACTAGGCCTTCTTGGGTATGGGATCATCCACCATTGCCTCGATAAAGCCTTTAATAGAAATTCAATATTTAATTTCCTAAAATAACATTAGGTTTAACCTAAAAGAACAATCGAATCACAAATCCGAAAAATAAAACAAAACAAACACAACTTCGAAACAAATCCGAAACTCTAGAATCATATGTCTCTTGTGTTTGGAATTCATACAAAGAAGAACTAGCATGATGTGAAAATAATTACTAGTTATACCTCTTCTTTGTATGCTAATAACCTCGAGATCTTCTGCCGTATTCCTCGCCTCCTCTTGGACGTCGTGTGGGCGACGATCCTCCAAGATGAACACCACCCAAAAGCTCCTTCTCCTTCTCTAAGTTTCGGCCATCACCACCACCAAGGAACAAGAGAGCAAGGGGAAAGGAAAAGAGAAGAGGGCTAGCCACAAGAGGGAGCTCCAACAAGAGAATAAGAATTGATATCATGAGGCCTCTCTTCCCCTTCTTTTATAATACTTGCCCAAGGCAAATAAGGAAAGATTTTTACAAAAATTAAAATCTTCATCTTGTTTTTCGTTTTCCCCTTTTATTTTTCCTTTTCTCCTTTAATTGATTGATTGATTCAATCATTGATTGGCCGACCCCTTGCTTGGGCACCAAGCAAGGGTGGCCGGCCCTTTAAAGGAAGAAAATAATCGTGTAAAAAATTTATAAGCAAAGAATGAAAGCTCTTATAAAATTTTACAAGCTCTCTTTTAATTTCCTAATGTGGATGTTAAAAAATGAAAGTTTTAAAAATTAAAACCAAGTTTTAAAATTTAAAACTTCTCTTCTAAAATTTCCTTTTTTAACATGGTTACAAAAATAGAAAGTTTCAAATTTAAAACTCCCTTCCTTTTTTCTAACAACCATGAGGATGGTTAAAAAATGAAAGTTTTAAAACTTTTAAACTTTCTTTTAAACCATGTGGCCTAATTCAAATAAGGAAAATTTTATAAATTTAAAATCCTTCTTTTAAACTTATAGTTATCTACAAAGAAAAGATTTTAAAAATTCAAAACACCCCTTCTAATTTGAAATATAGTGGTCGACCCCTCAAAACTAATTGTGGTCGGCCCCCTTTGGAAGAATAGTGGCCGACCCTTGGCTTGGTCACCAAGCCTTGGGCCGACCCCCTCTTGGACACCAAGATGGGCTTTACATGGGTGGATATGAGGCATTAATGAGGCTACGACAGGGACCTAGAGGAGAAATTGGTTTTAGCCTTCCGACGAGCTTGAGTATCCCGTGTTCGCCCCAAACACACAACTCAAGTTCATCAATAATAACTCATTCCACTAGAGAATTATCATTGCACTACCGCACCAATCCCAAATTATATTATGGGCTCCTTCTTATCATAAGTGTATTAGTCTCCCTGTGTTTAAGATATTAAATGTTCACTAATTAATTGAGTTACTGACAACTCATTTTAATTAATGTCTTAGTCCAAGAGTAGTACCACTCAACCTCGTTGTCATGTCGGACTAAGTCCACCTGTAGGGTTTAACATGACAATCCTTATGAGCTCCTCTTGGGGACATTCTCAACCTAGATTACTAGGACACGGTTTCCTTCTATAATCAACAATACACACTATAAGTAATATCATTTCCCAACTTATTGGGCCTATTGATTTATCGAGCTAAATCTCACCCTTTGATAAGTCAAATAAATAAATACTAAATATATGTGCTTGTTATTATATTAGGATTAAGAGCACATACTTCTATAATAACTAAGGTCTTGTTCTTTTATCAAGTCAGTATAAAAAGAACTTACCTTAAATAGTCCTACTTAATACACTCAGAGTGTACTAGTGTAATTTATTAGTCAAGATAAATTAATACTTAATTACACTACGACTATTCCAATGGTTTGTTCCTTTCCATCTTAGTCGTGAGCAACTGTTTATAATTTATAAGGAACTGATAACATGATCTTCTGTGTGTGACATCACACACTATGTTATCCACAATATAAATCAATTGAACAACTACACTTAACATATAAATGTAGATATTGATCAATGTGATTCTTTTATTTCAAATATAATTGTTTACAAAAAGCTAGGTTTTTAGTATACACTCTAACAATCTCTCACTTATACTAAAAGACTAAGCTGCCATATATATTGTCATACATCTGATTCCCAACCCTTCATCATGCCCATCAAAAGCTCTTGCCTTAAGGGCCTTAGTGAAAGTATCTCTCAGGCTATCATCTGATGCAATATAGGCGGCAACAACTTCTCCTCGTTATACGATGTCTCGTATTGGGTGGTACTTGCGCTCTATTATATTTACTTGCCTTATGGACTTATGGTTCCTTCGAGTTTGCTACTGCACCACTATTATTACAAAAATTGTAATAATATTTGGACAAACCAGAAATCATGTCTAAGTCCATCATGAAGTCTCTAAGCCATATAACTTCTATGGCTGCCTCAGAGGCTGCCAGATACTCAGCTTCTATGGTGGAGTCCGGAAAAACACCTATGCTTAACACTCCTCCATGGTTTTGGCTTCACCTCCTAAAGTAAACACAAAACCCTGAGGTCGTCTTACTATTGTCCCTATCTGATTGGAAGTCAAAATCCGTGTAACCCACAGGGATCAAATCATCTGCCTTGTAAACTAGCATATATTCTCTAGTCCCTCTAAGGTACTTCAATATATGTTTTACAGCAGTTTAATGTCCTATCCTAGATTACTTTGATATTTGCTCGTCATGCCCACGGCAAAGCAGATATCCGGTCTCATTCACGACATAGCATACATTAGGCTTCCGACAGCCGAAGCATAAGGTACTGCCTTCATGTCCTTTATCTCCTTTGATGTCTTCGGAGACATCTCTTTAGATAATGCTACTCCATGTCTAAAAAGTATAAAACCTTTCTTGAGCTCGTTATATGAAGCTTGGGATAAACATAACATTCTTTTCTTGTGATCCCTTATTACTTTGATCCCAAGAATATGTGTGCATTCTCCCAAGTCCTTCATATCGAATTGTTTGGACAACCAATCCCTTACTTCCGACAACACTTTGATATTGTTTCCAACTATCAAAAAATGTTATCTACGTATAGTACAAGAAATACCACCACACTTCCATCACACTTCTTATATACACAAGACTCATCCGGACACTGAATAAATCCATACGACTGGATTTCTTCATTAAACTGGATGTTCCAAGACCTTGAAGCTTTGCTTTAGTCCATAGATTGATTGAGCTTACACACAAGATGCTCTTTACTCTTTGCAATGAACCTTTTTTATTGCTTTATATTGATGTTTTTTTCAAGACTTCCATTAAGGAAAACTGTCTCGACATCCACTTGCCAAATCTCATAGTCCATATGAGCAGCAATAGATAAAAGAATCCGAATAGACTTAAGCATGACTACCGGTGAAAAAGTTTCCTTTTTTGAACAAGCCTTGCTTTGAAAGTTTCCACCTTCCTATCTATCCCTCTTTTCCTATTGTAAACCTATTTTCACCCAATGTCTTTTACACCATTTGGTGATTCTACAAGCTCCCAGACTTTATTAGAATACATATATTCTAATCCTGTATTCATTGCTCTTTGCCAAGATGCTGCATCTTTATCTTGGAGTGCTTCGTCATATATCCGGGGATCAGGTTCATGTTCATTTGGAACCAAGTCCAAAAAACTCTCCCAAAACATGAATCCTTTAGGTTACCTAACAACCCTCCCACTACGACGAGACACTGTCTGTAATTGTGTATCATTTGTGATACGTGTTGCAGTTTCTTGTGATATTTCATCTTGTACAGTTGGTACTAGATTAGACGTGTCCTTTATTATTTCCTTAAGAACAAATTTACTTATGGGCTTGTGGTTCATTACATAGTCCTCTTCTAAAAATCGTGCATTGATGTTAACAATGACCTTCTGATTTTTAGGACTATAAACTTCCTTTCGTTTCTCTAGGATAACCCATAAACAAGTGAACTCCTATCTAACTTTTCAGTGTCTCCCTTCAGCACATGTGCTGGCTTACCCCAACTCCGAATATGCTTCAAATTAGGCTTACGCCTATTCTGTAATTCTATGGGAGTAGAGAGTTCTGACTTAGAAGGTATTATGTTTATTTTCGTTTCCAGAGTATATCCTTAGAACGAATTTTGGTAATTTTCTCAATAACTCATCATCGATCTAGTTATTTCCATAAGAGTCCTATGCCTTCTTTCTTTTACACCATTCTGTTGGAGTGAACCAGGTGCAGTTAGTTGGGATTGAATCCCGACTTCTGATAAGTGACTCCTAAGCTCTCCTAAGAGATACTCGCCACTACGATCTCACCATAGTGTCTTGATACTTTTACCTTGATGTTACTCCACATCAGCCTAGTACTTTTTGAACTTATCAAAGCACTTAGACTTGCGGCACATCAAGTAAATGTACCTGTATCTTGAATAGTTGTCTATAAAATAGATGAAATATTCGAAATTACCTCTTTCCTGGATAGTCATAGATGAACCAATTCCAACACATCTTTGGCTCTATACCCCTTAGACTTAAAAAGCTTTCTGGTTATTTTTCCTTCCAAGTAAGACTCACAGGTTGGAAAGGTTTCCACTACCAATGAACCCAAAAGTTCATCGGGTATTATCCTTTGAATCCTACTCAAGTTAATATAACCTAGCCTTATATGCCAAAGATATGATTGGTTCATTTCCGAAGGTTGCTTTCTCTTATTAGAATTAGAAGATATGTTATTAATTTTCATTTGTTGCATTGTGGGAGTTATTGGATTTTATAAATTGTCAACCAATGTACCAGAACAGATAACTTTCCTCTTTTCCTTGATAACGACTTTGTTATCAAAAGAGACAGAATATCAAGTTCTTTGAATAGTTTAGAAACTGAATTCAAGTTCTTTCTAAACTTGGTATGTAAAGACAATTTCTCAAAATCCATGTTTTATTCCTACAAGAGGATAAACATCTCCCACTGCAACAGCTGCTACTTTTGCAGCAGTGCCTATGTAGACAGTATTTTCCCTTTCACATAGTTGTCAGGTTTCCTGAAACCCCTGCAATGAATTACAGACATGATCAGTGGCTCCCATATCTACATATCAGGTACCGGTAGATAACACCACTAAACATGTTTCAACAACTAATGAATAAAATACACCAATATTGTTCTTCAGTTCTAAGATTTGGAACATGGAATATAGGAGCTCTCACTGGTAAATCAATGGAGGTAGTAGATATGATGATTAGGAGAAAAATTAATATTTTATGTGTACAAGAGACAAAATGGACAGGTGAGAAGGCAAAGATGATAGAGAACTCGGGTTTTAAGTTATGGTACACTGGAAAAAGTAAAACAAGAAATGGAGTGGGTATTATTGTAGATAGTTTGTTAAAGGATGAAGTTGTAGGAGTAGTTAGAAAAGGGGATAGAATTATAACTCTTAAGATAATAGTGGCGAAAGAAACTATGAACATAATTAGCGTATATGCACCACAAGTAGGATTAGATGAAGCTACCAAATTAAGGTTTTGGGAGGACTTAGATGAAATATTACAAAATATTCCACCAAATGAAAGGATTTTAATAGGAGGTGATCTAAATGGGCATGTCGGAGTGAAAAATGAGGAATATGAGAGAGTACATGGGAGTTATGGGTTTGGAACGAGGAATGAGGAAGGGAAAACTATATTAGATTTTGCGATAGCATATGACCTTATATTAGCTAATACGTTTTTTAAGAAAAGAGAAGAACACTTAGTCACATTCAAAAGTGGGAATAATAAATCGCAAATTGACTTTCTTATGGTTAGGAAGAAGGATAGAAAGATTTGTAAAGATTGTAAGATCATCCCTGGAGAAAACTTAACTACCCAATATAGGTTAGTAGTGATGGATATATGTCTCAAGCATAATATCAATAAAAAGAAAATATATACGATTCCTAAAATTAAGTGGTGGAAGTTAAAAGATGAGAAGCAAAATATATTCAAGGAGAAGGTAGGAGTACAAACATTATGTGAAATATATAGTGATTCTAATACAACATGGGATAAGATGATATGAAAGTTGAAAATAGTAGATAAAAGTGTACTCGGTGAGTCAAAGGGACATGCACCACTAAGTAAGGAATCTTGATGATGGAATGAGAAAGTACAAGAGAAAGTGAAGGAAAAACGAATAGTTTATAAGGAATTATATATTTGTAAGAATGAGGAAAATCTAAAAAAAATATACAATAGCCAAGAAAGAAGCTAAGAGAGTAGTGAATGAAGAAAAAAGAAGAAGAAACTTTTGAACGATTATATCAAAAATTGGATACAAAATGAGAGGAAAGAGGCATTTATAGAATAGCTAAAGTGAGAGAAAGGAAGACAAGAGATCTTATCCAAATAAAATGTATTAAAGATGAATGTAGCAGGAAATTAGTAAATGATGGAGAAATAAAAGAGCGGTGGAAGAAGTATTTTCATTAACTTTTTAATGAAGGTTTAGGTAATCAACTTAACTTAGGTAATTTAAGTAGGTCAAATGAGCATAGAAATTTAAATTTTTATCGTTGAGTTCAAACTTCAGAAGTAGAACAAGCTTTAAATGTGATGCAAAAATCGTTGGACAAGATGATATTCCGATAGAGGTATAGAAGTGCATAGGGAAACAAGGTATTGAATGACTTACAAAATTATTTAACATGATATTAAAAACGAAAAAAATGTCTGATCAATGGAGGATAAGTACTTTAGCTCCCTTATGTAAGAACAAGGGAGACATACAAAATTGTGCAAACTATAGGGGTATTAAATTAATGAGCCATACTATGAAATTTTGGGAAAAAATAATAGAAAAAGATTAAGGAAGGAGACCACAGTGATCGAAAATCAATTTGGGTTCATACCTAGAAGGTCGACAATAAAAGCTATACATCCTCTTAGATAATTAATTGAAAAATATCGGGAGCAAAAACAAGATCTACACATGATATTCATTGACTAAGAAAAAACTTATGATAGATTCCTAAGAGAAATTATATAGAGAATTCTAGAAAAGAGAGATGTTAGCATAACATATATTGAACTAATTAAGTATATGTATGAGGATGTAACGACCAGAGTAAAGACTTCAAGGTGAGTAATCAAGCATTTCCAATAAAGATAGGGTTACATCAAGGATCAGCTCTAAGTCCCTATCTTTTACATTAATTATGGACTAACTCACTGCACACATTCAAGGTGTACGAACTGTTTGCAAACGATATTATTTTGGTAGATGAAACACGTGAAGGAGTAAATGTTAAACTAGAATCTTAGCAAGAAATACTAAAAGGGAAATGTTTTAGGTTTAGTAGAATAAAGACATAATATATGGAATTTAAGTTTAGTAATATTATATATAATGAGACAATTATTAAGATAGGAAACGACGAGTTGCCCAGAACCGAGAGGTTTAGATATTTAGGACCATTTTTGCAAAATGATTGAGGGATTGAGAGAAATGTTTTACCTAGAATACAAGCAGGATGGTTGAAATGGAGGAGAGCGTCGGGTGTTTTATGTGAGCGAAGGTACATCTAAAACTTAAAGGAAAATTCTACAAAATCGTAGTTAGATCTACTATGTTATATGGAGCTAAATGTTGGGATATGACTCAAGCACATGAGCAGAAGATAAGAGTTGCAGAGATGAGGATGTTAAGCTGGATGTGTGGACATACGAGAATGGACAAAATAAGAAGTGAGAGCATTAGAGAGAAAGTTGAAGTTGTATCTATTGAGGGAAAACTCCGAGAGACATGTTTAAGATGGTACGGACATGTACTTAGACGACCAATAAATTCTCCAATTAGGTAATGTGAAACTATGACAAACATGCATATCAAATGAGGAAGAAGAAGACCAAAAAAGACTTGGTTAGCAATAATAAAATAAGATAAAATTTATTTAAATATAGATGATGATATAATAGGAGATAGAGCTCAATGGCGTAAAAGGATTCATACAGCCGACCCCACTTAGTGGGAAAAGGCTTGGTTGTTGTTGTTGTTGTTGTTGTATTGTTCTTCAGTTCTGAGTGGACAGTCCATCTTAATGTCCAAGTCTTATTTCCAATCATTATAATTGAGATAACTAAGTCTATTCTATAGTATAACAACTAGGGGATTGACAAACATTTGAAATCCTAAGAATCACAAAAATATTTGGTCAAGACCAACACCTTAAAATCCCCGTGAATTTTGTATCCCATATTAGTGTGGACGTATATAAATTCAAACTTTAATAGGAGATTTTATCCATTAATTTTATTGTCTTGTCAACCTATCTTTATGACAAATAAAATTAATAGTTGGTCTTACTTTGATCAAATATTTGGTCAAGACTTTGAATTTAAAATAACATTGATTCCTCAAACAATATTATTTAAATTCACCAACACCTCAAACACCGGGAATTATGCATGCCACGTTAGTGTGGACGTATACAAATTCAAACATTTGTAAGAGGAGGGTCTTACCCATTAATTATCTTGTCAACCTGAAATTATCTCAATCACCATGAATTTTGTATGCCACATTAGTGTGGACGTATACAAATTCAATTGTTTATAAGAGGAGGTATTACCTATTTTATTTTGTCAACCTAACTTTATGACAAATAAAATTACCTCAAACACCGTGAATTTTGTATGTCACGTTAGTGTGGACGTATACAAATTCAAACATTTGTAAGAAGGGGGTTTTACTTAGCTTTATGACAAATTAATAGTTGGTATTCCTTTGGTCACGCAAAACAATAGCAGTGACTCCGTTGGGGAGGATACTATTGAATGCGTCTAAGTGTATACCATTACTTGATACTTAGTCCATTAAATAGGATTGTGCCCCTTCAGTTGGAGAAGATCACACGCTCCTAAATAATTTCCTATAACCATCCATAAAGGAAGTTTGATCTAGTGATCTGCAACAAACCCATCCGTTATTGAGGGAGGCACTCAGAGCCAACATGCAAGCTTGTTGTATCACTTACAAACCAGTAATGGAGACCATGAGATTTATTTACTAATCCCTCTCCCACTTAGTTTTTTAAGGTGAGGAATTTTAACTATGCAAGCAAACATCACATGCACACACACATCACAGTAAATAAAGCAATAAATATGGAAATTAATTTTTCAACTATTATGGCTTCTTCCATCACTGCCCTTCGTGTGCTGCCAACCCTAGGGTTCATGTCGTTGGGTCCATCGAGCTTCCTTTTTCGCTGCGCTTCTGGTCCTCCAATAGTACCACGACTTGCAAGGATACGTGTAACGCCCGAAAATTCTCGAAATACTTTTATAAATATCCTAGTATTTTTCTAGAATTTTAGGATATTTTTACAAAATTTTTAGAGTAGCAGAAGTAGCAAAAATAAATAGAATCGTAAAATAACCTACACGGGAATTGAACCCGAGACCTATTAGGTCCTACGCCTTGTGGTGAACTCTAGTAACCAAGTGAACCCAGCAGGGCCGTGCTGAATGGAAAGGAAATCAATTATATTTATGTTAGAGTTGGGTTGAAGTTACCACTTAATATAAATAGGGCAATTAAGAGAGGAGTTAATTATTTTATTCGTAACTTTCCTCTCCCAAAACCCTCACACGCCGCCCTCTCCCTTTTCCTTCTTCTCTTCTCGGCGCCAACCACAAGCACGCCTAGGGTTCCATCCCTAGGGTCCCAAGGGCTTCTTCCGGTGACATCTTGGATACGAGGACGCTCTCCACTACAAGAGGAACACGTAGACGCAAGGAGATCGCTGAAGGGATCTTCTCCACCGGAAATCTAGCGATCAGATCGTAAGGAAATCAAGCGCAGGAAGTAAGAAACCCCTCACCTGCAGTATAAGTAGTTCTCATGTGATTTCCTTCTTTAGTTTAGTAGCATATGAATTTTGACACTTAGGCTATGCAAAAGCGCACACCAAGTGTTCGATAATATGTTCAGCACAGGTAAAATGCAACCTAGGCATTTTAATAGCTTAGCTGAATGCAATAGAAGCATTTAGTCAGTATATGTTTAGTTTTATTACAGTTTTTATGGGACTACGGTCCAATGGGTGGGCTCTCATAGTCGCCTCTAGGTTCAGATAACCTAGCTCTAGGTTCAGATAGCCTAGAATCAGCAAGATAAACTAATTAGCTTATGATCTAGTATTTTATTTTTAGCAGTGGCACTGTACTGGACTAGATGTCCATTGGATTGGGCTCCCATAGTCGTCCCTAGGTTTAGATAACCTAGTAACCCTACTAAATTCGGGACTTGCAAACCCGGGTCTAGTTAGGGATGCGCGCATAGCAAGTACAGTTGTCGGGCCCATCAGCAGCATGATTATGTATTTTTATCTAGTATGATAATAGCTTTCAAATTCACAATCAGTTAGGTGATTATATTTTTTAAAATCAGTACTAGCTCAGCTTTAGTTTAGCTCAGTACGTTTCACTTTAGTCTTTGCTTATTGACATTTCAGTTATAGCCATGATCAGGTTATTTTTAGTTCCTATGCTTTGTATGTTAGAATGCCATGTTTTAGCATGTTCAGCACACGTTTCAAATATCATGTTTTCAAAGCATAAATTGCATCGTATGCATGTTTTGTGAGGTAGATGGTTTCTTACTAAGCTCTCAAGCTTACAGATACATTTTCCTTATACTGCAGATAAAGGTAAAGGAAAGATGGACTAGTGGAGGCTGGAGGTCAATGCAAGGAAGATGTGTGTGGGTGGAACCTAGAATAAAGACCTTGGAAGAACTAGAATATTCAAGAACTTAGTGCTTCTTATTATGTTACCCTTTGCCTATTTAGTTATCTAAATGCATGAAACTATAGAAAATCTGCTTAGCTTGTTAGCAACCATGTTTAGAATGTTAGTTGTTTGCTATTAGAATGTTTTCCAGTTATTTTAGAACTTGTGTATGTGAGTTTGGCACGAAACAGTGCTGAAATCAGAGTTTGTTGCGAAATCAGAAACCCCAATCGATCAGTGGATCGATTGGGGGCCCTCAATCGATCAGTGGATCGATTGGGAGCCTGATTCCGCAAACATTAAGCTTCTGGATCGATCAGACGATCGATCCAGTCGCATTCTGTCGCGAACAGTAAGCTCCTGGATCGATCAGCCGATCGATCCAGTCGCATTCTGTTGCGAACAGAGAGTTTGAGGATCGATCGTTCGATCGATCGGGGAAATTGCTTCCGCGAACAGAGAGCTCTGGAATAGATCAATGGATCGATTATCCAGTCTGGATCGATCAGCCGATCGATCCAGAATATTTACCCGAGCACAGTAGCCATCGGAATCGATCCACGGATCGATTCAATAGCTTACAATCGATTGAGTTCAATCTGGATCGACTGGGAAGCTGGGTTTCAACCAAGAGACCTTGTAGTTCAGCTCCTTGACCATAGGGGATGCAGGATATGCCATGTATACCTTAGATTGCATCCCTTAGCACATGTAGAATAAAGAAATGGTATTAGTTTAGCAAAGTTTTAAATTAATCCAGTTTTCCGCACCTAGACTTAGTGATGGTCATGGAGATAGCTTAGCACAGCATAATGTGACGGTCCGGCCTTACAGAGTGGTATCAGAGCAAAGTTATATACTTCCTACAGACGCATTTGCATTGAACCTGCAGCTTCCGAGTAAGAATACCTCTCACTTTGTTATGTTTATTGCTTTCATGTTTGAAGATCACTAAAGTATGCTTAGTTGTGATAGTAACTAACATGATAGTGATAACAGTTATATACACATGATGCTTTAGTTATGTATGTCCCTTGTTCCTTTAGAAATGACACGAGGACGCCCAGCTAGAAGAGCACCAGCTACTGAGCTCCAGCATGAAGCAGGCAGTTCAGTGCCTCCCCCAGACCTTACAGCAGTAGTGGCTTAGTTAGAGAAGCAGCTAGCAGAACAACAACAGAAGATAGCCACCTTAAAGGCTTATCAGCAGAATACCCCCACTGTTACCCCGGAACCAAACATAGCAACCCCAGTAGTTATAGAGGTTCCACCAGTCTAGCCTACAGCAGCAGAGGCAAAGAGAGAAGTCTATCGATCCATGGCGGAGAGTCAAGCCCGAGAGCTTTTAGGCACTGAACCATGGGATGCTCAAGCCTGGTTCAAAACGGAGAGTACGATGGAACTTCCGACCGCCGAGCATGAACAAGTGAAGTGCGCCTTCGCTTGAGAGATGCACGATGTGGTGGGAGAGAATTGAGCGAAGCGCCCAGTAAACGAGATGACACTGACTTGGGAAAGAATTCTTCGAGGAGTTCTTTCACATCGGGTCACAAACCGTCACTATGACGAGTTCATTGAGTTTCGGCAAACCTATTGATTGAAGCCGTGAAGAAATTCAATAGATGGGCTCGTCTATGCCCTGAACTCAGAAAAAGAACGAGTCCGGTTGATGCTCAAGATGCCGAGGAAATAGCGATGAACGTGGTCGGCGCTCATAGGCCGCAAACCACCAAGAACTAGTCGGCGGTGCTCGACTACCGAGCACTACAGATAATATCAAGCGCAAGTCCTCTCGTAATCCAAAGGGCAAGGAGGCTCGTGTACTCGAAACAACAGGGTCACAGCTCTAACTAGAAAGGAAACTCCAACAGCAAGCAAACTAGGAGTTACCCAAAGGGAGGACCACCCCTAGTTATCCCAAATGTGCTACTTGTGGGAAATTTCACCCAGAGTCATCGCAAGGGCACACGAGGATGCTTGAATGTGGGAAGGGCATATGGCTAAGCAATGCCCGAACAAGACAAGTCTTCCTCAACCACAGCCGATAGATGGAGTTGCACCAGATGCAGGCTGCTTTGGATGGTCCACACATCAGCCAGGCCACTCAAGCTATGACGAATGCAAGGATCTACTCCTTAACCAGAAGACGAGTGAATGCCTCGGCGGTTGTTACAGTCGATTAGTATTTTGACAAAGTGCAACTGCTGTCTTATTCGACATCGGGCAACCCATTCTTATGTATCTAGGGCATTTTCCAAAAAGTTAGCGATACCTTCGGTACTCCGTGGTCGTTTTGACAACACTACCTTCAGGAGAAATTATGACACCCACGGCTCGAGCGGTACCATTATAGCGATGAGAGCTTTTTGTGATCGATGGTGCTAGCTATGATCGATTATGATGTCATATTTGGAATGGACTTCCTAATCGATCGACTGATTGAGTAAGCAAAAAGTCATATTCCAACCTGAAAGAAGTACAATTTGAGTATAGCGGAGAACCAAAGAGAAAAGCGAAGAAATTTCTCTGAAGGTACGAAATTGTTAGATTCGGGATGCACGGATTTTTAGCGCATGTAGTCAATGTCGGTCAGACAAGGACCAACAACTAGCAGAGGTCCGAGTCGTATGTGACTACCGAGTCTTCCCTGAAGAGTTACCAGCCTAGCACCACATGGAGATCGAATTTGAGATAGAACTCATTCCAGTACGAATCCTATCTCCAAAGCACCTTACCGCATGGCTCCAGCAGAATGAAGGAACTTCAGGAACATGAGCCGCTTGACAAAGGTTTCATACACCTAGTCACTCACCATGGGAGCACCGTATTGTTCGTGAAGAAGAAGGACGGAGCATGCGCCTAGAGCATTGAACCAAGTCACCATCAAGAACAGGTATCCTCTTCCGAATAGATGACCTGCTCGATCAGCTAAAGGGGCAGCAGTGTTCTCTAAGATTATCATCAGGTGAAAGTTAAAGAAGGGGATATACCCAAGACAGCATTCAGGACTAGATACGGACACTACGAGTTTGTAGTCATGCCCTTTGGCGTGACAAATGCTCCAGCTACTTTCATGGACCTCATGAACAGAGTATTCAGAGACTACCTAGATAGATTTGTTATTGTGTTTATCGATGACATTCTTATCTATTCAGGAACTCAGGAAGAACACGCAGAGCACCTGAGAATAGTATTGCAGACCCTTCAGCAGAACCAGCTGTACGCCAAGTTCATGAAATGTAAATTTTGGTTAGATCAGGTAGCCTTCTTGGGCCACATCATCTCAAAGGATAGTATTATGGTAGACCCCAGCAAAATAGAAGCCGTGAGTAACTGGAAAAGACCCAAGAACGCCAGCGAGATTAGGAGTTTTCTGGGATTAGCAGGTTATTACAGAAAGTTTGTAGAGGATTTCTCCAGAATAGCCTCCTCACTGACAGCTCTTACCAGGAAGAACAGAAAATTTCAGTGGACAGAGGACTGCGAGAACAGCTTCAGCGAGTTAAAGAGGAGATTGACCAGTGCTCCCATTTTGACTCTACCAGCCAACACAGATAGCTTTGACATTTACAGTGACGCCTCTAAGTTGGGACTAGGAGCAGTACTGATGCAAGAAGGTAAGGTGATCACCTATGCCTCCAGACAACTCAAGGAATATAAGAAGAATTACCCTACTCATGACCTTGAGCTTGCAGCAGTGGTGTTCGCTTTCAAAATTTGGAGACATTACTTGTATGGAGCTCAGTGTAAAGTATATACAGATCATCAGAGTCTGAAGTACTTCTTCACTCAGAAGGATCTGAATATGCGATAGCGTAGATGGCTTGAGCTGGTCAAGGATTATAACATAGATATCCTCTACCACCCAGGAAAAGCCAATAAGGTGGCAAACGCATTTAGCAGGAAGTCCGATGCTACCTTACTATCCCTAGCAGCCATGTCACCACCCCTACAGAAAGAGATCACAGATTTTGGTCTCGAACTTATAGTGAGACAGCTCTCTACTATGACATTAGCATCTAACCTGCTTGGTGACATTCAGACAGCTCAGGAGCAGGATCCTAAAATTCAGAAAATCAAGCAAGAGTTAGCAGAATCAGAAAGTAGAGAATTCAGAGTGTCCGATAGTGGGGTGTTATACTTCGGTGACAGACTCTGTGTTCCAGATCAGGAGGAACTAAAGAGGAAGATTTTAGACGAGGCTCACAGGACTCCTTATGCGATGCATCCAGGTTCCACCAAGATGTACCAGGACTTGAAGAAACATTTTTGGTGGCCTGGGATGAAAAGAGACATCGCTAGATATGTTAACACCTGTCTGACCTGTCAGAGGGTCAAGGCAGAACATCAGAGATCAGGAGGAGTTCTGCAGCCTATTCAGATTCCAGAATGGAAGTGGGAAGATATTTCCATGGATTTCATAGTGGGCTTACCCAGAACCACTAATGGTTTCGATGCCATCTGGGTAATAGTTGACAGGTTAACTAAATCAGCCCACTTCTTAGCTATCAGGATATCCTACTCCATGGAACAGCTAGCTCAGTTATATCTCAAGGAGATCGTCAGACTACATGGAGTCCCACGGACCATTATATCAGATAGAGATAGTAGGTTCACCTCTCACTTCTGGGAGTGTGTACAGACAGCATTGGGCACTAAGTTAAAGCTCAGCACAACTTTCCATCCCCAGACAGATGGTCAGACAGAGCGAGTAAATCAGGTACTCGAAGATATGCTCCGAGCATGTGCCCTAGACTACAAGGGAAGTTGGTGCAAATATCTGAGTTTAGCAGAATTTACATACAACAACAGCTATCAGGCCACTATCAGTATGGCACCTTACGAGGCTCTCTATGGGCGGAGGTGTAGATCTCCAATCTGCTGGTATGAGAGTGGTGAACAGAAATAACTAGAACTTCAGATAGATCTAGTAGCAGATACCACAGCAGCTATACAGCAGATCCGCCAGAGGATAGAGACAGCTCATGCTGATACACGGCGCAGACCCTTAGAGTTTTTAGTTGGGGATTCAGTATTTCTCAGAGTGGCTCCCATGAAGGGAGTAATGCGTTTTGGGAAGAAGGGCAAACTAAGTCCCAGATATGTGGGACCATACCTTATCACTAGAAGAGTTGGCAAAGTAGCATATGAGCTAGAGTTACCACAGGAGATGTCAGCCATCCATAATGTATTTCATGTCTCTATGCTGAAGAAGCATATCCCAGATGCCACCCAGGTGATTGAGCCCCAGTCGGTACCAGACCGCGAAGACCTCAGCTATGACAGTCGGCCTATTCAGATAATAGACCGAGCAGTTAAGAAATTACGGAACAAGGAGGTACCATTAGTAAAAGTTATTTGGCAAAATCACACAGCAGAAGAGGCAACTTGGGAGACAGAAGCTAGTATGAGACAGAATTACCTAGAGTTATTCAAAGTTCGAGGATGAACTTTTTATAAGGTATGGGGGATTGTAAAGCCTGAAAATTCTTGAAATACTTTTATAAATATCCTAGTATTTTTATGGAATTTTAGGATATTTTTACAGAATTTTTAGAGTAGCAGAAGTAGCAAAAATAAATAGAATCGTAAAATAACCTACACGGGAATTGAACCCGAGACCTATTGGGTCCTACGCCTTGTGGTGAACTCTAGTAACCAAGTGAACCCAGCAGGGCCGTGCTGAAAGGAAAGGAAATCAATTATATTTATGTTAGAGTTGGACCAAAGTTACCACTTAATATAAATAGAGCAATTAAGAGAGGAGTTAATTATTTTATTCGTAACTTTCCTCTCCCAAAACCCTCACACGCCGCCCTCTCCCTTTTCCTTCTTCTCTTCTCAGCGCCAACCACAAGCACGCCTAGGGTTCCATCCCTAGGGTCCCAAGGGATTCTTCCGGTGACATCTTGGATACGAGGACGCTCTCCACTACAAGAGGAACACGTAGACGCAAGGAGATCGCCGAAGGGATCATCTCCACCGGAAATCTAGCGATCAGATCGTAAGGAAATCTAGCGCAGGAAGTAAGAAACCCCTCACTTGCAGTATAAGTAGTTCTCGTGTGATTTCCTTCTTTAGTTTAGTAGCATATGAATTTTGACACTTAGGCTATGCAATAGCGTACACCAAGTGTTCGATAATATGTTCACACAGGTAAAATGCAACTTAGGCATTTTAATAGCTTAGCTGAATGCAATAGAAGCATTTAGTTAGTATATGTTCAGTTTTATTACAGTTTTTATGGGACTACGGTCCAATGGGTGGGCTCCCATAGTCGTCTCTAGGTTCAGATAACCTAGAATCAGCAAGATAAACTAATTAGCTTATGATCTAGTATTTTATTTTCAGCAGTGGCACTGTACTGGACTAGATGTCCATTGGGTTGGGCTCCCACAGTCGTCCCTAGGTTTAGATAATCTAGTAAATCCTAATAAATTCGGGACTTGCAAACCCGGGTCTAGTTAGGGATGCGCGCATAGCAAGTACAGTTGTCGGGCCCATCAGCAGCATGATTATGTATTTTTATCTAGTATGATAATAGCTTTCAAATTCACAATCAGTTAGGTGATTATATTTTTTAAAATCAGTACTAGCTCAGCTTTAGTTTAGCTCAGTACGTTTCACTTTAGTCTTTGCTTATTGACATTTCAGTTATAGCCATGATCAGTTTATTTTTAGTTCCTATGCTTTGTATGTTAGAATGCCATGTTTTAGCATGTTCAGCGCACGTTTCAAATATCATGTTTTCAAAGCATAAATTGCATCGTATGCATGTTTTGTGAGGTAGATGGTTTCTTACTAAGCTCTCAAGCTTACAGATACATTTTCCTTATACTGCAGATAAAGGTAAAGGAAAGATGGACTAGTGGAGGCTGGAGGTCAATGCAAGGAAGATGTGTGTGGGTGGAACCTAGAATAAAGACCTTGGAAGAACTAGAATATTCAAGAACTTAGTGCTTCTTATTATGTTACCCTTTGCCTATTTAGTTATCTAAATGCATGAAACTATAGAAAATCTGCTTAGCTTGTTAGCAACCATGTTTAGAATGTTAGTTATTTGCTATTAGAATGTTTTCCAGTTATTTTAGAACTTATGTATGTGAGTTTGGTACGAAACAGTGCTGAAATCAGAGTTTGTTGCGAAATCAGAAACCCCAATCGATCAGTGGATCGATTGGGGGCCCTCAATCGATCAGTGGATCGATTGGGAGCCTGATTCCGCGAAAAGTAAGCTTCTGGATCGATCAGCCGATCGATCCAGTCGCATTCTGTCGCGAACAGTAAGCTCCTGGATCGATCAGCCGATCGATCCAGTCGCATTCTGTTGCGAATAGAGAGTTTGAGGATCGATCGGGGAAATCGCTTCCGCGAACAGAGAGCTCTGGAATCGATCAACGGATCTATTCGCCAGTCTGGATCGATCAGCCGATCGATCCAGAATATTTACCCGAGCACAGTAGCCATCGAAATCGATCCACGGATCGATTCAACAGCTTGCAATCGATTGAGTTCAATCTGGATCGACTGGGAAGCTGGGTTTCGACCAAGAGACCTTGTAGTTCAGCTCCTTGACCATAGGGGATGCAGGATATGCCATGTATACCTTAGATTGCATCCCTTAGCACATGTAGAATAAAGAAATGGTATTAGTTTAGCAAAGTTTTAAATTAATCCAGTTTTCCGCACCTAGACTTAGTGATGGTCATGGAGATAGCTTAGCACAGCATAATGTGACGGTTCGGCCTTACAGCCTAGCCAGTAGAAGGCAGGTCGTTACAATACGATCCGCGATAAAAATAGAATTTTACAAATATCGATCCTATATTCCACAAAGGAATGTACATGTAATCTAGATCGAAACAAAAATATAAAATCCTAATAACTAATACAGCTCCTGCTGTATTTAATATTACAATCATGCACACACAATAAAATACCCTTGACAAGTCCAAGGGTTCAATCACACACAATATCTGTAAGTCATAATAGTTGGAGCCTGCAACCACAGAGTTAGCGCATCCTACTATTATCCTGCCTAAATTATGTATGACATGTGAATAATTAATTTTGAAAACCAAACACACAAAGGCAAACCCTGGCTCTGATACCAATTGTTGGTTGGTCCTAGGAAGATCATACCGGTTCCACTGTACAAAAAATTTTGTACAAGTGTCGAACCTTTCCTAAACAACCTATTGTGTTCTTTAGAAATTAAATTAGGAATCACAAACGGAACTTAACATTATTGATTCCAAATTTAACTTATCTGTTCATAATGGTTGATTTGGATCGCAAGCGGAACTTAACACTATTGATCCAAATCCACCTATGTTATAAAGTTGATTAAATATTTATTTCTAAAATTGGCTCCCAGGTCAAACATGGCGAGGCACTAGGCCTTCTTGGGTATGGGATCATCCACCACTGCCTCGACAAAACCTTTAATAGAAATTCAATATTTAATTTCCTAAAATAACATTAGGTTTAACCGAAAAGAACAATCGAATCACACATCTGAAAAATAAAACAAAAGAAACACAACTTCGAAACAAATCTGAAACTCTAGAATCATATGCCTCTTGTGTTTGGAATTCATACAAAGAAGAACTAGCATGATGCGGAAAATAATTACTAGTTATACCTCTTCTTTGTATGCTAATAACCTCGAGATCTTCTGCCGTATTCCTCGTCTCCTCTTGGACGTCGTGTGGGCGACGATCCTCCAAGATGAACACCACCCAAAAGCTCCTTCTCTAAGTTTCGGCCACCACCACCACCAAGGAACAAGAGAGCAAGGGGAAAGGAAAAGAGAAGAGGGCCGACCACAAGAGGGAGCTCCAACAAGAGAATAAGAATTGATATCATGAGGTCTCTCTTCCCCTTCTTTTATAATACTTGCCCAAGGCAAATAAGGAAAGATTTTTTATAAAAATTAAAATCTTCCTTTTGTTTTTCCTTTTTCCCTTTTATTTTTCCTTTTCTCCTTTAATTGATTAATTGATTCAATCATTGATTGCCCGGCCCCTTGCTTGGGCACCAAGCAAGGGTGACTGACCCTTTAAAAGAAGAAAATAATTTTGTAAAAAAATTTATAAGCAAAGAAGGAAAGCTCTTATAAAATTTTACAAGCTTTCTTTTAATTTCCTAATGTGGATGTTAAAAAAGAAAAGTTTTAAAAATTAAAACCAAGTTTTAAAATTTAAAACTTCTCTTCTAAAATTTCCTTTTTTAACATGGTTATAAAAATGAGTTGAGATCCTCTGTCCCCAAAATGGTGTGTCCCCATGTCTCCTCGTCGATCGGACGATCATGATGGCCTCGTGGTGTGCACTGTATCCTTGAGATATGATTTAATCCATCCGATCGATGAGGGGACATGGGGACACATCATTTTGGGGACAGAGGATCTCAACTCTACAAAAATAGAAAGTTTCAAATTTAAAACTCTCTTTCTTTTTTCCAACAACCATGAGGATAGTTAAAAAAGAAAAGTTTTAAAATTTTTAAACTTTCTTTTAAACCATGTGGCCTAATTCAAATAAGGAAAGTTTTGTAAATTTAAAATCCTTCTTTTAAACTTGTAGTTATCTACAAAGAGAAGATTTTAAAAATTCAAAACACCCCTTCTAATTTGAAATATGGTGGTCGGCCCCTCAAAACTAATTGTGGTCGGCCCCCTTAGGAAGAATAGTGGTCGGCCCTTGGCTTGGTCACCAAGCCTTGGGCCGGCCCCCTCTTGGACACCAAGATGAGTTTTACATGGGTGGATATGAGGTATTAATGAGGCTACGACAAGGACCTAGAGGAGAAATTGGTTTTGGCATTCCGACGAGCTTGAGTATCACGTGTTCCCCCCAAACACACAACTCAAGTTCATCAATAATAACTCATTCCATTAGAGAGTTATTATTGCACTACCACACCAATCCCAAATTACATTATGAGCTCCTTCTTATCATGAGTGTGTTAGTCTCCTTGTGTTTAAGATATTGAATGCCCACTAATTAATTGAGTTACTGACAACTCATTTTAATTAATATCTTAGTCCAAGAGTAATACCACTCAACCTCATTGTTATGTCAGACTAAGTCCACCTACAGGGTTTAACATGACAATCCTTATGAGCTCCTCTTGGGGACATTCTCAACCTAGATTACTAGGACACAGTTTCCTTCTATAATTAACAATACACACTATAAGTAATATTATTTCCCAACTTATCAGGCCTATTGATTTATCGAGCTAAATCTCACCCTTTGATAAGTCAAAGAAATAAATACTAAATATATGTGCTTGTTATTATATTAGGATTAAGAACACATACTTCCATAATAACTAAGGTCTTGTTCTTTTATCAAGTCAGTATAAAAAGAACTTACCTTAAATGATCCTACTCAATACACTCAGAGTGTACTAGTGTAATTTATTAGTCAAGATAAACTAATACTTAATTACACTACGACTATTCCAACGATTTGTTCCTTTCCATCTTAGTCGTGAGCAACTATTTATAATTTATAAGGAATTAATAACATGATCTTCTGTGTGTGACATCATACACCATGTTATCCACAATATAAATCAATTGAACAACTACACTTAGCATATAAATGTAGATATTGACCAATGTGATTCTTTTATTTCAAATATAATTGTTTACAAAAAGCTAGGCTTTTAGTATACACTCTAACAGTCTTCACATTGTTAACATCGAAGCCACCTCTAGCCCCCGTAGCCAACACTATCTTCTCCTCTTTTAGATAAGATCAAGGGGTATAGGGAAAAAATTGAGAGAGCACCCCAACTTAAGAGATATTATATTAGCCTCCATTAAAAAAAATTTAGCACCCCTCTCAGGATTTAATTCTAAAAAAACATTGAATTCAATATTGTTGTAGCTGTTATACATTATAGAAGTTACATGGTAGTTTCTACACATTCAATCATGATTATATTCATTTAAAATGTAATGAGTGTTACGGAGTCTATAAGTACCCCAAGGTAGTTTTGATATGATCAATTAAGTCAGGTTAGGTCATGTTGGTATTGAAGTCCTGTGTCTAATTGTGCAGGAACTTAAGAGCATAGGAAGTCGAGCGAAAGACACAGCTAGTGAGAAGGACAACACAGGAGAGAGAGTTGACGGGCTTGGTGCGTCTGAGAGACGAGGTGATGCGGAAGAGTACGAGGCAGATGAGAAGGAGGCACGTGGCGTTTCTGAGGGACGAGAAGCTGGAGTGGAAGATTGCTCGAAGGTCGGAAGTTGGGTTCAAGTGAGCCCTATTCCGGGTGGCCGAGATCACCCAAGCGAGCGGAGCCAGAGCAGAAGACCCGGACCAATGCGAGCGAAAATGGAGTGGAAGACTGGGATAAAAAATCGATAAAAAGTTGATTTTTCGATCTAGGGCGTCGACCAAGTCCAGGGCTCCCGGACCAAAAAATTTAGCCAAACACGATGTGACGCGTTGCGTTACGATGAGGATAAAGTTTTATCCCCTATAGGTATTTAGAACCCTTCCAGGCGCCCTGACCAAGGGTATAAATATAGCCCTGGTCCCAGAAGATCATAACAACACTTGTAATTCATTTCTTTTCAATCTTGTTCTATAATTGAGTGCTTCAACTGTTGTAAGAGGCTTCTCCACCTTAAGGAGACATTAGTGCGCTTTCAACTTCCTTGGATTAACAACCTTCCTGGTTGTAACCAAGTAAACTTTTTTGTACCTCTTCCTTTCTTTATTTAGTCTCTTATTTATTTTATGCAAGTGTTAATTCTTGTAAAGCTATAAAGTTCGAGGAAGGTTCATTTTTTTACAAGACTATTCACCCCCCTCTAGCCGGCCACCAAGGGTTCTACAATTGGTATCAGTGCGAGTTTGTTTTAGGAGGACTAACCGCCGAACGAAGCACACGAGATAGCCAGACCGAGTATCAGCCCACTGAAGTTCGAGGGGGAATTTGCAAGCTGGAAGAAAAAGATGAAGGTATTTTTTAAAATAGATTTTGAATTATTAATAATTATAAAATATGATTTTGTAGCTCCGAAAGACAAAGAAAAATATTAATGGACAAAGAAGGAGCAAGCCGACTTCGTGGCAAACGACAAAGCAAAGTTTCATCTGTTGAGTGTCTTATCGCTACAAGAAGTCAACTAGATTGGAGCCTACGAGTCAGTCAAGGAGCTCTGGAAGAAATTCCTAGAACTACATAAAGGGACCTCGGATGCAAAACTAGCAAGACAAGACTTGCTCCGGAACCATATCAGCAACCTCTGGTTAGAAGAAGGCGAAACTGTCGCACACCTCCACTCAAGAATCAAGGAGCTCATCACCAGACTCATGAATCTCGAAGAAAAGGTAACTAACCGAGATTCACTAAGGTACGCACTTAACGCATTTCCTAGGACTTCGGAATGGTCGACCTTAGTAGATGCGTACTTTATCTCTAAGAATTTATAGGTAAGCACTTTAGAAGATTTTTTTTTAACTTTTGAAATTCGTGAGTCAAAATATGTAGGTCTAAAGAAGGAATCAAGGCAAAACATTACCTTAAAAGCTAAAATGGAGAACCAGATTCTGAGACATCACTTAGAGATGATGAAACATCGTTAATGGTAAGCAAATTTTAAAAATTATTTAAATATAATAAATTTAATCAAGTGCAGGGTACAAAAAGAAAAGGAAAGTAAGATGCTACCACTACAATGAAGAAGGGTATGTCAAAGATAACTGTTCAAAATTGAAGAGCAAAGACAAGGACAAGAAAAAGAATAAGAAACTAGCCTGGCCCAAGTATAATCTAAAGGCGACGTGAGACGACACGTCATTCGAATCGGAGATAGAAGCCCTCGCCGAACTTGTGCTAGTAGCAAGTCACCAAGAAGACAAAGACGAAGCAAGCTTGTCCGAAATGAGAATCGAGAGCATCAATGAAGGGGGAGTGACATCAAAAGGAAGCAGGACTTCAGGGGGAGCTTCAGATTACGGAATCAACAAGGTAAGTCAGGTACGGTCTCTTCCTCCTGACAAGTTATTTCAGTTTATAAAACTATTATTGAAAAATTGTTGTAAATTAGAGAAAGAAAATAAGGATTTAAAATCAACCTTAGCTGATTCTTGTTGATTAGAAGATTTCGACAAAGTAAAAATAGAAAATGAAAAATTGAAAAAGGAAATAGAAAATTTGAAAAGTCATGCATGCTCAACTTTTATTCCTTCTAATTTTAAAAATTATTCAGGACTTAACTGGTATCTCAAATATCATAAGAGTCAAATTAGAAAAATATCATAGAAATATATTCCTAAGAAATTATTAATTAATCATGTAGGAAGGAATCTATTTTGGATTCCAAAACATATTTAGATTGATTGTTTTTAGACTTAGGGCTTTCAGAGAAAAAAAATTAAATATTCAATTTATTTAAAAGACTTTGTCTAGAAAATGGTTGTTGTTATAATATCCAAGAAAGCTTAGTAGTTATAAAAATACTTTAAATTATTTGTCAAAATTTCTGATCATTTAAAGTTATTTTAGTAAAGTTATGTTTCTGTAAAACTTTATCCAAACAATTTTTTCATTAGAAAACTTTCTATAAATTAATTATCAATATATATACTTTTTTTAAATTTTTCCTAAAATTAAAGATATTTTTTTCTGTTCAACCCTTATTAATTTTATTAAGGAGTTTTTTAAAAAAAAATTGGTTTTTCCTTAGACTTTTAATTTAACTTTTTCAAAGTCATTTTAAAAGTACCCCATTTTTAATGTGATCAAAAGGGGGAGCAGTGAAGATTAAGCCTAGGGGGAGGGCAGTATAAATTTTTAAGTTTTGTACTTGTAAATTTTTTGCACATTCTTTTACTTGCAAAAATTATAACTGTTATTTGTTTGTGGATTGCCCTAACTTAATTTAAGTTTTCTCACATAAAAAAGGAAGAGATTGTAAGTATCCCAAGATAGTTTTGATGTGATGAACCAAGCCAAGTTAGTTCCTATTGGTATTTAACCCCCGTGTCTTAGTGTGCAGAAACTTAGGAGTACAAGAAATTGAGCGAAAGACACAGCTAGTGAGAAGGACGACCTGGGAGAGAGAGCCGACGGGCTCGGTGCGTTCGAGAAATGAGGTGCTATGGAAGAGTACGCGGGCGGACGAGAAGAAGGCGCGCGACGTTTTCGAGGGATGAGAAGCTGGAGCGGAAGATTGCTCGAAGGCCGGAAGTTGGGTTCGGGTGAGCCCTATTCCGGATGGCCGAGATCACCCAAGTGAGTGAAGCCAGAGCGGAAGACCCGAACCAATGTGAGCCGAAACGGAGTAGAAGACCGGGACCGAAAATCAACAAAAAGTTAATTTTTCGGTTCGGGGCGCCCTGACTAAGTCCAAGGTGCCCAGACATGGTCCAAGCGCCCAGACTCCGGGCACTCAGAACCCTTCCGAGCGCCCGAATCGAAAAATTTAGCCAAACGCGACGTGGCGCGTTGTGTTGCAACGGGGATAAATTTTTATCCCCCTAGAGGTGCTTGGAACCCTTCTAGCTGTCTCGACCGGGGTTATAAATACAACCCTAGTCCCAGAAGGTCAGAACAACACTTGTAATTCATTTCTTTTCAATCTTGTTCTGTAATTGAGTGCTTCAACTGCTATAAGAGGCTTCTCTGTTTGAAGAAAACATTAGTGCGCTTTCAACTTCCTTGGATTAATAACCTTCCCGGTTGTAACCAAGTAAACTCTTTCGTGCCTCTTCCTTTCTTTATTTAGTCTCTTATTTATGTTATGCAAGTGTTAATTCTTGTAAAGTTATAAAGTTCGAGGAAGGTTCATTTTTTTTTGAAGGACTATTTATCTCCCTTTAGCCGGGCGCCAAGGGTCCTACAGAGTTTATACGTTTGTTTTGCTCGTTGAAATATTATTTTAATTAGGTTATTACTAAAAAAAGTAAAATCAAAATAATATAAAATCATCGTTGTAGAAGTCAATAATTAGCTTCTATACTTTGTAGAAGCTATCAACTAATTTATACATGATCGATCATGATCCAATAATATTTATTTGAAATATAACGAATGTCATAGAGTTTCATGATTTGTTTTGCTCATTAAATATTATTTTAATAAGATTATCTCTCATACAAGTAAAATAAAAATATATAAAGTTATTGTTACATAAACTAATTATTAGCATTTATATGACCAAATGTTCAAATAATATAGGAATATTTTAGATAATTTATATTAAATGGGCCATTCAGTTAACTTTAATTGAAAATGGGGGCGTTGAAATTATGACTTTACAAATGATGACGCCGTTTTAATTTTTTCTCCATTTTGATGGCTTGCATCATTAATGATGATCCGGCTGTTAGAACAGGGGACCCCCATTCTGAGGGGTCAATGCCACGTGGGAGTCAAAGGGTCAGGTGGCCGACCGGAGAAGGATGGGCCGACCTCCCGGCCGACCGACTGGTGAATAACCGATGGCAAAAGGCGCCTTGACAGAAGTCGGGGTTCCGGCGCTCAATTGAACAGTAGCGAAGAGCCGAGCGGAAGGCCGAAGACAAGGTGGCATACTGCTAGCAGTCTCCACAGCACCTTACCGAGGATCTATCCAGCATATCGATGCAAACGGCAGGCCGGACGTGATGTGAGTGTCGTCCGTCCGGCGCATAAGATGATGGCCGGACGGGCGGACTCCCTGTCCAGCCGGCCGAACGGACGCCCCGGCTTGTGGTGGGTAGAGAAGGACAAGAACATCTTATGACAGCTGTCAAGTCCTATGGCTAGGCCATACTCCAAGTCTGACAACGAGGTGTTTCGTTGTCCCATCGAAGGCGTGCTTGGATTGTAGCGGTATGGCGTCAGGTAAGCTTTCTGACAGACACATACCGAAGTATGGGCTACGGACACGTATGCGCCTCGGTGGACGTGCGTGAGCTCTTGCACCGCTCTATATAAAGAACCTTATACTTCGCCGGAGGTACGGGTTCGACACCTTTGGAGCCACTTTTTTCACTACTTGCTTGCCTGACTTGAGCGTCGGAGGGTCGTCGCCGGGGACCCCTCCCTGGCCCGACTTCTGTGCAGGTTCGCCGGAGCGCCGTACGACCCGTCGGAGATCTACGTCAGCAACTAGGAGAGCGCCACGTGCCCAGCGTCCGTTGATTCAGCGTTCGGACAGGATCAATTTGGCGCCGTCTGTGGGAACGCTCCTACATCCGAGCGGAAGAGATGGACGAAGCTGGACGACCTCACCGTGACGCTCTCCCAGGAGAAACTCGACGCTCTTATAGAGGCAAGAGCAGCTAAGCTCGTGGAGCAACAGACAGAAGGCTCAAGCTGAGCGGATATCCGAGCGGCCCAGGAGGAACGACCGAATAAGCATTAGAAATGGGGGCAAAATAAGGGTCCGACCAGCACTCAAGTGGGAGTAACTCCTGCCCCGATACCGGTCCGACGAAGGGGTCTTCATCCGACGAGGCACCTGTCCATGAGTTTCGACGAGTATATCGTATGCTCCTCACTCCACGGGTATTCGGGAGTCGAGAAATTGGGTCAGATC
This sequence comes from Zingiber officinale, assembly GCF_018446385.1. Classification (NCBI taxonomy): domain Eukaryota; kingdom Viridiplantae; phylum Streptophyta; class Magnoliopsida; order Zingiberales; family Zingiberaceae; genus Zingiber; species Zingiber officinale. The sequence continues at coordinate 90,303,168 of NC_055995.1, read as the reverse complement.
CCCTGCTGGTCGGCAGGTCAGTTCTTCAGTTATCTCTGTTGCTCATAAAATATTTATAGTTTCGCGAGCGTGAACTCCCGTGCCGCTCGGCCGGGAGCATATTAACCGAGCCAGAAGCTCGATTGAAAAGCCCCATGCCGCTCGGCCGGGAGCATATTAACCGAGTCAGAAGCTCGATTGGAAATCCCCGTGTCGCTCGGCCGGGAGCATATTAACCGAGCTAGAGGCTCGATGGGAAGACCCCGTGCCGCTCGGCCGGGAGTATAGCAACCGAGCCAAAATGCTCGATGGGAAAATGCCATGCTAGTCGGCCGGGCGTGTATCAAAGAAGCCAAGAGCTCGAAAACGAAGGCCCCGCGCCGTTCGGCCGGAGGTAAATTATCCGAGCCAAGCGCTCAAAAACGAAGGCCCCGGACCGCTCGGACCGGAGGTATATTATACAGGCCAAAGGCTCGATGCCGAAACCCCTGCGCCGTTCGGCCAGGTAGACATCGTCCAAATTAGGTTTGGAAGACCGTCAAGCTCCGACGTTAAATATCGAGAGACGAGCCGGCGTCTATAAACCTTCCGAGCGGAAGACCGTCGAGCTCCGACATTAAATATTGAGAGACGAGCCGGCGTCTATAAACCCTCCAAGCGGAAGACCGTCGAGCTCCGACGTTAAATATCGAGAGACGAGCCAGCGTCTATAAACCCTCCAAGCGGAAGACCGTCGAGCTCCGACGTTAAATATCGAGAGACGAGCCGGCGTCTATAAACCCTCCGAGCGGAAGACCGTCGAGCTCCGACGTTAAGACGAGCCGCCGCCTATAAACCCTCCGAGCGTAAGACCGCCGAGCTCGACGTTAAATATCGAGAGACGAGCGTCTATAAACCCTCCGAGCGGAAGACCGCCGAGCTCGACGTTAAATATCGAGAGACGAGGCGTCTATAAACCCGCAAGCCGCGTCGAGCTCGACGTTAAATATCGAGACGAGCCGGCGTCTATAAACCCTCCGAAGGAAGACCGCCGAGCCCGACGTTAAATATTGAGAGACGAGCCGCGTCTATAAACCCTCCGAGCGGAAGACCGCCGAGCTCGGGTTAAATATGAGAGACGAGCGGCGCCTATAAACCCTCCGAGCGGAAGACCGCCGAGCCCGACGTTAAATATCGAGACGAGCCGCGTCTATAAACCCTCCGAAGGCAGACCGGCTGAGCCGGCGTTAAATATCGAGACAAGCCGACGCCTATAAACCTCCGAGCGGAAGACCATCGAGCTCCGACGTTAAATATCGAGAGACGAGCCGCGCCTATAAACCCTCCTAGCGGAAGACCGCCGAGCTCCGACGTTAAATATCGAGACGAGCCGACGCCTATAAACCCTCCGAGCGAAGACCGCCGAGCTCGACGTTAAATATCGAGACGAGCCGACATCTATAAACCCTCCGAACGGAAGACCGCCGAGCTCGACGTTAAATATGAGACGAGCGGTGTCTATAAACCCTCCGAAGCGGAAGACCGCCGAGCTCGACGTTAAATATCGAGACGAGCCGGCGTCTATAAACCCTCGAAGACCGCCGAGCTCGACGTTAAATATCGAGAGACGAGCGGCTATAAACCCTCCGAGCGGAAGACCGTCGAGCTCCGACGTTAAATATCGAGAGACGAGCCGGCGTCTATAAACCCTCCGAGCGGATAGCCATCCACGTGATACATTCCGGCGGTAAGAGCCGATCGACGACAGAGCCTGTTCTTTAAGGCCAACATACGACCGAGCGGCTCGCTTAGCAAAAATAGATGAAAAACCCCTTTGAGGTAAGGTGCAAAGCAAAAGATGGTTAATAAGAATTAGAGATGGGAGCGCGTGAACGAATGACGTTCGCGCGTCGAGCGGCTATGCAGTCGCATGGCGAAAGGCGTTTTTTGAAAACAATCGGCTTAGGCTCATGTTAGAGTATGAAGCCAAGCGGAGGAGTTTTAAAGAACACTTTAAACATGACGAAAGAAAAAATTTCTTGCCAAAACAAAAGTTGCAAGAACAGAAAGATGATCTATTTACGCCAAACGCTGGGGAAACAAAGGAAATTACAGCAAAAATAAGTTGTGTCGAACGGCAAGGATACAAAAAAAGTTGATAGAAAACACTCCTCACACGTCAAAATCAAAAAGAGCATCCGGAATGGCGCCCATCATGGTAGCCAGATCCTCTGGGGGGATTGTCAGCTCGGCGGGAAGGTGACCTTTAGCCTTCAAGTAATCCACCGCCGCCTTGATCGCCTCTTCGAAAGTGAGGGAAATCTTGTCGGTGAATCTCTCTCCGAAGTCGTCCGAGCGGACAAATGCCTTCCTCACTTCGTCAGAGCAGGTCGACTCCCCATCCTGATACTCTTTGAGCGCGGCTCGGGAAGCATCGTTGGCGGCATGGAGATCCTTCAAGTCTCCTTCAAATTTGAGCAGATCGGCCGAGCGGCTCTCCTTCTCAGTGGCCAGAAGGGCATCTAGTTCCTTGATGCGCTGCTCTAGTCCCCGGTTCTCCACCTTCATCAGGTCCATATCCTCGATGGCTTTAAGCTTCCGGGTGGTCGAGGTCTTTACTTCCTTGTCCCGCTGCTTGACCAAGGCTTCGAGGCGGGCCACTTCGCTCGCCAAGCCGGAGGATTTACCCCGTTCGGTTTCCAGCGGCCTTTTGGCCTTCTCCAGAGAGGCCGTCGATTGTTTGCTGTCCCCCGCGGCCTTGAGCTTCTTCAACTCGTCCTCCAGTTCAGCTAGGCGATTGCTGATGGCAATCTGCTCCACCCAGTTCTGTGAACGGATATGAGCAAGTTAGAAGTTCGATCCAAAATAACCAACAAAGCAAAACAACATACCCCGGTCGCCTGTTGTAGATTGCTGTCGCCGAGCTGACTAGGAGTCATCATGGCGATTCGGAGACGAGCATCCTCCCAAGATTTGGCGAGGGGACCCGTGAGTGTGATTTGCTGCTCGGGGACCACCGGCCGATCAACGACCGCCATGTATTCTTCCGAAGGAAGGCGCAGGACAGTTTTTATCAATTTGGGGCCGCTCGGATCACCCTGAGAAGCAGCGGCCTTACCGGACGGCTCACCGGTGGAGGAAGAAGGACGGTCACCCAACCGCTTAAGACGCCGCAGAGTTCGGGGAGGACTGGAGGGCGGCACCTCAGAGGTAGCCCTTGGAGAGCCGCGCGGCGTCGGGGTACTCTCTATAGAAATTGTCCCTGATAATATTGGAGCCTCATCGCCCCGCTCGGACTGTGGCTCATCAGATGGAGTTGGTATAGATGCTGATTCTGGCCGTCTGCGCTTCCGAGTTGCCAGGGGAACGTCGTTGGCCGAACGACCCTCTACCTCGACTTGAGTAGAGGGTTCTATGTCGCTCGCGACCTCGTCGTGAGAAACAGGAGCGTCTAAGGCTTCGGGGACATCCTGAGTCCCCTCACCTTCTTCGCCGGCCGGATCAGCTGAAGCCAAGCCCCGCTCGGCGACCTCCTTATTCTTGGCCGCCTCGATCTCAGCGGCTCTCAATTTTAGCCGATCGGTAGCCTTGGCGCGCCACATGACTTCAGCTGCAGAAGCAAAGAATAAATTAGTTAGAACAAAAGAAACGGGAAGATAAGAGAACTTACTCATGCTGCAAGGCAGATCGGCTGGGACGGAAGACAAGCCGAATAGATACATTACTCCCGGAAGGAGCATCTTGTCGATGTGATAACGCTGGCCGACCAGCCGATCGGCTGAATGAAGATAGGCCGCATCGCCTATAAACTTACCGAGCTCCGGTTGCGCGGGCATCGCCCTTTGCCACTCGATACGAAAGGTAGGTGGCTCGGGGAAATGCACGTAGAAAAAGTGCTCCTTCCAATGTTTGTTGGAGCTCGGCATGTTATCAAAAAGGATGAAACCTATTCTAGATTGGAAAACAAAAGTTCCCCACTCGGCTTTCTTGGGGTAGTAGAAGTAATGGAACACTTTGGGGTCTAATGGGATGTTGTTCAATTTAAAGAGAACTACCACCCCGCTCAGCAGCCTAATGGAGTTCGGGACCAGTTGGCCGAGCGGGATGCGAAAATAATTGTAAACTTGCAAGAAAAATTTATGGGGTGGAAAGCGTAGCCCGGCCAAAAATTGGTCTCGAAAGAAAAGATCGGTGTCGGGCGGCGGTTCATGTGGCCGGTCGGCAGGGGTGGCTAATACTATATGGTGGTCGGAAGGGAGGTCATAAGTTCGAGCGAGGCACAGTGCGTCCTCCTCGTCGAACCGGCTCTCCATGGTCGTGTACCAGAGACCAGGAGCGCCACCGGTCGACTGTGAAGTACTAGTCATGGGCGAAAAGCAGTAAGAGATGCTGGGCAAAAAGAAAAGTTCGAACAAGATGGTGGATTTGAAGGGGACAGCAAACAGAAAAAAGAAGGAAGGAGCGAGGAAAAGGAAGGCTTACGAGCAAAAGGGAAGATCGAAAGGGGCTTCGAGGTCGTCGGAGAAGCGAGGTCGCCAGAGAAGAAAGGAGCAGTGGGGCGTCGAGGATCGATGAAGCCAAAGTGCGGCGAAGAGGAGAAGTCTGAAGCTTTATAATGACGGTCGCAATCAATTTCCACCGTCTGATTCAGGTTGTGAAGAACGAGGCCATCATCCGGCCGTTCATTTCAAACGGCGGATGTCCCATCGGAGGTGACGCCACCGCCATACGCTGACAAGAGCAGGATTGCCACGTGTCAGCAGGACACAGGTCGCATTTAATGAGCGCACCTTACCGTGCGCAGCGCACGTGATTGGCAGTAAGGGAAAGGATTTGATAGGGATTTCAAGGGAATACAAGGCACGAGCAAGACACCGCCGACCAGATGAGCACCTCTATGCCTGGCCGACCGGACTAGTGCAGCGGCCGTTATCCAGTCAGATCGGCAGTCCAGTCAGTCGGACTTCGCCTCCTTCGACTAGACTTGAGGGGGAGGCAAGTGATCCGGCGGTTAGAACAGGGGACCCCCATTCTGAGGGGTCAATGCCACGTGGGAGTCAAAGGGCCAGGTGGCCAACCGGAGAAGGATGAGCCGACCTCCCGGTGAATAACTGATGGCAAAAGGCGCCCTGACAGAAGTCGGGGTTCCGGCGCTCAATTGAACAGTAGCGAAGAGCCGAGCGGAAGGCCGAAGACAAGGTGGCATACTGCTAGCAGTCCCCACAGCACCTTACCGAGGATCTATCCAGCATATCGATGCAAACGACAGGCCGGACGTGATGTGAGTGTCGTCCTGCCGGCGCGTAAGATGAGGGCCGGACAGGCGGACTCCCTGTCCAGCCGGCCGGACGGATGCCCCGGCTTGTGGTGGGTAGAGAAGGACAAGAACATCTTATGACAGCTGTCAAGTCTGATAACGAGGTGTTCTGTTGTCCCATCGAAGGTGTGCTTGGACTGTAGCGGTATGGCGTCAGGTAAGCTTTCTGACAGACACATACCGAAGTATGGGCTGCGGACACGTATGCGCCTCGGTGGACGTGGGTGAGCTCTTGCACCACTCTATATAAAGAACCTTATACTTCGCCGGAGGTACGGGTTCGACACCTTTGGAGTCACTTTTTTCACTACTTGCTTGCCTGACTTGAGCGTCGGAGGGTCGTCACCGGGGACCCTCCCTGGCCCGACTTCTGTGCAGGTTCGCCGGAGCGCCGTACAACTCGTCGGAGATCTACGTCAGCAACTAGGAGAGCGACGTGCCCAGCGTCCGTTGATTCAGCGTTCGGACAGAATCAAATGAGTTGAATTATAAATTAATTGTGTCATCCTCACCGATATATAATAATATAATACTAATCATATATAAAAAATACTAATTATATATAAAAATATTGAATACTAACAAATAATAATCTTTCCTTTATTATGTAAAATTTATCCTAGGTCTATGGTCTCTTCTTATAGTTTTGTTTGAAAGAGAAATATATATACAAATCATCGAACATGTGTCTGAATCTCATGAAACATCCTCTCAATATAAGATATAATGTATAGGATCATTACGTTATAAGCGGGTGAATAGTATCCGAGACATCAGGATTTTTCACTGGACATTTGATCCCCGACCCATTCAGTCTTCCGCTTGATATCTGCGACCCCCAGGACTTTCATCTAGTGTCCTCGACCCTAGAATTTCACCCAACATCCTCGACCCACCAAGACTTTGCCTAGTTTTGTACACCAGGACTTCCTTGCTTAGTCATAGCTAGGACTTTCCACCTGCCTAGTGTCTATTAGAACTTCTTTGGTTAGTCTCAACTAGGACTTTCACCTTTCCTAAGCTCACTTAAGGCTTTCCTGCACACTCAATCAAATTTGTTTGAACAACAATAACACTTAACTTAGAACTCTTTCCTATTATCAAAACTCAGGTTCGATCATCTAGTGCTCCCTACACCAACAATCTCCCCTTTTGATTATAAAACATAGTTCAAAGTTAAGTTAAGTAAATAGATAACAAGTAAGAATAAGTAAGTATTTTTACAAGAATTTCAAAAAAAAATATTTTTCAAAAAATAAATTTCTAAGTGTTGAAATAGAACTAAGGAAGTCTTAAGTTAAGAGTTCAAACTCCCTCGAAATAAAAAACACTTAGCTTTAAAAGAATTTTATTAAAAAAATAAAATAAACTTAGTTTTTCATTAAAAAATACTTAGCTAAATACTTAGTTAAAAATATTTACCTAAAATATATTTTTTTCTTTCAAAAAATACTTAAACTTTAAACTTTGCTTTTTTGAAAAATACTTAACATGTCTCCTTTTACTCTTAAAAATACTTAAACTTGCTTTTTCATTTTTCTTTTAAAAATACTTAACTAATATATAACTTTGCTTTTCAAAAAAATACTTAAACTTGTTTTTTCAAAAATATTTAAACTTTAAACTTTAAACATTACTTTTTGAAAAATACTTAACTTGCCTCCTTTTACTCCCCTTGACATATATCAAAAATAGGATTCTATATAAAGCTCTAAATAACTTAAGAATATTTTTTTCAAAAAATTTGTTTTGAAACTTCCCCTTGATTAATGTCTTTAAAAAAAAATTTTAGGTTTGAGGGGACAGTTAGCTTTAAAATGATTTTAATCATAGAGTCCAAATATTGAAAAAAAAAATCAAAGTCAAAGTAATTTTTATAAAAATGTTAAAAATAATCATATACTTTCCTTAAAAAAATATCTAATCTTTAACTACTAGCTATTTACCATAAGATAGCAGTGTTTACTTGGTTAGTCAAGTTAAGTAACTGATCCAGTTAGTTTGACTAAAAGAATGACTTAACCTAATCAATTTGAATTGGTATTTATAGCCCAAACTTATGTTGATGCACAAATATAAGAATTCTGAAGTCTAGACAAAGTCCTAAGCAACCCATACCTTTCTAAGTATTTTTAATCATAATTAAGGTAGTCCTAGTGTGCTTGTGAGATGCTGTCTCCTAAGAGCTATATGATCATGCTTTCTAGGGGTAAACCTAGTCTAAATCCATAGTATAATTTGAAAACATTTATTTTGAAAGGATAGGGGTTAAAGTTAAAAACATATATTAATTTTAAAACTCAAAAATTTTGAAAACATATTTTTAAAGCAGAAATTTGAAACTTAAAGATAGGTAAGCTATAAAGTAACCTATTATATTGTGCACACCCGTAATTATCTTCTGAGTGTGCTGAACTCAAGTTCAGATAAGAGCTTTAAAAATATGTTTTCTAGGTTTGATTTGGATTCAACATAGTTAAGTATAATATCACCCCTAGCTACATGATCTCTTACAAAGTAGTGTTTAACTTCTGCATTTCGTTTTTGAATGATGTATTAGATTTTTTGTTAAATTGATTGAACTTATGTTATCAATTGAAACTTTTATATTTTAATATTCTAATTGATAATCTTTTAAAGTATGCATCATCCATAAAAGTTGAGATATACATTTCCTCATAACTATGTACTCTACTTTAGTAGTGGACAAGGCAACATAGTATTGCTTTCTGCTCGACCAGCTTACTAGGCATTGACCCAAAAGTTGGTAGCTTCTACTTGTACTTTTTCTATCTAGTTTTCACTCAGTATAGTCTGAGTTAGATTATCCAATTAAGTCAAATATGTTGGTGCGGGAAGCATCCGGCGATCGAACCAGTGTTTTGATAATGGCAAAGGATTCAAAGTTAAGGTTATGTTGTGATCTAACAGTCTGAATGAGCTTGCAGGAAAGACCTAAGTGTACTTAGGCAAAAGTCCTAACTGAGGTTAGGCAGGTGAAAAACCCTAGGGGTGGTAACCCTAGGTCATAGGGGGTGGTAACCCTATGCGGAAAGTCTTGGCGGGTCGAGGGCTTCAGGCAAAAGTCCTAGGGGGTGGTAACCCTAGGTGAAAAGTCCTGGTGTCGCGAACCAGGTGGAAGACTGGACGGGTCACGGAGTGGGCGTCCAGTAGAAAGTCTGGAAGCATCGAGCGTCGAGCAAAAGTCCAGTCGATCTGGAGGATCACACTAGCAATAGGTAATTCTCCTGAGAGGAGTAGGTGAGGACGCGTTCCCCGCAGAGGGAATAATAGGCGTCGAGTCGACCTAGGGTTTCCGATTGGAAATCCGAAGTCAGGCCCAGGATAGTTCGGAGACTATCAATATTTTATTTACCATGTCTATTGTATGCTAACTTTGTTTTACAGGGTATGTGTTTGGGACTAACATATTTTGTAGGAACAAATGAGCAACTTTCACCTCGGATTAACAGTGTCTGAGGTGCCTCCATGGAGCTTGGAGGCGCCTCGGGTGCAAGTCAAAGCCAGCTGTGCAGAGGAGCTGGAGGCGCCTTCATGGGGACTGAAGGCGCCTTGGGTCACTGTTCGAAGGCGCCTTGGAGCGGCATTGAAGGCGCCTTCAGCTGGATAATGAGTAGCGGTCAAAGCTTGATCGACAGCGATCGAAGCGGGATAAAACATAGGTTCTAAGGCGCCTTGGAGCTTGATGGAGGCTGTAACGACCCGGCCCTTTGGCCTCTTGGGTGACCCTTGTGGCGGCCCTTATGTCGTCGGCCCATTTGGCGACCTCTAATGTCGTCGACTGACGACCCTTGGCCGTGTCGTTACTTACTAGGGCTTTCCACCCCTAGGTAGTAGATTTTTGCCTCCCCCAGAATTCGAACTCAAGACCTCCAGGCTTAAGTACCCTAGTAAGTAACGACACGGCCAAGGGTCATCGATGACGACATTAGAGGTCGCCAAATGGGCCGACGACATAAGCGCTTTTTCTTTTGTAACGACCCGACCCATTTGGCGGCCCATTTGGCAACCCTCGGGTCATCGACCATCGACCGTCGGTCGTGCCGTTACTCACTAGGACTTTCCACCCCTGGCCAGTGGATTTTTGCCTCCCCCAGGATTCGAACTCTAGACCTCTAGGCTTAAGTACTAGAGTTTATGAATCCTGGTAACCAAGTGAGATCATCTCACTTGGTTACCAGGATTCATAAACTCTAATACTTAAGTCTGGAGGTTTAGAGTTTGAATCTTGGGGGAGGCAAAAATTCACTGGGCAGGGCCAAGGGTCGTCGGTCAACGACATGAGAGGTCGCCAAATGGGCCGACGACATAAGGGCCGACGGTCGACGACCCGAGAGTCGCTAAATGGGCCAAGAGGGTCGGGTCGTTACAGTCCAGTTGGGTTTGTGGGGTCTGACAACAAGCGGGAAGACTTGGTGGGTCAAAGACAAGCCAAGCGACTGCAGTTAGTAAATGGAGATAAGCAATTGGAAGAGAGATCCAGTGAGGACGCGTTCCCACTTGAGGGAACTATAGGCGTCAGTCCAACTTAGGTTCATTTGGGAAACCTAAGTTGAGACCTTAACTAGACTTGGTCTCGGGGAGACAGCATCTAATTACTACTTATATCTTATTAATGTGTGCTAACTCTATTTTATAGGATAAATATATTTTTATTTGCCTAGACTAATTCTTTTTTACAGGAAGGAGAAGTGTGAAAAAGGGGGGTCTGAGCGCTCAGACCCGGACCAGCTCGCCTGGGCGGGTGGGCAGGCACCCGGGAGGTCCGGGCACCTGGAATTGGTCCAAATGCCCGGACCAGAAAAGTTATCCAGGAGCTAAGTTGAAGCGCATCGATTGGCCAAGCCCACATCAATGGTCTAGGCTTTCTAAAGGGTCTGGGCACCTGGAGGTGGATAAAACTTCGTGAATGAAGTTTCGACAAGAGGTCGTCGCGTCAGCATGGTCCAGGTGCCTAGAGGTGTTCCAAGCGTCCAGAATGGGCCTATATAAGGATCTTCGACCAGCAGCTTTAGGACATCATCTGCTACGATTTTCCTTCTTGCGTTTTAACGCGTGCTTGTCTTCTTCCTGCTAGTTTCCTTTTTTATTCCGCTATGTAATTCGTTTTAACTCTTTCGAAGAACGTTATTCATCCCCCCCCTCCTCTAGCGTATTTATGGTCCTATAATAAGGAGCCTCTTGGAAAAGGCATACCCGACAATAAGGATAATGTCGAAAGAAACTCTTGAAGGTAAGGCATGAAGGATAGGGAAGCATCCTATGGATGCAAGGCTGATGGAGGAGATCGGAAGGTAAGGTCAAGGTTGTTCAGGCAAGGACGAGTGCATGAGTGATTGTACTCGAGGGTAAAATCCTAAGTTAGAGTTTACCAGTCAACTAGTCCAGTCAACTGGAAGCAAATAGAATGCTTCTGTTCGCTCAACCCATGGAGATTAGTCGACTGATCCATGGTGAGCAATCGACTGGGATCGAGCCATTAGGTTGTAACGGTTGAATTCCATAAAGACTAGTGGACTGGTAAGTATGACAGTTGACTGGTGGCGAAAACCCAAGTTGGGTGTTTCCTCCCAAGCTCTATATAATGAACTCAGATTGGCTAGCTTTGGTGACAAAATTAGAGGTGGTTAACCCCTAATAGAGTCTTTAAAGATCAAAGCAAGCCCCTAGGGCGTAGTGTAGACGGTGGGTGCATGGTATCTCTGACGTAATGACCAGGGGTCGATTCTCAGGAACTGACGACCTGGGGTTTACCTCGCCATGCGCTTATGGCTTGTGTACCTGCATGAACCTCCCTCCATATCCGTAGGGCCGACACTAGAGGGGGCGCTAAGGTAGCGGATCTACCTTTTTTTAAAGCTCAAAACAATCCAAGAGTTCTTAATCGAGTTTGTGGTGAGGTTTCTCCACTAACAAGGAGGATTGAGCTAGCCAGAGTTCTGAGGACTAATCCATCGACGGATTAAGGGATCGTCACCTTACAGACAACCGTGAAGTAGAAACATCATCTCCGAACCATGTAAACAAATGTGTTAGGATTTATTTTCTTTCTTGTCTCTAGGGTTAGCTTTTATACTTGTTTGGTTATATTTTTGTTGTACTAACAAGCATAGGAAAGAGAATGAAGTGGGTGGTTGTCTATGCCCCCCTTCCCCAGCCGGTGATCAAGGTCCTAACAATAACTTCTATAACTAGTAACAACTACCTAATATGCAGCAAAGGTAAAATCATCATTTCGGCAACTCCTTCAAGGTAGTCAACACTATTTGAAAGACAAATAAATTATGGAGGCTTCATCTACCAATAATAATAATAATAATAATAATAATAATAATAATAACAGCAATTTACCAAAAGGTATATGTAGGTTTTTGAATTTACCAAAAGACGCATACTACTTTGTTATTTACCAAAGGGTGTACCTTTTTACACTGTTTTCCCATTCTACCCTCATGACAAATTTGACTACTTTTTTTTTTATTTTCTCTGTCATTTCTCTCTCTCTCTTCTCTTTCCTCTTATGTAGAGCTGTCAGACGGGTCAACCCGTGGCGGGGCGGGTCGGCCGCAGAGCCCATCAAAAATTTTTAAAAAAATTAAAAAATATTTCATATCTTCAACATTTTACTTCGAAAAAGTTTTCTACAATTAAATGTATACATAAACATGTATTTTAAATATAAATGAACACAAACGAGTACTTATGTTGGATGAAAAGTACTATTTTTATTTCAAAATTATAATAAAGAAAGATAATAAATTGACCTAAAACTTAACTTACATGTGTTTTTCAACCCGCGGGTCAACCCAAGTCGGCCCACAGCGGACTTGGGTTGATAAAATTCCAACCCAATCCGCTTAAATTGTTTGGCGGGGCGGGCCAACCCGACGGGCCCAACCCAAATTGACAGCTCTACTCTTATGCATGCAACATCTATTCTCTTTCCTCTTCTCTTTTGTCTTTCCTCTCTTTTGCACGCTGATTCTTCTAAAAAGATTTTAACATCCCCAAAAAACTTAAATAAACAATGGATAGCATATTTGAACTCCTTGCAACCCCATAAATCCACAAGAACTTAAATAGGTGCAATCGGATCTTTCTAGATCCATAAGTAGATTTTGACCAAAACCCATTGAAGAACTTAGAGAGTTCCGTGAATTTCTGGGGTTGCAAGGAGTACAAATATATTATCTATTATTTATTTCGATTTTTCGAGTGTGCTCAAATATAATAAGAAAGAATCGTCAAAATTCTCCACGTTGGTCCTGATATAGAATCATATCAGACCCAACATGGGCTTGATATGGAATGATATTAGACCCACGTTGGGCCTGATATGATTCCATATCAGGCCTAACGTGGAGAATTTTGATGATTATTTCTTATTACATTTTAACACCTCTGCGAAGTCGAAATAAACAATGGATAACATATTTGAACTCCTTGAAACCTTAGAAATTCACAGGAATTGAAATGTGTGCAATCGAAGCTCTCTAAGTTCAATAGTAGATTTTGACAAAAATCCACTAATAGACCTAGAGAACTCTGATTGCACTCATTTCAGTTCCTGTGGATTTTTAGGGTTGCAAGGAGTTCAAATATACTATCCGTTGTTTATTGAAACTTCTCGAGGGTGTTAAAATATAATAAGAAAGAATCATCAAAATTCTTTACGTCAGGCCTGATATGAGTTTTGGTCAAAACCCACTAATGGACATAGAGAACTCCAATGCACTCTTTCAGTTCCTGTGGATTTCTGGGGTTGCAAGGAGTTCAAATATGTTATCCATTATTTATTTCGGCTTCTCAGAGGAGTTAAAATATAATAAGAAAGAATCGTCAAAAATCTCTACGTTGGGCTTGATATGTATCAAAATTCATTAATGGACTTAAAGAGCTCTGATTGCATCCATTTAAGTTCCTATGGATTTCTAGGGTTACAAGGAGTTCAAATATGTTTATTTCGGCTTCGCAAATGTGTTAAAATGTAATAAGAAAGAATCGTCAAAATTCTTCACGTTTGGTCATATATGATTCCATATCAAGCCTAATGTGGAGAATTTTGATAATTTTTTCTTATTATATTTTAACATCCTTGAGAAGTCGAAATAAATAATGGATATTATATTTAAACTGCTTGCAACCCTAGAAATCTACAAGAACTAAAATGGGTACAATCGGAATTCTTTAGAAGAATTGAGTTTATCAGAGTTCTAAGGATTAATCCATCGATGAATTGAGAGATCATCGATCTTATGAATAATCGTGAAATAAAAATATCATCTCCGAACTACATAAATAAATGTGTTAAGATTTTTTTTTTTTTTCTCTGTGATTAACTTTTATACTTATTTGGTTATATTTTCACTATGTTAACAAATATAGAAAAAAAATAAAGTGGATGACGTCTATTCCCAACTATCAAAGTCCTAACAGTAACTTTTATAACTACTAACAGCTGCCTAATATACAGCAAAGGACAACTCTATTCCCAGCTATCAAAGTCCTAACACTAACTTTTATAACTACTAACAGTTGCCTAATATACAGCAAAGGACAACTCTTGATGATAATAATAATAATAATAACATTCTACATCAGAGCATTAAAAACGGTAACATCTATCTGATAGCTGCAACATTAAAAACGGTAACATCTATCTGATATCTTCAACACACTTGGATAACAGATATTCTAGAAATAAATTTCGCCCTTTAGATTTTTGCCCTGTATATCTCCCTTATCATTTTCACACCACAAAAAATGTAACACTAAGGAGACAAATGAAAAACAGCAGCACTTTATTTCTCTCTCTCTCTCTGCAACTTCCATGGCTGAAACTTGAGATTACTCGGATATTTACAGTGCAGTTATCGCATTCTACAACCTATCCACTATCCCAAAACTCCCTACTTTTTGTTCCATATAATCTCAATCTCAAACCTTTATGATACTGATAGATTACATTTACAGCTACATTTATCCGCTAATTTTACTCACCAGATTGCTTCTTCTCCTTCTCCGGTGTTCTGCGTTTATTGAGAGAATACGGTGTTATTTTAACTGCTACTGTATGGAACAATATGGCGGCTTAGAAATACTCCACTATGAAGCTTCCAAGTGGAGATCGGTGGGGAATGCCTTTTCTCCTCTTGGCGCTGCGGAAACTGGCGGCGGTGGGCGGCGGAGTCGACGGCGAGAAGCTCTGCGTCACATTGCTCTTGTCGCTGCCGCGACTGCTGCTCGTGTCAGACTCCTCCGAGTCTGAGTAGGCGTCCGCCGATGGATTCTTCTTCAGCTTCAGCATCTTCTTCTTCTGATTCTTTTTCGTCTTCCTCCTGTTTCGGGAGTAGTCCGAGGCGGTGCCGGCGATCTGGAATTGGGCGTTTGTAAGCAAAAGGTTGGATTTTTGATGGAGGGAAGTAAAAGTAGCAGTACCTTGCAGCCGAGGGAGCAGAAGCGGAAGGAATCGAGAAGGCTCCGGTCGCAGACCTCGCAGGTGTTGGTGACGCCCTTGCCAGGCCGCGGCTGCGGGCGCTCGTTGAGGAAGACGACGCGAGCGCTGTTGATGATGTAAGTCTGCACGCCGGCGATGTCCAGCACCTTTTGGATCTCGGAAACCCTAATCACATCATGGTACGAAGACCTCCTTATCTGCCGCCGAAACCAGAAACCAGAACGACGATTCAGCGGCGGAAAAAAAAATCAGGGGTTTGGTCTCGCGGAGGGAAGCAAACCGAGGGGATCGCAAAAAAAGAGCCATTTTCACATCCTAAAAATGCAGAATCAAATCGAAAAGGAGGAGGTTTAGGGCAAGAGACGCACCTGGATAGCCCGATGCTCACGGTGCTGGGCGAGGCAACCGGAGCAGAAGGCGCCGTCCATGCAATCGAGGCAGTACATGTTGCACTCGCTCTTGTGGGAGTCGGCGTGGTGCTTGCATTGAACGAAGAAGCTCGTCGCCAGAAGCGGCCGTAGCCACGCCGGCCACCGGCCCTCCTTTCCCTCCAGTCCTCCGCCTTTGCCGCCGCCGCCGCCGTCCTGCTGCATTCCGTATCACCAAGAAGCAACAAAAAATCCAACCTTGCGGAGGAAATCAAGCTAAAAAAACTCACCATGATTGCCCCAATCCTGAAATCTCTCTCGCCAGGTGCTATAAAAATCGCATCTTCGCACCGAGTCAACTGCGGGATTGACGAGTCGATGGGAAGCGGGAGAAGAGAGGAGGAAGAGAGTAGGAGACAAGAAGGAGAAAGAAGGTTGCGCTTGTTCTTATCCGCTCAAAAATTCCAGAGCAGAAGAGGTTTTAAGATGCGTCGATGGCAAGGAACTCCGACTTTTCTTCATCTTCTTTCTTTCTTTCTTTCTTGCTCCACATCGCCCTCCGTCCATTTGATTATTCCTAATGCGCGTCTTTTTCTTCTTTGCTTATTTTATCAAAAACTCTTTTTATTGTCTGGACTTATCATGCCTTTTCCACCCCTTTCATATTTTTCTAAAATATTTTTATTTTTATTTTCATCCGGTCTAGAGAAGTCCATGCCTTTTCCACTCCTTTCATAATTTTCTAAAATATTTATATTTTTATTTTCATCCCATTTAGAGGTATAAACAAATCGAATAAAATCAAATATATAAAAAAATCTAAAATAAAGTCGAATATATATAAAAAAAATTTAAGATTTGAATTCGGTTCAAATTAATTTTATTCTAGTTCTAGCTCGATTTGAAGTTCAAAAAGTTTATAATTTTTTACTCGGATTCGACTCGAATCAGAGCTTGAGTTTGAATTTGAGTTTGAGTTTGGCTCGAAAGATTTGAATATATTCATGAACTATTCGAACTATTGTTTGAAAATAAATATTCAAAAGGTTCAAAATTTATTTATTTAATATATAATTATATTATATTAATAAAATATTAAGGCTCGCGAGCAGCTCACGAACTATCGAACTAAATAATTTAGGCTCGACTTCAACTAAAAAAAAGTTTGAACATGTTCAAATTTGATAAATTCGAATACGAATCAAATATTTATCGAAACGGCTCAAAAAAGCTCATGAATCGGCTCAATTTATTGTTGGAAAAAATAATCTGTTGCCAAAGATTTTTGGGGACTTAGCTGAATTTAAAATTACATAGAATTTAAATTCAACTTACAGTAGAGATGACCTGAGCGGATAATCTCAGGTTGTCACCAGGGATTGGTTTCTGCTACGTGCCGAAGAGTCGTCGAGCGGGTAGATCTGCTGAGCAGCAAGTCTGTGTTGCCAAGCCGATGACCGAGCAGTATGGTCGGGCGGGCAGACAAGCCGAGCGAAGTGAAGTTAGTCGAGCGGACGAAGAGACTGACCGGACGAGTGGAGAGGTCGGTCAAGCGAAGGGGCTGGCCGGGTGGACGAAGAAACCGGGCGAGCTGACCGAGGCCTATGAGAGTCATAGTGCTTCGAGGCTTACTTGGGTCGTCTGTTTCCCAGGATACAATAACGAACTGAGAGGCACCCCCTCCTGCGCACCCACACATGAGAGAGAGCCTCTCCCATGCATTTGTTCACATCATCAATGCATGTGAATCAATATAAACTAACCAACATGCCTTGAAACTTCCCATATGGAACTAAAATCTCATTCACAATAGAGCTTCTATATCCTCTTCTACCTCTTCTCTATTCACACATATCCAACATTTATTTACGTCCCAAATCCCGGAGCAATGGTGTATGTATAGTGTCATCTAACTATAGAATTTCAATTTTGATTAATTAACGGATGATTTTTTTTAATAGATGATTATCTAAGAACTATGTACTAATAGATTGTTTGTAGTGAGTGCTTCCTGTTTTATTTTGGTAGTCAATGAAAATTTTTTATAGGAAATAGACGAATATCAAAAAAAAAATATTTTTATTTATATATTTATATATACGACAAAAACAACTTTGGCATAAATCCATTTGGTGAAAAATAAAAATAAAAATACCCCCTTTATTTTATTATTATAAAAAGAGCACCCCATTTTCATAAGAAATATAAACAAAGACCCTTCAAATTCTTAAAAAAATATTATTATAATAATTTGGACAATAATAATTTAGTATTTTAAACTATATTAGACTAGTTTTAATTGAAGTTGTTATAATAAAATGGAATAAAGATATTTTGGAGATATGAGGCCCCATTTTGATATAATTATTTAAGATCAAACGATTCTATTTTATAATTATGGAGGAATTATGTAAAAGTATTTGTTTTAGAGGTGTAGATGAAAATATACGATTGGTGGTCTAAAATGTCGATGTGGGCGCTTCCATTTGAAGATGCCCAGTATGACACGGCACGAATTCATTTTTATTTATTTGGATTTTCAATTGTCCAAGGACCATTTGACTAATGTATGTGATGGGTATAAATCCTTATATAGATCATTCATCTTCCATTCACTTGTTTTTTTACTTATCGTAATTTATTTTGTTCGTATTGATCGAGGAATAGACTCGCAGGTGTTAGATGAGTATTTCTCCTTTTACCATATGTGGAGGGCCAACCCAATCGAATCCACATCACAGCACAAAACTACGGAGGTAGGCCTCTTCAACCATAGGAGCCCTGTAAGAGAGCTCATGCCCCCCACGGTAACCAAAAAAACAAAGAATCTATCACTCTGACAGTTTTACATTGTCAATCCTACGATTATATATATGAAAACATAAATTAAAAAGTTATAATTGATTAGTGTGAAGGAGAGTTTTTTTTTCTCGATTTTATCAAAATTTGAATTCTTTTCTTATGATAGTAATTCTATTCTGCATTAATCAACTCAATCTTGCTCCGGGAGCAAATCTCATGCCCCCCACGAACTCAGCTGAAGTAGTAAATAGTTTGGAACTATTGGAGCGTAAATCTATACACTCTAAGCAACTCACTCTCCTTCACATCCACTTGTCACTTTAATCACTATGATTTACCTTTCTTGTGCTAATCTTAGGACGGACCGATGAGGACACTAGAAACGAAAAATCATCTTTTACCAAATATAACAGAGCTCGTAATACCACTCGCACCAAATTGTATTCATCTCTTCACTATATATAGATATATATACCTGGGAGCTGCTATTTACAGATGCTTTTAGTTTATCATTTATTAAAAAAAATTATTATTATCTATTGAATTAAAATGATATATTCTTAGTGGATTAATAGAATGAAAAAGTATCAATTAATAAAAATTAAATACTTACAAATTTGATTATTTTATTTTGGGTGGGTTGTTACCTTCATTAACCAATTATAATTAAAGAACTAAGTGATGATGGACCATATGCTTGGTCTTTAGAACCAAATTAACACTAAAAGCACAATAAAAAGGTTCCTCTTAATCCCCCTAATTGCTAAACTAATATTCTCTTAATTGTGGATTATCTACCTGTCAAATCATTTTAAGAATCTAATAGTTCGAGGATAGAGATGAATTCTCCTTGAAAATGACACTTTAGAGGAAAAAAGGTTAATTATTTAATTATAAATAAAATTTTGAATATATAAAACTTAAAATATTTAATATATTAGTTATTCTTTTGGACAAATAAGGTCACCAGTGGAATTCTTATGAATCAAGTCCAGTTAAATTTTATATGGTTAAAATTTATTTTATAAGATAATCAAGTTGAATTAAGCCAATGAACCACATTGTTAAAATGATTATTCGACCTTAACTTGATTTTTTTTTTTTTTTGAATTTGAGTTTGATTTTTTTAAATGATTGACTTGACTTTGGTTCATTCAAATATTGTGAAGCTCTCATTTGAGTTTATTTAATTATTTAAATTTTTTATATTTTTTAACTTGTAACACTATTTATAAACTTTATTTATATGTTCAGTTGGATATTATCTCTATTATGTAAGTTTATTTGTAAATTGTATATATAAATACAAATCAAATCTATTTAAGTGATTTATCGTTAGGTTATTATGTTTCAGGTTATTAGATGTGAGTTGAATATGTAGAACCCTTAAACTCAATCAGTTATTATCTATGCGCTAATAACAGATTGATTGTTTATATAAGGGAGAGGTCATAAGAGTTTAGAGCAACATCTTTTGAGACGTTTCTTTGTTCTCCATTGATGAAAGGTAATTCGGCATTATCAATCCTAAGCCCCTTGGAAGACTTTCCTATTGCTTCCGCTTCTTCTTCCTCAGGGATTCTCAGATGACACTAAAGGATAAGGATCATGACTCCGCAATCAGGGCTCTTGTCATATTTATGCTTTTGTTTTCTTTGTATGCTCTTGTTGAATCTAGATCCTTCTCACACTCTTGTATTTCCTGTTACGAGTTCTTATTCGGTTCTTAGAAATCATGAGTTTAGGAAAAACATGAATCCATCATGTTCAAGAATATTATTCACGAGCAATAAATTTACTCATAAACTTTTAGCTCTCTTAGAGCCCTACACTTATGAGAGTTGTAAATGAGTCAAGCCGAATCAAGTTCAGTGGTGTTCAGGTTTATTTGATAAGGTAATCAAGTCAAATCAAACTGAGTCTAAAATAAATCAAACCATTAAAATGATTGTTCAATCTTAATTTAATTTTTTATGAACTTGAGCTTAAGCTTTGTATAGACGGCAATTGAAGCGAGTGTAACTATCTTCGCCACTTTAATAGAGTGCTCTTTAGATGGTTATAATGGCCCTAGGGCATAGCCGAGTTGGTTATCACATGGTAGGTTTGTAGAATTGAGTAAGAGTCAAATCTTGATAAAGACCGAGGAATTACCTATTAGGACACTTTAGGAGCTGAAGGGGAGTGATTAGCTCCAATTGCTTTATTGATGATTTGTCACAGTGGAAAACTTGAAGTAATGACACTAGGATTTACTTGGTATCCACCTCCTTAAGATGACTAATTCAAGGATTTACACAATGCACACACTCCACTATGAAGAACACTCCTTGAAAACAATCCGGAGGTGGAGAAACATCATAAAATCTCACATACAAGAATACAACAAAAACAAGATGTAAATATACAATACAAATGAAAACTTTGCTTTATTGATCTCTTGTTGCTTGTAAATACCTCTTGAAGCTTGAAAAGTGCGGCAACACTTCTCTTCCACAACTCAAGCACCAGCAATAAAGAGCGAAGAAGAAGAGATTATGATTTGAATCTTCGAACGCCTTTATATCCCATGGATTAGGGTTCTCAATCGATTGATTTTACCCCCAATCAATTGTCACATTAGATCTAAGTAAATCCAATCGTCCAAACCTCTCAATGGTTCTTTTCTTCTTCTCTCATTGATTGGCTAATCTATTACGAGGCTTCTTAATCAATTATCCAATCAATTCAGATGTCCATTGTTCGATCGTGAACTTCTCCCAATCGATCACTTGACCAATTCAAGTGGCTCAATCGATCACCTATTTGATTTAGAAGCCCACTATTTGTCGCAAGCTTCTCCCAATCGATTGAGTACTTTCCCAATTAATTCAGTAAAGTAAAACATTGTGCTTCGTGAAAAACCCCACTTTAATCGATTACCCAATAGATTGAAGAGGGTTGAATCGATTGACCAATCAATTTAGCGTCTCTCTGTTCTCATGACAACATCCCCCAATCAATCACCTGATCGATTAGCTTTAACCCAATCAATTATCTAACCCTAACTCACTTAACCCGGGTCTAGAGTTTCCTTGCCTAACATCCGGTCAATCGTGATTTGTTGAGGCTTCTTCACAAAGTCTCCAGTTAACCTTTGACCCACTTAGACTTTCCATCTCTTGCCAACTTTCCGTTGGACTTCCGATCACCAAGTGCGGTCCTCCTTGACCCACTTAGATTTTCCTCTTACCTAATCAGAGTTAGGACTTTCCTCTTACCAACGTACGGTCATTCTTGATCCATTTGGACTTCCCTTTGCCTAACCGTAGTTAGGACTTCCCTTTACCAATGTGCAGTCCTCCTTGACCTACTTGAACTTTCTTTTACCTAGGAATTTCCTTGCCAACGTGCGGTTGTTAGGACTTTCCTCTTGCCAACGTGCGATCCTTCTTGACCCACTTGGACTTCTCTTTGCCTAACCGTAGTTAGGACTGTTGGATCGAGACGCGCAATAGGGGGGGATGAATAGCGCTCGCGGCTAATTCGTTCGATTATCGGAATCGTAAAAACTCATTCAGAAATAACGTAGCGGAATAAAAGAAACAAACACACAAGAACACGGTCGTTTACTTCGTTCGGAGCCTTGATCGACTCCTACTCGAAGGCCCGCGATCCTTGATCGCTTTCCGTGGGCAACAACTATAAGCTCGTATAATTATTACAAACTAAAGTACAATAATTGACAAGAATTAATTATACCGACGACAATTAGGAAATGAAGATTCGGAGCTCCGGGTCGTCAGGTGGTTGTCGCAGCACTTCGGAAGCAATACTTGAGCAGAACACAGCACGAGGAAGCTTTTTCTTTCGTTGTTACTTGCTGCTGCTCGAACCCCTCTTATAAGGGGTGTTCAAGGTGCCTTAAACCCCTCCAAGGCGCCTCCAGGCTGGCCGCATCACCCGCGTAGATCAGAACTGACTTGGTCGAATTCTATCCTGTTCAAGGCGCCTCCAACCTCTCCAAGGTGCCTTCATCAACTTGTTCAAGGTGCCTTCAGCCTATCCAAGGCGCCTTGAAGCTTTCTTGGCAGCCAGCTTCAGGTTTTGCACCTGAGGAGCCTCCAAGCTCCATGGAGGCGCCTCGGACACTGTTCATCCGAGATTAATCTTTGCACCTTGGTCCCTGCAAGATATATTAATCCCAAATATACCCTGCAGCACAAAGTTAGCACATAAAGCATAATAGAAATGATAATGACAGTCTCCGGACTGTCCGAGTCTGACTTAGGGTTTTCGACCGGAAATCCTAGGTCGACCCGACGCCTACTATTCCCTCTACGGGGAACGCGTCCTCACCTACTCCACTCATGAGATTTACCTGATGCCAGTCCGATCCTCCAGACCGACTGGGCTTTCCGCCTAGGGTTACCACCCCCTAGGACCTAGGGTTACCGCCCCCTAGGGTTTTCCTCCACCTAGGGTTGCCACCCCCTAGGACCTAAGGTTGCCGCCCCTTAGGGTTTTCCTCCACCTAGGGTTACCGCCCCCTAGGACCTAAGGTTACCCCCCCTTAGGATTTTCCTTCACCTAGGGTTACCACCCCCTAGGACCCTAGGACCTAAGGTTACCCCCCCTTAGGATTTT
Organism: Zingiber officinale; assembly: GCF_018446385.1. Taxonomy (NCBI): domain Eukaryota; kingdom Viridiplantae; phylum Streptophyta; class Magnoliopsida; order Zingiberales; family Zingiberaceae; genus Zingiber; species Zingiber officinale. The sequence goes on along the minus strand of NC_055995.1, from coordinate 90,280,619 downwards.
TCCTTCACCTAGGGTTACCACTCCCTAGGACCTAAGGTTACCACCCCTTAGAATTTTCACCTGCCTAACCGCAGTTAGGACTTTCCTGAAACCTTCTTTAAGCACGTTCGATAACAAGGAATCTTAACTTTGAATCCCTTTGCCATTATCAAAACTGAGGTTCGATCGTCGATTGCTTCCCGCACCAACAATCTCCCCCTTTTTGATTTTGGCAACCGAAATTCAAAGTTAAGTAAAAAATGGAATAAAGATAAGCATAAATAAGCACAGGCATAAATAAAGCATAGGCACATATAAAACAAAAATTCCTTTTTAATCTTCTTTGAATTTCTTCCTACTCTCCCCCTTTGCCATACATCAAAATACCCAAGAGAGTGAAGAAAATCTAGGCCTTAGCTTAACTTTCAAAAATAGTTTTTATCTTATCTTTCAAAGAGAAAAATAGAGGGTTAAGCATACTTTTGATAAACACTTAGTTTTTCTTGTAAGATTTTTTGCTAGGTGCAATCAAAAATGTTATCATAAATTTTGAAAGCCAAAATTCTTTCTTTAGTTTGAGAGATACTTTTAGCTGAGATAAAGTTATTTTGTCTTTAAAAAGTAACTTAGCAAATTTTTGTGATATCAAAACACTTTAAATTCTTAGTTTTTAAAGAGGGAGTTTAGCTTAAAAAAAATGATCAAGACTTAGTTTAGCTAAGATTTTTACTTTTAACATACTTTTATCAAAGACTTAAGCTAAACTTAGGAAGATAATAGTTTTGTTAAGTATTTAACCTTAAGAAGACTTAGTTTTTTTTTTGTTTTAAAAAAAAAATTGTTTTGATGAAATTTTGAGAATGCTTTGAAAATACTTAGCTATATGTCCAGCTTAAAAATGATTGCCTTGAGAAAACATCTTGTCAAATAGCTAAGTTTAGAGTATAATCTAACTAAGTTTAGTTAAAGAAGACTTGATTAAGTACTTAGCATAAAGAGGTTTTACATAAAGACTTAGCTTTGAAAATATTCTAGAGGAGTTGTACTTTAAAAGTCAGGTCATAAATAATTTAAATTTTAAGTCTAAGTTAAAAATGACTTGAATTTTTGAAGATATGCCAAAAATAGTTTTTAATTTTGAGGTCAAATCAAAATTTTATTTTAAAGAAAAGCTAACTTTAAAACCAACTCAATATCTCTCCCCCTTAATTAATGCCTTAATTAATTCTTTGGTTCAAGTATGAGAAAAAAAATTATTTTCCAAACTTTCCATCTCACTCATTCTAGATTAACAAGCATGTTTGGCATATGAGTGAGCGTGAGATGGAGTTGTCTTTGATGTAAAATGTAAGTTCGAATTCCAAATAAGTGACCATTTAATTATTTTGAAGATTTAACATTAATTGAGTTTAGAATTTCAAAGAATTTAATAACGTCTGAAAAGGGTTTTGAAATTAATTTTTCAAAGGATATTTCAAGTGATTTTTCAAATGATTTTTTAAGTAATTTTGAAATAATTTTGAAATTAATTTTTCAAGGGATTTTTCAAATGATTTTTTCAATAATTTTTCAACTTATTTTGAAATTGATTTTCAAAAGATTTTTAAATAATAAAATATTTTTAAATACTTTTGAAAAAAAAAATTGAAATTAATTTTGAAAATTTTTTTAAATAATTTTGAAAGTAATTTTGAAAAGTTTTTTAAATAAATTTTTAAAGAATTTTTCAAATCATTTTGAAATTAAGTTGTGAAAGATTTTAAAATGATTTTGAAATAAAGTTTTAAAGTTTTTTAAAATGATTTTGAAATAAAGTTGAAATGAAGTTAAAAGATTTTGAAAAGATTTTGCAAATAATTTTGAAATGAAGTGTTAAGATTTTGAAATGATTTTGAAATAAAGTTTTAAGATTTTGAAATGATTTTGAAAAGATTTTTCAAATAATTTTGAAATGAAGTTTTAAGATTTTGAAATTATTTTGAAAAGATTTTTCAAATAAATTTGAAAGAAGTTTTTAGAGATTTTTCAAAATAATTTTGAAATTAATTTTGAAATTAAGTTTTTTTTTAAAAAGAATTTTTTTAAAATAATTTTGAAAGTAATTTTGATTTTTAAATGAGTTTTGAAATTAAGTTTTAAAAGATTTTTAAAGTAATTTTAAAATATCATTTTGAGTTAATTTCATTTGAAAAATAATATTAATTATAGAATTTGAATTAATAATAGTTATGAGTTTAATTTTGATTTTTTTTTTTTAATTCCTTAGTCATCTCACCCGATCTAATTTTCAATCAGGTATTCCTATAATTGTTGTGAGATGAATTGATGTTCACTTTAAGGGTTTGGTTTAACTTTGTGTTAGATTCAGGTTTAGCTTTAGGTTCAACAAGTAAGCATTCTTTGGATAAACTTCTGGGTTATGGTGAGTCACAAGGAACTCATTAAAGTAACCATGCCTTCGAGGTTTTCCAAATAGTCCTACCCATTGAACTTAATACTAAACCTTGGTCTAACTAGTTAGGATCCATTTAAGGGTAGCTTCGGTCAGTTCCACTTGGCCAAATGCACCAGGTCGAAGCCATATCTTCCTAGACATGCGATGCCCAAGCTTCCCTAACGTACTATCATCCAAAAACTTCACCAGTACCGTGGGTCAAGTTAAACCTAGCCCATTTTTTCTAACCTTAATTACCCTGTCGGGTAGTCTACTCTTGTTTACCCTTATCGGGTGGATTAATTTCGGAGGTGCCAGCTATTCTGGAGCCTCCTCCTATGTTATTGATTTACGTTTTATTTAAATTAAGTTTAGTAAATAAAAGGTACTTGATTATAGCTTGGTTTGTACTATTTAAGTTTTACTTTAGACTTATAACCCAAGTCTAGATTTCGTGATCTGACTAAATTATTAACAATCTTCTCTAATTTATCAATTTTATCTTTTAAAATATTATTTGTATTTCTAATTTTCTAAGAGTTAATTTCTTATTTTTATTTGAATTAATTTTATTCATTACATTATTAGCATGCATATCTAATTTTGAAGAGAAATCTATACTAGAGCAAGCAAGATTAGTTAAACTAGTGCAATCATGTGTTGCAAAAACTGGATTTTCATATAATGTAAATGTACTAACCTTAATTTCTCCCTCTGGATTCTTGGGTCTTCTTTCTGGGCATTGTCTTTTGCAGTGACCCATTAGTTTGCATTTGGAGCATTTAATGTATTTCTTCCCTCTCCTGATCATTTTCTCCTTCTCCTCCGATTGTGCCAGTCGAGTTTTACGAGTGGGGCATTCGTTTCTATAGTGCCCTCTCTCCCTACACTTAAAACAGATTATGAGAGATTTACAATTTGAATTTACAATTTTACCTTTTAGATCTGTGATAGGATCCTCCCCCTTGACTGTTGCCATTTCAAATTCTGACTCAGATTCAGATATCTCGTCTTTGACCATCAGTGCTATGATATCGGTTTGCTCTGATTCTTCTGAGTCTGGTTCGGAGGTTGACTCTGAGGATTCAATTTCAAATTCAGACTCAGGTTCTATTCGATCTTCTAACTCTGATGGGATCTCATAAAACTTGAGCACTTTCTCCCAAAGCTCCTTAGCATTGTTGAACTTTCCAACTCGATCAAGATCTGAATTTGTTAGTCCACATAGAAGAATGTAAGTTGTTTTTGCATTTGCCTCGAATGTCCTTATTGTTTGTGCATCCCACTTGTCACAGGTGATGGGTACACCTTCTTTGGTGGGGAGAGTGAATCCAATATGGGCTATGGTCCATATTTCTACTTCGGTCTTTAATTGATGCTCCACTTGGTCTTTCTAGTATCTGAAGTTCTCGTCAGACAGCAGTGGTAGGCATGTGGAGTTGTACCCATCTTCGTAGGCCATTAGAAGGAATCTCGCAAAATAAACACAATAAAACTTGTACCAAGACTTGGTCTTGGATTAGTAGTGCGGGAGAGAAATAAAAATAGTAATTCAGGAATTTCGAGAGAAAATAATAAAATATTATTAAAATATTATTAAAAAAATATTACTATAAATTTTTGAAAATGTAATATTTCGCTAATTCCAACCAATGGTGAAAAGATGAAAATTAATTTTTCAAAAACAGTTTTGGAGGGGAAAAAACGAAAGGCGTAAAAACCTATACAAATGACAAAGCCACGAAAAAAAATGCTTGAATGGTGGTTGCACCAATTCAAAGCGACCTCGCACTGATACCAATTGTTCGATCGAGACGCGCTAGAGGGGGGGTGAATAGCGCTCGCGGCTAATTCGTTCGATTATCATAATCTTAAAAACTCATTCAGAAATAACGTAGCGGAATAAAAGAAACAAACACACAAGAACACGGTCGTTTACTTCGTTCGGAGCCTTGATCGACTCCTACTCGAAGGCCCGCGATCCTTGATCGCTTTCCGTGGGCAACAACTATAAGCTCGTATAATTATTACAAACTAAAGTACAATAATTGACAAGAATTAATTATACCGACGACAATTAGGAAATGAAGATTCGGAGCTCCGGGTCGTCAGGTGGTTGTCGCAGCACTTCGGAAGCAATACTTGAGCAAGACACAGCACGAGGAAGCTTTTTCTTTCGTTGTTACTTGCTGCTGCTCGAACCCCTCTTATAAGGGGTGTTCAAGGCGCCTTAAACCCCTCCAAGGCGCCTCCAGGCTGGTCGCATCACCCGCGTAGATCAGAACTGACCTGGTCGAATTCTATCCTGTTCAAGGCGCCTCTAACCTCTCCAAGGCGCCTTCATCAACTTGTTCAAGGCGCCTTCAGCCTATCCAAGGTGCCTTAAAGCTTTCTTGGCAACCAGCTTCAGGTTTTGCACCCGAGGCGCCTCCAAGCTCCATGGAGGCGCCTCAGATACTATTCATCCGAGGTTAATCTTTGCACTTTGGTCCCTGCAAGATACATTAATCCCAAATATACCCTGCAGCACAAAGTTAGCACATAAAGCATAATAGAAATGATAATGACAGTCTCCGGACTGTCCGAGTCTGACTTCGAGTTTCCGACCGGAAACCCTAGGTCGACCCGACGCCTACTGTTCCCTCTACGGGGAACGCGTCCTCACCTACTCCACTCAGGAGATTTACCTGATGCCAGTCCGGTCCTCCAAACCGACTGAGCTTTCCGCCTAGGGTTACCACCCCCTAGGACCTAAGGTTACCGCCCCCTAGGACCTAGGGTTACCGCCCCCTAGGGTTTTCCTCCACCTAGGGTTACCACCCCCTAGGACCTAAGGTTGCCGCCCCTTAGGATTTTCCTCCACCTAGGGTTACCGCCCCCTAGGACCTAAGGTTACCCCCCCTTAGGATTTTCCTTCACCTAGGGTTACCATCCCCTAGGACCTAAGGTTACCCTCCCTTAGGATTTTTCCTTCACCTAGGGTTACCACTCCCTAGGACCTAAGGTTACCACCCCTTAGGATTTTCACCTGCCTAACCGCAGTTAGGACTTTCCTGAAACCTTCTTTAAGCATGTTAGATAACAAGGAATCTTAACTTTGAATCCCTTTGCCATTATCAAAACTGAGGTTCGATCATCGGATGCTTCCCGCACCAACAAGGACTTCCCTTTACGAACGTGCGGTCCTCCTTGACCTACTTGAACTTTCTTTTGCCTAGAACTTTCCTTGCCAACGTGCAGTCCTTCTTGATCCACTTAGACTTTTCCTTCCCTAACCCTCAAGTTAGGACTTTGCTAGTTAAGTACCTAGTCTTCCACGACCTACTTAACTTTCCTCTCACATATCATCAAGCATCATGTCAACCTTGACCTACTTAGGTTCTTTTCAGATATTTTCTAAATATATTATCTAAATATCAAAACTTAAACTCAAATCCCCTCAAGCTTAGTCAAACTGGTGAACATTGACTCAGGGACAATTGCACCAACAATCTTCCAACAATCTTCTCATTTTTGATGTTTGACAATATGTTTAAGTTAGGCTAACCCATATTAATCCTATTCCCATGCCAAATACATGAATATGGGTTTCTAAATTAAACCCCATATTTTATCCTCCTTTGACACACATAAAAGATTCTTCACCTTAAGAGTCAATTTTGTCAAAGGAACTCAATGAAAGTCACATACCTTTTATTATATCTTATGCTCAACCTTGAGCATAACTCTATCACAATGAAGATTTTCAATCTTCCATTGTTTCCAATGTTCATCCTTGAGCATTAATAATAATGAAGGTTCCCTACCTTCCATTGTTTCTTCATCCTTATATATAAAAAATCATGCTTTTATGGAAGACCTCCTCTTCAAAACATGCACTAAGTTTCTATCATTGCACCAACAATAATTTAGAGTTCCTAAACCTTTAGAAAATTTAAAATTGAAGTTTTGAAGTTCAAAGTTCAGCTTTAAAACTAAACCTCCTCATAAACTCCAAGTTAATCCCCTTTAACCATTCCTTTCTTATTTTCATTAAGAAAATTATCCTTAAATACTTATCAAAGCACTTTAGAGAATTAGAGATAGTTAACTGACTAAACATGACTTAATGGACTAAAATCAGACTACTTAAATCAAAATCAACATTTCTAATCGATTGATTTCAGCTACTAATCGATTATAGCATCTTTGAATCAATTAAAGTTGGGATTCAATCGATTATCGCATGCCAATCAATTTCTCTAATCGATTATTCCTACTTAATCAATCACCTGATCTATTCCATGAGCCTCTATGCTCACGGAAATCCTTCACCAATCCATTGCCTAATCAATTGGTGTACAACAATCGATTGCTATATCTAATTTTCTGATTTCAATTTCAGTTTGAAATTTAGAAATTTATAAATAATTCTACAAAATTTTAAAAATCATGAAAATTTATATAAACATTATTTATGTCATATACTATTAGGGAAAATAGTTTTAAAAAAAAATAATTCTCATTTTTAAAGATTGATACAAAATTATAAACCCTTGAAAAACTTGAATGTTTCACTCTACTTTGTCTCCAACTAATCAATGGCGATTTCTATCAAAAGATAGATTTCATCAAGATTTTCTAAAATAATTTTCAAAATAAATTTATAATCATGTTCTTTGGACTAAATGTACATAACTTGCGCACATGCTTTTTCAATGATTGGACTTCACATAATCATTTGTTTTGATGAAATTAAAACTCAAAAGGATGCACTAAATCAATATTTTGAATTTTGTTCACCTTCCTAACATCTTACTTGTATCTAATATATCTCAAAAACATATACAAATCAAACCTATGGTCTCGTGAGATGTAAAATGGATTTTCCTTAAAACTAAGGGATCATGTATTTTTAACTAGGTATTTAAGCTTTGATCATCTAACCTATGATGTCAATGATGTTATTGCCCTTAATTTTAAGAAATTAAAATAATATATGAAAATGATTATGACATACATCAAAATGAATATTTTTTAAAAGAAAAACTATCATAAATAATGATACACGTATGACATGGCATATGTCATTTTTCATAACAAATATGAATGCAAAATATGATGTGATGGAATATGATAGGGCACACAAAACATGATAATTTTAGCACAAATAAAATATCTAGATTCTCTATCTAAGTATCACTTAATTAATCGTTAAATTAAAAATAAGCCTAAGTTGCCCTTATCTCCCTAAGAAAATGTCAAAATCCTAACTTGACATTTCTTTGACTTTTAACCAAATTATATCAATTTAATCATTAATTCCTCAAAAATATTGGCACACTTTTACTCTTCAAGAATAAAAATTAAACCTTTCACTTTCAAGGTGTTACAATACCTTAAAAATATCTTAAAGTGCCAACTTTATCAAAGTTGGGTTAACTACCCTTCTAATTTGAGTTGACATGCTCTAAACTCATCTAGGATGTAGAGAACACACTCTTAGGAACCCAAAAAATATTAGTGCTCCTTGGGTATTCTAAATATTCACTAGGGATAACTTCCCATAATAACTTCCTAGGCTTCTTAGAAGCCTTTGTTACACTAGTCTCCTAATGGTCAACTCTAGAGATAACCTCCCTTGTAACCTTGGCTTGACTCCTAGACATATAGTTAGTTCTATAACCAAATGGAACTCTATGGTATGAGGGCACATTCTTATTGGCTTTTGGTTTGTATCCCAAACCTCTCATGCCATTGAATGACTCTTATTTTCCCAAACCTAGGTTTTGCTTCTTAGACCTTAAGACTTCATTTGTCATTTTCTTAAGAGTCTTTTCTAATTTATCAAGTCCTAATCTCAAGACTTGATTATCTATCCTTAAATCCTCAAATTTGATTTCCTATTATTTCCTTGGATATTCTTATTTTTAGGCACATATCTAATTTGTTTTGGTTTCTTTCCTAAACCATTTTCTACCTTCCTATCTTTGGGTAAGGTAGTCTTAGCATGAAAAGATTTATAATTTTCCCTAAATTTTTCATGCTTCCTATTTTCATGATAAATCACATTAAAATGATAGAAATGATTTCTAGCATGTTTTGTTTATCATTTTTTAAATAAGTATCATTAATTAGTGGTACCTTAGTCTTGCCCTTGGAAGCTCCCCCTTGACTTGAGCTTCCTCCTTTCTTCTTGATAAGATTTCTTTACTTTGGATATTGGTTACAATAATGTCCTCTTTAATTACAAGAAAATTACACGATGTGCTCCTTGCCCTTTCGTATCACGGGGCCAACTTCTTTTGATTTTTCTTTGACCTTAGGTGCCACTTGACCCTTCTTCTTCGTCAAATTTGGACACTTACTCTTGTAGTGCCTATTTTCCCTACACTCAAAGAAAATTATATGATTTTTATTTTTATAAATTAAAATTTTTATGCCTTCTTTGTTTGTAGGGGTGGCACAATACTCTTCTTCATTTAACTCGGAAGTAAAAATTTCTTCTTGCTTCGATATAAATGATTAACACTTCCCCTCAATCCTTGAGGTAAATGCCCCTTCAACTTCATCCTCGAATGTTGAGAACCTCTCAACCTCTAAATCCTCATGCACATGAAACAAAGAGTTTCCCTCTTTGCCTTTGTCGTTGTGTTCAATTGAGGATGGGTCTTCATGAAGCTTTGTCAATTTACTCCATAACTCATTAGCATCTTGATACTCCCTAATTTTGCACAATAGGGTGATCGACAATAAATTAACCAATAATTTGGTTATCTTGTCATTTGCTTCACACCTCTTGATTTGCTACTCTCTTAATTCCTTTTTATTGAGGAGCTTTCTATTTCCATCAATTGGAGTTTAAAATCCCTCCATTAGAGCAAACCATTGCTTTATCTCCATCATGAAAAATTTTTAACCTTTAATTTCCAAAGATCGAAGCTTCTAATTCCAAATGGTGGAGGTGCTCGAATATCATATCCAAATCCATCTTGTCACTCCATTTTTGAACTTAAGCTCCTTGAATGATAATTTCTTGACTTGTTGAAATTAGGGCTTCAAGCTTCAAAACTTCTTCTCCCTCTAGCTCGTTTCTCTCTTGGTAATTAGTCGAATGAAGAGCAACCTTGTTTTGATACCACTTGTTAAGACACTCCAGGAGCTAGAGAGGGGGTGATTAGCTCCAATTGCTTCATTGATGATTTATTGTAGTAGAAAACTCAAAGCAATACTAACACTAGAATTTACTTGGTATCCACCTCCTTGAGGTAACCAATCTAAGGATCCACATAGTGCACACACTCCACTATGAATAACACTCCTTCTCAGAAACAATCCAGCAGTGGAAAAACCTCGTACAAGCCCACATACAAGAATACAATGAAAACAAAATATAAATACATAATACAAATAAAAGCTTTGCTTTATTAATCTCTTGTTGATTATAGATGCCTCTTGAAGCTTGAAAAATGCAACGACACTTCTCTTCCACAACTCAAGCATCAACGATGAAGAGCGAAGAAGAAGAGATTATGATTTGAATCTTTGAACGTCTTTATATCCTGCGGATTAGGGTTCCCGATCGATTAACCTTACTCCTAATCAATTGCCACATAAGATCCAAGCAAATCCAGCTGCCCAAACATCATAACGGCTCTTTTCTTCCTCTCTCTCTATCGATTAGCCAATTGATTACGAGACTTTTTAATCGATCACCCAATCAATTTAGAAGCCCACTGTTCACTCATGAACTTCTCCTAATTGATCACTTAATCGATTCACATGGACAAATCTATCACCTAATTGATTCAGAAACCCATAGTTTATTGTGAACTTCTCCCAATCGATTGGGTACTTTTCCAATCAATTCAGTATAGTAAAACATTATGCTTCACAAAAAGCCCCACTTTAATCTATTACCCAATTGATTGGAGAGGGTTAAATTGATTGGCCAATTGATTCAGCGCCTCTCTGTTCTCGCGATAATAGCACCCAATCGATCACCTGATCGATTGGCTTTGGCCCAATCAATTACCCAATCGATTGCCCAACCCTAACTCACTTAACTCGAGTCTAGAGTTCCCTTACCCAACATCTGGTCAACCGTGACCTGTTAGGACTTCTTCAATAAGTGCCCAGTCAACCTTTGACCCATTTGGACTTTTCATCTCGTGCCAACTTCCCGTTGGATTTTCGATCACCAAGTGTGATCCTCCTTAACCCACTTAGATTTTCCTCGTGTCTAGCTATAGTTAGGACTTTCCTCTTGTTAACATGCAATCCTCCTTGACCCACTTGGACTTCCCTTTGAGTAACTACAATTAGGACTTTCCTTTACAAATGCGTGGTCCTCCTTGACCTACTTGACTTTCCTTTATCTAACCGTAGTTAGGACTTCCCTTTGTCAATGTATGATCCTCCTTGACCCACTTGTGTGATTTTCTTTGACCCATTTAGACTTTTCTTTGCCTAACCATAATTAGGACTTCCCTTGCTAATGTGTGGTCCTCCTTGACCCACTTGGGCTTTCCCTTGCCAAACAATCAAGTTAAGACTTTACCAATTAAGTATCCGATCTTTCATGACCTACTTGACTTTCCTCTCACATATCGTCAAGCATTCGGTCAACCTTAACCTACTTGACCTCTTTTAAATATTTGTCAAACATATTGTCCAAACATCAAATTAACCACATGAAGTCTTACAATAAGTCACTCTAATAAATTATTAACTATAACTAGCATCTACGTTTAACTCTTAACATCCTAATGTCTCCAACTAATGAGTAACATTTGCTTGGTTATACCGAGGAGTATAACCCTAATCCGTGCTAGTCTCATAAAATTGATGATGTCTGAATACATCAATTCATTGACTAGAGAATATTTCAATATTTTCATAATTACAAATATAGAGACGCTCACTAATTGTGATCCAATCACAAGTTCTCTTATGCTATGAATTGTATTACAGACATTCAGTAAATGATTTTAAGACCATTCAAGCACATAAGTAAAGTGCACTCAAATAGTGAATCTACATTTATCAAAATAAATAGTACAAATCATAAGGATGGATGTGATTACCTTCAGACTTCTCTCAAATATAACATACTCCCACTTAGCCTAATATCAATCACCACAGTGTCCTAAACTGTAAGCCTAGACGTGATTCTCAAACTTATTTTGTGGTAGAGCATTTTCCAAAGGATCCGCTAGATTCCTTTAAATGATAATTTTCTCAAGTTAGATTTCTTTCCTACTTATGATCTCCCTGATTAGATGATAGCGGCGAACCACATGTCTGGATTGCTGGTGAGACCTGAGTTCCTTAACTTGTATAATGGCTCCAGTGTTATCATAGTAGACTAGTAATGCTTTAACAATGGTCGGAACCACTCTAAATTCAGTGATGAACTTCTTGATCTAAACCACTTCCTTGCTTCTTTTGAAACTGTAATGTATTCCACCTCACAAGTAGAATATGCTATGGTGTCTTGTTTGAAACTCTTCCAACTAATTGCACCTTCATTCAATGTGAATATGTATCCAAACTAGGACTTGGAGTCATCCTTGTCTGTTTGGAAGCTAGCATTAGTATACCTGCATATAACCATATCACAATCTCCATATACCAAGAATATATCCTTAGTTCTTCTTAAGCACTTAAGGATTGTCTTGACAGCCACCCAATGATCCATTCCTAGATCTTACTGGTATCTACTTGTGATACTCAAAGTGTATAATACATCAGGCATTGTACATAATATAGCATACATGATAGATCCTATCACATATGCATAGGGAATCTTATTCATGCAAATCCTCTCATCTTCTATGTGTGGATATATAGATTTTGAAAGATGAATTCCATGTCTCATGAGTATCAAATCTTTCTTGGATTTAGATATGTTAAACTATTTTAGCACTCTATCTATATATGCAGATTGTGAAAGATCAAGCAGCATTTTCGATCTATCTCTATAGATATTCATCCCAAGGATGCAAGTTTTTTCTCCTATGTCTTTCATAGAGAATGTCTTGGACAACCAAACTTTAACTGACTATAGAATTGGCACGTCATTTCCTATGAGTAATATGTCATCAACATATAATATTAGAAATACGACTACACTCTCACTGGTCTTTTGGTATACACAAGGTTTGTCAGGATTTTGTGAGAAATCAAATTCTTTAATTACTTCATCAAAATGGATATTCTAACTCTTAGATGCTTGTTTCAATCCATTAATAGACCGTTGAAACTTGTATATTTTATTTCTATCAACAGATGTGAAACCCTTGAGTTATATCATATATACGTCCTCAAGTAGGTTTCCATTAAGAAAAACTATTTTCACATCCATCTATCATATCTCATAATCATAATGAGCTGATATAGGCAGGAGTATCTGAATGGATTTAAGCATAGCTACTAGTGAGAAGGTTTCATCATAGTCAATCTCTTACCTTTGATGATAGTTCTTTGCCACCAATCTTGTTTTATAGTAATTACATTACCATCTATGTTAGTTTTCTTCTTGAAAATTCACTTTCACCCAAAAGGTGTAATGCCTTCAGATGAGTCCACTAAGTTCCAAACTTGATTTTCATACATGGAATCCATTTTTGACTGCATGGTTGTAAGTCACTTGTTCCTTTCTAAACTTCTTCATAATCAGTAGGTTCCTCATCCTCAATGAGTAATACGTCATTCGATTCACTTATGAGAGATCCATATCTTTCAAGAATATTACTTGGCCTACAAGATCTATGAGGAAGTTGTGTTACCATAGGTTCAACTTGTGGTTCATCATTATAAGTAATCAATCATGATTCTTGACCAGACATCTTTTTAGTGTCTATTGGAGTTTCTTGAACTTCATCAAGTTCAACCATACTCCTACTTGTTTCCTGTAAGAGAAACTCTTTCTCTAGGAATGTTGCATGCCTTGAAATAAATATTTTTTATTCTAGGGGATTATAGAATGAGTAACCCTTTGTTTCCATAGGGAAACCAACAAATAGACACTTATCAGACTTAACATCTAGTTTGTCTGCCACAATTCTCTTTACATAAACAGAATAACCTCATATCTTCAAATGAGATATATGAGGTTTCTTACTAGCCCATATTTCATATAGAGTAATAGAGATTGCCTTAGTCGAGACTCTATTTAGCAAGTAAACATCTATCTCAAGTGCATAACCCCAAAAGGATTTGGAAAGACCAGCATGATTCATCATTAACCTAACCATGTCCAACAAAGTTTAATTTTCCCTTTCAGATACACCATTATGTTGTGGCATATAAGACGGAGTTCATTGAAACAATATTCCATTTTCCCTTAGATAATCTTAAAACTCTTGGCTTAAGTATTCACCATCTTGATCAAATTGAAATATCTTAATGCTTTTACTAAGTTGTTTCCCTACTTCATTTTTGGATCCTTTAAACTTTTCAAAGGCTTTAGAATTATGTTTCATAAGATATACATAACTAAATCGTGAATGATCATCAATATGAGTAATGAAGTAGCTATAACCTCCTAGTGCTTGAGTTGACATTGGTCAACATACATCGGTATGTATGAGACCAAGTAAGTCTTTGACCAATTTTCCCTTTCCAGTAAAAGATAACTTTATTATCTTGCCTTTTAAATATGAATCATATATATCAAACGAATCTAATTCAAATGATTCTAGAATTACAAGTCTTTGCAATTCGGACATGAGTTTCTTGTTTATATAGCCAAGGCAACAATGCCACGAGTAGGAGGTTACTGCCAATGGCATAAGAGTTGCAGATCGGCAACACCCATTTGATGGGCCACACCCTTACAACAAACTTCCACCTAAGTGTTGGTCATACATCCACCGTCTAAGCATGGGGAGAGCTCCACCTCTATTCTTTGTGAAGTTGGTGTCAATTAGGCTACTCCAGCTTCGTCTAAATAGACACCTCCGCTTTCTGAGTTACCAGCTAGGGCAATTCCCACCTGACTAGTTTCCTTTCTACAATCCACTCTGACTAAATTATCCCAGCTCTGGTCCAAGGCTACTCCCAAATTGAAGTCCAAGTCTAAATCGAAGTCCAAATCTAAATCCAGCTCACAAGAGTCGAGTGAACAGGGTAAGCCTAAATGGATTAGGGCTACACTCAAACTACCATATCATGAATGGCTTTCTATGCACCCGTCCATGTCACTAGCCCCAGAGCATGTAATAAGTGTAGGTCCTAATATGGCTAGCAAAAGGGGGGTGAATTGCCTGAAATTACAAGTATACACTTCCTCGATCTTATAACTTAAGTTAGACAAACATTTAATAAATAAAAGATGAAATGCATAAAAAAAAGAAATATGAGACAATCAAATTTACTTGGTTGGCAATCAGAAGATTGTTAATCCAAGACAATGTCAACTTCCTAAGATCTCCTTCTATGAGCAAATCCTTGGAGGTAGAGAAGCCTTATACAAGCATTGAAAGCACAACTATGAAAAATAGAATAATAAATTCAAAGTACAGAAAGTGTTGTAATGAAACGAAGAGGATCAGGGCTCTATTTCTAACCTACTGGTCGAACTAGCCATTTTACTAATGTGGCATCTCCGGGCGTCTGGACTCGATTCGAGCGCTCTCAGTTGTGCGTCTTACCTGCTCACAATGGTTATTCAATGGTGTGATGATAAAAATTTATCCTTGTCTAGGTGCCTGGACCAGTCCAGACCCTTGAAGTGTTGCTGACGCGGACCCAAAAGTAATCCGCAGCAACAGCTCTATGATGAGGTGCCTGTTCGGCACCAAGGTGATACGGATGCCCGGATCCTCTCCAGGCACATGAAGTCCGGGTGCTTAGACTTGGCCTAAGTGAAGGATCAAAAGATGTGATAGAGGGGGGGGGGGGGGGGGGGGGGGGGGGAATATCGCACGTTAAAAACTTTTTTTTTGAAACGTTGAAACAAGAGTAGTGCAGTGGAAAATAAAGAACTCATTTCGATTACTTGGTTCGAAGCCTAGGTCAACTCTTACTCCAAGACTTGCAATCTCTTGATTGCACAGTTGGAAAATCCACTAAAACTCTTCTTTTCGAAACCTTTGAAAAGAAGCAATTCATACAAATGAAAAGTATAAGATAGTAACAGTCTACTATCTTATTTGAATTTAAGTACAATGCAAGCTAAATTAAAGTATACCAAAAAAAGAGTATAGATGAAGATCATCGGTGTCTTATCGGAGTAGTAGATTACTTGAAGATGTGTTGCAGAGCAGTAGAACGAATAGAGCCTTTGCACAGAGGTGAACATAAAACTTGATTACTGCCTCGGACCTCGAGCTCCCCTTTTACAAACATGGTTCATCGACTGATAAACCCATCGGTCGACTGATCTATTCAATCGATTGAATCTCCTATCAGTCGACTAAACCCTATGTTTTTCTTCTTTACTGAGATATGATCCTTACGTACTTATGAACTTTAATGGTTCAGTCGATAGATCACCTTGTTCGATTCTAGTGCACCCTGCACCAACACCAAGCACTTGGACAAGGTCAACTCAAAGTTGTCTTTGTTCGTCTTCAATTCTAATCCCTTGTGTGATTCTCTAGCCATCCAAAGTTAAGCCCACTCGAACCCAACTCTGGCATTCTCTCCTCGAGTAGTCTTCTGCTCTAGCTTCTCATCCCTCGAAATCATTGCACACATCTTTCTCGTCCGCCGATGTACTCTTCCACGGTACCTCGTCTCTCAGATGCACCGAGCTCGTCGACTCACTTCCCATGCCATCATTCTCACTAGTTGCATCTTCTGTTCGACTTCTTATGTTCCTAAGTTCCTTCACCTTTAGACACAGGGATCAAATACAACAGAACCTAACTTAACCTGGTTGATCACATCAAAATTTACCCGAGGTACTTACAATAAGAGTGTAAGGTCCACTCATTCAGACTTGGGCTGACGCTCGAGCGTGCATGACTAAGTATTCTCCTGAAGAGTTGGTTGACTGCTTCTCTCAAGATATTACTGGAGTAAGCTTTCTTTCCTATCACATGTTAATTTTTCACACGCACCTCTTGTTAACCTCTTATTGCTTTTTTAGTTTTGGGTAGGTGGATTGGCCCTATGCTAAAAAATGGCAAAGCTAAGTTATGAAAATAAAACTCTGAAGGACTCAGCTGGGGGAGAAGGCACTTCTCAAGGCCCAATTGATCGGCTACAAAAAGAAATAGCTCAACTAAAGGGCAAGCTAGAAAGCCAGTTAGAACAACTATTAAGAGCCGACCAGGCTCTTACAGTAGAAAAGGATAAGGGTCATGACCAGGTGATCGAAATTGAGAGGCTCAAGCAACAGCTGAACACTTCTGATGCCCATCTCCACTCAATGAATGCTTGGAAGGTCAGGGCTATAGAAGATCTCGATTTGAAAAATAAAGAGGCCCGAGCCTAGAAGCTCAAAGAAGCAAAGATTGCACTTGTCTTGGAGCAAGCCAGTCAAATGACCAAATAGATTGTTAAAGACCTTCAGCTTAAAGAAAAACAACCGGCACTTGACTCTAAGAATGCTGAGCTAGAGGCTCTAAAGGCCGAGTTAGAAGCTTCAAAGGTGGAGATAGAAAGATATAAGGAGAGAGAGCTCAATTGTCTAGAGGCGTTTAGAGTGGAGTATCTACGCTCCTAGAACTTCAATCAGATGCTTTCCGATCAGACATCTAAAACGTTTGGCTATGGATTAGACATGGCCATTAAGCAACTGAGGCAGGGCGGCTATCTGATGGCAGACATCCCTAGGAACTTTATACACTGCTAGAAGATTTTAGATAACATCTTAGCGGATGCCTTCCCAGACTTTACCTAATAGACTTTTCCTTAGAAGTTCCTTGATTCTGTATAAGACTTAAGAACTTGTGCCTCTTCAATGTATATATATTATCTTGCATCTATGCCTTCAATTCTTTTTCTTCTTAGCATTTTTCCATGATTTTTCTTTTCCTTGGAGTATCCTCACTTTACTGGTTCAAATATGCAACTTGATGCAGGGCAGTGGTGTTTAGGACTTAGGCATTAAGGCAAGCCCACTTATAACTTGGTCGAACGACGTGAGAGTTTGGAACTTGGTCATGAGAATAAGCTTACTTATAACTCGGTCGATCAGCTTGAGAGTTTGGAACTTAGTCATGAAAGCAAACTCACTTATAACTCAGCCAATTAGTTCAAGAGTCTGAACCTTGGTTGTGAGATAAAGCTCACTTATAACTCAGTCGATCGACATGAGAGTCTGGGACTTGATCGTAAGAGCAAGCTCACTTATAACTTAGTCGATCGGCATGAGAATTTAGGACTTGGTCATGAGAGTAATCCCACTTATAACTCGGTTGATCGACATGAGAGTCTGGGACTTGGTTATGAAAGTGAGCTCACTTATAACTTGGCCGATCGGCTAGCGAGTTTGGGACTTGGTCATGAAATCGAGCTCACTTACAACTTGGTCGATCGGCATAAGAGTCTGGGACTTGGTCATGAGAGCAAGCTCATTTATAACTCAGTCGATTGGCATGAGAGTCTGAGACTTAGTCGTGAGAGAAAGCTCACTTATAACTCAGTTGATCAGTTCGAGAGTCTGGGACTTGATCGTGAGAGCAAGCTCACTTATAACTTGGTTGATCAGGGCAAGAGTCTGAGACTTAGTCGTGAGAGCAAGCTCACTTATAACTCGGCCAATCTACATGAGAGTCAGAACTTGGTCGTGAGAGCAAGCTTACTTATAACTTAGTCGATCGACATGAGAGTCTTGGACTTGGTCATGAGAAAAAGCTCACTTATAACTTAACCAATTGGCTCAAGAGTCTAGGACTTGGTCGTGAGAGTGAACTTACTTATAACTTAACCAATGGGCATGAGAGTCTAGAACTTGGTTATGAGAGTAAGCTCACATATAACTCGGCGGATCAGCATGAGAGTCTGAGACTTAGTCGTGAGAGAAAGCTCACTTATAACTCCGTCGATTAGCTCGAGAGTCTAGGACTTAGTCTTGAGAGCAAGTTCACTTATAACTTAGTCAATAGGTGTGAGAGTCTGGAACTTTTTCATGAAAGCAAACTCACTTATAACTCAGTTGATCGACACGAGAGTTTAGGGCATTGTCATGAGAGCAAGCTCACTTATAACTTCGTTGATCAGCATGAGAGTTTGAGACTTGGTCATGAGAGCAAGCTCACTTATAACTCGGTCAATCGGTTCAAGAGTCTAGGACTTAGGCTTCTTGAGTTGAATTCGCCTACATTCATTAAGTATAAACTCTCAACAAGATACACACAATTGTTATAGACATACCTTCAAGCTTGATAGGGTTGTAGATGATTCACACTCCATGGTCGACCTAGTTTTTTTTCCTTCCATCTCGGAGATAATAAGAGCCCGAGGCAAGCTGTTGCACCACTCTATATGGTCCGCCCCATTGTGGCTCCAACTTACTAATATCGCCAACCGACTGAATCCACTTCTAGACCAAATCACTGACCAGAAAAAATATGGGGATGACTCTTCGATTGTAGTTTTTCTTCATTCACTGCCAATACACCATCAGTCAAGCGGCTACTTTATCTCTAACTTCGTCTATAAGATTGAGCTCCATAAGGCACTGACCGTAATTGTCCTCATCATATAATTGCCTCTGATTGAACTCTATGTCAAATTCCACTGGTATAACTGCTTCTCCACCATACACCAGATGAAAAGGAGTTATACCCATGGCTTCTTAAGGAGTAGTGTGGTAAACCCACAAAATAACGGGCAATTCATTGACCCAACTTCCTCTGAGATGATCGAGTCTAATTTTGAGTCCTCTAATGATTTTTCTGTTGGCTTTCTGCCTGGTCGTTGATTTGAGAATAAGCCACGGAGGTAAAATCTTACAGAATGTCATAACTTGAGCACCATTCCTAGAACTTCTATCCTTGGAATTGCCTTTCATTATCCTAAATAAGCTTATA
Organism: Zingiber officinale; assembly: GCF_018446385.1. Lineage (NCBI taxonomy): Eukaryota > Viridiplantae > Streptophyta > Magnoliopsida > Zingiberales > Zingiberaceae > Zingiber > Zingiber officinale. The sequence continues at coordinate 90,261,239 of NC_055995.1, read as the reverse complement.
AGGAATACTAAATCGACACACGATGTTTTGCTACATAAACTTGATGACCATTTGCTTGGTTATCTTAGCCAGCACCTTGACTTTCATCCATTTGGAAAAATAATCTACAGCTACTAGCAGAAATTTTCTTTGACCGAATACCATTAAAAAGGGTCCTACAATATCTATACCTCATTGGTCAAACGGGTAGGAAATAATTGAGGTTTTTAATAGTTCTACAGGTCAGTGTGGAATATTTTGGTGTTTTGACATAATAAACAAGTTGCTACTTGTCAATCCAAGTCTACCTGTAGAGTGAGCCAAAAATACCTAGCTAGTAGAATCTTCCGAGAGAGCGACCGATCTCTCGGATGGCTTCCACATGAACATTGATGTACTTCTTATAGAATGTATTGTATATAATCTAATTCGGCATACTTGAGTAGAGAATGAGAAATTGTTCTCTTGTATAAATAATTTCCCACCAATGTGAACTGACTGGCCCGCTTCTTGATCAAACGAGCTGCTTCTGGTCAACTGGTAAAATACCCTACTAAAGAAATGAGATTAATGACACTCTTCAATCACTTTTTATCTCTACTTTAGCTTGTCACTCAATGTGAGCTATCTGTAATGTTTGCTCAATTAGCTTATCTAGAGTCCATGGGCTTAGAGAGCTAGCCAACTTGGCTAACTCGTCTGCATACTGATTCTCTGATCGGGGAATTTTTTGTAGCACCACCTTTTGAAACCCTACTTTTAACCTCTCGAATACTTCTCATATAATCTTAACCGATCATTGTTTATTTCAAAATTGCATGATAATTGTTGAGCTACCAAATGAGAGTCCAAGTAGATTAGGACTCGAGAAGCCCTTACATGGTTTGCTGCCTGCAAATCGGCTATTAATGCGTCATACTCCACTTCATTATTGGTAGCTTGATACTCTAGCCGAACAGATAATTGCATCCTATCTTTGCTTGGGGATATCATAAGGATCCTGAATCCACTGCCCTGTCGAGTGAATGATGCATCTATATAAATTCTTCAAGTTTCTTCTAGTTCAGGGTCTTGTATCTCTGTCGTAAAATTGGCTAATGCTTGAGCTTTGATGGTCGATCAGGGTTGATACTATATGTCATATTCACTTAACTCTATAGTCCACTTGATTAATCTTTTCAAAGCCTCTAGGTTAATGACCACTCAACCCAAGGTGGTGTTGTTAGTCAATACAATTATAGGATAAGAAAGAAAATAAGAGTGTAACCTTCAATTGGCTAAAACTAGCCCATATGCTAGTTTTTCAAGAGCGGTGTAGCGACATTCAGCGCCATTTAATAAATGACTTAAAAAATATACAGGTTGTTGTTCTTTATCATCCTGTCGTATCAACACCAATCCGACAACACTCTTAGTGGCAGACAAGTATCGTTAGGGGCTCACCGGCTATGGCCTTTGCAAGTACAGGTAAAGAAGCTAAATAACCTTTGAGCTCCTCTAGCGCCTTATCGCACTCAACATCCCACTGAAAATTGGTGGCTCGACAGAGTATTTTGAAGAATGGTAGATTTTTGTCAGACAATTTTGAGATAAATTGGGATAAAGCCATGATTCGCTCGATCAAGCGTCATGGTTCCTTCAAATTGTGCGATGAGGCCATGTCTTGGAGAGCCTTCACCTTGCTCGGGTTGGCTCCAATTCCCTGCTTTATCATGATATAGCCAAGGAAGTATCTGCTCTTGGCCCCAAATAAGCATTTATTGGGATTCAATTTGAGTCCATATTTCCTCAGGATTCGGCATGTATCCTTTATGTCTGCACATATATCAATAGCTCGAAGGGACTTGATTAGTATATCATCCACGTATACCTCCATGTTTCTGTCAATCTACCTTCGGAACACTTTGTTCATAAGTCATTGATATATTTTTCCTGCATTCTTTAGTCCAAATGACATAATATTATAATAGTAAATTCCCTCTGTACTTATAAAACTAACCTTTTCTTGGTTTTCTTTGGCTAGAGGAACCTGATGGTAGCTCTGATATGTATCCAGCATACATATCAGTTCGCATCCAGTAGTTGAGTCCACCACCTGGTCAATACATGGTTGAGGGTAGTAATCTTTTGGGAACATCTTATTTAGATCTTTGAAATCCACGCAGACTCACCATTTATTCCCAGGCTTAGACACCAACACCACGTTTTCTAGCCATCTCAGAAATTATATTTCATGGATATGCCCAACTTCAAGTAGTTTGTCCACCTCTTCTGGAATGATTTGATTCTACTTAGTTTCAAAATCTCCCTTCCTTTGATTGATTGGCTAAGCGTTCGGGCGGGCGTACAACTCATGCTCTATTATTGTTGGTGAGATACCCATGAGTTCTTAGGGCATCCAAGCAAATACATCATTATTGCGTGTTAGACAGATGATCGGCTCTTCTTTATGTTCTAGACTCAGATCGGCTGCTACTTGAGTGGTGGCCTCCAATCAACTGGAATGAATTTACATTTCCTCCTTTTCTTCATAAACCAAAGTCGGGAGAGCTTCTTGAATGGCGTTAACTTCCAGTTGTTGATTTTTTCAAGTGACGCCAGCTTTGGGTTTGACCACCTCCACGTAGCACTCACGTGCCACCAGTTGATCTCCTTTCACCTCGCCGATCGAGTCGTCAACCGAGAATTTAATCTTCTAGCAAAATGTGGAGACAATGACTTGGAACTCGTTCAGCACTGGTCATCCCAAAATTATATTATAAGCTAAAGGCGCATTCACTATAATGAAGTTTGACCTATAGGTCCTCATTGGGAGCTCCTCCCCCAGAGGCATGATCATTAGCTGGAGTTCACTTTTTTTTTATCTATAGCTGCTTAAACACCTTTATGAAAATAATATTAACAGAACTCTCCATGTCAATGAAGGTGTGATATATGTTATAATTGGTTATAACAGCCTCAATGATTAATACATCATCATTGGGTATCTCCACCCCCTCTAAGTCTTTGAACCCAAAACTGATCTCTAGTGCATGTGTTTTCTCCTGACTACACCTGGCTGTATGAATTTCTAGTTGGCGGACATGCAAATTCCTAACCCTATTGGAATCACCATAGGTTGGGTTGCCCGCTATCAAACCAATGTCACCCCGAGTGGCATTGCTACAATTTCCTTCTTCTCAAGTCAGCTGATGGGGCTATTCTGCAGAGGCCCAATCTGGCACTTGGTTATTTCTTTGCTGGGGCGATTGATGGTTCTGATCGACCCTCTCAGGGCTTCACCTTGGGGTTTCATTTGGTCAGCGGTGACGCTGACGGTTGGGGGAAGGCGATCATTGGTGAAATCCCTGATTGACCACTCAGCGTATTTCTTGATTATATTGATAGAAATATTCAGTATTATGCATTCTTGACCGGTGATAGGTACAAAACATTGAAGTTCATCGATGATATTTAGGGAATCGTATCTACTCGACCTCTACATGTTGGACTGCATTTGACCTTTGCTCGTAGTGATGCGATTGGTGACCCAATCGGGGCCCTTTAGGCGGTAGAGTGAGAGGAACTCAATGCTCGAGAGCAAAGGTAGGAGCAGAAGGGGCAACCTTCTTTTTTCGAGTGGGCTGAGTTTCTTCCACGGTAATGTACTTGGTGGCACATCCAAGCAGATGATCAAAGTCGCTCGAAGGTATCTTAATGAGATATCGGAAGAAATCACCATTTGTGAGCCCTTGGGAGTGTTGGGTCACCAGGATCTAGAGGGGGGGGGGGTGAATAACTCATCTACCTCGCTTGCTTCAATGATGATGTTGTAGTAGAAAACACTCGAAGCAAAGCTTCCAATACTAGCACAAAGAATTTACTTGGTATCCACCTCAAATGAGGTGAATAATCCAAGGATCCGACCCTCTATCACACATCCACTAGAAAGAAATCCTTCTCAGAAACACTCTGGAGATGGAGAAACCTCGTACAATACTCTCAACACTCTCATCAAGAATACAATACAATGCAAGAAGTAAATGCAAGATTATAAATGAAAAATCTCTTCTTGCTTAGTCTCTTGTTGATGTAGAAGCCTCTTGTAAGCTTGGAAATGCAATATCACTTCAACCCTAAGCTGCCAAGAACCGACGATGAGTATTGGAGAAGAAGGTGAAGAGTTTTGCAGCAACACTTCACCCTAAGCTACCAAAAACTAGTGATGAGTATCAGAGAAGAAGGCGACGAGTTCTACCTCTACAAATCTCGGTGAAAGCCCTATTCTAGGCTTCTTCGACGCCTCCCAATCGATTTTTCTTTTCTCTAATCGATTGTCACGTCATCCAACCATTTGTGCACCTACAGAATGACTCTTTTTGAACCCTAATTGATTGGTGAGTCATTCCAATCGATTTAGAGAGTCTTAATTGATTACCCAATTGATTCCTCAAGTCTCTAGTCACTCACGAAAAAGCCTTAATCGATTAGCCCAATAGATTAAGTCTTCTTAATTGATTGCCTCAATCGATTCACTTTCTCGTGATAAAAACACATGCCTAATCGATTCACATTGCTAGAATCGATTGGTCAATCAATTCCTCCACCTTCTGTTATTGTGACAACCTACCCTAATTGATTGGTCAATTGATTATGCCAAGCCTAATTGATTGAACCAATCGATTAACCCAATCGATTAGGCCATGCCTAATCAATTGAACCAATCGATTCAAGCTCTTTCTGTGTTCTCGCAAGAACATCCTAATCGATTACCTAATCGACTAGCTTAGGAACAATTGGTTGCCCTAGTCGATTGTTCCAAGCCTAACTTGCTTAATCCAAGTCTAGAGTTTCCGTACCCAACATCCAGTCAATCGTGATTTGCTAGAACTTTGTCATCAAGTGTTTGGTCAATCCTTTGACTCATTTGGACTTTTCTCCTCATGCCAAGTATTCGGTCAACATTGACCCACTTGGACTTACCGTTTCATGCCAAGTGTTCAGCCCTCCATGACTTACTTCCACACACCAGGTTTCCGATCAACCTTGACCCACCTGAATTTTCAACTATCTGGCTTCACCTCACCAGGGCTTTTCACCACCTACCTTCACACACTAAGATTTTCTCAGCTGCCTAACTTCACTCACCAGGACTTTCATCTACCTAGCTTCACTCAATAGGACTTTCCAACTACCTGGCTTCACTCACCAAGACTTGCATCTGCCTAACTTCACTTAATAGGACTTTCTAGCTGCATGGTTTCACTCACCGAGACTTTCCACACCAAGTGTCTGGTTAACACTGACCCACTTAGATTTTCTTCTTCTGCCAACCTTTCCATTGATCTTACCCTTTCCAAACCTACACTTAGGACTTTTCAGTCAAGTATCCGGTCAACCTTGACCTACTTGACTCTTCTGGTCAACCTTTGACTATCAATCTCCCAAATGGACAATTACACCAACAATCTTCATATATTGTCAAACATTAAAACTTAAACATCAAGACTCAAACTTGAACTAACTCAAGCTTAGTCAACATAGCCAACTTTGACCCAAGGGAAATTGCACCAACAGGGAGAAGGTATTGTAGGATCGATAAAGTGCTAGAGGGGGTGAATAGTACTCGTGGCTAATTCGTTCGTTTATCGAAAAACACAAAGTAAGAATGTAAGATACAGTAATTTAAAAATAATAAGGTTATTTGAGAAATAATCTTATAAAATTTTCTGAAATTTTTAGATATTTAAACGGAGGTCGTATGATAGGTTTAAAGATGACAAATTTATTGTTCTTGGAGAAAGCCTGTTTAGATATTCCAATTACATTAGGAGTTAATTAGGTTAATTAACCTAAAGTTTAATATATGAACCTAACTATTACCCCTCTTCCTCACTACGTCGATTTCCTTCTCCTATCTCAGCCCGATCCCCACCTCGCGAGCGTCTTTCCTTCCCCGACTCATCGCCGACGATAATCGCTGGCTGGCGATGTGCCCTAGCACTGCACAGATCCATCATCTTCTCCCTCAGGCAGTGGCCCTCTCCCAATTCCCAGCTACTCTTTTTGCCTCGTGTCACCACCGCCGCCCATATCCGCCAGACATCGCCACTCTCTCTCTCTCTCTTTCTCTCTCTCTCTCGATCTCATCGTCGGCCGATTACTAGGTGTCGCGGTGCCGGAAGGGGGAAACAGTGCAGGAAGGGTTGAGCTAACCTCCTCCGACTTGGGAAGCTAACTAAAACGGTCCCTGGATTTCCTATCTCCACAGCGTTGTTTACCTTCGTCAAAGTTGTATCATGACCATCGTCTCCAGCACTCAATCGCATCTACTATGGCCATCATCTCCGATACTCAGTGGCTGCTGGAGCCTTTCTTGCTGCTAGCAAACACACTAAAGGTAACCAATTACCTCTAGTAGAAGATTTAGGTATGAGATCTATACTTATTGTTGACTTAGGGTTATTTGATTTGGAGGGCAACACCTCCACCTGGCTCTAGTTATCGCTGTGACACCATCCTCTCATCGGATATGAGATAAGAGCTCTACTTTTATAGTTGTTGAGTCTGGATTTCTTCACAAAGCAGATGCATATCTGAATTAGGGTAAATTGTTTAGTTTCGGGTGGTGGATTAAGATTTAAATCTAATTCTCATATATTAAGATGTTGGTTGTGTTTTAGGGTATATGTTTTGGGAGATCAGCAACCCCACCTTACTTCGGATACCAATTTCCCCAACCAACATCTCCGGTTGTGAATCAATAAGGGAACATCTGGAATTTGGGTGAGTTGTTGGAATTGATTCAAGTTAGTTTAACTTAATTTGATTATGGAATGCTTAATCCAATGTAGTTGTGATTGTTTATGGATGAGTTGATCAATTGGTAATGAATTAAGTGATTCATGATGATTATGAAGTTATTTGTCTCTATGGATTAAATGATTTGTTAATTGATGATGGTGCTAGGTTTGGTTATATATGAATTACTAAATATGAATATGAATTGGAAGATGAAACAATCGGTTGATTGAGGATTATTGGATTATCATTAATTAGGGTTAATTAATGATCGTTCGATTAGGGGGTTTCCCTATTAGTTTAGGTCTGGAAGTTTGGCTAATTGTTGTAGATGTGATTAGCTAAACTGTACAATATGTGATTTGCAGGACGTTGATTTGAGATGAGCATCTCAACGTGAGATTGTGTAGCATGATTGACATATAAAGGTGGGTACTTCTTACCTTGATTCTTTAGTAGTTTGACCTTAGTGCATGAGCTATATTTTCAAATAGTTATTGTATTTACCTTGACTCCACTCGTATTTTCTTCCTAAGCTTGATACTTATCCACTCAATTTTTGGATAATCGATTTGATGTCTATACAGTCTCTCGTTGCCATCTATGAAATTTAGCAGATACTAAATACCATGTTTACCTGTTTTGATTGTTGTTTACTCATGTATCTTATTGAGCATGCTAGTTTCATGTAGCATACTTGATTTTTGTTTATATATGTGATGACTGTTGCATCTTGTACATTATGTCATTGCATGCATGCAGGCGACCACGTCTCCCTTGTGGGTGAGTGAGTCGTCGGGCCACACTGCACACTCGGCCACTCATGGGTAGTAGTAGTTGGAGGAGATGTCGCTTGTCCTGTCATGCTCCCACTCCCTCACTCATGGATATTGATAGCTGGAGTTACGAGCAGCAGGGACCCCCGTCGCAGACGTAGCTAGTTAGCTACTATGCAACTGTCCCCTCGGCCACTCAAAAATTGTGGTAGCTGAAGTGGTGTACAGTCTGTCACTGACCCGGCCTCTCGACCATACAGGGGTCATGGTGCAGAGGCGTGGGCAGGAGTGACCATCCATGCATACAATGTTGTTATTATACTTGCTCATGCTGCTGTTGCTTACTTACGCTATCATGCTAACATATGTTGTGATATATACCTGTTATTTGTGATTAGACACTGGCTTACTTATTGGTAATATGTATATACCTCACATGTTACCCTTGTAGTTATGGGTAGTACTGTAATAGGTCTATACTACTTCTGACCTTCTATTACTAGCCTAGGATATGGTTGCAGGTATGAACATTTACTATGTTATCATTGTAGTATCTTCTATTGTACCCTTGAGACTGTATACCTTTGTGCATCTAGTTTTTATTATGTTCATGCACTATTTGTCTATTACCCGCTGAGTCCCAGCACTCACCACCCTATAAACTAGATTTCTTTCGCCAGGTAGCAGGTAAAGAATCTATGGAGTCGCTTGGAGATCCTGTCCGTCAGTCCCATGTCACATCGAGTGACTTCTATTTTTACTTCCGTTTGCATTATTAGTATTGGACTTGTTTGTGTAGGATCGTTGGGCCAGCTAGAAGGGGGGTTGAATAGCCCTGTAAAAAAAAACGAATAACCCTTCTCGAACTCTTAAGTTAACACTTGCATAAAGTAAATTAGCAGTAAATAAAAAGCAGAAAGAAGAGGCTCACAACTTGACTTGGTTACAACCAAGGAGGTTGTTAATCCAAGGAATAAACGTGCACTAAAATATCTCCTTCAGGCGGAGAAGCCTCTTACAGCAGTGAAAGCATAAAAGACAGAAGCTAAACTAGAACAGAAGCGCACAAGTGTTTGGAATGTAAATTTCTTAGTTGATTTAAAGCTTCTGGACCAAGGCTATATTTATAGCCTTGGTCGGGGCGCCTGGAAGGGTTCCGAGCGCCCTGGGGGGATAAATTTTATCCCCCAACGTTCAGATCGAGTCAAAGCTCGATCCGGTCAAAAACTGACTCCCGGGCGCCCGGAAGGGTTCCGGGCGCCCCGGGCTTGTCCGGGCGCCCCGGACAGTTCCGGGCACCCCGGATACTAAGTCAACTCTGGTTGACTTTCGTCCGGGTCCTCTGCTCCGGATCCGCTTGATTGGGTGATCTCTGCTATCCGGAATAGGGCTCACCCAAACCCAAGTTCCGGTCTTCTCGAGTGGGCTTCCCTTCGGCTTCTCGTCCCTCGGAATCGCTGCGTGTTTCCTTCTCATCTGCCGGCGTACTCATCCGCAGTCTTCGTCCCTCGGGCGCACCGCGTGTCGTCCTTCTCGCTAGCTGCATCTCTTGCTCCCCGAGTAATCTTCCGCTCCGGCTTTTGTCCCTCGGAACCACCACACGCTTCATTCTCGTCCACCGGTGTACTCTTCCACAGCACCTCGTCCCTCGGACTGCCGTCCTTCACACTAGCTGCGTCTTCCACTCGACTACCTGTGCTCCTAAGTTCTTGCACACTTAGACACAAGGTTAAAACAACACAGAACCTAACTTAACTTGTTGATCACACCAAAACAACCTTGGGGTTCCAACAATCTCCCCCTTTTTGGTGTGATCAACCCAAGTTAAGCTAAGGTTAAAATAGACATTAAATAAACTTAAGTAAATTAACTTAATTTGTAATTTAAGTGCAAAAATAAAATAAGTTAATAGTTTGGTCTACCTCCCCCTAGACTTATACTAATCCTTCTCCCCCTTTGATCACAAAAAAAATGGGGTTCCAAAACAATCTAAGGGTTAAAAATTTAGTAAATTTGGAAAATTACTAAGTAATTTGAGCATAAATTTCTAATTTAAAAGATCTTTTAACTTAAGAGAAACATAAAAAAAATTCTAAGTAAAGATTATTTTTGAAAGAAATTTTTCTAACTTAATCATTTGAGAATTTTTTTTTTTTAAGAAAAATTTAAAATTTTCTAAGTAAAGAAAATGACTTAGTCAACTTAAAAAATTTTAAGTAAGTAAATTTCTAAATTGAAAGAATATTTTGAATAACCTTTTTAAAGCACTAATTAATTCTTGTATTAATACTTCATTAGTAAGTTAATTAAACATTTATTTCAATATTTTGACTTCCAGGTCGTGGCGAGGCACTAGGCCTTCTTGGTTATTGGAGCAACAACCACTTCCTTGACAAAGCCTCATAAGGAAATTCTTTGTTTAATTTTCTCACTTAAAGCGCTAATTTTAATTTTAAGATTAATTTAAGCATGACTTCGAAACCCAATATAGGTTCCAGCCTATTGGATTAACCAAAAAACTTTTAGGGACATATTTTCTTGAAATGTTCTTAATTTGTCCCGGGTGATATTTACAGTACCAATTTAAATTATTAAATCTTCTAAAATTAGTTTTAGATGAACATGCATAATTTTTCAAGTTATCTATTTGAATTTTTAAATCATCATTTTCAAGTTTCAATTTTTCATTTGCTATTTTTAATTTATCTAATTCTTCTAAGGGACAAGATTTAGCTAGAATTACTTTTAGATTTTTATTTCTTTTTCTAATTTACAGCAGTCTTTAGTTAATAACTTAACAAATTTAAAAAGTTTATCGGGAGGAAGAGAACGTACCTGACTTACCTTGTCGAGTTCGTTGTCCGTGTCTCCCCCTGAACTGCTGCTTTCTTCTGACGAAGCTCCCCCTTCATCGATGCTCTCGATGCTCATCTCGGAAGAGCTTGACTTGCAGTCGTCGTCTTGATGACTCGCCATCAGTGCAAGTCCGGAGAATGCCTTGACTTCCGAGTCGGACGACGTATCATCCCACGTCGCCTTTAGGGCCTTTCGCTTTTGGATGGGCTTCTTACCCTTCTACTTGTCCTTGTTCTTCAGCTTGGGACAATTGTCCTTGACGTGGCCTTCTTCGTCGCAGTGGTAGCAGCGGATTGTCCTTTTCTTCTTCCCCTGCGGATGGTTAGTAGATCTGGATTTACAAAGTTTCTTAAATCTTCTTACCATCATTACCATTTCCTCGTCGTCGAGAGAAGATTCCGACTCGAGTTCATCTCTCGAGGCTTTGAGGGCGACGTTGTTCTTGGGCTCCTTCGTACCTGCACATCTTGATTCGTGCACTTCAAAAGTCGAGGAAAATTCTTCTAATGAAAATTTTTCTAAGTCTTTTGAAATGTAAAAGGCATCTACTAGTGATGCCCATTTCGAATTTCTTGGGAACGAATTTAATGCGTACCTGAGCGAATCTCGGTTACTTACCTCTTCTCCGAGATTCGAAAGTCCGGTGATGAGCTCCTGTATCCTTAAGTGTAGATGTGCAATTGTTTCACCTTCTTCAAGACGGAGGTTGATGAGCTGGTTGCGAAGTAAATCCCATCTCGCAAGCTTGAATTCAGATGTTCCTTCGTGTAGTTCAAGGAACTTTTCCCAGAGCTCCTTTGCCGAGTTGTAGGTGCCGATCCGGTTGACTTCTTGTGGTGGAAGTACGCTTAACAGATGGAATTCTGCTTTCTTGTTTGCCACGTACTCGGCCTGCTCTTTCTTTGTCCATTGAGTTTTCGCTTTGCCCTCGGGAGCTTCAAAACCGAGTTCCATTGTTAGTAATAAATCGAAATTGGTACCGAAAAATACTTCCATGTGCTTCTTCCAGCTTGCAAAGTCCCCCTAGAATTTTGGCGGGTGGATGTTAGATCCGGCCATCTCGTTGCTTCATTCGGCGGTTAGTCCTCCTGAAGCATCTCGGCTCTGATACCACTTGTAGCACCGTTGGGCCGGCTAGAAGGGGGGCTTGAATAGCCCTATAAAAAAAAAACGAACAACCCTTCTCGAACTCTTAAGCTAACACTTGCATAAAGTAAATTAGCAGTAAATAAAAAGCAGAAAGAAGAGGCTCACAACTTGACTTGGTTATAACCAAGGAGGTTGTTAATCCAAGGAATGAACGTGCACTAAAATATCTCCTTCAGGCGGAGAAGCCTCTTACAGCAGTGAAAGCACAAAAGACAGAAGCTAAACTAGAACAGAAGCGCACAAGTGTTTGGAATGTAAATTTCTGAGTTGATTTAAAGCTTTTGGACCAAGGCTATATTTATAGCCTTGGTCGGGGCGCCTGGAAGGGTTCCGAGCGCCCTAGGGGGATAAATTTTATCCCCCAACGTTCAGATCGAGTCAAAGCTCGATCCGGTCAAAAACTGACTCCCGGGCGCCCGGAAGGGTTCCGGGCGCCCCGGATGCTAAGTCAACTCTGGTTGACTTTCGTCCGGGTCCTCTGCTCTGGATCCACTTGATTGGGTGATCTATGCTATCCGGAATAAGGCTCACCCAAACCCAAGTTCCGGTCTTCTCGAGCGAGCTTCCCTTTGGCTTCTCGTCCCTCGGAATCGCTGTGTGTTTCCTTCTCATCCGCCGGCGTACTCATCCGCAGTCTTCGTCCCTGGGGCGCACCGCGTGTCGTCCTTCTCGCTAGCTGCATCTCTTGCTCCCCGAGTAATCTTCCGCTCCGGCTTTCGTCCCTCGGAACCACCGCACGCTTCCTTCTCGTCCGCCGGTGTACTCTTCCGCAGCACCTCGTCCCTCGGACTGCCGTCCTTCACGCTAACTGCGTCTTCCACTCGACTACCTATGCTCCTAAGTTCCTGCACACCTAGACACAAGGTTAAAACAACACAGAACCTAACTTAACTTGTTGATCACACAAAAACAACCTTGGGGTTCCAACAGTTTGTGTATATGTATCTTTTGTATGGAGTTTACCTTTATGGTTTCTTTTATTTGGTTTGATATTGTGGTGTCAAGCTGAGCCAGTTCGCAGTTAGTTGTATTGTGTTTTGTGATCATTATTTTGTGACTTCCGCTGTGTTTTGTTTGAGCCGTGTTGGCTATTTATTAACTGTGCAGTTGTGTTTACTTCCAGCCGTGTAGCCTACTTATAAACTGTGTGGTTATGTTTACATCTAGTCGTGTGGGCTGTAGATTTCTTGTGAGTAGCCTTGGGGTGATATATACATGATTCATTTGTCACTGCTACAGAGGAGGTGCTGCCCAACTTTTTTCAGATAACCTTACCCTTAGGGCGTGACAAAGAACGCAGCGGAATAAAGAAAGACACAAAAGTAATCGCTAACACGATTTCTTTTATTTAGTTCAGAGTTTGTGACGACTTCTACTCCAAGGCCCGCGATCATTGATCGCTTTCGGTGGGCAATCACTAAAAGCTCAGAAATTCTTTACAAGTAAGTAATTATAAGTACAAAACTAAACAAAGTATACCGATAATATAAGGATGAGTAAAAGAGTCGTTGATTGTCGGAGCAACAGTTGAGTGTTGTTAAAGCGTTTTGAAGCAGCACACAGGAGAGTAAGTAGTATGATTTTCAGTGCCTCTGAAGTGTTGGTCGAGACCCCTTTTTATAGGCTCTTCAAACTGTTGGTGTGGTTAGCACTAATGATCTAACTCAGGTTTTGATGAATGACAAATTAGGTTAAGTTAGGTTTGTTGTTGTCTAACACTCTGATCGACTGTGCAGGCTAAGTCCAGACAGGTAGATGGGCTGACCGGATGTCTAGCACGAATTCCAAGCGAGTAGACGGGCTGACCGGACGCTTGGTGAGAAGTCCAAGCAGATCGACGGGCTAACCGAACGCTTGGCACGAAGTCCAAATGGGTCAAAGGGCTGACTGGACATTTGGCACGAAGTCCAGCTAGGTCGACGGGCTGACCAGATAGATGGAGAGAAGTCCAGACGGGTCAAAGGGCTGACCGAACGTCTGGCAGGTGAGTAAAGGTAAGTCACTAGAAGGGAGTGACTGTGAGGACGCGTTCCCGGGAAGGGAACATTAGGCATCGATCCGGCTTAGATCCATTTCGAATATCTAAGTCGAGATCGTGACTAGATTCTGGTCTCGGAAAGACGGAATCTAAGTAATACTTTTGATATTGAATTTATAAACTGTGCTAACACTTTGTTTTGCAGGAAACATATTATGTAGGATCGAAAAGAATTTAGATATCTTCACAATTGCATGATATTGTCCACTTTGGGCCTAAGCGCTCATGGTTTTGCTCTTGGGCTCTCCCCAAAAGGCTTCATGCCAATGGAGATATCTTTTCTCTTATAAACCCATGATCTTTCCTATGTATTTCCAATATGGGACTATGTTTGCAACCTTGCAACCCCAACAATCCCTCCCTCAAACAAAGGACCATAGGCTTCCCACGTCCGATCCTCGACCCACCAGGTCTTCCTGCCCCTCGGTCCACCCGACCTACTAGGACTTCCTTGCCTAGTCGCAACTAGGACTTCCTGCCTGGTGTCTGGTCCTCTTGATCCGAACATAGGAGCCCCCACTTTCTTTGTTCGAGGTCAATATTGTACCCACATGGCTCAATCAGACCATAGCTCTTGTGCACAGTCGGCGGTTAAACCTTCTGGCAGTCCGGGCTCTGATACCAATTGTAGGATCGAAAAGAATTTAGATATCTCCACAATTGCATGATATTGTCCACTTTGAGCCTAAGCCCTCATGGTTTTGCTCTTGGGCTCTCCCCAAAAGGCCTCATGCCAATGGAGATATCTTTTCTCTTATAAACCCATGATTTTTCCTATGTGTTTCCAATATGGGACTATGTTTGCAACCTTGCAACCCCAACATATTATATATTTGCCTCGGACTAACCTTGTCTTGCAGGAGAAGGAATCTCTGGAGAAAGGTGGTCCGGGCGCCCGGAACAGGTCCGAGCGCCCGGGAGGCAATTTCTATCCTGATTGCGTCGTCGCCACGTGGAGCTCGCTGGTTGGACCTACCACATCTCACCAGGGCACCCGGAAGGGGTCCGGGGCACCCCGAGCCTCATATAAAAGAAGGGTCAGAAGTGGAGCCAAAGTACAACAACTGACAAGAAGATCTTCTACTGCTTGCTCTGCTGCTCTGCGCTCCTGCGACGCTAACGAAGCTCTGACAATGCACTTTTTCCTTTTCGACTTATTCCTTTGTCGGTATTGCTTTTATTTTCATCAGTATTTCAGCACTTAGTTTGTAATAATCTTCGAACTACTAGTGATTGCCCACCGAAAGCACTCAACGAGTGCGGACCTTGGAGTAGGAGTCGACACAGGCTTCGAACCAAGTAAAATTGGTCTGTGTTAGCATTGCTTACTTTTTCCGCTACGCTTACTCTTATCGACGAATTTTATTTTAATCGATATTCACCCCCCCCCTCTATCGAACGTCTATGATCCAACACAAACCTGATCCAGATCCTCTGATCTCGGGATCAAGTTTTGACTTGACCCGGATCGATCGACCGATCCCCAGGTTCGGTCGACCGAACCTGCTGAACCCGCCCGACCTTCTATCCAGATGCAGCCTCTCTGGATAGAGGCTTCATTCGGTCGACAGATCCTGCCGTTCGATCGACCGATCAGCTAATGATCTTCGCCTCATCCGATCCGATCAACCCCGCTCGACTGAGTCTCTATTTATCCTCGGTTCGGTCGACCGATCCCGAGGTTTGGTCGACCGATCCTCGATCGAACCTGGTCTGATCTCTGGAAAATTGATCCTACTGTATTGGGGTTCGTTTGACCGATCCGGTCGTTCAGTCGACCGATCAAGGCTAAGTCCGACCCTGCAAAATATGTTAGTTTCCTGCAAAACAGAGTTAGACAAATAGTAATTAATATGTAAATAAATAACTAGACAGCCTTCAGACTATCAAGTTCTAACTTCGGATTTCCACCAGAAATCCTAGGTCGAATTAGCGCCTATTGTTCTCTCACCGGGGAAAACATAGATCGGGTGAGATGTCTAAGGACTTCGAATCGAATCGAACCAAATCGAATCAAACCAAATTAAATTAAATCTAACTAAAATTGAATTAAAAATAAACTAAACCAAATAAAATTAAATTGAAAATTCAATTTCAAAAATTAACTTAAATAAAAAATTATTTAAAAAATTAACTTTAACTTAAAAAATTATATTAAAACTTATTTTAAAAATTGTTTTAAAATTTTTTTTAAAAAATTAACTTAAATTTAAAATTATTTTAAAAATTATATAAAAAAATTTATTTTAAAAATTATCTTAAAAAAATATTTAAAAATTATTTTAAAAATTATATCAAAAATTATTTTAAAAATTAATTTAAAAATTATCTTTAAAATTATCTTTAAAATTAATTTAAAAATTATTTTAAAAATTATCTTTAAAATTAATTTAAAAATTATTTAAAAAATATTTTAAAATTATCTTAAATATTATTTTTAAAATTACTTAAAAATTAGGGTTTAGGGTTTAGGATTTTAGGGTAACTTAAATTTAAAATTATTTTTAAAATTATCTAAAAAAAATTATCTAAAAAATTATTTTAAAAATTATCTAAAAAAATTATTTTAAAAATTATCTTAAAAAATTATTTAAAAATTATCTTAAAAATTATTTTAAAAATTATCTTAAAAATTATTTTAAATTTTTTTTTAAAAATTATCTTAAAAATTATTTTAAAAATTATCTTAAAATTATTTTAAAAATTAACTTAAATTTAAAATTATTTTAAAAATTATCTTTAAAATTACTTCAAAAATTATTTTAAAAAATTAGTTTAACAGAAAAATTGTTTTTAAAAAAAATTTAAAATAGATTAATTAATCTACTAATTTATTAACTTTGTTTTTAAAATAACCTAAATAAATTTAACTTCGAATTAATACTGACTTCAAACTTAATTAATCCTACTTAAATTAAAACAAAAAAAAATGAAATAAATATTATAACTAAGAATGTCATTAAATTAACTCAATCAATTAATGAAAATTTTAAGTTGTTTTAATCAAATAAGTATTAAATTGAATTTATAACAAATTATTACATTTAACTAAACTTAAATGAATAATTATAATAAGGATGTAGAAATACTTATGGAAATAGTGTACTAAATATGAGTGTTACTGATCTCAATTTCCTTAACACACTTAGGTAGACAAATGTGCTAAAGCCTTGAAATTATGCTCAAACCCTAGTATTGACTTCAGGGGGAGTGTTAAAGTCAGGGGAGGTGCTTTTGAGAAATATGTTTGCAAAATCTTTTAAAAAATTATTTTTATAAAAATATTTGAAAAATCTATAAATATGAAAATATTTTGAAAAACCTTCTCACACTTTCTTTGAAAAATATTCTTAAAATATTTTCAAAACTTTTTTAATCATTTTGAAAACTATTTTATAAATTTATTTTATACAAAAAACACTCTATGCTTTTCAAAAATTGTTACGACTTAACATATTTTGAAAAATTATTTTGTTACTTAGTAAACATTTTAAAACTTAAGTTGACAAGGTCTTCTTAAAAGGTTTTGGTGCACAATCACTTTTAAGTTTTTTTGGAAAATATTTTGAAAACTCACCTTCAAACTTTGTGTTCTTTTAATTTGGATCGACCCCCTAGACACATAGGAAGTTTTACTTGTGGTTAACAAGAAGTCCTAAGAATATGTCAAGTTAAGGGGGAGCCCTAATTAAAAGATTAAAAGTAATTTATGCAAATCTTTAAAACTGAGTTTAAAAAATTATTTTCATAATCTTTTATAAAATACTCCTTGATTTACAAATTTTTATGGAACACCTTGTAAAATTTTGAAAATGCACTATCAAAGAGTTACTTAAACTTTCAAAAGTTGTTAATTTTGAAAACTTACTTAGAAAATTTGTTTAAAATTACTTTTAAAATCTTTAATTCAAAAAAAAAAAGTTTACTCTTTCGAAAGTCGCACATTGTTGGTGCAAAACCTAATAGAACCTTAAGTTTATATCCGTTTGATGTGTGCCAAAGGAGGAGAGTGATGTCTTAAGTTAGAAAAAATTATCTAAAACCTCCTCTCAAACTTTTAGGAATTTCTCAACTCTTGATAATTAACCCTTAAAGACCCAAGCCTAACTTAAGAAAATTGTCAAACATAAAAAAAGGAGAGATTGTTGGTGCAATCGACCTCTAGGGTTTCGATGTTTAACAATATGACCAAGGGTTGACCCAAGCAGGACTTGATGTTTGGGAGAGAGAAGTCTAGTCAGGACTAGATGACTAGCAAAGGTAAGTTCTAACCAAAGGTTAACCAAGGTGGAAGTCACGGTGAGTGAAGTCAGCCATAGTGAGTGAAGCTAGGTGGGGGAAGTCCCAATGAGTGAAGGCGGATCCTAGTGAGTGAAGCTAGGTGGAGGAAGTCCTGGTGAGTGAAGTTAAGCCCTAGTGAGTGAAGCTAGGTGGAGGAAGTCCTGGTGAGTGAAGCCAGGCAATGGAAGCTCTAGTGAGTGAAGCTAGGCAACCCTAGGGAGGTAACCCTAGGTTTACTGTACTATTTTTATCTACTATGCTAACTCAATGTTCCTAGGTCGACGAGCTGATCGGGTAGCTAGCACGAAGTCCAGATGGGTCGACGGGCTGACCGGACGTCTGACAGGTAAGTAAAGGTAAATCACTGGAGGGGAGTGACTGTGAGGGCACGTTCCCGGGAAGGGAACTTAGGCGCTAATCCAATTTAGAATCATTTCGGAACTCTAAGTTGAGATCTTGACTAGATTCTAATCTCGGTGAGATGGAATCTAATTACTACTTGTTCCTTATATAAATTATGCTAACACTTTGTTTTGTAGGGTTGTATAATTTGCATTCCGCCTCAGACTAAATTTTTCTTGCAAGTAGTTGGAAAATGGAGGTTCGGGCGCCCGAAAGGGATCCGAGCGCTCGGAATGCAAACTTTATCCCCATCACGTGTCGCCACGTGGAGTTCTATGGTTGGCTGAGCTACATCACACTCGAGGCGCCCGGAGCCTCCTATATAAGGAGGATGCGCCCTGGAGCAAAGAACCATACAACTCACTACAAGATCTTCCAACGCTTGCTCTGCTGTGTTATGCTCCTGCGACGCTACGAAGCTATTCCGACAACATGCTGCCTTTTATTTCCTTTATTGTTGTCAGTATTTCTTTTCCAAAGTTCTTGTACCTTAATTTTGTAATCAAATTTTTATACTGCTAGTGGATTGCCTAACAAAAGCACTCAGCGAGTGCGGACCTTAGAGTAGGAGTCGCTAAAGGCTTCGAACCAAGTAAAATTGGTTGTGTTAACATTGTTCTGTTCTCGCTTTTATCTTTTCGCTGTGTACTCGATTTTCTACTCAAATTTCCAAATCGCTATTCACCCCCCCCCCCCTCTGATGAATTACTCGATCCAACAGAATCCAATAGAACTTTTGCCTAAGACAACTTAGAACTTTTCTACAAGCTCAATCAACCTTGTTAGATCACAGGACAACTTAACTTTGGACCCTTTGACATAATCAAAACTCAGGTTCAATCGTCTAGTACTTCCTACACCAACAGGTGCTCACTAAAATCTCTGGGATGGCAGAGGGAACGTCAAAAACCACTTGATTAAAATTTTTAATATAAGCTCTTAGCATCTTCTTGGGCCCTTTTTTGAGGGAAAACATGCTCAGTGTCGTCTTATGGTAGCGACAACTGCTAGTTAAGTGATAAAGGAATGCTTTGTAGAAATCCTTGAAGTAATAGATGGACTCAGTAGAGAGTTGGTTAAACCATCTCAATGTCGAGCCTGAGATGATGGTGAGGAATACTCGACACTTGACTCCATCCATGTACTAATGAAGGATAACAATATTTTCAAATTTGAGCAGGTGATCCTCGGGATCAATCACTCCTCCATATTCTTCGATCAATAGGGACCAGAATGGCAGTTTATCTTCCAAGATTTCTTAGGAGAAGGACATGCTCGGCCACTCGGGGGAGCCACTAGCCATCGAATCTTTACCTTTCCGAAGGTCAAGGTAGGTGCATTTTCTGAAGGCAATCCTTGAGGTATTTCCACTTGACCCATATCATTAAGGGGTGGGTGGAACATCACCCAGTGATATGCAATCGATGATGGCGACACAAGCGAGAGGCTAGTCAGATGCGCAAGTGTTTGCGGGAAGGCGACCAAGAGAGATGGATCGGTTGGAACCCAGTTGGGCTTTCCACTTAGGTCCCACTCTCGGCCTGCGGGTAGGTCACAGATACAGTCGGGTAGTTGGAAAGAAGACACCAGTCACTGCTTGCTATTGTTGCACTAATCTAGTTGTGTAACGCCCGAAAAATTCTCAAAACTATTTTAGAAATATTCTGTTATTTTTCTGGAATTTTTAGATATTTTTCAGGAATTTTCCAAGTAACGGAAGTAGCAAAAATAATTAGAACCGCAAAATAGCTTAGGCGGGAATCGAACCCGAGACCTATGGCTTAGGGATAATGTTGGGAATCAGTTGAACCCAGCAGGGTCGTGCTGAAAGGAAAGGGAACCAATAAAATTTATATTGGAGTTGGGCGAATTAAGTCTTTAGTATAAATAGGAAGGTTAAGTGGGAGTTGGGTTATTTTGTTTTGGTTCGGCACATTCTTTTTCACCGTGACCTATCCCTCTTCCAAAAACCTCACCGCCGCCCACACCTTTTCCTCCTCCTCTCTCGGCGCCCAAACCCAAGGACTCTCGGCTCATCTTCCGGCGACGACTCCAACACGAAAGAGGTTCTTCTCCGCGAGAGTAACGCGAAGACGTGAGCGGGTCGTCGAGAAGGTCATCTCCACCGGAATTCTAGCGAATAGAATTGTAAGGAATTTAGCGTACGAGGTAAGAAACCCCTCACCTGCGGTATAATAGCTCCGTTTGGTTTCCTACGCATTAGTTTTAGCTATATGCAGGTTTTTCGGCACATAGGGTGTGTTTAAACCCTCCTCGAGGATTAGGGATCTAGATGAGCACCTCTAGACGGGCCGGACACGTTGTTCTCCTTTAGTTGGAGATGCTAGACGTTGTCGGGTGCCTAGAGGTGATCTCCCTATTAGAGGAGAGAGTTGGAGCCCACCAAGTGTTCGGTAAAATGTTAGTGTAGCTAAATACCACCTCAGTTATGTTTAATAGCTCAGTTAAATGCATTAGAAGCATTGAAAATAGCACATTAGTTTAGTTCAGTTTTATGGGACTACGGTCCAATGGGTGGGCTCCCACAGTCGCCTCTAGGTTCAGATAACCTAGCTCTAGGTTCAGATAACCTAGAAACAGCAAGTTAAAATAGTTAGCTATATTCGGTATTTTATTTTCAGTGGCACTGTACTGGATCAGATATCCATTGGGTTGGACTCCCACAGTCGTCCCTAGGTTTAGATAACCTAGTTAACCCTACTAAATTCGGGACTTGCAAACCCGGGTCTAGTTAGGGATGCGCGCACAGCAAGTACAGTTGCCGAGCCCAAACAGCATGATTATGTATTTTCACTTACTATGTATTAGTTTTCAAAACTCATAAAAATCAGATATGTTAGTTGAGTTTGAATTCAGTATCAGTTTAGCTTCAGTTTAGCCCTTCCTTGCTTATACATTATGATAGCTCATGTTCAGTTCTTGATTGCTATGCTTGTATGATCATATGCCATGTTTATATGTTTAGCCTAATCAGTTTATTTCAAATGGCATGCTTTAAAAATCATATTGCATCGTCGTATGTTTTTGTGAGGTAGATGGTTTCTTACTAAGCTTGTTAGCTTACAGATACTACTTTTCTTATACTGCAGATAAAGGTAAAGGAAAAGTGGACTAGCAGTGGAGGCTGGAGGTCAATGCAAATGAGGATGTGTGTGGCAGGAACTGGAATGAAAGACCCTCTGAGGATTTAGCATTTACTTTAGCACTTTACAGTTTATTAGTTTAGTTTTCATGTTTTGGACACTTTTGAACCTTAGCAAGTTTAAGCAGTTAGAACTTTTGGAAATTCATACCTTCATGCACTTTAAGTTGTCAAAATGCCATGAACCAGTAAACCTTGCTTTGGTTTAAGTTTAGAATTGTTACTACGTGTTATTAGAATAGTTTATCATGCATAGATAGTTGTAGTGTGAGGTTTTGGCACGAACCAGTGCTGAAATCAGAGTCTCAGTGCGAAATCAGACACCCCAATTGATCGGTGGATCGATTGGGGGGTCCCAATCGATCAGCTGATCGATCGGGCAACTTGCTCCGCGAACAGTAGGTTTCTGGATCGATCATCCGATCGATCCAGCAATTTCTATCGCGAACAGAAGGTTCGGGGATCGATCCCTGGATCGATTGGTCAGTCTGGATCGATCAGCCGATCGATCCAGAATATCGTCCCGAGCACAGTAGCGTGCTGGATCGATCCAACCTATGTCCCGCGTACAGTAGCCGGCTGAATAAATCCCTGGATCGATCCGACGTTCCAATCGATCAACGGATCGATTGGGAGGTCTGATAACAGCTGGAAAACGTTTATTTCAGCTCCTTGACCATAAGGGATGTAGTATATGTTAGGTATACTTTAGATTACATCCTTCAGTACAGGTAGAACCAAGAATAGTTATCAGTTAGCAACTAAAATTTAAATTAGATCAGTTTTCCGCACAGTTAGCTCAGCTTAACTGTAGCGATCGGCCTTACAGCCTAGTAGTAGAAGGCGGGTCGTTACAGAGTGGTATCAGAGCAGTGTTCCATACTTCCTACACACACATCAGCATTGTACCTGCAGCTTCCAAGTAAGAATACCTCCCCTCTCTTTATTGTTCTTGCTTTCTAGTTACAGTTCATGTTTATATGCCTACTTCCTGTTAGTATGAGATAGTCTTTGAACATGATATCAGTAATTATATAACTGTGATAGTATTAGTTATACACATGTTCTTTATGTCTTTAGAAATGGCACGAGGACGCCCAGCTAGAAGGGCACTAGCTACTGAGCCCCAGCAAGAGGCAGGCAGTTCAGTGCCTCCTCCAGACCTTACAGCATTAGTGGCTCAGTTACAGCAGCAGCTAGCTGAACAGCAACAGGAAATAGCCACCTTAAAGGCTAATCAGCAGAGTACCCCCACGGTCACCCCAAAACCGAATCTGACGACTCCAGAAGTCTTAGAGGTTCCACCCGCTCAGCCTACAGCACCAACCCTAGCACCAGTACTAGCACCTGCAGTCCCAGCAGCTGAGCCAAGAAAGGAAGCCTATTTGATCCAGTGGCAGCGAGTCAAGCCAGAGAACTTCTCAGGCACTAGTGAACCATGGGATGCACAAGCATGGTTCAAAACACTGGAGAGCACGATGGAGCTTCTGGACTGGCCGGAGCACGAGAAGGTGAAGTGTGCCTCCTTCTGCCTGACAGGAGATGCACGCATGTGGTGGGAAAGAATCAGAACGAAGCGCCCAGTGAACCAGATGACATGGGCTGACTTTGAGAAGGAATTCTTTGAGGAGTTCTTTCATATGCGGGTTACCAACCGCCACTATGACGAGTTCACTGAGTTTCGCCAGGGCAACCTATCAGTTGAGGAAGCCGTGAAGAAATTCAACAGGTTGGCTCGTCTATGCCCAGAGCTAGTCAGCACAGAAAGGGAACGAATAAGGTTGATGCTCAAGATGCTGAGGACGAAAATAGCAATGAACGTGGCTGGTGGCGTTCATAGGCCACAAACCACAGAAGAATTAGTGAGCAGTGCTCTAATCACTAAGCATTACCAGAATAGCATCAAGCAGCAGAAGCAAGTCCTCTCAGAAGCTAAAGGTCAAGGAGGCTCAGACACTCAGAAGCAGCAGGACCATAGCTCCCATGGCTCTAACTGGAAAGGGAACTCCAGCAACAAGCGCAAACTAGGGAGTTACCCAAAAGGAGGACCAGCCAGCAAGCAGCCCAGTTATCCAAAGTGTGCTACTTGTGGGAAATTTCATCCTGGAATTTGTCGTAAGGGCACACGAGGATGCTTTGAATACGGACAGGAAGGGCATATGGCCAAGCAGTGTCCGAACAAGGCCAGCTTTCCTCCACCACAGCTGATTCAGTACGGAGGCTAGCCAGCTCAGTTACATCAGATGCAGGCCATTTTAGATGGTCCACATATCAGTCAGGGCAGATTAGAAGCCCCTCCAGCTACGACCAATGCGAGGATCTACTCACTCACCAGAGAGGACGCAGCAAATGCCTCGACAGTTGTTACAGGTCAGATTAGTATGTTACAGCAAAGTACAACTGTCTTATTCGATACTGGGACAACCCATTCATACATATCCAGGGCATTTCTTTGAGAAGAGGTACTCAGTAGCCAGTTCCTTACGACGTTACCTTCAGGAGAAATCATGGCGTCTACGCACTGGCTCAGAGCAGTGTCGGTCACTATAGCAGACAGAGAGCTCTTTTGCGATCTGATAGTGATTAATATGACCGACTATGATGTCATCTTCGTTATGGACTTCTTGATCAAATACGGTGCCTCCATCGAGTGCCGTAAACAGAAAGTCATATTCCAACCCGAAGCAGAAGCACAGTTCGAATTTGTCGGAGAACCTAGGAGAAAAGCCAAGAAGTTTCTCTCAGCTATGAAGGCACAGAGGTTGATGGATTCAGGATGTACGGGGTTCTTAGCACACGTACTCAGTACCAGTCAGGACAAGGACCAACAGCTAGCAGAGGTCCGAGTCGTATGTGACTACCCAGCAGTCTTCCCTGAATAGTTACCAGGCTTAGCACCAGACAGGGAGATCGAATTTGAGATAGAGCTCATTCCCGGTACAAATCCTATCTCCAAAGCACCTTACCGCATGGCTCCAGCAGAACTGAAGGAACTTCATGAGCAACTACAGGAGCTGCTTGACAAGGGCTTCATCCGTCCTAGTCACTCACCATGGGGAGCACCTGTATTGTTCGTGAAGAAGAAAGACGGGAGCATGCGCCTGTGTATAGACTATCGGGCACTGAACCAAGTCACAATCAAGAACAGGTATTCTCTTCCCAGAATAGATGACCTGTTTGATCAGCTAAAGGGAGCAGCAGTGTTCTCTAAAATAGATCTCAGATCAGGTTATCATCAGGTGAAGGTTAAAGAAGGGGACATACCCAAGACAGCATTCAGGACTAGATACGGACATTACGAGTTCGTAGTCATGCCCTTTGGCGTGACAAATGCTCCAGCTACTTTCATGGACCTTATGAACAGGGTATTCAGAGAATATTTAGATAGGTTCGTTATTGTGTTTATCGATGACATTCTTATCTACTCAGGAACTCAGGAAAAACACTCAGAGCACCTGAAACTAGTATTGCAGACCCTTCAGCAGAACCAGCTGTACGCCAAATTCACGAAATGTGAATTTTGGCTAGATCAGGTGTCCTTCCTGGGTCACATCATCTCAAAGGATGGTATTATGGTAGATCCCAGCAAGATAGAAGCAGTAAGTAACTGGAAGAGACCCAAGAACGCCAGCGAGATCAGGAGCTTTCTGGGATTAGCAGGATATTACAGGAAGTTTGTAGAGGACTTCTCCAGGATAGCCTCCCCACTGACTGCTCTTACCAGAAAGAACAGAAAATTTCAGTGGACAGAGGATTGTGAGAACAGCGAGCTAAAAAGGAGATTGACCAGTGCTCCCATTTTGGCTCTACCAGACGACACCAGCAGCTTTGACATCTATAGTGATGCCTCTAAGTTGGGATTAGGAGCAGTACTGATGCAAAATGGCAAGGTGATCGCCTATGCCTCCAGACAACTCAAGGATTATGAGAAGAATTACCCTACTCATGACCTTGAACTTGCAGCAGTAGTGTTCGCTCTCAAAATTTGGAGACATTACTTATATGGAGCTCAGTGCAGAGTGTATACAGATCATCAGAGTCTGAAGTACTTCTTCACTCAGAAGGATCTAAATATGCGACAACGCAGATGGCTTGAGCTGGTCAAGGACTATGATGTAGACATCCTTTACCACCCAGGGAAAGCCAATAAGGTAGCCGACGACTTAGCGGAAAATCCAGCTACCTTATTATCTCTTGACCATGTCAATGCCCCTACGAAGGAGATCGTAGATTTCGGTCTTGAACTCATCGTTGGACAGCTCTCTACTATGACCTTAGAGTCCACCTTGCTTGGTGATATTCAGACAGCTCAGGAAATTCGAAAATCAAGCAAGGGCTAGTGAATCGAAGTGGAGAATTTAGGGTGTCCGATAGCGGGTGTTGTATTTTGGTGACAGACTCGTGTTCCGGATCGGGAGGAGCTACGGAGACAGATTTTAGATGAGGCTCACAGGACCCTATGCGATGCATCCGGTTCCACCAAAATGTATCAAGACCGAAGAACCGCTTTTGGTGGCCCGGGATGAGCGAGACATCGCCAGATATGTTAGCATCTGCCTCACCTGTCAGAGGGTCAAGGCAGAACATCAGCGACCAGGAGGAGTTCTGCAGCCTATACAGATTCCAGAATGGAAGTGGGAGGATATCTCTATGGACTTCATAGTGGGACTACCCAGAACCACGAATGGTTTTGATGCCATCTGGGTAATAGTCGACAGGTTGACTAAGTCAGCCCACTTTTTAGCTATCAAGATATCCTACTCCATGGAGAAGCTAGCTCAGTTGTATCTCCAGGAGATCGTCAGACTTCATGGAGTCCCACGTACCATTATTTCAGACAGAGACAGCAGATTTACATCACACTTCTGGGAGTGTGTACAATCAGCGTTGGGCACTAAGTTAAAATTCAGCACAGCATTCCACCCCCAGACAGATGGTCAGACGGAGCGAGTAAATCAGGTGCTCGAAGACATGCTCCGAGCGTGTGCCCTAGACTTCAAGGGAAGTTGGTGCAAATATCTGAGCTTAGCAGAATTTGCATACAACAACAGCTATCAGGCCACTATCGGCATGACACCTTACGAGGCTCACTATGGGCGGAGGTGTAGATCGCCAATCTGCTGGTATGAGAGTGGTGAACAGAAAGAACTAGAGCTTCAGACAGATCTAGTTGCAGATACCACAGCATCTATACAGCAGATCCGCCAGAGGATAGAGACGGCTCAGAGCCGCCAGAAGAGTTATGCTGATACACGGCGCAGACCCTAAGAGTTTTCAGTCGGGGATGCAGTGTTCCTCAGAGTAGCTCCCATGAAGGGAGTGATGCGTTTTGGGAAGAAGGGCAAGCTTAGTCCCAGATATGTGGGACCATACTTTATTATCAGAAAAGTGGGCAAGGTAGCATATGAGCTAGAGCTACCCCAGGAAATGTCAGCTGTCCATAATGTATTTCATGTCTCTATGCTGAAGAAGCATCCCCCAGATGCCACTCAGGTGATTGAGCCCCAGTCGGTACAGATCCGCGAAGACCTCAGCTATGATAGTCGGCCTATTCAGATAATAGACCGAGCAGTTAAGAAATTGCGGAACAAGGAAGTACCATTAGTCAAAGTCATTTGGCACAGTCACACAGCAGAAGAGGCAACTTGGGAGACAGAAGATGGCATGAGACAGAAGTACCCAGAATTGTTCTAAGTTATAAGGTATGGGGGATTGTAACGCCCAAAAAATTCTCAAAACTATTTTAGAAATATTCTGTTATTTTTCTGGAATTTTTAGATATTTTTCCGGAATTTTCCAAGTAACGGAAGTAGCAAAAATAATTAGAACCGCAAAATAGCTTAGGCGGGAATCGAACCCGAGACCTATGGCTTAGGGATAATGTTGGGAACCAGTTGAACCCAGCAGGGCCGTGCTGAAAGGAAAGGGAACCAATAAAATTTATATTGGAGTTGGGCGAATTAAGTCTTTAGTATAAATAGGAAGGTTAAGTGGGAGTTGGGTTATTTTGTTTTGGTTCGGCACATTCTTTTCACCGTGACCTATCCCTCTTCCAAAAACCTCACCGCCGCCCACACCTCTTCCTCCTCCTCTCTCGGCGCCCAAACCCAAGGACTCTCGGCTCATCTTCCGGCGACGACTCCAACACGAAAGAGGTTCTTCTCCGCGAGAGGAACGCGAAGACGTGAGCGGGTCGTCGAGAAGGTCATCTCCACCGGAATTCTAGCGAATAGAATTGTAAGGAATTTAGCGTACGAGGTAAGAAACCCCTCACCTGCGGTATAATAGCTCCGTTTGGTTTCCTACGCATTAGTTTTAGCTATATGCAGGTTTTTCGGCACATAGGGTGTGTTTAAACCCTCCTCGAGGATTTGGGATCTAGATGAGCACCTCTAGACGGGCCGGACACGTTGTTCTCCTTTAGTTGGAGATGCTAGACGTTGTCGGGTGCCTAAAGGTGATCTCCCTATTAGAGGAGAGAGTTGGAGCCCACCAAGTGTTCGGTAAAATGTTAGTGTAGCTAAATACCACCTCAGTTATGTTTAATAGCTCAGTTAAATGCATTAGAAGCATTGAAAACAGCACATTAGTTTAGTTCAGTTTTATGGGACTACGGTCCAATGGGTGGGCTCCCACAGTCGCCTCTAGGTTCAGATAACCTAGCTCTAGGTTCAGATAACCTAGAAACAGCAAGTTAAAACAGTTAGCTATATTCGGTATTTTATTTTCAGTGGCACTGTACTGGATCAGATATCCATTGGGTTGGACTCCCACAGTCGTCCCTAGGTTTAGATAATCTAGTTAACCCTACTAAATTCGGGACTTGCAAACCCGGGTCTAGTTAGGGATGCGCGCACAGCAAGTACAGTTGTCGGGCCCAAACAGCATGATTATGTATTTTCACTTACTATGTATTAGTTTTCAAAACTCATAAAAATCAGATATGTTAGTTGAGTTTGAATTCAGTACCAGTTTAGCTTCAGTTTAGCCCTTCCTTGCTTATACATTATGATAGCTCATGTTCAGTTCTTGATTGCTATGCTTGTATGATCATATGCCATGTTTATATGTTTAGCCTAATCAGTTTATTTCAAATGGCATGCTTTAAAAATCATATTGCATCGTCGCATGTTTTTGTGAGGTAGATGGTTTCTTACTAAGCTTGTTAGCTTACAGATACTACTTTTCTTATACTGCAGATAAAGGTAAAGGAAAAGTGGACTAGCAGTGGAGGCTGGAGGTCAATGCAAATGAGGATGTGTGTGGCAGGAACTGGAATGAAAGACCCTCTGAGGATTTAGCATTTACTTTAGCACTTTACAGTTTATTAGTTTAGTTTTCATGTTTTGGACACTTTTGAACCTTAGCAAGTTTAAGCAGTTAGAACTTTTGGAAATTCATACCTTCATGCACTTTAAGTTGTCAAAATGCCATGAACCAGTAAACCTTGCTTTGGTTTAAGTTTAGAATTGTTACTACGTGTTATTAGAATAGTTTATCATGCATAGATAGTTGTAGTGTGAGGTTTTGGCACGAACCAGTGCTGAAATCAGAGTTTCAGTGCGAAATCAAACACCCCAATCGATCGGTGGATCGATTGGGGGGTCCCAATCGATCAGCTGATCGATCGGGCAACTTGCTCCGCGAACAGTAGGTTTCTGGATCGATCATCCGATCGATCCAGTAATTTCTGTCGCGAACAGAAGGTTCGGGGATCGATCCCTGGATCGATTGGTCAGTCTGGATCGATCAGCCGATCGATCCAGAATATCGTCCCGAGCACAGTAGCGTGCTGGATCGATCACTGGATCGATCCAACCTATGTCCCGCGTACAGTAGCCGGCTGAATAAATCCCTGGATCGATCCGACGTTCCAATCGATCAACGGATCGATTGGGAGGTCTGATAACAGCTGGAAAACGTTTATTTCAGCTCCTTGACCATAAGGGATGTAGTATATGTTAGGTATATTTTAGATTACATCCTTCAGTACAGGTAGAACCAAGAATAGTTATCAGTTAGCAACTAAAATTTAAATTAGATCAGTTTTTCGCACAGTTAGCTCAGCATAACTGTAGCGATCGGCCTTACAGCCTAGTAGTAGAAGGCGGGTCGTTACAAGTTGCTCACGCGGCTATTAGTAATTCCAAATCTTCTTGCGACAAAGTTACTATAGTGAGTTATCTAGTCTCATCCATCTTCGCATTTTAGATGTAGGCAAATATTCCTATAGACAACATCAAATTTGGTCCTATCTGAAAGAGGAGAAGATACGTATTGGGTAGATGACTCTGATGTTGACTGGGTGAAGACTCCTAGTTGGAAAAGATAGCTCTGAATGGTCCTGCATGTCAAAAGGAACGTCAACAACTAGGCCAGGGAGGGGTCCCTGGCGCAGGTACTCCGACGCTTAAGTCAGTGAATACTTGAGTGATAAGATGAACAATGGATGTGGATGCGTAAAATTGCATAGCGTCGCGTACCTACACCTGTATATGGAGACCCCCTTTTATAGTGTTACTGTTTGTTTATGCATGAATCTCAAAACATTTTTAAAAAAGGACAAACCATAAAAATACTCTAACACATTTCCTAAAATGGACCTGCAATATCTGTGTTTGGCAGGGTTAAAGCTTTTAGTGTACAACTTGTATATGGAATATTCTCTATCATCCATGGCACAAAACGTTAAAAAGGGATATGAGGTTATTAGGTTGAGGGGCCCTTAATATGCTTAGCTGGCAAACTAACCGAGTCCCTCCTGTAGTACGATCGATTGTCGTTTGTAAGAGTAATCAGGTCAAATTTGAAGAATATCATCAGGGACTCTTCCTTCGCTTGGCTTCTCCGTTTGGCCCTAAAGTTCTATCAGATTGAGTGTCCAGTTTTCCAATTGGACCATAGGTCCGATCGACTAGATTTCTCGACTGAAATAGTTAATCGTGCTATCCTCGAGTGATAAAGTGGACCTGGCTCTGGATGGTACTGACTCAGCTTAGAGTTTCATCAATACTTAGGTGCTTAGGTTCCAACTGGACCGAGGGTCCAGTCGAATGATGGGTTGCACTAACCCTGAGTGTTGGTGTTGGTGCATGTTACAATAATAATCAAACTCGAATTTTAATGTAAGACAAAGGTTAAAGTTAAATTATGTTGTGATATAATCCTTTTACCAAGTGTGCAGGATATGAACTTGATGGGTCTAGAAGACTGAAACGCTAAGCTAAAATCCGGCTAGATTGATAGCTGACATGAAGTTCAGATTGGTTGAGATCTAGGAAGACAAGTTGGGTTGACAACTGGCTAAAGTCCAGATTGGTTGAGATTTGATAGGAAGTCCTGGTAGGTAAAGGGATCTGATATCAAAGAAGTCTGCGATTGATGAGTGGAGGTAACCAACTGGAGGAGAGATCCAGTGAGGACGTGTTCCTAGTTGAGAAAACAATAGGCGTCGGTCTGACTTATAGAAAAACTTAACGTTAATATCGAGTAGTCCGGAGACTGTCAAATATATTACTCATTTCTATATTATTACTTGTTATGCTAACTTTATGATACAGGAAGGAAAAAGGATAAAAAAGGGTTCCAAGTGCCAAGCAAGAGGTGAAGCCAGCGGGCAACCAACTGACGTGGCAGACACTGAGTGGATGGCACACGTCAGGGTCCAGACAGCAGGACCAGTCCAGGCACCTAGTGATAGATAAAAGTTGCAGAGATAAACTTTCGACGAGGTACAACCACCTCTGCACTCCAAGCGTCGGAGGTGGTCTGGGTGCCTGGAGATAGCCTATAAAAAGGATTTTGACCAGCAACTCCAAAAAATCACTCGCTCCGACTTTTGTACTCGCGCGCTGCTTCGAGAAGACTCTGACAACACCAAAATGCTACTCTACAACCAACGTTCAAGCAATTACTTCTTCCATTGTTGGTATGTTTATTTAGCAATTCTTATACTTAAATTTTGTAAATATTTCTGAACTAATAGTGATTATCCAATAAAATTACTTCACGAGTGTGGGCCTTGGAGTAGGAGTCGTCGAAGGCTCCTAACCAAATAAAAAAACTTGTGTTAGCCATTGTTTGTGTGTTCTCATTTTTTCTTTTCCGCTATGTTGTTTAAACTCATTATTCTGGAAAAAATGGCAAACACTATTCACTCCCCCCCCCCCCCCCCCCCTCTAGCATCTTTTTGATCCTACAATTGTCCCCTCCTTGACTTTAACCGTCATATCAACTGACCTCCTTGACTTTGATCCGATACAGGGGCCCACCTTATTCACTGTATTAGTAATGAATGAGAGATTAGTCCCATATTAAAAGTTGAGTGACATTAAGACTGGTATAGAGTATAGGAGATAGTGCGAATTCAGGACCTGAATTGTACCAACCCAACTAATTTTATATGAACGCTATTTACACATGGATTGCGGTCGGGGCACCGTATGTCCATATGGATCAGTTAGAATTTGTCATGATTCTCTTTTTCATGTTCAGTCAACATGGCTCAATCAGGACAGTGCCACATGGCTTGCATGTTTCTTGCCACGTGTCTTTGCATGATAAGTCCACGTGCAAAGCATGTCATGCCATTGTGATTGCATAATGCTCAAGGTTTTCTTCTAGGTAGGAAAGCATTTTGTCCTCGTAGGTTGACCCATTTGGTAGCTATTGTAGGACCATAAATACGCTAGAGGGGGTGAATACTGTTAATATAAAATCATGATTTAAAATAAGTCACACAACGAAAAAGAGAGTGAAAGCACAACTAACCCAAGTAGTTTTACTTGGTTTGGAGCCTTCGACGACTCTTACTCCAAGATCTGCACGTAAGAGTACTTTCGATGGACAATCACTATCAATTCAAAATGAATTTACAAAGTTAAGTACAATAGCTGAAATATAAACGTTACCGACAAACAGAAAGGAAATATGAAGAAGTCTTCATTCTTCAAACTTGGGAGCAGCCTTTTGGTGTCGTCGGAGCCTTTTCGGAGTAGTACGCAAATATGAAAGTCATAGCAGATGTTGTTCTCAAGATGTTAGTTAAAGGCTACTTTTATAGGCCCATCTGGACGCCTGGATCCCCTCTCGAGTTCTTGGATTGTGCTGAAGTGACAAGCTCTCGTCGAAACTTCATCAGCGAAGTTTATCCACCTCTGAGTGCCAGGACCCCCTCCGGGTGCTTGGACCATTGACGTGGGCTCGGCCAGTCGATGCTCTCCAACTCAGCTTCTGGATAAGGATGTAAATGAGCCGAATAGTATTAGGCTTGAGCTTGGCTCGTTTAAGTTATATTCGAGCTCGAGCTCGAATCGAGCTTTTATCACAAGGCTCCTGCTCGGTTTGTTTTAGAATTATCAAGCTCACAAATAGTTCGAGCTCGGCTCATTATTAACTCGATTATCAAAGTTAACGAGCATAACTCGTTAAGCGAGCTCAGACTCGTTTTCGGACTCGTTTAGAGCTCGTTTTTGGCTCGTTTTAGAGCACATTTTTTTGCTCATTTTAAAGCTCATTTTAAGGCTCGTTTTAGAGCTCATTTTTCGAGCTCATTTTAGAGCTCGTTTTTTGCTCGTTTTAGAGCTCATTTTTTTTTGCTCATTTTAAGGCTCATTTTAGAGCTCATTTTTTGGATCGGTTTAAGGATCGTTTTAAGGCTCGTTTTTTTAGCTCGCGAGCCTATAAACGAACATGTTCGCGAGCTCACTAGCTGAATATCCTTAAGCTTGAGCTCGGCTCGATAAAACTGTTGAGCTCAAAATCGAGCTCGAGCTCGGCTCGATAAGATAAACGAACGAACTCGAACAAGCTTTTTACCGAATCGAGCTTCGAATAGCTCGCAAACCGTTTGGTTCCTTTACATCCCTACTTCTGGATAAATTTTTTGGTCCAAGCGCCTGTACCAGCTCTAGGTGCCCGAATTGCCCGGGTGCCTGGCCACCCGCCCAGCGAAGCTGGTCTGAGCGCCCGAATCAACTCCGGGCGCTCGGATCAACTCTGGGCACACAGACACTCTTTTTTCAACCTCTTCTTTCATGTAAAAAAGAGTTAGTCTAGGCAACTAAAATATATTATTTTGTAAAATAAAGTTAGCACAATACAATAAGATAGTAGTAGTAATTAGATCCTATCTCCTTGAGATCAGAATCTAGTCAAGGTATCAACTTAGGTTTTCCAAATGGACCTAAGCTAAAATGACGTCTACTGTTCCCTCCACCGGGAATGTGTCCTCACTGGATCTCTCCTTCAGTTGCTTACCTCCACTTACCTGTTAAATATTTGGTCCTTCAGACCTGTTTGGACTTTCTCTGGCCTTACTTAGTATTTGACCAAGCTGATCTACTATAACTTACCTACAATACTAAATTAGCATAATAGATATAAAATGGTAAAGAAAAATAGTGTTAGCATTATTAATAATTCACTGGTCTGGTCGACTGCGCTTCAGTCACATATTACCTAGGGTTACTTCTTCCTAGGGTTACCCAGCTTCACTCACTAGAACTTTCATTATCTGGCTTCACTCACCAGAACTTCCACCACCTAGCTTCATTCACTAGGGTCCAACTTCACTTACTATGACTTTCACTATCTAGCTTCACTCACTAGGGTTCTGCTTCTCTCACCACGACTTCCACCACCTAGCTTCATTCACTAGGGTCCGACTTCACTCACCAGGACTTCTACTACCTAGCTTTACTCACTAGGGTCGTAGCATTATTTTTCCAAATCTAGCTACAAAGTGTCGCTATTCTTGGAAAACCAGCTCCGACGTGGCACTGTACTTGTAAAAATAGCACTACTATGATAACAAAGCTTCAACCCATTTGGGCCATCATTGGGAAGATGGTTAAACTACAATTGAGGATATATTTGAACTTGTGCGAGCCGTATGAACCCATTGAACTTGGAATGGGTCTGATCCGACCCCTCTAGGTCTATCAATGAGTTTTGACTGAAACCCATTAATTGACCTAGAAGCCTTGGATTCCTGAAATCCTGGTATTGATAGGAAG
The DNA here is from genome assembly GCF_018446385.1 of Zingiber officinale. NCBI lineage: Eukaryota > Viridiplantae > Streptophyta > Magnoliopsida > Zingiberales > Zingiberaceae > Zingiber > Zingiber officinale. The sequence continues at coordinate 90,226,799 of NC_055995.1, read as the reverse complement.
GGATGATTGTGTAAAATCTATTTATACCCTCCAAACCTAGTTTTAAGACTCTATCCTAAATTTATGGTTGTGTGCTAATAAGTGGCACGGACTATGGCACTATTTTTCCAAAAGTAGCTACAATGTGATGCTATTCTTGGAAAACCAACTCCGACGTGATGTTCTTGGAAAACTAGCTCTAACATGGCACTGTTCTTAGAAAACCAGTACCACTATATTAATAAAGCTTAATCCCATTTGGATCATCATTGGGAAAATAGTTAAACAGTAATTGAGGGCATATTCAGACTTATATGAGCCATACGAACCCATAGAACTTGGAATGAGTCTGATCTGGCCCCTTTAGAGCCATCAATGGGTTTTGACCAAAACTCATTAATTGATCTAGAAGCCTTGGATTCTTGAAATCCTGGTATTGATAGAAAGGGACGAGTGTGTAGAATCTATTTATGGCCTTCAAACCTAGTTTTGAGCCTCCAACTTGAATTTATAGTCACGTGCCAAGTGGCACAGACAATGGCACTGTTTTTCCAAAACCAGCTATAGCGTGACACTGTTCTTTGAAAGCTAGCTCTGGCATGGCGTTGTTCTTGGAAAACCACTATCTTTACAAATCTTTAAACCATTTGGACCAGCATTGGGTAGATAATTAAATAGTAATTGAGAGCATATTCTGAGTTGTGTGAGCTGTAAGAACACATAGAACTTGGAATGGGTTCGATCCGACCTCTCTAGGTCCATCAATAGGTTTTGATCGAAACCCATTGATTGACCTAGAGGCCTTGGATTCCTGAAATCTTGGTATTGATAGGAAGGGATGAGTGTGTAAATCTATTTATGCCCTTCAAACCTAATTATGAGACTCCAACCTGAATTTATGGTCGTGTGCCAAGTGACATGGACCATGGCGATGTTTTTCCAAATACAGCTATAGCGTAGTGTTGTTCTTGGAAAACCAACTTCCTTGTGGCATTGTACTTGGAAAACCAACTCCCTCATGGCGTTGTACTTGGGAAATCAGCACCGCTACCTTTACTAATATTGTTACAAATATAATATAGAAATAATACAATACTGATGAAACCATAGCTCTTTATATTTTACAAAAGTAGATATACAAGTAACAAAAGTACACAATATTATCTTTACAATCCTTACCCAAGTAGTCAAGTTACAGTACAATCTGGGGCGGAGCCAGCATACACCCAGTGTGGGCAGCTGCCCATACTGAGTCAGGACCTAAACAAAAATTATTATTAGCACAAGTTTGGAAAAAAAAAATAGATGACCCAGATGAAAAACAGAAAAGACGCTTTCTCTTGTTACAACAATATTTGATACATGTTAATAACATTTTTTTTCAATTCCAAATTCTTTATAAAATTTCATTGCACTTCAAATATATTATTGAACAAAAATATTAATTTTTTATATTTTATTTTTTCTGTTTTGGGCCTAGGCACCGAAATCATCCTTAATTTTATGATTCTCTCCTCTAGTATTTCCTTTTTCCTAACTAAACAGCATAACAAGAATATGTAGTATGCCGAAAGTAACATGCATGTTGATACACTTCTTTTCTTGTTGTGTTTTCCATTCAAGTATAAGAAAAAAATTAGGGAGATGTTGTAAAAAAAAGGCAGATGACACAAAAAAAGAAAAAAAAAATAGACAGATGACGCAAAAAAAAATTTAGCAAGATACACAACGAACTATTTGTGAAACGGAGAGCTTCAGTTGCGGCACTACTGTTTGGCCTGCAATCAAAATTGGACCAAGGGAGGCGCCCTCCGCAACATGTCCGATCTATCAACGGTAGCTACAATTTGCCTACACTAAATCAATATCCTAGCTCCGCCCTTGAGTACAATATATAATTACATGGAAATATTGAGAACTTGTCCCTCAAAATTGATATTGATACATCTATTCTAAATTTTTTCATGTCTGCTTATTTGAATTCCATCTTCAAATCATATAGCAGACAACTAATGTATTACATCACAAAAAAAGCCATAGTCATTACTGTAAATAACATGAGCAATTTAGTATTTCAAATTTAAGATAAATTTACATATTCATATTGACTCTTATACTGACTTGGCTTCTTATTGTGGACAATCAACTATGACACTAACTCATTTGGCAAAGGGATAGTGATATTAAAAACCAGGATGAATAAAAGCATGTTTCTCATGAGAAAAATCTTTTATTTAGGATACCTATAAGAATAAAAAGCAAAAACTAATATCAACTGTAATTTATACTCAATAGTATCATAAATAAGAATATCGTTTTCTCACCAATGCTTCAAAATCTGATGGTGATTTATGAGTATGTGCAAGAGAGTTGTAATGATTGAAAGTCATAGCTTTTGTGTCCATAGACAGCAAGTGAAAATGTGTATCACCTGTGGTAATAGGTATAAAAAGATACTTAACCTCTCCCTCTACCTTATCAGTTTTTTTGATTTGTGTCGTGGTAGTTTTCCATAGATATTCTGATATTGACTACAATTGTACAAAGAGATATATATATAAGCAACTAATTAATACAACATATTCAACCATTATATATTATCTAATAAATTAAATTTCTTACGGTGAAACTTGTTGAAAAATATATAGAGTTGTTGTATAACGTACTAGATTAGAGGCCCCCCTAAATAGAATCGAACAATATGTATCAATTAAGTCCCCTCTTGTAAACACATTAGCATTTACACCAGTGAATAAGGAAGTCGTAGTTAAACAAAAAGGTGGTTCATCCCATGTTCTGTAGTAGGCCTAAAAAGAAAATCATCTACTTTCAATTAGGTCAATGAATATTATAACCTGTGAATTTTTATACTTGTCACGGAATTAAAATAACTATATAATGAGGGTTGAAACTAGCATACTTTAGTTTTTTCAATGTATTTAACAAGTAGGTCACATCTTCATCTTTCTTTTTTTTTCTTCTTGGGAGTTTTAAATTATTTTTTCAAATACTACCATAAAAAAATTATAATTAGTGATTGAAATCAAACAACTAAAACTAATTAATGTGTATATATAGACTTATTACAATGGCTTGCATTCTCATTTTGTTAAATATGTCAATTCTTTCAACCTTCTTCTTGGCATCTTCTTTATAATTTAATTTTGGAATTGATATACATCTCCCTCTTCTTCTCTATCATCCATATCAATTTTTCTTTTCCCCGGTCAAGACTAGCTGTAGATATTGTGATGCTCTTTGAAGGCTTGCTAATTTCTATCTTGCTTCTCTTCTTCAGAGGTAACAGCTTTAACTAAGTAGTACTATCAATAGGAGTATCCTTGTAATCATAGCGACTAAGATACGACCTCTCCTAGTCCTTATTTTAGAAGTAATAGGTTCAGGATGAGGATCCACTATAGGGTCGTTTAATTTAGCCAAGATGCCCTGATTTTCTATTACTCTAAGTAAATCTTTCACCCTTTCATTTAACTAATTGTTCTCCATTGTTAGCTTCTTAATTCAGTTCTGATGAATAATACATTTAGGGTATTAACTATCAGTTGGGCAACTAATTTCTATATCATATACTGGTGATGCCTCTAATGGATATGGAGTAACATCGAATTGAGGGAGATTTTCTACCAATATTTTTTCATAAGGGGTAGGACTAGTTCACTAATAACGTATCAAATTAGAAATAATTATTTAACAATTACAATATGGAATTAGGTGAGAGTCTTAGATATTTACCTCTTCAAGTTATAATTGCTCCAACAAAGCTCTCACCCTACTAATATGGGAATGAGTAGACCTCCACTTATTTATTCTTGCGCCTTCAGTATTATATGATTTTTGGATTGGGACATGTTCCAAAAACCATGCCTACAACATTAGATGCAATCTTACATACATAATAATGTTCATATAAAAAAAACCACATTTACTATTTAAAAAAAACTTACAGCTAAAAGACCAACAAATCCTTGAGATATGGAATTGAAGTAGTCGTATGGGATGTCAGACTTGGTGCAAAAAGATATTTGATGGTAGGTAATTGAGGAGTAATAAATTGATGAATTGCTTCAACCTAATTGAATCTACCTAGATTTTCAAAATCATTTATAATATCCACAAGACTAATAGAACCTTATATGTACTAGACGAAAATAAAATATAAACAAATATATACAAAATATAAAATTTATAAAATATTAAAAAAATCAACATCTACTTCAACTCTATGAGAATAGAATTTAAGCAACTCCTCAATTCTTAATCTAGTAGGTTCTTTTTTATGGGAAAAGTGAGTAAGAAAGAGGTCACCCAATGTATTAGCTAAGTTCATAGGAACATAAGCATCTCTATCTGAAATACCAAGCAACAGAGATACATCTCTTCTAATAAAAACTACTGAGACACTTGAAAATTTAAATTGATTAGTTTTCTATTATGCACTTCTAACTTTCAAAACTAGAAAATGTACCTGAAAATATAAAGGTTTGAGATGTTGAATCCTAACTTTGAAATATATTCACGAGTAGACCATGAATTTGCTGAGTATTTTGTATGTCCAAAAAAGCAGTAAAAGGAGGCTGTTTGATGATCGTTTTGTATCGATTATTTAAATGAACAGAACCATGATTTTATCCTTTCATTTTTGGACGACCAAAAAAAATGATTAAAGTGACCTAAAATACTCGTCCATTGGAGTTTATGATTAACAACAACTGATGACTGGAATCCCATAGTAAAATATCAATTATTAACATAAATAAATAATTGTATATATGCAAAAATAATATTTCTATAATTAAGGAAATCATCACATGTTGTGCTGATTTTTACAAACCAGCACAACGTTATAGCTACAAACTAGTACAACTTTGTAGCTGGTATTGAAAAAATAGCACTATGTTATAGCTAGCTAGTTTGCAAAAGCCAGCTACAATATGACCATTTGAATAAACCGGCTTATAGGAACTTGATTTTTTGCAAAACAATAGTACGCTAGTACTAGTTTTTGAAAAATATCATCTATGTGTCTATTTTTAAAGATCAGCATCATCATGTTCTTTCGAAATCAACCACTGAATCATGTTCCTTCGAAATCAACCACTGAATTGTATCTTGCAGTGATTTTTAAGCAACTGGTTCATAGAAATAACGATGAGTAAAAGATAAACACTCAACATACATTTGCAACTCCCATGAAATGCGCCATTAAAAAACACGAGTAGAAAAATGAGAGGAGAGAGATTAGTAGTATAGGTTGGACGAAAGTCCTAACTGACTCCACACGAGCTGATCGCTAAAGAAGATGGTCTGGGTCTAGGGTCTGACGTGGGAGAAGAGAGGAGCGGGATGGGAGAGAAGAGGGTTTAGGGCTTTGGTTTTGAAAACCAACAACGGGAACAAAGGGAAAGGATCGGATGAGAGAGAGCCAATATATTTACGTCTTTTGAAGAGGAGAAAATGCTATATTTTTATCCGCGTTAGTGTCACCTTGACTGTCGCGCATATATATATATATATATATATTTGTTATCCTGCGCGACGCCACAGTCCGCGACTGTGCGTGCCGCGCAGGATAACAACTGTTTTTTTATTTATTTTTTATTTTTTTTATTTATGAATTAAAAAATAATTTAAAAAATGAAAAATAAAATATTTTTTTAAGAGTTTATTTATAGGGTTCAGGCTTTGGTTATAATGTTAAAGTTTTTTTTTTTTTTTTTTTTAGATTTTACCTCTAGGGTTTAGGCTTCCCAATTAGGTTATAGTATTTGGTTTTAAAAAAAAATAAAATAAAATTAATTTAAGTATTTATTGAGTATTGTAATATGGTGAAGGGATATATTAAGGTATTAAAAATTTATATAAGGAAATGTTAAATTTTTTAATTGATTTTTTAAATTTAAAATATTAAAAAAAAAAAAACGAGCGATCTCCTGCGCGCGCGCAGTCGCACACTGTGCAAGCGCGCAGGAGATCACTCCTATATATATATATATATATATATATATATATATATATATATATATATATATAACCAAAATATCTTGACTTCTTTGGTTTAACGATATTTTAGAGGCCCAATAGCAGCCCATCAATGGAGCCCATGACCACCCACAGATAAAAGCCTGGAGCTGCTTCTCGTGGACTCTCGCCCAACTACGTTCGACGGCGAACTCGAACGAATCGGCGAATGGGGAAGAAAGGGAAGGATCCCGATCAGGAGACCGGCGCCGTCCAATCTCTCTCCTCCTCCGCCGCCGCCGCCAACCCGTTAAGGAGCAATTCCTACGGGGAGGCCCCCGTCGACCCGCCTGCGCCGGCGCAGGAGTTAGGGTTTGCGGAGCTGTCGTTGGGCCGCGAAGAGAGCGCCGGGGGATCCTCGCATGCCAGGAAGAGAAAATTTGACGAGGTAAATTTGACGCCCGCATCGGTTCCCGAGAAAAGGGAGAAGGTAAATTTGACGCCCGCATCGGTTCCCGAGAAAAGGGTGAAGCTTGGTGATGGTCCCGAGGTCGAGTGTTCCAGGAAGAAGAGAAAGAAGAGGAAAAGGGCCGAGATTGAGGAACAGTATGCGAAGCGGAAGTACGGTAATGAGGAGGATTCTTCTGAAGGGGAGAGGACTGCCGTAGTTGGGAAGAAGAGGAAAGCGGCGTATTTGAAGTCATCGCAGTTGGTGGAATCGAAGGAACCGTTTGATGATGAGAGCGAGCTCGTGAGGACGGTTTTCGTGGGCAATTTGCCATTGAAGGAGACCACTCAAAAGGCTCTGCTGAAGGAATTCGCAAAGTACGGGGAGATCGACTCTATCAGGATTAGATCAGTACCGATCATTGATGTGAGTATTTGAAACCTTGAATCGTGGCTTCTTTCCTTTCCTTTTGACACGAATCTCATTCTTCACTGTTCTCTTTTCTTGATCAGAGCAACGCAACCACAAAAGCTGCAATTTTGGAGGGCAAAGTTAATGGTGTTATTCATAGGTCAGTGATTTGTTTGAACAATTTACTACTGATTAGATATCTTGCATTAGATTTCCCTGTACTCTTCTTAAATTCTTTTCCATGTTTTTCATCACATCATTGTCGACCATTATTAATTAAGCTGCTTTCTAGTGCTTGTTGCTATTCTGTTGCTATTTCAAGTTAAGATGAAATAATTCGGAGTTAGGCTTGACACATATATCATTTGTTACCAAACAGATATCTTGAAAGCTTAATCAGTGGTCTACTGTGATAATTTACATTTGGCTTGTACATTACAAAAATAGTTCTAATCCAGAATTAAAACCTGTGGTTGTATTCTTGAGATATTTGTTATTGTGTAGGTGAAGTATTTTTCAAGCATTCTTCGTTGTGATTCAGACAACTCAATGCAATTTGAATTGCGATTTTGTAACGGGCTTGCCAAGAGGAAATCATGCATTTATTTTTCCAGTACATTCCTAATGTTTGGTGTTTTACTATTTAATGTGTGACCATTTTTTTTCTTCTTATATGACAGTGTGCATGCATATATTGTTTTTAAAGATGAGCAATCAGCTAAGGCTGCATTATCTCATAATATGACATTAGTAAGTTCTTTTCTTGTTTCAAATTCTGACCAAAAACAGGAAAGAAAGATGATCACGAGTTGTAGTTCTTTATGTTTCTCATCAGAAATGTGCCATAGTTTATTGACATTTAACCTAAGATACCTATGCTTGCTTTTAGTTTCGCGGGAACCATGTTCGTGTTGATATGGCTTGCCCACCACATAAGAAGCTAAAAGGAGAGGCTCCACTGTATGAAAGAAAGAGGACTGTTTTTGTGGGTAACCTTCCCTTTGATGTGAAGGTGTGATTATCTTTATGCTTGGCAAAAGGGGATTGATGTTTGATTCTATTTTTTGGGGTTTTCTATAATTATCTACTGTTTTATGCTTACAGGATGAAGAGCTTTACCATTTGTTTTATAGCTCTGGTGAATCAACAACATCCAATGTGGAAGCTGTGCGAGTTGTTAGGGATCCTTATACGAGCTTGGGGAAGGGAATTGCATATGTCTTGTTTCGATCACGGGTATGCTTGACTAGTCTTCATCCCCGTTAGATCTACATATTCGATTATGGCTTAGTTGTTTTTGTTATAGTATGTTATGGAGTTTGAGTGTGATGCCAAAATGCCTCTCTTTTCCAGTCTTTACTCGATGCAGTAACAAAAAATGAGTTCAGTGATCATATTCATTGCAAATTATGCAGGATGCTGTTGGTTCGGTTGTTTCAAAAAAGGACTGGAAGATGAGAGATCACATTCTTACCGTACGCCGTGCAAAATCATTGGATGCTACATCAGCAAGTGTTGCACCGTCAAAAAGGAAGGGCCGTGAGCAAGAGAGGGATGGAGAATCAGACGAGATGGCTCCTAAAACCAAACAACCTCCGGTTGTCGTCCGAAAGGTGAAGGAACTCCTGAAGAAACGAAAACAGGAGAACCGCACCCCGGAGGCTAATCACGCGAAAAAGAAAGCGAGAAGACATCATGTTTAGAAATTACTTGTTTCAATTGTACTTTATTATCTTGGCAAATCTCTTCAATTATGTTTTTACTGTCATTCTTCTTTTTTCTCACTGGAAAGAAAAATATAAAATCAGTTTTACTGTAAATTAACTTTTCCAATTTTAGGGATTTATGAATCATTTTATTTACTATCTCATTCCATTTCATGTTCTTCTCATTCAGTGATACGAGTTCAAAGGTCTCTTTCATACAGATAAGACTCTTGGCATCCCTTTGTTGCCTGGTATTCTAACAAATCAACACCATGATTTAACATTACCTCAAGAAAATGGATAATTAAGAACATGGAGACAGTTTAAGGCTCATTCGAGAAAACGATATCTGATTACTATATGCAAATTTAGAAAGAAAAAAGTAGCTCAAGGTGATATGATTTGCATCCTTAAGTATATGCTATACATGATTCAATAGGGAGTGAGTTCAGCAGCATGAACAACAATCGCTTGACATACCTAATGCTTTAGGATAGTAAATCCAGCAAAGGGCTTCCCTCTTTTGCGAGAATAAACAAACCCCCATCGCCTCTTGAGATTCTAAAATCGTGATCGAGGTACGTTATCAGAAGCCATGACGCAGCTCCGTTTCCAGGCAGTGGAACTTTGAGAGGTGGCTGGCCAGAGATGGAACGAGTTATGTTTGCAGCGGCCTCTTGTATGGGGTTCAGTGTCTGTTGAACAGGTTTCAGGTCAATCTTCTGGCCAAATATATCTACTGTTTCTGGTAAGTCCAATGATGATGATATCTCTGGAGGCTGAAAGACTCCTTCCTTGAACTGAACCTGTGTAGACACAAATGCTTAAATGCTTCTTTCTTGAAACTTGAAGAATAGAACCTATTGGGTGTGCCGACATGTTCAAATGTTGGTTACTGATTGAGAAATTAAAACCTTGCTGTGTTGTCTTTGGCGAGATCAATTACTTCAGTGATGTGTTTCTAGAAGTCATTAATGTGCACAAAGAGTGGCCAATGAAAGGCAGATGAAATCAATTTTCTTATCCATCTATTTAGCCTTGGCAATCAACAAATCTAAAGCTAGAAATCACTTTTGAACATCACGAGATTACCTCTCTCTAGCTAGAGAAAACTGAAACGAGAAAAGAGGGAATTTGAGGTCCTTTCAGAGAATACAGCATAAGAAATTACTTTTGATCTAATAGAAGATACCTGTACTCTGGATGAAGTTTGAACCTCAAAAGATGCAGTAGCACTGAAAGAGAAGGTGGCAAATGGGCTGGAGAGAGTTGTGGCATTTACGATTTCAAGTGTCTTACTGTCAATAACTTGAGATATCGTTTTTACTTTCAACAAGGGTGTTGCTCCAACTGCTAAAAGAGGTAAAAGCTCCGAAAATGCTGTATACCTGAAGAAAACACAACCAGTAATTAGCTCAAAACAATCAGTAACGTAATAAGGCACAAGTCACTTCTTTTTTGGCTAATGGTTCAGAAACCTAATAGTCAATTAATTTTCTAGAAAAACTTAAGAATTGTATAAGAACCAAGGGTATCGGTATCAGGTATATGTTGTAATAAGCATATTTCACAAAATTACAATGGAAGCATTATGCATCAGGATGAATTCCATCATCACTTTCAGCAAAGATTCACTTTCTTCAACTACAGAATCTGCAATCTACCTATCTACATTCAAGCTTGAGATCTGAACATTAATATTTTCATGGTTTTTCTACCCTATATAGCATGAGTCTGTCACTTTATCTCCTATTATAAGCAACAAAAGTCATGTGTGCTAACTATTTAAGATTCCTCACCCATATCATGTAATTAATATTCGTAGCAAGGTTCTAGGATTATGAAAACAAGTAGTGACGGGAAACTAAATGATACGGTGAATAAGATAGGGCCCCCGAAGTTGGGGTTGAAGTCAAGAAGGTTAGCTGATGTAGCGGTCAAAGTCAAGAAGGGATCAACACTCAGAGCTAGGCCGAGCACTCTAGCTGATCGGATCTTTTATCCGATCAAATTTCGAGTCCTCCCAATTCGATTGAAGTCCGAGTCCTCTTGGTTCGATGGGGAACTGAGTCCTCCTAACTCGATAGGAAACTGAGTCCTCCTGGCTCGATGGGGAACCAAGTCCTCCTGGCTCCATGGAGAACCGAGTCCTCTCAACCTGATCAGAGCTTCCAGACATATGGCCACTGGACTCTTGTCCGATCGGATGTCGAGTCCCCGCCCTCGGTCTAACTTGAGCGTCGAAGTGTCTGCGCTAGGACCCCTCCCTGGCCCGATCATTGAAGTTTTCTTCCTCCTTCATTCTTCTTTGACACGCAGGCTTGATCGCGGCACCAGGTCCCTCCTGCTCAATCTTCTCACGGTCAACCTCGACGTCACCTAGCCAACACACCATCTTCCCCGATTTTAGATAGGATCAAATTTGGTGTCGTTTGAGGGAAGATGACGCGCTGGCTAGGTGATGTCAAGGTTGACCGCAAGAAGACTCCGAGCACGAGAGACCGAGTGTCGCGATCAAGCCTGCGTGTCAAAGAATAATGGAAAAAGAAAATGTCAGTGACCAGGCCAAGGAGGGGTCACCGACACAGGCACTCCGATGCTCAACTCGATTAAAGTCCGAATCCTCCTTGTTCGATAGGAAACCGAGTGCTCCTGGGTCAATGGGGAACCGAGTCCTCCTGGCTCCATAGAGAACCGAATCCTCTCGGCCTGATCGAAGCAACTAGACATACGACCCAATTGGACTCGTCTGATAGGATGTCAAGTCCTAGAGATGGTCAACCTTCTGCAGCCAACTCAACCTGTCCAAGGGCAATGTCTGATCGAACAACAAATAAGACTCGGTCAACCCATCGTTGAAGTGTTATGATTAGTAATTTCTCAGCCCAACGACCCAATATTCCTTTTTGACGTTTTTGCGTAACCATTGTCAAAGAATCAAAGGAATATTCTTTGCGCAACTCGTACGATGGAAGCTTCCATCCTGAAAAAGTAGAGGTGACGAGCTTAATTTAGGAAAGACTGCGGTGTGTCAGATTGGTTGGTCCTATTTTAGAAATATATTGATATTCGTGCAGCGAGAAAGCAGCAATATACAAGGGGTCTCCACCTACATGCACAGGTAAACTTCACTATCAGAGTTCACTGTTCATCATGCGCCAGGACCCCTCCCTGGACCAATCATTGAAGTTTTCTTCCTCCTTCATTCTTCTTTGACACGCAGGCTTGATTGTGGCACCAGGTCCCTTCTGTTCAATCTTCTCACGGTCAACCTCGATGTCACCTTGCCAGCACACCATCTTCCCCGATTTCAAACAGGATTAAATTTGACGTTGTCTGCGGGAAGATGACGCGCTGGCTAGGTGACGTCAAGGTTGACCGCAAGAAGAATCCGAGCATGAGAGACTGGGTGCCGCAATCAAGCCTACGTGTTAAAGAATAATGGAGAAAGAAAATGTCAGTGACCAGGCCAGGGAGGGGTCCTTGGCACAGGCACTCCGACGCTCAAGTCTGGAATTAAACCTCCAACCAGATGGTTGAAGGAGACAGGGAACCGGCTTATAACTCGGCACTAAGGCTCAAGGATCTGCTATTAAACCTCCGACCGGATGGTCGAAGGACACGGGAAAACCGTCTTATAACTCGACACTAAAGCTCAAGAATCTGGAATTGAACCTCCGACCGGATGGTCGAAGGATACAGGGAAATCCACTTATAACTCGACACTAAGGTTCGAGAGTCTGGAATTGAACCTTCGACCGGATAGTCGAACGGCATGGGAAAATCCACCTCAAGAATTTGGAATTGAACCTCTGACCGGATGGTTGAAGGTCACAGGGAAACTCACTTATAACTCGACGCTAAGGCACGAGAGTCTGGAATTGAACTTCCGACCGGATGGTCAAAGGGCACAGGGAAATCCGTTTATAACTCAACGTTAAGGCACGAGAGTCTAGAATTGAACGTCTGACTGGATGGTTGAAGGGCACGAGGGAACACGTTTATAACTTAGCGCATAGGCCCAAAAGCTTGGAATTAAACCTCCAACTGGATAGTCGAAGGGCACAGGGAAACTCACTTATAACTCGGCGCTAAGGCTCGAGAGTCTGGAATTGAACCTCCGACAAAATGATCGAAGGGTACGGGGAAATCCGCTTATAACTCGACACTAAGGCTCGAGAATATGGAATTAAACCTCCAACTAGATGATAGAATGGCACGGGGAAACCCACTTATAACTTAGTGCCTAGGCCCAAAAGTCTAGAATTAAACGTCCAATCGAATGGTCGAACGGCACGGGACAACCCCCTTATAACTCGGCACTAAGGCTCGAGAGTTTAGAATTGAACCTCTGATCGGATGGTCGAAGGGCATGGGGAAACTCGCTTATAACTTGACACTAAGGCTTAAGAGTTTGGAATTGAATCTCCGACTAGATGGTCGAAGGGTACAGGGAAACTCGCTAATAACTCGACACTAAGGCTCAAAAGTCTGGAATTGAACCTTCACCCGAATGGTCAAAGGGCACGGGGAAACCCGCTTATAACTCGATGCTAAGGCATAGAAGTATGGAATTAAACCTCTAACTGGATGGTCGAAAGACACGAAAAACCCCGCTTATAACTTGCTGCCCAGGCCAAAGAGTCTGGAAATGAACCTCTGACCGAATGGTCGAAGGGCACAGGGAAACCTGATTATAACTCGACACTAAGGCTCGAGAGTCTGGAATTGAACCTCCTGGATGGTCGAAGGGCACGGGGAAATCCGCTTATAATTCAGCACTAAGGCTCAAGAGTCTGGAATTAAACCTTCGACCGGATGGTCAAAGGGCACGGGAAAATCCACTTATAACTCGGCACTAAAACTCGAGAGTCTAGAATTTTTGTCTTCTGAACTGAGTTTGCCTGATTTTCATTAAGCGTGAATACTCAAAAGAATATATAAATGCATTACAAGCATACTCTTAGGCCCGATAGGGTTGCAGATAATTTACACTCCACGGCCGATCTAAATTCTTTCCTTCAGCATTTTGGAGACAGTAGGAGCTCGAGGCGAGCTTTTGCACTACCTTGTATGGTCCACCCCATTGCAGCTCTAGCTTACAAATATCTCCCATCGGCTTGATCTGCTTCCAAACTAGGTCGTCCACCTGAAAAAATCTTGAGATGACCCTCCGATTATAGTTTTGCTTTATCCATTGACGATACGCCATTAGTCAGGTGACTGCTTTATCTCTGACCTCATCCACTAGATCGAGCTCCAGAATTGTCTTCCTCGTACAATTACCTCCGATCGGACTCCCAGCCAATTTCAATCGGGCCAACTGCTTCTCCGCCATAAACGAGCCCTCCCGAGGGGTACTGCGATATGCCCATAACACACTAGGCAGTTCATCAACCCAACTCCCTTCGACATAATCCAACTTGGTTTTGAGGCCTCTGATGATCTCCCTGTTGGTGACTTCTATTTGGTCATTGCTTTGAGGATACGCCACGGGAGTACAAGGCTGCAAGATACCATAACTCGAGCACCACTCCGGATTTTACGACCCTAGAATTGTCTTCCATTGTCTGAGACGAGCTTGTGAGGAATTCTGTACCGGCATATGATATTCTGCCACATGAACTTAATAACCATCCGCTCGGTTATCTTTGCCAGAGCCTCGGCTTTCACCTATTTGGAAAAATAAACCACGACCACCGAAATTTTTTCTGAGTCGGTGCTATCGAGAAGGGCCCCACGATATCCATTCCCCACTGATCGAAGGGGCACAAAACAATCGAGGTTTTCAAAAGCTCTATGGGGCGATGTGGGTTGTTTTGGTGCTTTTGACACTACAAACAAGTAGCTTCCAATTTGGTCGAGTTGGCTTGCAGAGGCGAGTGACCGATCACCTATGTGATCCCCGTAGGAGCCTTGGTGAACTTCTTGCAGAATGTACTATTTATCTTCCAGACCAATACACTTAAGCAAGAGATGAGAGAAAGCCCTCTTGTATAAATGATCTCCCACCAATGTAAACCGAACGACCTTTTCTTGATCATACGTGCTTGTTCCGAGTCGACAGGTAAACTCCCTTGTTAGAGGAACGAAATCAACAGCGCTCTCTAGTCACCTTGTAATTCTAGCTAGACTTGCCACTCAATATGGGCTATTAACAGTGCTTGCTCCACTGGCATGTCCAATGTCTGAGGGACCAAGGCCCCAGCCAACTTGACCAACTCATCTGCTTTCTAGTTTTCCACTCGGGGGATATTTTGCAAGGTCACCTCCTGGAACCCTTTCTTCAATTTCTCAAAGGCTTCTACGTACAACTTTAACCGCTCGCTGTTGATCTCAAATTTGTCCGCCAACTGTTGAGTCATCAATTAGAAATCCAAATGAATTAAGACTCGGGCGGCCCCCACGTGCTTCGCGACTTGCAGTCCGGGTATCAATGCTTCATACTCTACTTCATTGTTTGTGGCTCGGCAATCAAGCTGAATGAATAACTGTAGCCTATCTTCATGGGGTGATACCATAAGGATTCCGACCCCGCTGCCTTGTCGGGTGGACGATCCATCCACGTAGATCTTCCACGTTTCCTCCGGCCCCAGGTTTTATATCTCCGTCATGAAGTCCGCCAATGCTTGAGATTTGATCGTCGTTCGAGGTTGATATTGTATATCATACTTAGTTCCGTGATCCACTTGATCAGCCTCCCCAAGACCTCTAAGTTCATGAATACTCTACCCAGAGTGCTATTAGTTAATACTATAATGGGGTGAGAAAGAAAGTATGGACGTAATCTCCGAACGGCTAAGACTAGCTCAAACATTAATTTTTCAAGAGCGGTGCAGCGACATTCGGCATCTTTCAATAAATGACTTAAGAAGTATACTAGTTGCTGCTCATTGCCCTCCTACCTCACTAAGACTGATTTGATTGCTCCTTCAATGGTGGACAAGTATACCCACAACGGCTCACCGGCTATGGGTTTCGCGAGTACAGACAAAGTAGACAAATAATCCTTAAGTTCCTCCAGCGCTCTGTCACACTTGGCATCCCATTGGAACTTGGCGGCTCGGCGAAATACTTTGAAAAATGGTAGGCTCCGATTGGACGATCTCGAGATGAACTAAGATAGAGCTGTGATTTGTCCGGTCAATTGTTATGCTTCCTTAATGTTGTGTGGGGGAGTCATGTCCCGAGAGCTTGCACTTTGTTTGGGTTGGTCTCGATCCCCTACTCTGTCACTATGTACCCAAGGAAACGACCGCTCTTTGCTCCAAATAAGCACTTGTTGGGGTTGAGTTTGAGTCCATACTCCCTCAATGTTCAGCACGTCTCATCTATGTCTACGCACAGATCAATGTCTCGGAGGGACTCGATCAGAATGTCTTTCACGTACACCTCCATATTTTTTCGTATCTTCTTCTAGAATACTTTGTTCATAAGTCATTGATAAGTAGCACCTATATTTTTAATCCGAACAACATAACATTATAATAATAGGTTCCTTCTGCAGTGATGAATCTAACTTTCTCTTGGTCTTCTTTGGCCAATAGGACTTGGTGATAACCCTGATACACGTTCAGCATGCATATCAGCTCACAGCCAGAAGTCGATTCCACCACTTGATCAATGCGCGACAAGGGGTAATAATCCTTTAGGCACGCTTTGTTCAAGTCTTGAAAATCCACGCAGACGTGCCTTTTATTCCCTGATTTGGACACCAGCACTAAATTGACTAACCAACTCGGGAACTGTACTTCTCGGATGTGTCTTGTCTCGAGCAATTTGTCCACCTCCACTCGAATGATCTTGTTCTGCTCGGCTCTGAAATCTCTCTTTCTTTACTTGACTGGTCGAGCGTCCGGAAAGACATGGAGCATGTGTTCCATAACGACTGGTAATATGTTTGTGATTTCCTAGGTCGTCCAAACGAACACATCATTATTGCGCGTTAAACATGCGGCCAGCTCTGCCTTGAATTCTGAGGTCAAGTCGATTGCTATCTGAATGGTAGCTTCCGATCGGCCCGGATGGATCTGCACTTCTTTTTCTTCGTAAAGCAACGTCGATGGCACTTCATGTATTGCATTGACCTCCATTCGCTAGACCTTGAGTGTTGTACGAGCTTCGATTTTGATAACATCCACATAGCACTTACGTGCTACCAGTTGATCCCCCTTCACCTCCACTACTAAGTCATCGACGGGAAACTTGATCTTCTAGCAGAAGGTTGAGATAACCGCTCAGAACTCGTGCCACACCGGTCAAACTAAAATCACGTTATAGGCCTAAGGCGCGTCCACCACTATGAAGGTTGACCGACGAATCCTCATCAAGGGCTCCTCCCCAAGAGAGATACTCAATCTAATCTGTGATATGTCCAATCGGCTGCACTTCATTGTCGATGAATCCGTACAAGGACATTGTCATGGGCTGCAACTCACTCCTCTTTGTCCACAGTTGCTCGAATGCCTTCTTGAAGATGACATTGACGGAACTTACTGTGTCCACAAAAGTTCGATGGATGATGTAATTAGCTATAACGGCCTTGATGATCAAGGTGTCATCATAGGATACTTCCACCCCTTTAAGTCCTTGAAGCTAAAACTGATTTCAAGCCCTCGTGTTTGCTCTTGGCTGCATCCAATGGCGTGTATCTCTAGTCGGCAGACATGTGACTTTTTGGACCAGTTGAAATCTTCGTCGGTCGGCCCCTTGCTATCATGCCTATGTCACCCCGAGCGACATTGCTGTCGGTTTTCTTCTTGTTAGGTCGATTGACGTGGAGGCTCTACAAGGGCTTGTGTCGGGGCTCGGTTGTCTCGTTGTTGGGGTTCCGATCAGCATTCCCAAGGCCCTACTCTGGGGTCCATTCAGTCATTGATAGCGTCGATTATGTGGAGACGGCGATCGTTGGCGGAACCCTTAGTTGGCCGCTTGGTGCATCCCTTGGTTGTATATATAACACTCATGAGTGTTGTGAGTTCTCATCCGATGGTAAGTGCCAACAACTGGACCCATTGGCGGGGCTCAAGGAACGGAGTCCAAGCGGCTTCCACATGTTGGACCGTGCTTGGCTTCTGCTAGTAAGGATGTGGGGGATGACCCGATCGAGGTACTTTGTGTAGCAGAGGAGGGAGAGGAGCTCAACGCTTTGAGGCAGTGACAAGAGCAGGCACGACTACTTCTTTCTTTCGAGCGGACTGAGCTTCCTCCATGTTAATGTACTTGGTCGCCCTTCCTAGCAGGTGATCGAAATCCCCGAGGGCTTCTTTATAAGGGACCGGAAGAAGTCCCCATCTGTGAGCCCATGGAAGAAGGCATTCACCAATATCTCTAGAGTAGCTAAGGGAACGTCCATGGCTACTTGGTTGAATTGCATGATGTATACCATCAATGCCTCCTTCGGTCCTTGCTTGAGAGCGAATAAACTCAGTGTGGTTTTATGGTACCAACAACTAATGGCGAAGTGGTGGAGGAACGCCTTTCAGAAATCCTTGAAGCTATATATGGGATCAACTGGAAGTCGATTAAGCCATCTTTGCACGGATCCCAAGAGAGTAGTCAAGTGCCAAGTATTGATGGAGGATGGCTGCATTTTCGAACTTAAGTAGGTGGTCCTCCAGGTCGATCGCGCCTGTACTCTCCAATTGCAAGAGGTTGGAAATGGGGCGGCAATTTATCCTCTAATATTTCTAGGTAGAACAACATACTCGATCGTTCGAGGGAGCCACGGAGGACTAGAGCCTTCCCTTTCCACGGATCCCAAGCGGGTGCGTCTCTCGAGGATGATCCTTGGGACCTCTCTGTGCGGCCCATGTCATCGAAAGGCATGCAAAACAACGCCCTGTGGTATGCGATCGGAGATAGGGCACGGGAGAAAATCGATCGGCTGTACAGGTACCTGATTGAAACCAGTTGGAGGAGGGACCGGGGGAAATTCCATCGGTCCTTCTGCCCTAGTTCTCCGCTCGGTGTGAGGTCCTGTCACCGAGAATGTTGGGTCGTTCGGCAAAGGGTGTCCAACAGCTTGTTATTGCTGTGTTATCTTCTATGCTTTGGCGGCCGCAAGCAAATCCAAGTCTTCTTGCGATAAGGTAACTGTTGTGAAAAAGGAGGAAGTTTTAGAAACGGGCGAAGTTTCCACAGACGACGCCAAATGTGATCCTATCTAAAATCGAGAAAAATGGCGAGGTGGCATTGAAGTTGATCGCGAGAAGACTTCGAGCAAGAGGAACCTGGTGTCGCGATCAAGCCTATGTGTCAAAGAAAAAGGAGGAAGAAAGCGTTAGTGACCAGGTAGGGTGGGGTCCTCGGCACAAGCACTCCGACACTCAAATTAGACGGAGGAGAAAATAAAGAACATGGATGATGAACTGTAAACTCTGAAAGCAGCTTACCTGCGCCTTTAGGTGGAGAACCCTTATATATTGTTGTTTTCTCTCTGCACGAATATCAATGTATTTCTAAAATATGACCAATCAATCTGACACACCGCAGTCTTTCCTAAATTAGGCCAGTCACCTCTGCATATACAATATGGAAGCTTCCACCGTACAGGCCACACAAGGAATATTCAATTGATTCTCTAACAACGGTTAGACAAAATGCCAAAAAGGAATATTGGGTCATTGGACTGAGAAGCTACTAATCATAACACTTCAATGGTGGGTTGACCGGTGGGTTGACCGAGTCTTATCTATTGTCCGGTCGGACATTGCCCTTGGACTGGTTGAGTCAGTTGCGGAAGGTTGACCATCTCGGGGACTCGGCATTCGATCGGACAAGAGTCTAATCGGGTCGTATGTCTAGAAGCTCCGATTAGACCGAGAGGACTCGGTTCTCCATTGAGCCACGAAGACTCGGTTCCCCATCGAGCCAGGAGGACTCGGTACCCCATCGAGCTAGGAGGACTCGGTTCTCCATTGAGCTAAGAGGACTTGGTTCCCCATCAAGTCAAGAGAACTCGGTTCCCCATCGAGCCAGGAGAACTTGACCCCTCCTTGACTTTGACTGCCACATCAGCTCGCCTTCTTGACTTTGGCCCCAACTTTGGGAGTCCTACCTTATTCATTGTATCACTAAACGTCAGTTTATTAGTTATTATCAGCATTTATACTAATCTGGTTATTGATAATGTTCATAAGTTTGTCTTTAGAAACTCACTTATCCAAGAGGAACCTATTAGATAATGCCACAACATAGATGTCAAAAGATAAAGAATCATCAATCAGCAAACATACAGCTGCTCAGTTTCTTGATACATAGAAACATATTTTACATAGCCATGATTTTGCAAGCTACCGACTTTATGATGATGTTATTCGTATATCTGAATGCAATGATCTTCCTTGAGCAATGCATTCGAATAAAAGTGCATAATAAAGCTCAGAAAACTTCACATTGCCAAAATCTGCAAGCTACTGACACTAGGATAATGTTGTATTCATATATTTGAATGCAATGATCTTCCTTTAGCAACGTATTCGAGTAAAAGTGCATAACAAAACTTAGATCACTTCACATTGCCAAAATCCGCTAGCTACTTACACTAGAATAATGTTGTATTCATATATTATGCAATGATCTTCCTTGAGCAATGTATTCGAATAATTAGATCGATCCAAGAAAAAGAAGGGGATGAATTTCGAGGGACTCACAATAAAATCCAATTTCCATCAAGAAGCTCCGGTGCCTCAGTCGGAGCCTTAGTGGGATTGGCGGCCTCGAGCTGGTTGACCAACTCCAAGATCTCGGCTCTATCTTCAAGCGTTGCTCTGAGCCCCAATTCCATGCCGTACAACGAGTCCACAAGGCACCGCTTTAAGTCCCCGAGCTTATCATCCTCCGGCACAGGGGTTCCATTCCCCGACAGAAAGCCTGCTTCCGCGCCCCATTCGTCCTCATCCCTAGAAGGATCCGCCGGATACGGCGCCTCCACCTCGGGCTCCGCCTTCTCTCCCCACTCGTCGGTGGTGCCTACCGCAGCGTCCTTCGGGGGCCCCGGTTCGGCGCCCCACTCGTCCTCGTCCACGGGAGGATCCGGGGCAGAAGGCCGCTCGGCTTCAGGTTCCGTCTTTTCCCCCCATTCGTCGGGGATTCGGGGATCCCGGCCTTTTCCCGCTCGGGTGGAGACAGAGGAGGGCCGACGAATTTGTGCGGAGGCGGAGAGAGAAACAAAGGAGAGGGTCGGTCGGAAGAGGAAAGGGAGTAGGCGAAGGGAGCCGCCAGAGTTCGGAGAGGCCGCGGCTGAGGAGGAGAGCGATAGCAGCGAGGAAGGCAGGAGCGCCGCCATTTGCGTCGGGACAAGCCGGAGCGGGAGATATGCTGTTAAAGCAATGGCTGCGGCGCTGTGCTCTGCAAGTTGTAGAAATCACCTGTATCAGCAAGGACACGGTTCTATTCAAATGATGATTTGATCGATCTTTATGTGTGGGCGCTCATATAGA
This sequence comes from Zingiber officinale, assembly GCF_018446385.1. Taxonomy (NCBI): domain Eukaryota; kingdom Viridiplantae; phylum Streptophyta; class Magnoliopsida; order Zingiberales; family Zingiberaceae; genus Zingiber; species Zingiber officinale. Next base: position 90,205,833 of record NC_055995.1, on the reverse strand, counting down.
ATACACTTGAGGTGGTGTTTCGTGTACATTTGGAATCAGGAGAGCGGATTATTGGGCTGGGCTACGCAGGCGAATATTTCACAGCCACGAACGAATTGGATCCGTAGTGTAGATTTTGGATCCACTAATTTATTAAAATAATTATTAATAAATATTATCGAACACTCCATTTAAATTTATTTAATTTTTTAAAAAAATAATTGGTGAGTATATTTGTTTGTTATATAATAAATAATAGGAATTTGTTTTGCAAAGAGATAAAGTTGAAGGGGTAAAAATGATATTTTATGTTCCCCCTTTTGCGCGAGTTTTCTCCACATAAATAAATGGCCGCTGGATTCCTGTTTTGCCCTCTGCCGCTCCCTCCTCCGCCTCCTGCTCTACCGTGCATTGCTGCCTCACTCCCACCCTCTCCGCTGGGGTCAGCCAATTGGATCGCTCCACCCAGCTTTCTCCGCGTGGTTTGTCGGCTCCTGATCTCTCTTTCAGCTCGGAATCTGCGGCCGACGGCGTTTTCTTCCGTGTGGTGATCGCTTGCCATCTTGTAAGGGTTTCGAATGTGTTTCACTACAAAAACCTTACTCTTGGCAGCCACTGATCTCGTTTGATACAGGTTTCGCTTATCTAGTAGAGTTTTCTCAGTGCATGGTTGATTTTTCTTTGGCAGTTTGGAGTTGAGAACGAGTTAGGGTTTTGGAGTGAGATCTGACCGGAATTGAGTGACTTTTTTTTTTGGCTGTTGACTACTGAAAATTGATAGCGACTTGAAAATTCTTCTTCACTTCTTTTCTTCAAGGCAAAGTTTTTCTCTTTTGATGTTCTTGAGTGATGGTTTGAGAGAGAAGTGGAGAAGAGGAATAGGAAAACGAGCGTGTGACTACTGACAGGTTGAAGGTGGATCTCTGTTAGAAGATGGGTGGAAGCGAGACCGATAGCAAGGGGCCAAAAACATCGACTGCGCAGGTTCCGTATTTTGCTCTTGTGGTTGTATATTGTTGGGCGCTCTTGTCCGAATCTACAGTTATCTTTAACTTTTTTTTAAGTTTTTTTTTTTGTTTTCTTTCTTCAGGAGCAGCCACGAGCTACCAGCTCCAGCCCCACTGCAGCAGCCTACACGGATTGGTCTGGATTTCAGGTGATTGTGGAAATTATTGTCTGAATTGTGTTCTGTTTTTGAGCTTCTACAAGAAATCTTGTGTGTGGTCTTCAGATGCAATCCCGCCCTTTGTAATAATTTTTGTGTGTGTGTGTAATTTGAATAGGCATACTCACCGATTCCTCCACCTGGCTTCTTCCATGCCCCAGTGGTGTCAAGTCCCCAAGCTCATCCTTATATGTGGGGACCTCAGGTGACATTTAGTTGCCAGTTAGCTCGTGTTTCTTTCCATGTTTCTAGCGTTCAGATGTATAGGGGGTAATTTGACTTAAAAGTGGAATCCATTTTGTCGATAAATTCATACTTTGTTTGGTCCATTTGAGGTAGATATGTTGGCTTAAATAAATTGTTGCATTGGCCTAACATGAATAATCTTATAGGAGTGTTGATCAGCTATGATCATCTAGCTTGGAGGTGCTTCATTGCTGCACTCATTCAAATTTCAGATGATGAATTGAGTACCACATGTTGGATCAAAATTTTCTTTTTTTTGATGCCGTCTAATTTAGATGAACAGAGAGGATAATATTCTGAATTTTATTAAGATTGGCATGTGCCGTATTCATAATTATGTATGTCTAGAGCAAGTTTCTTGCATAATTTTACATTCTTATATGATCTCTTTCCTTGTTGACTTCTGTACATGTCTGTTTGATTTCCTTCAAATTTAACCCTGAGCTATTAGTCAAAGGCTAAACTTTTAGGTTCCTTAAATAGCCCCTTTTTATTTTTTTAGATAAAATGAATGATTATGGACGTATAGAGATGGTGATAATTTGTAGTATATAGTTGACTTTCTCTGTCACACTGGTCAATTGTATTGATAATTCTCATTCGCTTCTTGTAGCACCTTATGCCACCTTATGGTACACCACCACCACCATTTGTGATGTATCCTCATGGAATATATGCACATCCATCCATCCCACCGGTATGTCTATTAAGGCATCAGAAAATAAGTAATATTTTCAAGAGGGAAAGAAAACTTGCTTTCTCCATCTATGGCTCTACTAATTTTCTGTTCGACACTAAAATATGTCCAGGGTTCACATCCAATCAGCCCCTATGGTATACCTTCTCCGAATGTAAATGCTGAAGTTTGTGTGAGTTCCTAGCTTATACAACAGTTAAATTGTCTTCTGAAAGCTAGTGAGGATAGAGACTCATGTGCCTCATGTTTTTGCATCTCACAGGGAAATATGCCTCCTAGCACTGAAGGAGATGCAAAGACATCTGAGGGAAAGGAAAAGAAACCCTTTAGACGATCAAAGGGAAGTCTTGGAAGTTTGAATATGATAACAGGAAAAAGCAATACTGACATCGATAAGCCATCAGGAGCGCCTAATGGAATCTTATCTTATAGGTAACAAAATCTTCTAATGATTGTATCATCATGATTCTTGGTTCATCAAGTATATTATGCCTTTTAGTTTGGATAATCCTAATTTCAATTTCATGCTGCAGTAATGATAGTGGAAGTGAAGATTCAAGTGAAGGGAGTGATGCTAATTCTCAGAACGTGAGTTATTCCTCCTCTATTGCTTGCTAAATGTTTGTGGAAGTGAACATAAGTGTTGCACTATAAGGTTTCATGTTAGCTATCATATATTGGAATGTTGATGATTCTTGGGATTTGTCTAGCGCCACTGTTGACACTTCCTATATTCATTTATAGAAATTTGTTTTTGCAGTAGTGCTGATCAATATTGGTGTCTTTGCGACTTGCTATCTTTGTTATTGTACTGATCTTAACATCTTCCCAAACAATGCTTAAATTCTTTTGGACTGATGGGCATGTATTATTTGCTACCTCATTGCACTTAACCTTAGCTATGTTAAGAATTTCATGGTGAATAATGTTGCATGCCCAATTTCCACATGTTAAAGTTCGAGTAACAGAAGGGGAGCCTTGGCGCAATGGTAAAGTTGCTGCCATGTGACCAAAAGGTCACGGGTTCGAATCCTGAAACAGCCACTTGCAAAAAGCAGGGTAAGACTGCGTACAATGGATCCTTCCCCGGGACTCCGCATGGCGGAAGCTTCGTGCATCGGGCTGATTTTTTTTTTTTTTTTTTTTTTAAGTTCGAGTAACAGGTAAATGTAGTTTCAACATTATTTCTATATGCAATGGAACTTTGTAGTCTTAAATGATGAATGTTCCTGAAGTAGTTAGGAAAAGACTAGAAACAGTATTTTTCTTATCAGAAGTTGTTTTTCTTCTCTTTCATCATTTTAAAACCAATCCTTTAGCAGATCAGTGCTTTTTGTGGAATCTTCCAAGTTCAAGTTTTAACAAGTCAAAGTCACTTTTAAGGACTTCTTAATATGCCAAAATTGTGAAAAATTCCCATTTATCTATCCCATTACATATATCACTTGTTTAGATGAAATCTTTATATGTAGTTTTTTCTCTAGGATTTAACATAGGATCAGCACTAGGATTGGAGAATGAGCCACTTGCACCATAAGACGGGGCTCACACTTTGCTTTGTTCATAGGTATGGCGAAGGTAGCACAATCTTATGACCTAGGAGCAACATTCACTTGCTTTGAAAAAATATATTGCAGTTTTAGTAATGAATGGAAAATAGAATTCATTGAAGCTATCTAGTGATGAGGATGCTTTCTACTTCTTGTTAGAAGCTATAACCTGTTGCTTTTCTTCTTTTTTTCCACAATTTGTTCAGTTACCACTTGATTTTGTACATGAATATGATATTCCTTCAATATCAGAAGTTGACATGTATTCTTTCTCTCGTATCAGCTTGCTAAGTTTTTTGCTGATTGTGCACAATAGATTCTTTAAACTAAGTATTGGTAGATCATGCATTAACGTCGTGATAAAATTCTATAGGACTCAGAACCAAAGACAGTTGGCAGACAGAAGACTCTGGATGGTAGGCATCAATTTAAACAACATGCATAGTTATATTGACCTGTACGTTGGATGAAATTTATCTTATTGCAGAGACGACTACGAATGGCACAACTGCCACAGGTATTACACCATCACATGCGATGTCACATCAGACAATGCCATTAATGCCTATGCTAGCAGCTGGAGTACCTGGAGTTGTTGCTGGTCCTACTACAAACTTGAATATTGGAATGGATTACTGGGTTACTCCAGCTTCATCTGCATTCCCTCCAGCTGGGACGGTTCCTACTGCACCAGCCACAGGAACAACAGTGTCTGGCACACTTGTTGGAGCAAGTGAAAAGGTTCCATCAGAGATATGGCTTCAGGTTTTTTCTCAGCTTACCTTATTTTTGGCTTTATTTTATTATTTTCGTTAACTGTAAATTCAGCATTTAGGTTTTTATACCACTAAAAGTTTTTTAATCCATCCGTTCAGTCTCCAAGATTATTGCTTATTTTCCATTCAATGTCACACCATGTAGGTTTCACATAAGTAACCGAGAAAGCATTCCATGTCAAATAAAATAAGATTGATCTTTTTTAATTTATGTTACTTACTATTCAATATACTGTAACCATCAGAGAAAATAGGAAACTATTCATTCCATGTTTTTCAATTATACCTGATTTCACAGTTTGTGTTTAGAAACTGATTTTATTAGTTGTGTTATGAATTAAGGATGAAAGAGAACTAAAAAGGCAGAGACGGAAACAGTCAAACAGGGAATCAGCACGTCGTTCTAGGTTGCGCAAGCAGGTTTAATACATCTACCTAAAATTGAATAGACTTCTACAAGATAAATATGTGGGTAATTATTGATTTCAAATTGTTTTCCTATATAGGCAGAGTACGAAGAAGTGGCTCAGCGTGTGGAGGTTCTGAAAGAGGAGAATACGGCTCTTAGAGCAGAATTAGACAACTTTAAGAAAGAATATGATGAACTTCTCGCCCAAAATGCTTCTCTTAAGGTATATATATATATATATATATATATATATTTTTTTTTTTTTTTTTTTTTTTTTTTTTTTTGCTTCCTCATGCTCACTCAATTCAAGTTGGATTGCTGATATATATCTTTACAGGAGAGAATGCAAGGAAAAATGAAAGTATCAGCCTCAGAAATTGATAATAACCAGCAAGACGATAACACACAGATTGACTTAGATTCTGATCCGCAAGCAGGGAAATCAGACAGTAAGCAGCTGGGTGATCACTAACATCACAGCTGCTTCAATAACATATCGACCAAACACAACGCTAACTAATCCACGACAACTTCTCCAACTCTTAGCATAGTAGCAAATCTGATGTGGTTACTTATTTTTGGCCATTGCATCGTCAGTGCGGTCTACACGGGGTGTTGTCTCGACTGATTTTTTAGCAGTTAAGGCAAAGCCATGTAGTTTTCCTTATACCTAATAAGACTGATTGTGTGAGTGATAATGCACTGAATCTGTTTAACATATTCAATATTGTACAATACTCAGAGTAGAATTACTACCAGCTCCTAATTAACTTGATTCATGCATTGTATTAAGTGTAACCTTTTTCTCAAAGGAATGGTTTATATAAAATAGTTCATGACTAGTTCTTTTTTAGTGTGCACATAAGCAGTTATTTTGTCGAGTGGATGCAGATTGCAGTCTTCGAAGTTGACATTTCCTCGTTGAAAGTTAGGAAACTGCTGACTTACTTTTTTGTTTTTTTATTGGTTCTCGCTTTTTCTCTCTGTGGCTGCAGCAAAGATTTAACGTGCAGTAGAAGAATGGTAGTGTTGAATTGACGTTAGATTGATTGGACGCACCTTACTTGTCCCTTCAGTGCGTTTGGTGAAGGAGCATCAATTAATTTTCATCTAACTTTATTTATTCAGCATTAAATAGAGTTTATGAATAATAAATCTGGGTGTTTTAATAATTAATTTTCGATGAAGTACAAAATAAAATTTATGTTAAAATAATTTTAATATTTTTTAATTATTTTTTATATAAAAAATATATACTGCTACATTATTTTTTAATTTCACATCTTATGATGGATAATCACGAGTAAAAAAATTTTTATAAATATTTTGGATTAATGACGTTAAAAAATATACATTTTTAAGTCTTTTTTATTAAGATCAAGTGTAATATTATTCTTTTAATTGTTACAAGAGAATTTGTTACAATAGTTTATTGTTGTTAGATTTTCGAGTGTCGTCTTGCACTATTGCATAGACCTAGTATACCCTTATCAGTTTTAATTTATAGATCTGGATATTAATTTATACGTATATATTTATTATATTATATATATAATTCATGTGCGTGATAACTAATTATATTTATAGTTACACTTGTAAAAACGCTCCATGGAAAGTGAAATAGATCAAAAGTTTTTCTGAATTATCAAATCTGTGAAATGGATCAAGTGAATTTCAGTTTCGTATTAGTAATAAAGCATCATTGAATGTGCTTACATAAATTCTAGGATGTATTATAATGATATCTATATTACGATAATACAATTTATAGTATTATAAAGTTTGGATAGTATTTTGACCTTTTAACTATCAAAAGAAAAAGGAAAAGTAACAATAATAGAAAAGTTTAAGAGAGGAAATTAGTATTTCCAAGATTAATAGGGGTGAAGTTCGGACATTTAAATTATTAAAACAATAATAATAATAATAATAATAATAATAATAATTAAATCCAAAGCCCAATTGAGTACGTCAATGCATAGAATTGAAATTTAATGAAGGTACAAATGATGCTTATCAGTCTGAGTAGAGTTGAACATAGTACAAAATAATTTGATGATTAGTTATATATTCTGTAATTTATTTTTCTTGGTATAATTGATGGACAGACTGAAAATGTTGGGGGAGTGTAATTAGATATTTACATGTGAGGAAAAATCACTATATAATATAATATATAAAGTAATATGATTACTGAAGTAGGAGTCAGGATGGCCGAGTGGTCTAAGGCGCCAGACTCAAGTTCTGGTTCTCGTGAGAGAGCGTGGGTTCAAATCCCACTTCTGACATGATGTATATCTCTTTTTCTCTTAATTTGTAACAATATCAAAGATGCCAGAAAAACTTTTGTTAAAAATAAAATAAAATTCATAATTCCAGGAGAGTTTTTCTCGTATATATTATATTTTAGCAAACAATATGTTTAAAAATTATTTCATATTTAGGCATTTTTTAAAAATATAAAATAAATTTGATATACTTATGATATATATAAGTAGAGTATAATTGTATAAAGATTATATATATATATATATTTTCTACTCAGCCCTATGATCTTGAGTAAATTAATTATGTGTTTAGTTTTTATGTCAAGAAAAAATGTATTCTTATTTCTTATATTTAAATTATTCTTTGCTCTAATTTTTTAAATACATATTGATTTATCTAATTATCTTTATTTTTTTATTAAAAAAATTAAAATAAGATATAATTCCTCTTAAATATAGTACATTTAAATTAAAATTTAATATATTTTCTATCAAATTAAATATTTTTTTCCATTTAACCAATGGATTTGGACTTTTTTATTTTAAAATAGGATAACTACATAAATGGATGTGCATTAGGAAATTGGAAGGAAGTTAAATGCAAGAAAAGTTTACATGTAAATAGTAAAGAATATTTTTGTTTTCTGACGTTGAAACTGAGAACAAAGTTGAATTTGCAGGATTTAGGATAATTTAACCTTAAAATAAAGTGATGTTTATAAAATCTAATATAAAAATTAAAGAAAGATTCGGCCTTTTTTTTTTTTTTTATTTGCAGAGCATCAGGCTTTCCACTGAGGTTTGAGAACCCAGCCATGATTAGTCGTCCGATCGATTGAGCGAGTGACTTAATGATCTGTCGTCGTCCTATGCAGATTCTTTGCAGTGCAGATGGGGCTTGAGATGGAGGGCATCATGCACCAACTGGGAAGAAGCTTTTTGCAGAACTGAATTGTCAAAGCACATGAACTCAAGCGAGAAGAAGCTGAAGCTGAAGCTGATGCTGCTGATGATGATGAAATGACAATTGAAGGAGAAAAGCAAGCCAATCCAATCCAAGAGAGAGAGGCTTCTTTTTCTTTTTTCACAGTGCCACAGTGCTTCTTGCTTCACGCTTCACTTCCCTTCTTTTCTCTTCTCTTCTCTTCTCCTGGCATAAATATAACATTTATCCAACAGCTGCTTAATGGCCACAGTGCTTTCCATGTTCCTCACACTTCACATCAGCCAAAGAAGACCATAAGTTAATTATTGGAGGAGACACTGGAACTATTTCTCTGCTTTTTATCATATGATCTGAAATTCCAACCTCACAGCATTATATTAATAATAATGAGAAAGGAGGAGATGAGTGTTCTTACTTCTTGCACTAATTAACCAGAGAATTTAATTCTAGGAATTAATTAAACAAGTGAAAGAGTTCTTCAATATGTTTTATGAAGCTCTTCTTTAATTAGTACAAGAGTTAACAAAGAACTAAGCAAGATCCTAATCATCAACCTCCAATGCAAATGCATGCATTTGTTAGGGTGAGGGTTTGTTTCACCTTAAGCAATATAATTATGAAAAAGTTACATATAATTTAAAAAAATTAGGTGGTAATTAAGTTGTTGCACCTTAAGCAATTGCACGTGTGGGTTAATTAAATTGCACCAATCTTTTTCCCTTCACTATTTTACTGAAGTTTGAGTACGTCCAAAGGAGACAAAAAGTATCACTGATTTTATTTGTCCATGACAAGTCAGGTACACATCCAACTCAACCACATTTAAATGGTTTTTTCCTTTTATTTATTTTAAATAAAAAAAGGAGGGGAAAAATAATTTTAAAAAAAATATTAATTGATGCCCTACTTTATCATTAATTTTCTTAGATTTTAAAAATTATAAAAAAAATTTAAAAAATAGTTGGGGTGTTTTTAGAAAAAATGTATTTTTTACTATTTTTTTTTAAAAAAAAATCTCCAAGTTCACATGATTGTAGTCACGTGAGCTTATTCACGAGTAGCCCCATTATCTTATCCTCTCCGATTGATCCACCTTTATGTCTATTGTTACCCCTTTGCTTTCTCGTCTCTTTTCTCTTCCTTTTTGCGTGTTGTTAGTTCCTCGTGCAAGTTTTACTTCTTACTTAGCATAACATTTAAGAAATTTTCACTTGAGGTTTATTTTTCATAATTTCTTCATAAATTTTGATAATATTATCCATAAACATTCACACGAGTACTAAATTTTCAAACACAACTACAATAAGATAGATTTCATTTGAAACCCCCATTTAACAAATGCTTAATTTGTGAACAAACTTCGTCAAACTCATTTCAAATTTCATTATACTAATTGTACGAATCATCTAGAAGGCAGCTCGTCTCTATAATACCGTTGTCATTTTAGACTTAAATTTAACATAAATATAGAAGAGGAAGAAGAAGAGAAAGATGAAGAGAAGGAAGAGATAGAGGAATAAGTAAGAGAGAGAAAAGAAGGAGAAGAAAAGTGTGAAACCTTATCACGCACAAATTTTAAGGCATTCCTAGTCACATCCACAGAGCATGCATGTTGTACTTGGTGCAACTGTTTAGGGTTTCTGTTCCTCAGCTTTCTGTCCCATCCCAAAATATTCCAAACCCCAAAAACAATTGTTAGGCCTCAATTCCTCCCTATCTCAACTCCTTTAACCCTCTCTCATCTCATCTCATCTCATAATCTTCATTCTGTTTCTGTTAAACAACCAAAAGTCACAAACTCCAAGGATACCAAATCACAAAAACCAAAAAGAAAAAGTATATAGAGAAAAAGTTTTATCTACTGAATTAATTAAGTTCAGTAATTCTTAGTGTTCTTAGTACACACCTTTTTGTTCAGATCAGTATTTCTTATTGCTCAGTTCAAGTCCAGAGCTTCTGACCAGTCAAACATGTCCATTAAGCTCTTGTCCCCCCTTGAATTCCCTTCGATGTCTAAGGTTCGGCTCGTTAGGCCGACCCCCTTGAACCCTGCCAATTCATCGGCCGTCTGATTGTTGGTGGTTAGGTCGAAGTCGACTTCTTCTTCGGCCGCTCGGTCCATCGTTGCCTTGTGTTCGGTCGACTCAATGTGTAGTGCTTCTTGCTTTACGCATTCGACCGGTTCTTCTAGGGTTGGTTTAGGGTGGTTCTTGGGGGCATGGCATCGAGTTGATCCTGCAAAGGCATTGCGATGAGTCGGCCAAGGGTGGTTGTGCTCAGAGGTGTAGGTGATGACCAACATGTTAGGGTCCGTTCGGCTGCGCTCTACTTGCTTCCTTGCCGAGCATCCTTTGGAACTACTACACCTGTAGTAACCCCTATTTTTTGCAAAAAATAATTCAATTTTTGTTTCATAATTAACAGAAGAAGAAGAAGAATAAATTAAGATCATTAAACATGTCAAACCATTGTTAACTTATTCAGTTTAATTATTAACTTCTACATTGCTTGTACTTGACAATAATTAATTAGTATAAAAACAAAGATGATTAAATTAACAAGATTTAATTTTCTTTGTTCTTCACTTTCTATATATATATATATATATATATATATATATATATATATATATATATATATATATAAAACCTTTTACCTTGGATAAGGAGAACCCTTGATAGGTTTTTGGCCATACTTTCTCCAAGCCCATAGATCAGAAGGAACAACCTCACCGCTTGGTCGCCCGGTCGCTGCCACTATTGGTGCCGGAATGCAAACCACCCTCTTGGCCTGACTTTTTCTGAACAAGCATACAAACAAAAACACGAACACAAACACAAAGTATACTTAACTTAGAACAACATATCTATAGATCACTAAAAGAGTATTATTGGATGCTATAATTTGGCAACAAATTTATAAACTCGAGATGAAAAAGAGAAATGAGATCCATCAATTAAGCAAGAAAGGAAGTAACCCTAACTACCTCCATTTCAATGTGCTTAAACCTAGCTAGCTAGTAATTAGCTTCAACAACTATGAAATGTATATGTGATCGATCGAAGAGATTAAACTTGACAAGAAGCAATTAATGATCCATAAGATATTGATGTCGATCGAGAATAAGTATGACCTTCTTTTGATCCCTTGAGCCATAGGAGAGGAGATCTCAAGTAGTCCACCGCCGTGATCCACTGGAGCACCAGCCATGACCACCACCGGCAGCGGCTGCTGTGACGGCCTTCCGGGAGAGATCTGTAGAACCCTCAGCAAGTCATCACAAGGCCTGTTCAAGCTATCTTGCTCTCCCCCAACATCCAAGAACTCGAGAGGCAGGTGAACAAGATTAGGATCTTCAACACCGAGGCTTCTCGACAAAGGGAAACCCATCTCCTCCTCCGCGGTGGCCGCCGGTTCCAACTGGCTGCCGCTTCGGCTGCCTGATCGGACGACATCCTCAAGCTCTCCGCTGTTGCTCTCCACCCTTGGCCAGAAGAAGTCACACATGACTATGTGGAAAGAAGAACTCCTTTGGACTCAAGGAGACTGATCAAGTTGTATTATTATATGTAGAAGAAGCTGACTTCCTCTAAATACTAAATAGAGAGAAAGAGAGAAAAAAATAAACAATTAATTAATAATTAATCATCCTTGTGGATTTAGCATTTGTTTTATCAGGTTGAGGGATTTCCAACAGGATCCATGTTCCCTCTTTACTTAGCTGATTGGTGGAAGGATAAACTACAATTTACTGAGGATATATATTTCGATTAAACCTTCATTTTTTGATGATGCTCTAGTTTGATGCATTCATTAATTAGTTAGTTAGCTACTGGCTAATCTTTGTCTGTCTCTAATTAAGCTTGTGGTGTTTGGATTAATTCTTGTTGATAATAGATAGTTTCTTTAATTAGTTGTTAATAGGGGCATTAAGTTTCATGTGGCATTGTATTGGTGTTTTGGCAATATTATATAGGACATCGTCCCTTCTTGAATGAAATAGTGTTTTGTATTATTTTGATTTCGATTGAATTGTCAAATCAAATGATTTACGGAACCCTAAATTTCTTGTCTAAAAAATGCTTCCTTTTTTCTCTATAACATGCATATAGCCATTCAATTTGTCATATATGTGTCTCAAAAATGAACAACACATCCATGTACATGTTTACTCACTTAGTCTAATACCGTTATCGAGTTTAATCGCTAAATTCACCTTGTCATACTTTGCCATGAGTTAGAAACATACGACTTTGATGGCTATAAAAGGGGGGCAAGTGCTAACTTGTTCGATAGGTCTATTCTAACTGATCGGGCTAAACTTTGCTCATGACCTTAATTTACTCTTTCTATCAAATTTTTAAACCCTAACTAGCCCTAAAGTAGACCAACACTCTTGTGGGTCTTCAACTCCATTGTGTTTTTTGAAAAACAATTTTCTATTTCTTTTAAAACAAATTAAAAACCCTTTCTCCTCGTTTTTTAAGTAAAAAAATTGTTGACTGTATATAAAATTGTGAATAGAAGCAGCAGCAGGAAATTATAATTGCAGTCATCCGCACTGTGCCCACGTATTGTAGCAACTCACTGTACTAATTAAGTTTCCTTACAACTTTTGGTGGACCTCAATTCAATATCTGGTTTCTTTTAGGGCATGTCTATTAATAAGTCCATGAACTTTTGGGTGGGAAAGGAGTCGATTTTAGTACTAGATTAAGTAAAAAAAATTATATAAAGAATTTTTTTTTGATTGGACTAGAATCCATGACAGTTCTATATAAGATCATCTTTATATATCCCATGGTAAAAGGTGATTCATCCATCTTTAATGTCTCTATCAATCTGTCCCAAAAATAACATAAATGAGGTAAATCATGGTAACTAAGGAGGTAAGTGGATGGGGTGATATTGCCCAAAGGAGACAACATTTCTCAACGTCGAACGCAGAAACAAGAGAAAGAGATAAAGAGATCGTACGGAGCAACAAGATAAAGAACGTACAAGAAAGTGGCAAAAGGCAAAATCGCTCGTCCCCAGCGCCCCCACCGCACCCGACCCCTGGCCATCACGAGGGAGGTAAATCACGGCAGTCGAGCGGGCAAGTAATGGTGGGGTGAGGTGCACAGGGTCTGAGGATTTACGCCCCGACAACCTTGAGATTCGACCCCGCGTTCTCAAGTGGCAAACGAACTATTACTTACCAACTCGGATGACCCGTGGGGCCAAAGAACGTACAAGAAAGAGTAAATACGAGGAGGAAGAAGAGAAAGAAGAGGAGTTATTGTGACTCAGCGATGTGCCTACTCCACAAAAAAACTAAAGTTATATTAGAATTATCTTTACACAAAAGAATCCTCATGATTCTTTTAATCTTTCAATAGGTTTACAATGATCCCTATAAATAGTGCTCAAACCCCAGCATGCTAAAACAGACTCAAAAAATCATAACCCAATTATGTTATAAAAAAAATCGTAATAAAATTCTATTACAAAAATCATAACAGAATTCCATTATGAAAATTATAACATAATTCTATTAAAAAAATAGTAACAAATTTTTCTTCTGTGAATTCCCTCGCATTAACCTTCACTCAGATATGAGTCATCCGTCAACAATCTACACCTTGGCAAATATTCACTTATTCGAATAACATAAGTATTTGAGCAAAACTCCACCTGGATCTCTGGTCCGGACCTTCTTCTTCTAGCATCTAGAGACATAGATCAAGTAGGGATGGCAATGGGGCGGGGCGGGGGCGGATTTGCCATTCCCATCCCCGCCCCGTTCTCATTTTTTCGGGTTCGGGGATTCCCCGAACCCACGGGTTCGGGGATTCCCCATCCCCGCCCCATTTCTAAATTTAATTTATATTATTATTATTATTATTTAATAATAATTATTAATGATAATATTAATATTAATAGCAATATCAATAATATTATTATTAATAATATTTTTAAAAATTTTAATATTAATATTAACACTATTATTAATATTTTTTTAAAAAATCATATTATTATTTATTAATATTAATAGTAATAATATTCGGGGCGGGTTCGGGGATGGGGATAGTATTCCCATACCCGCCCCATCCCCGAAAAATCGGGGATCCCCATCCCCATTTCGGTTTTCCCCGCGGGGCCTCAAACCCGCGGGGAAAATTGTCATCCCTAAGATCAAGTTCAATCAATGCTTGAACTTTCCATAGTCACGGCCTTCATCAACATGTCTATGACATTGTCTACAGTGTGAACCTTTTTAAGTTGAATTTTTCCAGAAGCAATCAACTCTCTAATCTTGTGAAACCTTATATTAAGGTTCTTGGTTTTCGTATGACACACCTAATTATTTGTCAAATAGATAACACTCTGACTATCATATAATAACTTGACTCCACCTTTTTAAACGCAGTTCTTTAACTAACCATGTAAGTTATAATGTTTCCTTCACTACTTCAGCTACTGCCATATACTTTGACATTGTAGTAGACAATGTATCGATAGATTATATGATAGACTTCTAATAGATAAGTCCTCCCGCCATAGTGAACACATATCTTGTAGTAGACCTCCTGCATAGTCTGCATCTATGTATCTAACAACTGAAAGATCTTCTGGTTGCCTATTGAACATGATGTCATAATCAATTATATTTCTCAAGTATCTGAAAAATATACTTCACTGTATGCCAATGCGGTCAACCAAGTTTTGAGAAAAACTTGCTCACCATATTAACTACCTGTGCCAAATCTAATCTCGTGCAAACCATGGTATACATCAGACAACTAATTGTACTAGCATAAGGAACCTTTGGCATCTCTTGGATCTCCTCATCTGTCTTCGGGCACAGTGTATTGGATAACTTGAAATGATATGCTAGAGGTGTGTTCACTGACTTTCCATTTTTCATGTTGAACCTATCTGTAGGTTCAGTGAGGCCGACTAAAGGGGGTAAATAGTCATGCAAGTAAGTTAGAATTTTCTCTCACTTTTCGAACTTAGCAATGATAGACAATTAATTAAAGCAAGTAATTAACATAAAAGAAAAAACTTAAAAATAAGTAAGAAGGTCAGAGTTTATTTGGTTACAACCTAATTGATTGTTAATCTAAGGTAATGAAAACACTAAAAGAATCTCCTTCATTATAAGAAGAGAAACCTCTTATACTCTTTGAAAAGCTCAGAAAATGACTAGGAATTGATTATAGAAGTTGTTGTTTAATTCCTACCTCCAGGGGCTTTTTATAACTTCCTGAAAACAGTTATCGTTAGTTACAAGCGCCTCCAAAGTATTCCAAGGCGCCTCCAAGTGGATAAAATTTTATCCACATTTCAATGGTTAGCCAACGGCTAGCCAACAACTTTTTGCATTTAAGAGCGCCTTTAGCTTTCTTGAGGGCAACTCCAATATGCTTCAGGGCGCCTCCTTCAAGCAGGCGCGAGGGTGCCTTCCATCACCTTGAGGGCACCTTTAGTTTCATCCAAGGTGCCTCCAATAGGAGGTGCGAGGGTGCCTCTAAGTCACTTGGAGGCGCCTCCAATCCATCTAGTTAACCTTCAAAAAGATTAACTCTTCCTTGCGCTCGCTTGGGTGATCACCAAGCCATCCGAAATTGAGCTCATCCAAACTCAACTCCAACCTTTTTCTCGAGCAGGCTTCCTCCCCAGCTTTTCATCCCTCGAACGTGGTGCATATTCTTCTCGTCCACGGGTGTACACTTTCGCAGCTTCTCGTCCCTCGGATGCATCGAGCTCGTTGGCTCCCTTCCCATGTCGTTCTTCTCGCTAGCTGCGTCTTTCGCTCGACTTCCTATGTTCTTAAGCTTCTACACGCTCAGACACAAGGTATCAAAACAACATGACCTAACTTAACCTGGTTAACCACATCTAAACTAACCCGGGGTACCTACAATCTCCTCCTTTTTGATGTGGTTAGAGTAAACAAACAATAAAATTATTTAAGAACATAAGTTTGCAATTTATTAAATTTATTACAAGTAACAAATTTGCAATAAGTACAATCAAAATTTTGCCAAAAATTACGCAATTACCTCCCCCTTAACTTATTCTCTCCCTCTTTTGATCATATCAAAAAAATTATGGGTAATTTATAAAAAAGAAATTGAACAAATATATAAGGCTGAATGAACCAGTGAACAAGTTTGACTTTTTTCATAGAATTTTCAAATATTCGTATTTGGGGATTTAAATATCAAATTTAAATTGCCTTCATTGATAATAGCTAAAAATGTTGGACGTATGTTATTATTCCAATACCCCGAGTGGTATGAGGATTTTAAGGACTGGAAGAGTGAAATGCATGTTAAATGTACGTATAATGGTATTCCACTATTAGAAACAGAATTTCCTCAAGATTGGTTAACAGATGGTCTTCAGGTAAAAATTCTATTTCCTTTCCGTTTAAAACCTTGGCGAAGATCTAAACTACGACAAAGATAATTTGAAAATTATTTTTAAGTTTTAAAAAATATTTAAAAAATTTCTTATAGTCAAACAGAAATAGAAAGATCAGAATAAAATTTTTTATTTAAATAAATACTTATTTTGACCAGTGTGAATATTTTAATTAGAAATAATAATTTTCAAAGTTAAATGTTTTAAAAATAGAATCTGATTTCTGAAAATCGTGATAATTTTTCAAAATATATAAAATTTAAATTTTATCTACATAAAAATTAAAATTTTTTAAAAAATGTCTTGATAATTTTTAATTATAAAAAATTATTTTTGGTATATAATTCAAAATAAATTATATAACAGTTAAAAAATATCGAAACTTATTATCTCTCCCTT
The DNA here is from genome assembly GCF_018446385.1 of Zingiber officinale. Taxonomy (NCBI): domain Eukaryota; kingdom Viridiplantae; phylum Streptophyta; class Magnoliopsida; order Zingiberales; family Zingiberaceae; genus Zingiber; species Zingiber officinale. Next base: position 90,188,984 of record NC_055995.1, on the reverse strand, counting down.
TTGATCACATAAAAAAATTAGGGACAATTTGTTAAAAAATAAATCTGAAAAAGTATCTAAGGTTGAATGAACCAGTGAACAAGTTTGACTATTTTTCATAGAATTTTCAAATATTCAAATTTGGAGATTTAAATATCATATTTGACAAAGATAATTTGAAAATTATTTTTAAGTTTTGAAAAATATTAAAAAAATTCTTATAGTCAAACAGAAATAGAAATATTAGAATAAATTTTTTTACTAAAAATAAATATTTATTTTGACTAGTATGAATATTTTAATAGAAAATAATAATTTTAGAAGTTAAATGCTTTAAAAATAGAATCTGATTAAAAATCGTGATAATTTTTCTGAATATATAAAATTTAAACTTTATCTATATAAAAATTAAAAATTTTAAAAATAATGTCTCGATATTTTTTAATTATAAAAAAATACTTTTCGTATATAATTCAAAAGAAATTATATAACAAGTCAAAAATGTCAAAAAAAACTTTCCTACCATAGATAACATAAGTTTTTTATCATGGAAAAATAAAGTTTTACAAAAATAAATATATGAACATTTAATTTTAAAATATGATTTTTTTAAAAAAATTATAAAAAATTATTTATTGGTCAAAAAATTCTGAAATTTTTTCTACTGATGAATAAAAAATTCATTTTTTACAAAAAAAATTAAAATCTAATTAATTTCGAACAGAATGTATACAAAATAAATTATTTGTTTAATAAGATAAATTCAACTATAAGATAATTTAAGCATGCATAAAAATTTATTCAACATGCTAAGAATGATCTAGGAACCCAAAATAAATTATGCCTTACTAGATTTATTAAAAAATTTCGTGGAATGACTTTTCTTGTAATTTTTATAATTTAGCCCCTATAGTTTTGTAAATACCAATTAATCCCAACATAATTTCTAGAGTTTGAATTTTGTGAAACATTTGAATATGTTGAATTTATAAAATTTTCTATTTGTTCTTTTAATTTTATATTTTTATTTTTATCAAATTCTTCTAGTGGACATGCTTTGACTAATATAGTTTTCAAATTTATATTTTCCTTTTTCAATTTATTATTCTTAGACTTAAGCTTACATAACGATTTAGATATTAATTTTATACCTTCATAAAGTTGGTTAGGAGGAAGAAAGCATATCTCACTTACCATGTCAATCTTAATGTTTAACTCTCCCCCTTCATCGCAGTTTTCCTTTGAAGTAGCTCCCCCTTCATCGATGTTCTACTCTTGGTGACTTGCCATTAGTGCTAGTCCGGTATACTTCTCAAGTTTGGACTCGGATGATGACGTCTTGTTCCAAGTCACCTTGAGGTTCTTGTGCTTTCACCAGCTTTTCCCTATGTCCTTTTCTTTCTCCCTTTTCTTCAGCTTCGGGCAGTTTTCTTTTACATATCCTTCTTCATCACAATTGTAGCATCGTACTTTTATTTTGTTCCATGGAAACTTCTTAGCTTAAAACTTATTGAATTTGTTAGTTTTAAAAAACTTTGAGAATTTTCTTACCATGTAAGCTTTTTCATCTTCGTAGAGGGATGTGTCAGAATCCGATCATCTTTCTTGGCTTTCAGGGCAATGTTGTTGTTCAACTTTTATATATTTTTAAGACCTATACATCGAGACTTGTGAACTTCAAAAGTGAAAAACAAATTCTCTAGTGTACTTACCTCGATGGTCTTTGGAGATATAGTAGGAGTCTTCTATAGATGTCCATTCCAGTGTTCTTGAAAAATGCATTTAGAGCATACCTCAAAGAATCTCGATTCATTATCATTTCTCTGAGGTTGGTTAGTCCGGTGATTAACTCTTTAATCTTTGAATGTAGTTGAGCAACTGACTTTCCATTTTCCAATCATAGATTGATGAGCTTGTTGCGAAACACATTTCTTTTTGCCAACTTAGTTTCTGAGGTTTCTTCATGCAACTCTAGAAATTTTTTTCAAAGTTCTTTAGATGAGTTGTAAGCACCAATTCGGTTGGCATCTTGAGGTGGTAGTACACTCAAGAAGTGGAATTCGGCCTTACTGTTTGCCATGAATTCAGTATGTTGGTTTTTGTTCCAGTGATATTCTTCCTTTTCTTCTCCATTCTCATCTATAGGCACTTGAAAACCATATTTCTTAGTTAGTAAAATATCAAAATCAGTTTTATACCTCTATTTTTCGCTTCCATAGCATGAATTTCTCCTCAAATTTTGGCAGGTAGATGGTAGATCCAGCCATTGTCTTCTTGCTTTAGTAAGCGATTAGTCCTTCTGAAGCGGTTTGAGCTTTGATACAAATTATAGGTCTAGTGAGGTCATCTAGAGGGGGGTGAATAGTAGTCCTGCATGCAAGTTAGAATTTTGTCTTGCTTTTCGAACTTAACAAGAAAAGACAATTAATTAAAGCAAGTAATTAACTTTAAAAAACAACTTAAATAAGTAAGAAGGTCAGAGTTTACTTTGTTACAACCTAGTTGGTTGTTAATCCAAGGTAATGAAAGCACTAAAAGAATCTTCTTCATTGTAGGCTAAGAAACATCTTACACTCTTTGAAAAGCTCATAAAATGATTAGGAATTGATTATAGAAGTTGTTTAATTTCTAGCTCCAAGGTTTTTTATAGTCTCTTGAAAAATGTTATCATTAATTGAAGGCACCTTCATGTGGATAAAATTGTATCCACACTTCAACGATCAGTCAACAACTAACCAATGACTTTATGCATTTGAGGGCGTCTTCAACTTCCTTGAGGGGGCCTCCAATCTACTTCAGGACACCTCCTTCGAATAGGTGCGAGGGCTCCTTCCATCACCTTGAGGGTGACTTCAGCTTCGTCTAGGGCGCCTTCAATAGAAGGCGCGAGGGCGCCTCCAAGTTGCTTGGAGCTACCTTCAATCCATCTAGTTAACCTTCAAAAAGGTTAACTTTTCCTTTTGCTCGCTCGGGTGGTCATTTTTTTTTGATGAAAAGATAAATATATATCATCAAAATGCACAAACATACAAGGTGATGTTGGGCCCCTTATGTCATGTCTAACGAACTGTCAGATCTGGAAGGGGAAGTATATGTGCTCACTCGTGTACCATCTATCCGTGTCTCCTCTACACATGCTAGATGCAAGCTCATCCTAAGTACTAGATACTGAAGCTGAGGTATCATCCAGCATTGCCTGCTATCTCTGTCTAGCTGCTCATGTGTCTACATTATCCCTATCCATGCTATGTCTTGTGTCTCCTGGAAGCAGGTGGCCCATACCTCCTCTATGCCTCTCGCATCTCCCATGTGTCCATGAGTCTCCAGTGACTCCAAGCCATCTCGATCCATCTCCTCCTGTGTAAGAGGCCAATGACCCATGAAGTCACTTTGAACAAGTAAACATTTATCAACGGATTTGACACGTCCTTACCGTAAGCCGTTTGTTGCGGGCTAGATAGGTCTTTATAGTGGACTTATACACCCTCTTAGGTTTTTTGGAAAATCCCCAGCCATAAACAGATTTAGCGTTGTCCTTACCAGGAGTCATTTACTGCAGACTAGATAGGCCTTTATGGTGGGTCTATTCACCCTCTTGGGCTTTTTGGCAAAGCCCTAGCCATAAATTGATTTGACATATCTTTACTACTAGTCATTTGCTATGGACTAAATAGATCTTTCTAAGATGGATCTATGCACCTGCACATCACTCTCATCCCCTACATGCTCTCCCATATACAGTCCTCATGCTCTACTACATGACTACACCCATTGTGGTCTCTCCTCACATACAACACCCTCATCCCATAAGGTAATCCACATACAGCCCTCATGCTCTACTACATGACTCCATCCGATGTGGTGACACCTCGTTGCTCTCTTCATCTCACACTTAAACTGTGGTACTATTTGTGAGCTCCATCCATGGCGTCCATGTTCTCCTGCAAGTGTCCAGCATCCCATCAGCATCTTGCTCTAGTAAGCGTCAACGTATCCCTCCAGCCAGGAACTAGAGGGTGTCTCTGTGTCTAGGTAATTCGTTGGTGGGTGTATCCGAAAGGAGGTATCCACCGCTATGGTGGTGTTGTGAAGTGTCGATGCCCATGGTCCTCCATATGTAGTCTCAAACACTACTAGCTCCTGATCAAGTACTCAAACTCTTTTTTTTTTCTTTTTCTTTTTCCTTTTTTTACCAAGGTAGTATTTTGGGTTGACAAACTATCAGCTAGAGTAGCGCCCCAGTTCAGTATGTGTAACAGGAGTATATACATGTCTAATAGACCTTAGTGTCTGATGCTAAAATCGGCCAAGGTGGTCAGGAGGGTGGAGATCTCTCCTTAAAATTCTGATGCAAATGCAGTATGAGTCTAACTACTCCCTAGTAGGTCTATCGGTATCCTATCTACATGTGTGGTGACTATGTCCTCAAAATGCATGCTCCCGCTAAGTGTTCTAAGGAGCTACACTCTAGCGGTACAAAATGCATGGTATCTCTATGCTAATCTATATGAATACTATGATGGATGCCCCTAGATGGGGTCGTGTATACATGTATGATATGAATGAATGAAGTGAATGAAGTATCAATGATGCCTAAGTACCTGATCTGCTAGTACCCCAAACGTCCTAAAGATATATATCTGTGTCTTCCTGAAGACCAGCTCTCCATCAAATCATTTCCCCTTGAACATGTTGTAGTTCCTTGCCATCAATACATGATGTATCATCACTGACATGGCAAGGTAGCGAGCCCTAGCTAAGGTAGAGGTCCGCTAGTACTATCGCCCAAAGGTTCGCAACATGCATCGATAGGTGGACATTTGTGGGTGCATTTGTAACCTGTTAGGACCCTTGGCAACTAGATAGAGGGGGGTAAATAACTCCTACACAAATAAAATAAAAAAATAACCTTTCTCGGACAACTAGCTTAATTAAAGAACACTTGCATAAGAAATGATAAGGAAATCAAAAAGATAGAGGTAAAGAAGTTTTTACTTGGTTACAACCGGGGAGGTTGTTAATCCAAGGAAGTATAGAACACTAATATCTCCTTCAGGTGGAGAAGCCTCTTTACAGCAATGATCGCACAAAAACATAAAGCTAAATAGAAAACTGGAAGCATACAAGTGTTGTTTCTCAAAATGCTTGTTGTGTTTAGATTCTTAGACCAAGGCTGTATTTATAGCCTTGGTTAGGGCACCTAGAAGGGTTTCAGGCGCCTGAAGGAGGATAAAATTTTATCCCCTTCGTAATGGATCGCGATCAAACGCGATCCAAATAAAACTTCATTTCGGGCACCTGGACCAAGAAAGTCAACTACATTGAATTTTTTTCAGTCCGGGCCTTCCACTCCAGCTTTGCTCGCTTGGGTGATTTCATCCATTCGGAATAGGGCTCACTCAAACCCAACTTTCAGCCTTATCCTCGAGCAAGCTTTTTGCTCCGGCTTCTCGTCCCTCAAAATCATCGCGTGCTTCCTTCTCGTCCACCAATGCACTATTCCACAGCTCTTCATCCCTCGGACACACCAAGCTCGTCGGCTCTCTCCTGTGCCGACCTTCTCGCTAGCTGCGTCTTTTGCTCCTCGAGTAATCTTCCGCTCTAGCTTCTCGTCCCTCGGAAACACTGCACGCTCCCTTCTCGTCCGTCGATGTAGTCTGCCGCAGTACCTCGTCCCTCAGAGCACTGAGTCCGTCGGCTCTCTCTCCCGTGTCGTCCTTCTTGCTAACTACATCTTTTGCTCGACTTCCTGTGCTCCTAAGTTCCTACACACTTACACACAGGGCTAAACACAACAGAACCTAATTTAACTTGTTTGATCACATCAAAATAACCTTGGGGTACCAACAATCTCCTCCTTTTTGATGTGAGCAACCCAAGTTAAGTTAAGGTAAATCAACATAAAATAAAAGCAATAATTTTGCAATTAAAGTGCAAAAAAGTGAAGTTTGAAATTACTACCTCCCCGTAGACTTAATTTTCCCTTCTCCCCCTTTGATCACATAAAAAATAAGGTACCAAAAAAAATCTAAGGGTAACTTTTTAAAAAGTAAGAAAGTTTAAAGTTTTAAAAGAAACTTTGAATTTATCAAGAAATGACTTGAAAAATTTGTGAATCTTAAATACAAGTTTAAGTGAATAATTAAAAAAAATTGGAAGCCTTAAGACAATTTTAGAAACCTTGAAATATTTTCTGAAAAAATAGAGCATGCATTTTGACAGAAGGAAATATATTTTCAAGATTTATAAAAAATTACATTTAGATAAACATTTAAAGCAATTATATAAAGTAATTATATTTATCTAATGGAAAACAAATCTAATAGAATTTTTGACAAATACTTAATGCAGTTGACTGTTTTATCAGTAAGTACACTAAGCATTCATTTAGAAAAAAACATATATATATTTTCAAAATTTATAATTTTAAATATTCTTAATATTTGAATATTTGTATTTAAATAACTCAAAAAAAATTCATCAAAAAAAATTTCTTAGATGAAGAAAAGTTAGCAGGGATAACTCTTGCAAAATAATTAAATATTTAAAGAATTCAAATGATACAAAAAAAATTTGAGATTTTTCCTTAAGATGAATATGAATTCTTCTTTCTAAAAAAAAATATTAGGATCCAATTTAATTTGAACAAAAATTAAAACAAAAAAGAAAAAAATCAATTGCAAAAAAAAAATTTAATACACACATGATTTTGGAATCTAAAATAAATTTCTTCCTACCGGATTAACAAGAAATTTTTTAGGTACATGCTTTCTTGACAAATTTGTAATCTATCCATTGTGAAATTTAAAATTTCAATTTAGTCTATTATAATTTCTAAATTTCGAAGCAGAGAATTTTGAACATGTAGAAACTTTTAAAATTTGTATTTGTTCTTTTAACATTTCATTTTCTATTTTTAGTTTGTCGAAATCCTCTAATAGACAAGCTGCTGCTAGAGTTCCTTTTAACTCAATATTCTCTATTAATAATTTTTTATTTACAATTTCTAATTTGCAAGCATCTTTCGATAATATTTTTATAAGTTTAAACATTTGGTTAGGAGGTAGAAACCGTACCTGACTTACCTTGTCGACTTTTGATGCTCCCCCTTAGAGCTACTTTCCTCCGAAAACTCTCCCCCTTCATCGATGCTCATCTGGGATGAGCTTTCTATGTCCTCAGGAAGGAATTCAACTATAAGGGTTGTCCCGGCAATAACTTCGGTCTCGGATTCTTCTGGCAACCACTTGGTGTCAATTGAGGAGTTGGATTTGGCTTCAATTGGTTCCTCATGGAGCTTCAAGAACTTTTCCCAAAGTTCTTTTACACTTTGGTAGTTGTCGATTCTGTCGAGATCCTCCACCGATAGTATGCTTATTAGATGATATTCAGCCTTACCATTTGACATAAAGTCATCGCGCTGCTTTTTTGTCCAGAGGTATTTTTCAATTTCTTCTCCATTTGTGTTCTTTGGAGTTTCATAACCATATTTCATTATTAATAAAATATTAAAATTTGTTTTAAGAAATACTTCCATTCGTCTCTTCCAAAATGCGAACTCCCCCTCGAACGTTGGTGGGTAGATGTTAGGTCCGGCCATCTCGTTGCTTCAGTCGGCGATTAGTCTTTCTGAGGCATGCTGGCTCTGATACCACTTGTTAGGACCCTTGGCGGTTGGCTAGAGAGGGGGGGTGGGGTGGGGTGAATAGCCCCTACACAAATAAAACAAAAGAACACTTTTCTTGGACAACTAACTTAATTAAAGTACACTTGCATAAGAAATGATAAGGAAATCAAAAAGATAGAGACAGAGAAGTTTTTACTTGGTTACAACCGGAGAGATTGTTAATCCAAGGAAGCATAGCGCACTAATATCTCATTTAGGTGGAGAAGCCTCTTTACAACAATGATCGCATAAAAACCAAAAGCTAAATGAAAAACTAAAAGCGTACAAGTGTTGTTTCTCAAAATGCTTGTTGTGTTTAGCTTCTTGGACCAAGGCTGTATTTATAGCCTTGGTTGGGGCACCTGAAAGGGTTCCAGGCGCCTGGAGGAGAATAAAATTTTATACCCTTCGCAACGGATCGTGGTCAAACATGATTCGAATAAAACTTCATTCCGGGTGTTCGGAAGGGTTTCGGGCGCCCAAACTAGGAAAGTTATGTTGACTTTTTCCAATCTGGGCCTTCCGCTCCTGCTCCGCTCGCTTGGGCGATTTCGGACATCCGGAATAGGGCTCACCCGAGCCCAACTTCCCACCTTCTCCTCGAGCAAGCTTCCGCTCCGGCTTCTCATCCCTCAGAATTGGCGCATGCTTCTTTCTCGTCTTCTAGCATACTCTTCTACAGCTCTTCGTCCCTCGGACGCACCGAGCCCGTCGGCTCTCTCCCGTGCCGACCTTCTCGCTAGCTGCGTCTTTTGCTCCTCGAGCAATCTTCTGCTCTGGCTTCTCATCCCTCGGAAATACCGTACGCTCCCTTCTCGTCCGCCGATGTACTCTTCCACAGCACCTCATCCCTCAGACGGACTGAGCCTGTCGGCTCTCTCTCCTGTGTCATCCTTCTCGTTAGCTGCGTCTTTTACTCGACTTTTTATGCTCCTAAGTTCCTGCACACTTAGACACAGGATTAAACACAATAGGACCTAAATTAACTTATTTGATCACATCAAAATAACCTTGGGGTACCAACATAACCATCCTTTGACACACCCCCATAGCTGCTAGATCAGCTGACATTTGAAAAAGACATGATCCATCATCTCCTCATCATGTCTGCAGAAGGTGCAGAGTCTGTCATTTAGGTAGTCCTATCCAGCTCACACCGGTAGCTTCTCATGCACCAAAAGCCACACTGTGAAAGCATGGCTTGGCTAGATGTCCTTCTATCATACGGTGGCAGCCCAGGTTGTCCTAGCTCTGGTATCTCTGAAATGGTCATATGTTCTCCTAGCACAACCTCCCCTCTGTTGGTTGCTATGCGGAATATCATACTGATTCCCCTGTATAAAAATTTTGTACAAGTCCTGAATCTTTACTAACAACCTATTGTGTTCTTTAGAAATTAAATTAGGAATCATAAATGGAACTTAACATTATTGATTCCAAATTTAACTTATCTGTTCTTAGTGGTTTAGACTTGGATCGCAAACGATACTTAACATTATTGATCCAAATCCACCTATGTTACAAATTTAATTAAATATTAATTTCTTAAATTGGCTTCAAGGACTGCATGGCGAGGTACTAGACCTTCTTGGGCATGGGATCATCCACCACCGCCTAGACAAAGCCTTTTAAAGAAATCTAATATTTAATTTCCTTATATAACCCTAGGTTTAACCAAATAGAACAATCAAATCACAAATTCGAAAAACAAAAAAAAAATACAAACTCGAATCATAAATTCGAAACCTAGAATCATATGCCTCTTGTGTTTGGTATTTCAAAAACTATACAAAGAAAACTAGTATGATGCAGAATAGAATTACTAATTATACCTTTCTTTGTAAACAACAACCTCTTGATCTTCTACCGTATTCCTCTTCTTATCTCGGACGTCATGTGGGCGACGATCTACCGAGACGAGAACCACCACCACCTTCCTCCTTCTCTAAGCAAGTTTCGACCACTACTAATCTCCAAGAGATGTAGAACTTTTGGCCACCCACCAAGCTCCAAGGGATGCAAGAAACAAAGCCTCCTATCTCTCCTTCCTCTAGCAAAATCCGGCCACCAACCATGCTCCTTGAGATGAAGATGTCGTTGGCCAAGGAAGAGGAATAGGAGAGGGAGAGGATGTGAAGGGTCAGCCACCAACCAAGGAAATAAAAGAGAGGAAAACTAGAACATAAGTTGTGAAGTGAGGCACCTCTACTCTCTCTTTTATATTCCTTGGTCTTGGCAAATAAGGAAAGTTTTATAAAAAACTTCCTTATTCTCTTAGCCAATGAAAGGAAAGTTTAATAAAAAAAATTTCCCTTTCAAACTCAATGTGGTCGGCCACCTCTTGATCATCCAAGCAAGGAAAGTTTTAAACACAAAATTAAAATTTCCTAATTTGTTTCCGGAAATAAAAAATTTCTCTATTAATTTTTCCTTCATGGTTGGCTATAAAAGGAAATTTTATAAATTAAAATCTCTCTATTAAAACATGTGGATGATTTCCAAAAAGAAAAGTTATCTTTAAAATTAAAATCTTCCTCTCAATCTACAAATAAGGAAAGATATCAAATCTTTTCTTAATCTTTTGTAGAAACTATAAAATGAAAGATTTAATTTTAAAACTCTCTTTTAAATCATGAGGATGGTGAAAAAAAAGAAAGTTTTATCAAAAATTAAAATCTTCCTTTCAACTACAAATAAGGAAAGATATTAAACCTTTCACTTAATCTTTTGTAGAAAGCTATAAAAGGAAAGATTTAAATTTTAAACTCTCTTTTAAAACCATGGGATCCACATAAGAAAAATTTTAAAAAATAAAATCCTTTTAATTTTATTGTGGCCGGCCACCTAAGCTTGGACTCAAGCTAGGGCCAACTACACTTCAACCCATCCAAGCCATGTCTTGGTCGACCCTTGCTTGGGCTCCAAGCTTGGCTTGGCCAGCCACATAAGGATAGGTAAGAAGGTGGGTATGAGAGGGTATAATACTTTATAAATAAGAGGCTACGATAGGGACCGAGAGGAGGAATTGATTTTGGTCTCCCGATGAAATTAAGCTTCCCATATTCACCCCGAACACCCAACTTAATTTCATCAATAATAATTCATACCACTAAAGAATTATTATTGAACTATCGCACCAATCCCAAATTACATTTTGTGCTCCTTCTTATTGTGAGTGTATTAGTCTCCATGTGTTTAAGATATAAAATATCCACTAATTAAATGAGTTACTGACAATTCACTTAATTAATATCTAGCTCCAAGAGTCGGATTAAGTTACTGACAACTCACTTAATTAAGTATCACTCAACTTCGTTATCATGTCGAATTAAGTTCACCTGTAGGGTTTACATGACAATCCTTATGAGTTTTTCTTGGGGACATCATCAACCTAGATTACTAGGACACTGTTTCCTTCTATAATCAACAACACACACTATAAATAATATCATTTTCCAACTTATCGGGCCTCTTGATTTATCGAACTAAATCTCACCCATTGATAAGTCAAAGAAATAAATACTAGATATATGTGTTTGTTATTATATTAGGATTAAGAGCACACACTTCCATAATAACAAAGGTCTTGTTCTTTTATTCAGTCAGTATAAAAAGAACTTACCTTAAATGGTCCATCTTAATATACTTAGAGTGTACTAGTATAATTTTATAATTAAGATAAACAAATATCAAATTACACTACGACTACTCCAATGGTTTGTTCCTTTCCATCTTAGTCGTGAGCTACTGTTTATAATTATAAGGAATTGATAACATGATCTTCTGTGTGTGACGCCACACACCATGTTATCTACAATATAAATTAATTGAACAACTACACTTAACATATAAATGTAGACATTTGACCAGTGTGATTCTTATATGTTTATACAAAAAGTTAGACTTTTAGTATACACTCTAACACCCTCCTTCCACTGAAGCAGGATGAGAGTTATGCCCTGTTGCCTCTGGGCTATCTGCTGTGTTGAGGATACTGTCCCTGATGTGTATCAGCAACTTAATCAGTGGAGAGTCTGTATGCTTGCTCTGCCAACCTCATACCCCCACCTACTATAAGTATGTGTGATGTATCTAGCATATCCATAGTGTATCTTGCTTGTCCTGTACACGCCATAGAACCTTAACCAGAAGCGCTAGGTTCCATGCTCATAAGTCTCTCAAGCCAAGACGACCTTCTCGCTTGGGCCTCACTAACTCTGACCATGCAATGGGGGGTCTCCTGGTCATCCACATGAAGGATCTACAGATGCTGTAGATGTAGTCTATAACTCCCTGGGGTAGAGGTAGAACTGACATCCAGTAGCACTCCACTCCCTATATGACTAATGATATAAGTTGAGCTTTCTCGGTATAAGATAATGTGGATTTCGGTCACGAGCTAATCCTACGGGTAAGTGAGTCTAGGAGTGTGTTGTAGTTTGAGATCTTTAATTTCTGGGAGACTATGGGAATTCTCAAGTATCTAAAGGGCATCTCTCCTATCTGAAATCCTATGATGATAAGTAGTTGATCCCGTGTGTGGGGGTCTATCTAGGGTTGTGCAATCGGTTTAAACTAAATCGACCGAACCGATTAAGCCCTAAACTGAACCAACCGAACCTTTTTTGAACAGACCGAGCCAACCGAACTTTATAAAAAAATCGAACCGATCAAACCAATAAAACATCGATTAATTCAATTTTTGATTGAAATAACCGAAAATTTCCATCCGATTTGGAAAGTCCAACCTTGCAACAGACAAGTCATGGCTCTCAGCATGATCATGCCGTGGTGTGATCATGTCCAAATTCTGGTCTAGCCATGGTGAGCAATGAGTACCACCACCACCACAGCACTGCTTTAGAGATGCAACCTTCATACTCTTCCAAGTTCCAAGCTAAGTGCGATCATGTCCCAGTTCTGTTGCGTGCTTTCTATTTTTTTTTTTTTTTTTTGTGTAATATTACAATCTTTATCTTTATCCTCACTTAGAAATGTGAGAACAATTATTAAAAGAGTTTGAGAATCCTAGTCTTAGGGGCCTGGTGATCACCATTAGCACGGGCGCCGATCGCAGAAGCAAAGCAAGAAAAGTATAGACGGCGGGCAAAGCATCAGAGGGTCCATGCATGAGTATGTTAGTTAGTTTTAGTCATCAATGCAATGATGCTGGAGATAGGGAACATGGCAAAAGAAGACAAGGCATTAGTTTGATAGTTTGAGATGGGTTTACAAGAGTGGACAGTCACGGAAAGAGCTGCAAAAACAAAATCTGCAAGACCCGCTACAGTTTAATAAATTATCAAAAAAAAAATCAAAATAACTCCTCTATACTCAAAGAATTGTTTTTTTTTGTACATACACAAAATTAACTCAATAAAATACCTAAAAACTACTTACATATTTGCATATCACAAAATTAACGAAGTAAATAACATTCTTACAATAAACCATGAAAGATCTACAGGTTCCAACTTCCAACCAAATGTCAAAGTTCAAAGTTCAAAATTAGGAAATTACAAGTTTTGCCAACTGTCAATCAAAATTTAAGAGATGATACATATAATTCAACTTCCACATAAATTACATTGTGAAGATTAAATATCACATTCCAATCTTGATTCTTGCATAACAAGGAAAATCTTGATTCTTGTTGGACGTGACAATGTGGAGATTTTGTTTTATCCTTTAAACCTTGACTTGTGCTGTAATTGTTGATCAAGAAGTTAAAATAGATATTTACCATCTAAACAATATAATTAATTTAAATAAAATATAATATTTAAAATATACCATTGATTTTTATGTCATCATCCATGTATCGGTATCGGTGTTGTCGAAGAAGACGAATTCATTATAATCTCTAAGAATTTTGACAAAAAAATATAAGTTAAATAAATAAATATTTTTTAAGTTTACAATTATAAATAAAAATCTAATTATCTTTTTCTTAAAAAGAAAAAACTTACCACTTTCAAGTTTTCCACCTCCTCTAAACTTTCTTCAATGTTGATTGATTTCAAACTTAATCGAAGTCAATTTTAAGTACAAATAAAGCTTTCCACCACCCTAGGAGTCAATGAACTCCTAAAACAATCAAGTATCCGACCACTAGTACTGAAAGCAGATTCTGAAGCAACTGTTGATATTGGAATAGCTAATACATCACGAGCAATTTGTGCGAGTATTGGAAATTTGTGACAATTTTAATTTCACCATCCCAAAATATCAAAAGTAATACAATACTCTTCAACAATTTCATTAAGAAACTTATCTAATTCTGACATATTGTCATCACCAAAAACTTGTGTCTTTTGTTTCTTAAACTTCTCAACAAATGATTGGCTTTTCAAATCAATTTGACTCATATTTTTTGGAGCATTGGCAGTTGATTCTGAAATAGAACAAACTCTTGAAGTATTACATTGAGACTCCATTTTTTTCCTTATAATTCTTGTACAGAGTAAATAAAGTGTCCTTTATTATCTTTCCTACTCTTACACCCTTCTCATCTCCATATAATTCAATCAACATAAATTCTACGAATTCCAATTTATGCCTTGGATCAAGCACACCGCAATATAAAGCAACTTATTCATCTTTTGAGGATCTCCCAAATACTTGTCAAATTTAGTTTTCATTTTAATTCCCATCGAATACACATCAAGATCATTACTTTCTTGCCACTCCTTCATGATGGTATGAATAGAACTAATCTCATGTGCAAAATTATTAGATGTGACATAAAAGATCCTGAAAATTTTAATGTTAGCTCATAAAAAACTTGCAGAAGAGATGCAAAAAGTCTAACATTATTCTAATATACACTTGTTGGCTTCCCATCAAAAGTCTTCAATTCTCTTTTAGGTTTACCATCTGATTCAAGTATCATCTCTCCATTTTCATTCAAAACAACATGCCAATCTGTATATTGAAGATCTAATTTAAAACATGGATCTTGTTTATCAAATCTATCAAAAGCTTTTTCAAATTTTTGAGTTGTATTCAACATCAAGAAAGTTGAGTTCCATCTGATCGGTACATCTAAACATAATGAGTTCTTGCTTTCAATTTTTTCAATCTCTACACATTCTTTGAACTTGCTTAATCTAGAGGGAGATTGCTTAATATATTTAATTGCATTCCTAACCCTCATCACAGATTGATTTATATCTTTTAAGCCATTAGTAACAATTAAATTTATTATATGAGCTACACATCTCACATGAACATATTCTTCCTTCAAAATAGTGGAATCCCAATTAATCACCTTTTTTATGAAACTATTGAGGGCAACATCATTTGAACTTGTATTATCAACTGTAATAGTGAAAATTCGATTCATTCCCCAATCCCTCAAGCAATTTTCAATGGATAAACTAATTGCCTCTCCTTTATGACTTCTAATTAGACAAAAATTGAGAATTCTTTTCTTTAAATTCTAATTTGTATCGATAAAATGGGTTGTTAAACACATATAATTAATTTTTTGAATTGATGTCCATGTATCAGTGGTCAAAGAAACTCTTTGTGTTGAATCATGCAACAAACTTTTCAATTTTTTCCTTTCAACTGTATACAATCCAACATAATCACGTACAACAATCCATCTTGAAGGAATTCAAAACTTTGGGCATACCATGGCCATAAATGCTTTAAATCCTTCTCCTTCTACAAATTTGAAAGGGAGTTCATCCATTGTAATCATTCTAGCTAATGCTTTTATAGATGCATCTTGATTAAATTTCCAAAAAGTTAGACACACCTCACCCTCTCTAGAACATGGTTGTAAACTTAGCTGTGCTTGAGTTGTTTCAACAACATGAGGGTGTTTTTTACATGAGATAATATGAGTTCTCAAACTTGTTGTTCCATTCTTGTATGGATCATAAAAAAATTCTTTATCACAATATTTGCATTTGGCTTTAATCTCTTATTCATCATTAGTAAGCTTTGTGAAATGATCCCATACTTCACTTCTTGGTTTTATTGCTTTTCTCTTGGTTTTCTTTCCTTTAGCCATTGTTGTTCCCATTGAAGGATCAATATCAGATTATGGTACTGAACAACTATTATCAACATCCATATTTGGTAAATCTCCTTGCATTGACATCTACTGCAGATGATCTACATATATATATATATATATATATATATATATATAACCACTCAAAATTAAGGAAACATGGATAAAACAAGTAAAAACCATGAATGTCAATAACCTATTAGGGCACCTGGGAAATCATAGAAAAATGGTTATTAGTCATAGAGAATGAGAGCAATAACCTATTAGGGAAATAATAGAAAAAACAGAAAGCAATAATAGCAAAAATAAAGCAATAATCTATTAGGGCAATCACAGATTCATAGTAAAAACCATGAAGACAATCCGCAATGCATGAGAGGCTATTGAACTAAGCACATGGATGTGACCTGAAATTGAAAGATGGCTGGCCGAGTGAGAATGGAGAGACCAACAAGGAGGATTGAATGTCACCTGAGTCTTTGAGTTGTTGCATTGGTCGGGGCGTGAGGACGAAAGGCTTCACTGATGGTGAGAGCGACAGCAGGAGAGGATGGTCGATGGATATATGGAGTAGTTGTGTGACGGGACGAGGGGAGGGCCTACTGAGGACAACAAAAATGGGAGTCGATGTTGAGTCGCAGCAGCACGGGAGCGCAGCGTGAGAAGGCAGTGTGACTCATGAGGAGCTGGGGCCAGAATGGAATTAAGGTTTACCATTTATCGGTTTGGTTTATGATTTAAGTTCTGGTTTAGTTTAGTTTAGGATTTAAGTTTTGATTTAGTTCGGTTCAACTAATTATATCAATTTAATTGGTTTAATTGAAATTCGATTTTCAAAACTGAAACCAAACTGATTAAACCGATATAACCGATATTTTTAGAAAAAAAATTGAACTTCCAATTTAACTGAACTAAACTTTTAATTTTGGTTGGTTTAATAGGTTAATTCCGTTTACTTGAACTTTTGCTCACCCCTGGGTTTATCTCTGCCGTGTAAATGCTAGACTTAGCTAAGTTGGTTGTAAGACTAGCCATCTTGGCAAACTATGATAAGCACTCAACTAGCTATGCAACTAAAGGGGCATCCCCCTAGAAAGTAGTAACAAGTCATCTACATACACCAAATGCGCTATCCTCAGAGACTCACATTTGGGGTGAAAATGGAAATCAGATCTGATGGTGCGTCGTGCTAGTGATCGGGATAGATACCCCATGCACAGTCCAAAGAGGTAAGGGGAGAGAGGATCCCCCTACCTAAGTCCTCTACCACCTCTGAAAAATTCATGCATGATGTCGTTAATCACTATAGAGAAGGAGGTAGTGGTGGTGCATTCTTTGATCTATACGATATAAACGACTGGGAACTGTAATGCTACTAAGACATCCTATAAGAAATCACAGTGCACTGAGTCAAAGCCCTTCTGCAAATCTACTTTCAAAGTACATATCGATGAGATTCATTTTCTGGTGTAGTTCCTGAGTAGTTCCTGGGCCAAGTGGATATTATCGGTAATAATACGACCTTTGAAAAAGGCAGCCTGAGCAGGATGTAGGAGATGATCTGAGACTTCTGCCAGTCTGCAAGCTAAGAGTTTAAAGATTACCTTGTAAAACACCATGTAGCAGGAAATAGGTCTGTAATCTTGCACCTTTCTTGCACGAGCTATTTTTGGCACTAAGATAATCTAAGTATGATTCCATGATTTTAGAAGTTGCCCAATAGTAAAGAACTCTAGCACAACTGAGGTGAAGTCATTTTTTGCTATATCCCATGTCTACTTAAAAAATTTAGAGTTGTATCCATCTGGGCTCGGTGCGTTAAGGTATACTATACTGAAAAGAGCACTCTTGACCTCCTCTGCAGTTGGAATCCTTGCTAATTAGGCTTGATGATTAGCCATCAAAACTCTCCCAAACTACATACACTTGGCCTGGAAAGTGGCATGTGCTACCTATGTCCCTAGTTGCTCCTGATAGTGTCTGACAAAAGCCTGAGCAACTTCTTGAGGACTGGTGGTAGACACCCCATCTTATTTTTCAATAGCTACTATTTCTCTCCTTTTGTTATTTCTTTTGACTAAGGAGTGGAAGAATGGGGTGTTTCTATCAACTTTCTTGAAATATGTGTTCTTCACCCTTTGTTGGTAGATGAGGTACTCAGCCTGTGCTAGGAGATCAGTAGCTTTCCTGGCTTTTTTATATTCCTCATCCACGGATCCTTGAATTAAAAGCCTCTCCTGTACTTCCTCTAGGTGTATCTGTGCCCTCTTTGCTCATTCTTGAATATGATGATAGCTTTCTTTGTTGAGTTGCCTTAGTGGTTTCTTAAGGAGTTGGAGCTTTTGCTTTAGTTTGAACTAGCATACACCTTCCCTAATCAATGACTCTGCAAGTGTCCAATTCTCTTGTACTAGCCAGCTAAAATCGTGATGCATGGTCAATATATTATAAAATTTGAAAGAGTTGGCTTCTGGTCTTTGAGGCTCTAAGATGGATACAATACAGGAGGCATGGTTTAAGAAAATCCCTGACGGTCTGAATTCTGTCGCACTGCTCCTGTCCTGCTTTAACCAGATTTTGTTCACCATTGCTCTATCTAATTTGCATACCACTCACCCATTTGTCCATGTGAACTGACATCCAATAGCATGTAGGTCCTCCATCCCAACTGATCCTGTCTGAACTATGAGTCGATGAAAGCTGGGGGCATGACGCTCTCTGCTGGCTTCGTGCAGATGTCAGGATGAGGTGGACCTCCGGCGAACCTGCAACAAAGTCGGGTCGAGAAGGGGTCCCCGGCGACGACCCTCCGACACTCAAGTCAGGCGAGAAGAAAGCAAGATAATGAGAACTGTAGCTATAGTGTGGATGATTGCATATCTCCGTCAAAGTCTGGGGGTCCTTATATAGGCCCTCGGGGAGCGCGTGCACACTCCTTGACGTGTGCACGCTTCCCCAAACATACTTCATAATGGATGTGTTAGGAAAGCACGCCTGACGCCATGCCGCAACCGTTCGAGCATACCTCTGACATGACAGTGGAAACTTCCACTGTACAATTCTCTGTCGGGTCCGGCCGCCGACCATGCTGTCTGTCGGCGGCACATATCTCAAGAAGGATATCTCTGGTTGTCCTCTTTGTACTCTTCTGCACCTTCTATCTTTTATCGAACCGAGCGGGATAGACGCTCGGCCATACTGGTCGTGCTGATCAGGCCCGTGCCTCAACCATATTGGTCGTCCGGGGGGGATGCAGGCGGGGCCGAGCGAGTGGGCCGCTCGGTCGTATGCTCGGATGAATAGCGCCTACGTTGGCCTACGGCCCAACTGAGCGGCCGCTCGGCCCAATCAGCTGTCGTATGGATTCCTGAGCGTCGGAAACTCGACCCTTACCCGAGTTATCTTCTTGTCGACCTGGCCTTCTGCCGCGGCCGATCGGCAAGGTGGCCTCCACGTGTCATTAACCTCTGTCTGTACAGGACCCCCTTTTTACTGCAGGATCACGTGCCTCCCCCTCAAATCTAGTCGAAGGAGGCTAAGTCCGACTGACTGGACCACTGGACTGGTGACACCACAGCCGCTTTGCTCTATCACTGGTGATGTCCGCTCGGCGTGTCACCCACCGACGCTTGGCGAATATTGGCCTTAGAGCCATCTGTCTTGCCGACCCGGCATCAGTCAATGCTGACGTCCCTCAGATTTCCTCAGGATTCACACAAATCCTGGCCATTAAGGTCGAGCACGCGCCCACGCTTGCATAATGGAGGTCATTAACTGCGCCCTATGGGGCGATGCCACGTGGCCAGGTAGCCGTCACCGCCCGCTCGAGTTGTCAGGCTCGATGTGACCCCTGGCGCTTTGAATTCGATGGTCGGATGCACCCCTCGGATCTCGTGCCCTGGATCGGATGGTTCCGACCGCTTGAGCCCCATCTTTATAATGCCACTTCCTTTCCTTCCGCCGCTTCCGCTTTATCGCGCCCATGCTCTTGAAGGTTCCTGCTTCGTTCTCCGGTGAATCGATTCTCGACATTCCGGCCATTCGCTCTCTTCTCCAACCATCCTTTTTTCTGTAAGAACTCTCTGCTCATTCCTTTTTTGTTTTCTTTGCGCTTTTTCTTCGCATTCCGGTGGTGTCTGCGCTTCACAGGCACTGTTCCGTTCATCTCCTCCATTGCCTTTTCTGTTTTCCCTTTGCTTCGCATTCCGGCGGCAATGGCCAGTTCCTCTGCCCCCTCTCCCGGCCTTTGGTATCAAACCATGGAAAGTAGGTTTGATTCGGGAGACGCCTTCAAATTGATCAATACCTATGACGTCCCTGATGACCATAAAATAACTTTGGCCGAGTCATCCGACCGGCCACATGACCCGCCGACCGGCACCATTACCTTCTTCCGCGACCAATTTGTAAGTGGCCTTAGGTTCCCGGTCCACCCCTTCATCTTAGAAGTTTGTAATTATTTTCGCATTCTGCTCGGCCAGCTCGTACCTAATTCCTTTAGGCTGCTGTGCGGCGTCGTCGTGCTTTTCCGGGTGCACGACATTCCTCTCAAGCCACACATCTTTCATTACTTCTATTACCCCAAGTAATCCGAGATCGGTACCTTCCTATTTCAATCGCGGATCAGCTTGGTCTTCTTCGATAAAATGCCTACTTCCAACAAGCATTGGAAAGAGCATTTCTTCTTTTAGAGTTTTCCCGATCCGCCACCCTTCCGAACCCAGTGACAAACTTCGTTGTCGACTCCTCCCGACCTGAAAAGGTACCAGACCGAACCCGCCTTTCTACACGCGGCCAATCTGCTGGCTGGGCTGAAGCTGGACATCCATAAGCTGTTGCCCAAGGGGATGATGTATCTGTTCGGGTTAAGTTCAATCCGAACGTGACTTCCGAGAGGCCCGGGTAAGAAATAACCTTCTCTCCTTTTCTTTGAGTCTAACTGATATTTTTTTCTTTCCCATAGTCGAGACCATGATGAAAATAGTGGTGTTTGGCAAGCTGAAATGCAAGGCCGCCGAGATAGAAGCGGCTGCCGCGTAGGAAGCTGAGAAACTGGGCCTCACCCCAATTGGCTCTCACGAAGGCGAGAGTGAAGAGGTTCAAACGGCGGGCGAGGCGTCTGCCGCTCGGGCGGCCACCGCCGATGCAACTGAGGAGTCCGCTCCACCGAGTGCATAACCGGCCACCCGGCCCGAGGAAGCCGGCTCTGATGACGATGAACTTCCATTGGTCGGGCGCAAACGCCGTCGAACGGGCACTCCCACCCGCTCGGCCACTTCTACCGTTCACGTGTCCGAACAGGTGGACAATCCTCCTGCTCCTGCATCTGTGGAATCGTTGTCCTCCGATAGGAACCTATCTCAAGGGGACTGGCCTTCCGACCCCGTAGCGGCTCAGCCCCTTACCTCGCTCCCTCCATCCCACCAGATAATCAAGCGATCTCTCATTCGCTCTGAGCCGACCGGACAATCTTCTGCCCCGTCTGCGTTCGCTCAATCTACTACGGGACGACACAGGACGATCAAGGCTTTGCTCCACTTACCAACGGAGGAGTACTTGCAGAAGGCTGACCAGCCGTCGAGGCCCGAACACTTGATAACAATTCGGGGGCCCCTCGCGAAAGTCTGGGAGGATGCCCGAGCGCGCGTGGGCGTGATGCCACCTGGGCTGCTCGGCAATAATTATTTGCAGCAAACTACTGGGGTAACTCTTACAAGCTTTTTCTTCTTATCCTCCGTTCGGTAATTTACGTTTTTAACCGAATCGCAGCATTGGGTCGAGAGTATAGCGGTGTGCCATCGCTTAGCTTTCCTCAAAGAGGAATTCAAAAAGCTTAAAGTCTCTGGGGGGACCCCTCTTCAAGGCCCTTCCTACACCGAGCTGAAGGCTGATCTGGAGAAGGCCAATAAACTGCTGGAGGCCGAGCGGCACAGATCCTCGGGCTTGCAGATCATGGTGGATCGGCTAGAGGCCCAAGTCAAAACATATGACAAGAAGATCACCTTGGCCACCAACAGGAAGAACCAGACCATCACCAACCTAGAGGCGAAGAACGCTGAGGCCCGGGCGCTCGAGGCGAAAATCAACGAATTGACCGAACTGCTGACCACTGAGAAGGACGGACGCTCGACGGAGGTGGCCACTCTTCAAAGTGATCTGAAGACCCTTCAAGACGCCTTAGAAGCCTCCCGAGCTGCCTTTAAAGAATATCAAGACTCCGAGCCGAGCTGGGTTGCTATCATGCAGCAGAATTATATCCGCTCGGAGAAATTTATGGAGAAAGCCTGTGATCGGCTAGTACAAGCATTTGAGTTGGCCATCACTACCACGGCCGACTACCTGAAGACCAAGGGTCGGCTTCCTGAGGACTTCACTATCCCCATCCAGGATCACGCCGATCTTCTAACCATGATTCCGGATGAGATTTTTAATTATTTAGAGTGAAGTCGTGGATGTATATTGGTTGTCCGGTCGACATTATTTTGCTGTAATCGTCGTTCGGTTAGTTGATGAATGAATCTTTCTGTCCTTGGTCGCTTGTCTAATCACCGTGTGTATTTGAACCGCGTGACTCGTGAGCCCTGAGTTTTGTTGAACTTTTGTGACGCCAAGGCTGGACCCTTTAGCTGCCGTTAGGCAATCTATAAGTCGGGTTTTCAATTGCCAATCCACGAACTCTGGACCAGGGGGTTTATAGTCGCCGGTCAACTCCAGAGTTTAACATCGCCGCTCGACGATCTTCAGGACAGGAGTTTATAGTCGCTGGTCCGACTCTAGAGTTTAATGTCGTCGCTCGACGGTCTTCGGGCCGGGGAGTTTATAGTCGCCGGTCCAACTCTAGAGTTTAACGTCGCCGCTCGACGGTCTTCGGGTCGGGGGGTTTATAGTCGTCGGTCCGACTCTAGAGTTTAAAGTCGCCACTCGACGGTCTTCGGGCCGGGGGGTTTATAGTCGCCGGTCCGACTCTAGAGTTTAACGTTGCCGCTCGACAGTTTGAAGAAGCTTGGCCATTCGGCACGCATTAGTTAGGCCGCGACGTTTTCATGATCTTATCCATGCATTCATAGGATAGCGCAGAATGGGAATACACGCAATTAATTACAGGCGCACCTTTTACCCAGCTCGATAAGGCTGGAGGTGATTAGCGCTCCACGGTCGTTCCAGCCATCGTCCGTCTTGATCTTCAAGGTAGTAGGCCCCCGATCAGAGCTTCTCGACGACTTTGAAGGGTCCCGCCCAGGGAGCCTCCAACTTGCGCACCTCACCGACTGGCTTCACCTTCTTCCATACTAGATCGCCGACCTGGAATACTCTGGGGATTACTCGCCTATTGTAATTTTGTTTCATTCTCTACCGGTACGCCATTAACCGAACAGCTGCTTTAGCTCGCGCTTCATCTACTAAATCCAGCTCCAGCTGCCTCCGCTCGGTGTTGTCCGCGTCGTATTGTTGCACCCGATCGGACTCAATCCTGACCTCTACTGGTACGACAGCCTCTCCTCCGTACACCAAGTGGAACGACGTTACCCCCGTTCCTTCCTTAGGAGTCGTGCGGAGTGCCCATAGGATGCCGGGGAGTTCGTCTACCCAGCTGCCACCGAGGTGGGCGAGCCGAACCCTTAAAATTCGAAGAATTTCCCGATTGGCGACTTCAGCTTGTCCGTTACTCTGAGGGTATGCCACAGAGGTGAAGTGTTGCTCGATGTCGTACCCCTCGCACCATTCTTGGAGCTCTTGTCTGACGAACTGCCGCCCATTATCGGACACGAGCCGTCGTGGAATGCCGAACCGACATATGAGATGCTGTAGATGAATTTTTTTACCATCTGCTCGGTGATCTTGGCCAGTCTCCATAGGTAAGGGTCCCACGATGTTCATACCCCATTGGTCGAACGGACAGAATACCGTGGATGTCTTCATCTCTTCCGTCGGTCGATGGGAGAAACTGTGGTATTTCTGGCAGGGAAGACAAGCGGCCACGGTCCGAGCGGCGTCTTCCTGTAGAGTTGGCCAGAAGTATCCGGCCAACAGGATCTTCCTGGCTAATGATCGACCGCCTGGGTGTCCCCTGCAAGATCCTTGATGCACTTCCTTCAATATATATTTCGCGTCCTCCGAGCTGACGCACTTTAAAAGCGGCCGGAAAAAAGCTTTTTTGTAGAGCTGATCCCCGATAAGGGTGAACCGACCAGCTCTTCTTCTTAACAACTGGGCCTCACCCCGATCGGATGGCATGGCTCATGATCGCAGGAATTCGACTATGGTCGTTCTCCAGTCATCTGGGAACGTGAGACTCTCCATTTTGTCGATATGAGCCACCAAGGATACTTGTTCGATCGGCTGCTAGATCACCACCGGTGTTATCGAGCTTGCAAGTTTAGCTAATTCGTCCGCCGCCTGGTTCTCCGTTCGGGGTATCTTCTGTATGATTACCTCCCTAAAATTGGGTTTAAGCTTCTCGAAGGCTTCCGCGTAGAGCTTGAGCCTCGTATTATTTATCTCAAAAGTGCCTGAGAGCTGCTGGGCGGCAAGCTGAGAATCCGAGTAAAGGATTACTAGATCGACCCCCACATGTCGGGCGGCCTGCAAGCCAGCTATAAGGGCTTCATACTCTGCTTCATTATTTGTTGCTCGATAGCCTAACCGGACAGACAGATGCATCCGCTCTTCCTAGGGAGAAAGTAGCAAGATACCAATCCCGCTTCTGAGCCGAGTGGATGATCCGTCTACAAATACTTTCCATAAATCTTCGGGCTCGAGATTCTGTACCTCCGTTACAAAATCCACCAAGGACTGCGACTTAATCGCCGAGCAGGGTTGATATTGGATGTCAAATTCACTGAGCTCCGTTGTCCACTTGATGAGCCGCCCGGATGCTTCTGGATTTAGGAGCACTCTTCCCAGCGGGCTGTTCGTCATGACGATGATCGTATGTGCTAAGAAATAAGGGTGGAGCCTCCGTACGGCCAATACCAGCGCGAAATCAAGCTTCTCGAGACCGGTATAGCGGGACTCAGCGTCTTTTAAAATGTGGCTCAGGAAATACACGGGTTGCTCCTCCCCGTCCTCTTTCACCAGCGCCGAGCCAACAGCATGCTCGGTTGATGACAAGTATATACGGAGCGGCTCGCCTATTTCGGCTTAGCCAGTACAAGTAACGAATTCAGATAGGCTTTCAAGTCTTCAAACGCCCGATCACACTCCCCGTCCCGCTGAAACTTGGTAGCTTTACGCAGGATCTTGAAGAAAGGTAGGCTCCGGTCGGCCGTTCTAGAGATGAATCGCGATAACGCCGTTATCCGACCGGTAAGACGCTACACTTCCCTCAGGTTTTTGGGAGGCGACATATCCTGTAGCGCTTTCACCTTGCTTCGTACCCCGCTCGGTCACGATGTAACCGAGGAAGCGTCCGCCTTTTGCCCCGAACAAACACTTTTGGGGGTTCAGCTTGACTCCATACTTCCTCAGCGTTCGGCAGGTTTCCTCTATATCTGCACAAAGATCCGCTGCTCGGAAAGATTTAATAAGTATATCATCCACGTATACCTCCAGGTTGCACCCAATCTGCTCCCGGAACACTTTGTTCATTAGCCTTTGGTATGTAGCCCCGGTGTTCTTCAGCCCGAACGACATTACATTATAGCAGTAAGTCTCATCCGCAGTGACGAAGCTCACTTTTACCTGATCTTCCCGAGCGAGCAGCACTTGGTGATAGCCCTGATATGCATCCAGCATGCATATCAGCTCGCACCCAGCGGTGGAGTCTACCAGTTGGTCGATTCGGGGTAGAGGGTAGAAATCCTTCGGGCACGCTTTATTCAGGTCCTGGAAGTCGATGCAGACCCTCCATTTGTTGCCTGTCTTGGAGACTAGCACCACATTTGCGAGCCATCTTGGGAATTGCACCTCCCGTATATGGCCGGCCTGCAGGAGCTTCTCGACTTCAGCTCGGATGATGACATTCTGTTCGGTGCTGAAGTCCCTCTTCCTCTGCTTCACCGGCCGAGCGTCCAGCCGAACATGAAGCTCGTGCTGCGTTATGCTCGGCGAGACTCCCGGCAACTCGTGAGTCGACCAAGCGAAGATGTCGCAGTTCTGTTGGAGGCATTTGACCAGCCTCTCCTTCTGGCTCGCCTCCAGGTCGGATGCTATGAACGTAGTGGAGTCCGGTCGGGCAGGGTGGATCTGTACCTCTTCCTTTTCTTCATAAACCAAGGAATGTGACTTTTCAGTTATAGCATTTATCTCGATCCGTGGAGCTTTCCGAGCGGCCTTTGCCTCGACTCGGACCATTTCCACATAACATCGCTGGGCTGCCAGCTGGTCTCCTCGTACTTCCCCCACTTGATCTTCGACGGGGAATTTTATCTTTTGACAAAATGTTGAGACGACCGCTCGGAACTCGTTGAGAGCCAGTCGCCCCAGGATCACATTGTATGCGGAAGGGGCATCGACCACGATGAAGTTAGTGGTCCGCATTCTCCTGAGCGGCTCTTCCCCTAGAGAGATAGCCAGTCTGGTATGGCCAATTGGGAGGACCTCATTGCCCGTGAACCCGTATAACGGGGTCGTCATTGGTAGTAGCTCGGCTCGGTCAATTTGAAGTTGATCGAACGCCTTCTTGAAAATGATGTTGACCGAGCTAACTGTATCAATAAATATACGGTGAATAGTGTAATTAGCTATTACCGCTCGGATGATGAGGGCATCATCGTGGGGGACTTCGACTCCCTCGAGGTCCCGGGGCCCGAAGCTGATCTCAGGCCCGCTCGACTGCTCCTGGCTGCAGCCAACCGCGTGGATCCTGAGCTGCAAAGCGTGTGACTTTCTAGCCCTGTTCGAATCTCCTCCTGTGGGGCCACTGGTGATGATGTTGATTTCACCTTGAGCTGCGTTGCTTCTATTCTCTTCCTCCCGAGCGGAAGGTCTTGCTCGCTCTTGCGAAGCTTGGTGATTGACCCTCGGTTGCTGATGTTGCTCGGGTGATTCCCTAGCCCCACGCCGTCCGGTATCCTGGTGTCGGTGTCTCCGATCGGGTGAAGGGGATCGACGGCGATAGCTTCGGGGCGTGGGGTGAGCGATCGGCGGAAGGCTTCGACAATCTCGGGTGTTGTGGGTGGCTGACTGGTGAAGTGAACAGAATATGAGAGTCCATACCTTTCCCTTCGGTTTAGGTTGATCGGCTATTACATGCTGGACCACGTGCGGTCGGGGCTCATGGTGTGGCCTTGCTCCCTCGGTGGTTGGTGGCTGGCTGGGGACTTTCGCTCGGCGGTTGACGGCGGCTCGAACGACCCTTCTTTTCTCCTCACCGCCTGGGCTTCCTCCATGTTGATGTATTCATTGGCCTTGTTCAGCATGTGGTCGTAGCTGTGGGGTGACTTTCATATGAGCGATCGGAAGAAGTCGCCGTCCACGAGCCCTTGCGTGAACGCGTTCATCATGGTCTCCGAGGTGACCGTCGGGATGTCCATGGCCACCTGGTTGAAGCGCTGGATGTAAGTTCGGAGCAACTCCCTCGAGCCTTGTTTGATGGCGAACAGACTAACGATAGTCTTCTGGTATCGCCTGCTGCTCACGAAATGATGGAGGAAAGCCGTTCGGAACTCCTTAAAACTGGTGATCGATCCATCCGGAAGCCTCCGGAACCACCGTTGCGCCGATCCCGAAAGGGTGGTGAGGAACACTCGGCACTTTACACCATCTGTATATTAATGTAGTGTGGCAGTGTTGTCGAACTTACCCAGATGGTCATCCGGGTCGCTGGTCCCGTTGTATTCTCCGATCGCCGGGGGCGTGTAGTGCCTCGGTAGTGGGTCTCTCAGGATGGCTTCAGAAAATTGACGGTTGATCCACTCGGGGGGATTACTCCGTTCGGGGTGCCTTGCCCTTCCAGATGTCATGGATAGCTGCCTCGTCGGATGAAGACCCCCGGTCGAGGTTGGCCTGCGCGACTTCTGATGGTGTCTAGAACAAAGCCCGATGGAACGGTATCGGGGCGGACGGTGCTTCCACTTGAGTGTCGGTCGGACCTTTGTTCTGCCCCCATATCGAAAGCTACTCCGGTCGGTCTTTCGGGGCCGCTCGAAGCCGACGTCGCCTGCTGTGCTATCCGCTCGGCTTGAGCCTTCTGCTGTTGCTCCACAATCTTAGCCGCTCGCGCTTGAATGAGCGTGTCGAGTTCTTCGAGAGAGAGCGTCACCATGAGTTGGCGTCCAGCTTCTTCCATCTTCTCTGCTCGGATTCAAGTGTGTTCCCACTGACGGCGCCAATATGATCCTGTCCGAACTATGAGTCGATGAAAGCTAGGGACGTAGCGCTCTCTGCTGGCTTCGTGCAGATGTCAAGATGAGGTGGACCTCCGGCGAACCTGCAACAAAGTCGGGCCGGGAAGGGGTCCCCGGCGACGATTCTCCGACGCTCAAGTCAGGCGAGAAGAAATCAAGATAATGAGAACTGTAGCTACAGTGTGGATGATTGCATACCTCCATCGAAGTTTGGGGGTCCTTATATAGGCCCCCGGGGAGGCGCGTGCACGCTCCTTGACGCGTGCACGCTTCCCCAAACATACCTCATAATGGATGTGTCAGGAAAGCACGCCTGACGCCATGCCGCAACCGTCCGAGCATATCTCTGACATGACAGTGGAAACTTCCACCGTACGATTCTCTATCGAGTTCGGTCGCCGACCATGCTGTCTGTCGGCGGCACATATCTCGAGAAGGATATCTCTAGTTGTCCTCTTTGTACTCTTCTGCACCTTCTGTCTTTTATCGGACCGAGCGGGATAGACGCTCGGCCATACTGGTCGGGCCGATCGGGCCCGCGCCTCAGCCATATTGGCCGTCCGGGGGGGGGGGGGGGGGGCGCGGGGGGGGTTGAGCGAGTGGGCCGCTCGGTCGTATGCTCGGATGAATAGCGCCTACGTTTGCCTACGGCCCAACTGAGCGGCCGCTCGGCCCAATCAGCTGTCGTATGGATTCCTGAGCGTCAGAAACTCGACCCTTAGCCGAGTTATCTTCTTGCCGACCTGGCCTTCTGCCGCGGCCGATCGGCAAGGTGGCCTCCACGTGTCATTAACCTCTGTCCGTACGGGACCCCTTTTTTACTACCGGATCACCAACCATAATCACAAACTCTAGGAAATCTACTGTGGCATATGATGTAACATCCATTCCTCCACATTTTTCCATAGGAGATAGGGAGAGTTGAAATCTCCCATGATAAGACAAGGTAGCTCCATGTTTGTGGCAATATGGTGTAAGTCATCCCACATCCTCCTCCTGCTAGTAACTGATAATTGTTCATATACAAAGGTCACTGCATACAAGGTCCTTGCAACATTTCATTGGATGAGAGTATGTATGTACTGGTCTTTCCATTCTTTGATTTCTAAGTTGATGAGTTGGGGATCCCAGAACAAAAGCATCCTTCTTTTGTTATTGGTACCTACTTGTTATTCAGAGGACCACTGCTGGAAACTGTTTTCTTTCAAGTGTTGGTGTCTTTGAGGGGTGAGGTTTGGCTCTATGATGCATAACATACTCAACTTGTTCTTCAAAAGGAGCCTCCTGACTTCCTTTTATTTGAGGCCTGTGTTTAGGCCTCGAATGTTCCACGCTCCTATCTTCATATGGGGTTAGGAGGCATGTGACTCCTTGCTTTGCTTCTTGCTTTCCTTTCTTGTCCCCTCCTACCCTCTTGTCGTTGCCCATATACGGTTGGGAAGTTTTCATTATCTGAGCCTTCTACATCTTGTTGCATTTCCACCCTTGCTTCTTGGGCTCTACTATGATCCCCCGGATCAATCTTTTGTTGACCTAATTTTAGGTCTTGGCACCATTTTGTAGCGGCGAGTCCCACTATGATTGGTTTGGTTGCCTCATCTTCATGTGGTTTCCTTTTTTTTTGCTTGGGTGATCATCTGGCCATACAGAGTTGAGCTCACCTGAATCCAACTCTAACCTGCTCCTCAAGCAAGCTTTCTCCCCGACTTCTCATCCCTCGAACATTGTGCACGCCCTTCTCATCCATCGGTGTACTTTTTCACAGCTTTTCATTCCTCGGATGCACCGAGCTCATTGGCTCCCTTCTCATGTCGTCTTTCTCGCTAACCGCATCTTTCGCTCAACTTCCTGTATTCCTAAGCTCCTGCATACTCAAACACAAAACATCAAAATTGTAGTAACTAACTTAACTCAATTGACCACATCAAAATTAACCCGAGATACTTATAATATCTAGCACTTTATTCATATAGTTATATTGAAACAACCATAATTTTTCTGTAGCTCTGTACCTATGAATCTCCATCCTAAGAATCTTCTTGGTTTCGCCCAAATTTTTCATCTCAAATTCCTTGTTCAACAACCTCTTCAATTTGTCGACATCTTTCATCTTCTTCTCAACAACCCACTTGCACTCTATAACTCATTTTTCCTCAAGAAGTTCCTCTAAATCCCACATTTATTTCTCATGCAACGACTCCATCTCCTCCATCGTAGTTCCCATCCACTTGCCTTTCTCATAATTGTGTATCACCTCCTAAAAAGATATAGGATCTCCACTACTGGTGATAAGCACATAAGATACCAAGTCTTTGAATCTGTATTTGGTGGGTGACTTTATGACTTATCTCATTCTACTATCAGCTATAGAGTGATACTCTGTGTGCTCTAAGTTAGAATTATCGGAGTTATGAGTCTCTAGCTCCACTTGCACAATATTTTTCTCCTTATTGCTTTATGATAATTTCCTTTCCTTCTTCCTGAGTATGTTGTAGCATGACCTTCTTGTCAAACACGACATATCTGCTAAAACCACCTTGTTTTCCTTAGAATTCCAAAACTTAAAGCATTTAACTCCTTTCTAATACCCAAAAAAATACACTGCTTTGACTTCGCATCCAGCTTTGATCTTTCTTCACTAAATATGTACATATAGGCTAGAATCCAGAAACTCAAAAATGAGAGTAATCTACTAATTTCCTGTCCATACTTCCCCTGATACTTTGTCTTTTAGTGTTAGTGATATATTAATGAGATAACATGACATGTTAACTGCTTTCCCTCAGAAATTCTTTGCTAGCCTTGCATTCAGCCTGAGATATCTTGTCTTCTTAATCATTATCCTATTCAACCTATTCTCCACATCACTTTGTTGAGGTGTCTTGTGAACTGAGAAATGCCTCATTATTCTAGGTTACTCATAATTTTTTTTGAAACTTTAAATCCACGTACTCAATTCCATTGTCTAACCTAAAATATTTAATATTTGTTCGATCTGGTT
Source organism: Zingiber officinale (assembly GCF_018446385.1). Taxonomy (NCBI): domain Eukaryota; kingdom Viridiplantae; phylum Streptophyta; class Magnoliopsida; order Zingiberales; family Zingiberaceae; genus Zingiber; species Zingiber officinale. The sequence goes on along the minus strand of NC_055995.1, from coordinate 90,158,025 downwards.
CTCCACTTCAATTTTCTATAGTTTAAACTTTATAAAAGTTTTTAATTTGTGACACATTAAGTATACCCAAATCTTTTAGTAAAATTCATAAAATACAAGTGCCCTCCAAGTGATACTACACTGGTTGATATCAGAGATTCATATGTACATAGTGTAGAATTCCCTCTGTCTTGTGTGTTGTTGTCTTGAATTACACTTTGCTATAGAATTAAAGTTTACAAGTCTTGACGTCTTCAACAAACCTCTCTTGTGAAGTTTCATCATCCCACGCTCACTTATATGTCCTAATCGCATATGTCACAAGACAGAACTATCTGATTTAAACTTCACCGAGGTGACTCCACCTATAAATGTTTGTAAGATCGAAAAGAACGCTAGAGGAGGGTGAATAGCGATCATCGAAAATTCAATTTTAAAATAGATACACAGTGGAAGAATAAGAAGCAATGCTAACACGACCAAATTTTTACTTGGTTCGGAGCCTTCGACGACTCCTACTCCAAGGCCAGCACTCATCGAGTACTTTTGTTACGCAATCCACTAATAGTTTGAAATGATTACAAATTGCAAGTACAAGAACTATATATAAAAATTACTGACAATAAAAAACTAATTAAAACTGAAGTCAGGTTGTCAGTGGAGCATAGCAGTATTGCGAGAGCCTTTTCGGAGCACCGAGCAGAGGAGAAAGTCATTGCAGTTGTTGTAGTTCAGAAGCTCCGGGTCGAAGACCTTTAAATAGGTCCATTCTGGGCGCTTGGAACCCCTCCGGGCGCCTAGACCACGTGGCTCATCTAATCGACGCTCTCCACGTCAGCTTGTGGATGATTTTTTAGTTCCGGACGCCTGGACCGAGTCTGGGTACCCGAATTGTCTGGGCACTTGCGACCTGCCTGGGCCAGCCTGCTCTGGGCGCCCAGAGTCTGAGTGCTCAGATCCCTTCCAGGCATCCAGAGTCCGAGCGCCCGGATCCCTTCCAAGTGCTCGAAGTCCTTTTCTTCAGTAGCCTTCTCACTGTAAGAAAAGGTTAGTTCAGGCAATAAAAATTATATCTACCCTACAAAACAGAGTTAGCACAATATAGTAGATAGGGTAGTAATTCAATTATGTCTCCTCAAGACCAAAATCTAGTCAAGATCTCAACTTAGGCTTCCCAAATGAACCTAAGTTGGATTGATGCCTACAGTTCCCTCAACAGGGAGCGCGTCCTCACTGGATCTCTCCTTCAGTTGCTTACCTTCACTTACCACTTGCAATTACTTGACTTGCCTCTGACCCACCAGATCTTTCCGCCAGTTGTCAGGTCCATTGACCCAACTAGACTTTAGCCGGTTGTCAGATCCCGCGGATCCAACTGGACTTCCTGTCAAATATCAGGCCCCGCGGATCTATCTGGACTTTCCCCCAGTTATCAAGCATGTAGACCTAGCTAGATTTTAGCCTGGTGTTAGGTCCCTCAAACCAGTCAATTCCTACACACTTGGTAGAAAAGGTTAGACAAACATCACATCTAACTTTAACCTATTTGTCATACATCAAAATCAGATTATTAGTACAATCTGCACCAACAATCTTTCCCTTTTTGATGTAATGACAACCCGAATTAAAGTTAGAAAAAAAATATAATAAGACAATAAAGCATAAAATATTTAAAGTGGGTAGATTTTTCTAACCTAACCCACTATCCTCCCCTTTTGTCATACATCAAAAAATACATGCATAAAGTATAAATAACTGAGGAGTAATTTGAGCAAAAGAATTTTGCAATCTTAGTTTTTCAAGCAAGCCTCAAATACATATGACAAGTAATTTTGAAAGAAAATAAGGTTTTGAAAAACCAACTACTTAAAGAATTGCAAAGTGATGGTTTTAAATAAAAACATAGCTTTATTTAAGGAAGGAGTAAATATATAAAAAAAATTGCAAGTAAGTTTTCAAAATTAATAATTTTTCAAAATTATTTTAAAGTTCTTTTTCAAATTAATTTCCAAATATTTAAAATTTTCTAAGTAGGACATTTTTAAAGAACTTGGACAAAAATGTTAAGAAGCAATTTAAAGAAAAATTCTCTAAGTAAGATTTTTAAAAGAAGGTTTAAAGGGAAATTTCTCAGTATTATTTTTAAGGGAAGTTTAAAACAAACCTCTGAGTTATTTTTAAGAGCACTTTTTGAAGTAAAGGTTTGCAAAAACTTCTTTAAGTTTGAAAAATTTTCAAAATAACTTTGGCAAAATAATGTTAAACAAAATTTTCTAAGTAACAATTTCAAAGTGATTTCAAAAAACTTTTCTAAAAGTAATTGCAAAGAAAATTTTCTAATAAAGATTTTTAACATAAAAGATAATAAAGAAATTCTTTAAATTAAATTTTCTAATATTTTAAGAGTAATTTTTACATAGAATAACTTTTTAAAATATTCTAAAATATTTTTCAAAAGAGTTTTCAAAAAAGTCTTAAAATCATGTTTGAATGCATAATAAATAAGAGGTTTTCAAAGGATAAGTTAAAGCCGTTTTCAAAAACACTTTCTAAGTTATCCATTTTCAAAGTAATTTTGTAATTTGTAAAAAGTTTAGTCTCTTTAGATTTTCAAATTTGGAACCTTTGCAGTAATTTTGAAAAAAAAGACATTTTCAAAGAGAAGAAAGTTAGTTTTGAAACATTCATATTTTTCAAACAAGATTCAACAAAGCATGTTATAAGGATTATTATATATTTTTGGGCAAATTTTAAAAGAGTTTTTTCAAATCGATGTTTCAAAGAAATTCAACAAATTAATTTTGAAAATATTGTCAAAATATATTTTAGAATAAAGTAAAAATATTTTTCAAAATAATTTTGAAGAAAAATTTTCTAATAAACATTTTCAATGTAAGTTTGAAAATAAATTTAAGATAATTTTCCAGAAAAGATTTAAGACATATTTTTAAAGTGAAAGAAAAATTTTTCAAAAAATAATTTGATTTTTCAAAAACTTTCTCAAAGCAAATAATTTTTCGTAAGTTGCAAATTTTTTTTGTTTTTTTTTTAAAAATCCACATCAATGTTTCAATATATTTTCAAAATAATTGAACTCTTTCTCCCCCTTAAATTAACACTCCCCTTAAATTGTACTAGGGTTTTGACATATTAAATTGAACACATTTTCAAGACCCTTGCTCCCCCTTAACCTAATACCTTCTAATTATCTTTGTTAGCAACAAGGATTTTTATCTTAGTGCCTAGAGAATTTACTATTCGAAATACAAATGTTCATTAAATATATTATTTACACCTTATTATGATTGTTCACTTAAGTTTGATTAATCATTAATAAAAAATAATCTTAGATTTAGGTTTATTAAGTTAAAATTAAGTGTTAGGTTAAATAAAATAATTTGTTATTAATTCAATAATAGTTAATCCTTATCAATGATTTATTGATTAACTTTTACTTCACTTAATTCAATAATTTACTAATTATTTAATTAAAACAACTTACATTTCATATTAACTGATTAATTGACCAATGAATGAAAGTATTAGTTTTAATTTTAAGTTTTGATTAACTAAATTGTAACTTTGAATTAATTCAGAATTAAATTTGTTAAAGTTAGTAAACAAGTTAAGGTTCAATTTGATTCAATCTTTAATATAAATTATGATTTAATTAAAGTAAAGTTAAGATTTTTTATTAATATTAAAATTAAAGTTGATTAAGTTACATAAAGGTTAAGCATTAATTAACTTGTAAATTCAAGTTTGATTTAAAGTGCATTAGAGTAAAGTTAATGTTTTAATTTGATTAAATTAGGGTATTAGTCGAGTTAAATTAAATCTTAAATAAGGTTAGACCAAATAATTAAATTTTAATTATTTACTTATTAATTGCTTAATTGAGTTTAAAGTTTAAGTTAATTAAATTATAATCGTCTGTTAATAAAGATTTAAGTTTTAAGTTAAGTAATTTTTTTTAAAAGAATTTGTTAAAAAAAATTAAAATAATTTTTAAAATATTTTTAAAACAATTTCTTAAATTATTTTTTTAAACAATTTTTAAAAGAATTCTAAAAGGATTTTTAAAAGAATTTTGAAAATTAATTTTAAATGACTTTTTTTAAAAAAATAAAATATTTTTTAAATTATTTTGTTAAAGGATTTTTTTAAACAATATTTTAAAGAATTTTAAAAGGATTTTTTAAAAAAATTAAAAGGACTTTTAAAAGTATTTTTAAAAGGATTTTTAAAAGTATTTTTAAAAGTATTTTTTAAAAAAATTAAAAGGATTTTTAAAATAATTTTTAAATGTATTTTTAAAAGAATTTTTAAAATTATTTTTAAAATAATTTTTATTTGATACGTTAATTAAAATATGTTTAACTCAATTTTGATTTTGGTGTTTAATTAAATTAATATTGGTATTTAATTGAATTTAATTTAATTTTACTTTACTTTAATTTAATTTAATTTAATTTAATTTAATTTAATTTAGAATCCTTAATCATCTTACCCGATCCATGTTTTCAATCAGGGAATCCTATAGTTTTGTGAGATGAATTAATTTTAATTTCAGGGTTGGATTTAACTTTATGTTAAATTCAAGTTTAGCTTTGGGTTCAACAAGTAGGTATTTTTTGGATAAACTTCTTAGCTATGGTAAGTCACCTGGTCATTAGTGTAACCATGTCTTCGAGGTTTTGCAAATAGTCCTATCCACTGAACTTAGTATAAAACTTTGGTCTAACTAGTTAGGATTCATAAGAGGTAGTTTCAGTTAGTTCCACTAAGCCAAATGCACCAGGTCGAAGTCATATCTTCCTAGACATGCATTGACAGAGTTTCCCTAACATACTATCTGTTGGATCGAGATCGTGCTAGAGGGGGGTGAATAGCACTCGTGGCTTTCACGCGTTTTGAAATTAAAAACACGACGAGTAATGCAGCGGAAATAATAAAAGAGATAAGCAATCACACAAAGATCACACAAAGACACAGGATATTTACTTGGTTCGGAGCCTTGTGCGACTCCTACTCCAAGGCTCACGTTCGTTGAACGTTTTCTTTGGGCAACACCTACTATTTCGTAAAATGATTACAAATGAAGTATAATTGAATAAAACTTAGATTTACCAACGACAATAGAAAAAATGAATATTCGGAGCTCCGGGTCGTCGGTGTCAAGTCGCAGCTTTGTCGGAACGTTTCTAGAGCAGCTTGTTGCACAAGAGTAGCTTGATAATTGATATTTCAAAGGTGCTGCTCGAACCCCCATTTATGCACTGTTGGAGGTGCCTCAAAGCTTCACTGAGGCGCCTCAAACCCGCCGAGTCAACCGCACAGATGAGCGCTGAAATCTTCTTCGTTGATCCGGTTGAAGGCGCCTCCATCAACCTTGAAGGCGCCTCCAAGCTATCCAAGGCGCCTCCAGCTCAGTCTGAGGTGCCTCTAGCTCTGCTGTGCACAAACTCAGCTCCTTTTCACCCGAGGTGCCTCTAAGCTCCATGGAGGCACCTCGGACACTGTTCATCCGAGGGAAAACCTTGTTTTCTTGTACCTGCAAGACATGTTAGTCTCAAAAGACAAACATATCATGCAAAACATAAATATGATAATCGAAATACTTTGACAGTCTCCGGACTATCCGGTTCTGACTATGGATTTTCGACCGGAAACCCTAGGTCGAATCGACGCCTACTGTTCCCTCTTCCGAGGAACGCGTCCTCACCTACTCCACTTAGGAGAGTTTACCTTTCGCCAGTTCAGTCCTCCAGACCAACTCGACTTTTACTCGGTGCTCGAGTCTTCCGGTCTTCATGCTGGACGTCTGGTCCACGACCCGTCCAGTCTTCTACCCGGTTCGAGACACCAGGATTTCAATTTAGGGTTACCGTCCCCTAGGATTTTTGCCCGAAGACCTCGACCTACCAAGGCTTTCCCCATAGGGTTGTCACCCCCTATGACCTAGGGTTACCGCCCCCTAGGGTTTTCCACTTGCCTAACCGCAGCTAGAACTTTTGCCTAAGTACACTTAAAACTTTTCCTGCAATGCTCATTCAACATATTAGTAAACAAAACACATTAATTTTGAACCCTTTGACATAATCAAAACATAGGTTCGATCATCGGATGTTTCCCGCACCAACACTATCATCCAAAATTTCACCAGTATCAAGTTAAATTTTTGTCCCTCGTTAACTAATCATAATTACCCAGTCAGGTAAACTATTATTTTGGAGGTGCCAACTAAGTTGGAGTCTCCCCCTGAATTATTAAACTTTTAGTTTTATGTGGATTTGGTTTGGTTCTTCTTGCTTAGTTAGACAAGCTTTAGGAACCTTTTCTTTAAGTTTAATTTAATTAAGTTTTAGTTAATGTTTAATTATGTTTTTAATTTTGAATTAATTAAATTGGTTAAAGTGCCCTTCTTTATACGAGTGTACTTAATATTTAGCTTTTCTTTCAATTTTAATTTTATTAAGTTACTTGAATTATCTTTCTTTAAGAGATTATTTTTAATGATTAAGTTTTTATTAATTATTAATTTTGAATTTGCTAGATTATCTTTGTTTAGGATGTTATCTTTAATATTTAATTTCAAATTTGTTAAATTTGATTTTGATTTTATCAAAGTGTTTGATTTTATCCTTATATTTTCTTTGTCTTTTAAATTTATATTATTAGTTGAATTTATTTGATTAGTTTTATCTATATTCTTATATTTAAGATTTAATTTTTTGTTAATTAAATTATCTTGGTTTTGGATAGAATTTTGTAGATGATATTATCTAGATTATTAAATAATTTATTAAGGTATTTATTGATTTTATCTAAATCTATTTTTTCATTTTTAAGTTTTAAATTCGAATTTATTTTAATGTTTGAATTAATTATTTCTGAAGTTTTATTTAATTTTAAAATTTCTAAGCTAATTAATTTATTTGAATTGATTTGGTCAATATTCTGTTTGACCAAGTCAAGGTTGATGTTGATTTGATCAAAGTCTTGATTGACTTGATCAGAATCTAGATTATTTTGTAGTTCTAAATTTGAATTATGTAAATCTAGATTATCATGGACCATATTTGGGATAATTTCATATTTATCTAAATTATCATGCATATTATTTAAACTACTACTGACAGGGGTATTTTGATAAATTATACTAACCTTAAGTGCATCCCCTAATTCAGTAGACTTCTCCGTTGGATTTGATTCGAGTCTGAATTCACTTTTGATTTGCTCCTCTACCTTCACTAGCTCCTCATGAAGCTTAGTTAGGCAGGTCTAAAAGTCGCAGGCATCTTTGACTTTTCATATCCTGCTTGTAATTTTGTTAGGTAATAAGTCTCAAATTAATTTTATTACCTTTTGGTTTACTTTTATATTTTGGGTTGATCGCCTCAGTGCCATGTCGCTATCATAGTCGTTCATAAGGATAAAATTTTCTATCTGTATCCTCCACGGATTAAATTCGTGTCTCTTGTACATCTAATATGGTGGTGGTTCATGGATGCTTCTTCCTTCTTGATGAGACATTGGTATACTGGCAAGCAATATAGACAAGAAGTAATTTCCAAGATTTTATCTTGGGGTAAGTAGTGTGGGAGATAAAAATAAAATAAAGGTGTTCCATCAATTTCAAAAAAAATAATAATACAAAATATTATGACAAATTTTGTCAAAATGGTTATTTTACCAATTCTAACTAATGGTGAAAAAATGACAGTGAATTTTTCAAAAAACATTTGGAGGGAAAAAATGAAATGCATAAGAATAATTTTTAATCAAAATGGTATCAGAGCAGTACCTGCTCTGATACCACTTGTGGGATCAGAAAGAACACTAGAGGGGGGTGAATAACGATCGTCGAATATGCAGAATCAAAGATTCATGTATCCATCAGTTACTCCAAACTTAACATAACTGATAGTATATCTCCATCATCACTTTCTGAATTTTCATCTTCAACTATGTTTGCAAACTTTGCCAAACTACCTTAATTCTCTGTAACATGTTTCTTTATCTCTGAACTATTAGGGTTGATTTGTAGCTAGAGGGGGAGGTGAATAGCTCGTTGCGCTCGTTGTCTTGCTTCATGATGATGATATGCAACGGAATGAAACACGAAACACACTTACAATGTTAACAAGAAGGATCTACTTGGTATCTACCTCAAGATGAGGTGACTAATCCAAGGATCCACACACATAAGCACTCTCCACTAAGAAAGGAACTCCTTCTTGGTACTACTGGAGGTGGAGAAACCTCTTACAACACCCACACAAGCATACAACTCAATGCAAGAAGAAAAATACAAAGAATACAAATGAGAAACCTTCTTCTTGCTCTCTTGTTGCTTGTAGATGCATCTTGAACCTTGGAAGTGCAACAACACTTGCCCCCAAGAGCTTCCAAGAATTGGCGGAGAGTAGTCGAAGAAGTCATATGAAGATCAAGAGAACTACACGAAGAAGAAAGCATGCAACGGCTTTATACTTGGCGCTTCTAGGGCTCCCAATCGATTATGCTTGCTCCCAATCAATTGCCACGTCACATCCACACAATCACAGTTGTCCATAACTTGCTTCTTGCGCAACGGTCATATCCTAATCGATTGACCAATTGATTGGGGAGGCGTGAATCGATCGGCTAATTGATTCAGAGCGCCTTTGTGCTCTGCTAGAAATGGCCCGAATCGATCGGCGGATCGATTCAAGCTTCCTCGCGTCCACGCGATAAAACCAGCCCCTAATCAATCAAACGATCGATTGGCGATGCCCAATCGATTGGCTGATCAATTGGGGATCGTTCTGTGCTCGCGATAATGCTTCACAATCGATCGGCTGATTGATTGGGTCGACATTTGTTAGGACCCTTGGCGGCCGGCTAGAGGGGATGAATAGCCCCTGCACAAAAACAAAACAAAACATTTCTTGGTCTTATAACTTAATTAAAAGAACACTTGCATAAGAAGGATAAAGAAACTAAAAGACAGAGGCACTGACAATTTATTTGGTTACAACTAGGGAGGTTGTTAATCCAAAGAAGTAAAGCGCACTAATTTCTCCTTCAGTCGGAGAAGTCTCTTTATAGCAATGGCAACACCGAAATAGAAAGCTAACACAGAAATTGTCTACAAGTGTTGTTTCACTATTTTTCGTTGTACTTAGCTTCTGAGAGTATGACTATTTATATAGCCCTGCTCGGGGTTCTTGGAAGCATTCCAGGCATTTGGAATGGGATAGAATTCTATCCCTGATGCAACATTCAAACGCCACGTCGAACTGGCTAAGAATCGAGTTTCGGGCGCCCCGACCTGGTCCGGGCGCCCCGACCTGGTCCGAGCACCCCGAAGGTTGAAAGTCAACATTTTGTTGACTTTCTCTTCGAGACTCCAGCTTTGGCTCCGCTTGCTTCGGTCCGAGTCTTCTGCTCCGGCTTCACTCGCTTAGGTGATTTCGGCCATCCAGAATAGGGCTCACCCGAACCCAACTTCCGGCCTTCTCGAGCAAACTTCTGCTCCAGCTTCTCATCCCTCAGAATCGCTGCTTGCTTTATTCTCGTCCGCCAGCGTACTCTTCCACAGCTTTTCGTCCCTCGGACAGCTGCGTCTTTTGCTCCTCGAGCAACTTTTGCTCCGGCTTCTTGTCCCTCGAAAACACCACACGCTCTTTTCTCGTCCACCGGTATATTCTTCCACAGCACCTCATCCCTCAGACACACTGAGTCTGTCGGCTCTCTCCCATGTCGTCCTTCTCACTAGCTGCATCTTTCGCTCGACTTCCTGTGCTCCTAAGTTCCTACACACTTAGACATAGGGTTAAACACAACAGAACCTAACTTAACTTGTTTGATCACATCAAAACTACCTTGGGGTACCAACAATCTCTCTCTTTTAGATGTGAGCAACCCAAGTTAAGTTAGGGTAAACTAACATAAAATAATTTTGTAATAAAGTGTAAAAATTGAAAATAGTTAATCTTCCCTCCCCTTAGACTTAATCTTCCCTTCTCCCCCTTTGATCACATAAAAATGGGGTACCCTAAAAAAAGCTAAGGGTAACTTTTCAAAAATAAGAAAGTTTTTAGTTAAAAAAAACTCTAATTTTCCAATATTTTGAAAATTTTATCAAGTTTTTGAAAGCTTTGAAAATAATTTTGATATCACTTAAAAAAATTTACAATAATTTTAGAAAATTTAAGTTTTACAAAAAAAAATTCTAAGTAAAAAAAATATTTGAGTAACTATATAAAGCATTAATTATAATTAAATACTTTATCAGTTAGTCAATTAAACATTTTATTTCATTAATTATCATCCAGACTGTGGCGAGGCACTAGGCCTTCTTGGTTATTGGAGCAACAACCACTTTCTAGACAAAGCCTCTTAAGGAAATTAAATATTTAATCTACTCTTTGAAAGCCCTAAGTCGAATTAAATTTTAATTTAGACAAGATTTTAGAACCCAATATAAGTTTCAACCTACTGGATTAATTAAAAAATCTTTTCAGAATGTATTTCCTTGAAATTTTCTTAATTTGTCCCTTGTGATATTTAACATACTAGTTCAAATTATTATATCTTTTATTGTTTTGATTAAACGAACATGCACGATTTTTCAAGTATGTTATTTCTGTTTGCAAATTATCATTTTCTAATTTTATTTTGTCAAATTCTTCTAATTGACAAGATTTGGCTAGAATTAATTTAACTCTTGGTTTTCTTTTTCTAGCTTACAGCAATCCTTTGACAATAATTTAACAAACTTGAATAATTTATCGGGAGCCAAAGATCATACCTGACTTAACTTGTTGATCCCATCATCCATAGCTCCCCCTGAACTGCTGCTTTCATCTGATGTAGCTCCCCCTTCATTGATGCTCTCGATGCTCATTTCGGATAAGCTTGCTTCGTGTTCGTTTTCTTGATGGATTGTCATTAACGCAAGTCCAGAGAAAGCCTCAATCTATGATTAGGACGATGTTTCGTCTCACGTAGCCTTTAGCGTCTTGAACTTGTTAAATTGGACAGGCATCTTGTTCTTGCCCTTATCCTTATTCTTCAACTTAGGGCAGTTATCTTTAACGTGCCCTTCTTCATTGCAGTGGAAGCATTTATTTTTTTTTCTACCCTACAGATGGTTAGTTTTTCTAGAATTAAATAATTTTTTAAATCGCCTTACCATCATTTGTTTCGTCATTGTTGAGAGCGGATTCTGAATCTTGTTCGTCCATCTTTGCCTTAAAGGCAACGTTGTGCTTCGGCTCCTTCTTTGAATCTGCACATCTTGTTTCATGGATTTCAAAAGTTGAAAATAACTCTTCTAAGGTAACATATTCTAAATCCTTAGAGATATAGTAGGCATATACTAATGATGCCATTTTGTATTTCTAGGGAATGCATTAAGAGTGTACCATAGCGAATCTCGGTTGCTTACCTTTTCTCCGAGATTCGAAAGTCCAGTGATGAGCTCATTGATTCTCGAGTGAAGATGTGCTATAGTTTCGTCTTCTTCTAATCTGAGGTTGCTGATCTAGTTGCGAAGTAAGTCCCGTCTCTCAAGTTTCGCCTCCGAGGTTCCTTCATGAAGTTTCAGGAATTTTTCCTAGAGCTCCTTGGTGGACTCATAAGCTCCGATTCGGTTGACTTCTTGTGGTGGTAGGACGCTCAGCAGATGAAACTCTGCTTTGCTATTTGCCACGAAGTTGGCTTGTTCCTTCTTCGCCCATTGGTACTTTTCCTTGCCCTATGGTGCTTCAAAACCAAATTCCATTATTAACAATAAATCGAAGTCTGTTTTGAAAAATACCTGCATTCTCTTTTTCCAGCTCTTGAACTCCCCCCTCGAACTTTGGTAGGTAGATGCTTGGTCCAGCCATCTCATGTGCTTCGTTCGGTGGTTAGTTCTCCTGAAGCGTCCTAGCTCTGATACCACTTATTACGACCCTTGGTGACCGGCTAGAGGGGGGGTGAATAGCCCCTGCACAAAAACAAAACAAAACCTTTCTCAGACTTATAACTTAATTAAAAGAACACTTGCATAAGAAGGATAAAGAAACTAAAAGACAGAGTCACCGAGAATTACTTGGTTACAACCGGGGAGGTTGTTAATCCAAAGAAGTAAAGCGTATTAATTTCTCCTTCAGGCGGAGAAACCTCTTTACAACAATGATAGCACAGAAACATAAAGCTAAAATAGAAAGTGTCTACAAGTGTTATTTCACTATTTTTCATTGTACTTAGCTTCTAAGAGCAAGGTTGTTGATATAGCCTTGTTAGGGGTGCCTAGAAGTGTTATAGACGCCTGGAATGGGATAGAATTCTATCCCTGATGTAACATTCAAACACCACGTCGAAACGGCTAAGAATCGGGTTCCAGGCGCCCGAAGTTTGGGCGCCCCGACCTGGTCCGAGTGCCCCGACTGGTCCGGGCGCCCCGAAGGTTGAAAGTCAACATTTTGTTGACTTTCTCTTCAGGCCTCCATCTTTGGCTCCGCTTGCTTCGGTCCGGGTCTTCTGCTCCTGTTTCGCTCGCTTGGGTGATTTCGGCCATCCAGAATAGGGCTCACCGGAACCCAACTTCCGGCCTTCTTGAGCAAACTTTCGCTCTGGCTTCTCGTGCCTCAAAATCGCTGCTTCCTTCCTTCTCATCCGTCAGCGTACTCTTCCATAGCTTTTCATCCCTCGGACAGCTGTGTCTTTTGCTCCTCGAGCAATCTTTCACTCCAGCTTCTTGTCCCTCAGAAATACCACACGCTCCCTTCTCGTCCGTCGGTGTACTCTTCAGCAGCACCTCGTCCCTCAGACGCACCGAGCCCGTCAACTCTCTCTTGTCTTGTCCTTCTCGCTAGCTGCGTCTTTCGCCCAACTTCCTGTGCTCCTTAGTTCCTGCACACTTAGACACAGAGTTAAACACAACAGGACCTAACTTAACTTATTTGATCACATCAAAACTACCTTGGGGTACCAACAACCTTCACTCACAACACACCTTCAATCGATCGGTTGATCGATTGCTCCACGGTTCAATCTATCGGTTGATCGATTGACCTCCCTTTGACTTGCTTAACTCCCGTGACCTGTTGGGACTTCTTCACCAAGTATCCGGTCAATCCTGTGACCCACTTGAACTTTTCTCCTCGTGTCAAGTGTTCGGTCAACCTTGACCCACTTGGACTTACTGTCTCATGCCAAGTGTCTGGTCCCCTATGACCCACTTGGACTTCCTTCCACCAGATGTCCAGTTATCCTTAACCCATCTAGATTTCCTTGTGCCAAGTATTCAATCACACCTTTGACCTACTTGAACTTCCCAACACCAAGCGTCCGGTCATCCTTGACCCACCTGGATTTCCACGTGCCTAGCTTCACTCACCAGGTATTTCCATCTGCCTAGCTTCACTCACTAGGACTTTCTGTCTGCCTAGCTTCACTCACTAGGACTTTCACCTAACTTCACTCACTAGGATTTTCCCACTGTCCAGTTTCACTCACCGGGACTTTCACCTGTCTGGTTTCATTCACCAGGACTTTCACCTAGCTTCACTCACTAGGATCTTCCCACTGTCTAGCTTCACTCACCGGGACTTTCATCACCAAGTGTCCGGTCCTTAATGACCCACTTGGATTTTTACTTCTGCCAACCTTCCTGTTGGACTTACCTTTGCCTAACTTCCAGTTAAGACTTTCCCTATCAAGTAACCGGTCAGCTTTGACCTACTTGACTCTTCTTCACATCAAACTAGTCAAACCTTGACCAGAGAGGAATTGTAGTAACAATCTCCCCAATCGGACGATTGCACCTGTAATCTCCACATATTGTCAAACATCGAAATCCAAGAATCAAGACTCAAGCTTGAGCCAACTCAAGCTTAGTCAACCTGACCCAGGGGATATTGCACCAACAATCTCCCCCTTTTGGATGTTTGACAATACCTTTAAGTTAGGCTAATCCCATAACCTCAACTTCTTCTTCATGTCAAAGCATGAATGTGGGGTTCCTTCATTCTCTCCCTTTCCTAGAGGGCAAACTCCCAATTTAGGTAATGAAGGCCTAACTTAAACTCTACATTCTCCTCCTTTGGCACACATTAAAAACTCTCCCCCTGAAGAGTTACTCATACATTGTTCATAACCTAACATGTTGTTCACAACACCACAATGAAGGTCTCATACCTTTCATTGTCTTCAATGCTCACCCTTGAGCATTAACTACTTCATAATGCTCATCCTGGAGCATTCATAAATCAACAATTAAGATATCCACTCTCCATTATTTTTCAATACTCAACTCAACCTTGAGCATTTACACTAATGAAGGTTAACCACCTTCCATGGTGTTTGAAAAAAATAAATTTTCATATCCTTAAAGAGGGACTCCCCCTAAAGTCATCCTCCAAACTTCTGTCATTGCACCAACAATGACTTGAAATCCCTAAATCTTTAGGAAACCCAAAACTTTTGAGGTTCAAATATCAATATTTGAATACAAACTTCAACCTAGTGTTCCTTAACCATTTCTCCTTGTTTTTATCATGAAAACTACCCTTAAATATATATAGATATATTGCAAGGGGTTAGGGGTGGTTAATCAGACCAAAAATAGCTTAAAGTGTTGAAATCAGACTTTTCAGACTTTTCCAGTCAAAATCAGCCTTCTCAATCGATTGGGGTTAGGACTCAATCGATTGGCATCATTTCAATCCATCCACTGATTGATTCCACGAGCTTCTGTTCGAGGAGAAAATGCTTGAATCGGTCCACTCATCGATCCAGGCAGGAATGAATCGATCGGTTGATCGATTCAGTGAGCTTCTGCTCATAGGAAACCTATCTTAATCAATTACCCAATCGATTGAGACACTCCAATTGATCGGATGATCGATTGAAGGTCTGATTTCCTGAAAGTGAATTTCAGTCGAAGTTCAAAAATGTCCTAAAAATTCTACAAAATTCTAAAAATCATAAAACTTCTTATAGACATTATCTAGGGTATACACTATCATGGAAAAATAGTTTTTTAAGAAAATACTTTCTATTTTCAAAGATTGACAAAACTTGAAAAACTCTTGAAACCTTCAATGTTTTTTTCTAATTTGTGTTTAACTTTTCAATGATGATCACTATTAAAAGATATCCTTCACCAAGGTTTTCTAAAGTATATTTAAAATAAATTTCAAAACCAATTTCCAACTATATTCTTTGGGCTCAATACATATGACTTGTACATTAGCTTTCCCAATGATTAGAGTACACATAACTATCTATTTTGATGAAATCAAAACTCAAATAGATGCACTAAATTAACATCTTGAGTCTTGTTCATCATCCTAGCATCTCACTTGTATCTAATGTGTATTAAAACACATACAAGTCAACTTATAGTCTTTGTGAGATGTGGATTTTGGTTTTATCCTAAACTAGGGATCATGTATATCTATCTAGACATTTTAGGAATTATAACATCCACCTAGGATGTCACTTGTTAGTAAATGTCATTATCCTTAATTACAAGGAAATTAAAATGAAGCATGATGAGTTATGACATACATCAAAAAGAATAATTTTCAAAAGAAAATATAGTATTGCTACATGATGTATGTATGACATGACATGATATTTTTATTTATTTTTCATAATAAGCATGAATACAAAATATGATGTCATGGCATATGATGGACAAACAATCATGGCAATTAGCATAAATAAAATATACCTAGATAATCTATCTAAGTATCATAAATCCTTAGCTAAATTAAAATCTAATCCTTGATTGCCCATATTTTTCTCAAGAAAATGTCAAAACCCAACTTGACATTTCTTTTACTCTTGGTTAGTTGTTCCAATTTAAATCAAGTGTAATTCCTCAAATTTTGGCATATTTTATTCTTCCAAAGAGTAACCAATTAATCCTTTTCATTTTTAAAGGTTAATAAAAACCTTGAAAATACCTCTAAGTGTCAACTTTATTAAGGTTGGGTTACCACCCTATTCATTTAGAGTTGACATTCTCTAAACCTATCTAGGGTGTAGAGAATATGCTCCTAGGAATCCAAAACCTATTGGTGCTCCTTGTATGTTCTAGGTATTCACTAGGGATGACTTCCATAGATACCTTCCTAGTGACCTTCCTTGGCTTCTTAGAAGCCTTAGTCACATGCGACTCACTTAGGTAAACTCTAGGGATAGTTTCCCTTATGACCTTCTTGATGACTTTCTTTGACTTCTTAAAAGTTTTAGTCACATTGGTCTTGGCAAAAAATACTTCTAGGGATAACTTCCCTTGTATATTTGACTTGACCCCTAGACGTAGGGTTGGTTCTATAACTATATGGAACCCTATGATATTCTATCACATCCTTCTTAGTTATCGGTTTGTACCCCAAACCTCTATGACCATTGAATGACTTTTGTGCTCCTGAACCTAGGTTATGCTCTTTTTGCCCCTTAAGAATATTTTTCATCTTTTTTAGGGTCTTTTTAATTTTATCAAGCCTTGACCTCAAGACTTGATTTTCTTTCCTTAAATCCTTAGTTTTGCATTTTTTATTAAATCCATGAGCATTCTTTTTCTTAGGCTAGCATCTAACACCCTTAAGGTTATTTCCTAAGTTATCTACCTTTCTAACCTTAGGTGTGGTAGTTTTAGTATGATATGCTACATATTTGTCCTTAATTCTATCATGCTTCCTATTTTCATGATAAATTGCATTAAAATGATATAAACTAGACCTAGCATGCTTTTTATCATGACTTAAAGGAATAGGCTCAATAAATGATACCTTGGGTTTGCTCTTGAGAGCTCCCCCTTGAGTTGAGCTTCCTCCTTTGACTTTGACCGGTTTCTTCCCCTTTGGACATTGGCTCTGATAATGTCCTGCTTGATGGCACAAGAAACACATAATGTGTTCCTTTCTCTTCTTTGTCACGGGGTCGGTCTCCTTGGGCTTCTCCTTGCCCTTAGGTGCCACTTGGCCATTCTTTTTATCCAATTTAGGACACTTACTCTTATAGTGCCCTTTTTTCCTACACTCAAAGCATATAATGTGACTTTTATTATTTAATATTGAATTTAGTTATACCTTCTTTGCTTGTAGGGGTGGCACATGATCCTCCATTTGATTTTTCTTGATTTGTGGAGGTGGCACCATATTCTTCTTCTTCATTTGACTCGGAGGTGGAAGTCTCTTCTTGCTCCGATGTTAGTGAATGATGCTCTCCCTCAATCCTAGAGGTGGAGGCCTCTTTGTCTTTATACTCTTGCACTTGAAACAAAGAGTATGCCCTCTCTTTGCTCTTTTGGTTGCACTCCTTTGAGGATGAAGCTTCTTGGACTTCTTCTTCGAAAGTTGAGCATCTCTCAACTTTGGAGTCCTCTTCCTCTTGATCTTGATCCAATAAGTCACCCTCTTTGGATTCTTCTTTGTTTGGTGCAGTGGAGGGGACCTCATGGAGTTTAGCCAATTTGTTCCATAATTCCTTGGCATCTTCAAATTCTCCTATTTGCTTCAAAATGTTGCTCGGCAATATGTTAACCAATACTTTGGTCACTTTGTTATTGCCCTCGCTTCTTTGAATTTGATCTTGGCTCCATTTGTTTTTCTTGAGAATTTTGCCTTTTGAATCTCTTGGAGCTTCAAAGCTTTCCATTAGAACAAACCATTGCTTAATCTCCATCATGAAGAAATTTTTTATTCTTGATTTCCAAGAATCGAAGCTTGTCATTGTGAATGGTGGAGGCACCCTTATGTCGAATCTGAGTCCATCTCGGAATTCCATCTTGAAGTTGAGCCTTTGATGAAATCTTTGACTTGTTGAAATTTGCTTCAACTTCTTCTCCCTCTAGCTTGTTGCCCTTTCCGGCGATGATTCTGGTGAAGAGCGCCCTTTCTCTGATACCACTTATTAGGGTTGATTTGTAGCTAGAGGGGGTAAATAGCTAGTTGCATTCATTGTCTTACTTCGTGATGATGATATGTAGCGGAATGATACACGAAACACACTTACAACGCTAACAATAAGGATTTACTTGGTATCCACCTCAAGATAAGGTGACTAATCCAAGGATCCATACACACAAGAACTCTCTACTAAGAAAGGAACTCCTTCTCGGTACTACCAAAGGTGGATAAACCTCTTACAATTCCCACACAAACATACAACTCAGCGCAAGAAGAAAAATACAAAGAATATAAATAAAAAAACATTCTTCTTACTCTCTTATTGCTTGTAGATGCCTCTTGAACCTTGAAAGTACAACCGCACTTATCCCCAAGAGCTTCAAAGAACTGGCAGAGAGTAGTCGGAGAAGGCGTATGAAGATCGGGAGAACTACATGAAGAAGAAAGTGTGCAACGACTTTATACTTGGCACTTCTATAGCTCCCAATCGATTAGGCTTGCTCCCAATCGATTGCCACATCAGATCCACGCAATCACAGCCGTCCATAGCTTACTTCCTGTGCAACGATCATATCTCAATCGATTGACCAATCATTGGGGAGGCTTGAATCGATCGACTAATCGATTCAGAGCGCCTCTGCTGGAAATGGCCTGAATCAATCGACAGATCGATTCAGGCTTCCTCGCGTCCGCGCGAGAAAACCATCCCCCAATCAATCGACTAATCGATTGGGGACTATTCTATGCTCGCAATAACGTTTCCTAATCGATCGACTGGTCGATTGGGCCAGCCTTCACTGACAACACACCTTCAATCAATTGGCTGATTGATTGCTCCATGATTCAATCGATCGGTTGATCGATTGACTTCCCTTTGACTTATTTAACTCAAGTCCAAGGTTCTTAAACCCAACATCCAGTTAATCATGACCTGTTGGGACTTCTTCATCAAGTATCCGGTCAATCCTTTGACCCACTTAGACTTTTCTCCTCGTGCCAAGTGTCTAGTCAACCTTGACCCGCTTGGACTTATCGTCTCATGCCAAGTGTCTGATTCTCCATGGCCCACTTGGGCTTCCTTCCACCAAATGTTCGGTCATCCTTGACCCATCTAGATTTCTTTGTGCCAAGTATCCGATCACACCTTTAACCTACTTGGACTTCCCAACACCAGATGTTCGGTCAACCTTGACCCACCTGGATTTCCACGTGTCTAGCTTCACTCATCAGGTCTTTCCATCTGCTTAGCTTCACTCACTAGTCACTAGGACTTTCCGTCTGTCTGGCTTCACTCACTAGGGTTTTCACCTAGCTTCACTCACCAGGATTTTCCCACTGCCCGGCTTTACTCACCGGGACTTTCACCTGCCTGGCTTCACTCACCAGGACTTTCACTTAGCTTTACTCACTAGGATTTTCCCATTGCCCGACTTCACTCACCGGGACTTTCATCACCAAGTGTCTGATTCTCAATGACCCACTTGGATTTTTACTTCTGCCAACCTTCTTGTTGGACTTGCCTTTGCCTAACTCCCAGTTAGGACTTTTCCAATCAAGTAACCAGTCAGCCTTGACCTACTTGACTCTTCTTCACATCAAACTGGTCAAACTTTGACCAGAGGAGAATTGCACCAACAATCTCCCCAATCGGACGATTGCGCCTGCAATCTCCACATATTGTCAAACATCGAAATCCAAACATCAAGACTCAAGCTTGACCCAACTCAAGCTTAGTCAACCTGACTCAGGGGATATTACACAACATGGACACTCTCTCTTCATATGACCTTTGTCTCCACACTTGTAGCACGTGATCACCTTCTTCCTTCTTGACTTAGAACGGGTCTTGTTGTTGCTGCCCAATCCATACCGAGTTTTGCTCCTACCGCACTCTTAGTTAGTATTCACCATAAGTCATTCTCTATGAGAAACTCCATCGCTTATTCTCTTCCTTTAATAAAAACCTAGCAAGCACCTGTGATGTCCTCCAATTTAAGATTTTCCTGACCCTATATCAAAGTAGTAACCAAATTCTTGTACATAGGAGATAAAGGTAGAGAATTCAGTAACATTAGTGTCTTGTCTTCATCCTTGATCTTTACATCAACTCACTTCAAGTCGCTCACGATCTGGTTGAATAAGTTGATATATTGGCTCAGATTGGTTCCCTATATAACTTTTGTTTGAGATACAGTTTATTTATTAATGACTTTGGCATATACCAATTTTTCATCTTTTGTCAGACTATCATCGGTGACTTCTCGTCCATGACATAGTACATCACATCATTCATAAGACAAAACCTGATTGTTGCCACTGCCTTCGCTTGAAATTCTTCCCAATTCAATCTATCCATTCTTTCCGATTTCCTTTCTTCTAACGTCTTCGTCATGCATTATTGCACCAATAAGTCCTTGACCCTCCTCTGCCATAATGAGAAGTTTTCGATTCCATCAAATTTCACCATTTTACAAAGGACGTCCCTGACATGTTGAAGAAATCCGCCAAAATTTTACTCTGATACCAATTGTTGCACAAAGGGAGCAACACCTCTCAACCTCTAATGTGGAAATGAGGGGAAGAGAGGAAGAGATCGCGTAGAGCAATGAGACAAAAAAAGCACAAGAAAGAGCAAACACGTGTAAGAGGGAGAAGAACACTTACCGTGGTTCGGCGATATACCTACTCCACAGAATAACCAAATCTTTATTAGAATTTTTCTACACAAAGGAATCCTCATGATTCTCTTAATCTTTCAATAGATTTACGATGATTCCTATAAATAGTATTCAAACCCCACCATACCAAAACATATCCAAAAAATAATAAAATCCTATTATAAAAATCGTAATAGAATTTTATTATAAAAAATTATAACATAATTTTGTTATGAAAACCTGTAACAAAATTCTATTACAAAAATCATAACATATTTTTTCCTGTGTCGTCCCTCACATGGACCTTCACTCAGATATCAGTCACCCATCAATATGTGAGTTATACGGGATGCAGGAACTTACGCTTTGTCAGTCCCATGGTTCAACTTCTGGATCGCAAGTGGTAAACCATCATCCAATCCTCAGTTGAGCCCCGAGGAGCGGGGCACATTATTCGTCTTTGTCTATCAGGAAAGATTGAGGGAGATGAGAGCTTTGATTTCGAAGAGTTTGTAATGGTGCAGCAGGGCCGACAAGAGAGGGTGAATTGCCTACAAGAAAAATAAACTCTTTCCTCGATCCTTTGATTAGCAACATAATAACAATAATAAAAGAAATAACAACTTAAAAAGAGTAGGTAAAAGGTCATAGTTTTACTTGGTTATAACTTAGGTGGCTGTTAATCTAAGACGTTAAAAAGCACTAGAAGATCTCCTTCATTAAAGGCGAAAAAGCCTTTTACACACATTGGCAGCTCAAGAATGACTAGGAAAGTTAATACAGAAGTTGTTATATATTTCCTAGGTCCAGGGGTCTTTTTATATCCCCTGGAATATCTTATCCGATGTTGGAAAGCGCCTCCAACAAGGTGGAAGGCGCCTCTAGTGAGGCAAGCGAAGATAAGGTTTTATCTTTGCTGACGATTACATTTTTCCTAGTCTAAGGCACCTTCAAAGGGTGGTTGAAGGTGCCTTCAACCCTGTTGAAGACGCCTTCCCACATAAAGGCGCGGAGGTGCCTCCAACAAAATTAAGGGTGCCTCCAGCAGCTCCGCAGCTCCCCATTGGCTCTTTCGTTGCTCCGATCACCTAGGTGATTTCGTCTATCCGGAATTGGGTTCACCTAGACCCATCTTCTGGCCTTCTCCTTGAGTAGGCTTCCTCCCCGACTTATCGTCCCTCAAACGTCGTGCACATCTTTCTCGTCTACCTATGTACTTTTCTACAGCACCTCATCCCTCAAATGCACCGAGCCCGTCAGCTCCTTTCTTGTGTCATCATTCTCGCTAGTTGTGTCTTTCGCTCGACTTCTTACGTTCCTAAACTCCTGCACACTTAGACACAAGGATCAAATACACAGAGAACCTAACTTAACTTGGTTGACTACATCAAAACTATCACAGGGTACTTACAATCTCCTTCTTTTTGATGTGCATCAACCTAAGTTTAAGTTAGGGTTAAAGATATAATAACATAACTTATGTAAAGAAGTTGCAATTATAATCAAATATTGTAATGGATTAAGCAATAAAATTCGTAATGAATTAAGCAATAAAATTCTTACTCCCCCATAACTTGTACTTACTTTTTCCCCTTTGATCACATCAAAATAAAATTTGGGAAAAATAAAATAAATTGTTATAAAATTTGAAATATTTTTCTAGGGGTACTTAACAAGAATTATTAGTAAGCTAACATGTTTTAGATATAATTTTCAAAAATATTCTATCTTTACTAATTAATCTTCTGTTTTAAAAAAAAATTTAGAAATTTGTTATCTATTTTAGAAAATTCTAAAAAATTTTGTTAGATTTAAATAGAATAAGTTTATGAAATATTTTTTAAAATACTATTTTTCAAAAAAAACAACTCAACAGAAAAAAAAATTTGAGAATATTTTTATTTTGTACAGATAAAATTTTAAGCAAAAAATTTTTGACCAAAATAAAAATGATTGATTTTATCGACAAGAATAAATCAAGTAAATTAAATTTCTAGCATGCATTACTTTGTCTAATAAGATAAAGATAATTTAGGCATGCAAACAAAAATTTATTTAATTATCTAAACAAGATTTAGGAACCTAAAATAAATTATGTCCTACTAGGTTAACCAAATATATTTTGGGAATTAATGGTCTTTCAATTTTTATTATTTGGCTCTTATGGTATCTAAGATACCAGTTAAACTTTCGATGATATTTGTAATTCCTTTCTGGAGCATGTAAAGAATTTGAGCATGAATTATCTTTTTCTGGTCATTCTATTTTATCTTTTAATTTATCATTTTCAAATTTTAATTTATTAAAGTCTTCTAGACCGTACACATTTATTAAAGTTAATTTTAACTTTGCATTTTCTTTTTCTAAATCCACCATATTTTTAGAAAGCATTTTAATGCATTCAAATAATTGCTCAAGAGGTTAGGAGCGTACCTTACTTACCATTACGATTTCATTGTTTGATACTCCCCCTTTGTCGCTGCTTTCCTCCGAAAACTCTCCCCCTTTATCGATTCTTATCTCGGATGAGCTTTCTTTATTTTCAGGTAGGTATTCAACTATAAATGTTGTTCCGGCAATTTCCTCGATCTTGGGTTCTTCAAAAAATGATTCGGTGTCTATCAAGGAGTTAGATTCGCCTTATTTTGGTTCTTCATGGACTTTTAAGAACTTTTCCCAAAGTTCTTTTACACTCTTGTAGTTGCCAATTTTGTCAAGTTCCTCAACTAGTTAGTAGCTTATAAGGTAGAATTTAGCCCTACCGTTTGCCATAAACTCGTCGCACTGCTTTTTGGTCCAGAGGTGTTCTTCAAGTTCTTCTCCGTTCTTATTCTTTGGTGCTTCAAAACCATATTTCATTATTAGTAAAATAGTAAAATTTGTATTAAAGAATACCTCCATTGGTTGCTTCCAAAATGCGAACTCCCCCCTCAAACACTGGTGGGTGGATACGAGGTCCAGCCATCATCTTTGTACTTCAATCGACGGTTAGTTCTTCTAAAGTAGTTGGTCTCTGATACTAATTGATGGTCCAGTGGGCCCAGCAACAGGGGTGAATTACCTATAAGAAAAATAAACCTCTTCCTCAATCCTTTGATTAGTAGCACAATAACAATAATAAAATAAATAACAACTTAAAAAGAGTATGTAAAAGGTCAGAGTTTTACCAGGCTACAACGTATGTGGTTATTAATCTAAGGTGTTGAAAAGCACTAGAAGATCTTCTTTGTTGAAGGCGGAGAAGTCTTTTACACACGTTGATAGCTCAAGAATGACTAGGAAAGTTAATACAGAAGTTGTTATATATTTCCTAAGTCCAGGGGTCTTTTTATAGCCCCTGAAAAATTTTATCCGAGGCTAGAAGGTACCTCTAATAAGGTGGAAGGCGCCTCCAGTGAGACGAGTGAAAATAAGGTTTTATCTTCGCTAATGGTTACATTTTGCCCAGTCTAAGGCACCTTCAAAGGGTGGTTGAAGGCGCATTTAACCCTGTTGAAGGCGCCTTCCCACAGAAAGGCATGGAGGTGCCTCCAGTAGCTCCGCAGCTCCCCATTAGCTTTTTCGCTGCTCTGATCGCCTGGGTGATTTTGTCCATCCGGAATTGGGCTCACCTGGACCCATCTTTCAGCCTTCTCCTCGAGCAGGCTTCCTCCTCGGCTTCTCGTCCCTTAAACATCGTGCACGTCCTTCTTGTCCACTCGTGTACTCTTCCACGGCACCTCATCCGTTGGATGTACCGAGCCCGTCGGCTCCTTTCCCGTGCCATCCTTCTCACTAATTGCATATTCCGCTCGACGTCTTGTGTTTCTAAGCTCCTGCACACTTAGATACAAGAATCAAACATACACAGGACCTAAGTTAACTTAATTGACTACATCAAAACTACCACAGGGTACTTACAGTTTGTGCATCCTAAACACGATGCATATACATGAATTCTCTTCTTTTATTATACGAAGAAACTTTTAAACTTAGTTTGGAAGTTGGAAGGGAAAAGAAAAGAAGAGAAAAGAAAGGAAGGAGAGAGAGAGAAAGGAAGAGAAGAAAAATGATGTGTTTTTTTATTTGGGAGTGGAGGAAAGAAAAGAAAGAAAATCATTTTTTATTTGGGAGTTGGAGGGAAGTGAAAGGAAAATACTTAATAATATATTTACTTGACTTTTATAACCTTCAATTTTTTATAACTAAAATTCTATGTTTGATACTGTATATATCAGCCAAAAAATTTATTCATCATGAAAATTTTTAAAATTATTCGCTGTTATACAACATGAACAATGTAAATATTGTTATAAACTTATTCATAAATATGTTTTATTGTAAGAAAGTTTAAATAATTTCTACAAATTTAATAATATAAAAAATAAATAAATTTAATGAAGACTTAACCATTAAATCATGATTCATTTCAAAATATAAACTTCACTAAAAGTGGCACAAGACATGCTCTACGAGACATGAACATGTACATCTACATAGTTTCACTTAATTTATAGATCCTAACACAAAAGGTAATATAAAGAAGGATCTTGACCACTCAAAATAATTTTATATCTTCAAAAGTATTTGCATCACTCATAGCATGTCAATATTCAAGAATGAGAATCAAACATCAACTTGTCCAAAAGTTCTTGCTTTATCCAGATTTTTTGTGAGGAAAATGTAGCAATCATCAATATGATTTTCTTCAACTCTAATAGCGATCAACTCATTGAAGATCTCATTCTCTGTATAAACTCTAGTTCTAGAATTCTGAAGAATGAAATTTCCTTCTTTAATTGCCTCAGCAACATTGTCAAGTGCAAACTTTAGAACCTCATGTTCTTCATCATTTGAGATTTTTTGTCTTCCTTTGTGAATTTGTTAAAACTTGATTCATTTTGTTTCTATATTTTGAATATGGTACATCCAAATCTTTACCTGAATAGGAAAATTCTTCCAAACTTTTTTTTTCACACACCAACCAATCAATATCGATAATTCAACCTGCACTCCATTTGTTTAATTCATCCTATGCTTACGTTTTTCTTTTGTTGTTTCAGCACCTTCTACTGTTTCTCTATCTTTAGCAAAGAGTTCTTCCAAATTATTATAGTTGCTCACAACTTTGGTCTTCCACTTTATGGTATCAGGTTTCTCCTATAAAAATTAATAAAAGACATATATCAATTTCTAATGAAAAATAAATGAAACAAAATAACAATTAAAATTCTAATTAATGTTGGAACCCCAAGGTTGTTTTGGTGTGATCAACAAGTTAAGTTAGGTCCTGTGTATTTAACCTTGTGTTTAAGTGTGCAGGAGCTTAGGAACACAGGTAATTGAGCGGAAGACGCAGCTAGCGAGAAGGACGACACGCTGTGCGTCCGAGGGACGAGGCGCTGTGGAAGAGTACACCGGCGGACGAGAAGGAAGCGCGCGGTGGTTCCGAGGGACGAAAGCCGGAGCGGAAGATTGCTCGGGGAGCAAGAGACGCAGCTAGCGAGAAGGTCGACGACCGAGGGACGAAGACTGTGGATGAGTACGCTGGCGGACGAGAAGGAAACACGCGGCAATTCCGAGGGACGAGAAGCCAGAGGGAAGCACGCTCGAGAAGACCGGAAGTTGGGTTCGGGTGAGCCCTTTTCCGGATTGCAGAGATCACCCAAGCAAGCGGATCCGGAGTAGAAGACCCGGACCGAGCCGAACCAAACCGGAGCAGTGGTCCCCGGATGAAAAAGTCAACGTTGGTTGACTTTGGGCTCCGGGGCTCCCGGAACAGTCCGGGGCGCCCGGAGCAACCCGGGGCGCCTGGAACCCTTCCGGGCGCCCGGACCCAGTATTTTGACCAGATCGAGTCAAAACTCGATCTGAACTTTGGGGGATAAAATTTATCCCCCCCAGGGCGCCCGGAACCCTTTCAGGCGCCCCGACCAAGGCTATAAATATAGCCTTGGTCCAGAAGCTTTGAATCAACTCAGAAATTTACATTCCAAACACTTGTGCGCTTCTGTTCTAGTTTAGCTTCTGTCTTTTGTGCTTTCACTGCTGTAAGAGGCTTCTCCGCCTGAAGGAGATATTTTAGTGCACGTTCATTCCTTGGATTAACAACCTCCTTGGTTGTAACCAAGTCAAGTTGTGAGCCTCTTCTTTCTGCTTTTTATTTACTGCTAATTTACTTTATGCAAGTGTTCTGTTGAAAGTTCGAGAAGGGTCTTTTCTGTTTATTTTTTTTAGGCTATTCAACCCCCCTTCTAGCCGGCCCAACGGTCCTACAAGTGGTATCAGAGCCAGGTTCGGAGGACTAACCGTCGAGCGAAGCAACGAGATGGCGGATCTAACATCCACCCACCAAAATTCGAGGGGACTTTGTAATGTGGAAGAAGCACATGGAGGTATTTTTCGGTACCGATTTTGATTTATTACTAACAATGGAACATGGTTTTGAAGCTCCCGAGGGCAAAGCGAAAATCAATGGACAAAGAAAGAGCAGGCCGAGTACGTGGCAAACAAGAAAGCAGAATTCCATCTGCTAACCGTACTTCCGCCACAAGAAGTCAACCGTGTTGGCACCTACAACTCGGTAAAGGAGCTTTGGGAGAAGTTCCTTGAATTACACGAAGGAACATCCGAAGCCAAGCTTGCGAGACGGGACTTACTTCGCAACCAGCTCACCAACCTCCGTCTTGAAGAAGGTGAAACAATTGCACATCTACACTCGAGGATACAGGAGTTCATCACCGGACTTTCGAATCTCGGAGAAGAGGTAAGTAACCGAGATTCGCTCAGGTACGCTTTAAATTCCTTCCCTAGAAATTCAAAATGGACATCACTAGTAGATGTTTTTTACATTTCGAAGGACTTAGAAAAAATTTCATTAGAAGAATTTTTTTCAACATTTGAAGTGCATGAGTCAAGATGTGCAGGAATGAGGGAGCCAAAGAACAACGTCACCCTCAAAGCTTCGAGAGACGAACCTGAATCAGAATCTTCTCTCGACGACGAGGAAATGGTAATGATGGTAAGACAATTTAAGAAGTTATACAATTCTAGAAAAACTAACTATCCACAGGGTAGAAAGAAAAGAACTATCCGCTGCTACCATTGCGACGAAGAAGGGCATGTCAATGACAACTACCCCAAGCTAAAGAACAGAGACAAGGAAAAGGGTAAGAAGCCTATCCAAAAATGAAAGGCCCTGAAGGCGACGTGGGACGATACCTCGTCCGAATCGGAAGTCGAAGCATTTTCCGGACTCGCACTGATGGCGAGTCATCAAGACGACGACTACGATTCAAGCTCTTCCGAAATGAGCATCGAGAGCATCGATGAAGGGGGAGACACGTCGGAAGAAAGCAGCAGCTCATGGGGAGAAACGGACAACGAGATCGACAAGGTAAGTCAGGTACGATCTCTTCCTCCCGATAAAATATTCAAGTTCGTTAAACTTTTAACAAAAGATTGCTGCAAATTAGAAAGTGAAAATAAAATTTTAAAAGTAATTCTAGCTAAATCTTGTCCCTTAGAAGAATTAGATAAATTAAAAATAGCAAATGAAAAATTGAAATTTGAAAATGATGATTTGAAAATTCAAGTAGATAACTTGAAAAACTATGCATGTTCATCTAAAACCAATTTTAAAAAATTTAATAATTTAAATTGGTACTTTAAATATCATCCGGGACAAATTAGGAACATTTCAAGAAAATATGTCCCTAAAAGCTATTTAAATAATCCAGTAGGATGGAACCTATATTGGGTTCCTAAATCATGCATAAACTAAATTGTAAAATTAGCGCTTTAAGTGAGAAAATTAAACAAAGAATTTCCTTATGAGACTTTGTCAAGGAAGTGGTTGTTGCTCCAATAACCAAGAAGACCTAGTGCCTCGCCACGACCTGGAAGCCAAAATATTGAAATAAATGTTTAATTAACTTACTAATAAAGCATTAATACAAGAATTAATTAATACTTTAAAAAAGGTATTCAAAACATTTTTTTCAGAAATTTACTTACTTAGAATTTTTTTTTTCTTCCCTAAGTTTTTTTTGTGCTTAAAAATTTTCAAAAATTTAAGTTAGGATTTTTTCTTACTTAGAAAAATTCTCAAAAATCATTTCTTCCTAAGTTAAAAACTTTTCCTGAAACGAGAAATCTCAGCTTAAATAACTTAGAAATTTTTTCTAAATTTCTTAAAAACCTAGAAATTTTTTTTCTATGTTTTTAAACCCTTAGATTGTTTTTTTTCTTTTCTTGGAACCCCATTTTTTTTTATTAAAGGGGGAGAAAGGAAAGTATAAGTCTAGGGGGAGGTAGATAGATTTTAGTTTTTTTTTCTATCTTTTTGCACTTAAATTGCAAATTAAGTTAATTTACTTAATTCTATTTTATGTCTATTTTAACCCTAGCTTAACTTGGGTTGATCACACCAAAAAGGGGGAGATTGTTGGAACCCCAAGATTGTTTTGGTGTGATCAACAAGTTAAGTTAGGTCCTGTGTATTTAACCTTGTGTTTAAGTGTGCAGGAGCTTAGGAACACAGGTAGTTGAGCGGAAGACGCAGCTAGCGAGAAGGATGGCACGCTGTGCGTCCGAGGGACGAGGCGCTGCGGAAGAGTACACCGGCGGACGAGAAGGAAGCGCGCGGTGGTTCCGAGGGACGAAAGCCGGAGCGGAAGATTGCTCGGGGAGCAAGAGACGCAGCTAGCAAGAAGGTCGACGACTGCGGATGAGTACGCTGGCGGACGAGAAGGAAACACGCGGCAATTCCGAGGGACGAGAAGCCGGAGGGAAGCACGCTCGAGAAGACCGGAAGTTGGGTTCGGGTGAGCCCTTTTCCGGATGACAGAGATCACCCAAGCAAGCGGATCCGGAGTAGAAGACCCGGACCGAGCCGAACCAAACCGGAGCAGTGGTCCCCGGATGAAAAAGTCAACGTTGGTTGACTTTGGGCTCCGGGGCGCCCGGAACCCTTCCGGGCGCCCGGACCCAGTATTTTGACCAGATTGAGTCAAAACTCGATCTGAACGTTGGGGGATAAAATTTATCCCCCCCAGGGCGCCCGGAACCCTTCCAGGCGCCCCGACCAAGGCTATAAATATACCCTTGGTCCAGAAGCTTTGAATCAACTCAGAAATTTACATTCCAAACACTTGTGCGCTTCTGTTCTAGTTTAGCTTCTGTCTTTTGTGCTTTCACTGCTGTAAGAGGCTTCTCCGCCTGAAGGAGATATTTTAGTGCACGTTCATTCCTTGGATTAACAACCTCCTTGGTTGTAACCAAGTCAAATTGTGAGCCTCTTCTTTCTGCTTTTTATTTACTGCTAATTTACTTTATACAAGTGTTCTGTTGAAAGTGCGAGAAGGGTCTTTTCTGTTTGTTTTTTTTCAGGCTATTCAACCCCCCTTCTAGCCGGCCCAACGGTCCTACAATTAACACCTACCTTTATAAGTTGTTCCTAAACTTCAGATTCAACACACCTAGTTTTTGTGAATGGATTCCAAGAAAAACCACTTAATTTTCCATTCCTAAAAAATCATAAGACTCATTGAAATCTTCCTTGAGTGTCTTCATTCCATTCTTCATATGGTCTTTAGTGAATTCTATTTGAAGATTTTCTTTCAATTCGATGATAATGGTGGTAAAAGGCGAATACGCTCGCCCCCAGCGCCCCCGCCAACCCGTCCCAGGGCCAACACGGAGGAGGTAAATCACGGGCTTCAATTCGATGATAATGTTATTATATGTAGTGGTTGTAAATGTCTCATCCACTCAAAATCCTTGGTAGTGCTGATTTAATAATGCCTCAATGAATGCTTCATCCATACGGGCTGTCCATTTTATGTTTTCTCTCTTCATGATGAGAAATTCTTTTAATATTTCTAATTATAACAAATAGTAATCTAAATAGAAAATGTCATAATAGAGTTACAGTCAATATATATTAATAAATAATAATTCATAAGTTAACTTACCAAATCAAAAATTTGCAGCATTAGCTACAAAAATAAAACATGCTAAACAAAATGAAGTCCATGCCCCATCGTATCTCATAATTTAGCATGTAAAATGAAAAATCAGAAGGTTACAATACATAATCTTGTCACATTTAAATGACTATCTGATTTCTTAATTGTTCACCTTGTGTTGAATCTTTTCAATACTTACTACTTCAATCATATCTTCTTGTGGTGGAGATTGTCATGACATTCTTCATCTACTTCGTGAATATATTCCATATCAGGATCAACTTCCATTAAAAAATTATGTAAGATGCAATAAGCAAGAACTATTTGCGATTGTACATCAAGACTATAAGTTGGTTGAGTATCTCCAATGATAGGAAATCTTTGTTTTTAGAACACCAAATGATCGCTCAATTGCATTGTGTAGGGAAGAATGCCACAAATTAAACAATTCACGATAGTTTTGTGGTTGTCGATTTGAGTATTCCTTCAAGTGGTATCTTACATTTTTATAAGGTGTAAGAAATCCACTTTTCAACATAAATTTAGCGTCAACAAGGTAATATTTCCTTATAAAAGTTCAAAGAGTTATTAACTTACTTCTCAATTAAAGCATTGACATGTAACTAAATATTACCTTTAAGAATGATTAATTAAAGCATTGACATGTAGTTAAATATTACCTTTAAGAATGATTAATTTATCTTCTCTCCTAAGCATATTTTTTATAACTCTCGAATCTGATGCAGTCCCTTCTCAACCGGGTAATGTTGGACGTTGAGGAGACAAAGGAGCGTCACTTCCCCTTCATCTCCCTAATTGCTGCAAACGTCAAGGAGACGAAGGGGCGCCCCTTCCCCTTCATCTTCCTCACTCATCTTATATAAGTGTGTCCAAGCCATGAAAATCCAGGGGCAAGAGAAGAAAAAGGGAGGGGGATTAGAGGTGATCTCAGGCAAAGGAGAACATAATGAGGAAAGGGATTTGACTCGTAAAACTCGAAGGGCTTTCCAGTTTCATTCGTGATCATGCTTCCGACATCAAGCAAAGATCAAGATCGTCTCGAGAGATCATTGTAAGTGTTTACCGTCGTTTATAGTTGTATCCTATGTTTCATCCATATTAGAGGCTACAATGATATCAGAGCAGTGCCTTAGTTCTAACAAATGCATGAAACTTGTCTCTTCATCGAAAAAAAATCTCTCTACCATTGTCGCCAGGCAAGATCGTGACAATGTCGCAATTTGTCGTAGTTGTTGAGCCATGAGAGGTTGTTTGTTGGCTATCGACTTTCGTGGCCAAAGAGTGCCAGCGACCATGTCGGGAGGCCGACGATCAACAATCGTTACAACCGCATTCATCGTGGCAGAAGAAGAGGGTGTCGCAGTCACGACATAGAAGAAAAAGTTTAATCGATTAAAATAGTTATAATCGACTCCAATAACAGTTTAATCGATTAAAATGACGAAGCTATGTTTTGAGGAAATTTTGATTTTATTAAATCAAAAAGAAAAAGAAATTCCTGATTAAATTTAATTAACTATATTTATTAATTAATTATATGCATATAGAAATGTATTATTAATTAATAACTATATATTTAATTAATTTATGGTTCAATTAATTAAAAATTAAACTAGACCAACTTGTCCAATCAAACTCAGGTCTGGTTTAAATCATTAGTTGATTTAAGCAGATCAGTTTGATTCAATAATATCTAAATCTGGTTCAAATCATTTGTTGGTTTAACCAAATCAGTTTATTATTGAATTAATTGGGGTGGTTTTGATTACACAAGTTGGGTTGATCAAATATGACCAGATTAGTTCTATTGTGTCAGATTTGATCAAAAAGATTAGATTTATTCTAATGGATCAAACTTAATCCAATGGGCATTGAATTAATCAAACTGATCTGAGTTTAATCAATAAGTCTGAGAATGACTTAAATGAGCTTAGATTAAACAATAACAGAACATAGGTTAGAAATCTCTATCTAATTAGATTAGTTCTAATAAAGACAATAGACTAAGTTTAGGATATGAATTCCTAATCAACCGGTCCAATGGGTTAGTTGACTTGACATTGAAAATGAGGCATTGATGATTCTTCCAGTTGATGATGAGGAACCTCGAACAGTTGAGGACACTTTGAGATGCTCAATTTGAAAAGAATGGAAAATTGCAATGGATGAAGAAATGAAGTCAATGAGAAAGAATCAAGTTTGAGATTTAGTCGATCTTCCTCACGGCTAAAGGGCTATTAGGAATAAGTGGATTCTCAAAGTAAAGAGGAAAGTAGACGGATCGATTAATCGATACAAGGCTTGTGTAGTTGTAAAATGATATATCAAAATGGAGGGTATTGATTTTGAAGAGACATTCTCCCTAGTTGTGAAGTTTGTGTCAATGTGTATCATCCTAGCTATAGTAGCGCAATTTGACATGGAATTAGATCAAATGGATGTAAAAATAGCTTTTCTTAATGGTAATCTTGATGAAGAAATCTATATGGCATAGCCAGAAGGTTACATTGCTGAATGTCAAGAAAATAGAGTATGTAGACTTGAGAAGTCTATATATGGGCTAAAGCAAGCGTTAAGATAATGGAACATAAGATTTAATGAAGGCATTTTATCTTATGGTTTTGAAATGATTAGTGAGGATCATTGTGTTTACCTAAGAAAGAAAAAAAAAGTTTGTCATTTTATTATTATATGTTAATAATATGTTAATAGCTGGAAGTGGCATAAAGTATGTGATAGAAGTCAAATCTTGACTTTTATCACAATTTAATATAATAGATATGGGAGAAACATAGTACATCTTAAGAGTGAAGATCATTAGAGATCGATCAAAAAGGTTTTTGGGTTTGTCTCAAGAAGCTTATATCACTAAGATGCTATAACACTTCAATATGTCAAATTGCAATATTGAACAGACACCTGTAGTGAGAGGTACTATTTTGAGCAAAAAAAAATATCCCAAGACTCTTGAAGAAATAGCCAAAATAAAGAAAAAATCATATATCAATGCTATTAGTAGTTTAATGTATATTATATTGTGTACTCGTCCTAATATAAGCTATGTTGTTGGCTTAGTTAGTCATTTTCAATTAAACTCAGGATCGAGATATTGGAAAGGAATGAAGAGGATATTAAAATACCTCAAAAGGATAACAGATTATTGTATCTGTTTTCAAGGATCTATGATTAGCCTAAAGGGTTGTATAGATGTAGATTGGGCAGGAGACATTGATGACTGAAAATCTACATCTGGATATACCTTCTTGCTAAACGATAGCGTCATCTCATAGAATAGCAAGAAGCAGACTTATGTAGCCTTGTCGATAATGGAAGCTGTGTGGCTTGGCTCGTGTAGTCTTGTTTACAATAGAAACTATATGGCTAGGTTTGTGTAGCCTTGTCGACAATGGAAGTTGTGTGACTTACGCATTAGTTGTGCAACAATCTGTCTGGTTGAAAAAGTTCCTAAAGCATTTGAAAATTGTTGAGGACAGTGGGAGTCCTATTATAGTATACTATGATAGTCAAGCTGTTATAACTTTTTCCAAGGATCTCAAATATCATAGTAAAGGAAAGCATATAGAAATTAAGTATAATTTTGTAAAGGATATTGTTGACAAGAAAAAGATAATTCTTGAGTGCATCCTACACGTGATATGCTTACTGATTCTTTTACTAAGTCATTGACTAAAAAGTCATTTCAAGAACATGTGAAGTCTTTGGGACTTCGAAGAATGTAACTTATTGTAAAGATATTTTAATAAATGGAAATGTCATGATCTATTCAGTATATATATCTTTGTTACATTTGAATAAAAGTCTGGATAAGCATGTTGGAAGATTGAGATTGGTCCACTCACATGGACAATCATCTCTATTTGTTAAGTATAAATAGAGGTAAGACCGTTGTTTATGGGATAACTTATATAGCTGTGAATGGAGTCATACCCATAAGTTAAGGTCGCATTGATAATTGTGTCAAGATGAGATCATTTATGTAATGATCAGAATAAATGAACCCACCATTTACTGAATCTACTTAAAGCCAGATTGGAATTCATATGTTAAATTCAGGATTAGATATTAGGTATGTAAATCAAAATTTGTACGATATTAAATTTTGAAAAAAAAACATGTGCTCTTTTTAGTAAAGAAAATAACATCTAGCTTGTGATTCATACCATATATGCTATGACAACAAGAAGGGTAGTAGGAGAATGGATCCCTGCTTCTCTACTATGTGAGACCCTTGAGATTATAAGTTAATCTCAATATTACCCTAAGTAACTATTTAGCTGTCTACTTGAAGTTCTGATCAATGTCTACTACTTTAGCATGTTTTCTATTGTCTATGGGTGATTCGATCTATGAAGCATAACTAAGAAAGTGACTAATTAGAATGAATGAATTCTAGCTAAAAAGGAATATTAAGATTGATTTACATCTGTGGCATTTATTTACTGGTACTAGTTATATTTTTATTTTAGTACATATAATGTAATTGTGAATAATTGTATTAATTGGAGATATTGAACATGCTCTTGACATAATAGTTATTATGAGTCATTAGAGATGTTCATATTGATGTAAATAATTTAATCTGGGGTAAAGGCAAGTTTTGATGTCTCTGATTCGTTCTATAGAGCATTTATGTAAGGTGTAACAATCTTCTTAGCAATGAATGCTCAATGTGCTTGTTGTCGTACGAACCATTTTTCCTAATGTATGGAATGGATGTTCTTATTTGGTCTATATGACGAAATAATTTATGCTCTAGTCTTTGTAACTTGATCATCATAAAGTTTATGTGACTTATTTGGTCTTTGTGACTAGCTTATATTTTATTCTGGTCTTTATGACATGATCATCTCGTAGTCTATGTGACTTACATGATCATTATGACCATATAACATTTATGGATTGACTTGAATGAGTGAGAGATGTTAGACGTTGAGGAGACGAAGGGGCGTCACTTCCCCTTCATCTCCCTTATTGCTGCAAACGCCAAGGAGACGAAGGGGCATCCCTTCCCCTTCATCTTCCTCACTCATCTTATATAAGTGCGTCCAAGCCATGAAGATCCAGGGGCATGAGAAGAAAACGGGAGAGGGATTAGAGGTGATCTCAGGCAAAGGAGAACATCCTGAGGAAAGGGATTTGGCTCGTAAAACTCGAAGGGCTTTCCAATTTCATCTGTGATCGCACTTCCAACATTAAGCAGAGATCAAGATCATCTCGGGAGATTACTGTAAGTGTTTTCCGTTGTTTATAGTCTTATCTTATGTTTTATGCATATTAGAGGCTATAGGTAAAACGTAGGTGAATCGCATGCCCGAAGAACATGCAGCTAGCATATTTTGTATTGGATGTTCTTTTCTACCTCGGTATCTTGCTGCATCATTACTAGATACTTTCATACATATATGAGTTCATCAATTGCACCAACACAATCCTAATAAATATGTAGTTCATTCATATTATGGTTGTAGTTAATTATGCCTAAAAATTTTAACTAGTTGAGCAAATGAAATCATCTTGAAATATGGTTAAAATCTTTCATTGTAAGAAATTGATATTCCAATGTTATAACTGATCTCAAAACTCTATGGAAATGATGACTAATGGTTTCACCATAACACCGATAAAAGAATGTCATTGTGCCATTTTTTGTCAGAATTAATAATATATGGAGAAACTTAACAACTTGTTCTCCTACCATGACTCTTTGAGTAGGATTTAAACCACTATGTGTTTGTAATAATTCACACAAACGGCCAAATGTTTTTGGTCTCATGCAAATTATCTTATTTAAATTTCCATTAGATCTAAGTTAGTATAATAATTCCTTTCTTACTAGATGACATCGCTTGGATCTATTTCCAATAGGTCGATCCACATAATTTGGATGAGAGATATGTCGAAAAATGATTAATTTTATAACATGACAAATGACTTCAACAACAACTAATTGTCGACTTCTCTTACTAATATCACACTCTCTTACAACTTCGGTCTGCTCCATATCCATCTCAAATACAATCATTAGTATTCTAATAAATTGAATACCTTCAATAATTTATAATTGTTATTTTCCATCAAAGTAACATAAACAAAAAATAAGCACAAAATAATTAAATAAATCAACAAATAATTATGAGAAAGAGAGAAAGTATATCAACAATGTGAAAAATAAGGAAAATATTACTTGTTAATTGATTATGGTAGAAGATTCAAATTTTCTCAACTTAAGAAGCTGTCATGTTCTTTAGAATTCTTTGGAAGAGAAACTCACTTTATCCATTATAAGATATGTTGGAGATAAATTTATTTTGTATCAACTTTTGAAAGGTATATTTGGTATAAAAAATAATTTTTTCCCTCAAGAAAGTTTTTTCCCCATTTCCTTTATTAAATTTTAGGTAGAAAATCTTTTGATTGTAAAAAGGAAACTTTTCCTTCTTTCACTTTATTTTCCTTTACATTAAAAAAAACTACCTAACACTATTTTTTTCATTTTTCCATGCAAAGCTCCCAAATGAAGCCTTAGTTTCACTCTTTTCTTTAAAAAAATTAATTAAAAAATCCATCCTCCATAAAAAAAAAAAAAATGTGGAACCGACTCCCTAGAGTTGATTCTATGAATATAAAGGAAGATAAATATAAGTACACAGCTGAAAGTGTATAGTCGAAATGCTAACCCCAAATAATGACATCCTGAGGATCGAACTTTGAACCTCTCGATCATGAAACTATGCGCCCCAGCTGTGATATGCCCTGGAAAAAAAATCATCCTCCATGCATATACGAGAGATTTTCCTTTTTTTTATTATTATTTTTAAATTTTTTAGTTTCACTTTTTTTTTTTTTTTTTGTTGTTAGAGTCGTTTGTTTGATTGAGTAGAAGTTCGCTATTTTTAGAATAAAGTTTTATTTAGGATCCTAACTTTGATGGATAATTTTTTTTCATAAACAATTCAAAATAAATTGTAAATTTCTTTTCCCCTTCCATCTGTGAGTGAATAGAAAGCACTAATAATTATAATTAATGTCAATGTATAATTAAACAATTAAGGGCTTTCATAAGAAATAATAAGGTTTCGGAGGCAAAATAGAAAATGTTGCATTGCATTGTTTCATGGTCCGTTTTTGAGTCGTCGATGAGGATTTGAGCTAAAAACCCTAATTTCAACGTCGCTAAACCCTGTTCTCCCGATTCATTCCTTCATATTGCTCGTTAAATCGATCAAGCTTTGTTGATTCTCTTCCTTTTTTTCTCTTAAATGCTTGATTTTGATCTTGTTCGTCGCAAGTTTGGAGTAAAGAGACGAAAAAAAATCGCATTTTTCGCCTCGGTCCCTTCTCGGTGGCAGAGAAGGGCTTGCTCAAATCACTGCGCTGAGCCCTAAATGATACTGGGTAGGAGGCGGTTGTATCGTCTGACCTCCATTCGACTGTTCGAATCCCTGCGCAGCAGCAGCGGCAGCAGCTCTTCTGGCAGTTCCAGCGTCCATCTCCGCCCGGAGATCGTGCAGGCGACCATCTCGGCGTGCTCGTCGGATACAATTGCGTTGAGCTTCTTCCTCTGGTGCGCCCGGCAGCCGAATTACTTCCATGATCCTCACTCTTTCGACCGGATGATCCCCGTCATCTGCCGACTCACAGACAGGTTTGGATCCGTCAGGGAGATTGTTAGGGAACTGGAGGAGGTCGGGTGCTCCATAAAGGCGCAAACTTTCATGGTCTTAATCAGGGTTTATTGGCGAGGGGAGTGTTACAGAAGCGCCCTGGAGGCGTTTGATGAAATGATCAAACGAAATTATGTTCCTAATACATTTGCAAGGAACATGGTTCTCGATATCCTGTTCAAGACACGCAATCTTGATGTGGCAATGGAGTTCTTCGGAGGCACCGAATCTCCAAACTTCCTTAGTTACAACATAATGCTATCCAATCTTTGCAGGCTAAGCCATTGGTTGGAAGCTAGAGATGTTCTAAGAAAGATGGTAGAGAAGGGGTTTGATTTCAATAGTGGGACACTTACCGTGGTTTTTGATTTCTTATCCAAGGCTCGGAAGCTGAAAGATTTGCTCCAGTTGCTAGCATTCACTATTGTATCAGGCAAACAATTAACAGTAACTATTTGGACAATTTTGATCAATGACCTTTGTGAAGTTGGTGAAGTTGATAGAGCAAGTGTGTTGCTGGAGAAGATGGTAGAGCATGGGTGTTCACCCACTGTGGCAACTTACACTTGTGTAATTAGAGGTCTCTTTCGGGCCCAAAAGTTCGATAAGGTCTCTGTTATCCTAGATGTCATGCTATCCACTAAGTGCAGTCCTGATTTGGTCTTTTATAATGTCCTGATTGATTGCTTCGCAAAATTGAGAAGGTATGATGATGCTATCGAAGTCTTTCTCAGTTTGAAGGGCATGAAGCTAAATCCCGATGCTTATACTCTGTCTTCATTGCTATTTACACTATGCTCAGGCAGGAAATTGAGGAACCTTCCCAAGTTAATAGATGGGCTGGATGTTTCCGTTGATCTTGTTGCTTGTGGATCACTAATTAGTGCTTTTTGCAAAGCTGGTTTTCCATCACAAGCAATCGAAGTTTTTGTCAAAATGATGGATAGAGGTTTTTCTCCAGACAGCTATAGTTATGCTGGACTTATAAATGGATTATGCATATCGGGAAGGATCGAGAGAGCAGTCGGTGTTTATCATTCCATTCTCACAAATACTGCTAATGTAGATGCATATGTGCACACCGCCATCGTAGCTGGGCTTGTAAAAGAAAAAGAATATCGCACGGCAATTCAACTCTTCAGGAATGCTGTTCTTCAAGATTACCACCTTGATGTCGTGTCCTATACAGTTGCTATTACTGGGCTTTTCAGAGGTTGCCGGTATGAGGAAGCTCGGAGTTTGTTTGACCAGATGAAGCACTCTGGAGTTCTTCCGAATATTTGTACCTATAATGTGATGCTATATGGCTATTGTAAGGCTAGGGATGTTGATGCAGTTAAACAGTTGCTAAGAGAGATGGAGATTGCTGGGTTTGATGTTGACGACATATCTTTCAACACCATTATTCGTCTTCTGATTAAACTGCAGCGTTCTAACTCAGCACTCATTTTATGTCAGAGGATGTGT
The DNA here is from genome assembly GCF_018446385.1 of Zingiber officinale. Taxonomy (NCBI): domain Eukaryota; kingdom Viridiplantae; phylum Streptophyta; class Magnoliopsida; order Zingiberales; family Zingiberaceae; genus Zingiber; species Zingiber officinale. The sequence goes on along the minus strand of NC_055995.1, from coordinate 90,118,369 downwards.
GATCTGGGAATGATGCCAGATAGGAGAACATACTCGTTGCTTTTGGATGGAAAACCAGACGTTCGCTTCCCTGAATTGACTTGTAGATCAAACGGTCTCACAATTGTAGAGAGTTGCGCGTCTGATGTGGAAAATGAACTTGTTTGCTCCGCTAATTAATGATCGTTTGGATTCAGTGATACTTGTTGATAGACTAAATCGTCGATCTATTCCATTAGCCATCGACTGCGGATTGATATCTTATCGGTGATCTCTAAGGAAAGTAGAGCTGGGGAACAATGGATACTTTTTTTTTATCATTGAACATACTCTAATGTAGAGTGACAGATGATCAGAAGTGAAGCAAAATGCAAAACATACATAGTGAACTTGTCAACTAATGTACAAGAAAGGCATTTTTTGGTTGGCCACTGAAATATTTTCACTTGCAACTGAAAAATATGCAGAAACCAAGGAACATTTGGAAATCCAAACACCAGTACTTTTCTAACAGCCATGCAAGTTCCATGAAGAGGGCGTTCGTACAAATTACAATTTTCAACTAAAAGTCGACAATACAAGTTCCATGAAGAGAACGTTCATGCTAGCAAGTAACCAGAGTTAAAAGATTTTTGATGCTTTTGCTTAATCTTCTTAGTCCTCCTGGAAGTCAGAATCCTCTGTGCCATCATCTTCCACCTCATCTTCTCCTTCAGAATCACTCTCCACATAAATGGCTTTGGTTCTGTTGTCTCTCTTCGGTCTCGTCCTTCCTGTTACTGCTGCTGCCACTTCATCGATTGCTGCTGCGATGTTGGAGCCACCTGAGTCTTCGCTAGCGGAGGGAGAACTTGTTAGTCTACTCAAGACTGATCCACTTTTCTTGTTGAAAGGAGACGCCCTCATCTTCCTGAGCTTCTTCTCCGGTGATACCCGGGCGGCAGGCTGCACGTTGGTGTTGGGCTTCTGACTGTTGGCCTTGCTTGCTGCCTGTGTGGAACCCCTCTTCCTGGTGGCGGCAGTTTCATTCCTAGGCTTTCTCCCTTTGCCTTTCACTGATTTAGGGACCTCCTCATTGATACTGAAATCATCGTCGTCTTCGAGTTCATCGATGGTTGGCATGAGGTGATGTTCAGGTTCGTCATCCTCATCGTCGGATAGGACAGCATATGTTGCCTTCTTCGCAGCAGCATTTCTGCTTGGCTGCTTCTTTGGCTTTTCCTGGTCTACTACTAGTGTGTCAGTTTCCATTGCTGCATAATTGGAGAACAGTTAGTCTTCATATATTAATCTTTGGGCCAAGAAAAGGACGTCGATGAATGTTACCTCCATGATCAGGGGAAGAATCAAGATTGTATGCCGCAAGTCGGTCTTTCAACGCGAGTATCTCTTCTTCTTCGTCACTTTCTTCAACCGTTTGCTGCTAAGAGAATAGATCAATGAACAAAGTCACTAAACTCGTAAACTGGAGTGGATTTCCAAGATCGCGAAGGCATTAAGTAAACTGACCTTTTTAGCAGGAGCTCTCTTGGATCCCCCTCCTCTAGATTTCTTCTGGCCTGCATCAGTCCCCGTAGAACTACTCTCTGTTCCATCGACAGATAATTTGTTTGCTGTGTTTTTTCTCGGCTTCTTAGCTGCTTGTTTCGAAGGTGCAACCCCGGCAATGTGGTTCTTTCTCATCTCCTTCCTCGCTCCCTCTGCCTCAGCTTCTTTTCGATCGAGTTTCTGATTGAAGGTGCAGAAAATTCTCAGCAAGGCAATTGTGTTTTTATAGTAAATTTTTTGAAGAGAACAGAACAGTAGTACTTACATCTAACTCCTCTTCTAATGCATCAAGCTCCCTCAACCATAAAGTTTGGGGGGATGTTCTTCTTAGCTCATCCACCTCAGCTTCTAGTTTGTCTTTTTGAGCACAAAGCTCTTGGACTTTTTCTTCAGTCAAGGAATCTATGCGCATGGACATCAAATAGTCATAGTCACTAGCCACTGCCCCTCCTTTTCCTGCTTGCGGGCTTTCTTCTTCTTGTTCGCCATCTTCTTCCGTGGTTCCAGCAACAGCAGCATCGATGCCTTTTGTTTTCTTTGGAAAGGGTGTGAACCCCTTCTGCTGCAGCTCAAGGAATAAATCTGCTCTCTTTCGCTTATTGACTACTATCTCATCTCTGACTACACCAAGGATGAACCTCACTTTGTTGTTCAACTTCAGCAAATCTAACTCAAGATTGTTCAACAGCGCTTTCTGAATGCCAATGATGAAGAGATCATTAGCATAGATCGAATCTGATGAGCTAGAATTAGTGATAGTAAATACTCACCTTTCTCTTCTCGTAAAATACGAATCTCAGGTTAAAAAACTCTTCGAGAACTGCATTCAAAGTTCATGAGTTAGCAACTGCTAAGATGACAACTATTATATCTAGTATCTTCGAATAAAACTCACTTTGCTCTGGAGTATCGTATTTCTTGATGACAGAGTTTGAATCAAACAAGTGCATGTTGGTGGTGCTAATAGTAGTCGTCAGCTTAAACTTTTTCTCAAGCCCTTCTTGCCGCGCAATGTTCATATTTTCCTCAGACAGAGTAACTTCGAAGTGTACTGTTTTATCGTCGTTGTGTTCCCGATAGTCCTGTGGATAATTGATGTTGAAATGAACTAACTAGATTCTTTTGTAGAATTCTTGGATTGAGAAATACAATTTTTAAGAAAAAATTACCTTGATAAAGGGTTCCTTAATCTTATCGTTCCCGGTCATCATAGACTCAAGGAATTCTTTGTAATCCTGGGTCCATCTACGAACAGGTAACTCCGTTATCCTGAGTGTTGTGCTGTCGATTTCCTCTATCGTACCAGTTATTGTGTAGGTTACACCAGCTTCCTTTGTCGCAGATTTCTCTATCCGACCCTGATTGAAAATTAAAAAAAAACAAACTGTGCTGTCATACTGCACAAGTGCACATACTACATCAATATAATGAGGTAAATGCTTTTTCACTAACCTTAAATCCCTGGTACCACGGTTCCAGAGGCTTCATTGGTTCATTGTTCAACAATCGCCTAACATTAGCAACAATGTCTTTTGGATTGTAGTTAGGAATGTAGGAACTCCATCCAGTGCCAATCCCCTCGCTTCCATTGACTAAAACCAAAGGGATGATCGGCATATACCTAAAATCAAAGTGTGTAAATGCTAAGGAAACTCCTCCAAGAAGCAAATTGATAAGATGGACATCTTTTTTGTGGCTTACCAAGAAGGTTCAATTGACTGCCCATCCTCACTTAGGTAGTCAAGAAGAATGTCATCATCCTTCGGAAACAAAAACCTTGTGATTGGAGCCAAGCAAGTGAAAATATATCTTGCACTGGCGTGGTCTTTGCCTCCCTATAATTACAAAGTAATTGGTCATAAACCATGGCACAACTTGCAATGTGTGATCATTTACTTTTCTCAAAAACTCACCTGGTGTCTGGTACCGAACTGTCCTTCAGGTTGCATAAGATTTATGTTGTTACTGCCCACAAAATCTTGAGCCATGCCAATTATGGTAGTAGCAAGGCTCTGTTCACCGTGATGGTAAGCTGAGTTCTCAGAGACATAACCAATAAACTGGGCAACCTGTAAGACGGAGAAAACCAAAAATTAAGCAACTTCCACCATTGAAAACACCTCTGCTTCCAGTCAAATCCTCAGAACTCTTGTTATACCTTAGCCTGCTTAACAAAATTTCTCTTGAAAGCACAAAACAAAATTTTCCTTTGGCCTGGCTTCAAGCCGTCAACCATAGAAGGAATTGATCTTTGTAGATCTGCTCTAGAGAATAGGATCAATTCCTTGTTGATGAAATCACTGTATTTAATCAACTTTTCTGATTGATCGAGATAATTCTCTGGCTGTTGCAACGAATGAAATGTACTTGTTAGCATTGGAGAAGGAATTTGAGACATTAAACAGCAATTATCTGTTACCTCAAATTGGCGAAGCCAATTTTTTCTAGCCTCAATCTTTTTCTTGCTGAATGCTAACTCGATCGCTTCACCATCCTGCTCGTCCACCCATAGGAAATCTTTTTTGTGTTTGTCTATGTTCTTAAAATACTCTTTTCCTTCTTCGGATTTACTCGTGCCCAACCCCTAAGAAGTTAAATAAAATGAAGAACGAAAATCTTTAAGCAATACACTGAGAAAAGCTGTGTAAAATCCAAGTGCATATATTTTTCAAACTGACAAACCTTATAGTACTTAATTGACCAACCATTTGAATTTCCACCCAAACTTTCTTTCCACGCTTCAAACTCAGGCATGGAGTAGAATGAGAGGACAGTCTTGGTTCTGTTATTAGTAGCCTGCATAAACAAATAGACTCTTTTTTTTTCAACTCAATCACAATAATCACTTGTTATCCAAGATTCTTATAGATAAAACTTGCCTTCAGAAGTGGGGTTATGAATTCAACCATAAAAGAGGGAACTTTCAGCAATGAGGGCCAAAATGTATGGACAAAGTTAATAAGCAATCCCTTGATGTGGGAACCATCGTGATCCTGTGGAGAAGAGACAGAAAAGCATTCATAAATGTTCTAACAGAAAGCTTTCAAACTTGTGAAAGCGTACTTAGCATTTCTGATCTCAAACCTGATCTGTCATTATCATTAGATGACCATATCTCAATCCTTTAGTGCTATCATACTCCTTCCCATGCTGCAAACCAAGGATTTGCTTTATGTTCTGGACTTCAGCATTGTCCATAATTTGTTTGTGGTTAGCTTCTCTGACGTTCAACAGCTTCCCCCTCAGTGGAAACACACCATAATAGTTCCTGCCTACTACAGAGACACCTGCCATCTGGTTGCAAAACAGGGAAATGAATCAAACTCCAAAAACTTTGGAATGGAAGAAGGTAAGTAAATGCCCTTGTAAAGCTAAAACAAACTCACAGCAAGAGCCTTGGCTGAATCTCCTTCAGTCAGTATCAGTGTGCACTTGTCCGAGTTCCTTCCTCCGGCATCATTAGCATCCTCAAGTTTAGGAATGCCTGTAATTCTCTGCCTCTTGGCACCATCTGTTTTCTTCAATTCTTTGCTTTGCTTAAAATCAGCCCACGTGAGCAGTGTATTTACAACCCCTGACTTAGCAACTGCCACAAAACATTAAAACACACATTATTTTTCAGAGGGGATCTGAAAAATTTGATGTGGCGGCAGCTAAGAGAACTTAAGCTAACCTTTTTTAAGGAAATCCTGTGAAAGTTCACATTTCGACCCAAAACTTCCTTGTCGAGTGGTCAAGGTTTCTTTGGTTTGAGAATCGAAGGCAGGGTTGTCAATGAGTGCATTGACAAAAACCCACAAATGACTTTTCACATTATGTGCCTTAAGGTTAGCATTCTTGTTTTTCTTGTTCACTATGCTGATTATGTGATTTGTGATTTGATTAGTGACATACTCTACATGAGTTCCACCCTTGATCGTGGCAATACCATTTACAAAACTGACCTGTTTAAACAACACAACATCAATTGAAATCCAGTAGTTTTGATCAATACCATATTAATCAAAAGGAACCTCTTTGTATACCTGCTGGAATTGCCCTTCGCTTAGACTGACACAAATTTCCCATCTTTCATTTACCTTCTCTGCAATCCTGATAGAGTTTACCATAAAAATGTCATCTTCATATTTCTAAAAATGCTGAAATTAAGGTAAGAACTCAGGTTCTTCTTATCTAACCTTGGAAGTGGTTCAGATTTGTCTTTTGATGCGGACTTAAGATACAGATTTACATAATCGGAGAAAGTTTTCACAGGTACTCGTTGCCCATTCAACTCCACCTTGACAGATTTGCCTAGACTTCCAGCTACATCAACTACCCTCTTCTTCATGAGAGCAACCACATCTTCTTCAAGGTGCGTCATCTTGAATTTGGCCAAATCTGGCCTAAAAGTGATCTTTGTCCAGTTTTCTCCTTCCTTGCACTTTGTAATTGAGGGCTGAGATTTCTTACCCATGTTGTCATTAAACACCTACAAGCAGAGGCCCTGGAAAACTTTAACAAAAAAAAAAAACACAGCCGAGGAAACCAAGATCTGTAAAAATATTGAAAAGCTAAACCTAGTTCCCATTTTCGAATATCCATGCAAGATGTATAGTGTGAACAGTCGATTTAAACTAAGAATTGACGGAAACACTAATCCAATTTGACGTACATAATCGGCCAGCGTTTAGAACACGAAATCAAGACGAATAGAGTGAGATCAAGGCAAATCGTGAGTAGTACCTGCTTGTATTTCTTCTGTCTTCTTCCGTCAGCGGTCTCGATGATGAACTCCGTGGAAAAGATGTTAGTGAGTTTTGCGCCGTAGCCGTTCCTCCCTCCCGTGGTCTTCTTCACGTTGTCGTCGTAGTTACTGCTGGTTAGGAGATGGCCAAAGATCAACTCCGGCACGTAGACCTTCTCCTCCTGGTGGATCTCAACTGGCACGCCGTCTCCACTGTTATAGATGCTGATGAGGTTGGCCTCGACGTCGATCACGACCTTGACGGCGTCCATGGAGGAGTCTCGCTGCTTGTTGTCGGCGGCGTTGACGAGGATCTCATCGAAGATCTTGTAGAGGCCGGGGACGTAGGTGACGGGGCGGTAGACCATCTCGCCATTCTCGTAGACCCAGAGGTTCTGGGTGTGCTTTTCGACGGATCCGATGTAAGTGTCGGGGCGGAGGAGGATATGCTCCAGCTGCGTCTTCTTCTGGTAAATCTGCTCGATGGTCTTCTTGCCAGCGGCAGCAGCGGACGGAGCGGGGGCGAGGGCAGGAGCGACCCCTACCGTAGAGTTGTGTAAGGTGCTCGATTGGAGGGGAAGCTTCGCAGCGGCGGCCATGGCGGACACAGAGATTGTGTCGAAGGAGATCGAAATGGGAAGTGGAGAACGGAGACGACAAAGGAAGTTAATTAATAAAGGAATGGGGAAAGGTACTGAACACAACGGTCGAGTGATTTTTGAAATTTGAATCAACGGTGACGATGTGGTCGAGGAGGATCGGACGGTCATACTTGTACTAGCATTTGAATTCGCAAACGATTCCTTTCTACTTTCTTAAATCTAGTGCGATCCACAAATTCTTACCCAGATGCGGGGGCCGCGTCGTAGTCCAATCGGGAACGAGGCAAAAATTGGGCCCGACGCCTCGGAGAGACGGCCAAATGGGCCGAGTAGACTCATAGCTGGGCTTTGTTGGCCTGTTAAAACTAAGAATAATGCGGCAAATCTATTTCCAGGCCAGAAAATTAATATTAAAAATATAATGTGATTTTATAATTTTTTTGGATAATTCGTAAAGAAGAAAAAAAAGGGAAGGATATTTTTAAGGAGAATTAGTTGGATTCCATTAGGCGTGGCTAATTAAACATTAAAAGGGCCATGCCATGTCATTATCATGTGTTCGTCTGTGCCGAGGCAAAAGTTGGGACTGGAGAAGACAAACCATGTCGCGGTCACATGGCAGCACATGATGACCGTTCGGATCGCCGCTAATTGATTATTACAAAGTCGACTGTTGGCGAGTAACATCATATTAAAGGCCACCGATTTTATCCAAATGAATGATTTAACTAATTCCGTACAAATCATTTCGCTGAATTTATTTATTTTTTATTTAGTAGAAAACCATAAATCAGGTCAGAATGAGTCAAGTTCGATCTAACTTATCTGTCGGCACCAAAATTATTTGATGATGATAATTAGGAAAGTTTTGTTTATTTATTTATACAAAAATTTGTCCTTTTATTCTTTTTGTAAATTACTAAAGTGCCTTCATGGAAAAATAATGTAGGAAATGTATGGTTTACTTAGACCTGATATTCACAGTATTATTGATGGTTAAAGCATAAAATGGGAATGGTTTGGATTACTTTGGAAGCTCTAAATAGGGTTGAAAATAAATTAAGCCAAGCCAATTAATTTTATAAGGTTTAGATGAATAATAAGTTAAATTATGTATTTTTGTGATCTAATTATTTTATTAAATGTGTTGGAGTTGACAAATCTGGAAGACCTAACATCAGGCTGAAATTTAGTTAGATCTGTGGAACCCGATAGCTAGTGTGAAGTCCAGATAGGTCAAAGGGTCGACCTGATATTTGGTGGAAAGCCTAATTGGGTCCGCGGGACTTAACAACTAGCAGAACTCCAGTTGAATCTGCGGACCTGGCAACTTGCATGAAGACCTAGTGGGTCAAGAGGCTAGTCAACCGATTGCAAGTTGGTAAGTCACTGAAAGAGAGTGACTCGATGAGCGGGTTGAGGGATAGGAGACGTCGGTTCAGTTTATGTCCATTTTGAATTCTCAAATTGATACCTTAACTAGTTCCTGGTCCAGGGAATATAGTAGCTAATTATTACTATTTATTATTGTTACGCTTCCGCAAGTGCACGGATACGTCGTAAGTAATAAAAGATTATCGATCCCACGAGAACTGGTCATAAACACTAGCGATTGTTCACGTAGAATTAATTAAACTACCGTTGGTTGTAAGTTAACTATTTCTTAGGAAGAAAGGAAATGGAGAAGTAGATGTGAGAACTAGCAAAAGAGAGAAAGGTTAACTTGCCTTGGGAAGAGTTCTAGGAGTTCGGTTTCGTTGTGGTGGAACCAGATGTATCATGTTCTATTTTTTCCTCATTGTCAATCAACATGCATTCGCCGGAAGTTAAAGTTACTATCCTTAAGCACTAAACAGAGAAGATCCCTGTGAATCCTATTACGGTTGACCCCTGTCACTAGGGTGCCTCGGTAGATCACAAGAATATAAATCTAATCGATATCATTAGAGATAGAAATAGGGGTTTGGTTTGATCTCTTACTTCCTTATGAAGAAGTTGTCTCTCCTTTCAAATGAGTATCCTAGATGTCCGTGAACGGATTACCTCTGTCACTAGGATCCATCGGGTATACGATCTAAGATTCTCTCTTTACGAAATTAGTAATTCTTACGCAATCAACTAATATGACAAGGTAATCTCAGCAACAAGTCTCATGCATATCAAATAGAAATTAGGCAAGCGAAATCATCCAATGAGTAAAGGCATAAACATGAGTCTTACATCAAACCCTATCCACAACTACTCCCTGATCTTAGAACAAAGGATCTACTCCATAGACGCAGGAGAAAAATCCAAAGACATAATATAAGTAATCATACAATCCTCAAACGAGAAGAGAGAAAGAGAAGAGATGCTTATCCAATAACGTCGAGTAATCTTCGGATCCAATCCTTTGCTTCTAGAGTTGATGTGGTGATGAAGGTGATCTCGGATCGTTGAACGGAGATCCGAGATAGCGTGGAACGGTACCAAGGTAAATCACTTCTGACGACTCACCTCTCCCCCCGAGGAGAAGAGTTAAAAGCCTTTATATAGGCTAGGGCACGAGCGCCGCACGACCTGTGTCACGGCCGTACGAGATCCTCATGGCCAAGCTCTTCTTCTCTTCGGGTTAAGTGGCACGACCGTGCCACATCTGCACAGCCGTGTCTTGCTTTGGCTCGAGCTGCACTTAACGACCGTGTGATGTTCACACGACCGTGTGGATCTTAGCTGCTGATTGTGAGGCACGGATGTGCAAGGTTGCACGGCCGTGCTCTACTTTATCTCAGGGAATGGCCACACGGCCGTGCAGGGTTGCACGGTCGTGCTCTGCTCTCTGTCTGGAATGACCACACGGCCGCGCAGGGTTGCACGGTCGTGCTCTGCTTTTCTCCGGTGTATCGATAATTGTCTCTGTCAACATAAAACCAAACAAAGAACAGATCTCCGACAAAAAAGTAATAAATATTGAATAAACGATAAGAGAGATGATCGTGCAAAGAATATATATAAATAAAGCAAGTGAATGTGTGTTAAAACATGCATAAACGATCATAATATCTACGCACATCAATTATTACTGTGCTAACTTTGTGTTGCAGACTAGATGTTTTAATTTTGGACTAACACATTTGGTAGAGCAAAGGGAGCACAAAAAGCCTCGGGATTAACAGTATCCGAGGCGCCTTTCAAGTGAAGAAAGGCGTCTTCGCATTGTTCATAGAAGACGCCTTTAGTGCATGGAAGGCGTCTTCCATAGGATAAAGTTCATAACTCGTCAACGATAAGGAGTAACAAACTTGGGATAAGATTTCTCTGGTTGGAGGTGCCTTCAAACCTATGGAAGGCGCCTTCCACACCTTGTATAAGGGCATCTCGACTAAGCTTCAAAACACAACTCATATACAAGCTTCTACACGTCCAATTAAGGTTCCAATTGCTCCGGCTTCCTGCTACAACTTTGCTATGACGCTGCTACGCCCATCTACCATTGAGAAGCTGCCCCAAAACCGAGCTTGAGTCGACCATCTCCGAAAAAGTGTTTGTTAACTTTAATGTTTGTACTTAATTATTACAAAAGGACAAGTGTAGTGTGTTGCACTTATTCCAACTTTCTCTGTACTTGTTTTCCTCTTCTGGCAATTTTGAAAGAGGTATTTTAGTGGATTACCCATTGATAGGTCTGTAGGACCTAGATCTTGGAATAGGAGTCGCTGAAAGCTCCAAACAAAGTAAAACCGACTGAGTTTTCCTTGTGTGTTGTTTTTTTAATCTTTCCGCTACGTAACTCTGTTTAACTCACGATTTTTGATGAACGTGATTCACCCCCCTCCCCTTCCTCTCACGATCCAATAGATTCAAGATTGACTTGAGTTTAGTTTATTTATATGTTATCGATGTTTGAAAATTTAACAGTTTTAAATAAGGATCGGACATATCCAAGATTTTAAGTTTGGGGAGACATGGTTGATATTTCTCCCAGTTATGTGATAACTTGCTCCATGAAAGGCAACATGATCGATCTATCGACGACCAACAAGCCAAACTCTTCCTCCACCTTGGGGGGTCATGCCCTCTTAGTCCTATGCTAGATTCGTTCCTGGTTTTAAATTTGTTTGATTGACTATTAAATTTGATAATACAAATTTGTTTATTCATTTTATTTTTTTTTAATTTATTTATTATCTTGATGAAAGTTTTATTAATAGATATTATTTAAAAACTTTATTCATCATGAATAATTCATAATTTTTGTTATTTTTTTAATACTAGATATATAATCTTACAAGTCAATTAATCTTAGAATATACAATTTAGCCTCACATGTTACATACCAAATAAATCCAAAAAGTGACCTCTTACTATCACACCATGTCCCTAGGAGCCTTCATAATACTTATTTATAAATATTAACAACTTAAATACATACATATTCAAATTTATTCATTTATTTTAATAAATTATTCAAATTTATTCATTTATTTTAAATAAATATAACTAACTTCTTACTAAATTTAACACTAAATTTACTCGTCAATGTTTGATTTATCTACAAGTTCTAAAGGATATATTGTTTATTTTAAAACTCTCGAATGTGTTTAAAAGTCAAAAAGACAAAGTGAATTTTGAACTTTAGACCTAAAGTTTTTCTTAAATTACATTGGAACCTCTGGTTTGGCCGCGAGGTTGGTACCGAGTGACAATCACACAAGTTCCAATCGAAGCAGTTGGTAACGAGCGCCAATCACAGACATGCCGATGCAAGTATTAATTATAGAAAAAATAAAGGGTCTAAATATTAAATACTTTGTCCCTGCATGGTCCACAAAGCCACCGGCGATGCCTAATAATTTTTAAATGGATCAAAATTAAATCTTGTAATTATTTTTATCATGGTAAAAGGTTTCTCAATACTACTATTTAGATAAACCTATGTAAATTTATTAATCATATTAAAATACATCTTCTACAAAATTTAATTAGGATTATCACTTTTTCTTCTCTGTTCGATTATGTCATATTAAAATACATATTCTACAAAATTCAAGGGATATTTTTTTTACCCTTTTAAATTGAATTTTTTAATAGGATTACTTTTTATTTTCAAGATTATTTAAAATTAAACTAGTTCATTTTTAAATTTATTAATTACAAATTCAATATAATCGAAACTATCTTTTTAATCGTAAAATATATATATTTCTTTAAATTATATTTTGAATACTCTTGAAATAAAATATATATATATATATCCAAAAAAATTATAGTTTAATCTTACTATTTTACTATTTTAATAAAAATCATAACTTTTTACTAACTAATTTTGATGGAATTTAAAATAAAATTATGTTAATGTCTATTTTTATATAAACATATGTAATATTATAAATCTTCTCAGGTTTTTTTGCTATGATCAAATAATATAGGCTCTTACCCGTTTAATTTTTTTATAAACGAGAATGCATATTACATACATTTTAGTTGAAATATATATATTTTTTAAAATTTTTAGGAATGCGGATATGCAATTACATACATGTTAGTTGAAATATTTACAAGTTACTTGCTAGCCGTCGATTTTGAACCTAAGTTGGCATACTTCCACTGATTGCTAATCAACTAAATATTCGATTAGGTTGAGTTCCACTTGATCCTGACCGACACATTTGATTAGCCTCTGTTTCACGTGGAAAATTGTGGACTAATTGGACACCGTTTTGTCTACGATGGACCAATGTCGGTGGACCCACACGCAAATCTAATCAGAGAATTCAAAATTAATTTAAAATTGTACTTGTATAACATGGCGATTTTACAATATTTTCCAAAATAAAATATTTGTATTATTTTTTTATACAAAATTTACGAGAATATTGTTGGTAGAAAATACAAGTGAGAGAATTTTATTTGTTTTATTTTTCAATTTTTTTGAAAAAAAAATTGGAAAAGAAAAAAGAAAAGAGGGCGTGACACAGACCAGGGTGGACTTCTTGGCTGGGAGAGGCTGGCACCTATTTATAGGCCGGTGGCTTTCGCGGAAGTGAAGAAGGCGCTTTTGAAAAGAAGCGGACGAAAAGGAGAGAGTCGCGTCGAGGTGCTGCCGATCTGGGATCGGCGTCGGTGTTCCGGTCCGTGGCAGCGAGCGGGAGATCTTTCTCTCCAGGTGATTCGACTCTCTCCCTTGTTTTTGCTGCAATGTGTCGCCTTAGTTTCTTCAAATTTCTTCATGGAGGTCGATCTGAGATGGTTCTCTCTGTTTTTGAACTATGGTTCTGATCTTTTACGTATGGGAGAGAGTGGATCTCGAAGTGATTGCACTCCCCCGGTTCCCGTCTCTTGTTTTCTTCCAATATATCGAGTTATTTTCTTCAAATCTGTTCTTGGATATCAATTTGAGCCCGTTCTCTCTGTTTCGAGGCTAGGGCTTTGATCTCTTCTGTGGGAGGGAATGGATTGTTAGGTGGTGTTCACACTCTACCTGCCGCTTATTTGATTTTGTTTTCTTGCAACAATTCGCCTTATTTTCTTCAAATTTGTTTCTGTATGTCAAACTGAACTCCCTTACTCCGTTTAGGAACTGGGGTTCTCTCTCTCTCCTAGTGGAGAGAATGGATCTCTGCACTCTCGATACTTTTGGATCTCTGCGCTCCCTATACTAAAGTTTGGTAAAAATAGAATGAGAGTCCTAAAACTTGAGGAGATCATAGTTGTACGAAACAGGGATCGTATTTATATGCAGGATCTGAAACATATCCAATAGGATTTATTTTTTTAATGATAAAATTGTTTCACTACAAGCTTACTGTGTTATGCATCGAGTATGTTATGATTTTGGTGTTGTTGTCTGACTAAATTAGTTTTGTTTGCCTCGTTTTGCTGTAGCCCTTTCATTTCTGAATCAAAATGAAGAAGAAAGATTCAAAGCCAGGGGATAAAAGATATAGGCTTCTCCCTACGACCATACTGGTTTTAATTCTATGTGGATTTTCCTTCTATCTTGGAGGCATCTATCGGTCGGAAAAGAACATAATTGTGAAGACGGATGCAAGACCATCAGCACAATCCAGGAAAGAAACTGGATTAGCTCCTCTTCAAGTGAAGTCTATTGAGTTTCCTGAGTGTAGCATTGATTACCAAGATTATACCCCGTGCACTGACCCTAAGGTAACGTGGTTTCTTCTTCCTGTTACTCTATTAAAAAAAGATGCAGGCAAGGGTCAAGGATAGTACACATATATAGATATTTTAGATCCTTAATTGGAATAAAAAGATAAAATCAGATCAATTCTATCTAAGATATGTGGCTCGAATCTTTTCTTAGATCTGCCATGGGATTTCCTTTTAAAATAGCAAATTTCTAGCGGCATACTTCCCTGTTTTATCTCCATCATCACCTTTCATTTAATTTAGCAGGATTTGCACTAGTGGTACATACTTCAAGCTCAATTAGAGAGAAGAACCAACTACATTTGGCCATTTTCTATTCCAAATTGGTATCTTCCTCTATGTCAACAGTGTTATTGGATTATTGGACAATTAAACCTTTCTGTATATAATTTTTTTTAAAAAAAATATTTTTCAAAAAGTGGTAGATGACTCTTGTAGGTGTGTCGGTTCAACCTGTGTGATTTCTGATATTTCTGACTGTGATTTTTAATCCTTATCAGAGGGACCATAACTACTTTGCTTCTAAGTATGTCCATGCACTTGTTTGTCAGCCTATTTTAGGTCTTCATCTCACTTGGCCTCAGTGATTTCTGCATTCCCTACTCAATCTGGCAGAAATATTTTTTTTTCACTTGCTTGTCTTTGATCTGTGGAGGTTTCAACTCTTCCTCTAGAGCTTATCCTTGTTGAATCCCTGCTATGTATATTACATGCTTATAACTTTTTTTTTTTTTTTTTTTTTGTATTTTTTGAAACCAAACTTTTGGTTAATTTCTAAATATTGGCATAGGAAAGAAGCATTGAGCTTATGTTTCTAAATATTCTCTTAATATACTCTTAATGTAAGTTATATATTTCTTAGATGAATCTTGATTTGTTGATCTGCACCACTCATCTGGAAAAATGACATTTTGAGATGATTTGGACCATCTGGTTTTCTCATTTTCTTAGGTCGTTGATTACCATCAACTCACCTGATTTCATAAGTATTAAATAGCATCATTTTTGTGGTTGTAGAGATGGAGAAAGTATGGAAACTATAGGCTTAGCTTTATGGAACGTCATTGCCCACCAATGACTGAGAGGAAAGAGTGCTTAGTTCCTCCTCCCAGTGGATACAAACCACCTATCAGATGGCCAAAGAGCAAGGACCAATGCTGGTATAGGTAATATTATTATAATTGGTTAATATGTGTTCATATTGTTCATTCCATTCGACAATAATCTGTCAGTTTCTGCACAGATGAATGGAAATGTTCGTGTTCCCTTTTACAATGTTCTTATTCTTGTGTTGTTTAGAAATGTTCCCTATGACTGGATTAACAATCAGAAGGCTAATCAGCATTGGCTTAGAAAAGAAGGCGATAAGTTCTTCTTTCCAGGTGGAGGTACCATGTTTCCCAATGGGGTTAGTGCATACGTTGACCTGATGCAGAACCTAATTCCTGGAATGAAGGATGGAACTGTTCGAACAGCAATTGATACTGGTTGTGGGGTGAGTGTCAACTTATTGAAATGCATTCTTTTAGCAATATATGACATCCAAGAAATTCTAGGTGGATTTTGAAGTGTCTCTGTGTAATTTTACCCTCAGTTTGCTATGGCCTAGTAGATATATAGAATTATCTTTCACCAAAAATTTATTAACACTTGAAAAATATAGTACGTTAGATATCAAACAAAAAAAAAAATCCATTAAGCTTTTCCATTGTGAAGGTGTTAGCTAGTGTTTGATCATTTACAGAAATGTCTATTATTTCTACAGAGAATTTTTTATGTGCCTATTTACTACACTACCACAACAGAAGAATTCCTCATAAATTGTACTTTATTCCTTTTGTACCAAAGAATAAGTTAATCTTTTATTCAGAAAAATAAAGAAATTAATCAATAGTTCTTTTTCCCTTACAGTCTTGATTTTTTTTTTCTCTGACAGGTTGCAAGCTGGGGAGGTGATTTGTTGGACCGTGGTCTTCTAACTGTTTCTCTTGCACCTAGAGATAACCATGAAGCTCAAGTGCAGTTTGCACTCGAACGGGGAATTCCAGCGATTTTAGGAATCATTTCTACTCAGCGTCTTCCTTTTCCATCTAATTCATTTGACATGGCCCACTGCTCTAGATGTCTGATTCCATGGACAGAATTCGGTATTTTTCTTGCCACTGAAATCAGAATGATTCTGGTCTTATTTCATGGCTCACCTGTTTTCTAATCATTTCACTTTCAACTCTTTCTTGAACATCTGCTAAACAAAACAATCTCATTCTGCCAAACTAAAAATCATCACTGATATTCTGGCTTAACTTCAATTTTCTGCAGTAATTTCTACTTTACTTTGTGGATCCACCTACAGTTGCATGTCTAATGATCATTAAAGCATGTTTATTATATTAACCTGCTAATCATAATATGATTCTTTTGCTTTGCCAGTAGTTGAGAAGTTAAGGTTCCAGAATTTTCTTTTAGTACTCTGTTATCCGATCATCTGTTCTAATGTAAGCATTTTAGAGTTTAGCTCTTACCTGTTTTGTGTATTCAGATGGCATATACCTTCTAGAAATACACCGAATTCTCCGACCTGGTGGCTTCTGGGTGCTCTCTGGACCACCCATAAACTATGAAAACAGGTGGCGAGGATGGAACACTACAATAGAAGAACAAAAAGAAGAGTTTGACAAATTGAAGAAATTGCTAACAAGCATGTGTTTCAAACTATACAATAAGAAGGATGATATTGCTGTCTGGCAGAAGTCTACTGATAACAGTTGTTATGATAAGCTCACGGTATCTTCTTATCCACCAAAATGTGATGACAATGTGGATCCAGATTCAGCATGGTACACTCCACTCCGTGCATGTTTGACAATTCCAAGCCAAAATTACAAGAAATTGGGGCTGACAACTACACCAAAATGGCCAAGTCGCTTGAATGTAGCTCCAGAGCGAACTTCTATGGTCCCCAGTGGGGGTTCTGGAGGGTTCAAGCATGATGACACTCAATGGAAAATCAGGGTAAAGCACTATAAGACATTGCTCCCTGCTCTTGGAAGTGACAAAATTCGCAATGTTATGGATATGAACACGGTCTATGGGGGGTTTGCAGCAGCACTTATTACTTCACCCCTGTGGGTTATGAACATCGTCTCTTCTTATGGCCCAAACTCTCTCGGTGTGGTCTATGACAGGGGACTAATTGGTGTCTATCATGATTGGTAAGTAATTATTGTTTATGATTTATCACTTACCTTGACATCTGTATATATAATGCTTGTTGGACTTACATAGACTAGTTGTGAATTGCAAGTGAAAGTATTTTATTCTTATCAATAGAGCATTTACATGGCGCTGGTAGTTTTACCACTATGATATTTGTAGTGTCGTATTGGCCCTGGGACAGATTGGCGAGGCGCTGGGGGCGAGCATATTCGTCTTTTGCCACCACGATAGAAAATTTACCACTTGAAGTTTGGTCATCAAATTTAATTAGTTCCATTATGATTTGACAACTATGGGCCTATATTAGGCAGTTTCTATGAGAACTGGCTGAATTCACTCCTGAGAACTGGCTGTTTGTTAAGTTACATTGCCTGATGTTGTACGTATGTTTTTATTATCAATCTAATTTTGGTTTAAAAAAGTGTCAATGCATCATCATGTACATTAAATGAACCACGCAATTATAATGTTCTTTTGGATATTTACTTGCAGGTGTGAGCCATTCTCAACCTATCCACGAACATATGACCTCTTGCATCTTGATGGTCTATTTACTGCTGAAAGCCACAGGTAAAAGTGTTGATTCATTTTTAAGTGCTATTTTTCTTTAAGTATGGTGTGATATTTTTAATTGATTTACTGGTATTTACTTGATTTGGTTAAGGATTTACTAACATTTATTTTTGTTTATCTTATGTTAACATTCTAAACACTAGTCTGCTCATCGCTGAACCCAAACTATTTGTCCTGATTTTTGTTAACCTTTTCTACAGATGTGAGATGAAATATGTGCTGCTTGAGATGGACCGTATCCTGCGTCCTGTTGGATATACGATAATACGTGAATCAACTTATTTTCTAGATTCCATAGCTACCATTTCCAAAGGAATGAGATGGGACTGTAAGAAACACAGCACAGAATACAACCTAGAGAAAGAGAAATTGTTGATATGCCAAAAGAAACTGTCGTATGCAAAGCAGACTCAGCAATGAGAAAGGAAGTTCTGTAGTGTTGGTAAATCCCTAAATTGAATTCATTTGCATTTCGGTTTAATGAAGAATTCACATCATTCCTGGACAGTTGGGTTACCCTGTAACTTACCATCAATAGATCTATACTCTCTAACGCAAAGCTGAGAGAGTTGTTCTAAATGGCCTAAGCATTCGAGGTCTTCTCGCTTTTTTTTTTTTTTTTGCCAACACAACTAGCAACAACAGCTAAAAAAAAATTGGTTATTGTATTTTCTGTATTTTGGACAGGTTATATGAGAATTTTGATTTGTGGAAATATAATGGCAACTGTATTATTGTTATGTGACACAGTATTCAAATTATGACAAAGAAAGGACAACACTGTTCCAATCCATGAATCAAGCAAGATTAAAAACTTATCCATAGAACGTAATACGACCAAAAGAAACAAAGGCTTCATGGTTTACGCGTTCATGTCTCTCTCATCAGTTTCGTGGTTTCTTTACAACCGTTTTATTTACATACTCCCAACTGTTGGCTTCAGATCCTGGAACAAAGAGATTTTGTTATTTAGAAACATGCATATCCGAGCATCAGAAAACCCACAACAAAAAAATGTGAATTAACAAAGTGAGGTGCAAGACTTTACAAATCGGCATTTAATTATACTGGAGTTGTCGGAACCTTGTAGCGGCAACGCAGTACATCAATGGCTTTCTCCATCGATTGCATGAGTTCAGGAATGGAAACCTTACAAACTTGCAGCAAGCGACAATGAAGCTTTAGAACATCAAAAAAAAGAATCTATGTATGAAAGTTATCCCACAAATGCATGTATAACGTTTGGGTTCTTATGCTACAAATTTAAGTATTAGCAGATTTGAAGTACCACGAGAAGATGTAGGATGTGCTTGGCTTATGAGTTCTGAATACGCGCCCTGAGAAAGTTAAACCAGATCGGAAATTTCCTATTTAGAAGTGAAAGACTGAGTAAGATCACGAGAAGCATCATGTGATACCTTGATTATTTCTGCATGTTCGCTCATCCTATCAGCGACCTTCTTGTAGTCCTTTTCTGCCTCCTCTGTTAGCTGAACGCAGGCTTTTGTCTGAATCTGCAGAGGATGAGAGCAGTACAGGAAATGCTCGTTTGATATGATTATGATGACCCACAATTTAGAAAATTCACACAGGATGTAGATTAGATTCAATCGATTTGATTCATAAACAACAAATAGACATCTTCCGAGCCTCCGGACTCATCGAAACATACGGAACTCTCTGGAGAAGAGAAGCAGGAAAACAGATGGGATCTGGGGGATTCGATGCCAATAGGTGTTGGAAGATACCTTGAAGCGCTTGGAGAGGCGGGTGCTGGAGGCGTCGAACTCGTTGACGATCTGGGAGTGGCTAACGTCGAGGTGCCGCTTGAGGGATTCGATGCCGGAGGCCACTGACGCCTTGAGATCGGCTATTGTAGCTGCGGCGGCCGTATGCATCTTGGAGGAAGGCGTCGGAGTCATGCGGTGGCGGGAGAAGAGATCGGGGCTACCGTCCCGGGAGGCGGCGGCGGCAAAGGAAGGCAGATCGAAATCGTAGGGTTTGCGGGAGGGATTGGAAGATGCGAAGAAGGACTCGCCCCCTTCCGTCTTCTCCTTGGCCGCCGTGGATCTGGATCTGGATTTGGACGTCGACGCCGCTGCTCTCTTCTTCATCGATGGACTTGTGGAAATGAGAGGGAACTCCAATTCCATTTCGAAATCACTCTTTTGGCTACGATATTAAAACGGTCCGGCATATACCGTAACCGAACCATGTAACGCCGATAAATATCGTATGTAACGGTACGGTCTCACAATGTTGCACGATATATGGCGTGACCCGTGCCCTCGATCTCCCTCAGCGTTCGCTCACTGTCCAGTCGCTTCTCCGCCGCCGCTCTAATGGCCTTCGCTGCCTCCGCCGCCGTGACGCGGGCAATCTTCTCCTCCCTCCCCGCAGTGCAACACCCCACGGCCTCCCTGCTTTCCAAGCGCTTTCTCCACTTGCGCTCCGCGGTGTGCGTCACCGCGCCCCCCTCCGTCCGCGCCGCCCGCTCCGTCCGCCGGTTGCCCACGATACATGGTCTTCCTGGATTCGGGGTGGCCTTCCGCATCGGCGCGATTAGGTGCATGGCCCGGCGGCCTGGCGACTCGGGTTACTCGCCTCTGAACTCTGGATCCCGTGGCGGTTCGGGGTTTAGCGACAGGCCACCGACGGAAATGGCACCTCTGTTCCCGGGGTGTGACTATGAGCATTGGCTCATCGTTATGGATAAACCTGGAGGCGAGGGGGCATCCAAGCAGCAGATGATCGATTGCTACGTTCAAACCCTAGCAAAGGTCCTCGGCAGGTATTGGTTGTGCGTTTCTTTGTTTCTTGTTTAATTGCTTGTTTTAAAAAATAAATAAATAAATTAAAAATTAGCTCTTGTTGCTAAATTATGTTTGTTTTAACTTGTAGATCTGCTGAAATTTTTAGATAGCCACAGGAAATATTTTATGCTGTGTTAAAAAAATGAAGTAGGAGGAATATGTAGTTTAAGGGCATGTTTCCTTGATAGGATGAGTTGAATGGATTTAGAGTAAGAGATAAGTCCAAGGATGGTTCCTCTATCTCTTATTTCTTGGCAACTGAATATGAAGACAAATATTTAAGAAGATAAATTTTTAACATCCATACTTTGTAACTCATCCACAAATAATTGTGGATATAAAAAGCGATTTGGATCCATCCTCATCATTTAACAAAGAAAAGTATAATTTTGCATTTATCAGATAGATCCCTTCCATTCATCGAGTTAGGCATTTGGAATGAAAAGGAAAGAAATAATGTTTACTGATTTGTGTTTATTGGATGCATAAACTTCATTCCCTTCAATTTTTGTCCAATTTGAATGGAAATAAAAAAATGTTGAAATTAATGATTGTATTTCCAAATAAAAAAGAGAATTAATTAGTTTCTTTCATTTCGTTTCTCTTGACTCCTATCGTATCCAAGTAAACTCAACATTAATTTCTTTCTTGGATCCTTAGTTGCTTATATATTGCAATGGAAAATCTAATTGTAACCAATTCTTTCTTGTATCCTTTGTTAGCGAGGAGGAAGCAAAGAAAAAGATTTACAATGTGTCATGTGAGCGATATTTTGGATTTGGTTGTGAAATTGATGAGGAGACATCCAACAAGCTTGAAGGTTTGCAACCATCATAGTTCTACGTGGAGCTAACATCTCTTTCCATTTATTTATTTTTGCTTCTTTTTTATAGAAAAAAAATTAGCTTAATTATTCTTATCTGTTAGCCAAGTTGATTTAAGATGGAAACATGTTTGCTCTGTCTCAAGTAAATAGCGTGTTCCACCTTACACAACAAAATGCCTCATCGATTCAGAGAATTTTAAATTTCTGTATGCTTATACATGATAGAAGTTGTATGTTTGTTTGCTAGAAGTTCAAGCTGAATATTAATCCCTCGTCACTTATGGAGTTTGTGCAGCAGTTTTGGTGTCTTTTGTATATAAAAGAAACTGTTATTTGCTTGTGGCAGGTATTCCTGGTGTTTTGTTTGTGCTTCCAGATTCATATGTTGATGCCGAGAACAAGGACTATGGAGGTAAAGTTTTAATGAACTTTAAAAGCGTCTAGTTTGCATGTACAATTGGTCAGCGCCAAGTTGGTTTATCGTCAAGTATACACGACTCAGTAAAAATGAATAATAGTTTGCACGTACAATTGATGAACACCTAGTTGATTTATGGCATTTACTAGCAAACTTGGATGTTTATCATTGGCTTTAAGAATGACCTTTAAAAGCTTACTTGGTACAAAGTAGGAGACAGCATAGCATGTGTATATATTTGATTGAGAAAGATGGTGTGTTTGAAGTAACACGAGTCATGACAGCATCTTTTCTGAATTGCATCATTTTATTTTTCTGCCACTAAATTTGGTTATGAGAAGCGTTGTGATTGCAGTTGGTATTATCAAAAGATACACTCCATTAGAAAGAGACAGAGCTCCTTTTCTTTGTTCTTTTGATGTTTGTTCATATTTAATTGATGATCTTACTGCTTCAAGTTGAGTATCAGACGTGTACTGCACTTTTATCATACTCTACTTGAATCTTCCTAGTATTGCAACTGATAACAGTAAACTAAGTGACAGAACAACCGAATCATACAACTATTTTGCTACCTGCAGCTGAACTTTTCGTGAATGGAGAAATTACTCAAAGGCCTCCAGAGAGGCAGAGGAGGATCGATGCAGCAACCACACATAGAAATGACAGAGACAGACCCCGATACAATGACAGAACTCGTTACGTTAGGCGAAGGGAGAGCCAGAGATAAGCTGATCATTCCTGAGTATATTGTTGTGTGCCTGTTATATGATGTCGTATCTTCGAACTTAGTTGGGTATTCAGATAATCCGTAGACAGCCTAACCGGGTAGTGACTTGTATTTTTCCATGAAAGCATGTTTGCATTGACTTATACTCGTGGGTTTTATATTCTGCATCTCCTTATTTGCTAAATTATTCAATTAGTAGTGAACATAATATGCACTTAGGTTATTTGTTCTGTATGCGTTCTATTTTTCTTTTCCTTTAAATATGTTAGTTAATGATTTGACTTATTTATTGATTGGAGATGATTGCTAGCGTAATACGAGTGATTAAGATTTATTGTTGATTTATATTGGGATTCAATCATATCTTGACTAAAATGTAAATTGCAGACAGCTGATGATTAAAGTGTTCTTTTTCAACCCCTACTATGTTCATAGGAAAATAGGGCGTCTTACAACAATACAAAGTGAAGAGAATGGATAGTAACGCAACTTGGACGCCAAAACCTTGTTTCCAAAGCTTGCCGATTACCTAAATCTACGTGAAGCAAAATGAACCTTCACAAAACCATAAATATGGCCATCGAAAAAGCAATCGTGCAATCTGACAGGCGATATATTTCATTGGCTCTACCAAAGATAGGATTCCTTCTTCTATCCTCATTTATGCAACCGTGGAAGGTTTAAAAAAGGAACAAAAAAAACTAATGGTACCCTTTGTACAATGGCATAAACGTTTTGAAGAGCTTCTGCTTCATATGGCGGCTGCAGAAAAGTGGGTGCGTTGTACAGGCAAATGGACCGGTGCCAATATCAATTACGGCAGAAGGGGAGTGAGCTGTGCACCCAAGAGATCTCCGACTGCTCCACGAACCTCCATCTGAAACAACAAGACACGTACGACAAGTCATACCTACACCCTTAAAAAATGTGGGTCTTACAATGGCCAAGTAATTTACAAAATTTCTACTTGTGATTTACAGAGTAAGAGATGAGTAATATATTCATGAAAATAGGCACTCAAAATGGGCACGTCATTGCAGATGTGATCCAAATGGAAAACAAACTTTTTCCCATTCTTTGAGACGCCGAAAAGCAACTCACAATTTTGAAAATATTTTAATACTAAAGAATGCGAATGGATATTTTCATGTAACAGGCCGGGCATGTATTGTTTACTGAAAACTAGTAATGAACCAGGAGGCAAAAAAATTCATTTCAGCTGAAATGGCAGGCCACTGAATTATACATAGCAGTAACTTGCCTGATCGCAACGAATAAGTTTCGTGATTAGAGGATAGAACTCTCTGAGATGCTTTCTGAATATGAGGCTATTCATAGAACGCATTCCTTCGAGTACCTGAAAGGCCAACCAGAAATATTACATAGAGAAGCATAAAGCCAAAGATAGAGCAAAGTATTACATAGATCATAAGTTAGAGAAGCAACAGTCAAGTACTGTTAAACTAATGAGTTAACCAAGGCTTTACTAAATTATCAAATTATAAGCAAGAATTCGAGTTTACAATACAACAAAATACCATAAAAATGACATGCAATTAATTCTGTACTATGGCAAACAAACATTAAAGGTTACATATGTAAATTTATCTGCCTACCTTAACAATAACTGGTGCTCTCAGGTCGAGTACTCGATGGATATTGGCACTACCGACCTCCTCTGAACTTGGCTTGAGATCAGAAGCCTCCATTAAAATCTGACCACAGAAAGCAACCAGTTTCTCCTCCGCCACGTTTAAGAGCTTCTCTTCAGAATTGAGTGGTTTATGACTATTTTTATTAATATCTGTTCCAGTTGACTTGTGTAAAATTTCTAAATAAATGGAAGTTCCAGTCATTTCCTGGCGGAGAAGATTTAGTGGTAATCTGTGAAAAATCAACCATTAAAAGTTAGAATGGTTAACAAATTTACATAAATATTTCAAATATTCTGGCTTGACAATACCTTTCTAGTGGTAGGTATTGCATGCGTAAAATTAGGTTTGATGGTGAATTATATGTAGAAGCAAACTCCACAAGACACAGCAAGATGTCCATAACTGTGATCTTATGATGGAAGTTCAACTTGTTCCAGTATTTCTTCTGCAGCACACCAACAACAATTTGATAGCCACTCTAAAAGTTAAAAACAGAAAATATATCAACTGTTTTAATATCATGTGTACCTGTATGCTATCAAGAGCGCCTAATAAAAGTAGTTGGGTGATGCATTTGCCTTTGATAGTCTCCATCATTGGATTTTCATCTTCATCATTATCATCAGGAATGGGTTCTGCAGCATCAGGACTCTGTATATACATTATTGTGTATAACATCATGCAGGTCATACAAAATAAAGCAAAACACAATAACAGATCATCCAATTCTAAAATCAAGAAACAAGAGATTGTAAATGTTGATTTTCTTTCAACAAGAGTGGTGGTAATAATGAGTTCCCAACAATATGCAGCCAGATAGACTTTCCTGTCAATAAAAACTTACATGTCGAAATATATTGCAAAGAATTTGATATTCAACTCGTGTTTGGAAATAACTAATACGTTATCATTTCACACTTCACAGTGAGCTTGACAAGATAAATAACTTTGCTATGGCTACAAAAGCAATCTAGTAAACAGCTTGAACTTGGAAACACAACCATTTTTTGGGATCGCCAAATTCCAAGATTTTTGGAAACACAGTTCGCACACATGTTTTGTCATTCTAAATAAGAAAATTCATTAGTACCAAGCATATGTTCTCTTTTCTGAGCAAGCTTTGTGGGGAAATTCAACATGAAAAATGTTAAATAATATATCAGATATCAATGGATTTATCAGTAAGTGCATGAGGATACACCTTTGTAGGTGAAGCAGTGTCAACGTCATTTGTGCCATTTTTTGATTTTGAAGTGAGATTTCGAAGAAGAAGATTATCCATAATCCTCTGACCAAATGTTTGACTACGCTGGAAATCTGCAGCTTCAGTAGGCTTCGGCGGGCCACCTGATGGTGATGGAAGGCCTACAAAAGAAATGTAAATGATCGCCTGGAAAACATAAGAATAGATATGCTTCAAAGAAATTGACAATAAAATATGGCCTCTATAAAAGTTTAATAACACAAATTTAACGAAGTGAATATGCTTCTGTAAATACTGGTAGCATAGTTCACTTAAGTAGCAACATACCATTAGATTCCTCTAAGTTGGCTTGAAGATTGCTACCAAGATGATCCTTAGTCGAGCTGATTGATTTTCCAGATTCTTCAGTATCAACAGAGAATGATTGATTATCCAAGACCATCTCATCCTTCCTATTCTCATTAATAGTTTTAACTGTACTGCCACCATCTTCAGCTTCTGAATCTTTTGATAGAATAGTCTGGTTCTTTGAGTTTACAAATCCCAAAGAATTAAGAAGCTCAAGAGGTTGAGTCATGTAGGATGCATCTCTGTAAGAGTTAAACAAGACAGATGGAGGACCAAATTACAAAAAAGTAGCAACTATATTGAAAGTTCACAAACAGCATGCCTAATGGCCAAATAACAAGTGACAATGAAAGGTCACAAATAGCATACCTAATGCTTTTTAACAAAGTATCCCAATCTCCATCACTAAATTGATGGCCCCCGACCTCAATGAGATGTACAAGAGCTCCCAGCGAGATGGAAACCACACACTGATCTGTTTTCTTGGCACAATCAAGAAGAAAACCCAGAAGTGGTGGTAGCATAAAAGAAACTTCCTGTGGAGAGCCAGAAAGCAGTGTGATGCTTTAATTAAAGAAAGGATATTGTAGAACACAGCTGTAAATAAAAGTCAATGTGTAAGGAAAAAAATTCAAACGCTCTAAAGAAAGAGAGCAATAATACATACCGTGTAGAAAGTATTGAAAAGGTTACAGAGCAACTGGAGTGAATGGATACTGGTTTCCCGAAGCCATTCCTCATTAGTGGAGACAATACCCTCTCTACCAGCATGTCGTACATGGTCAAATATAGGAAATAGGATCCTATAAAAAATGCTCTCCCAGAAAGTAGAAGAAAATTTCTTTCCCCTCTCGTTCAGCAAATCAAATAGCACCTCCAGTGCACAGTTTCGAACTTCTAATCTAGGGTCCAATGTTAGATCAGATAAACCAGCTAACATAGGAAACAAGTAATGCTCTGTTACATCAAAGTTTGATTCGAGACCACCATCCACTGGGTTGAGGGCTCCACCAGGTATAAAGCCCTAGGCAAAAAAATAATCAGGAGAAGAAATAAATAAATAAATAAATAAAAGCCAAATCGTATGAGGAATAGGGAATTGTCAGGTGTTAGGCTTTTCAAAGTAAAACACAGTCTTTATCATAGTAAAACAAACCAAAATTTCAAAAGCCAAAAGACAAACAGGAAAGTGTGAAATATTAAACTTGTATCCAATGAAATGATATTATGTGACTTTAATGGAAAATAAGGTCAACATAGTAGCAAGATAAATTATTGTAGTATAAATGTAGAGATATAACAAATAAAGATGATGGTGATGGAAGTATAAAGGGCTATTGAAAAAATGTTTCATAAATTGAAAAAGTTGTAATGATGAAGAGGAACTTGAATAGGTATGAGGTAGTTAAAATTGAAATGAAGTTTAAAAACAGAATAAATTCTATGATAATCTATTAACAAAGAATGGGAAGAGATAGTAATCAAATTGCTAAACATAGAGAAAATATGTAAGATAGGTCAATATTAGATGCATAACATATGAAAATGATTTTGCCACTAAAATTGTATATACCACAGATTTGTTCATAAGTTTAGATATAATAAGCTTTTAAGAAAATGGACATAGGTAAAAATGATATTCCTATTGAAATTTGAAAGGGTTTATGAGATCAAGATACAATTGTTTACTAAACTATTTTTTTTTAAAAAAAAAAAGAAACTGAGAATTAAGATGACATCTTAGGAATAGAGGGAAAACATTTTACTGCTAATTTGTACGAATAAGTGTGATTTGTTATATTATTCTATATACAAATGGATCAAGGAGACGAGCTATTCCAAGATATTTTAGAATAGAGTTACTGAGCAGAGGATAAGAGATGAGATTAATATTTCTGAGGATCAATTTGATTTGGATCAATTTGATTTCATGTTTAGAAAATCAACCATAGATGAAATCTATTTAACAAGACCATCAATAATAAAATATAAATGAAGAAAAATTTGCATGAAAATATTGATTTAGAAAAGCTTATGATAGAGCCCATAGATAATTGTTTAGAACTTATGCCAAAATATGTAGAAAGGTATTGCCATTCAAACCTCAGCAAGGCGATCTTCACATATACGGAGAAGGGCAATAGCCTTCAAGCTAATGCGAGGAGAGCTTTTGTTATTGGCAAAATGAATGAAGCAATTCACACAATCCATAAAGCAGTCACCAACAACTTGGTCAAAGTGCTCCAAGATAACTGCAGGAAGCAAAGTCCCAGATTGATCAAAATTTAGAAGTTCAAACTTCGAGATAAGGTTAACTGATTTGTTTTCTCACCCTGTTCAACATTTTCAAATGCACTTTCAACTATTGATTCGGATTCATCATCTGCTGCTGCAGTGAAGATCATGAACACGCTCCGCCAACCTGATTTAATGCTGCCCACCTTTGATTTAATCATCTGAAATTAAAACAAATCAGTACGTGGTGTTTTGTCATGAAAAACAATAGTACAAAACGAGCAATGTCTATTATACCAGAATTACCTGAACAATGCAATCAACAATTAGGCTGCGTATTTTTTCATTGTGGCTAATCCGCATAAGAATGACAAAAGGCTTAAAAATGTCATTTTGAAAGGTGAAGTTGGTCAATTCAGCGCGTTCCAAATACTTCATACTAAGTTGTCTCAGTGAATCGATGGCATACATAGCAACTTTTTCCTCATGATGGCTACCAGCAGAAATGAAGTGCTGGGCCAAGACAGACCATATTCTAGCCCATACCTAAAAGCATTGCAAATTGAAGTCAAAAAAACCACCAACAGTCATTGAAAACATAATTCAACAGAACATTTTATGGAGATGAAATATTAAGGTTTGGACATGCAATTCACTCTGATTCATCTACAACGAGCAGTGATTAGGTGCAATAGCCATCTTGTAGATGATAACAATATGAGAGAAAGAAATGCGCTATCCTAACCAATTACAAGCATGAACAGAGTATGTTAAGAACTGCTACTTCAATATATCTCTGCTGCTGTATGTCCCAATTCAGAAACAATATAGGAGTTTGAAATTCACTGTCTTAATAAGCATCAGGACCAGTAAGTGTCTAGATATTATAGGCCTATCAGTCCAGGTATGGACTCCGGTAAATATTAAAAAATATTCATATATTGAGGAATCAGGAGTACCAGCCGAATGCGAGCCATATTGTAATAGCTTATCTCAACAAGCTTTTGTAAGCTGAAGACTCGGGCAGGTGTTTGTTTCAACTCTTCAGCAGAAACACTACAAAGAGCAGT
This sequence comes from Zingiber officinale, assembly GCF_018446385.1. NCBI lineage: Eukaryota > Viridiplantae > Streptophyta > Magnoliopsida > Zingiberales > Zingiberaceae > Zingiber > Zingiber officinale. Next base: position 90,089,277 of record NC_055995.1, on the reverse strand, counting down.
AAAGAACTCCACAATGGAATCACTAGGCAATTTTACACTGTTTACAAAAACTTGCTCTGCTGGTTTTCCAGCCAACTCTTTAAGAGACTGAAGAACTGCATCCCTTGAAGTTTGATTTGAACCCTGCATCACAGTTATAGCAATGGATGGGGTTGAAGTGATATATTCTAGCCGCGATATACATTCCAAGACAGCATTCCAGGTGTCCTGTAGTGAATCAGTGTCCATATCACATAGAATAAGCAGTGTTCGCAATGCTTCCACATTTTTACTTTGCATCTCCTTTGGAACATGCAAGAATGTAAATCTGCACACCGAATTAGTAACATTGCATTATAATATTTTTAAAAAATCATTAACGATATTCAGTAGTACAACAAAAGATAATTCAAAAAGTATCTGAAAACACTCTATTCTAAGAGAATCTAACAGGGAGAGCATACCGTACTAATGATGTTAGGAAAGCATAACACATTGTATCCATCCCAAGAACACGTGTTAGATGTATGCCAGCACTAATACCTTCCATGCAAAGAATAACCCTAGGCTTATTATCTCCTTCCTCCATTGTTACAGAAAATGTTGCAAGAAGAGGCCACCCCACAGCTTCAAGCATTGGTCTAACTAGTTCAACCTGCTCAGCTGTATAGAAGACACCCCTTTTTTCGCCTTTATTTCTGAAAAAGGTCTGAATTTGTTTCTTTATTTTCTCACTTTCTACTTTAGTATCAAACCCAAATTTCTTTTTAGGAAGAGATAAATTGAGAATATTTACAAGGTGGCCACTCTCTTCACTTTCTGGCCTCACTCTGCTGCTTTTAGATGCATCAGGTGTATCATCCTTCATCTTTATCTCTTCTTTTACAATTGAATCATATATCTCCTCTAGGAGCTCCTTTGGTGCACACTCTTCCACATCATTCACAGAGTTCATGAGTATAAAATCAGATTTTGACATTTTCGGCCAAACCATTGGATTGTGAGCATCTGTATTTAACATTATAACTGCATAAGCAAGAAGATAAGCAGTATCCGCATTCTTGAAAAGTCCAGGATTATCAGCACAAAAACTGCAAAACAATGCTAAACCATTAAAAGTAAGAAAACAGAGTACGAGGGGATGTGCCACATCTCTAATTATCAATTTCTGTACCGCTCAGCAAACTTTTCCATGATTTGATCAATTTTTTGTGCTTCACCAGGAAGTCGAAATCCTGTTAGGAATTCACGAATTGAAGTATCAAACTTCAATCCTGAGAACTTCATGGAATCAACATATGCATTCATAACAGCAAGAGGAAGTTCCTCATGCTGGCCTAAATATTCACCAATCATTGCCTGAAAAAAATAAGAGATGAAAAACAGACCCTTTTAACCAAAAATAAAAAAATAGCCATGGAGATCACCTTATCCAAATTAGGTGTGCTCTTCAGGAATCGAGCAATTGAAGAAGCTTTACCCTCAACCAACTTATTAGCCAATAGAAATTCTATCCCTTTTGCTGGCTTTCGGTTGAACTAAAAGCAAATGGACTAGTTCATGTTTAACCATATAAACAGATACCATAGCAAATAAAACCATATCAAAATAGGAGTCATCATACATTATCATTGCAGACATCACATTTATGGTAAATGGTTAGCAAAAATCTTAGTTACCTCTAAGAGGGCTGCTTCCATTGTGGATTTGTGAGCTTTAGCCTTCTCAAATTGGTTTAATCCATCATCAGTATTCTTCTGTTCATTAATTGAAGCAGTATCTGTAGCTGAAACTTCCGCTTCAAGAGACTGAACAATATTACCATGCTTAGCAGATTCTCCTTTAAGCTTTTCCCAATCAACCAGTGATTTGAGCACACTCACCAAGCTCTGGATAAGGTACATAAATTAGATGTAATATATATTTTTTTTAAAAAAAACAGAGAAATAAGAAAACAGAACAAACACAAATAGTTTCTTAATTTCTAGAGAGTACCTGAAGTGATGAACCTTTAGCAGAAGCAATCTGTGTTGCAGTAATTGAGTTGGGATCAATAGTTACAGTTCCTTGGGCTATCTTTGATAATGCATTTACCTGATTAGATCAGTGGAAACAAATAAATTGGTAAAGAAATTGCAAACTTCACCTTCAAGCCACTAGCATAAACATGATTGGATTTTACCATGCGTTCAAAAAGGTTTGGTGCCTGAAGATCACAATCATAGTTAACGAATATGTCTGCAAGCATTTGGGAGTCCTTGCATACTTTCTCAAGCATCCTAACAAATAATCCAATCAAACAAATATCAGAAAGATTAATAAAGCTACAGCACAAGAAAAAATTGAGGATGATAATTGACAAGTAATTACTCAAGATTCTGCTGAATTGAAAATAGAAATGTCCCAACAGGAAAGAAGAAAATAACACTATACAGAATGAAAGAACCATCACCGGAGAACACTTGTCCTTTGGCTAAGCACATTCTCATTACTTTCCAATGATTTTAAAATGATCAATGGAAAAAAGATGCCAATTTCTCCCTATAAAAGAAAAATCAGACATGTTTATATGAGATTAACATGATAATTGGCGGAGATTAATTTCTAGAAATTTACAAGAAGATGGTTTTGACAAAATTATGGTTAAGTACCTTAAGACATTCTCTAAAACGGAGCAAAAGAACAGCAAATATTCCAGTTGCATACTGCACAACAAGAGATAAGTACAAGAATGAGGAACACTTTATTGTACAAACATAAGCAGTGCAGCATCAGCTATTACTAGTGTGGAATGTAAACCAACTACCACAATAATTAGCAAATGTAGGATGTCAGAGGTGTAGAAAGAAGCAACAAATGGGAAGAGAAATATAACCTGAAAAACCACTGGGGAAGAAGAAACAGAAGCTCGCAACAAAGCATACGAAAGATATGCCTTAACTGAGTCAATAAAATGGAAATTTTTCGTAAAGGAATAGTCAACTCCTTCCAGCAAACCCTGTAATTTTAGCATTCAAATGTGAGAAGGTAGAAGATAATTGCTTTGACTAGAACACTTTGAAGTAAGGGCAGCCCGGTGCACGAAGTTCCCGTCATACGAGGTCCCGGGGAAGGATCCATTGTACACAGCCTTACCCTACTTTTTGCAAGAGGCTGTTTCCAGGATTCGAACCCGTGACCTTTTAGAACACTTTGAAGTAAAAAAAATATTTAGGCAGATACTATTTCCTACATCAACATAGTTGGACAAGACTAGCTAACCTGCAAAAGCTCAAGAGACAATAGTCTCGTCTTGGTGGCCACCTCATCACCCTCTTCTTTCATCCCCATCTGCAAATTGTCTCCAATATGATAAGGGAGAGTAGAATAGACACTTTTTGAGAACAATTTCACAAACTTAGACCTTGCACAGTGTTCGAAACAGCAACAAAGCATCATTTTGCACCACACTCGTGCTCTCTACACTAATTCCTCGGACATGATTAAACAATAAACTCTTTAGATCGAATTTTAGAAACCGCAACTGAAGCATTGATTTTTTTAATATTCAAGCATTTTTTACCCTGAAACTTTCTTTCCATCCTCAAGTTGAACAGTTTGGTCAAGAGCAGCCTCTAAACCCTACAAATCATATCTTTAAATAAGATACAAAGTGAAAGAAAAAGGCATATATGAAAATTTCAACAAAACAGTAAAAACTTAACTCTCAACAGTCTCATAAAGTGTGATGGAAGTACCTTGATGTCAGCACCGCTAGCCAGATTCTGAAATTCCTCCAAACGAGGAGATGCATCATTTTCATGCTTCTTGGGTAATGCATCTGCCACAGTGTTTTTCTCATCTGTTGCATCACTAGATTTTTCTACATTCTCAGAGCTGGTGAAGCTAGCTGGAATGGCAGCATGTGCAATACTAGATACAGGAACCTAAGCACTCAAAGAAATATTTTTCCTGCAATAAGGCCCAATTTCACGTGGACAACTCAGTAAAATCAACCAAAATAACAAATCCAACCTGATCAGTTTCCATTCGCCGAAACACAATACTGATCATTTGGGTTAGCATTGCTTTTGATGTTGCCTGATTTACTAAACTCTTACTGCAGTAGACCATCATAATTTAACATAAGCAACAATTAAGAATTTATAAATTCACAGTGTATAAGGAAAAGTGTTGCTTAAGCACCTGTTGAGAGCAATGTCATAGCATACTTTAATCACTCCCAGCAATGGGTCTCCATGAACTGGATTTAAAGAAAACTTACTGATTTAGCAAAATAGATAAAAAGAAAAGGAATGCTTGCATCTTTTATAAGAAGCATAAAAAACGACACTCCAAATAACCTCTCACATAACATCTACAAGAAAAATCGTCCAATTTGAGGCATTAACTAATTGATCCAAACATTTAGTAATCCCATGTCAAATTAATCTACAGAAATAAACATTCCAGAAATATAATGACCAACTTTGAAAAAGTAGGATAGATGTCCTTAGCATCTAAAGATGATATAAAAAAGGACATTTAGGATATCATTCTGGTTGATTTTGGAAATTGAATATTTTCCACAGGAAAAGTCCTAGCACATCCAAGTATCTTAATCTTTCACATTTACATTTCTTCCACCCATTGTGATGAAATGTGGTCTGCGCAGCCAGATAAACATCCTCATACAGATATCACAGGCTATGTGCCTGTCATTAGATGAGATATTCCTTGGGACATAGTTGAGCCTATGATGAGTGACTTGAAGTTTGACCATATTGGATCTAGTTGCAGAATACAACCATCAGAAACTTTTAGCATTAGCTAATTAACAAATGATAAAAAATTCTTTCAAGTTCTTTTCTTTTGAAAATAAAATGGTAAGATCTGTTCTATAGGTTCATACAATTGCACTGTTTGTTAGGTTCACACACTCCGGGCCAGTCCAAAGACACTAGGGTATGTTTTATCAAAGCCAACCAATAATGACAATAATTTCCAATGCCCATATACTACATATTTGCAGATTTTGTGATTATCATCCTCAAAGATGATGTTTCAGGCTTTCAGCAACTGATGAAGTAGTTGCAATACAGCATAACAAACTCAGAATTTAGAAAGACAAGAATGGATGCCATGATTTTAAGGAACTGACAAGCAAACAAGAAGTGTTTTCAGTAAGAAAATCATTTCAGATCTTTGACTACTCAAGCTTATACCATAAGATGATTAGAAATTTGACATCACTCCTCAAAGAACAAAAGAAGAAACACCATTAGGAAAGTACCTCTGAACCTCATTGAAGATACAGCAGTAAGAAGCGCCTGCAAAACTTGAACTATGGTGCTGCAAATTACCATGTATCAATCAAAGGTTAAAATAATTGATATAAAGAGAAGTCCAGGAGAAAAGAAAAGACAAAAAGATAATACCTATCCGATGAAGAATTATCAACACAGCCACAGACCATGTTGAGTATATCTGTAAATAATGAAGCATTTTTGCCACCATCCAGTCCGGGATCACCTTCTAAATGATCATAGGCTATGAGTTTCTGCCAGAAATGAAAATTGTGCCAGATGCAATGTAAGTACAATAAGCATCAGAAGTATAATAACCAAATTGTTAGGCACAGGCACAATAACCAGACAAAAGATTATAGTGGCATGGGAAAAAAAGGGAAATAGATTTTAGTGAAAAAAAAGTTGCTTAGTTATGTGCATCCAATATGGATGATAAATAATCCGGCAAAGAAAAAACATCATAAGGAAAATGAAAAACATTTTGTTACACAAATTACACATACACTTGAAAAGGCAAGGGCAACGAATGAAATTTCTGTCATACCCCAGTAAAGATCAACTTTTCATTCAAAAAGAGGATACCATATGTCGTGGGTAATAAACATTAAGGGTGTTTTTTGTATTTTTCAATCCTCAGATTCAATCTTGATTGCCTGACAAATAGTTCAGATGTGCAAACTGCTAGTGTCGTTGTATAAACCAGCCTGCTACTTTGTACGTGAATTATATGAATTGTTCTTTTATTATTATTATTATTATTGGGACCTATAGCTCAGAAAACAGCCCAATACACAGTCATGTCCTAGCCCCTTGTCTATACCAGTATAAATGCTAGACCGAGACTACTTGAAATCATGTCTAGAATGCTTCTGCAAAAGACTTGAATTCATGTCCAGAATGCTTCCTCAAAGATTGTTGTGCTTGAATTAAGTTAAATTACAGCAATCTTTTGTTTCGTCCAAAAGTATTTTATGTTAACCTTAGATTTGCCAATACTGACACATTTATGCCCATTTTGATGTTTAATAAGGACACTTGTCCAGAGGCTATCTATGTCAGATGTCTAAACAAAACTATCATAAGAGTATAACAAATATATGGCAAAAGAAAGGTGCCCAGACCTTCATTAGGTTTACAAACAAAACCTAATTTTCATGAACAAAAGTTCTTATAGCATAAGATTTTCAATGGGACTAACTTGGGTAGGTCAGGGGCAAAATGTTGAACTGAGATTGAAAAAAAATAAGTATATATTTGCTACTGGGTTGGATAAGTAATTAAAATATTCTTCATGTTGGATCAAATAGATGAAAATCAGGGACCTACACAAAGGGCAGCCTGGTACACGACGCTCCCGCCAATGCGGGCTCCCAGGCAAGGGTCGGACCATATTGGATCTATTATACGTAGCCTTACCCTATATTGCAAAAGATTATTTCCGTGACTCGAACCTGTGACCATAAGGCCATGTGACAACAACTTCACCATTGCATCAAGACCTACACAATTTTTCAAATTCATTTGGAAGGCTATGAGTTGCATAAACAACCTAAGGGAAGAGAACGTAGAAGGTAAGGAAAGGGATGGTAGTGGCCCTATAGATAAAAGAATTTTTGAAATTGTGGATTTTTCAATTTGTACAGTAATTTTAATGAAGGGGAGCCTTGGCGCTATATTAAAATTGTTGCCATGTGACCTAGAGCCTAGAGGTACGGGTTTGAGTCTCAAAAACAACATCTTGCAAAGCAAGGTAAGGCTACATACAATAGACCCTTCCCCGGACCCCGTATTGACGGGAGCGTGCACCAAGTTGCCCTTTTTTTTTAGAATAATTTTACTATACTATGAACGAGAAATAGAACATCTAACAGCTGCAAGCCAAAAGCAAAAGAGTAGTGAGAAAAACTAGAAATCAACAAAGTGTGCAAAATAGCAAACACCCATCATATAGGCATATCTCTTGAGTCTTGACAATAAATAAGCTTTACTTCTACAAAACATATACCCATTTTAGCATTGAGAATCCTGCATGAGTCAAGTGATTCTATCATCTTAATTGAACAACAATTATTATGAACATAAAAGAATAGCATGCATATAGAAACAAATCGGGCATGAAGAATGAAGATTTAATATATGCAATATACTTTTGATCAATTAGCATATGAGAAATAGACAGATCCCTACAGAAGAAAGAAAAATTTATAATATACAAAACCAAAATGCATCTATGCTCATCAACAAAATAGTCAATCTTAAACCAAAACTTAATACTTGTTTCGGTGAAGTAGTAATGAAATTTATGGAAGGGGAAAGCTACTTGAGCAACATACATGGATACAGTCAAGTGCAAGCTTCAAAAGTTTTATATTTTTTGACTCAAATGCGAGCCTCAGTGGCTTTAAGATAACTTCAGTTTGAGCCCCGTCTAAGGTGTGCCCAGCATTTGCTAAAGCTACTATAATAGGTTCACTGATTTCCTGAGACTTAGTGACACTATTGTTTCCAGTAGAGGCAGCCAGACCATCACGATCCCCTTCTTTCGCCAAAGCATCACGATCATCTCTGCCATTGATGAAAATAGCTGGTTAAAATCTGTAAAGTTTTCATCAAGCAAATAATAAAAAGAAACATTACTGAACATTAAAAATCATTATTGCAATCCAGAATTCCAGAAGGATTATGCTAACTAACAGATATGAATAGAAGCATACTAGCAGTATAAGAATTGAAGCTAAATCAGCTACGAAGCCATGAGACCAAAATCAAGAACCTAAGATAACCTTCAAACTAACAGATATCTATAGTAACAATGACCAATCCCACTAGAGACCAAATGCATATCCTACAACAAAACTTAGATTGTCAAAAATAAGTTAAAGAACCTTTCTTCCCAAGCCGGTATTGCAACATGTTTATTCTCATCAAAAGCCACCTCTTGTTTGGTTTCCTTCATGTTGTCTGGAAGCGGAACAAAGACAGAATTAATGAACATAGAATGTCTCAGCTTGAAGATAGTTCTAACATTAAGGTACCAAAATACAAGAAAAAGGGGGAAAGGGGAAGTACTCAGTCAACAAATAGCTACATTCCATCCATACAACAGTAAACAGTTTCTACGATGCAAATTTACCTAGATACCTAATTTTTTTATTTTGCTACATCTCATAATTTTAGTGTTGTTATACTTATTCTAACAAAAGGAATTACATCCAAGTATACGAATAGTAGTTAGATAAGTGTTTCTACTAGAAATGTTGAAGTATAACAAAAAATTGTCCTCGTACATAAGGAATATTTAACCAGTCAACACCAACTAATGGCGCCATATGTCATAGGGGTTGTAAGAATAACAAATTTAATTATAGTTTAATAAGAACAAGATGTTGGAATTTTATAGAGCATTATAACTTTAATAATGAAAGAGAGAAGAACCTTTTTAAAGTCTCTAAAGGTTAATGTGATACATAGTGAGAGTTAGTGGCGATGGGAATAAGTATAAAAGGTTATTAATCATAAGAATACGTGTTAAAAGATTGATAGAATTGATGAAATGAGGAAAATTGAATAGACATTAACTGGCTAAATAAATAACAAGTATAGAAAAATATAAAGCATAATAGTAGGTGATACTTTTTATGACGACCTATGAACTAGGAGTAATAGTAAGCAAAGATGAAGATGTTGAAATATATAATCTATTACATAGCAATAAAGGATCGAGATGTTGAAATGCAAAACAATGTTGTTCAACTTCTAGGCATTCAGAAAACTCAATCAGGCTTGTACCCATGTTTGGCTTTTGTTCAGAGAAAATAATAGAACTCTCTGGCCCAGGTTCAGTAGATTATAAACATGTAAAATAAATCCAGTCCTAGGTCACTCAAATTCAATTATTTAATGGATTCTCTAAGTTATTTTGACAGCACCTAAACTGAAGGGCAAAACCAACTGGAAAGCTGCTGGTTCCATAGGAGCCTATGTAATACATGTCATTCTAAACTTCTGTTAGTAAGATACTTTAATAAGTAAACTAATTAAGGCAAGGCCCACCAAACTATATAATCTGACATGAGACAAAATCCAATTGCTAATCCTCTTTCAGAACATTCATCTAAATTTCTATTTTAAAAGTTCAATTCTAAAAGGATAGACCAAATAAGGCACCCAATATTCAGATTACAACTTGGTTCAAACTATTTGTATTACCAATCATGTGCTTACAAGAAAGTCAACACAAAAAGCTGGAATAAGTAATATAACCTACGAAATTCAATGAATCCTTATCAAACTTATATCTAACGAAACTCATACCAAAATCCTATTTCAAATGACCTGGATTTAATTGCCTTCTCTCATTCAACTAGCATATCATGCTTTAACCACAAAGTTAGCTAACCTGATAGTGTTTCTCTCTTATAGCACTTCATGGCCAGGCAATTGCTTTCATATGCTATGTCCACTAACTTACACTAATAGCAGTCCAATATTAGTGTAACTTCAGATCTATACATAATATCACCCAAATTTAATACTCTTTTTGTCTCCCTAAATTCTTGTGGTATTTTCTCTCCATGTGTAATGCCATAAATAATTTCAAAATCATTATTAGCATTTGGATTCATCTAAACAAATGGTGTTTCATTCTTTTAATCTAGGCACTATAGGTGCTGTATGTTGCTAGTGAACTTCAGCTAGGTGTTATCATCATCCACCATTCAGATTGACTAGTTTCTAACGCCCAATATTTGACAGCAAACTGCCTAGCATTTTGGATCTCCTATAGCTTTATTCATTCAAGTATTATTCTTCTCTGGATCTGTTTACTCTGATCTACGTTCCTTAGTCAACCTCCCCAGTTAAATGTGAAGTCAACCAATAATTTTGGTGATTTTCTATCATGAAAGGATCATCATGTTAAAGATTCATTTTATCCTAGTGCAAACTCAAGGAGACATTTCTGCGACAGCACGGTCAGATCCGTCTACAATTACCAATTTGCGACCAACGCAAGGTTGCTTCCCGCAATGCAAAAAGAACGAAAGCAAGAAATGAAGAGCCTAAGCAACAACAAGAGCTTCAAATGCAAAAAAGAAAAGGAAAAAAAAAAAAGAAGGATCCACAGAACCGACCTAGACAAGCCTGCACGGCGCTCTGCAGGTCGGGGTACTTCTTCCCCGCGCACTCCTTGAGCATGGCCTCGAAGGACCTCGTGATGAACCCAGCAGCTGCGGCGCCTGCCATGGCGAACAATCGTGCGGAGATCCAACTCGACCGCCCCCTTCAATACACGATCCCGCGACGGGAGGGCAACAGAGTCCACCCAGTCAACGAACCCGAAGTCGAATCCAGCAGGAAAAATGGCGAGATCCGGCGATCTCGAGGGGACTTCACCGATCGGAAGCGAGGGAGGAGGAGAGGACCTTGAGGAGAAGGAGAGATCTGACTGTGTAACGAGACTGGCTTCCTCTCTAAGGGAAGGACTTTGTTCAGCAAGCTCGCGTACTGTCCCCTCGGCGCACGGTACCATAGCGACCCAAACACGTGGTTTGCACGTGAATGGCGTCTTCCGCGGATATATTAGTTTATTTAGGAAAATTAAAAATATTTAAGTTTTTTTAAAAAATAAAATAAAATAAAATTGTTTCGGTTAGATTTGAAATTAGAAAAACTAAAACTTATTGTTAAATAATAAGTAATTAAAAATATTATTTTTTTCAATGATATTATTAATTAATACCTAATTTATCTATATTTGCATATGCATATAAGAATTTAAGTATGTACGATAAAAGGGAAAATGCATTCAAGTGATAGTTTCATACATTGCCATGAACGCCCAAGTTACATAAATAAGAACAGAAATTTTCTTTGTGATTGAATATCTAAGTTGCTTCCAAAGCAATTATTTCATTATCAACGTCTCCACACATCATAAATAAAATAAAATAAAATGGAATGAAATTCAAAACATGACTAACAGTTACAAAGAACACAACAACAGGACTACATTTTCAGTAACTCATCGAGTGTTTTTGGATGATCAAAAAGCACTCTATATCATGGCTGACCAAGCAAGGATGGCCTGTAGAACACCTGACTCTGCGCTATCTCGATCCTTTCGCGAGGATCGTTCATGGTTTCATCTCTTAATGCTTGAAGAATGGCCTGTGCAGGCGACTCCCTGGATAGTAAGCGATAAATATCAAGCAAGAAAGCTGAGAATTTGATGAGCAAATGCTCTCTACAAGCAATTCTCCACTCTACACAGAATGTTGAAACTTGATGGTTATCAAATGGTTCATACCTCCTGATAAGTATCTTGTAGAGTGTTTTGAGAATAGGACACAACTCGGCCGGAGCAATTGGAGTTTTCACCTCCGGGTGGAACACATTTAGACTCGACTGACTGAGTAGCTCGTAAAATGCACCGATCGCAGAAACACCCTGAGGGAGAAGAAAGCAAAAGTTAGTTAGCTTCAGAAAATCAACATTCAACTGAAGAGGCATACAAACATATATACCTGAATCATTCCTTTCCCTTTGATGCTGTCACCCATATCAGGACTCAGTTCTCCCTTGGCGAGCATTTGGCCATACCACGCATTGCGCCCCTTTAAGAGAGTCACATATGTATCGGACAACAAGGGACCGGCTAGTTTTTCCGGCTGTTCGGCTAACAAATGAGTAATAAATATCATCTCAGATGTGCAGTGGGCAAAGTAGACTGATTTGCTTGTTGCACTCTCATTTGTCAGGGCTGCTACCATGCCTAGAAAACAAATTAGTTTATCATATGGGTGCTAGATATAAGAGAAGTTTTTCACATTGGGAAATTTATCTTAGTAGAAGAAATCTCTTCAAAATGTAATCAATTGACAAGTCTTTTTGTTTTCTTTGTGGATAATAACAATGAAGCTTACTTCTAGATCCATAAACAAACTATGTTGTTAATTAGGAAAACATATGACAAATCGGTATGTGCATTCGTTAGCCTCACTTGTGCTGAATCAAGCAATCCAACAAGGTTCATACAGAAAGAGAAAGAAAAAAACTTACCAGCGCCGATGGCGTAAACATTCTTCAATCCACCCATAACTTCATGAGTGATCAGATCACTGTTATCCCACACGATAAAATGTGGCTGCCGTAAGAACTTGGCAAGAGGCTTTCTCCACTTCTCTGCCCCGCAGATTCGTGCATTAGCGTACTCCTTATTGTATATCTCTGATGCAATGTTAGGTCCTCCTAGATAAAGAATGTTATCGATCGGAACCCTGGCTGTAGTTTCACACCAAAACACAGATCAATTATGGGAAGAGAACAGGTTCTACCTTCCTATTCATCATGCTCAAAGTTGCTAAATTCAGTAAAAACAATGAACTTGCAGACTGAAATATATATGCTAAGAATGAGTGGAGAAATTTACTTGCAGACTTGATCATCTGAGTAGGCGTTATGATATGCGGGATGGGATCTAAAGCTGCTTCGATGCCCTTAGCAAGAGAGATGATAATTGGAACACTGATCCTCTCCTTCCAATACCTACTGATCTCCTCAAACACTTCCCTTGTTTCAGTAGATGGCAGGCCATTCACCACAATGTCAGCATCCCACACTGCTTCTTGCAGGTTGGTGACGACCTTCAAGGGACAAAGTGGCGTCTCGATCATATTCAAGCAGAAGCCATCCTTCAATATCTCATCCGCATACAGAATCCGGTCGCCGAGCCGAGCTTCGACATACTTCAAGTAGGCGCATCTCCTGATCAACCGGCGCAGGACGTCCTCTCTTGAATTGATGACCTCGAACAGATGCTCAGCTGTGGCCCGATCGACCGACCGACCTGGCCGCCTCCATATCCTGATCTGAACCTTGTCGCGGAGATGGCCGTAGGCATCTTGCAGGAGAGCAGCAAACACACTGCCCCAAGCTCCGGCGCCGACGCTGACAATCTTTAGGAGATCGCCGTCGGACTTGCTGAGAATGCGGCGGAGCTCGTCGAGCCTTTCTTCCGCGCCGTTGGAGTGGTGAAGGGATCCGTTGGAGAGGACATTATTGTGGCTTCGTTCCACAGCGCCGACCATTTTCTCTCAAACAGCGCACGGTTCTACCTGCCAAGCAAGAGCTAAGAAATAGATGAGCAAATACCTTCGATGCAGAGAAATCGGGGAGCTTGAAGAAGTAATCTGTATGCCTCGTCCTAAACCCTAGAGTTCCAAAGCCTCAAATATCACTGCAGATCTCCACGGCCAAAAGAATTAACCAGCTGCGAATCGGCAAGAAATCGCCTCAATCGCCCAACCTTATCCGTTTCCGACCAAGTCAGAGGCGGCGACGGCACGAGTAAATCGGGGATGCAGCTTCGGTATTGCCGCCAGGCGCCGAACTTCCCATCGACCCCCAACTAATAATAAATAAAGGTAGAAACTTTGGCGTCGGAGCCTCCAAAGCGAACTGACGTCAACCTAAAAGCCTTACCTGGAACCGCCCATTGCTGGTTGGTTGAAGAGGACGATGAGGTAGTTGAACGCCTTCAAAACGCCCAAATGGTGGGGGAAAGGGGAGATGATTAATTTGGCGATAGAGATCGTCAAGATCCCACTTTGAGCCTGGTTCGCTGCGGTTGGGGGGATGAGGACGCGCGACTGCGCGAGGGAGGATAAAGGCTTGAGCTTGGTAAAAGGCAGGCAGAGGATGATCGAGCTCGGGATTTGAAGGTGGTTGGAGGTTGGAAGCACATTAAAACCTTGTGGTATTGTCACATGCGTGTCTTGCTTCATTGATGGTATATTTGTTTCATTGAAATACTTCATATGAATGATAAAATTGTCTACTACAAAATGCATGCTCAGCCGACGACAACACGTCGATACGAACGAAGAAATCTAATCTAATCAACGAGATCGCTTTCAACAACCGTCAAAATCCACCAAACAAGTCTTATCGTTTGACTATTTGGACTTGTTCGTTGAATTTTAAACAGTTAAATTGTGGTATGAGTTTTGGAAGATTGGCTTTTGAGAATGGGCCTGTCATTATTGGGCCGATAAATTACGGCTTTTAGGACATCCACAATTCATATATTAATAGAATGTTATAAACTTATAATACCTTTGATATTAAACGCCATTATTATAAAATAGTGTTATAACATCTCATTACTTGAACGCGTCAAGTTATGTAGGGTTGGTTGTTTTATTTATTAAAAAATTATGAATTTTAAAATTAAAAATTAAAAATTAAATAAAATGATTAGTTTTTTAATCGTAATTGTTGTATTTCAATTTCATAATTACATAGTAATTTTAAATAAATTTTGTTTTCTCAATTTTATAATTTTAGTTGCTTAGTTGTAATTTTATTTTTCCAACTTTTTAATTTTATTTTTTTACCAACATCTATTTTATTTAATAAATATATTTTTTAAAAAATTAATATTATTTTTGAAAAATAGTAAAATTATTTTTTAAAAAATAAGATTATTATTAAAAATAATAATAATTTAAATATTTTAAAATATATTTATTTAATATGATATAATTTTAAGATAATTAAGTGGACTGTGAAATCTATAAATAATAAGTGTTAATATTAAAAGAAATATAGTTGAAAGAGATATATTATTATAATGAATATATGATAGTAAACTTTATATTTTTTATGAGATGATAAATGTTATAATAATGATACATTGTGATGCTTAGAATTAATATTAATTAGTATTTTTAATTTTGAGATTAACAGAGTTTCTCTCCTTTTTCAATTTCATAAAAAAACTGTATCTTTTTTGTTCTCTTCCACAATACATCATTTTAGACCGTTCATCTTCCACACAGAAATGGACGGTCCTGATGCGAGCTTTGGGTATCATCAACGATTACGGTAGATCCATGCCTCTGATAGGAACAAGCCAACAACCCACAAGATCCCGCATACTTTAATTCCTGCGAGCGAATCAGGACCGTCAGTCTCCAATTCAACGGCTTCAATCTGAATTTTCTTCATCGGACGGCTGAAAAAGGGCACTTCCGCATAGAAACCAGCTGTCCAAGGAAGGAATCGATGCTGACATGGTTGGTTTCCTCATCGAGCCGTCCGTATAGAAATGGACGGCTAATATAGCTTCCCCAATTGCTCCATGGAAGAAAAGGGAGATAGCGGGGGAGACGAGGAAGACCTCATTTTAGCTGTTGGTTCCGTCGATAGGGGTCAAGTCAATCAGTGATCTCTCTGCCAGATCCAGTTCCAAGCGATTCCTACTCTTCTCGCGACGATTTCCATCCCCTTGTGGTATAGTAGTTCTCGAGTTCTTCAATTTTTTGTTTTTGGTTTCTCGGGTCTTGTTGGAACTGGAAGGCTGGGAAAACAGGCTTTCTTTTGGTTCTATGGGTCTTTTTTTTTCTCCTCTTTGTCGATTGGGTTGATAATTTTACTATGATTTCAATTTCTTATGCTTGGAATTAGACGAGGAAATTGAATTGAAGGTGATCGATTAATGCTCCTTTCGTGTTCATGTTGGAAACTATTGATTTAGGTCTTTTTTTTATCCAAAAAATAGTTTGTTCTCTCTTCACCATGTGCTTTTGCTTGTTCTTTTAGGAGTAATAGATGAAATTGAGGTTGCTAGTAAATCCTTTTGCTTGATTGTTAGTGTAATAGTATCTTTTACTTACATTGAATTATGTAATATTTACTGATTCTTCTTTAATTTGTATGGCCACTTCTTGATTAGTTTCATAGTGTTGTTGTTCATTTTTATTGAAAAAACAACTTCTTGATGAGTGAATCATAACACATGAGCATGATATATCTTGATTTTGTGGCGTGTTTGAAATGTTTCTTTTTTGCGTCTGTTAATGTGCTATTATTTTATTTCTATCATAAGCAACTAATTCTATTAGCAATCAAAGGAAACTTACTTCAGGCATGGGCTATAGTTTGATATTAGTTGTCCTAGTTATGATAATCCTTCAAGAGTTTATTTTCGTACCATTTGTGTTCTCATTGAAGTGAGAAAAAACTTGTATCTTATTTTCGTACCATTTTTGTTCTCATTGAAGTGAGAAATCTATATATTTTTTTCATGGTTTTTTTTCTATCTGACCTTGATCTAGGTATTGTTTGAGAAGTCAATTGAAGAGGGTGGAACATGTCAACCAATTTAGCGACACACTGGTGTTACCAGTGTAATCAAAGAGTTCAACCTCGTGAGAGGGACATGGTCTGTCCCAATTGTGATTCTGGTTTCGTGTTAGAATATGATGAGATGGAGGCTACGATGAACCACTTTGCTGGAATGGATTCTGGTGGCTTTCAGGATCCGTTGATCAGGTTGATGGAGGCATTCTCTACTTCGATGAGAGAGGGAAGAGTAGGAAGGAGGCACCATGGTGGACTCATGAGAAGACCCTATGCCAATTCGAACTTTGGTATGGAATTTGGCCCAGGTCCTTGGTTGGTTTTTAGGGGACAAATTCCATTTCATGCGTTTGACGATCACGGGTTGGAAGTTCTTCTCAATGGGCAACAGGGTCTTGGAGTCCGACGGGCTGGCATGTCAGACTATTTTGTTGGACCGGGGTTGGATGAACTGATGGAACAGATGATGCATAACGATAGGCGTGGTCCACCACCCGCCTCGCAATCATCTATCGATGCTATGCCCATCATAAAAATTAACCAAAGACATCTACAAGGCGATTCACACTGTCCAGTTTGCAAGGAGATGTTCGAAATAGGGTCTGAAGCCCGAGAGATGCCATGCAAACATTTGTACCACTCCGAGTGCATCATCCCATGGTTAGAACAACATAATTCCTGCCCAGTTTGCCGATATGAGATGCCCACTCGCGGTTCTGGGAGCTGTAGGAGTTCAAGAAGGAACACACAAAGCTCAGGTAGCAGTAGTAGCAGTTCCAGAAACAATGGACAACGCCGCAGGAACCTGTTTTCCTACCTGTGGCCCTTCCACTCTTCAAGCTCTAGTTGAACTTGGTCTGTGTAGGCAACCATTCTGCTCTACTTTTCTCTATAGTACTATTGAATTGGTTGTTGTCGATAGCCTTGAATACTGATAATCTCTCTGGCCTTGCTGAAGTATGTTGTATTTCCATAATTTCTATATTGTTTAGAGCTCTAATGAATTTACTTGCTGAAAAGGAAGTAATTCATAACAAAATAGTCAAGATTGCCTCTTGCTTTAAATATTCAAGTAAATGCTGTCAGTTTCAATTAACTCAACAACATTTTTCTTGTGTGCCAAATATTTCATATGGTATTGAGCTTATTCAGTTTTTCCATGGTGTTCTGTATTCACTTATCTCTTAAGCTTGTTTTAATGTGGTTGTCATTGTAATTCTGTTCTTATTCTTCTTCTTCTCGATTAGTTTTGATCAAAATGAGATTTTAGACCGTAATTCTGTTTCCTATTTTCCTCAAATGATAATATTTTTACTATTTTCTTTTCAAGTAATGTGAACTTGACTTTTAGAAAAGCCAACTCTATTTGCCCCGTGTATTGTTTTAGTTTCATTAAAGCAATTTACTTTGATTAGTTTTAGGTAAAATCTATTCTTATTGCTCTGATAAATTTAAATTTATTACCAGACAACATTCACATCTTAATTGAATAATCAGAACATTTAAAATTCTTAATTCAACAAAAGTGATGAAGCTATTTAATTTTGCTAGTTGAAGGTAAGAGTATCAATTAGTTTTCCTTTCAACTATAATTATCTTTAGCCAAGGCTAATCCATTTTCAACTATTATTTACTTTTTATTTAAAAAAAAACAAGAAAAGAATAAATGAATAATAGACAGTTTAAAGGTGATCAAACTAGAGGTACTTTTTGATGACTTTGAAATAAAAATAAAAATTATCTTTTTGATTTTTTCCCCTTAATCAAATTCTAAAATGTATCTTTAGGGGAAAAGGATATATGACTTCGTTAGTCATCATCTATCATCAAAAATTCTCGACATTTTGTACATGTTTCAACTCAATGATGGAGATGATGGCGTGCTGAATTAGTCGTCTTATTTATCGGATAATAAAAGTTGAATACTTTTATTATTTTTTTAAAAAATCATGTACTCGAGAATTTAGTCATACATCATTTGTTGAGACACTC
The DNA here is from genome assembly GCF_018446385.1 of Zingiber officinale. Classification (NCBI taxonomy): domain Eukaryota; kingdom Viridiplantae; phylum Streptophyta; class Magnoliopsida; order Zingiberales; family Zingiberaceae; genus Zingiber; species Zingiber officinale. The sequence continues at coordinate 90,070,876 of NC_055995.1, read as the reverse complement.
CGAGAATTAGAAGGGGGTAATTAGCTCCGTCCGTTTCGTCAATGATGATTTGTAGTGGAAGACTTGAAGCAAATGCTAATGTTTTGATTTACTTGGTATTCACCTGAACGAGATGACTAATCCAAAAATTCGGCCCCTCTCTCACATATCCATTTTAAAATAACTCCTTCTCGAAAACACTCCGAATGTGGAGAAACCTCGTACAAACTCTCAACAAGAATACAATACAAACAAGAAGTAAATACAATAATATAAATGGAAAATCTCTTCTTGTTTGATCTCCTGTAGTTTATAAACACCTCTTGAACCATGGAAGTGCAAGAGTGTCTCCAAGAAACTTTAAAAACTGGCAACAATGACAGAGATGATCTTGGAGAGAAGGGTATAAAGAGCTACGACGAAAACACCCTTTATCTGCGCGCTTTAGGGTGATACCAATCGATTGTCACATCGAATTCCCGTTCAAACCTACACAACGGTAATAATCCAATCGATTGGAGTAGCTTGATCGATCAACTGATCAATCCAGTTGACTTTTGTGTTCGTACGAGAGCTCTAGAAATCGATTGACCAATCAATTTTTCTCTCCTCGCACCACCGCGAGAAACCCAGCTCCAATCGATCAACTGATTGATTGGAGCAGCCCCAATTGATTGGACCACCTATGGTCGTGACACTTCCCGACTCTGGCTCAATCAATTTCCCAACCGATTAACCAACCTTGACTTGTCTAACCAAGTCTAATTAGGTTTCCTTATCCAACATTCAATCAACCTTAATCTGTTGGGACTTCGTCACCAAGTATCTGGTGAATCATTTGACCCACTTGAACTTTATATCCTTGTATCAAGTATTGGTCAACATGACCCACTTGGATGTACCACTCACCAAATGTCTAGTTAATCCTTTGATCCACCTTATTTCCACTTTTGTCAAGTGTCCGGTCCTCCATAACCCACTTGAACTTTCATATACAGATGTTCGGTCAACCTTGATCCACCTGGATTTCCATTACTTGACTTCACTCATCAGGACTTTCTCACTGCTGGCTTCACTCACTAGGACTTTTCATCATCTAGCTTCACTCATTAGGATTTTCTTATTGTCTAGCTTCACTCACTAGGACTTTTCACCTGACTTCATTTATCAGAAGTTTTTCTATTGTGTAACTTCACTCATCAGTATTTTTCCACACTAAGTATCCAGTCAACATGGATCCACTTGAATTCTCCTTCTTCTGTCAATCTTCTCGTTGGTATTGTCCTTGTCTAACCTCCAATTAAGACTTTTTAAGTTAAATATCCGATCAACATTAACATACTTGACTTCTGGTCAGCTTTCGACCGTCAATTTCTCAGATAGACAATTGCACCAGTAATCTCCATATATTATCAAATATCAAAACTTAAGCTTGAGCTAACCCAAACTTAACCAACCTGATTAACTTTAACCCATAAAAAATTACATCACCACCGTTATGGGAAGGGGAGTAGTTATACTCTCTTTCGAATAGTCATTTGTTGTAAGTCGATAAGTAGTTATTTTGAAGGGGGACCTTGAACAGCCCCTACAACTTGACCAGCAAAATTCAAGTTAAGTTGGTCGAATCGGACATTTGTTGGTTCTGTATTGAATTGAGTGTACTAAAAGACCTTGTCTGTTAACTCACACCCAACCACCTTAAATAGCTCTAGCAACTCTTCCAATTCCCATGGCTTCCACCACCTCCATTAAGCTGCCTTCTTATCAGAGGCTCAAGGAGCTTCTGCATGAGGCTGAGGAAGAAGATGGATGGTTGGAGGTCTTTAGAGCTGCTGAATGGACCCCCGGGAGAAGAAACGGTCGGCCTAATCGGAGCAAGCGATGCCGGCTGCGGTGGCCGCAGGCGAAGGTGGGCGGGCTGAGGAGGAAGGCCAGGGCGGTGAGCGCAGCAGTGAAGCGGTCACTGGCCGAGCTGCTGAAGAGGCTCAGGGAGGCGAAGCCACCGTGCCTTGGGCAACTCGTCGCCAGCAAGTCCTCGTCCATGCCGCCGTCACCGGCTCTGCCACGTCCCTAGAAGCCAAGCCATCTCAACCTCATCCTGCTGCTAAATGCCACATCTGAGTTGTGTGGGGCATTTCGTCGAACAGGTGGTGGGAGGAAATCAAGGCATATTACATGCTTTTGAAATCGATTTGTTTTGTTTGATTGTAATCTCACATTTGAAGCTAACAAGAGTTGGCCTGATCAAGAAACACATGCAAACTTCTCAGTACAGGAAGTAAAACCAGCAGAGAAGATTCATATCAGTATATATATACCACCGTCGCCGGCGACGACGTTTCCGAGGTCGTCGATGGGATCGCCAGGGTCGCCGTGTTCTTCTCCGGTGGGATTGTAGTGCGGCCCTGAACAAAGATATAGATGATGGCAAGAGATCCACCTCAGTACGTTAAATGAAGAACGAAAAACAGAGCAAGAACCAGTAGAGACGCATCCGTCGATGCCTTCTTGGCTGAAATGGACAACACCGGCGACGCCACTGTTGCCAAAGCCACAGAGAACAGCAACGGCTTTAGCCTTCTTCCTGCTCGATTCATAACAAAACGTGAACAGATTGCGTTTGGAACATCAGAAACTAAATAGGAATAACGAAATAATATAGTTAATTATTGCAGGGTACACGTGTCTAAACTTTGTGTAACATCATCTCAATACAAAGTTCTCAAAATGGCATGGTTACATGCTTCCCAAATAAGATAAATCACCCTACAAGATAGGGCGCCTTGGTGAGTCTTGTTTTTCCTTTATAGTAGTCCTGTCGAATGGATCTAGTACATGAAATATTATTATCATAAATTTTGAGATTTGAATTTTAATAAAGTCGAGATAAATGTCTTCCTTATGTGTTAATCATTATTCCAAAGATTAGTAGTCCATGATTTATCTTCTTCGTGTTGGTCCTGAGACGAATTGACGGAGATATTAGGGGTAAATATATTCACTTTTTACCATCGTATTTTCCCTTAATAGTAACGCTGAAATACTTCACATAATTTAATGATGCAAGTGATATTAAAATTATGTCTAATCATGTTTGACACTATTAAAAAGAGACTTAGTAATAGTACATTCAAAGAAAATATGGATATTAGACTCATCAAACCGGTGGCATAGGGCATATGTCTTATTCGGTTCATATGACACACTGTTTGCTGTCCTTAGCTTATCATGAGCAAGCAACTAAGCTTAGAATCGATGGTTTAGTAACATGCATTGCTTCTAAATCATCGAAAACCAAGAGACTTTGGACATACTTATATCTCAAAGCTATCCCATTTTACTTCATTGTAAATCATTCAATGAGTTTCATGTTTACCGCACCTGTTGAGGGCCTGAGGTATTCCCTCTAATGTACGGTTTAATAAAGGCTTACTCCTAAATTTATTGAAACTGTAAAAGTCGGTGATGGCTTTTAATGAGGGTCAGTGAAGGAACATGAAATAATTATGCACCAAATGAATTGGTTGTGATGATTCACGAGGTTACAAATTAATTCTACTGTGGTCAAGTTGTGAAATGACAACTGGATTTTGTGAAATTTAATAATCAAACATTAGCCATTGAATTCATTTGCTCCTCACCGCGAATCAAATCATATGTTTTTATACATAATTTTTGTGATTTGACCAAAAGATTAAAGGTGAGTTTGATTCGGAGTTATTCTTGATAATCTTGATTATTCATCCAAGGTTATCAACAAAAATCTTATTTGGTTTAAGTATTCGATGATTCCCGAGTAATGTTTCATACCTGACATGTCAGCAAAAGGGTCATGCAACCCGAAATCGGAAAACCTCAGAAAACTAAGATTAAAAATAAATAATTTTAAAAAATAAAAAATAATAAAAATAAAAAAATTTAAAAAATAAAAAAAACAAAAAAATTATAAAAATTTTAAAATAAATAAATAAATAAAAATAAAAATTTAAAAAATGTAAAAAAATATAAATATTAATAATATAAAAAATATAAAAACATTAAAAAAAAATAAAAAACACATAAAAAGTAAAAAAAATATACAAGAAAAAGAAAAGTAAAAAAAATATATAAAAAATAAATAAATAAATAATAATAATAATAATAATAATAATAATATTATGTATAGTTGATTTTGTAACTGAGGGTAATACGGTAAAATATTAAACTAAGGTATTCATTAAGACCTTCAAACAAACAAGTTTTTGTTGCATTACCTAGGTTGAATCAAACAACATTTGGTTATATTTTATTCCCCATAATCTTAGTTATGTGATTATCAGGTAATAACATAACCAAGATTATACATGATAACTTGAACCAAACGCACCCTAAAAGACCTTGAAATCATTTTACTACAGGGTTATGCTCCAAAACAGTGTATTAGCGGACAGCAACAGCATCCTCTTCATCCTCGAAACTTAAATTTAAGCTTTGCAGCTTGAAGCCTGCTCCTTGAATAATCTCCACTAAGTTGGAAGCCACTCCGGTTGCCTGGACTGTTGTCTGTTTAGTTAGCTGCAAAATAAGAAAATTAATGATCATAAAGAAGAATCAACTTAGTGCAAAATCAGTTTTGATAATAGTTGACCAAAAAGACAGCAACATAAGGTTAAGCAGCATTTCCCTTGATTGTCTTTAATGGCGTTAACATAAATGATAGGATGCAAATAGGCATTTGAATCATTTAACGAATGTCAACAGCATTGTGTATGATTCTGCAAGCTAAAAACTCACAATTTTACTCAATAAGCCTTTGCCACAGGACTGACATAACTTAATGTTCTTGAAAAATAAGTTATGCATATACGATCTTTCACTAGTAAAAATCTTACAGTTAATGGTCTTTATAGTTTTCCTTACATCAAGTGTACGAGGTTTTTCAGCCAATCTTACTTCATTAATGGTGGGAGAGACAAAAAATGAAAATCAAGTGTAAGCCTTAAGTGTTAGCATAAAAGGTGTTTCAGCCATCTGAATTGAGTCATCCTAACACATCTGTCTTTACTTCCCAGACCCAAGTTTACTGGCCATAGTTTCAACTGGGTTGTGCCTGCACGATCCACAGCAGAACCACACAAAGCTTTGCAAGACTAGCTAAACATTTTGGCAAAACTTCGAATATCCAACCTTGACTCAAGTAATGCTTATGGGTTAATTCTAAACATTCTATGCATATACTCAAATTTAAATTGATTTAACTTCATCAAAGTAAGAAGAATTCTAAGGATCAATATGTTTGTACCTCAACAGTGGCAATGCCCTCATCTACTCGAACACTCACATCGCTGATTCCTTCCGATACCTGAGAACAAGGAAGGGGGCAAAAAATCGAAACTTCTTATCAAAGAGCATAGAGATCTTAAAGAAAAATCGTACAATTTATCTTATTGAGACCACTATTGAATTAGTTAATCAACCTGTAATGCCTTGCTCACGACAGGAATCGCCGATTCATCCATCGTTCCTTCGGCCTTCACATCCGCACACAAGGGGAACCCACGTAAAACCCTAGTCAAAATGATTTTTTTTTTTTTTGAACGAGATCAAAGAAGGCGAACCTGGAAGTACATGGTGAGGAGATCCGACGGAGAGACGGGGACGGCAACCGTCGCTCCTTCTTCCTCCTCCGTCGCTGCGGCCACGACTGTGTCAGTAGCTGGGTCTTCCAACGGGTTCGCTGCCTCCCCCTCGGCCACGGCCCTGATGGACTTCCTCGAGACGGTGAGCCGCTTCGACGACAGAGAGATGCTTCGCCGGTGGAGTACTGGAAAGAGCGGATTGAGGGGGAGAGACAAGCCAGGGAGGGATCTCCGGGAAGAGATGGAAGCGGAGAGAGGATAGATGGCCGCCATGGTCTTCGCGCTGCGGAGACTTCCGTCGGATGACAGAACGGTGAGATTTGGATAAGGCGGTCGCTGTGAACCGGAATTATAGACTCCGCCGGTTCAGTTCAGACCGGACCCGGTTGGTTCAGTTGTGAAATAGGGCCGTGATCTATATGGTCCTCCCCCCTGCAATTCCCATATTTAATGATATATGATAATATAATCATTCGCGTGGTCTGCGTGCATCGAGAGCCGAAGCAGTGAGATCGTACGGCTACTGCGCACTCTGACCGATCGCTGAGCTGGAATTAGCGGAAGACAACTGTCTCGTACGGGGCCACTCCCCACTTAACACCCACCCTCCAACACCTTTCACCCAGTCCTCGCCCATTCGACTCCATTCTCTCGGGCCCCGCCCAGCCCTTCCATGTTAAACTGTGGGTGCGTTTAGGCTGAGGGCCAACGACAGAGGCGCAGCGTCTCCCCATCGTCGTTCCACCGCGTTTGTTCTTTTACGTCGCGAACTGTGGCCGTATTTTTTTTCTCACTTGTACCCTTGCCTTTTCTTGGGAATTACGATCGTGCCTCCTTCCGTCCGTTGCGAGGATAGGAATGTTTACGGGAATTTTTCAGAAAATAAATTTGAATAAATTGATTTTTTTTCATGAAATGGAATTGGAAATAAAGAATACTTTCGAAGTGAATACGAGAGTATCTAATTGTATGAATTTATAGAGAAAGCAGTGAGGATTTTATGGGCCATTTTTCCGAAATAAATGGCTATTTTTTGTCTAGTGAACCGGAGTCGATGGTAATTTGGTGAATAAGTGGAAAAGGGAGGGCGAACGGGTAGTTAGGCGGGAACAATGACGATGAAAAGTGCAGGTGGCGAGAGGTCGCCATCGATCGACGACCGACACAAGTCAAAGGCCAGCAACTGTCCACATCCGTGATTTTGTGGAATGTTGGGGACAAAATGGGCATTTAATGGATTGGAAAAGGAATGTGGGCACGGAAATACGCACACGCATAAAAATAGAAAATTTTCAAATTAACCCCTATTGCTATTAATTTTCCTATTTGGCCTCCAAAATTAATGTGGTAGACTTGCTCACTTTTTAATATTTTTTTAAATCTAGATATTTAGACTTCATCCTATTAATTCAAATAACGGTATTTAGTTTGGCTCACTTATACAAATTTGAAATACAATTTATATGCAGCTTTTTAACTGAACCCATGTATATAAGTTTATAAAATACTCATATAGAAAAATTTTAAAATGATTAGATTACGTATCTATTTCTAATTTTATCCTGGTTAATTAACTGATATTTTGGAATAGTGGAATTGATTTAGTTCGGTATCAAAACCTCTTACTTTTAATCAAATCAGTTAATTGATTTTAAAAATCAATCAAACTAATTTATTTATTTTTTTAATAAAAATTAATTTTAAATCAAATTGATTGTTAGACTAAATAACCTATATGAAACTAGTTCATATGTTTTCATTCATCTCTCTTGATTATATCTATGCACTCAAATGTCAATTTGACGTTTGATATATTAGTCGATTTTACTTAAAATCGACTGATGTACCAAATGATCTCAGATTTACATAAAACTAGTTCTTATGTGTTCCTCTATCTCTTTTGATTATATCGTATTAAAAAAATCATTGCTCTCAATATATTCAATATATTGAGTCAAATTGACCTTTGAGAGTATGAATATAATCAGGAGAGATAGACGAACATATAAGAATTTGTTTCATATCAATCCGAGTCATTTGGTCCATCAGCCGTTTTTGCTTAAAATCGGCTGATGGACCAAATGACTCGGATTGATATGAAACAAGTTCTTATATGTTAGTCTATCTCTCCTGATTATATCTGATCCGGTGGTTAGGTGGGGCTCGCTCGGCAGGAGGTCAAAGTGGTCAACGCGAATTACCTCCCCGATCAGCAGGAAAAGTAGCCGGTTCGACACTCCGATGGCTCGGTCAGGCACCGAGTTTCCGACGCTCATAAAGCTCAAAGCAGGGAGAGACGACGGTCGAGCGGTCATCTCGTTGGCTTGGCGATGGACGCAGCCTCAACCCGACAGGCAGGACTCCCTCGCCCGATGGGGTGGAGCCGACAGCAGCTCATCGATCGAGCAGACGCTCGGCCCGGTCGTCGCATCGCCCGGACGGCAGACAGGCCAAGCGGCTCTCCCACTCGGCACAATAAGAGACAAAGGGAGCAGTTGTCGATATCTTCTTAGGGATCAGTGTCATCGACAGGCGGCATGGTCGACGACGTGGTCAAACAGAGAATCGTACGGTGGAAGCTTCCACTGTCACGTTAGGGATATGCTCGGGCTGTTAAGGTATGACATCAGACACGCTTTTTGACACGGTCTTTCCAGGTATGTTTTGGGAAGTGTGCATGCCTCAGGAAGCGTGTGCGCGTCTCCTGGGAGCTCTATATAAGAAGCTCCAAAGCTTCATCGGAGGTATGTTTTTTACTATTGTAGCTACAGTCACGCTGCTGCTCCTTTCTTCTCTAGTTCATTCGTTTGCTGCTGGTGACTGACTTGAGCGTCGGAGGGTCATCGTCGGAGAAGCCCTCCCTGGCTCGGCACTAACGACTTGTGGTTGCAGGCTCAGCTCGTTGGAGGTCCGCGTCTTCATTCGACATCCAGTCAACGTGAGCGCCACCTCCCCAGCGTCCATTGACTCACCTTCAGACAGGATCAATATCCATGTCCTCAAACTTCAATTTAACCCAATATATTGAGAACAACAATTTTTTGAACACGAATATGTTTAAAAAATTTAATTCGTGTTCAAAAAATCATTGTTCTCAATATATGTAGTCAAATTGATATTTTAAGGCATGGATATAATCAGGAGAGGTTAACAAACATATAAAAACTTGTTTCCTGTCAATCCGAGGTGGTCCATCAGCTGGTTTTGAACACGAATTAAATTTTTTAAATATGTTTGAGTTTAAAAAACTATTACTCTCAATATATTGGGTTAAATTGATGTTTGAGGGAATGAATATAATCAGAAGAACTAGTCAAACGCATAGAATCTAATTTCATATCAATTCGAGGTCATTTGGTCCATTAGCCAGTTTTAGGCAAAAACGGCTGATGAATCAAACGACCTCGGATTGACATGAAACTAATTCCTATAAGTTCATCTACCTCTCCTGATTATATCTATGCCCTCAAACTTCAATTTAACCCAATATATTGATAGCAATAATTTGTTGAACATAAAAATATTTGAAACTAAACGAACACATAGGAACTAGTTTCAAATAAAGAAACCAGACGAACACATAGAAAATATTTGAAACTAGATGAACATATAGAAACTAATCCCTATGTGTTCTTGTAGTTTCAAATATTTTTGTGTTCAACAAATTATTATTCTCAATATATTGTGATCCTGTCCGAGAGTCGAGTCGACGGATGCTGGGAAGATGGTGCTTATGTTGACTGATGTAGACTGAAGATGACGTGGACTTCCAACGAGCTAAGCCTGCAACCACAAGTCGTTAGTGCCGAGCCGGGGAGGGGTTCCCTGGCGATAACCCTCCGACGCTCAAGTCAGTCACCGCGGCAAGTGAATGAAGTAAAGAAGATAAAAGAGCAGCAGTGTAACTGTAGCTATAGTAGAAATGAACATACCTCCGTCGAAGCTTGGGGGTCTTTATATAGGGCTCTCGGGAGGCGCGTGCACGCTTCTCAAGATATGCATGCTTCTCAAAGCATACCTGGAAAGGACGTGTCAGGAAAGCGTGCTTGATGTCATACCTTAATAACCCGAGTATATCCCTAACGTGACAGTGGAAGCTTCCACCGTACGATTCTCCGTTTGACCATGCCGCATGTCGGTGACACTGGTCCTTAGGAAGATATCATCAATTGCTCCTTTTGTCTGTTATTGGGTCGAGCGGGAGAGTCGCTCGGCCAATCTGTCGTCTGGGTGACATCATGGTCGGGCCGAATGGGAGAACCGCTAGGCCAGTCTGCTGTTCGGGTGACATCGTGGCCGGGCCGAGCGGGAGAGTCCGCTCGGCCAATGGTCCGCTGTCTCAGCTCCGTCCTGTCGAGTGAGGGAGCCGTGCTTGCTTGGTCGAGGTTGTGCCCACTGTTCAATCGAACGGGATGACCTCTCGGCTTTCGTCCTTCCATGCTTGAGCTTTTTGAGCGTCGGAAGCTCGGTATTTGGCCGAGCTATCGTAGTGTCAGATCGAGTATTCTTTGCGCCGATCAGGAAGGAAGGGTCGCCCGATCGGACAAACTCTCGGGACGTTGACCATCTTGACCCTCTATCGGGCGGACCCCACCCTACCACCGGATCACGTGCCTCCCCCTCAAGTCTAGTCGAAGGAGGTTGCAAGTCCGATTGACTAGACAAGTAGTCTGGTGACCGATTGGCCAATCGGCCAATGGGCTGGTTGCGTTCCGATCGGTCCACGTAGGGTTGATCTCCTAGGATGTTCGACACCCTGAGGACTTGCACTTGGGAAATTTCTCCTTCGGCGTATTCGGATAGGCGCGACCCGCACAGTCAACGCTGACATCGCCCGAATCTCCTCGGAATTCATACAAATCATCCCTATTAAGGCCAGCACGCACCCACACTTAATGATGGCGCTCATTAAATGTTGTCCTGTGGGAGGACGCCATGTGTCACCGCCTCAGTCATCGCACACCCGAGTTGACAGTTGCTGATGTGATGTTTGGCGGTTCAAATTCGACGACTGGATGTGCGCTCCGATTCCCGTGCCCTAGATCAGACGGCTCCGGTCGGCCGAGCCAAGCTTTATAAAGCCGCAGTGTCGACTTCTGTTCTATTGCTGGCGTCTTCTTCGTGTGCTCCGACGATTCTGCTTGTGTCCAGTGCTCCAGTGAACCTCGGCTTTCTCCTTCAGCGATCTCTCCCATCGTAAGCTCTTCGATCTTTCGCAATCTTAGTTTCTTTGTAGCGCTCGTAGTCATTCCTTTTTCCCGTGTCTGCTTGGTTTTTCTCGATTGTCTTCTCCGTCAAACCACCTGTTCTTACTTTCCAGCAATGGCAAGCTCTTCTCAGCCGTCTGACCCTGCGCCTGGACCTTGGTATATCACTATGGAGACCAGGTTCAACTCGGGCGACGCTGCGAAGCTCATAAATGCCTTCGACCTTCCCGCTGACCATGAAATCGTTCTGGCCTCATCGTCCGACCGACCCCATAAATCGCCGACCGACACTGTGTGTTTTTTCCGAAACCAATTTGTGGTTGGTCTTCGATTCCCCATCCATCCCTTCATCACCGAAGTTTGCAACTATTTTCGAGTCCCCTTAGCGCAGCTCATCCCCAATTCCTTTCGTCTCCTGTACAGCATAGTGGTCTTGTTTAAGGTGCACAGTATTCCTTTAACTCCTTAGGCCTTCCATTTCTTCTATTATCCTAAGCAGTATGAATTGGGCACCTACCTCTTCCAGTCTCGGATCGGCCTGGTCTTTTTTTGATAAAATGTCTACTTCAAACAAACACTGGAAAGACTATTTTTTTCTACCTGTGACTCCTTGAACGGCCGAGCTTCCGGACCAAATGGCAGGTCGGGCTTCCACCTCAACCAGATCTGAAGAAGTACAAGACCCGGTCAGAATACCTCTACGCAGCTAACATGCTGACCGACCTGAAGTTTAACATCCACAAGCTGCCGCCGGAAGGCGTTATGTACATGTTCGGGCTGAGTCCGATTCAAACGAAGCTCCCGAGCAGCTTAGGTAAGAGATTTCTCGACCTTTTCCTCTTGAGTCTAACTGATTCTTTCTTTCTTTTGCAGCCAACATCATGATGTGCTCCCGAGCAATCGGTATTATGAAGGTCAAGCGAGCTGAGATCGAAACAGCTACAACAAAAGAGATGGAAAGGTTCGGCTTGACCCCGGTCGGCTCACAGGAAAGTACACTTGGGGAGACCCCAAGTGTGGGCGAGGGGACCGCCGAACGGGCGCCCGGTGTAGAAGGGGTGGCTGACCCGCGCCCGGTCTCAGAACTGCCACCCGCTGTCCATACTGAGGGCTCGGGGTCTTCGGGTGATGAGGTGTTGCTTACTCGGCATAAGAGACGTCGAACGGGTACGCCCTCCCGCTCCGCCATTTCGACCGTGCAAGCTTTCGAGCGGGGAGGCACTCCATCTCCAGCCGCTCCCGAAACAGTTGAAGTCATTTCCTCCGACTGGACTCCTTCCTTGGATGATCTCCCACCGGATCCCATTGCTGCCCAGCCGCTCACGACTTTACCTCCGGCTCGGTGGTGCATCATGCGGTCCACGGTTCTCCCCGTCCCGCCTGTACATACCTCCGGCCCGGCGGCTTCTTCTCAATCGGCACCGAGCGGGCGGTGGTCCGTCACTACCATTCTGCGCTTGCCCACCGATGGCTTGCTCGCGCCGAGCGACCGACCTAATACCCCTGAGCATCAGGTCTACTTTCGCGGGCAGCTCGCCCGTATCTGGGAAGAAGCTAGGGCGCGAGCGACAACAACGCCTCTGGGGGTGCTCTCCAACAGCCACATGGAAATGTCCACCGGGGTAGGTATCTAACAGTAAGTCAAAAGTTACCTCCGGTCAGTGTGAATCATTTATCTTGTTTGCTGGCAGTATTGGGTGGAAAACATCGCAGTGTGTCAGCGGCTCGCCCTTGTGGAGGACAAGCTGAAGAAACTGAAGATCTTCGGCGGAGCATCTTCTTCCCAGGGGCCATCTATCGCCCAATTGAAGGTCGATCTGGAGAAGGCCAACAAACTGCTGGAGGCCAAGCGGCTGAAGTCCTCTGGCCAGGAGACTATGTTGGGTCGGCTCGAAGCGCAAATAAAGACGTACGACCAGAAGATCGAGCTGGCTACAACTAGAAAAAACCGAGTTGTTGCTGACCTGGACTTGAAGAACCAAGAAGCCCGAAACTTGGTCGAGAAGCTTAAAAAGGCGAAGGACCTTTTAGTCGCCGAGCGGGAAAGTCGTTTGGCTCGGGAGACTGACCTTCAGGGAAAAGTGAAGGCCCTAGAGGATGCTCTGGAGGCTTCCTGTTCAGCCCTTAAGGTTTACCAGGAGGCTGAACTGGGTCGCTTCGCGGTCCTGAGGCAGGAATACCTCCGCTCAGACCCCTTCCTGGAAAGGTGGCTAACTGGATCGTCCAATCATTTGAGCTGGTCATCGGTGCGACGTTCAGCCAACTGAAGGAGAACGACCACCTCCCCAAAACTCTGACCAACGCCGTCGTTGAGCGCGTCCAGCTTCTCAATTCTATACCTGATGAGATTTTTGAGCCCATCGAGTGAGGAGAGATTCTGTGGGTTTTGAATGTATTCCTGCTGTTTGGCAGTGTTTGACTTGTTATCATTGAAGTCCTTTTGTGGTTTTTGTTCATATGTTTGCTTGCCTTTTCGCAAGTATCTGACTGTATAATCCCGAACGGGCGCTACGACCGTATTTTCATTATTGATAAATTCGCTAGGGTCATACCTCCTGGGTTTAAGGTCGTCGCTCGACCCTGGGGTTTATAGTCGCCGCTCGACTCTAGAGTTTATAATCGCTGCTCGACTCTAGGGTTTAATGTCGCCGCTCGATGATTTGACGAAGTCAAGCATTTAAGGTCGTCGCTCGACCGTCGGTGGAGACCTGGGTTTAACGTCGTCGCTCGACGATTTGGGATAGACTAGGGTTTAAGGTCGTCGCTCGACCATCGGTGGAGACCTAGGTTTAACGTCGCCCCTCGACGGTCTTCTAAGGCAGGAGTTTAAGGTCGCCGCTCGACCGTCGGTGAAGACCTGGGTTTAACATCACCACTCAACGGTCTTCTAAGGCAGGAGTTTAAGGTCGCCGCTCGACCGTCGGTGGAGACATGAGTTTAACATCGCCGCTCGATGGTCTTCTAAGGCAGAGTTTAAGGTCATTGCTCGACCGTTGGTAGAGACTTGGGTTTAACGTCGCTGCTCGACGATCTTCTAAGGGAGGAGTTTAAGGTCGCTGCTCGACTCTCGGTGGAGAGTTGGGTTTAACGTCGCCGATCGACCCGGATGTATCTACACTTCGTCCTTTTCCTCATAAACTAGTCTACGAGGTTTTCAGTTATAGCGTTAACCTCTGGTCGGGGCGTCTTCCGTGCGAACTTGGCTTCTGATTTGACATAGCATCGGCGAGCGGTCAATTGATCGCCCTTGACCTCTCCTACTCGATCTTCCACCGGAAACTTGATATTCTGGCAGAAGGTTGAGACGACCGCTCGGAATTCATTAAGGGTCGATCGACCCAGAATGATGTTGTAGGCGGAGGGGGTGTTTACCACGATGAAGTTTGTGGTCCTCGTCTTTCTGAGGGGTTCCTCACCAAGTGATATGACCAACTTGATTTGGTCGATTGGCTGGACTTCATTGCCAGTAAACCCGTACAATGGGGTTGTCATCGACAGCAGCTCACCTCGATCAATTTGGAGTTGGTCAAATGACCCTTTGAAGATGATGTTGATCGAGCTGCCAGTGTCAACGAATACACGGTGAATGGTATAGTTTGCAATTACCGCTCAGATAATGAGGGCGTCGTCGTGCGATATTTCGACTCCTTCGAGATCCCTGGGGCTGAAGCTGATCTCGGGCCCGCTCACCTTCTCCTTGCTGCAGCCTATGGCGTGCATCTCTAGCCATCGGGCGTATGACTTCCGAGCCCGGTTGGAGTCTCCACCGGTCGGTTTGCCGGTGATGATGTTGATATCACCCTGCGTGGCGTTGCTTCTATTCTCCTCCTCTCGAGTGGTTGGTCGGCTCCGCTCATGCGAGGCTCGTGCAGGATTGGTGCTTCTCCTGCGATGTTGCCGCGGTGATTCCCGTGCCTCTTCATGCCGTCCGACTCTCTGATGTCCGTGTCGTCGGTCGGGTGAAGGCAATCGACGTCGATAGCTCCTTGGCGTTGGTTGTGCGACCGGGGCAAACCCGCGACAGTTACGGGTGTTGTGGGTGGCTAATTGATAAAAAGAGCATAACATATGAGTCCATACCTTTCCCTTTTGTTTTGACCGCTCGGAGGCCACATGTTGAATGGCGTTGACCTTGGTTCCTGGTGTGGTCGTGTTCCTTCTGCTCGTGACCCTCTTGGCGATTGATGGCTGATCGACGACCTCTGTTTGATCGGCGCCGATGGTTCA
The DNA here is from genome assembly GCF_018446385.1 of Zingiber officinale. Taxonomy (NCBI): domain Eukaryota; kingdom Viridiplantae; phylum Streptophyta; class Magnoliopsida; order Zingiberales; family Zingiberaceae; genus Zingiber; species Zingiber officinale. The sequence goes on along the minus strand of NC_055995.1, from coordinate 90,055,842 downwards.
GATGGCGCTTCCTTCCTTCTGGCCGCCTATGCTTCTTTCACGTTTATGTACTCATTGGCCTTCTTCAACATGTGGTCATAGTCGCAAGGCGGCTTCCTGACGAGCGACTGGAAGAAGTCCTCGTCCATGAGCCCTTGCGTGAACACATTATCATGGTCTCGGATGAGACCGAGGGAATATCCATCACCACCTGATTGAAGCGTTGGATATAGGCTCTGAGGGTCTCCCTCTGACCCTGCTTCATGGAGAACAAGCTGAATCTTATTTTCTGATAGCGTCTGCTGCTCGCAAAGAGATGAAGGAAAGCCATTCGGAAGTCCTTAAAACTTCGAATCGATCCGTCCGACAACCTCCAAAACCAACGTTGTGCCGAGCCGGATAATATAGTGAGGAAGACTCGGCACTTGACTCCGTCAGTATATTGATGGAGAGTAGTAGCATTATCGAACTTACCGAGATGGTCGTCCGGGTCAGTCGACCCGTTATACTCTCTGATCGCCAAGAGAGCTAGTACCTCGGCAATGGATCTTGCAGAATTGCCTTGGAGAATTGTCGGTTGATCCGCTCGGGAGACAGACTAGCTCAGGGCGCTTTGCCCTTTCTTGAGTCTCAGACGGGAGCTTCGTCTGAGGAAGAGCCTCTTTCCTGGTTGGCCTGAGCGATCTTTGAGGGCGTTTGAAATAATGCCCGGTGAAATGGAATGGGCGCAGGTGGAGCTTCTCCATGAATGTCGGTCGCCATTTTATTCTGCCCCTAGATGGAAAGCTGCTCCAGTCGGTCTTCGTGAGCCACTCGACCACCCGAGGCCGATGTGGCTTGTTGCGTCAGTCGATCGGTTAGCGCCTTTTGCTGCTGTTGCTCAACTATTTTTTGCCGCTCATACTTGAATGAGCGCATTGAGCTCCTCTTGAGTGAGCGTCACGATGTGGAGACGCCCAGCTTCTTCCATCTTCTCGGCTCTGATTCAGGTGAGTTCCCGCAGATGACGCCAAATTTGATCCTGTCCGAGAGTCGAGTCGACGGACGCTGGGGAGATGGCGCTCACGTTGACTAGATGTAGACTAAAGATGACGTGGACCTCCAACGAGCTAAGCCTGCAATCACAAGTCGTTAGTGCTGAGCCGGGGAAGGGTTCCCCGGCGATGGCCCTCCGACGCTCAAGTCAGTCACCGACGGCAAGCGAATGAAGTAGAGAAGAGAAAAGAGCAGCAACGTAACTGTAGCTATAGTAGAAGTGAACATGCATCCGTCGAAGCCTCGGGGTCCTTATATAGGGCTCCCGGGAGGCGCGTGCACGCTTCTCAAGATGTGCATGCTTCTCAAAGCATACCTGGAAAAGACGTGTCAGAAAAGCGTGTCTGACGCCATACCTTAACAATCCGAGCATATCCCTGACGTGACAGTGGAAGCTTCTATCGTACGATTCTCCATCTGACCATGCCGCCAACCATGCCGCCTGTCGGTGACACTGGTCCTTAGGAAGATATCGTCAACTGCTCCTTTTGTCTGTTATTGGGCCGAGCGGGAGAGCCGCTCAGCCAATCTGTCGTCCGGGTGACATCATGGTCGGGCTGAGCAGGAGAACTGCTCGGCCAGTCTGCTGTCCGGGTGACATCGTGGCCGGGCCGAGCGGGGGAGTCCACTCGGCCAATGGTCCGATGTCTCGGCTCCGTCCTGTCGAGCGAGAGAGTCGTGCTTGCTTGGTCGGGGTTGCGTCCACTGTTCAACCGAACGGGACGACCGCTCGGCTTTCGTCCTTCCATGCTTGAGCTTTTTGAGCGTCGGAAGCTCAGTATTTGACTGAGTTATCGTAGTGTCGGATCGGGTATTCCTTGCGCCGATCGGGAAGGAAGGGTCGCCCGATCGGACGAACTCCCAGGGCGTTGATCATCTTGACCCTCTACCGGGCGGACCCCACCCTACCACCGGATCATATTGCATTAAATTGAAATTTGAGGGCATGGATATAATTAGGAGAGGTAGATGAACACATAGGAACTAGTTTCATGTCAATCCGAGGTTATTTAATCCATCAACCTTTTTTACCCAAAATCGGCTAATGGACCAAATGACCTCGGATTGACATGAAACTAGAATCTATGTGCTCGACTAGTTCTCCTGATTATATTCATGCCTCAAACATCAATTTAACTCAATATATTGAGAGCAATAATTTTTTGAACTAAAAAATATTTAAAAAATTCAATTTGTGTTCAAAATCGACTGATGGATCAAATGATCTCAGATTGACATGAAACAAGTTTTTATATGTTAGTCTACTTCTCTTAATTATATACATGCCCTAAAATATCAATTTGACCTAATATATTGAAAATAATAATTTTTTAAACATGAATTAAATTTTTTAAATATATTCATGTTCAAAAAATCATTGCTCTCAATACATTGGGTCAAATTAAAGTTTGAGGCATGGATATAATCAGGATAGGTAGACGAATATATAAAAACTTGTTTCATGTCAATCCGAGGTAAACCGGCTGTTTAACCAAATGACCTCGGATTGACATTAAACAAGTTATTATATATTCGTCTACCTATCTTGATTATATCTGTGCCCTCAAACTTTAATTTGACCCAATGTATTGAGAACAATGATTTTTTGAACATGAATTTAAATTTTTAAATATATTCGTGTTCAAAAAATTATTACTCTCAATATATTGAGTCAAATTGACGTTTGAAGACATAGATATAATAAGGAGAGGTAGAGAAACACATAAGAACTAGTTTTATATCAATCTGAGTCTCTGAGATCATTTGATACATTAGCTAATTTTGCCTATCAAATTGATGTTTGAGGGTATAAATATAATCAAGAGAGGTAGAGGAGTACATAGGAACTAGTTTTATATCAATCTGAGTTCATTTAGTACATCAGCCGATTTTAAGTAAAAATGGCTGATGCACCAAATGTCAAATTGACATTTAAGGACAAGAATATAATCAAAAGAGATAGACGAACACATAGAAACTAGTTTATATCAATCCGAGGTCGTTTAGTCTATCAACCAATTTGATCTAAAATTAATTTTTATTTAAAAAAAAAAGTAAATCAGTTCGACTGATTTAATTAAAAATCGGATGTTTTGATATAAAATCAAATCGATTCAATTGCTGTAAAAATACTAGTTGATTGATAAGGGTAAAAATCAAAAATAAATATATGATTTAATTATTTTAAAATTTCTCTACGTGAAATGGATATTTTATAAACTTATATTTGTGGTTAAGTAAAAAGCTGATTTATTTGCATTTAGAGATCGATCTCCAAAATATTAGTATCAATTGAGATTTATTTTCATAAGTGCTTTGGATAGTAATCTTGTTCATTGTTCATATTGATGTGTGTCAATTTATACATATTAGAGATCGATCTCCAAAATATTAGTGTCTATTGAGATTTGTTTTCATAAATACTTTAGATATTAATGTTGTTCGCTGTCCATATTGATGTGTGTCAGGCCTTGTTGAAACAATAATGTCTCATATCTATTATTTTCAATAAGTGAAACGATCAACTAAATTTATATGTAAAAGAGCATTAAAATTCAATTAGACTAAAGAATTTATTACTAAGATATACTGTCCGAAAATTATGTGATGGCAAGTTAAAAGATGTGGCTACCATATTGACTAGATGTAAACTTCGTTCTGTTCTGTAATATAAGAAACGTAAATGTCAAGATAAGGAAGGGGTCCTTTGTGTTAGTCCTTCGATGCTCAAGTCAGTTATCGGAAAGAGGAAAAAGGATGGAGCAATAGTAGACATAGGCATTAATAGTAAATAATGTGTAATTTCGTCGGTGTAGAGACCCTATTTTTATAGTGTCATGGTGTGCGACATTCGTACTTCTCTCGCGACATGGGTACGTTCTCCAATTGATCGTAGGTACGTTCTCTAATTTGTCCTATGAAATGATGTGTCAGGAAAGTGTCTTTGACACCATACCTTAACAGGGTATGCATATCCCTAACAAGACAGTAGAAGCTTCCGTCGTACGATCTGCCCGTTGATCATGTCTTGTGTCAGCGGTGCTATCTCCCCGAAGGATACATTAGTGATCAATCTGCTCGGTCGAGTGGGATAGCCGCTCGACTGAGTACTCCTCCGCTCGGTCGGACTCGGTTGCTCCTCCGCGTGGCAACAGGTCTCAATAGTTTATTTCCACCCGACCGGACTAATGCTCCGGTCATACACACACTCCTATGCTTTGTGATGATCATCTGATGATCTCGGCTGAACGAGCGCTTTACTCAGACCGACCCTTTGTCGATCGTGCAAATACATGCCCGATCAATCACTGCTAGAGAGATCCACTTGGCCCCTCAACATCCGATCCTTTGTCGTTGACCTTCTTGACTTTGATCTCCATGTAGATTATTACCTCCGTTGTTTGGCCTACACTTAATGAGCTCCCCTTAATTACCGCATTATAAGAGAAAATATTTTTTTATTAAAAAATAAACAATCTATTTTTTAGTATAGTATAAGGAAAGCTTTATTCTATCATAAAATTGATAATAGTTTATCAGTGAATATAATTCATAAATGATTAGAAGATATCGTTCATTAATATTATTATAGTTCATAATATTGGTTCATATTGAACTTATATGAGTTTAATTTTTTATTTAATTTAATAAGTTATTTAAGATTATTTATTTAATTAACCTTATGCATCTTAAGTTTGTTGATCCTGTCCGAACTATGAGTTGATGAAGGTTGGGGACGTGGCGCTCTTTGCTGGCTTCGCGTAGACGACGGGATGAGATGGACCTCCGGCGAACCTGCAACAAAGTCGGGCCGGGAAGGGGTTCCCGGCGAGGCGGCGACGACCCTCCGATGCTCAAGTCAGGCGAGAAGAAAACTAGAGCAAGACAATGAGAACTGTAGCTACAGTGTAGATGATTTCATACCTCCGCTGAAGCTTAGGGGTCCTTATATAGGACCCCGGGGAGGTGCGTGCACGCTTCCCCAAACATACCTCCAACATGGATGTTAGAAAAAGCATGTCTGCCGCCATTCCGCAACCGTCCGAGCATATCCCTGACAGGACAGTGGAAACTTCCATCGTACGATTCTGTGTACGGCCTGGCCGTCGACCACGCCGATTGTCGGCGGCAGCTGTCTCTAGGCTGATCTCCCCAGTTGTCCCTTTTGTCTTTTTCTGTCTTTCATCTATCCCTGGGTTGGGCGGGCCGGCCGCCCGGCGCTCTAGGCGCGTGGGGATGTGAGTGTATCGGACCGAGCGGGAAGGCCCCCGGTCATGTGCTCAGATGAGATTGCGCCACCTTGATATGTGACTCAGCCGAGCGGCTTGGCCGATCGGCACAGAAATTCCTTCACCTTGCGTCGGAAACCCGACCTGTGGTCAAGTTGTCTTTCGTCCGGCTTAGGAGATTCCGCTCGGCAGGACTTTAGGGTCGACCCTCTTGACCTTTGACTCCTACGTGTTAATGATCTCCTCCTGGGCGGGTCCCTCGTCCTTACCACCGGATCACGTGCCTCCCCCTCAAGTCTAGTCGAAGGAGGCGCTAAGTCCGACTGACTAGACTGCGAGTCAGGCCGAGTGACAGCCGTTCTCCCCCTTTCGAAAATGTCATTCCGCTCGGCCAAAATGAAGACAAGTATCGTCGTTCAACCTCCTACTGATGATTGCCCTGCCGACCCGCTGGCGGTCAACGCCGACGTCCTTAGGATCTCCCTAGAATGCGTGCAAATCCTTACCATAAAGGTTGAGCACGCGGCCCCTGCCTCGTAATGGGGCTCATTAAATGTGCTCCTGTGACCTGATGCCACGTGTCATCGCTGCCGTCATTGTACGGCGACGGCGTCGCGCCCGATGGGACCTTCGGCGGTTTAAAATGAGCGGCTGGATGAAGGCTTAGGGTCTTGTGACCTGCATCCGACGGCTCGGGAGAATCAAACCCATCCTTATAAAGCCTTCGTCACCCTTCTCTGCCGCAATTTCGCAGTCTTGCGTTCAAAAGCCTCCGCTTGCGCTCAGTGCACCGACGAACTTGCTCCCTGGCATTTCGGTGACTCCTCGCCCTCTTTTTTCGACTGTCCTCTTTTCTGTAAGGATCCCTTGCCTCTTGCTCATTGGTTCTCGTGTTTTCTTTGCATTCTTCGCCGTGTTCTTGCTTCTTGGTCACTGTTTCGTTCATCTTCCCCATTGAGCCCCTTGCTTTTTCTTCTGACTTCGCCTTTTCCACTATTCCGGCCATGGCTAGTTCTTCCCAACCCTCAGACCTCACCCCCGGTCCGTGGTATACTACCATGAAGTCACGGTTCGATCAGCGTGACACGGAGGGCCTAGTTATCGCTTTTGATCTTCCCTCTGATTTCGAACTTATTCTGCCCTCGCCTTCCGCCCGACCGCACAAACTGCCGCTCAACACTGTTTGTTTTTTCCGCGATCAGTTTGTGGCCGGTCTGTGCTTTCCTCTTCATCCATTTATCGTCGAAGTCTATAATTTCTTCAGTATTCCGCTCGGCCAGCTGGTACCGAATTCCTTCCGCCTTTTGTGTGGAGTTGTTGTGTTATTCAAAATCCACAATATTCCCCTCCGCCCGGAGGATTGTAATACTTCTACTACCCCAAGCAATCCGAGCTGGGCACTCATCCGTTCCAGTCTTGGATCGGCTTGGTCTTCTTCAATAAGATGCCTACCTCCAACAAACATTAGAAAGAATACTTTTTCTTCCTTCGTCTTCCCGGACGGCTCCCCTTCTTGACTAAGTGGCAGGTCGGACCACCGACCTCCCTCGAGCTGAAGAGGCACAAGACCCGGCCGGACTATCTCCAGGCCGCGAATATGCTGGCCGACCTCAAGCTCGATATCAATAAACTTCTACCAGAAGGGGTGATGTATATGTTCGGTCTGAGTCCGAGCCGAACCAAGCTCCCGAACACCTTCGGTAAGAAGTTCATCTTTGTCTGTAATTTACGTCTAACTGATTTTCTTATTTTTCTTTCACAACTAACATTGTGATGAAGTCCGTCCTGTTCGGTATCCTGAAGAAGAAGGCGGCAGCAATTGAGGCAGCAACGGCCAAGGAAATGGAGCAGCTAAACATCGCTCCGGTCGGCTCTCACGAAGATGAGAGTGAAGCGGACGCTGGGGAGTCGGCCGCTCTGACCGCCCCTATGGAGGCGACGGGCGAGGCAACCACCAGCAGGGGTCCGACTGCCGGCGATTCCGAACCGGAAGATTATCTCCCCCTCAACAGGAAGAGACGCAGGATGGAGGTTCCCCTGGGATCGGCCACTTCTGCGATACAAGCGTCCGAGGGGGCGAGCGTTTCTTCCCCGAGAGAGCAGGTGCCGTCTATTGAGGCCATCTCTTCCGACCGGACCCCTTCCCAGTTAGAATTGCCGGCAGATCCCATCACGGCTCAGCCGGTCCGCTCCCTGCCTCCGGCGCCTCGGAGGCCTCGCAGCTCGGCCATACTTTCTGCGTCGTCCGCCCCAGCATCTGATCCCTCCGCATTCGCTCACACGACGCCGGGCAGGCGTCGCACCATTAAGGCCACTCTGCATCTCCCTACCGAGGATTATCTTGCGGAGTCGGATCGACCCACGGCTCCTGAGCACATGATCGCCATCCGGGGGCTGCTCGTCGAGGTATGGGCGGATGCCCTAGCTCGCGTTGCCGTAATGCCTCCTGGTTTGCTAGCTAACAGTCACATGCGTCATGCCAGCGGCGTAAGTGTTCTGTCCACCCAAACTTCTTTGCATCGTCTCCCCGTTCGGCACTAAAAAGCTCCTTTTCCATTAGCGTTGGGTGGAAGATGTAGCGGTGGTCACTCGTTTGGCGATGCTAGAAGAAGAGCTGAAGCATCTCAAGACTTCTGGCGGGTCGTCCTCTTCTTAGGGCCCTTCATATGCCGAGTTGCAGAAGGAGCTAGCCAAGACCAAGGAGCTGCTAGAGGCCGAGCGGAAGAAGACAGCCGATCAGGCGTACATGTTGGACCAGCTCTAAAAGCAAGTCAAAACTTACGACCGCAAGATAGAACTTGCGACCACCCGGAAGAATAACGCTATCGCCGATCTGGAAACGAAGAATGTAGAGGCCCGCACCCTGAACAACGGGTAAAGGAATTGGCGGACCTGCTGGATAGCGAGAAGAAGGGCCGAGGTGGTGGCCCTCAAGGATGAGCTGAAGACCTTGTGGGAGGCCCTTGAGGCCTCTCGCTCTGCTCCCAAGGAGTACCAGGAGGCTGAGCCGAGCCGGTTCGCCGTACTGAGGCAGAAGTACATCCACTCGGATGAGTTCGTTCAGAAGGTCTGCGATCGGCTCGTCCATGCCTTCGAGTTGGCTATTACAGCAACGACGGATTATCTGAAGGCAAAGGGTCATCTTCCGGAGTCCTTCCTGCTTCTCGTCCGCGAGCATGCTGCCCTTCTTACCACTGTGCCGAAGGATGTTTTTGATTTTCTAGAATAAAGTGTTTTTGTAGTTATGCCGCTCGGTCGGCGAACTTCCCCTTTTATTTTATGAAAATTTTCTCGCGCTTTGCTGGTTTACTCTTTCTGGTCTAACATAGATAGTCATATATCCCGAGCGGGTTGTATTGATTTCCTCCTGTCTTCTAATAATTGCCACTCGTCTCTTGCTAGCCGTTACGCTTCAATGTTGCCTTTGGGCGATCCTAAAGCCGGGGGGGGGGGGGGGGGGGGTCATAGTCACTGGTCGACGGTCTTCCGAGCGGGATATTTATGGTCGCCGCTTCGACCCTAGAGTTTAACCTCGCCGCTCGAAGGTCTTCCGAGCGGGATATTTATGGTCGCCGCTTCGACCCTAGAGTTTAACGTCGCCGCTCGACGGTCTTCGGACCAGGGGGTTTATAGTCGCAGGTCCGACTTCATGGGGGTTCACCGTCCGGCGCACATGGCTCATACCCTTTGCCTTTTTTTTTTTCTAATCTTTACTCCAGCAGCTAAAAGATACATACGAACGGAACATACATGAAATGCATTACACTAGCGTACCTTTCACCCAGCTCGGTACGACTGGAGATGATTTGCGTTCCATGGTCGCTCTAGCCGTCGTCCGTCCTCATCTTCCAGGTAGTAGGCGCCCGATCAGAGCTTCTCGATGACTTTGAAAGGCCCTGCCCAGGGGGTCTCCAGCTTGCTTACATCGCCGACCGGTTTCACCTTCTTCCACACCAGGTCGCCGACCTGGAATGCTCTGGGAATTACTCGCCTATTGTAGTTCTGCTTCATCCTCTGTCAGTACGCCATTAGCTGGACGACTACTTTGGCCTGCGCCTTGTCCACCAGGTCTAGTTCGAGAAATCTCCGCTCGGCATTGTCTCCATCGTAGTTCTGGACTCGATCAGACTCTATGCCCACTTCGACTGGGATGACCGCCTCTCCTCCGTATACCAAGTGGAATGGAGTAACACCCGTTCCTTCCTTTGGGGTCGTTTGGATCGTCCAGAGTACGCCTAGAAGCTCGTCCACCCAACTTCCCCCAATGTGATCGAGCCGAACACGAAGAATTCGAAGGATTTCTCGGTTGACTACTTCGGCTTGACTGTTGCTATGAGGATATGCCACGGAAGTGAAATGCTGCTCGATGCCATACCCCGCACACCATTCTCCTGTTAGAGTGTATACTGAAAGCCTAAGCTTTTGTAAACATTTGTTTTTAATAAAGAATCACATTTGGTCAAATTATCTACATTTGTTTGTAGTTGTTCAATTAATTTATATTGTAGATAACATAGTATGTGGTGTCACATATAGAAGATGATGTTATCGGTACCTTATAAATTATAAACAGTAGCTCACGACCAAAATGGAAAGGAACAAACCATTGAAAGGTCGTAGTGTAATTAGGAATTGTTTATCTTGACTATATAATTACACTAGTACACTTAGAGTGTATTGAGTAGGACCATTTGAGGTTGTTTCTTTTATACTGACTTTATAAAGGAACAAATACCTCAGTTATTATGGAAGTGTGTGCTCTTAATCCTAATATAATAACAAGCACATATATTTGATATTTATTTCTTTAATTTATCAAAGGGTGAGATTTAGTTCGATGAATCAATAAACCCGATAAGTTGGGAAATGATATCACTTATAGTGTGTGTTGTTGATTATAGAAGGAAATTGTGTCCTAGAGATACTAGATTGATAATGTCCCCAAGAGGAGCTCATAAGGATTGTCATGTTAAACCCTGCAGGTGGACTTAGTCCGACATAACAATAAGGTTGAGTGGTACTACTCTTGGACTAAGATATTAATTAAATGAGTTGTCAGTAACTCACTTAATTAGTGGACATTCGATATCTTAAACACAGGGAGACTAACACACTCATAATAAGAAGAAGCCCAAAAATATAATTTGGGATTGGTGCGGTAGTTCAATAATAGTTCTCTAGTGGAATGAATTATTATTGATAAAATTAAGTTGTGTTCGGGGCGAACACGGGATGCTTAATTTTATCGGGAGACCAAAACCAATTCCTCCTCTCGGTCCCTATCGTAGCCTCTTATTTAAAGAGTACTATACCCACCTATACCCGCCTTCTATACCCACCCAAAGGGGGCCGGCCAAGCTAGCTTGGGAATCAAGCTAGGTATAAATTGGGGTGGCCGGCCCTAGCTTGAATCCAAGCTAGAGGGGCCGACCAAATTAAATTAAAAAAAGAATTTTAATTTTAATTTTTATTATGTGGAAGATATAATTTATTAAAGAGAATTAAAATTAAATTATCTCTCTTGTAAAAGATCTACAAAAGATTAAAGAAAGAGATTAGATCTTTTTCCTTATTTGTAGATTGGTGAGATATTTTATTTTCTCTTTAAAAATTATTCACATGTTGTAAAATTAAAATTATGGAAATTTCTTTTTATCAACCATGAAGATATTTTGAAGAGAAATTTTATTTTTTAAAATTTCCGGAAACAAATTAGGAAGTTTTAATTTGTTGATTAAAAATTGTCTAATTTATTTCTCTTGATGTGGCCGGCCAATATTGATTTAATTGGAAAATTTTATTTTATTTTTCTCAATTAAATCATGTCAAAGAAATTAAGGAAATTTTATTGTAATTAAATTTCCTAATTTGCCAAGGCCAAGGAATATAAAAGAGGGGGTGGGGTGCCTTCATGAGATGAACCTCTATTATTTCTCTCCCTCTTTTCCTTGGTGTTGTGGCCGGCCATCATCTCTTCTTCTCTTCCTCTTTGTGGTGGCCGAAACTCTCTATTGCTTGGAGCTCTTGTGGAGGCCGGATACTACTTGGAGAAGAAGAAGAAGAAGGAGAGAAAGCTTGCATCTCTTGGAGCTTGGTTGGTGTTTTTCTTCTTCCTTGGTGAAGCTTTCTTGTTTTGGCCGAACCTAGTTAGGAGGAGAAGAAGGTGCTTGGTGGTTTCTCATCCCGGAAGATCGTTGCCCACACAACGTCCGAAGTTAGAAGAGGAATACGGTAGAAGATCAAGAGGTTTTTCTACAAGGTATAACTAGTAATTTTTCTTTCCGCATCATACTAGTTATTTTTGGAAATAATACCAAATACAAGAGACTTACGATTCTAGTATTTTGAATATGTTTTTCGATGTTGTGTTCTTTTGTTTTATTTTTCCTTGTGATTTGATTGTTCTTTTCGGTTAACCTAAAGTTATTTTAGGAAATTAAATATTAGCTTTCTATAAAAGGTTTTGTCTAGTCGGTGGTGGTTGCTCCCATATCCAAGAAGGCCGTGTGCCTCGCCACGTCAGTACTGGGAACCAATTATGGAAATTAATATTTAATGGAATTAATAACTTAAGGTGATTTGGGTCGAACGTGTTAAGTTCCGCAGGAGACCCAAGTCAAAACCTAAAAGAACGAATAGATTAAGTTTTGGATCAAACGTGTTAAGTTCCGCAGGTGATCCAAAATTTAATTTAAAAGAACACATGGTAGCTAGGAAAAGGTTCAGACCTTTGTACAAAATTTTTGTACAGTGGAACCTCTAGGTTTTCCGAGTAGCAACCAACAATTGGTATCAGAGCTAGGGTTTTGCCTCTGTGTATTTGGTATTAGGTTAATTATGCACATGTCATACATAATTTAGGCAGGTTAATAGTAGGATGTGCTAACTTTGTGGATGCAGGATCCAACTATTATGGCTTTTAGTTATTATGTGTGTGATTGGACCCTTGGACATGTCAAGGGCATTTATATGTGTGTGCATGATTGTATTAAAATACAGCAGTGTATTTAGTTTTATTAGGATTTTATTTTTGATCTAGATACATGTACATTCCTTTTATGGAATATAGGATCAAAAATGTAAAATTCTATTTATGTCACGGATCGAATCTTGCAAAGCGTGGAACCTTCTAAGGACCAGAGGCGCAGCGGAACTAGGAGCAAGATGGAGGCGACAGCTAGACCCGGTGGCGGTGGCCAAATATGGCAGCAGCTTGGGATGACAACACACGGAGGACAACTAGAGACAAAAGCCATAATAGTTGAAAATTAGATTTTCTATTTATTGCTTTTATATTGTGTTGTGTGTGCATGTTAGTTTACAAGTTTAGTAGGCTAGCATAGTTAAAATTCCTCATTTATAAATAACTAAGTGGGAGAGGGATTTTTAAGTAAATCTCATGGTCTCCATTACTGGTTTGTAAGTGATGCAAACAAGCTTGCGCGTTGGCTCTGAGTGTCTTCCTCCATAACGGATGAGCTTGTTTGCGGATCACTAGAACATACTTCCATTTTTGGATGACTATAGGAAGTTAATTAAGAGCGTGTGATCTTCCCCAACGGAATGGGCATAATCTTATTAATGGACTTAGTGTCAAGTAGTGATATACACTTAGACACATCTAATAGTATCCTCCCCATCGGAGTCATTGCTATTATTTGTGTGACCAAATGATACCAACTATTAATTTTATTTGTCAAAATGTTAGGTTGACAAGATAATAAAATTAATGGGATAAAACCCTCCTTTTACAAATGTTGAATTTGTATACGTCCACACTAACGTGGCATACAAAATTCACGGTGTTTTGAGGTGTTGGTTAATTTAAAATAGTATTGTTTGAGGAATCAATATTATTCTAAATTTAGAGTTATGACCAAAAGTTATTTGTGATTCTTAGGATGACTTTCAACCCACTGTCCATCATACTTCAACAGAATAGACTTACTGGACCTAATTACATAGATTGGAAAAGGAACCTGGACATTGTCCTTACTGCTGAAAGCTATAAATTTGTACTGACTGAGCCTTGTCCTGAAGCACCTACTGGTGAATCTACCCAAGAGGAGATTGAATATCATAGGAAATGGGTAAAAGCAGATGAGATGGCGCGGTGTTACATTTTGGCTTCAATGTCAAATGTATTGCAACATCAGCATCAAGATTTACCAACAGCCTATAATATTATGAATAATCTCAAGGAACTCTTTGGTCATCAGGATCGGGCTTCTAGGCAAGAAGCCATGAGAAAGATAATGACAGCCACCATGCAAGAGGGTACTCCTGTGAGGGATCATATCCTAAAGATGATGGCTTATCTGAACGAAATACAGATCCTTGGAGGAGAAATTGATGGGGAAACCCAGATCGATATGATCCTCCAAACACTACCTAGAAGTTTTGAGCAATTCTGCCTGAATTACAATATGAACAAAAGGGTATATTCATTGGCGGAACTACTGACAGAACTTCAGGCAACAGAAGATTTGTTTCGTCACAATTCTCAAATTCACTATGCTGAGAATGGTTCTACTTCTAAACCGAGAGGAAAGAAGAAGAAGAAACAAACTGGTTCAGCAAAGAAAGTGAATAAATCTCAGAGTACAGGATTTAAAGCTGGAGTGAAGAAGCCGAAGGGCAAATGCTTCATCTGCAAGCAGTCAGGGCATTGGAAGGCGGACTGTCCTCGTAGGAATTAGAACAACAAAGGTATATCTCATGCTCTAGTTGTTGAAACATGTTTAGCGGTGTTATCTACCAGCACCTGGTGTGTAGATACGGGAGCCACTGATCATGTCTGCAATTCCCTGCAGGGGTTCCAGGAAACCCGACGACTAACTGAAGGAGAAATTACCGTCTACATGGGCAATGCTACTAAGGTAGTGGCTGTTGCAGTGGGAGACGTCTACTTATCTTTTAGTAGAAATAGAAATTTGGTTTTAAGAAATTGTCTTTATGTACCCAGTTTTAGAAAGAATTTAATTTCAGTTTCTAAACTATTTTTAGATGGATATTCAGTTTCTTTCAGTAACGATGTAGTTATTAAAAGAAATAAAGTGATTATCTGTTCTGGTGCATTAGTTGGCAATTTGTATACTTTAAATCCAATTTCTTCCACAAGGCAAAACATGGGAATTTATAACTCATCTTCTAACTCTAATAAAAGAAAAGAACCTTCGGAAATGAACCAAGCATATCTTTGGCATCTAAGGCTTGGTCATATTAACTTAAGTAGGATTCAGAGGCTTATAGCTGATGGACTTTTGAGTTCGTTAGAGTTGGAAAATTTTCCAACTTGTGAATCTTGATTGGAAGGTAAAATGACCAAGAGGTCGTTCAAGGCCAAGGGGTATAGAGCCAAAGAAGTGTTAGAATTGGTTCATTCTGATTTGTGGTCTGTCCAGGCAAGAGGAGGTTTTGAATATTTTGTCTCTTTTATAGATGATTATTCAAGATACGGATACATTTACCTAATGCGCTGCAAGTCCGAGTGCTTTGATAAGTTCAAAGAATACAAGGCTGATGTGGAAAAACGATTAGGTAAAAGTATCAAGACACTACGATCTGATCGTGGTGGCGAATACCTCTTAGGAGAGTTTAGGAATTACTTATCAGAGGCCGGGATTCAATCTCAATTGTCTGCACCTGGAACACCCCAACAGAATGGTATAGCAGAACGAAGGAACAGAACTCTTATGGAGATGGTTAGATCGATGATGAGTTATTCTGAATTACCAAATTCGTTTTGGGGATATGCTCTGGAAACGACAGGTACATTCTGAACTTAGTACCTTCTAAATCAGTTTCTTCTACTCCCATAGAATTGTGGAATGGGCGAAAACCCGTCTAAGACATATTCGAATTTGGGGTAGTCCAAGACATGTACCAGATGCTGATAAGTTAGAATCTCGTACAGAAGTTCGCGTGTTTGTAGGATATCCCAAAGTAACGAAATGTGGTTTATTTTATAGTCATAAAGACCAGAAGGTCATTGTTAGCACCAATGCCCAGTTTTTAGTAGAAGACTATATAATGGATCACAAGCCCAGTAGTAAAGTTGTTTTAGAAGAACTAAGAGAGGACACGTCTACTTTAGTACCAACAAGACAAGATGAAGTACCACAAGAGGCTGCAACACGTGTCTTACATGATACACAACCACGAAAGTGCCTCATCGTAGTGGGAGGGTTGTAAGGCAACCGAGATTCATGTTTTGGGAGAGTCTTCGACTTGATCCCTGGTAAACATGAACCCCGAACATATGATGAAGCACTCCAAGATATAGATGCAAAATCTTGGCAAAAGGCGATGAATTTCAAATAGAGTCTATGTACTCTAATAAGGTCCGGAGCTTGTAGAACCACCGATGGTGTAAAAGCCGTTGGATGCAAGTGGATCTACAAAAGGAAAAGAGGAGACGGGAAGGTAGAAACTTTCAAAGCTAGGCTTGTTGCGAAAGGGTATACTCAGAAAGAGAGAATCGATTATGAGGAAACCTTTTCACCGGTAGTCATGCTTAAGTCTATCCGGATACTCTTATCCATTGCTGCTCATATGGATTATGAGATTTGGCAAATGGATGTCAAGACAACTTTCTTTAATGGAAGTCTTGAAGAGAACATCCATATGAAGCAACCAGAAGGGTTTATTGAAAAAGGCAAAGAGCATCTAGTGTGCAAGCTCAATCGGTCCATTTATGGAAAGAAAGGTCTTGGAACATCCGGTTTAATGAAGTAATCCAGTCATATGGATTTATTCAGTGTCCGGATGAGTCTTGTGTATACAAGAAGTGTAACAGAAACGTGGTGGTATTTCTTGCACTATACGTAGATGATATTTTGTTAATTAGCAACAATGTCAAGGTATTATCAGACGTAAGGGTATGGTTGTCCAAATAATTTGATATGAAGGACTTAGGAGAGTGTGCACACATTCTTGGGATCAAAGTAATAAGGGATCGCAAGAAAAGAATGTTGTGTCTATAGATACAATCATTGTTCGTTTTAGTATGCAGGATTCCAAGAAAGGTTTCTTACCTTTCAGGCATGGAATAGCTCTATCTAAAGAGATGTCTCCAAAGACATCAAAGGAGATAGGAGACATGAAAGTAGTTCCTTATGCTTCGGCTGTAGGAAGCCTTATATATGCAATGCTATGTACGAGACCTGATATTTGTTTGGTGGGCGTGGTCGAGATATCGAGTAACCTGGACAAGGACATTGCGGTAAAGCATATATTAAAGTACCGAGAAGGACTAGAGATTATATGCTAATTTACCAAGGACGATTTGCTCCCTGTGGGTTACACTGATTCCAATCGATAGGGACAATAGTAAGTCTACATCAGCTATGTGTTTACTTTAGAAGATGGAGTCATTTCATGGAGGAGTGTTAGCGAAATGCGTATCGGACTCAACCATGGAAGTCGAGTATGTAGCAGCCTAAAGAAGCAGTATGACTCAGAACTTTCTAATGGACTTAGATGTGATTCTGGTTTGCCCAAAATCATTACAATTTATTGTGATAATAGCGGAAACTCGAAGGAACCACGAGCTCATAAGGCAAGTAAACATATAGAGCGCAAGTACCACCTGATACGAGATATCGTGAAGCGAGGAGAAGTTGTCATCGCTAAGATTGCATCAGCGAATAACCTGGCAGATCCTTTCACTAAGGCCCTTCCGGCGAAAGCTTTCGATTGACATGTGGAGGGAATGGGAATCAGATGTATGGTAGAAGATATGACAACATAGTCATTAGTATAAGTGGGAGATTGTTGGAGTGTATACTGAAAGCCTAAGCTTTTGTAAACATTTGTTTTGAATAAAGAATCACATTTGGTCAAATTATCTACATTTGTTTGTAGTTGTTCAATTAATTTATATTGTAGATAACATAGTATGTGGTGTCACATATAGAAGATGATGTTATCAGTACCTTATAAATTATAAACAGTAGCTCACGACCAAAATGAAAAGGAACAAACCATTGGAAGGTCGTAGTGTAATTAGGAATTAGTTTATTTTGACTATATAATTACACTAGTACACTTAGAGTGTATTGAGTAGGACCATTTGAGGTTGTTTCTTTTATACTGATTTTATAAAGGAACAAATACCTCAGTTATTATGGAAGTGTGTGCTCTTAATCCTAATATAATAACAAGCACATATATTTGATATTTATTTCTTTAATTTATCAAAGGGTGAGATTTAGTTCGATGAATCAATAAACCTGATAAGTTGGGAAATGATATCACTTATAGTGTGTGTTGTTGATTATAGAAGGAAATTGTGTCCTAGAGATACTAGATTGATAATGTCCCCAAGAGGAGCTCATAAGGATTGTCATGTTAAACCCTGCAGGTGGACTTAGTCCGACATGACGATAAGGTTGAGTGGTACTACTCTTGGACTAAGATATTAATTAAATGAGTTGTCAGTAACTCACTTAATTAGTGGACATTCGATATCTTAAACACAGGGAGACTAACACACTCATAATAAGAAGGAGCCCAAAAATGTAATTTGGGATTGGTGCGGTAGTTCAATAATAGTTCTCTAGTGGAATGAATTATTATTGATAAAATTAAGTTGTGTGTTCGGGGCGAACACGGGATGCTTAATTTTATCGGGAGACCAAAACCAATTCCTCCTCTCGGTCCCTATCGTAGCCTCTTATTTAAAGAGTACTATACCCACCTATACCCGCCTTCTATACCCACCCAAAGGGGGCCGGCCAAGCTAGCTTGGGAATCAAGCTAGGGCCGACCTAGGTATAAATTGGGGTGGCCGGCCCTAGCTTGAATCCAAGCTAGAGGGGCCGACCAAATTAAATTAAAAAAAGAATTTTAATTTTAATTTTTATTATGTGGAAGATATAATTTATTAAAGAGAATTAAAATTAAATTATCTCTCTTGTAAAAGATCTACAAAAGATTAAAGAAAGAGATTAGATCTTTTTCCTTATTTGTAGATTGGTGAGATATTTTATTTTCTCTTTAAAAATTATTCACATGTTGTAAAATTAAAATTATGGAAATTTCTTTTTATCAACCATGAAGAGATTTTGAAGAGAAATTTTATTTTTTAAAATTTCCGGAAACAAATTAGGAAGTTTTAATTTGTTGATTAAAACTTGTCTAATTTATTTCTCTTGATGTGGCCGGCCAATATTGATTTAATTGGGAAATTTTATTTTATTTTTCTCAATTAAATCATGTCAAAGAAATTAAGGAAATTTTATTGTAATTAAATTTCCTAATTTGCCAAGGCCAAGGAATATAAAAGAAGGGGTGAGGGTGCCTTCATGAGATGAACCTCTATTATTTCTCTCCCTCTTTTCCTTAGTGTTGTGGCTGGCCATCATCTCTTCTCCTCTTCCTCTTTGTGGTGGCCGAAACTCTCTATTGCTTGGAGCTCTTGTGGAGGCCGGATACTACTTGGAGAAGAAGAAGAAGAAGGAGAGAAAGCTTGCATCTCTTGGAGCTTGGTTGGTGTTTTTCTTCTTCCTTGGTGAAGCTTTCTTGTTTTGGCAGAACCTAGTTAGGAGGAGAAGAAGGTGCTTGGTGGTTTCTCATCTCGGAAGATCGTTGCCCACACAACATCCGAGGTTAGAAGAGGAATACGGTAGAAGATCAAGAGGTTTTTCTACAAGGTATAACTAGTAATTTTTCTTTCCGCATCATACTAGTTATTTTTGGAAATAATACCAAATACAAGAGACTTACGATTCTAGTATTTTGAATATGTTTTTCGATGTTGTGTTCTTTTGTTTTATTTTTCCTTGTGATTTGATTGTTCTTTTCGGTTAACCTAAAGTTATTTTAGGAAATTAAATATTAGCTTCCTATAAAAGGTTTTGTCTAGTCGGTGGTGGTTGCTCCCATATCCAAGAAGGCCGTGTGCCTCGCCACGTCAGTACTGGGAACCAATTATGGAAATTAATATTTAATGGAATTAATAACTTAAGGTGATTTGGGTCAAACGTGTTAAGTTCCGCAGGAGACCCAAGTCAAAACCTAAAAGAACGAATAGATTAAGTTTTGGATCAAACGTGTTAAGTTCCGCAGGCGATCCAAAATTTAATTTAAAAGAACACATGGTAGCTAGGAAAAGGTTCAGACCTTTGTACAAAATTTTTGTACAGTGGAACCTCTAGGTTTTCCGAGTAGCAACCAACATCTCCAAGCTACTGACCGACGAACTGTCGCCCTTTATCAGACACGAGCCTATGAGGAACGCTGAAACGACATATTATATATTGCCAGATGAACTTCTTGACCATCTACTCAGTTATCTTTGCCAGCGGTTCGGCCTTGACCCACTTGGAGAAATAGTCGACCGCCACTAGTAGGAACTTCCGCTGCCCGGTCGCCATGGGGAAAGGTCCCACGATGTCCATGCCCCACTGATCGAACGAGCAGGACACTGTAG
Source organism: Zingiber officinale (assembly GCF_018446385.1). Taxonomy (NCBI): domain Eukaryota; kingdom Viridiplantae; phylum Streptophyta; class Magnoliopsida; order Zingiberales; family Zingiberaceae; genus Zingiber; species Zingiber officinale. Next base: position 90,036,165 of record NC_055995.1, on the reverse strand, counting down.
ATGTCTTCATCTTCTCCGTTGGCCGATGGGAGAAGCTGTGATACTTCTGGCAGGATAAACAAGCAGCGACAGTCCGCCCAACATCCTCGTGTAGGGTGGGCCAAAAGTACCCGGCTAGCAGAATCTTCCTTGCCAATGATTGACCACTTGGGTGTCCCCCATAAGTCCCCTGGTGCACTTCCTCAAGTATGTACTTTGCATCTTCCGAGCTGACGCACTTCAACAACGGTCGAGAAAAAACCTTTTTGTAGAGTTGATCCCCGATAAGGGTAAACCGACCGGCTTTTCTTCTTAATAATTGGGCCTCGCCCCGATCGGATGGCGTGGATCCTGATCGCAAGAATTCGACTATGGACGTTCTCCAGTCCCCTGGGAAGGTGAGGCCTTCCATCTTGTCGATATGAGCAACAAGGATACTTGCTCGATCGGCTGATGGATCACCACCAGTGTTATCAAGCTGACAAGTTTAGCTAATTCGTCCGTCGCCTAGTTCTCCGTTCGGGGTATCTTCTGTATGACTACCTCCCTGAAGTTGGGTTTAAGCTTTTCGAAGGCTTCCGCGTAGAGCTTGAGCCTCGCATTATTTATCTCAAAAGTGCCTGAGAGCTGCTGGGCGGCCAGCTGAGAATCCGAGTAAAGGATTACTTGGCCGACCCCCACATGCCGGGCGGCCTGCAAGCCAGCTATGAGGGCTCCATACTCTGCTTCATTATTTGTTGCTCGATAGTCCAACCGGATAGACAGATACATCTGCTCTTCCTGAGGAGAAAGTAGCAAGATACCAATCCCGCTTCTGAGCCGAGTGGATGATCCGTCTACAAATACTTTCCATAAAGTTTTAGGTTCAGGATTCTGTACCTCCGTTACGAAATCCGCCAAGGACTGTGACTTAATCGCCGAGCGGGGTTGATATTGGATGTCAAATTCACTGAGCTTCGTTGTCCACTTGATGAGCCGCTCGGATGCTTCTGGGTTCAGGAGCACTCTTCCGAGCGGGTTGTTCGTCATGACGATGATCGTATGTGCTAAGAAATAAGGGCGGAGCCTCCGTGCGGCCAAAACCAGCGCGAAAGTGAGCTTCTCGAGACCGGTATAGCGGGACTCAGCGTCTTTTAAAACGTGGCTAAGGAAATACACTGGCTGCTCTTCGCCGTCCTCTTTCACCAGCACCGAGCCAACAGCATGCTCGGTTGATGACAAGTATATACGGAGCGGCTCGCCTATGTTCGACTTAGCCAGTACAGGTAACGAATTCAGATAGGCTTTCAAGTCTTCAAACGACCGATCACACTCCTCGTCCCACTAAAACTTGGTAGCTTTATGCAGGATCTTGAAGAAAGATAGGCTCCGGTCGACCGTTCTGGAGATGAATCGCGATAACGCCGTTATCCGACCGGTAAGACGCTGCACTTCCCTTAGGTTCTTGGGAGGCGACATATCCTGTAGCGCTTTCACCTTGCTAGGGTTCGCCTCTATACCCCGCTCGGTCACGATATAACCGAGGAAGCGTCTGCCTTTTGCCCTGAACAAACACTTTTGTGGGTTCAGCTTAACTCCATACTTCCTCAGTGTTCGGCAGGTTTCCTCTATATCTGCACAAAGATCCGCTGCCCGGAAAGATTTAATAAGTATATCATCCACGTATACCTCCAGGTTGTGCCCGATTTGCTCCCGGAATACTTTGTTCATTAGCCTTTGGTATGTAGCTCCGACGTTCTTCAGCCCGAACGACATTACGTTGTAGCAGTAAGTCCCATCCGCAGTAATGAAGCTCACCTTTCCCTGATCTCCTCGGGCGAGCGGCACTTGGTGGTAGCCCTGATATGCATCCAGCATGCATATCAGCTCGCACCCAGCAGTGGAGTCTACCAGTTGGTCGATTTGGGGTAGAGGGTAGAAATCCTTTGGGCACGCTTTATTTAGGTCACGGAAGTCGATGCAGACCCTGTTAGGATGTATACTAAAAGCCTAGCTTTTGGTATAAACATTTATCTAGAAATAAGAATCACATTGGTCAAATATCTACATTTATTTGTTAAATGTAATTTGTTCAATTAATTTATATAGTAGACAACATGGTGTGTGGTGTCACACACAGAAGATCATGTTGTCGGTTCTTTATAAATTATAAACAGTTGCTCGCGACTAAAATGGAAAGGAACAAACCATTGAAGTAGTCGTAGTGTAATTAAGTATTAGTTTATCTTAACTAATAAATTACACTAATACACTCCAAGTATTGAGTAGGACCATTTTAGGTAAGTTCTTTTTGTACTGACTTTATAAAAGAGCTAGACCTTAGTTATTATGGAAGTGTGTGCTCTTAATCCTAATATAATAACAAACACATATATTTAATATTTATTTCTTTGACTTATCAAAGGGTGAGGTTTAGCTCGATAAATCAATATGCCCGATAAGTTGGGAAATGATATTACTTATAGTGTGTGTTGTTGATTATAAAAGGAAACTGTGTCCTAGTAATCTAGGTTGATAATGACCCCAAGAGGAGCTCATAAGGATTGTCATGTTAAACCCTGCAGGTGGACTTAGTCCGACATGACGATAAAGTTGAGTGGTACTACTCTTGGACTAAGATATTAATTAAATGAGTTGTTAGTAACTCACTTAATTAGTGGACATTCAACATCTTAAATACAGGGAGACTAACACACTCATAATAAGAAGGAGCCCAAAAATGTAATTTGGGATTGGTGCGGTAGTTCAATAATAATTCTTTAGTGGTATGAATTATTATTGATGAAGTTAAGTTATGTGTTCGGGGCGAACACGGGAAGCTTAATTTCATCGGAAGACCAAAACCAATTCCTCCTCTCGGTCCCTATCGTAGCCTCTTGTATATAGAGATTTATACCCACCACATACCCACCTTCTTACCCATCCTAATGGGGCCGACCAAGCTAGCTTGGAACTCAAGCTAGGGCCGGCCAAGACCAAGTGGATGAGCCAAGTTGGTGGCCGGCCAAAACTTGGGTCCCAAGCTTAGGTGGCCGGCTACTAGAAAATTAAAAGGAATTTTTATTAAAATTATTTCTTATGTGGATATCGTGATTTTAAAAAAGAGTTTAAAATTTAAATCTTTCCTTTTATAGCTTTCTACAAAAGATTAAGAAAAGATTTGAAATCTTTCCTTATTTGTAGATTGAAAGGAGATTTTAATTTTGAGAAAACTTTCCTTTTAAAACCATGTTCATGATTTAAAAGAAAGTTTAAAAATTAAATATTCTCTTTTATTAGTTTCTACAAAAGATTAAGAAAAGATTTGCTATCTTTCCTTATTTGTAGATTGAAAAAAGATTTTAATTTTTAGAGATAATTTTCCTTTTTGGAAATTATCCACATGTTTAAAAGAAAGATTTTAATTTATAAAATCTCCTTTTTACTAACCAATCATAAAGGGATTAAAATTATTGAAATTTTTTATAAATTTCTGGAAACAAATTAGGAAATTTTAATTCTTGTTTTAATTAAAACTTTCCTTGTTTTGGGGAGAAAGTGGTCGGCCAAGAAAATTGGAAAAAGAAAATTAATTTTTAATTAATTAATTTTTTCTTTTTCATGGCAAAAGAATTAAAGAAGTTTTTATTAAAATTTCCTTATTTGCCAAGACCAAGGATTATAAAAAGAGGGGATAGAGGTGCCTTTATGGGTGAACGACTCTATTATTTTTCTTCCTCTCTTTTCTTCCTTGATGGTGGCCGACCCTATTATTTTTCCTTCTTCCTTTTCTTTCTTCTTCATTGGCCGGACCTTGTAATCTCATGGAGCTTGAAGATGGCCGGATTTTAGCATGAAGAAGAAGGAGAGAAAGGAAGCATCCCTTGGAGCTTAGTGGTTGATCCGGCGGATAGAACAGGTGGCCCTCGTTTGGAGGGGTCGACGCCATGTGGAAGTCAAAAGGCCAGGTGGACAGGTCGGCTGACCGGAGAAGGAGGGGCTGACCTCCCGGCCGGTCGGATAGGAGTTGGGATCCGGCGCTCAATGGAGCAGTAAAGAATGGACGAGCGGAAGTCAGTCTTGGTCGAAGATATAAGGTAGCATAGTGCTAACAGTCCTTACGTAGCACCCGCCCGGAAGTCTCCCTAGCATATCAATGCAAACGACAGGCGGGACGTGATGGGCGTGTCGCCCGGCCGGCGCAGGGGATGAGGGCCGTCCGGACGACGCTCTTCATCCAGCCGGCCGGACGGACGTCCCGGCCGGTGGTGGGTAAAGAAGGACAGGAACATCTTCTGACAACCGTCAAGTCCTATGGCTAGGCCATACTCCAAGTCTGACAACGAGATGTTCTGTTGTCCCATCGAAGACGTGATTGGACTGTAGCAGTATGACGTCAGGTAAGCTTTCTGACAGACACATACCGAGGTATGGGTTGCGGATACGTACGCGCCTCGATGGACGTGTAGGAGCTCTTTCACCGCTCTATATAAAGAGCCGCATACTTCGCCGGAGGTAGGCGTTCAAGACCTCTGGAGCCACTTTCTTCACTGTTTGCTTGCCTGACTTGAGCGTCGGAGGGTCGCCGCCGGGAACCCCTTCCCGGCCCGACTTCTGTGCAGGTTCGCCGGAGGTCCGTGCAACCAGTCGAAGATCCACATCAGCAGCCGGGAGCGCCACGTGCCCAGCGTCCGTTGATTCAGCATTCGGACAGGATCAATTTGGCACCGTCTGTGGGAACGCTCCTGCATCCGAACGGAAACAATGGACGAGGCTGGACGACAACACACGGTGACGCTTTCGACGGAGGAACTCGACGCTCTGGTCGAATTGAGGGCCGCCAAGCTTGTGGAGCAAAAACAGAAAGCAGCAGCCGAGCGGCCGGAACAGCAAGCAACGTCAGCGTATGGTGGTCGAGCGGAAGCACAATCGGCTACCATTGCATTTCATCGAGCCCTATTCTGCACCCCCGAAGCCGTAGCAACTCATAGAGATCGGGGATCTTCTTCGGATGAAATGCCTAGACGAGATGACAGGAAAGGAAAAAAGCCCCCTGCACGGACTCATCACCCGAGCGGATTAATCGTCAATTTTCAGAGGCTATTCTACGAGACCCTCTGCCCAAGCACTACGTACCTCCGACGATCGGCGAGTACAATGGGACAACCGACCCGGATGATCATCTGGGCAAGTTTGATAACACGGCAACCCTGCATCAATACACAGATGGAGTGAAGTGTCGGGTTTTTCTTACCACCCTCTCAGGATCGGCTCAACGGTGGTTTCGGATATTGCCGGACGGATCCATCACCAGCTTCAAAGACTTCCGAACGACCTTCCTTCACCACTTCGCCAGCAGTCGGTGCTACCAGAAAACTAGCGTTAGTCTGTTTGCCATCAAACAGGAAGCCCGCGAATCGCTCCGAGCTTACATCCAGCGGTTCAACAAAGTGGCCATGGATATTCCAACGTCCACCTCGGAGACCATGATGAATGCCTTCACACAAGGCCTCGTGGACGGGGATTTCTTCCGATCGCTCATTCGGAAGCCGCCCCGAGACTACGATCACATGCTACACCGGGCCAACGAATACATCAACGTGGAGGAAGCGCAAGCGGCTCGGAATAAAGAAACTCCAGACGAGCGGGCTCCCCCTGTCGAACGGAAGCCGCACGCTGTTCATCAGCCACCCAGAGGACCACGGGCCGAAACAATTCGTGCTCATCCAAGACCTCATGTTCAAGAAGTAGCAGCCGAGCGGCCAAGGACAAGGAAGAGGTGGACTCCAATGTTCTGCTCCTTTCATCGGACGGACACACATAACACCAGGGATTGTCGGAGCCTTCCACTAATCGCCCACCCCGCTCCTAGAGGTGGCGGTCGTCGGTCGCCATCAGCCGACAGACGACAGAAGCCTCGTGAAGCCGAGCGGAAGGTAGCTGACAGGAGACAACGACAGACTCCCGAGCGGCAACGCTCTCCGAGACAGGAGAATCTCTGGATGTCAAGGGAACGCCCCCGATCGTCCGCTCGGGAAGAAGAAAATAGAAGCAATGCTTCCCGGGGCGAGATCAACATCATAGCAGGCGGGCCGACCGGAGGTGACTCTAACCGAGCAAGGAAGGCGAGCGTCCGGCAGCTCCAAATCCATGCAGTCGGCTGCAGCCAAGAGCGAGCGAGCGGACCCGAAATCAGTTTCGGACCTTCGGACTTGGAAGGAGTTGAAGTACCACACGACGATGCTCTCCTCATCAAAGCGGTAATAGCCAATTACACTATTCACCGCGTATTTGTTGACACAGGAAGCTCAGTCAACATCATATTCAAGAAGGTGTTCGATCAGCTACAAATTGATCAAGCCGAGCTGCTACCCATGACAACCCCCCTATACGGGTTTACGGGTAACGAAGTTCAGCCGGTCGGACAGATCCGGCTGGCTATCTCGCTGGGAGAAGAGCCGCTCAGGAGGACGAGGACAGCAAACTTCGTGGTGGTCGATTCTCCTTCGTCCTACAACGTCATTTTGGGACGACCAGCGCTCAGTGAGTTCAGAGCAGCCGTTTCCACCTTCTATCAGAAGATCAAGTTCCCCGTGGAGGATAAAGTGGGTGAAGTACGAGGAGATCAACTCGCGGCTCGGCGATGCTACGTCGAGATGATCCGAGCAGAAGCCAACTCCGCTCGGAAGGCACCCCGGATCGAGGTAAACACCATAACTGAAAAGCCACCCTCTTTAATTTATGAAGAAAAGGAGGAAGTGCAGATTCATCCAACCCGATCGGAGGCCACTACCTTTATTGCGTCCGATCTGGAGGCCAACCAGAAGGAGGAAGTGATCAAATGCCTCCAAAGAAACCATGATGTCTTTGTTTGGTCGACCCATGAGCTGCCCGGAATTTCACCAAGTGTAGCGCAGCATGAGCTCCACGTCTGGCCGGACGCTCGGCCAGTGAAGCAGAGAAAAAGAGATTTCAGCACCGAGCAGAATGCCATCATCCGGGCGGAAGTTGATAAGCTTCTGGAGGCCGGCCATATACGCGAGGTGCAGTTCCCGAGCTGGCTGGCTAACGTAGTATTAGTCTACAAGCCGGGCAACAAGTGGAGAGTATGCATAGATTTTCGGGATCTCAACAAAGCTTGCCCGAAGGACTTTTATCCTCTGCCCCGGATAGATCAGCTGGTGGACTCTACGGCCGGCTGCGAATTAATATGTATGCTTGACGCTTACCAAGGATATCATCAAGTGCCGCTCGCCCGCGAAGATCAAGAAAAAGTCAGCTTCGTGACGGCCGACGACACCTATTGCTATAATGTGATGCCGTTCGGATTGAAGAATGCGGGGGCCACATATCAGCGATTGATGAACAAAGTATTCAGAGAGCAGATCGGGCGAAATCTGTAAGTGTACGTGGATGACATTCTCATCAAGTCCGTCCGAGCGGCCGATCTCTTCAAGGACATGGAAGAAACTTTCCGAACGCTACGTAAATATGGAGTCAAGCTAAATCCTCAGAAGTGCCTGTTCGGAGCAAAAGGAGGGTGTCTCTTGGGGTACATAGTGACCGAGCGGGGTATTGAAGCAAATCCCAGCAAAGTAAAAGCCCTACAAGACATGCCACCCCCGAGAAATCTGAGGGAAGTGCAGTGTTTGACCGGTCGGATAACCGCTTTGTCCAGATTCATATCCAAAACTGCCGACCGGAGCCTGCCTTTCTTCAAGATCTTGCGCAAGACCACTAAATTTCACTGGGATGAAGAATGTGATCGGGCGTTCGAAGATTTGAAGGCATATCTGAATTCCCTCCCTGTATTAGCCAAGCCGGCTGTAGGTGAACCACTTTGCATCTACTTGTCTTCCACCGAGCAAGCAATCGGCTCGGCACTAGTGAGGGCGAGTGGAGAGGAGCCTGTGTATTTCCTTAGTCATATTTTAAAAGATGCTGAATCTCGCTACACTGGGCTCGAAAAGCTGGCTTTTGCCGCTCGGCGCCTTCGCCCGTACTTCCTGGCGCATACCATCATTGTCAAAACCAATAGCCCGCTCGGGCGTGTATTACTGAATCCGGAAGCATCCGGGCGGCTCATCAAGTGGACGACGGAGTTAAGTGAATTTGACATCCAATACCAACCTCGCTCGGCGATCAAAGCGCAGTCCTTGGCCGATTTTGTGACTGAGGTGCAAAAGCCGGAGCCGGAAGCTATGTGGAGAATATATGTGGATGGGTCGTCCACTCGGCTCGGAAGCGGGATCGGAATATTGTTGCTCTCCCCTCAAGAAGAAAAGATGCATTTATCCGTCCGGCTGGATTATAAAGCTACAAACAATGAAGCAGAGTATGAGGCCCTCATAGCCGTCTTGCAGGCAGCTCGGCATGTTGGCGCCGGTCGGGTAACGCTTCATTCAGATTCGTAGTTGGCCGCGCAGCAGCTCTCTGGCACTTTTGAAATTAACAACGCTTGGCTCAAGCTCTACGCTGAAGCGTTTGAGAAACTTAAAGCCAATTTTAGAGAAGTTATTGTCCAGAAGATACCCAGAGCAGAAAATCAAGCGGCCGATGAGTTAGCCAAACTCGCGAGCTCAATAACGCCGGTCGCTATTCAGCAGCCAATTGAACAAGTATTGTTGGTGGCGCACGTCTACCGGATGGAAGGCCTCACGTTTCCAAGCGACTGGCGGACACCCATCATAGAGTTCCTCCGCTCGGGCGCCACACCATCCAATGAGAATGAAGCCCAGATGCTAAGGAGGAGAGCCGGTCGGTTCACACTCATCAGCGATCAGCTTTACAAAAAGGTTTTCTCGCGCCCGCTATTGAAATGCGTGAGCTCGGAGGACTCGGCTTACATCCTCCAAGAAGTACATCAAGGATCGTACGAGGGCACCCGGGCGGATGATCACTAGCTAAGAAGATCCTGCTAGCTGGATACTTTTGGCCAACTTTACAAGTGGACGCCGCTCGGACCGTGTCGACGTGCCTTTCGTGCCAGAAGTACCATAACTTCTACCACCGACTGGCAGAGGAAATGAAGGCATCCACAGTCTCATGTCCGTTCGATCAGTGGGGAATGAATATCGTTGGTCCATTTCCTATGGCGACCGGGCAACGGAAATTTCTGTTAGTAGCGGTGGATTATTTTTCCAAGTGGGTGGAGGCCGAGCCGCTAGCCAAGATCACCGAACAGATGGTCAAAAAGTTCATCTGGCAGAACATCATCTGTCGGTTTGGCTTCCCTCGCCGACTTGTTTCCGACAACGGACGACAATTCACGGGAAAGTTGCTCGAAGATTGGTGCCAAAGCTATGTCATCGAGCAACACTTCACCTCTGTAGCCTATCCCCAGAGCAACGGTCAAGCCGAAGTAACCAATCGGGAAATTCTTCGTATTCTGCGCGCTCGGCTCGACCATTTGGGAGGAAGTTGGGTGGATGAGGTGCCGGGCGTCCTATGGGCCATCCGAACGACTCCAAAGGAAGGAACGGGCGTCATGCCTTTTCATCTGGTATATGGCGGCGAAGCGGTGATTCCCGTCGAAGTCGGTGTCGAATCCGTCCAGATCCAAAATTACGATGAGGACAACGCCGAGCGGAGGAACCTGGAGCTGGATTTGGTCGAAGAAGAAAGAGCCAAGGCGTCCGTTCGGCTGATGGCGTACCGGCAGCGGATGAAGCAAAACTACAACCGCCGCGTAATCCCCAGATCATTCCAGGTCGGCTATCTTGTCTGGAAGAAAGTCAAGCCGGTCGGCGACGTCGGCAAGCTTGAAGCTCCGTGGGCGGGTCCCTTCAAAATCATCGAAAAGCTCCGCTCGGGCGCTTACTATTTGGAGGATGAAGACGGACGACAGTTGGACCGACCTTGGAGCGTAAATCATCTCCAACCTTATCGAGCTGGGTGAAAGGTGCACTGATTCATTTTTGTGTATATTCTAGTCGCCCATGTCCTTGTAATGCAGGAAGCAAAATTAATTCAAAGGATGGCCAATGGGTTTTCCGAGCGGCTGTACTAAAGTTAGCCTTGGGAAGGCCGTCGAGCTCCGACGTTAAATATCGAGAGACGAGCCGGTGTCTATAAACGTCCTAGCGGAAGACCGTCGAGCTCCGACGTTAAATATCGAGAGACGAGCCGGCGCCTATAAACGTCCGAGCGGAAGACCGTCGAGCTTCGAATATCGAGAGACGAACCGGCGTCTATAAACGTCCGAGCCGGCGTCTTTAAACGTCCGAGTGGAAGACCGTCGAGAGACGACTCGGCATTTATAAACCCATCGATCAGACAGTAGTCAAGTTCCGAAGGTAAAATTCGACGGGCGACCGAAGCCTATAGGGCCGCCGGATGGAAGGTTTTCTGCGTAGACCTCGGTCGGATCCGACATAATAGCGTAAGGCCGAGCGACTCCTTTATAAAATGTACTTGGGGCACAAAAAGCTCAAGACCAAGGCGAAAAACAAAAATCGGACGCAGGAAGAATGGGCAAATAATAAGACACAGTTCATTCACGCCGACCGGCGGATAGACAAAACTTCTAAAGTTTGCCCTGACCGGCACGAATACAGAAAAATTACAAAATAGCCTCACAGACAGATTCTTAGTCATCAAAATTAAAAAGATGGTCAGGGATGGAGCCCATCATGGTCGCCAGGTCTTCGGCAGGGACGGACAGATCGGCAGGAGCATGGCCTTTGTTCTTCATGTAGTCCACCACCACTTTGATTGCCTCCTCAAAAGTCAAGGAGAGCTTGTCGGTAAATTTCTCGCCAAACTCGTCCGAGCGGACGAAGGCTTTGCGTACCTCCGCCGATCGACCGGGCTCTCCATCGTGGTAATCCTTGAGAGCGGTCTGGGAAGCATCCAGGGCAGCCTGAAGATCTTGCAAGGCTCCTTCTGCTTTGGTCCGATCGGCGGAGCGACCCTCCCGCTCGGCAGTTATGGAGGCGTCTAGCTCCTTCACCTGTTGTTCCAGCCCCCGGTTCTCCACCTTCATCAAGTCCATATCATCAATGGCCTTGAGCTTTCGAGCGGTCGCGGTCTTTACTTCTTTATCCCGCTGCTTGACTAAGGCTTCGAGGCGGGCAACCTCGCTTGTCAAGCCGAAAGTCTTACTCCGCTCAGCTTCCAGCAACCTTTTGGCCTTCTCCAGAGCGGCCGTCGATTGTCTACTGTCCCCCACAGCCTTGAGCTTCTTCAGTTCGTCCTCCAGTTCGGCCAGGCGATTGCTGATGGCAATCTTCTCCACCCAGTTCTGCGAACGAATATGAGAAGGTTAGAAGCTCGATCCGAAATAACTAACAAAGCAAGACAACATACCTCGGTCGCCTGTTGTAGATTGCTGTCGCCGAGCTGACCAGGAGTCATCATGGCGATCCGAAGACGAGCATCCTCCCAAACTTTGGCGAGGGTACCCATGAGTGTGATTTGCTGCTCGGGGACGATAGGCCGATCAGCGGCTGCCATGTATTCTTCAGACGGGAGGCGCAAGATGGTCTTTATCAATGTCGGACCACTCGGATCACCTTTAGAAGCAGTAGCCTTGCCGGACGGCTCACCGGCGGAGGAGGAAGGACGGTCGCCCAATCGCTTAATACGTCGCAGCGTTCTTGGAGGACTGGAGGGCGGCACCTCAGAGGTTGCCCTTGGAGAGCCGAGCGACGTCGGGGTACTCTCAATAGAAACCGCCCCGGACAACACTGGAGCTTCGTCGCCCCGCTCGGATTGCGGTTCATCGGATGGAATCGGTTGAGAGGTTGCCTCCGGCTGTTTGCGCTTCCGAGTTGCCAGAGGAACGTCGTCGGCCGAACGACCCTCCACCTCGACTTGAGTGGAGGGTTCTAGGTCGCCCGCAGCCTCGTCGTGAGAGGCAGGAGCGGCTAGGGCTTCGGGGACATCCTGAGTCCCCTCACCTTCTTCGCTGGCCGGATCCGCTGGAGCAAGGCCCCGCTCGGCGATCTCCTTGTTCTTGGCTGCCTCGATCTCGGCGGCTCGCAGTTTCAGCCGCTCGGTAGCCTTAGCGCGCCACATAACTTCAACTGCAGAAGAAGAAAATAAATCAGTTAGAACAAAATAAACGGGAAGATAAGGAAACTTACTCATGCTGCAGGGCAGATCAGCTGGGGTAGAAGACAAGCCGAATATGTACATTACTCCCGGAAGGAGCAGCTTGTCGATGTGATATCGTTGGCCGACCAGCCGATCGGCTGCATGAAGATAGGCTGCATCGCCTCTAAATTTTCCGAGCTCCGGTTGCGCTGGCATCGCCGTCTGCCACTTGATATGGAAGGTCGGTGGCTCGGGAAAACGTACGTAGAAAAAATGCTCCTTCCAATGTTTGTTGGAGCTCGGCATGTTATCAAAGAGGACGAAACCTATCTTAGACTGGAAAATGAAAGTACCCCACTCGGCTTGCTTGGGGTAATAAAAGTAATGAAAAATCTTAGGGTCGAGGGGGATGCCGTTCAGTTTAAAGAGAATTATCACCCCGCTCAGTAGCCTAATGGAGTTAGGAACTATCTGGCCGAGCGGGATGCGGAAGTAATTGCAGACTTGCAAGATAAACTTATGGGGTGGGAAGCGTAGCCCGGCCAAAAATTGGTCTCGGAAGAAAAGAACAGTGCCGGGCGGCGGTTCATGAGGCCGATCGGCCGGTGTGACTAATACTATGTGATGGTCAGGAGGAATATCGTAGGTCCGAGCAAGACGCAACGCGTCCTCCTCGTCGAAACGGCTCTCCATGGTCGTATACCATAGACCAGGAGCGCCGCCGGTCGACTGTGAGGTACTAGTCATGGTCTAGGACCAGGAATGAATGCGGAATGGAAGGGGAAGAAGAAATAAAGCCAGGAAAGAAGGCAGAATGACAAAGGTGACTAGCAGGAAGAAAAGGAGCAAGGAATCGAGGAGAAGAAAGGCTTACTAGTAAAAAGATAGTCGCAGGGGGCTTTGAGGTCGTCGGAGGTGCAAGGTCGTCGGAGAAGAAGAGAGCAATGAGGTGTCTGGATCGATGAAGCCAAAGTGCGGCGATGAGCAGAGGTCGGGGGCTTTATATCGCCGCCTGAGAGCTACCCCCACCGTCCGATCCAGGTCGTGAAGAACGAGGCCATTATCTAGCCGTTCGTTTCAAACAGCGGATGTCCCATCGGAGGTGATGCCACCGCCATACCCTGACAATAGAAAGGTTGCCACGTGTCAGCAAGATACGGGTTACATTTAATGAGCTCCCTATACCACACGCAACGCACGTGGTTGGCAGTAGAGAAGAAGATTCGTCATAAATTCCAAGGAAATACAAGGCATGGGCAAGGTACCGCCGAACGGATTAGCGTCCATAAGCCTGGCCGAGCGGATTAATATGGCGATCGTTACTCGGTCAGATCGGCAGTCCAGTCAGTCGGACTTCGCCTCCTTCGACTAGACTTGAAGGGGAGGCAAGTGATTCGACGGATAGAACAGGTGGCCCTCGTTTGGAGGGGTCGACGCCATGTGGAAGTCAAAAGGCCAGGTGGACAGGTCGGCTGACCGGAGAAGGAGGGGCTGACCTCCCGGCCGGTCGGATAGGAGTTGGGATCCGGCGCTCAATGGAACAGTAAAGAATGGCCGAGCGGAAGTCAGGCTTGGTCGAAGATATAAGGTAGCATAGTGCTAACAGTCCTTACGTAGCACCCGCCAGGAAGTCTCCCCAGCATATCAATGCAAACGACAGGCGGGACGTGATGAGCGTGCCGCCCCGCCGGCGCAGGGGATGAGGGCCGTCCGGACGACGCTCTTCATCCAGCCGGCAGGCCGGACGTCCCGGCCGGTGGTGGGTAAAGAAGGACATGAACATCTTCTGACAGCCGCCAAGTCCTATGGCTAGGCCATACTCCAAGTCTGACAACGAGGTGTTCTGTTGTCCCATCGAAGACGTGATTGGACTGTAGCAGTATGGCGTCAGGTAAGCTTTCTGACAGACACATACCGAGGTATGGGCTGCGGATACGTACGCGCCTCAGTGGACGTGTAGGAGCTCTTTCACCGCTCTATATAAAGAGCCGCATACTTCGCCGGAGGTAGGCGTTCAAGACCTCTGGAGCCACTTTCTTCACTGTTTGCTTGCCTGACTTGAGCGTCGGAGGGTCACCGCCGGGAACCCCTTCCCGGCCCGACTTCTGTGCAGGTTCGCCGGAGGTCCGTGCAACCAGTCGAAGATCCACGTCAGCAGCCGGGAGCGCCACGTGCCCAGCGTCCGTTGATTCAGCATTCGGACAGGATCAGTGGTAGTGGCCGAACCACATCTATTCATGGAATATTTGTGGTGGCCGAATCATGCTTGGAGAAGAAGGTGGCTTAGGTGGATTCTCATCTCGGTGGATCGTTGCCCACACAACGTCCGAGATAAGAAGAGGAATACGGTAGAAGATCAAGAGGTCGCTGCATACAAAGGAAGGTATAATTAGTAATTAATTTCCGCATCATACTAGTTGTATTTCTTTTGTATGAATTCCAAACACACGAGGCATTAGATTCTAGATTTTCGGATTTGTTTCGAAGATGTGTTTCTTTTGTTTTCTTTTTCGAATTTGTTATTCGATTGTTCTTTTTGGTTAATCTAGAGTTATTTAAGAAAATTAAATATTAGCTTTCCTTAAAAGGCTTTGTCTAGGCGGTGGTAGTTGCTCCCATATCCAAGAAGGCCATGTGCCTCGCCATGCAGTTCTGGAAGTCAATTTTGGAAATTAATATTTAATGAAATTAATAACATAGGTGGATTTGAATCAATAGTGTTAAGTTTCGCTTGCGATTCAAATCTAAACCATTAAGAACAGATAAGTTAAATTTGGCATCAATGATGTTAAGTTCCGTCTGCGATTCCTAATTTAACTTCTAAAGAACACAATAGGTTATTTAAGGAAAGGTTCGACACTTGTAAAAAAAATTTTGTACAGTGGAACCGGTACGATTTCCCTAGGACTAACCAACAGACCCTCCACTTGTTGCCTAGCTTGGAGACTAGCACCACATTTGCGAGCCAGCTTGGGAATTGCACTTCCCGTATATGGCCAGCCTGCAGGAGCTTCTCGACTTCCGCTCGGATGATTACATTCTATTCGGCGCTGAAGTCCCTCTTCCTCTGCTTCACCGGCCGAGCGTCCAGCCGAACATGAAGCTCGTGCTACGCTATGCTCGGCGAGACTCCCGACAACTCGTGAGTTGACCAAGCGAAGACGTCGCAGTTCTGTTGGAGGCATTTGACCAGCCTCTCCTTCTGACTCGCCTCCAGGTCGGATGCTATGAACGTAGTGAAGTCTGGTCGGGCCAGGTGGATCTGTACCTCTTCCTTTTCTTCATAAATCAAGGAAGGTGACTTTTCAGTTATAGCATTTACCTTGATCCGTGGAGCTTTCCGGGCGACCTTTGCCTCGACTCTGACCATTTCCACATAACATCGCCGGACCGCCAGTTGGTCTCCTCAGACTTTCCCCACTTGATCTTCGACGGAGAATTTTATCTTTTGACAAAATGTTGAGACGACCGCTCGGAACTCGTTGAGAGCCAATCGTCCCAGGATCACATTGTATGCGGAAGGGGCGTCGACCACGATGAAGTTAGTGGTACGCGTTCTCCTGAGCGGCTCCTCCCCTAGCGAGATAGCCAGTCTGGTCGGCCGATCGGGAGGACCTCATTGCCCGTGAATCCGTATAACGGGGTCCTCATTGGCAATAACTCGACTCGGTCAATTTGAAGTTGATTGAACGCCTTCTTGAAAATGATGTTGACCGAGCTGCCTGTATCAATAAATATGCGGTGAATAGTATAATTAGGTATTACCGCTCGGATGATGAGGGCGTCATCATGGGGGACTTCAACTCCCTCGAGGTCCCGGGGCCCGAAGCTGATCTCGGGCCCGCTCGCTTTCTCCTGGCTGCAGCCGACCGCGTGGATCCTGAGCTGCCGAGCGTGTGACTTTCTGGCCCGGTTCGAATCTCCTCTAGTGGGGCCACCGGCGATGATGTTGATTTCGCCTCGAGCTGCGTTGCTTCTATTCTCTTCCTCCCAAGCGGAAGGTCTTGCTCGCTCTTGCGAAGCTCGGTGATTGACCCTCGGTTGCTGATGCCGCTCGGGCGATTCCCTAGCCCCATGCCGTCTGGTATCCTGGTGTCGGTGTCTCCGATCATGTGAAGGTGATCGACGACGATAACTTTGGGGCGTGGGGTGAGCGATCGGCGGAAGGCTTCGACAATCTCGGGTATTGTGGGTAGCTGACTGGTGAAGCGAACAGAACATGGGAGTCCATACCTTTCCCTTCGGCTTGGGTCGATCGGCTGCCACATGCTGGACCGCGTGCGACCCGGGTTCGTGGTGTGACCTGGCTCCTTTGGCCCGAGGTCCCCTCAGTGGTTGGTGGCTAGCTGGGGGCTTCCGCTCGACTGTTGTCAGCGGCTTGGACTACACTTCTTTTCTCCTCGCCGCCTGGGCTTCCTCCATGTTGATGTATTCATTGGCCTTGTTCAGCATGTGGTCGTAGCTGCGGGGTGGCTTTTGGATGAGCGATCGGAAGAAGTCGCCGTCCACAAGCCCTTGCGTGAATGCGTTCATCATGGTCTCCGAGGTGACCGTCGGGATGTCCATTGCCACCTGGTTGAAGCGCTGGATGTAAGTTCGGAGCGACTCCCTCGAGCCTTGTTTGATGGCGAACAGACTAACGCTGGTCTTCTTGTATCGCCTGATGCTCGCGAAATGATGGAGGAAAGCTGTTCGACACTCTTTAAAACTGGTGATCGATCCATCTGGCAACCTTCGGAACCACCGTTGCGCCGATCCCGAAAGGGTGGTGAGGAACACTCGACACTTTACACCATCTGTATATTGATGTAGTGTGGCAGTGTTGTCGAACTTACTCAGATGGTCATCCGGGTCGTTGGTTCCATTGTATTCTCCGATCGTCGGGGGCGTGTAGTGCCTCGATAATGGGTCTCTTAGGATGACTTCAGAAAATTGACGGTTGATCCGCTCGGGGGACGACTCCGTTCAGGGTGCCTTGCCCTTCCGGATGTCATGGATAGGCACCTCGTCGGATGAAGACCCTCGGTCGAGGTTGGCCTGCGCGACTTCTGATGGTGTCTGGAACAAAGCCCGGTGGAACGGTATCGGGGCGGGTGGTGCTTCCACTTGAGTGCCGGTCGGACCTTTGTTCTGCCCCCATATCGAAAGCTGCTCCGGTCGGTCTTCAGGGGCCGCTCGGCCACCCGAAGCCGACGTCGCCTGTTGTGCTATCCGCTCGGCTTGAGCCTTCTGCTGTTGCTCCACCATCTTAGACGCTCGCGCTTGGATGAGCGTGTCGAGTTCTTCGGGAGAGAGCGTCACCATGAGTTGACGTCCAGCTTCTTCCATCTCCTCTGCTCGGATTCAGGTGCGTTCCCACAGACGACGCCAATTTGATCCTGTCCGAACTATGAGTTGATGAAGGCTGGGGGCGTGACGCTCTTTGCTAGCTTCGCATAGACGGCGGGATGAGATGGACCTCCGGCGAACCTGCAACAAAGTCGGGCCGGGAAGGGGTTCCCGGCGACGACCCTCCGACGCTCAAGTCAGGCGAGAAGAAAATTAGAGCAAGACAATGAGAACTGTAGCTACAGTGTGGATGATTTCATACCTCCGCTGAAGCTTAGGGGTCCTTATATAGGACCCCGGGGAGGTGTGTGCACGCTTCCCGAGGCATGCACGCTTCCCCAAACATATCTCCAACATGGATGTTAGAAAAAGCATGTCTGACGTCATTCCGCAACTGTCCGAGCATATTCCTGACGGGACAGTAGAAACTTCCATCGTACGATTCTGTGTACGGCCTGGCCGTCGACCACGCCGATTGTCGACGACAGCTGTCTCTAGGCTGATCTCCCCAGCTGTCCCTTTTGTCTTTTTCTGTCTTTCGTCTATCCCTGGGTCGGGCGAGCCGGCCGCCCGGTGCTCCATGCGCGCGGGGATGTGAGTGTATCGGACCGAGCGGGAAGGCCCCCGGTCATGTGCTCGGATGAGATTGCGCCACCTTGATATGCGACTCAGCCGAGCGGCTTGGCTGATCGGCACAGAAGTTCCTTCACCTTGCGTCAGAAACCCGACTTGTGGTAGACAAGGCACAGAAATTCCTTCACCTTACGTCGGAAACCCGACCTGTGGTCGAGTTGTCTTTCGTCCGGCTTAGGAGATTCCGCTCGACAGGACTTTAGGATCGACCCTCTTGACCTTTGACTCCTACGTATTACTGACCTCCTTCTGGACGGGTCCCCGTCCTTACCACCGGATCATTTGTTATGGATCATACTCGTTAACATTATTTATGAACTATTCACAATGTTGGTTCATGAATATTAATAAGTTAGAAATATATAATTTTAATTTTATTCATTTAATTTAATGAATTATTTAAGATTATTACTCACTTTATGCATGTTTACTGAATATAAACAAACTTTTACTATGTCAAATAATAAATTTTCTTATAAATGTTTGAATCATTCGTAATCTTAATTAGATGAAGGGGAAATTTTGCAACACATTTGAAAAATTATAGGGTTTAAATTATCGATACTGAAGCATTAGTAGAGTGAAATATTAGATACTTTGGGGGGCAAAGTAAAATTCTTTTATTCTTAAATTACACAAACAAATAAATAATAAATAGGCAGGTCTTGAACTGCCTAAATTGCCCCTTAAATAAACCCCTTCACCACTCTCCCGTTTCATTGCAGCGGGTCGCTTTCTCTGTTCCATTCCTTTTCCAATCTCGTCCTCCTCTTCCCCGCCGGCGAGGCTCCGATAGACGCTGATTCTGTCGGCCGTTGGCCAGGCATAGCACAGAGTTGCAGAAGATTCCATCCGGATGGGGAGGGTCGAGTTGGGGTTGGCCGTTGGGTGCGCCGTTGTGACTTGCGCGATCGCGGCGGCGCTGGTGGGACGGAGGGCGAGGAGTTGGTGGCGTTGGGGGAAGGCGGTGGCGATGGTGGAGGGATTCGAGGAGGGTTGCGCCACCCCGGTCGGTAGGCTGCGACAGTTGGTGGACGGCATGGTCGTGGAGATGTACGCGGGGCTGGCCACTAACGGGGGAAGCAAGCTCAAGATGCTACCCACCTTCGTCGATGTCCTCCCCGATGGGTAATCTTAACCGCATCTGCTTCCCCCTATCTTTCCGCGGCCCGTCTTCGCTTCTGCAGTTTTTCTTTGCTTTGCTTTTCTTTTGCGGGAAATAGCAATATGAGGTTCAGTAAGACCTTGAAGAATGTGGGACGGTATTCTTTGAATATATTCTTTGATAGATGCTAGTTTGCCCCCGGGGTTATGATACAGCGGAAGGGCATCCAGGTTGTCATCTAGGTATCCGTGATTCAAGTCCCAGCTATGATGAATTTGTAGTCATTTTTCTCCAAATGGGACACGCAACTAAAGGATGTTGGGCTCCTGGCTGCCTGTAGCACTTCCCGATTTACCCTGGTGGCCGGTGGAAAACTTCCGTAGGGCCGGACAGGTTACCAGGCTCGACGTTACCTAAACTGATTAATCATTTTTTTTTGGATAGATGCTAGTTTAATCTGTGCGTTGGTAGATGTGCTTGAATTATATTTGTCTTTGATGTTATAGTATGCCATACAGCGGTGGAGAAAGTTGGTGTTCTGTACGTGCAGAGAAGTATGCAATACCATTGATTATGATATTTGCTCTTTTGAAATAATTTGCTATATATGCTTCTAATGCCTTTTCAGACATCACTATTTACTATTTTACTATAATTTCTATTTCCTTTGCAATGCATTGATGTTCTGAATTAGATTTGGGCTCTATAAAGATTGAGCATGGTTCTTGTTACCATGAGAAACATAAATCTTTCAGTAATTGCTTTTGGTGTTGTGTATGCTTAATCTTCTGAAAAGAATGAGGCAGAGACTAGTACATTACTATTTCCTTCTAAATGTTTCTGGAGTTTTGAGTATCTTTACCAATTTCATTGTAGGAGTTATTTTGACATACTTATGGTTTCCTACTTTTAGAATGTTGGTCAATTGCCTTAGTTAATCTTATTCCTCAGTTCTAGTTTTACTTAGTATTGATTGACACGAGCATGGGTACGTGCTCAAGTGGCTGATCTAAAAGGATGATAGGACAAAAATAAATAAGAATATAAACAGGTGATAATGATAATTGTTCTTGATATAATATGTGAATAAGACAATTTTTTTCCACTTTAAAAGGACTCAAAAACATTAACTCTGATATTTTTCTATATTAGAAATGGATGAAATGACATTTTCAAATAGTTATACCCATTAAAATACTAGAGATATGATTACTAGTAATACCCATTAGAAATGGATGAGTAGGAGAATATGATTACTGGTAATTTGGTTACCTTCTTGATGTTGGTATGCCAAATTCATTGGTTATGGAAGAAAACACAAGATAACAAGTAGAAGGAATGATTAGGCCTTTTCTCATTTTCCACCTCCTTTTCCTTCATTGAACTTTATACAACCTACACCAGTGTTGATTAATTATATTCACTTTTAATTTTCTTTGTTGCTATTAGAGTGGCTACCTGACCCATTTGATTGGATGTGCACTCATCATCAAATTATGGGATGGGTATGGGTAGAACAAAGATACCCATGGCTATGACACTCCAATTGACAAGGGCATCGGGTTTCTTAGATGAATATGGATATGGGTAATGCATATCTCTTTGGCACCGTACCCATTATATGTGTTAGCAATTTAAGACTGATTAGCCACATAATCTTCCAGTATTTCTTGTTGTATTTGTTATGACTTGTACTTTTTCTCCTTTTAAAATCAAAATTTTTGGTACTCATTTGCAAATAATTTGCAACTAATAATGACCCGTTTTAAACAGAACTGAAGATGGAATATACTATACTCTTCATTTAGATGCAACGAGTTGCAGAGTTGTAAGAGTTGAACTGGGCATCAGAGGTTCTAAGACCTTCAACTATAAAGTTGAAGAGAAAAAGATTCCAGTGGAATTGTTGACCAGTACAAGAGAGGTAATTCTTACTTCTCTTTCGGACATTTCTTTCCTTATTCTGAATACTATAAATTTGACTTTATCTTGTATCTGTGCAGGACTTTTTTGATTTCATTGTTTTGGCATTAAAAGAATCTGTTGAAAGAGACGACAATGATTTTGAGCAAATGCCTAATTTAAGGATGGGACTCGGGTTTGCATTTCCTTGTCCAATTAAACAATTGTCTTATTCTTCCGGCGCTCTTATTAATTGGGCAAAAGGCTTTGCAGTTGGAGAAGTTGTAAGTTAAATTTTTATCAAGAATGTGTTTTGATTCTTAATAATTCATTATTTAAGAACTTTCAATCTACAAACATTCTTTAGTCCTTGTAACTGATTTAATATAGCGGCCTTTTCTATTCTTGAATGATTTTTTCATTAATGAGCGTTCATTTATATGATCCCAATTTCTAAGTTGGTAATTTTATTATTCCATATTTGATATTCATATCTTGGGAGTGATATTTTTCTCCTAGAACATAACTGCAAGAACAAAAACATGACCGAGAACAAACTATAACAAGCAATTATGAAGTGTACAGATTGTTTTCCAAGGCAAGTCATTGATAAATGTTTAAAGACAACATGTGGCAACTTGCAAATAATTAGGATATGCACTGGTAGGTTATATATAGTGCCTTAGAACTGACTAGTAGTTGGTTTTATAAATGCAAATCGGGGCCTTGACTTAATTGTTTAAAGATATTTGATGTGGCGACTAACAAATTATATGTGATTATATGGTATTTGTTAAGTTTAGTTTCAACTATGATTTCAGTACATCGCTGTCAACTAGTGCTATTTAAGTGCTATGCACGCTGACCATGTAAATCATCAGCTTAAACTTTTTGAAGTTATACATGATATTGTTAGCTCTTTAGCTATCATTTCAAATGCTTATATATTAAATCATGATCTATTGCATAAATGTTTACTGTAAGATCTCATGCTTGTCAAAAATAATTGTTTCATCAATCATTTATGGAACTCAAATAAGTTGTTCAAAAAGTCAAGTTTCAATAATAAATAAGGCTTAGTGGATTATAATTCTTCTGGTTTGCATGGAGTAGAATCATTAGGAGCTCAGAATCATTTTATACCGTGTTTTCTTTGAGAGCCTTTGTTCATAAGATAACTGACAGACCTAATGTAATTTAGGTCGGAGAAGATGTTTCACAATGTTTAGAGGAAGCCATGGCAAGGAATGGATTGAACATGAGTGTAGCTGCATTGGTACGTTTTCAGAAGTCTTTATTTGCTGCTAGTGTCCACTGGATTATGTGCACATTCAGCAATGCATGTCTAGAGAAGTGTATTATCTGTAATTTATATGGGCTTGCCATTCCTTCTCTTTCAATCCAGGCGAATGATCCTGTGGGAGCATTAGCTCTTGGTCATTATCACGATAAAGACACTGTAGCCGCAGTGATAATTGGAACTGACACCAATGCATGCTATATTGAGCGAATGGATGCAATTATTAAGTGTCAAGGTCTTCGCACAAACTCTGGAGACATGGTAACTTCTTTTGTTTATATTGAGGCACATGCTTTGTTTGGCTTGTTTGATTTTTGCACAATTCAGTGTATATCTTTTCTGCTGCTTATATTTCCATTTTTCTTGATTGATTAGGTTGTCAACATGGAATGGGGAAATTTCTGGTCAGCACATCTACCTAGAACCACTTACGATATTGCTTTGAAGGATGAAAATACAAGGCGAAACGACAAAGTAGGTTTCTTGAGCATCATTCACTTCTGTTGAATCATATTTGACTGGGTTGCTGTCTTTCAGAGTTTCTCAAAACTGATTTCGGAAATGTACTTGGGTGAAATTGTTCGAAGAGTTCTTCATAGAACTGCAAACGAACTGAGTATTTTCAGAGATTCTACTCATCAACTATCAGTACCATTTACCTTGAGGTATGCAATCTGTAGTCAAGATCCCATTTTGTATGTCTGTCTATCGTGCATCCTCCATCATTTTTTTTACTTTAATTGAAGAAATTCTTAAACTTGTTTGAGAAACTATGTTTAAGTTTGACACTCGACTCTTAGCATAGCCAGCATGTCACTTCCAAACCAAAGAATTTGAAACCATAGGAAATCAGAATACCAATTCAAAGTCAGCTCATGGTTCACTCTCCTATCCTGTAAATCAATCATCACAAACATTGCGCAATATGATTAGTTCCCTTATAAAGATCTAATTTCCTTTGTTTCTTTCATTTGATCTGAAATGACAAATACAGAAATTCCCTGATTTAGGACATCTTTGATGGTTGCCATGCACAAGGATAACTCTGTGGACCTACGAGACGTCGGAAAGATCCTCCAAGAAAGTTTCCAGGTACACAAAACTCTTTGAACTTGTCCCTCACAATCATCTTTGTGATTCTACTACAAATTCTTAATAGCCCTCCGACTCTCATCAGATATCCGGTACTTGTTTGAAAGAAAGAATGCTGGTCACGAGAGTATGTGATATTGTGATCCGAAGAGCTGCCAGATTAGTTGCAGCAGGGATAGTTGCTATACTGAAGAAAATAGGCCGAGATGGATATGGTAGAACATCAAGCGGAAGCATCACCCAAGGTAGATCAAGAAGAAAGGTCATTGCATTCGAGAGTAGCCTTTATATTCATTATCCGATCTTCCGGAAGTACCTTAACGAAGCCATATCGGAAATCTTGGGCGAAGAGGTTGCCCAGAATATAGTCCTTCGGATTTCTGAAGATGGATCAGGAATCGGCACTGCTTTGCTGGCTGCTGTGAATTCATCCCGAAGATGAATATTGGAACTTTCAATTCAATTCTTTTTTTTTGCTGTGCAAATGTAAGAAATTGTTTCATAGTCATATAAAGAAGAGCTTGTACAAATGGTGTAGTGTTCATACATGCCTTTGCCATCGTCATCGGTCTCAGCCTGACCTTACGCTGTAGTTGATATAAAAAACAAACAATCAAATTCACTCAATTAATCAATTGAATCTCACAAACAAAAACAGTCTTTCCATTCTACAGATCTCCTTCTCCTTGGGCTTCTTTTGCTCCATCCACCCACCACACCCTCAAGTTCTTATCGAACCCGCCACTGTAGAGCATGAAGCCTTCCCCAACTCTGAACCCCGAAGCCAGCACGCACTTCACCGGACCTTCATGCCCTCTTACCACCCCAATTCTATAAATTCCGCCGGCGCCGGTGCCGACCGCTGCCGCCCTCGTCCTCCACAACCCAATGCTCTTGTCGGCCGACCCACTACACAGCACCTCGCCTTTGCAGCAAATGCTCAAACACAGGACGCTCATCTCGTGCGCCCTCACCTCGCAGGCCACCCTCCACGTGCCTTCCTCATCCTCCTCCCATCCCACCACCCTCCCGTCGGAGCACCCGCCGTAGGCTACCCGACCGCCCGCCGCCGCCACAACTGCGTTCCACGAAACGGCGGCACCCTTACGCGCCCCCGCCGCCTCCAGGACGGCCTTCAAGGAGTGATTGAGAGCGCGAGGCGAGCGCGCCCAGATCTTGATCTTGCCGTCGGCGGAGGCCGAGAAGACGGCGCCCCCGGCTGCCGCCAGCGCGTTCACGGCGTCGTCGTGCGCCTTGATGGACTCGATGCACTTGAGGTCAGAGAGTCGCCAGACCTTTAGAGTCTTGTCCCAGGAGCCGGAGTAGACGGCGCCGCCGTCGACGGCGAGGCAGGAGATGCTGTCGGCGTGCTCGATCCAGAGCTTGCGGTGGTGTCGCCGGGTCTGCACGTAGCTCCCCTGCATCAGGATCTTCCCGATTCTGTCCCTGGCCGTGGGAAGTGTGGCGGCGAGCCGGAAGGCGTTCTCGGAGCCGCAGACCTGCCACACACGGATGCGGCCGTCCTGGTGGGCGGAGAAAACGCGGCCTCCGACTGCCGCCAGTGCCTTGACGCTGCCTCCGCCTCCATGGCCGAACCGGGCGAAGCGGCGGAGGTCGGGCTGCCGCCACGCCACGATGTCACGCCCGTCGGAGGCGCTGAGAACGTACTCTCCGCAGACGGCCAGGCAGTGTACGGATCCGGAGTGGCCGGTGAGCACGGCCAGCGACTTGTGTCTACCTCCGCCTCCGCCGCCGGATTTCTTCGTCTCCAATGCTTCCGGGGCTCGGTTCGAGTCCGTGCCACTTCCGGCGTCGTCGCTACTGCTGCTACTGCTGCCGCTGCTGCTCCATTTTCCCAGTAACGGCGTCGAAGCTACGTACTCCAACTCCGCCATGGACTGAGCTTATTCCTTAAAGTAGAGAGGAGGATCAAATATAAGGAGCAGAATTGGATTTGATTGAAGATTATTAAAAAAACACACACATTTGGTGGATAAATTTATTCCTTAAAGTAATTTATTGGTGCTTTATGCCTTAATTATTTGATCAAAGTAGGCATAGGCATAGAAAAAGAGGCTTAAGCATTAATCATAGGAGACGGTGGGTGCAATTTTAAATGGTAGAGAGTGACCGAGGGTAGCTCCAACGGCTACTTTTTTCTTAGAAAGCTTTCCTTCTTCCCCTGTTTAAGGGCCCCTTTTGAGTTCTCCCTCTTCTTTAGAAATATTCTTTTACTTGCTCATCTTAACAACCTTAGCAAAACTTGTTTATGATCCAAATGGTTTGGCTCACTGAGCTCGATCGTATGTTCGATCTGCTAATGGTTTTGGCAAAAAGGATGCACATCATCTTTATGCCAAACTTACTTTGTATGGCATTAGAGTCGGGCCACCTGAGGAGGATACACAAGTTAGGCGAAAAGACTTATGTCGGTTATACAATATTGTAATGGACAGGGAAAAAGGAACCACAAGGGAGAATGATATACTTTGCAGAAACATCTTGGTGCTTAGTGCCATAGCCTCTGGTATTCCGAGCAGATGCCACTTCAGTCCACGAAGGTCGACAATGTTTATGTAGAATTGACTCGCGGAGAGTCTTTGAGGAGCAAAATGTCACTGATAGGTTTCGATACACCTACTCTTATAACTATGTTTTAGATAAGTCCCCTTGAATGGAGAGTTGGTTAGTGATTTACCTCTTCCGAAGGTTTTGATACACCTACTCTCATAACTATGTTTTAGATAAGTCCCCTTGGAATGGAGAGTTGGTTAGTGATTTACTTCTTCCGTGTTAATCTGGAGACGGACTGATAGAGACGTTGCTGGCGAGCGAATCATCTTTTACCAATGTTTTAGATTAATTAAGATGTTTGTGTTGTGGTATGCCCTTCCTACTTGTCTCTTGATCCTCCTTCGTGCCGTTTGTGCAAATCATGATGCTCTCTTCTTCCTGAATGAGCCTTCTGCCCTACCAACCTTAGTGCCCTTCATCCAAATTGACTTTCAAGAGTTGACTTCAATTGGTGATCTAGATCTTGTTGCTTTAGATCTTGTTGCTTTGCCCAAGATAAAACTAGCCATTCTTAAAATCCTTATCTAAATATTTATTCTTTTATGAAATGCACAAGCAATACAATGTTCTATTATCCTTGACCTTGAGTTCTTGACTTGGTGGAGAACATTCACCATTCTTCTACTGCAATGGAGAATATGATGATGTTGCTTTAGATCTTAAAGAAATTTTGCCAGCTCAATTATTGATATAATGTTTTAGATGACAGCCTCCTTGCACCACTCGCCATGAGCTAAAGTCGACGACGACAGCAGTAAGGAAACGTGGTTCTCGGCTATTTGAAGTCGATTACAAGGATCCCACTCTGTCTGGCTATTTCACTATCGAAGGAGTTCAAGTCGAGAAGAAGGAACACACAAACAAAGTAACACAAAAGAACAATGTGATGTAGCTGTGGTTTTGAATTATTTACTTGAAGTTTCTTGTGGAACTTGAAAAAGGCTAGCTTTCACAGTGCTTGACCAAGAAGTCATTTTAATAGCTAAATTATATATATATTTTTTAAAAAAAGGTTGTTCATTTCAAAAGACATACTATTCTGAATACTGTGCCTTTGATGTTTCTTTTCTTGTAGGGCAGGATCTCAACAAAAGAAAGAAGATGCAAAAGCTGTGGTAGTTCATAGAACAGATGGACCTTGCCTTGTACTACTCCGCTGAGCCTTTAGCAACCAACTTCTAACCTAATCTATTTAATTTGAGATTTTTAAAACCTTAATTGTACATAACTTTTTGTAATTAAACAAGTCTATGAATAAGTTTGAGGGATTTTAGTTCATAGAATAAGTTTGAGAATCTGTGCTTGCAGTGTGGGCTAAGTTCTCTAAGGCCCTTTTGATCGTAAGTTTTTTCTTTGTTTTTATCTTTTATAATTTAATGAGGTAAAATGGAAGTGTAATGGTCAAAGAGGGAGAAGAAAAGCTTTCTGTGCCTGCGTGTTGCTCCCAAAGGCCACGGCGAAGAAGCTCCATTCCCGTCGTTGTCTCCACCCCCACCGTCCTCCTCTCCTTGTCTTCTTACACTCGCCTCGCGGGGAAGACACCAGCGACTGCTAATTGCTTAAACATACAGCACGCTCATCTCGTGTGCCCCTCACCTCGCAGGCCATCCTTTATTTATAAAATAATTCAAAATTAATAATTGGATTAGTGCATTGATGTGGTGACAATTAGGGGCAGTATTAGTATTTAATGGTTAAAGGAAAAAATATCTATATTAAATATATTTACATTAGTTAAATTAGTGGAGTAGAATTGTGGAATTAGTGGTTTATCATGAATTATGTAAGTATTTTATAAATAAGCTACACATTTTTATAAATGATGAATTGAAATTAATAAATTATTGTATTCCATTTGTCCATTCTTATCATCTTGAACAGCGCCCCGTTTTATGAATAGAGTGCTTGGTTTAATGAGTCTTAGTTTGCTTGCAATGACAATTACGAAGTTTTTCAATCTTTCATCCTTATTTTCAAAGAAGAGTACTATGAATTTTGGAATATTAAAATGAAGACTATTTAGATCTCAAAATTTTTGAGATTTAATAGAGAAAGTGTAATATACAAAAAATATAAATATGGGTAAAAATGATTAAATTTGACATAATTAAATTGTTCAAAGGAAAATAATTATTTTTAGTAAATAATTTATAAGGAAATAAGTTTATATAAATTTTTATAATTTAATAGAATTTTTATGAATTTTATAGGAATCTTTTTATATTTTATGGAGAGAAAGAGATTAAAAGATAAAGCCTCTTTATAATACCTATTTAAATAAGGAGATTTTTATTACTAAACCCTAAGTTGATCGTCGCCTCCCTCTCGCAAGCGCGTGGCACTGTGCGCTCGACCACCGTCGCGCTGCCCGTCCACCAGAGAACCCCTCCTCCGACCATCGGAGCAGCCCTACCAGTGAGCACCGGCGGTTGTCCGTCGCCACATTAGTTTTCTCCGCCATTACTCTCACGCGCACAGGGCGCTGTTCACCGTGTGTGATCAGCGGGTGTCGCGACCAGTGATCAGCCGTCGTTGCTGCTTCGCTGTCCTCGCAAGCAACCAAGGTCGATCCCCATCTCTTCTCCTCCCCCCCGGCACCGTTATCCTCCCGATCTTGTTTGCGTTGTCCGACGCGGCACTATACGTCCAACAGGCGCTACCCTTATGCGCTCTGCTGTCGCTGAGGACCGGTCATCTTTGTGAGCAGCCGACACTAGTCGACTCCTTTCCTCTGCTCGAGGAGTCATCGTCACCGAACGTTGTCACCGTTGACCCATCTTCATTGCCACCGCGCGAATCCCTTTCGTCGTTGCCAAGACCCAATGTTGCTGCCACTGTTGAGGCCACCACCAGCGCTACCTTGACCTAGGGTCATCGCCGACCGCTTGGTTGCCGTAAGCTAGCCTCTGACGAAGTTGAAGTTGTTATGGGGTAAAATTGATTAAACTTGAATTCTGTTACCTGGTTTGATTAGATTAATCTTAGTTAGTTAATCAAAACTGATTGATTAATTGATGAATTGAATTATTAAATAGATTGATGAAATTAATTAATGGATTGATTAATTAATTAAGAGAGGATTAATTAATAAATAGGTTGGTTAATGAGTTAATTCTTGATACACCTTATATATAGATTGGAGCTAGAGACATGCTCTTTGATTTAAGGATATCAAAGGACATTCTATATAGAAAGGTGGGTAGATCATGCTTATCTTCTTGATAGTTTGGATTAAAGTGCATGATTGTTTACTGTCATATTTGATGAGGTTATAGTTACTTGCATATTTTAAATATGTCCTATATTACTCCTAAATTGATATATTATTAGTTGTCCTTATATGTTAACCTATTGTTGATAGTTATATAGTTATGTTTGCTATTCATGATTGAGTTTATATCCATATATATATATATTTTGATGTGGATATAGGGCAGAGGTGTAATTAAGTGGAGATGAGTGGACATTTTGATCTTTTGGCGGGTTAGGGCTTTAAGGGGGAATACTGAAGCATGCAGAGAGGGGTGCGGCGATTTTGGTTGCTTCCTGCTTCTTGGTACGTTTTCTCTCCGCCGCCAACAGGAACCTTTTCTCCCTCCCATCTCCTCGCCGGCGCCAACGCCGGCTGCCGGCCATCACCTCTCTTCCTCTCCCTCTTCTCCTTGACGCCAGCCATAGCCTTCCTTTCTTCTCCCGCTGGACACCGCGCCGCCAACAGGAACTAGGCGTCTTCCTTCCTCTCCCTCGCACGCTCTTCGCCGGCGCCCACTCTAACGTCGGCCACCACCTCGGTTCCTCTCCTTCTCCTCCTCTCGCTGCGTCTGCCACGACCAGGAGGAAGGGAAGCTTAGTGCTTCCTCACGATGCCGCCGTCGGACGAACTCGGCGCCGCCCTCCTAGCCACTTGAGCCCACCTGCTGGCACCGGCAGCCGCCCCCTTTTCCTCTCCACGCCACCATCACACGATGGAAAGAGCTGCCACCACTAGACCGACCTCGTTGCCTCCTAGCGCTTCTCGCCGGAGCTGGCTCAGAGTCGTCCCTCTCTCTCTCTCCCCTTCTTCTCGTCGGAGCTACCGCAAAGATGCCCTCCTTCCCCTCGCCGGAGCCGCCTCAGAGCCGTCCACCTCTCCTCCTCTCTTCCCCGTGAGGTGTTGCTATCTCCAGCGCCATTGCTTTCGCCGGCCAGCCACAGGCAGCATTCCGGCCATTGCCACGAGCTGCTTGCAGTCCTCACTGTCGATCAGGTCATTGCCACGCACGTCGTCTCTTGCTCCCTTGTCGCGCCAGTATTCGCAGCCGCTTCCAGCAGACGCCGGCAGGCCTTTTCCCTGTTGAGCCGACCTTGCTATCGACCTCTATCAATGATCGGGTGCGGAACCTTTGCTACCAGTACGGACCCATCAAAGTCATACGCTTTCAGCGCCGGTCGGGCCTTTTAACTTCCATGGTTGTGCGCTACCTTAGTGCTTCGAGTCCTTACTGCGGATCGGGTCTTCGAGCCCTCATTGTTAGTGTGTGTTGTTCTGATGTGTCGTGTCCAGATCGTGTGTCGTTACTACAATTTTACCTGCGTGATGTTTTATGTTCTGGCCTTCGTATCCCGGCCTGCGATCTCGTTTCCCGGCCTGCGTGCCGATCTTGCTTCCCGGCTTACGTGCTGATCTCGTGTCCCGGCCTGCGTGTTGCTATAATTTCTCGACCTGCATCTTGTCTTCCGGATCCAGACTGCGTTCGGCTCCGTGCCTCCAAACCCGGCTCTACATTCGACTCCCGTTCGGCTACCCTTCCAGGCCCCGACCACTCGAGTAGTGTCTCATTCGAGGGCGCCCCCTGGGCCAGGGTACATCTCTGTACTCGTCTCTTATTTATTTCGAGATTATATTATTAGTCTGTTACTTATGCATTCGTTGGATCTGCCTCGAGCCTCGGGGTACCAGGGACCGGGGGGACCCGGTTATTGGCTGTAGGTAGCGTTGACCAGAGGACTTCTAAAGACTTGGTAAACATAGAAGTCATCTCGGCACATCCTCCTTCGGGACGTCGCGACTCCATCAACATTTCATCCACCTCACTCGACGGTCCATCTGACTCAGATTTCGAACAGGATCAATTTGGTCGGATGTTGGTGTTGGTGCGGGAAGCATCCGACGATCGAACCTAAGTTTTGATATTGGCAAAGAGATTCAAAGTTAAGATTCTTTGTTATCTAACATGCTTAAATAAGGTTTCAGGAAATTCCTAACTACAGTTAGGCAGGTGAAAATCCTAAGGGGTGGTAACCTTAGGTCCTAGGGGGGTGGTAACCCTAGGTGGAGGAAAACCCTAAGGGGCGGCAACCTTAGGTCCTAGGGGGTGATAACCCTAGTGGAGGAAAACCCTAAGGGGCGACAACCTTAGGTCATAGGGGGTGGTAACCCTAGGTGGAGGAAAACCTTAAGGGGCGGCAACCTTAAGTCCTAGGAGGTGGTAACCCTAGGTGGAGGAAAATCCTAAGGGGGGGTAACCTTAGGTCCTAGGGGGTGATAACCCTAGGTGGAGAAAAACCCTAGGGGGCGGTAACCCTAGGCGGAAAGTCTAGTCGGTCTGGAGGACCGGACTAGCATTAGGTAAATCTCCTGAGTGGAGTAGGTGAGGACGCGTTCCCCATAGAGGGAACAGTAGGCGTCGGGTCGACCTAGGGTTTCCGGTTGAAAACCCGAAGTCAGACTCGGACAGTTTGAAGGCTGTCAAACTTTCATATTTATACTATCACTTATGTGTTATGAGCTAACTTTGTGCTGCAGGGTATTTTTGGGATTAACATATCTTGCAGGGACCAAAGTGCAAAATTAGCCTCGGATGAACAGTACCGAGGCGCCTCCATGGAGCTCGGAGGCGCCTCGGGTGCAAAACCTGAACTGACTGCGAAGTAAGCTTAGAGGCGCCTTGAAGGAAGCCAAGGCGCCTTGGACAGCTTGATGAAGGCGCCTTGGAGAGGCTGAAGGTGCCTTGAACCTGATAAGGTTCGACCAGTTCAGCCCTTATCTCCGCGGCTGACTCGGCTCATTCAAGGCGCCTTGGTGAACAGTAGAAGGCGCCTTGAACACCCTTTATAAGGGATCTCGACCAGCAGCTCAGAACAATAATTCACAAGCTTTCCTTCTGCTGTGTGCTGCTCAAGAGTCGATTATAAAGTGTTGTTGCAGTCGCCGATGACCTGAAGCTTCATTTATTATTATTCTGTTGTCGGTATTATTTCAATTTAAGTTGTACTTATTTCTACTTGTACTTATTCACGATATTTTAGTTGTTGCCCACGAAAAGCGATCAAGGATCGCGGGCCTTCGAGTAGGAGTCGATCTAGGCTCCGAACGAAGTAAACGACCGTGTTCTTGTGTGTTTGTTTTTTTTATTCCTCTGCTTTAATTACTCGACGAACATTTTACGATTCCGATAATCGAACGAAATAGCCGCGAGCGCTATTCACCCCCCTCTAGCGCTTCTCGATCCAACAATTGGTATCAGAGCGGGGTCACTTCGAATAGGTGAAACCACCATTCGAGCATTTCTTTTATGCCTTTCGTTTTCCCCCTCAAAAACTGTTTTCAAAAAATTCATTTTCATCTTTTCACAATTGATTGGGATTAACGAAATATCGCATTTAGCAAATTTTGAAATAATATTTTTTATATAATTTTAATAATATTTTTTATTATTATTTTTTTCAAAATTTGTAAATTGGTATTTCTATCTTTATTCTGCACTACTAATCCAAGACCAAGTCTTGGAACAAGTTTTTTGTTTATATTGCGTGCTAGGTTTTTAAATGGCCTATGAAGATGGATACAACACCGCAAGTCTACCACTCTTGTCCAGCGAAAATTTTGGTTACTGGAAAGACCAGATGGAGCACCAACTGAAAACCCAAGTGGAGACATGGACCATAGTCCAGATCGGACTCATTCTCCCAACTGAAGAAGGTGTACCCATCACCTGTGACAAGTGGGATGCACAAACGATAAGAAACTTCGAGACAAATGCAAAGGCAACATGTATTCTCCTAGGCGAACTACCAAATTCAGAGCTTGATCGAGTCGGAAGGTTCAACACTGCTAAAGAAAGAGCTTTGGGAGAATCTACTCAAACTTCATGAGATTCCTTCAGAGTCAGAAATTGAACAAGACTGCGAACCCAAATACGAATCTCCAGAGTGAACCTCCGAACCAGACTCAGAAGAATCAGATCAGACCGATTTCATAGCACTAATGGCCAGAGAGGAAATTACTGAATCTGAGTCTGAACTCGAGGTGGCAACAGTCAAGGGGGAGGATCCTGTCATGAATTTGAGAGGTAAGATTGTAAATTCAAAATGCAAATGTCACATAACTTGTTTTAAGTTTAGGGAGAGAGGGCACTATAAAAACGAGTGTCCTACTCATAAGACTCGGCCGATACAATCGAAGGAGAAGGAGAAAATGATCAAAAGAGGGAAGGAACAAATTAAATGCTCCAAATGAAAACAAATGGGTCACTGCAAAAGACAACGCCCAGAAAGAAGACCCAATAATCCAGAGGGAGAAATCAAGGTAAATAAATTTACATTATATGAAAATCCAGTTTTTACAACACATGATTGCAGTAGTTCAACTAATCTTGCTTGCTCAAGTATAGATTTTTCTTCAATATTAGATACGCATGCTAATAATACCATGATTAAATTTGATTCATATCTAAACAAGAATAACTCAAAATTATTAAGTAAAAATAAGAAATTAACTTTAAGAAAATTAGGAATACAAAATAATATTTTAAAAGATAAAATTGATAAATTAGAGAAGATTGTTAATAATTTAGTCAAATCACAAAAATCTAGACTTAGATTACAAGTCTAAAGTAAAACTTAAACACTACAAACCAAGCTATAATCAAGTACCTTTTATTTACTAAACTTAATTTAAATATAACTCTAACCTAATTTAAATAAAATTATCAATAATGTAGGGGGAGGCTCCAGAATAGCTGGCACCTCCAAAATAAACTTACCCGGCAGGGTAACCCAAACTTAATCTACCCGAAATGGGTAAACAAGAGTATACTACCCGGCAGAGTAATTAAGGTTAGATAAAATGAGTTAGGTTTAACTTGACTCACAGTACTAGTGAAGTTTTTGGATGATAGTACGTTAGGAAAGTTTGGGCATTGCATGTCTAGGAAGATATGGCTTCGACCTGGTGCATTTGGCCAAGTGGAACTGACCGAAGCTACCCTTAAATAGATCCTAACTAGTTAGACCAAGGTTTAGTATTAAGTTCAATGGGTAGGACTATTTGGAAAACCTCGAAGACATGGTTACTTTAATGAGTTCCTAGTGACTCACCATAGCCCAAAAGTTTATCCAAAAAATGCTTAATTGTTGAACCCAAAGTTAAACCTGAATCTAACACAAAGTTAAACATAACCCTATAATTGAACCTCAATTCATCTCACAAAAATTATAGGATTCCCTGATTGAAAATTTAGATAGGGTGAGATGACTAAGGAATTTAAAATTCAAATTCAAAATTAAATTCGTAATTAATATTATGTTTTTTTAATTAAAATTATTTGAAAAATCATTTAAAAAATTATCTTAAAAATCTTTTAAAACTTATTTTCAAAATTATTTAAAAATCTTTTAAAAATCAATTTCAAAATTATTTAAAAATCTTTTAAAACTTATTTTCAAAATTATTTAAAAATCTTTTAAAAATCAATTTCAAAATTATTTAAAAATCTTTTAAAAATCTTTTAAAACTTATTTTCAAAATTATTTAAAAATCTTTTAAAAATCAATTTCAAAATTATTTAAAAATCTTTTAAAACTTATTTTCAAAATTATTTAAAAATCTTTTAAAAATCAATTTCAAAATTATTTAAAAATATTTTTAAAAACTTTTAAAATTTAATTTCAAAATTATTTGAAAAATCATTTAAAAATCTTTTAAAACTTAATTTCAAGATTATTTGAAAAATCTTATTTAAAAAACTTTTAAAACTTAATTTCAAAATTATTTGAAAAATCTTTTAAAACTTAATTTCAATATTATTTGAAAAATCTTATTTGAAAAATCTTTTAAAACTTAATTTCAAGATTATTTGAAAAATCTTATTTAAAAATATTTTAAAAAACTTTTAAAATTTAATTTCAAGATTATTTGAAAAATCTTATTTAAAAATCTTTTAAAAAACTGTTAAAATTTAATTTCAAGATTATTTGAAAAATCTTATTCAAAAATCTTTTAAAACTTCATTTCAAAATTACTTGAAAAATCTTTTAAAATCGTTTAAAAAATCTTTTAAAATCATTTCAAAATCTTTTAAAACTTCATTTCAAAATTACTTGAAAAATCTTTTAAAATCGTTTTAAAAATATTTTAAAACTTCATTTCAAAATTACTTGAAAAATATTTTAAAATCATTTCAAAATCTTTGAAAACTTCATTTCAAAATTATTTGAAAAAACTTTTCTAAATCATTTCAAAATCTTTTAAAACTTCATTTCAAAATTACTTGAAAAATCTTTTAAAATCATTTCAAAAATCTTTTAAAATCATTTCAAAATCTTTTAAAACTTCATTTTAAAATTATTTGAAAAAACTTTTCAACTTCATTTCAAAATTACTTGAAAAATCTTTTAAAATCATTTCAAAATCTTTTAAAACTTCATTTCAAAATTACTTGAAAAATCTTTTAAAATCGTTTAAAAAATCTTTTAAAACTTCATTTCAAAATCTTTTAAAACTTCATTTCAGAAATTATTTGAAAAATCTTTTAAAAATCATTTCAAAATCTTTGAAAAATTATTTTAAAAATCTTTTTAACTTCATTTCAAAATCTTTGAAGAATTATCTAAAAATTATTTAAAAATCTTTTTAAACTTAATTTCAAAATCATTTAAAAATTATTTGAAAATTAATTTCAAAATATTAATTAATTTAAAGGGGTTTAAAAATCTTTAATTCTCAAATCATATCATCAAATTCTAATTGCTAATGTTAACTCCAATTAATTTTCAACATATTCTCAAAAGTTTAATATTTACTCATTTGGAACTTAAATTTTCAATATTTTCTAATATTAAAATTAATTTCCTCTCACATTCACTCATAAGTTGAACATGCTTGATAATCTAGAATAGGTGAGATGGAATTAGGATAATATAAAGTTCTTCTTATGCTTGTACTCTAAGACCCTAAGGATTTAATTTGGTATTAATTAAGGGGGAGTAAGCGGAGTCAAGCTAATTATCGAGTAATTCTTGAAAAGCTTTTCAAATTTAGCTAAGTTTTTCGAACTAAAGCTTTTCAAATTTAATTAAATATCTTTCTAAAAACATTTCAAATTTAGCTTAGTAGTTTTCTAAATGGTCTTTCAAAATTATCTCAAATTTGACTATATTATTTTTATCCCCTCTCAAACTCCCTACTTTTCAAACTAAGGATTTAACTAAGTATTCCTTTTTAGAAAAATTTCTTGTTCTAATTTAAAAAGTTAACTAACTTTCAAGAAGTTTTTTTTAATTAAGCTAAATATTTTTCTAAGTGTTTTGATATCACAAAATTAGCTAAGTTATTTTTCAAGGTCAAAATAATTTTATCTTAGCTAATTTTAAAAGAAAAAGGCATACTTTCAAAATAGATGACTTCAATATTACAAGCAACTTCTAAAATCTAAGTGTTTATCGAAGTATCTTTAGAGCCCTATATTATTTTTATCTACTTGGTATCTAAGTGTTTACTTAACCCTCTATTATGAAAAGTTCAGTTTTTACAAAAACAAAACTAAGGCCTATATAAACTAATATCTTGTTTATTTTGATATATGGCAAAGGGGGAGAGTATAAGAAAATTAAAAGAATTAAGGAAAATTCAAAGAATTTAAGAAATTCAAATTTTAAGGTGAGCTTTTATCAAGGGGGAGTCTTTATACTTAAGTTTCTCACTAAGGGAGAGCTCTGCACTTAATTTAAGCTTTGCACTTAA
Source organism: Zingiber officinale (assembly GCF_018446385.1). NCBI lineage: Eukaryota > Viridiplantae > Streptophyta > Magnoliopsida > Zingiberales > Zingiberaceae > Zingiber > Zingiber officinale. The sequence goes on along the minus strand of NC_055995.1, from coordinate 89,999,235 downwards.
TTATCATTATGCTTGTATTTTCATGCTTATATTTTTTGTGGCATTATTTTCTTAACTTTGAATTTTTGTTGCCATAATAAAAAAGGGGGAGATTGTTGGTGCGGGAAGCATCCGACGATCGAACCTAAGTTTTGATATTGGCAAAGGGATTCAAAGTTATGATTCTTTGTTATCTAACATGCTTAAATAAGGTTTCAGGAAAGTCCTAACTGCGGTTAGGCAGGAGAAAATCCTAAGGGGTGGTAACCTTAGGTCCTACGGGGTGGTAACCCTAGGTGGAGGAAAACCCTAAGGGGAGGCAACCTTAGGTCATAGGGGGTGGTAACCCTAGGTGGAGGAAAATCCTAAGGGAGGGTAACCTTAGGTCCTAGGGGGTGGTAACCCTAGGTGGAGAAAAACCCTAGGGGCGATAACCCTAGGTCCTAGGGGGCGGTAACCCTAGGCGGAAAGTCCAATCGGTCCGGAGGACCGGACTGGCATCAGGTAAATCTCCTGAGTGGAGTAGGTGAGGACGCGTTCCCCGTAGAGGGAACAGTAGGCGTCGGGTCGACCTAGGGTTTCCGGTTGGAAACCCGAAGTCAGACTCGGAAAGTTCGAAGGCTGTCAAACTTTCATATTTATACTATCACTTATGTGTTATGAGCTAACTTTGTACTGCAGGGTATTTTTGGAATTAACATATCTTGCAGGGACCAAAGTGCAAAATTGACCTCGGATGAACAATACCGAGGCGCCTCCATTGAGCTTGGAGGCGCCTCGTGTGCAAAACCTGAACTGGCTGCGAAGTAAGCTTGGAGGCGCCTTGGACAGCTTGATGAAGGCGCCTTGGAGAGGCTGAAGGCGCCTTGAACCTGATAAGGTTCGACCAGTTCAACCCTTATCTCTGCGGCTGACTCGGCTCATTCAAGGCGCCTTGGTGAACAGTAGAAGGCGCCTTGAACACCCTTTATAAGGGATCTCGACCAGCAGCTCAGAACAACAATTCACAAGCTTTCCTTCTGCTGTGTGCTGCTCAAGAGTCGATTATAAAGTGCTGTTGCAGTCGCCGATGACCCGAAGCTTCATTTATTATTATTCTGTTGTCGGTATTATTTCAATTTAAGTTGTACTTATTTCTACTTGTACTTATTCACGATATTTTAGTTGTTGCCCACGGAAAGTGATCAAGGATCGCGGGCCTTCGAGTAGGAGTCGATCTAGGCTCCGAACGAAGTAAACGACCGTGTTCTTGTGTGTTTCTTTTTTTTGTATTCCGCTGCTTTAATTACTCGACGAACGTTTTACGATTCCGATAATCGAACGAAATAGCCGCGAGTGCTATTCACCCCCCCTCTAGCGCTTCTCGATCCAACAGTTGGTGTAGGGGACCTTGGACTTGTTTTTGGGCAAAAACAGGACCTGAATCGATCAGTCGATCGATTGGCTCATGCCCAATTGATCGGCTGATCGATTGGGTGAGTCCTCACGACAAAGCTCCTCCCAATCGATCAGGTGATCGATTGGGGAGAAGTGTTGCGCGAATAGAAAGCCTCTCAATCTATCGACCGATCGATTGAGAGCCTCTAATCGATCAACCGATCGATTGGGAGCTGCGACTTTTCGCGATAAGCCCTGGATCGATCAGACGATCGATCCAGGCAATTCCCAGGAGCACAGAGGCGCTCTGGATCGATCATTCGATCGATCCAAAGCCTCCCCAATCGATTGGGAGCAATCCAATCGATTAGGATTTGACCGTTGGCGCAGGATAAAGCCGTTGGCGAGCGTTTTTCTGCGTGCAACTTCCTCTCTTCTCCACAGGCGATCACAGCAAACCTTCACAGCGATATTTTCTTCCTCACCGCCTGTTCTTGAAGGTTCTTTGAGGCTCATCCAAGTCAAGAGGCGAGTTGCAACAAGAAGAAGAAGAAGCTAGGGTTTTCATTGTAATCTTGTAAGATTCATTTGTATTTTGCTTCTTTTTTTTCATTGTTGTATTGTGAGGTTGTAAGGCTTCTCCGCCTTCGGTAGTTACCGAGAAGGAGTGTTTTTATAGTGGAGGGTGCATGAGTGTGTGGATCCTTGGACTAGTCACCTCTTCTTGAGGTGGATACCAAGTAAATCCTTAGAGTTAGCGTTGTTATTTGTGTTTCTTGTATTTCCGCTGCACATCATCCCAAGAAGCGAGCAACGACGAGCACGACGATCACGACGAGCTATTCACCCCCCCCTCTAGCTACATTTTGGTCCCAACAGTTGATTGACACAGTTCCAATCGGGGCGGAGGGGCTTGCACGTGTTGAGTCTGTTGCACCTCAACATTCCATTCCGTAGCCATCTCAATAGAGTCGAGTCTGTTTCAAGATTGTTGGACGCAAACAATTTAATGCCGGAGATTTATGGGTATTAGTTGAATTTAAGCTACACTGAATTAAATTCAACATACAGTCGAAATGACCTGAGCGAATAATCTTAGGCTGCCAGCAGGGGCTGATTTATGTAAAGTGCAGAGCGGAAGACCAGGTCAGCAGAGCGGAAGACCAGCAGAGCGAAAGAACAGCAGAGCGGAAGACCAGATCAGCAGAGTGGAAGACCAGGTCAGTAGAGCGGAAGACCAGGGCAGGTCTGCAGAGCGGCAAACCAGAGCGGCAGGGCAGGTCTGCAGAGCTGCAGATCAGAGCGACAGCGCAGGTTTACAGAGCAGAAGACCAGAGCGGCAGATGAGAGAGGCAGCGCAGGTTTGCAGAGTGGAAGACCAGAGCTGCAGGGCAGGTCTACAGAGTGGCAGACCAGAGCATCAATACAAGTCTGCAGAGCGGAAGACCGGAGAGGTAGAGCAGGTCTGCAAAGCGCCAGACTAGATCTGCAGAGCGGAAGACCAGATCTGAAGAATGGAACGACAGGGCTGGTCTGCAGAGCGGAAGATCAGGTCGCAGTTTCCTTGAAACAGATTCGCCCACCTCCGGCTATGCTTCGAGGCTTACAGGGGTCATCTGTTTCCCAGGATACAACGGTAGACCGTGAATCCGACCAAGCACTAGTGGTCACGGTGAACTGAGTGACACCCGATTGCTATCACGGGCACGCCACCGAGCAGGAGCTGCACAACAGAGGAGGAGGAAGAAAATGGAGAGCATTTGCTATGCTGTGTGTGTAACCCTTTTGCCTGTAGTCACAACCTTCTTTTATAGGACCTCAAATGAATGACAAAATTAATGATCATTACTCACCAAGCTACGAAACATCCAGCATTAATCTTCCTTTAATGCATCCGCTACACAAGTAGCAAAAAGATTTACGTGGCCAAATGTTGGATGTTCCACTTGGGCGAATTTTGCCCCGATCGGTCCGGTATTCGTGTGCGCAGGTCACGCTCGCACACGAGTCAACTTGGTTCAGTGCAAATCCGGGCCCTGGATTTGCACCTCCCCTGCACACCCACGCGTGAGAGAGAGCCTCTCACCATGCATTTGTTCACAACTTCAATGTATGTGAATCAATATAAACCAACAAAAGTGCCTTGAAACTTCCAATATGGGACTAAAGTCTCATTCACAATGGAGCCTCTTTCCTATTCCATTTCTTCTCCATTCACTTATTCAACAGTCCTGACACTGTACAAGTAGGCAATGGTTCAGGTTTGCAAATTGCTCACCCTGAAAACACATTTTTCATTCATCGGGTCGACTCTTTTCTATGCGTAATACATTTCATGTTCCTTCCATCACTAAAAATTTACTCTCAGTCCGTCAATTTGCACTTGATAATAATGTATTTTTTGAATTTCACCCTCATTATTGTCTTGTGAAGGATCCCACAACCAGAACCACCCTGCTCAGAGGAGAAATTAGAGATGGTCTTTACTACCTTCAACCTACATCCGCCAAAGCTCTAATTGGAGAACTACAACAAAAATAGCTTTTCGCAGCGCGCAAATTCGCTTTCCGCAGCGCGCATTGCGTGCTGCACAATTAAAAGCTGTTAAAAGTCCTAAATTATTGACAGCGTGCTTTGTGCACCGCGGATAATACTTTCTGCGACGTGCTTTGCGCGCTGCGGATAACATTATCCGCAGCGCACAAAGCACACTACAAATAATAGTTTCCGCGACGTGCTTTGCGCGCTGCGGATAATATTATCCGTAGCGCGCAAAGCACGCCGCGGAAAGCATTTTTATGCGCTAAGGATAATAATCTACAGCTTATAAATGTACGTTGTTGATAGTCTTAACTATATTAAAAAAATATTAATTTGATGAAAATAATAAACCAAAATTTTACAACAAATTTAGTGCAAATAAATCCACAAAATTAACAAAAGTCATAGTTTTTCATTATACAAACAAAATTTAAAGATCTTAAACAAGATACAAAATCTCTATCAAACTAGTTATTAGTTAACAATAATTAAACTTACAATCCACACAAATTAGTATATTATGTATCAATCACACAATACTATAAATTTCGATAACCATGCAACCGTGCTTCCTATTGCATCATCAAGAAACTGCATTTCATCATTTGGTCGAATTAGGTCCACCTTTTCCACCAAAACTTTATCAACCCAAACTTTCCAACATGATCCACCAAGAATAACGTGATGCACTTTTGTGTTTGGATATGTGGATGCAATTCGACCTTCTGCAACAACTAATTCATCAGTAGACCAATGAAGCAACTTACATTTAGTATTAGCACAGATATCTCCATGACTCACATTTCTCAAATTTGACTGTAAGTAAACAATACAAAGTTATTAATTCAATCATATATATTTTTGTAATAATTTTGTGATTCAAAAATACATAATTTTATAATAATCACCTGAAAAACATGACCAAAATCACCACTTTTTTTTGCACCAATGTTGATATCGCTATTGTTACCAAATTCATTCCCAATATTGCTACAAATGTCACCACTAACAATCTAATTTTATAACCAAATCATGTCAAAGCTAATACAACAATAGAAATTTGATCCATTAAGAATTTGAGCATTTCTTAATGCAAATTAAGCCTTTAACAAGATAGCTAATACCATTCATGGTTTAGTCAAAAGCCAAGGATACCCAATTCTTTCAAAGAATATTTTATCATAAACAACATAATCAATCCATCTAGTAATGTTGTCTTCATTAACCATTACAAGCATCTCTATACTTACTTCTAGGACAACCTGCACATAATAAAGCAAACAAAATGTCATCAAAATCTTGTAGCAGGAAACATGATTTACACTAGTCGGTAACGAATAGTGGATACAAATTGAAGATGACCACATAGAAAACATAAATCCTTAATTATGATTATATAAAGCATCAAGATTTTGCAAATACAAACTTCATTCTCCTATTAGGAGACAGACTCTGTGCACCATTACTCCAAATATCTCTAATGCCAGCATGCATCTATGTTTTTATGTTCCATGCATCAAAAGAAATGAAATGTTTTACAATCAGTATTAGTAGAAATAGAATATATGCATATGATAGAATACTTCATGAAGCAAATCATTATAATAAGAACCACATCATAAGATGCATCTGCCTGTGATGCATCAAATAGGTTCAACTCTTCATGTGAAAAGTCATCATCAGATAAATATATCACAACAAAAGATAATGAAAGATGAAACTATCAAATGCTCCACATATTTTATGTCAAGTACAAACTTGAATATTATATAACGACTACCAATAAATTCTAACACAAAATATTAAGAAAATATTCTTACAGACAAAAAATAAACCTTCATTAGATTTAATGTGCCATCAATAATTAGACAATGTAAAAAATATTAAAAAAATGTGAATGACATTCAAATTAATGTAACACCATTTTCATGAATCCATTCAGAATATCTTGGAACAATCATTGCACCTGGTCAAAATGCCCTTGGAATATCAAGGCAAAAGGTGGAGTATATAATGAAGCAAGATTGGTACAATTTGATGTTGACACAGCGCTCTCGCTTGATTCCCAAATAGCAGAATGTCTTGATATGCCGAAGGGAACATCTGAACTTGGTCAAGAGTCGAGATCTGTGGTGTTTTGTATTAAATAAAATTCAATGGCAATAAAGGAACCATCAAATAATTGAACTTTGAAATGTATTAGTACGCAACAATAGATAGAATTATGCAAATTAAGTTAATAGAAGTACAGAAATTATGAAAATGTTAAGGCAATTAAGAATATTTTCCTCATTGAAGAAATAGAAATTTCAAAGAAAAAAAAGTCATCGCAAACTATATCCAATAAAAACACACTCTAATTTTCATAGGTTTAGTCGAAGACCACCTAGTAATTCCATTAATCCCTCAAGTTAAGAAAGATGACTCCACCCCACCACTTTCATTGCTGACATAGAAGAGTTATACAACTTCATCAAGATTCTAACCTATAGCCTGTAAAATACATCTGCAATTAAGGACTTACTATTACAACACTAGTAAGTGAAAATCTCTATTTGGTGAGTACATAGATCTATCAGGATTTCAAGATTTAGATGCTAGCGGTAGATAAATTTATAGATCTAACAAAATTCTTAGGGCCTAAATAAGAGGTATGGTGGAAGCAAATCCCCATACTAATTACTCCAAAGCACCTCTTTTGTCCAAAGTCAAACGAGAGGTGAAGGCTACACTTACTGGAAAAATGTTCATCAAACAAAAGCAAGATATCTAACTTTACTATCACTGACCACACACACACACACAAATCTGAAATCAATAAAGGAAGGAATAGGTCATCGTAGTTGAGATGATCCTTTATGGCGATGACAGCGCCTTCTGCCTCTAGTCGATGGAATCAGGCAGATCGTCCCCTTCTCTCAGCCGGTACTAATTGCTGATGTTCTGAGAGGTGGATCTGAAGTCCATGAGGAACCTGACAAGTACTCCTCGTTGGTGAGGTCAGCGAACTAGTTCATCGTGAGGCAGTAGGTGTGCTCCCCGTGGTCGGCCATCGAATTGTGCTCTTCGACAATCCGGAGGTTCTCCTTGAAGACCTTGAGTTGATATTCGTCTAGATATTGGTCATTTTCGGCAGGGCGATGCTTGGCCCTCCACTCCAGGTAGAGCATTCTCACTTCCTCGTCGATACAGACAGGGACGACCCTATCTTGCTTGGAGAGGGTGAGGGCGTCCTGACAGGTAACAGAGGAGATGACAACAAGGGCGGAGGATGAGAAGAGAATGAGGAGGACAATGACGAAGGTGGAAACCATGAGCTAAAAAGAGGGAAGAGAGAGGGCTCACGAGGGGCGGCGAGGGTTTCGGCGATGGAGAAGGGTTTTCAATCGGGTGAGATGCTATAGGGAATGATTCGGGGCGGGCGAGATAAAAAAATATGTCTAAGATTTTTAATAGTGTATTTCGGTGCGCTGTTAAAATTTTAATTTTTAAAATTATATAATATTTTTAACAGTGTATTTTATATGCTGTTAAAATTTTAATTTTTTAAATTTATAATATTTTTAACAGCGCGTTAAAAGTGTGCTGTTAATATTAATTTTAATAGCATACAATTTTTTGCATGCTGTTATTTGTATAAGTATAATATTATTTACAGCGTACTTAATTGGGTGTGCTGTAAAAAGTATTATTAACAGCGTGCCCTAAAAGTGTGCCGTTAATGACGTGCTGCGGAAAGTCATATTTATTGTAGTGGAGAACGCACAGATAAAACCTCTTGGCATGCATGGCTTGGACATCCATCTCTATGTCTTGTTCAAGAAATCATTAATCGGTTTGACTTACCGACATCTCTGTCATCCTCATCTCATTCTTGTGAAGCATGTTTGAAAGCAAAAAGTCATAAATTGCCCTTTGTTTCTTCTTCTCATATGCCTTGTTTTCCTTTAGAAATAATTCACTCTGATGTTTGGAGTCCTGCTCTTGTTTTATCAAATAAAGGTTTCCTTTATTATGTGGTTTTTATTGATGCTTTAGCAAGTTTACTTGGGTATTTCTCATGAAACGAAAGTATGATCTTTTCGATATCTTTTGTCAATTTCAAAGACACGTAGAACGTTTCTTTGACCGTAAAATACTCTCTCTCCACTCTGATTGGGGTGGAGAATATCAAGCACTTCATCGTCATCTAGGCTCTTTGGGCATTCTCCATCGAGTCTCATGTCCGCATACTCCCGAACAAAATGGCTCTGTAGAAAGGAAACATCGTCATATAATCGAAACTGTCTTAGCTCTTCTCAATTATGCATCAGTTCCACTTAAATTTTGGGATGACGCAGTTCAAACTGCAGTTTATCTTATTAATCATTTACCTACTCCATTACTTCACCATAAAAGTCCCATGGAAAAACTCCATAATCAGTCTCCTAACTATACTTTCTTACGTATCTTCGGTTGTGCATGTTATCCATGGCTACGACCCTACTCTAAGCATAAACTAAATCCTCATTCCCAACAATGTGTTTTCCTTGGTTATAGTAATTTGCACCATGAGTACCGTTGTCTACATATATCGATAGGATGCATATATATTTCTCGGCATGTTATTTTTGATGAATCTCTATTTCCTTTTGCAGCCTCCACGACAACTCCATCTTCAAACGGTGGTACCTTCTTGACACCACCTAATATGCCATCTGAATTACCACAGGTTGCTTATCCAATTAAACCCATGGGAGGTGCAAGAGGAGATGACATCCAAGGTACTACTCCAGAATAGGGGTGGCAATTCGGTTCAGGTTCAGGTTGACGGGTTCGGGTTGGCAGGTTTGCGGGTTGGCAAACAACAACTTGAACCCGACCTGATTATTAATTCGGGTCAAACTATTCAACCTGAACCTGATCTGTTTATTTACACTTGACCCGAACCCGACCCGAACCTGACCCGTTCGACCCGAATTTGATAAAGAAATTTTATATATTAAATTAAAAATTACATTTATCTACACAAATTGAAAAATAAAAATCCATATCATAAAACTGCTGATATCTTCTTCATAATCTAACTAGATTTCTAAATGTAATGTCTGACAATATTTAACCAAATCTTTGCATTTCTTCAAATTAAGCCATTAACTAATAATATAGCAGATAACTTGATGATAAAAAAAATATAATTTCGCAAACCATGGATTGGTACCTAATTTTGATAGCTCTAAGAGTTTTCGTCTGTTTTCGTGTAAGCATGCATGATCATAACTGTTATCTTATTTTGTTGTTGTTGTTGATGATAAGTTAATTAAAGTCATCTAAATTCTAACACATAATTCATGTTGATTAAACTTGAAAACACACAACAGACTGTCTAATGAATCCTATTAATGTAAAGAGCAGATGACTTAGAAGAAAGTCCTAATGCAATCATATTATCAGCACAAACAAAGTCATGATCATTAGAAACCCCATTGACATGGTAGAAACAAACACATGTATCTCCAATAGATCCAAATCCAATTTCATTTTGCTTAAAGCATATACATCTATGATTACATGAACATAGACAAAAGGTGACGATGATATAAGCAACTAGACAATAATAATGAAAACATCTAAAACCAAGAGGGAGTTACCTAAATTGTCAAAATCAACTCACACGGGCTCCTGTAGATCAGTGGAAGTTAAAAAAGACAAGCAAATTTGCAACAAATTAGATAGAATTTACATTCACAACTCCATAGACAAGCAAAGTACCAAGAAAACTTTAGTTCTTTAGAAACATGAGTGGATGGATTGGCCAAAACAAAATCTATTTTGAACTTCATTCTCGGAGAACAAGCTCACCAGTCACCACCTCAGAACAAGCTCACAGTCACCACCTCTTTTCTTATAAACTTAGCTTCGGCCTTCAAACAGAGAGAAGGAAAGAATCGTTATATGTTTCAAGTTGGACCTGGAAGAACCTCCAAGAATGATCAGTCTAAAAGAAAGGAAAACTTAAAAAATATTTTAGATATTTTGATTTTTGAGTAGAAGAGGATCAACAATTCAACATTAAACCTTTGAACAAAATGTACTCCTCCATCCATTGTGGCAATTCAAAGTAGCAAAGTTAATTATCCAAATAGAACAACATTACAACATCAAATTCTAGACCAAGAAAAGTTTTATGAAATAAACTTATAATGCAAAGATTAATGAAAAGACATTAACTCACCAATTATCTAATCACCCAATATTTGAATTTGCACCTTCCATCAAACTAGATTCCGCTTCACCTTTGTTGAGATCCAAAGCCATAATATCTTGAGTTACATCTTCCAATTTAACCAGAGATATATCTACACGAAAAACGGAAAAAGAAAGGAAAAAAATTACAATACAAATACAACTTTAGATTAAAAAAATTATAACTCTGAAAAATTTACAGTTTTCTCCAAAGAGCCAACCTCTACTGCATATTAAGGCTTCAACAACTTGTGGAGATATTGAACTACGATATTGGTCAAGAATTCTACCACGAAGACTAAACGCCGATTCATATGCAATTGTTGAAACTGGAATAGCAAGAACATCCCTAGCTAATTTAGCTAACTCTGGATATTTGAATTGTTGAGATCTCCAAAACTCAAGTACATTAATTGAAGATGTTCTTTTACTTCTTGGCTCATCTAAATACATCTCCAATTGACTTTTTTGAGCACTGACACAAATTCAAAATCCTCAAATTCATCAAATTCCTAGCATATCAAGACAATAAAATATTATATTTGATAAAAATAATTCAAAACGATCAAAATGTTCATCATTCTAAAATTACTATTAACATTAAAAACTTAATATCATACCTTGAAAACATTTGAAAGTTCTTTACTAATATCATCCTGAAATGTAAGAGCATTGACCTCTTTGCTTCTTTGAGAATGTGAAGATGATACTGGACTATTATTTGAATCTTTCATATACTCACCAAAAATACCAAAAAGTGTTTCTCTAACTTTCATTAATTCCCGAGACCCAGAACCATAAAGCTTTCCATAACTAAATTCAACAAACTGAAACTTGTACCGAGGATCAAATATCACAGCAATTGCAAATAAAACATTGAATTCACACCAATATTTGTTGAATTTGACAAACATTTGATCAGCTATCTTCTTCATATACAAATCCTGGCTAGATGACTCTTCATCTAACTTCAACTGAATTACAAAGACATGAGAAAAGTACAAGTTTGATGTTGGATAACGAGATCCAGAAAAGTCCACAGTTGCATTATGAAAAACTTCAAGAAATCCACATATTTTTTTTAACTCTTTCCCACTCTTCTGCAGTTGAACAACTTTGAAAATTAGAATCACTCAATTGAAGATGGCAAAAAGCAAGACGATAGTAAAGAGCATTAGAAAGCATCCTATATGTAGAATTCTATCTAGTCAGAACATCTTGCATTAATGCTCTTTTAGAATCTAGAGAAGTTTGGGAAACACAATTATTGAACTTTTCCTTTCTTCCTTGAGAACCCTTAACATATTTCACAGATTCTCTAATTTTATCCATGGCAATGTCAATCTCTTTCAAACCATCTTGTACAATCAAATTGAGAATATGTGCACAACATCGAACATGAAACAAAGTGCCATCAAAGATCAAAGCATTCTTTAACCTAAGCTGAGTTTTAAGTATTTCAACACAAACATCATTCGCACTAGCATTATCCAAAATGATAGAAAACAACTTCTTTTCAATACCCCAATCACAAGCCAAACTATAAATCTTTTCAGCCAAAGCAACCCCTATATGTGGAGGTGGAATATAGGAAAAATTCAAAAAAAATTTTTGCAACAACCAATTCTTGTTTACATAATGTGCAGTCAAACTCAAGTACCCATCAGTTGCAATAGAAGTCCATGCATCAGAGGTTAAACATATTCTACCAGGGCATGCAAGTAACTCAGTACGTAGTCTACCAAATTCAACACCATAAATCTTCTTAATGTTAGACTTTACAGTGTTTCTGGAGAAATGGCAAACTCTCGGTTCCAAGTACTTAAAGATATTCCACATTCCTTCATATTCAACAAAAGAAAACGACAAATCATGTCTCAAAATTGTATGCACCACTAACTCCCTAAATTTATCTTGACTAAAGGTTGTTCTTGTGGTTAAGCACAGACCTTCATCCGTAGCAATTATGTACTGTCCAATTTCTTTTGTAGTCATTCTCACACATTTTTTAATATGATGGTGTAAATTACCTGTACCACTTTTGCTATCAGCTGCATACTTAGCCCCACACTTGTTGCATTTGCATTCGAGCTTCCCGTCTGAATTTCGAGGAAGCATACTAAAGTGTGACCAAACTCCAGATGAAAGTCTTCTCTTTTTTGTTGACGGTTGAACTTTTTTCGCTTTATCTTTATGGCAAGAAGATTGCGAGCCTTGTGGTATTTCTTGAATTGAATCCTCACTGTCATCTTCAATATCCATTAAAATTTCATCTTCTTCGTTCCTTTCCATATTTTACCTACAAAATAATTTTCAATAAAAAAATATATTAGTAATAAAAACAGAGAAGACACAGAAGACAACTCAAGCTTCTAACAGAGAAGACACAAAAGACAACTCAAGCTTAATTCAAGACATTCAAGTCAAAAGAGAAATCAGAAATGGGGGTGAATAGTGATGATACCTTTCTCGTTCGATGGCCGCGATGATATCTAGAGCTTATCTTGGACGTCATCGCGTCGTGGCTTCGACATCGATGGTCGTCGCGTCGGATCATCAACATCAAGGGCGTCGAGGCATCTGGGGGGTCAACGTTTAGAACTCTAGGGTTGTCGTGTTGGGGACTCGGGGCTAGGTCGTCGCAGCGTTGGAGCATTGGCCATCGGCGAGTGGAGAGCTCTGAAGAAGGGTGAAGAACTGAAGAAGAATCAAAATTGAAAGATGAAAACTGAAAAGATTCTCGCGCCGTTGGAGTTCGGCTGTTGCGTCGCAGTGTCGGTCGCTGAAGAAAAATGGAAGATGCGTTGGGAGTCTCGGGACGGGTAGGGTACTAGGGTTTTTACTTCTTAATTTTTTTTATTTTTTTTATTTGTAATGTTAGTTTGAACTTTAAATTTATAATTATTTATAAATTATAAACGGGTTTGCGGGTTGTAATTGGGTCATTTCAGGTTGACCCAAACCCTACCTTTTTATTAATTAGGGCAATTGAGTCGACACGATTTCGACCCGAACCCAAAACTACCTGACCCTAACCTGATTTTTTCATGTTCAGTTCGGGTTGTGTTTTCGTGTCGGGTCAAAAATTGTCACCCCTACTCCAGAACTTTCCACAAATTCTCCTAGGTAATCAGAATCAACCCAAATGGCTACTCTAGTGAGAGTAGTGCATAATGATAAAAGGAACGATGTCATGAAACCTATTCTGTGTCCAACCTTGGAAGCATCGCCGATCGAAGATAATATGCTCTCTAGTTCTGGATCCTCAGATAATACAAATCCATCATCTAAAACACCATGTCAGCCTACTTCCTCGTCACCATCAACAAGTGATTCAGATGATAATGCTCCTCGTCGCATGCTTCCCTTAAGTGACATCTATGCACGTTGCCCACCAATGACAACTCGACATCCCCTTCCACGAGCTCTAGTAGTTTTATTCAAAATCTATTGAACCAACTTGTTTTACACAGGCGAACAAAGATCCAAATTGGCGTAGTGGAATAACTATAGAATTTGATGTACTTCTCTATAATGGAACATGGAGCCTAGTTTCGCGCACTCCCTCCATGAATGTTGTAGGCTCTAAGTGGGTATTCCATCTTAAGCATCGAGCTGATGGTTCTCTTGAACGATACAAAGCTCGACTTGTAGCTAAAAGATTTAGTCAACAACCAGGTATTGATTTCAATGACACCTTTAACCCAGTCATCAAAATTACGTCCGTCAGACTATTATTATCGGTAGCTGCTAGTTCTAATTGGCTTGTACGACAATTAGACATTTCAAATGCATTTCTTCATGGTCATCTTGAGGAAACTGTATTTATGGAGCAACCACTTGAGTTCATTCATCCATAATTTTCATCTCATGTTTGTCAACTCAAGAAATCCTTATATGGTCTTCGACAAGCTCCTCGTGCATGGTTTGATCGATTATCTAGTTGGTTACAAGTTCAAGGATTTTCTGGATCAAAGACTGACTCATCTCTATTCCACAAATATAATGATGGATATATGATATTTTTTCTTATTTATGTGGATGATATTGTTGGTCCCTTTGGAGGCCGGCAAGAGGGGAGGGTTGAATTAACCTACAAAATTAAACTCGAACCTTTCTCGGATTTCAACTATATAACATAAACACTTGTAATAAAAAGTAGAGACTAAGTAAAGAAATCATACACTAGAGATTTACTTGGTTTGCAATCAGAGGATTGCTAATCCAAGGAAAGTAAGCGCACTATGATCTCCTCTAGGCGGAGACGCCTCTTTACAACGTTGACAGCACAAATGAAAAGAACACAACTGAAAGCACAGAAAGAATTGATTACAAGTGAGTTGAACTGAATGTGCAGACCAGTACTATATTTATAGTACTAGTCCGAGCGCCTGGAAGGAGTTCCGGGCGCCCTGGAGGGGATAAAATTCTATCCCCAACGATCAGATCGTGTTTGACGCGATCCTGGTCAAAAGTCAGCTCCGGGCGCCCGGACCCTCAATAGTGCCCGGGGCGCCCGGAATGATTCCGGGCGCCCGGACCCCTTAAGTCAACTTTGTTGACTTTTTGTGGTCCGCTTCTACTACTCTGGTTTAGCTCGTTTCGGTCCGGGTCTGTTCGCTCCGGCTCCGTTAGCTTGGGTGATCTCGGCCTTCCGGAATAGGGCTCACCCGAACCCATGTTCCGGGCCTTCCTTCCCGGTTTCTCGTCCCTCGAGCGTCGCGCACGCTCTTCTCGTCCACCGGTGTACTCTTCCGCGGACACCTCGTCCCTCAGACGCACCGAGCCCGTCGGCTCTCTCCCGTGCCGTCCTTCTCGCTAGCCGCGTCTTCCGCTCGACTTCCTGTGTTCCTAAGCTCCTGCACACTTAGACACGAGGGTTAAACAAACGCAGGACCTAACTTAGCTTGTTTGATCACATCAAAACACCTTGGGGTTCCAACAGATATCCTAATAACCGGCAATAATTACAAGGGTATCACAACTTTATTAAGTCTTCTCAATCAATAGTTTCCTACTCGAGATTTGGGTATTGCTCGTTTTTTTCTCGGTATTGAACTTATTCCACATGAGGAAGGCTATTTTCTCTCTCAAAGCAAATATATTACTGAGTTTCTTCAAAGAGCTAAAATAGATGGAGCACGTCCGGTCTTACACCAATTGCTATAAGCAACTCTACAACTATATCCTCTCCTGCTCTGTCTTATCCACAAATTTATCGAAGCATTGTTGGAACTTTATAATATGTCACTATCACACGCCCTGATATTACCTTTGCAGTAAATCGTGCTTGTCAATTCATGCATGCTCCAACTGAACAAAATTGGGATAATGTAAAAAGAATACTTCGCTATCTCAAAGGTATTATTCTACATGGTCTTCTTTTATATCGCCAATCATCTCGAGATTTACATGTCTATAGTGATGCGGATTGGGTAAGTTCTCCTGAAGATAGACGCTCTACGAGTGGATATGCAATATTTCTTGGACGAAACCTTATCTCATGGAATTCGAAAAAGCAACCTACTGTCTCTCGTTCAAGTACTGAGGCAAAATATAAAGTTATAACAAATATAACGTCTGAAATTATTTGGCTTCAATCACTTCTATCTAAACTTCATCTTGCATCAAATATTGCACCCAAAATTTGGTGTGATAATATTGGAGCAACATATCTCATAGCAAATCCGATCTTTCATGCTCGTACAAAACATGTGGAAATTGATTTTCATTTTGTTCGAGAGCGTGTGGCGACTCAACAATTATCAGTTTCTTATGTTTCTACGGAGGATCAAATTGTTGATATCTTTACTAAGCCATTATCCAAACACCGTTTCAACAAGCTGGCAAGCAAACTCAACGTCAGATATCTCCCGTTGAATTTTTCGAGGGGTAAAAGAGATTCACCGAGATTGACCTCAAATTAAATCAAAATAATATTAGGATTATTCTAATAATTCTCAGAATAATTTTTAGAATTATTCTATAATTTATTAATTAGTTAATTGATCAAGCACCTTTTTAACCATTATATATTGTACTATGTTTAGGACAATCATCAATAGAAAATAATAAGTTCTATTATTATTCTCGTATTTTTTTTTTCTTCATATTCTTCTTCTTTCGCTATCTGTTAATGGTTTGGCCCTAAATAATGGTTTTGGCAAAAAGGATCTCTACTAGCACATCATCTTTATGCCAAACTTACTTTGTATGGCGCTAGAGTCAGGAGGATACACGAGTTAGGCGAAAAGACTCTTTGAGTTCTTGTCGGTTATACGATATTGTTATGTACAAGCAAAAAGGAACCACAGGGGAGAATGAGATACTTTGCAGAAACATCTTGGTGCTTAGTGTCATAGCCTCTTGGTATTCCAAGCAGATGCCGCTTCAGTCCATGAATGTCGACAATTAATGTTTATAAGATACATGGAGAGTCCATGAACCTAAGATACGCCTACTCTTATAACTATGTTTTTGATAAAATGTAGTCATTTAGATCTCTTGATCCTCGTTCGTGCAAATCACGATGCTCTCTTCTTCCCGAAACGAGCCTTCTGCCCTACCAACCTCAGTGCCCTTCATCCAAATCAACTTTCGATAGTTGACTTCAATTCATGATCTAGATCTGGTTGCTCTAGATCTTGTTGCTTTGCACAAAATAAAGCTAGTCATTGTTTATGAAATACACAAGCAGTACAATGCTCTATTATGCTTGACCTTGAGTTCTTGACTCGGTGGAGAACATTCACCATTCTTCCACTGCAATGGAGAATATGATGATGTTGCTTTAGATCTTAAAGAAACTTTGCCAGCTCAATTCTTGATATAATGTTCACCACTTGCCATGAGCTAAAGTCGACGACAACAACAGTTAAGGAAACGACGTGGTTCTCGGTTATTTGAAGTCGATTACAAGGATCCCCACTCTGTCTGGCTATTTCACTATCGAAGGAGTTCAAGTGGAGAAGGAACACGCAAACAAAGTAACACAAAAGAACAATGTGATGTAGCTGTGTTTTGAATTATTTACATGAAGTTTCTTGTGGAGGAGCTCCATTCCATCTGCTCCAATGAAGGTCCCATATGCTCCCACAGGTAGGTAGGTAGCTACTGTGGAATTTCAAAAAGGCGGATTTTAAACCAACTTCTAACCTAATTTAATACATTTGAGATATTTTAAACAAGTCTATAAATAAGTTTGAGGGATTAGAAGTTCATAGAATAAGTTTGAGATTTTGGGCTTGTAGTATGGGCCTAATGGGCCAAGTTCTTTAAGGGCCTTGATCATAGAATATAATTTTTTTTCTTTTATAATTTAATGAGGTAGAATGGAAGTGGAATGGTCAAAGAAGAAGAAAGCGCTGTCTGCCTGCGTGTTGCTCCCAAAAGGCCACGGCGAAGAAGCTCCATTCCCGTCGTTGTCGCCACCCCGACCGTCCTCCTCTCACTGTCTTCTTCCTCTCGCCTCGCGGGGAAGACACCAGCGACTGCTCGCGCTACCAATGGCGGACGCTTGCGGCCCTCCCGCGTGAGACAAATTCCCACGAGGAGTCCCCCTTTGTTTCCTGCTTGACCCCTCTGGCGGCTTCTGCGGCCACCGAATAAAGCGGCCGACGACGGCGACGCCAGGAAAGCGAGGCAAGGAATTCTCCTTCCGCATGGAGACACCGAGGCGATCGCGGACAAAAGGGCTTCGCTTTTGTCGCCACCGCACTCGATGCGCTACTCCTCTGTTCTTCCCAACTCTCTCTTCCTTCCCAATCCGACCCCTGATTCTCCTGCCTGTGCGTGCGATTTGTGTGGCCGCGGAGGCGGGGGAGAGTCGTGGTGAATCTTAACAAATCTTCCGCGGAGAAGGACGCGGTTCGAGGTGACGGCCTGCTTTATTTGGGAGCGGTGATGGAGAAAGGACCTTCCTTTGTAAGCTTTTGAGTCTGTAACTGTTTTCCCTTTTCTTGCGTTGCTCGAGCTTTGTGAAAGAACAGAGGATCGATCAACAAAAGGCGGTTCCTTTGTGTATTTTTTGAGTTGATTTGTGTTTTGTTTCTTGAGATTTTGAGTTTTTTTTCGATTGATTTCTATAAATTTCGATCAGTTTGCCGTCGGCGGGCGACAAAAAATGGCGTCTTTATTGAGAAACGTCGCCGCCCAGGACGACGGCTCTTCGTTGGTGACTTCATCGCCTTTCAAGACTTTGTCGATGATGTCTCTTCCGCCGCCGTCTCTGTCGCCGTCGCTGTCCTTCTCGCCGTGGCTACGCGAGCTCAAGTCCGACGAGCGCGGCCTCTGCCTCATCCACCACCTTCTCAACTGCGCCAACCACGTCGCCGCTGGGAGTCTTGACCGCGCCAACGCCTATCTGGAGCAGATCGCGTTGCTGGCCGATCGCAATGGCGACGCCATGCAGCGCATCGCGTCCCACTTCTCCGAGGCGCTCGCGCGGCGCGCCCTCCGCCTGTGGCCGGGCATCTACCACTCCCTCGACTCCGCTTTCCCTGTCGCCGAGTCTGTCTTCGCACGGCGCAACTTCCTCGACCTCTGCCCCTTCCTTCGCGTCGCCTACGTTGTCTCCAACCAAGCGATCATGGAGGCGATGGAGGGAGAGAAGGTGGTGCACATCGTCGACCTCAGCGTCGCCGACCCCACGCAGTGGCTCTCCCTCCTCCAGGGGCTGCGGAGGCGACCGGAGGGCCCGCCGCACCTCAAGATCACCGGCGTCCACGAGCACCGCGACCTGCTCAACCACACTGCCGCCTGTCTCTCCAAGGAGGCCGAGCGGCTGGACATCCCCTTCCAATTCAACTCTGTGGTCACCAAACTGGAAAACCTCGACGTCGAAATCTTGCGCATCAAAACAGGGGAAGCGCTGGCCATCAACTCTGTTCTCCAGCTCCACACCTTGCTCGCCGCCGACGGCCCCAAAGTGGCGGGCGGCCAGCAACTGACGCTGGGCGAGTTCCTCGACAAGGATCACATCCCGAGCAGGGATTCGGCAATGCCATCTCCGGCGACAAGAGTGGAGAGCGTGCTGGCGGCGCTGCAGGGGCTGTCGCCGATGCTGATGGTGGTGACCGAACAGGAGGCGGATCACAACGGTAGCTCACTGGGGGAGCGGTTCGTGGAGGCGCTATTCTACTACGCGGCGCTGTTCGACTGCCTGGACTCGACAGCCGCGCGGGCGTCGGTGGAGCGGCTGAGGGTGGAGAAGGTCCTGCTGGGCGAGGAGATCAAGAACATCATCGCCTGCGACGGGTGGGAGAGAAAGGAGCGGCACGAGAAGGTGGAGCGGTGGGCGCGGAGGCTCCACGCGGCGGGCTTCCGGGCGGCGCCGCTCAGCCACTACTCTCTGCTGCAGGGCCGCCGCCTGCTGCCGGACTTGGGACACTGCGAAGGGTACAATGTGAGGGAGGAGAAGGGTTGCCTGATGATGTGTTGGCAGGACCGACCACTCTTCTCTGTTTCCTCATGGAAATGCAACAAGCAGCCATTCCACTGAATCAATTACCACACTTCTCTTCTCTCTTTCTTTCTGTTCTTCTTTGCTGCTTGTTCACGTACATAAAACCCTTAACAGATAGCTCAATCAATGTATTGTTGAGGCCTGATCACAAGCCTCTTGATTGTAACCTTAACACAAAGTATAACAAACCCTCCACAACCACTCTTGTAAAAAGCCAGAGTAGGTCATGCTTTTAATCTTCTACAGACTCCATAAACTCATACAGCTTTACTTAATCACAATAATTAACTAACCATGATCATACTTATCTAAGTTAATTAAGCCACACTTGATCTCTGCAGACATTCCTGCAGTTTATTTATGTCAATTAACACCAGTTTAGTTTAGTTCCCACTCAACAGACCTCTTGTTGGTTTTATCTACAAGCTTGCAATGGAGGAAGAGGATTCACTGTTTCGAAGGCCTCGACGAGCAGCGCCACCTTCTTCCTCCTTGCAGAGCCCAGCTTTGTGACTGTCTGCTGCAGAGCATAATCTATCATCCATTCCTCTGCGTTCTTTCTCTCATCCATCATCTGGTGCCTCAGGTCGACCTTCTCCGATTCCGGGTCTGGCTCTTCGGGCAGGAAGTTCGGTGCCCGGGGATCGAATCCTTTCAGTTGCTCCGACTCCTCATCTCTGCTACTCTTCCTTGTTATGTGCATCAGCCTCACATTGGGGCCATGATCATCTGTTGGAGCCGTTTGTTCTTCGATGATGTTCGAATTTGAATCAGCCACTATGAGCACACTGCCATTGTTGTGGTCTTGATCATTTGTATCAGTAATCTGAACATCTTCATTTCTGGCCTCTTCTTCAGTGGCAGGTTGTTCTTGATCAAGAACAGCATGCTCTTTGGGTGTGTTGTTCTCAGATTTATCCATCTTCTTCGACTCCAATTCAGCTTCTTCTTCATAATCATCATCATCTTCTTCTTCTTTTTCCAAATTGAAATCAATGGATTCGGCCATGAATTGATTTCCATCTTCGATCTCCTTTTTGCTGCGATCTTCCTCTACATCTCGATCGCAGCTCACATACTCGACAAAACCCGCCATGGCCTCCAAGCTATAAACCCCATCACTGCTTCTATCTGAGCATGCATCATTCCGATCATCTTCCTCCTCGACCGCCGCCGGCTGTTCGAGGAACAAATCGAGGCCAATTTCTTCGATCAGGGAAGAAATCTCCAAGCCGGACCGAGTCCTCGCCGCCGCCGCCTGCCCTGTGTCCCTCTTCCTGAAAGGCGAAGCTCCTCTCTGCTTCATGCTCTCTCTCCTCGAAGCCAAGAAGGTCTTGAGCGGAGGGATGTCGGCCTGGCCGTGGAGATGGCCGTTGAGGGAGCAGTACTTGTAAGGGCAGACCTTGACGGCAGACGCCCCTTCGGCTTCTGTGCCGCCATGGCCGAGCTCGAGGAACTCGGGGAACTTGCAGCTCTTGAGAGTCGACGAGCAGGTCGCTCTCACGCTCACCTTCTTGGGCTGGATCCTCAAAGCCTTGCAGTTCTTCTTCTTCTTCTTCTTCTTCAAATCCTCCGACGAGGAAACACAAGCGTGCTGCTTCTTGGCGTCGGAGCTGGTGGTGGGCTTCATGTAGTTGGGCAGAGTCTCCGCCATGGCTGCGTGCTTCATCTGATGAAAGGAAGCCATGGCCATGCATGAAGCAACGGTATTTGCATCAGGTGCTTTTCTTTGCACCATGAAGAAGGAAAGATTGAGTATGAGATTGAACAAGAATTGCAAAATGGATTTCTTGGAAGAACAAGAAGAAGAAGAAGAAGAAGATAATCCGTTTTTTGGACGTTTGTTCGATGATTTTGTTTATGGGAAGAGATTTATGTTGAAGAAGAAATTGGATGGACACGTTTGAATGTGGTCGAAATTGATTGGATGATGATGTTGATTTCCACTTTAGCTAGTGGGGATCGAGTTCTTGCATTATTATCGTTATCGATTTCTTTATTCTTTTTCTTTTTTTTCCCCTTATTTGTTGTTTTATGAACTCGATATAAATGTTGGGTTTAATTATTTTGAAATCCATAAAAAAAAATAACAATTAGTATAATGTTATTTAATTTTTTATTAAAAAATTTCCACTCCGCACGCAAAAAGCAACGGGAAAATGGAAGCAAAACAGAGGCGACACGGAACACGTCTTCTCGTGCCGTGCTTGTGGGCCATCCCGGTAGATTAAAGATTAAGATTCCGGTGGGCCCATTTAGGTTTTGGTCGGCTGAAAAGGCTGGTGGGCCGGGTCCACCGGCCGTCCAAAGCAGAGGTCGGACCGGACCTTCTACCTCAAACTGATTGGTAAATTATACCATTTTTTATTAAAATTAAACCATTTTTTTTATTTTTCATATTTTTTTTCTTTATTGATCACCGACACTTGACATTTTTACTTTATGAGCCGACCAAATCCAGAGACGAAAAAAAAGTAACGGTGGGGGTAGGGGCATACTGTTTTTCCCGAGGTCTTTATTGCTTATTTTCCCGAGGTCTTGATTGCTTATTGGCCCATGCATGTAATTGTCCGTGTTAATTTTAATATAATCAATCATGTCAAATTAGATTATATGTGTTTGATCTTTATATCTATGTAGGTAGGAGTTTAAATATAAAAAGTTGAGCTAAAGATATTTAGATGAGAAGAAAAGTATGAAAATCGAGTTGATAGGTTCAATATATTCGAGGGATGAGAAGTTGTAAAAGAGTACGTGCGGTGGAGTGAGAAGGACGCGCGCGACTCTTCTAAGGGACAAGAAATCAGAGCGGAAACTTACTCGAGGAAAATGTCAGAGTTGGGTTCAGGTGAGCTTAACTCTGGATAACGTGAACTGTTGATCCCTTGGAGGCTGATAAGAGGGGTGAATTATCCTGTACAAAAAATGAACACTCTTTCTCAATCTTTATAAGTTTTTATTAAGAAACACTTCTATAAAAAAAACTAATTACCAAACAAGAAAGAAGAGACAATCGTTTACTTGGTTTGCAATTAGAGGATTACTAATCCTGTAGAAAATATGTTCTAAATGCATGATAGACGAATTAATTAAATGCGATAAAAACTTACAGCGATCTCCCGCAGATCCGCAATCAGCAATGGCGAAACTCGCTATCGGAAGAGCGATCACAAGATCGGAAAGCCCTCCGCAATTCCATAAATCAAATCCCGCCGCCTTGGATGTTCTCCTCTTACTCTCGTCTCCAACGCCCAATTTCGCACCTCCTGAGCCTTGGACGGACCCCCTTTATATAGGGAAATATACTAGGGGCATAATGGACTTTTCCATTATGTGTAGTGGGGAACATGGGCCACGTTCCCCACTATCCCCATTTCCAACATCTCCCACTCGTCCAAGGTAAGTCACTAAGACTAGTTCATTCAGGTAAGTCACAAAGACTTAATAAGTCACATAGACTATTAGAGAGTTTGGTCACATAGACCATATGAGAACATCCAATTCATACTTAGAGAAAATGGTTCGTGCGACAGCAAGCACACTGAGCGATAGTTGCTAAGAAGATTGTTACACCTTGACTTAGCCGCTCTTTGAGCAATCAATGCTAATAAAGTTGTTACACTTTATTTAGCTACTCAAATAAATTAGAGACACACTCTTTATGACACTTAGCTACTTTCCTGGTGGCACATAGCCTTTATCTAGGATCCATCCAATCTTCAAATGACACACAGCCATTATCTTGAAGATATCCATGTCTTTCTATTTACCCAGATTAAATAATTTTCATTTACATCGATATGAACATCTCTAATCCCTTATAATGACCACTATGTCATGAGCATGTTCCATATCCTATATTCACATTCATTTCCGTACATAACAGAAATGGGTCGACCAGTGAATAACAACAAAAGATGTAAATATATTTAATCTTCCTTTTTAGCTAGAATCAATTCATTTTAATCAGTCGCTTTCCTAGTTATGCTCCATAGACCGAATCATCCATAGCCATAGGATACACGCTAAAGTAGCAGACACTGATTAAAACTTCAAGTAGACAGCTAAATAGTCACTAAGGCAAAAAATTAATATTAACATATAATCTCAAAGGTCTCACATAGTAGAGAAACAGGGATTTATTCTCCTACTACCTTTATTGTCGCAATAGCACATGTGGTATGAATCACATGCTACGATGTTATTCTCTTTACTAAAAAGAGTGCATGTTGTCTTCAAATTTAACATCGTACAGATTTCAATATAGACATACCTAACGTCTAATCCTGAATTCAACATATGAATTCTAATCTGGCTTTCAACAGCTTTAGTAAATGGTGGGTTCATTTACTTCGATCATTATTTACACATAAATGATCTCATCTTGACACAATTATCAAGGCGACCTCAACTTATGAATCTGTCTCTAATTTCATAATTTCAGCTACGTAAGTTGTTTCATAAGTAACGGTCTTACCCCTATTTGTACTTAACAAACAGAGATGATTGTCCATGTGAGTGGACCAATCTTCACCTGCCAACATGCTCACCGAGATCTTATATGAATGTAACAAATACAACATATACACTGAATAAATTATGGCAAATTACACAATCATAACACAAAGTTTGATTGTTATTTCAATATTGTTACATTCTACGAAGTCCCAAAGACTTTACATGTTCTTTAAATGACTCTTTAGTCATTGACTTAGTAAAAGGATCTGCAAGCATAACACGTGTAGGGACATACTCAAGAATGATTTTTCTTTTAGCCACAATATCCCTTACATAATTATATTTAATTTCTATATGTTTGTCTTTGCTATGATATTTGGGATCCTTGGAAAAAGCTATTGCAGCTTGACTGTCACAGTAGACAGTTACTGGACTCCCACTATCCTCAGCAATTTTCAGATGCTTCAGAAACCTTCTCAACCAGACTGCTTCTTGCACAGCTTCCATAGTCGACAAAGCTACACAAGCTTGTTTCTTGCTGTTCCAGGAGATGTCGCCACAATTCAGCAAGAATGCATAGCCTGATGTGGATTTTCTATCATCCAGGTCTCCAGCCCAATCTGCATCTGAATAACCATTCAGACTCATATCTGATCCTTGAAAATAGAGACAATAATCTGTTGTCGCCTTCAGATATCTGAATATCCTTTTTACTGCCTTCCAGTGTCTCGGTCCTGAGTTTGACTGGAAGCGACTGACCAAGCCCACAACATAGCTGATATCGGGACGTGTACACAACATAGTGTACATCAAACTACCAATAGCACTGGCATATGGTTTTTTATTCATCTAAGCTATTTCCTCTGGAGTTTTA
Source organism: Zingiber officinale (assembly GCF_018446385.1). Taxonomy (NCBI): domain Eukaryota; kingdom Viridiplantae; phylum Streptophyta; class Magnoliopsida; order Zingiberales; family Zingiberaceae; genus Zingiber; species Zingiber officinale. The sequence goes on along the minus strand of NC_055995.1, from coordinate 89,974,318 downwards.
GGACACATACTCTTGCTCAACACAGTACCTTTCACAATAGGTGTATGTTCTATGTTGCAATTAGACATGCTGAAATGATGTAACATCTTATTTATATAAGACTCTTGTGACAGACCCAAAAGTCTTTTAGGACGATCTCTTATGATCTTCACCCCTAAGATGTATTCAGCTTCTCCCATATCTGTTGTATCAAATTATGATGACAGCCACTTCTTGACTTCATTCACATATCTTATGTCATTTCCAGCTATCAGCATATCATCAACATATAATGATAAAATGACATACTTTCCTTTTTCCCTTTTTAGGAAAACACAATGATCCTTATTGATCATCTCAAAATCATAAGATAAAATGACTTCGTTAAATCTTATGTTCCATTGTCTTGACGCTTGCTTTAGCCCATATATAGACTTTCTAAGTCTACATACTTTTTGCTCTTGGCCTTTAGCAATGAAACCTTCTGGTTGAACCATATAGATTTCTTCGTCAAGATCACCGTTAAGGAAAATGGTTTTTACATCCATTTGATGTAATTCTAAGTCATAATATGCCACAAAGGCCAAAATAACTCTTATTGATACAAATTTCACTACGGGAGAAAATGTCTCTTCAAAGTCAATACCCTCCATTTGGGTATATCCTTTTGCAACTAAACGAGCTTTGTATCTGTTAATCGATCCATCTGCTTTCCTCTTTATTTTGAGAATCCATTTATTCCCAATAGCCCTTCGGCCCGGAGGAAGATCAACTAAGTCCCAAACATGATTTTGAACCATGGACTCCATCTCTTCAACCATTGCAGCTTTCCATTTTTCTCTAACTCTACATCCCAATGCATCCTCAATGGATTGAGGCTCGTCGTCGTCAATTGGAAGTGTAACCAATGCCTCATTCTCAATATCAAACCTCTTCTTAGGTTTGATCTTACGAACACTTCTCCGTAAGTTGGGCTGTTGAGAAGTCAACTCATGACTCGGCATATCACTCCCACTCGGTTGACTAGACTCAGGTATCCCTTTTGACACCTCTCTTGTTGATAATATTTCATCCTCCTCAAATAGAGGAACATTTTTATCAACATCACCTCTGATTGGGAACTCTGTTTCGAGAAAAGTCGCATCTCTCGAGTCTATTTCGGAGATGGTTCCATCTAGTTGCTCACTTATGAAAACATAACCTTTGAAGGTCGCATGATATCTTATAAAGATACATTTTCTTACCTCTAGGCCCTAGTTTTCCATACTTGTGAGAACTATCATGAACATAAGCAGCTGACCCCCAGGGTCTCAGATTACTCAAATCTGGTTTTCTGCCTGTCCAACGTTCATATGGGGTAGATGGAACTGACTTTGAAGGCACTTTGTTAAGTATATAGGCTGCAGTTAATAATGCATCTCCCTAATAGGAGATTGGCAAATTAGCTTGCGCCATCATAGGCCTAATCATTTCAAGAAGAGTCCTATTTCTTCTTTCAGCTACCCCATTTTGCTGTGGAGTTCCAGGGATTGTCAGCTGTCTAATAATCCCTCTATCATTACATATTATCTTGAACATATCAAACAAATACTCCCCTCCACGGTCAGTGTGTAAATCCTTAACTTTACGTTCCGTTTGATTCTCAACTTCGTTCATATAACGAATGAAGCAATCTAATGCTTCAGATTTGTGAGAAATCAAATACACATGACCGAACCTAGAGAAATCATCAATAAATGTAATGAAATAGGAAGCTCCATGTCTAGCCTTCACATTCATTGAACCACAAATGTCCGAATGAATTAACTGCAATGTTGATTCAGATCTAATAGCCTTACCAAATGGTTTCCTAGTTACTTTTCCAGCAAGACAATGCTCACATATAAACAATTGAATTTTAGCTCGAGTGCCCAATAGACCCTCTCTAGCTAACCGATTCATTCGTTCTTGTCCTATGTGTCCTAATCTAGCATGCCAAACCTCATCAGTTATATCTGCATCACTAGTTAAAGCAATGTTTGAAAAACAACCATCAATAGCATAATTGACATCTGGTTCTACATCAAGAACCATAAAACCATTTGTTAAAAAACCATATCCGATTGACACTGAGTCAATCTTAAGTTCAACAGACCGATTGTAAAAATTAATACAATACCCTAAATCAAGAAGACACGTAACGGAAACAAGATTCCGTCGAATTTCAGGAGCATACAGGGACATCATGTAGAAATAAAACTCTACCACCACGTAGGTTGAGTTTGCAAGTGCCGACTCCTTTGACTTCAACTCTTGCATTATTTCTCACATAGATCCACTTGTTGCTAGCTGGTACCCGACGGTACTCAACAAATGTAACTCGTTCCCGAGCTACATGGTTGGTTGATCCCGAATCTATAATCCACAAAGGATAAGAATCAGCTAACAACACTGAACTAGCAACAAAATGCTCTTGAAAAGAAGACACACTTGGATTTACCTTTTTCTGCTTAGTGCACTCCCGAGCAAAGTGGCCCTTTTTGCCACAGTTAAAACAAGTCAACTTGTTTTTAGGTTTCTTTCCAGTCTTCTTGACTATCTTCTTGATTGGGCCTTGTCCCACAACAGCAGCTTCCCTCTTCTTTCCCTTCCCTTTCTTGAACCATTTCTTCTTGGATCCATATGATCCTGCAGAACCTACAGCCACATAGGCTTGTCCAGAAATCCTTGCGGATTCAACTCTCTCCGCCTCCAATTCTACATGGTGTGAGACATCAGTGAAAGTCTTGATACTCTCACTGTGAGTTAAGGTTTGCTTCATGGTTTCCCAAGAATCTGGAAGTGAACGAATAACTGCTTGAACCTATTGTTCATCAGTTAACTCATGACCAGCAGTTTTAAGCTCCCGAATCATGTTCGACATCTCCCTGAGGTGTTGAACCATTGATACATTCGGACGCTTTTTGTAGCTGTCAAATTTAATTGTTAACTGTCGAAGCTTGCTCAGACTTACTCCACTGTATTTTTCTTTAAGGGCAACCCAGACTTCATGAGCCGTAAGATATGACTCATATTCAAAAGCTAGGTCGTCTACCATTGAACTAATCAATATACCTTTTGCAGTGGAGTCCTTTTTCTTCCATGCCTTATAGGCATCAAGATCTAGTCTGTGTTGTGCAGTGGGACCATCTACAGGTACTTCCATAACCTGATTTACAGCCTCTAGAACTTCTTGTTCCTCAAGTACATATTGTATCTTAAGGTGTCAGATCTTGTAGTTATCCCCATTAAGTTTTTCACCTTTGTTGAGTTCAGCTATTATGTTTTTGGTTGCCATAATCTATCATAAATAAACAAATTATTTAGTATTCAGTGTATATCATATGTATGCAATTTATGATTGACTTAATATTACTTTGAGTTGGTTTACAAAATCAAGTGACAACTATGTTTTCACTCATCATCTGTATGACCAATCAAATTAATATTAATCAATTCTATTACATACATCCCAACAAATGAACTAATCATTTATAATATCATGAATTTATTAATTAAATGAACTAATCATTTAATATATCATGTTTTTTTTAATTAAATGAACTAATCATTTAATATACTAATCATGCATCATGTCAAGCAAACAGCATAAATAAATGAACATATCATTAATATAAAATTATGCTGTAAATTGTTAACATATAATCAACTGACATGAATGAAATAGACTAACTATTGTTCATACAAAATGACAATAAAAATAACAGAACTCTAATAAACTAGATAGGCAACTACCACTCCCACTAGGACAGACACTAGTGCAGTGGCTAATATAATCCCTCTCAGCCTGGACTCATTTGGGGTAATCCCACACACAGTGTGCGTGGCGTGCATGCATGGGATCGTGGTGGCGAATAACACGGAAAAAGCTAAACATGAAGTTTTCTGTTTTGAATTTTTCTCAAAACAAAAGCGAAAATAATTGCTGCATGTTTTTAAAAAAAAAATGAAACTTTTGTGTTTCAGATTTTTTTTACAGAAACGTGTTTAATAAAAAAAATTGCATGCGTACTGTACATGTTAATGTATGCCTACCATAACAGTATTTTTAATTTTAGTGCATGCAATAATTAATTGAATATTAGTTTCAATTAATTCCCATTTATAATAAATGGTCTAGAGTAATTTTGGTCCATTTAGATCCCAGGCAAGATAGCTTCAAGATTTTCAATTGGATCCCACACACACTCTCCCAGATCCTCTTCAGATTCATCTGGATCTTCAGGCTCTTCTGAATGCTCTTCAGATTCTTCTGGATCCTCCTCTGGAGGATCTTCAGGATCTTCTGAATCCTCTTCAGATTCATCTGGATCCTCCTCTGGGTCTTCAGGACCCCAATAGAGATGAAGCAACTGTCTGCACATCTCTGAGTACGAGATGTGTCCATCATAATCATCCCAAAGTTGGAATGCTATCTGCCTAAGGTTTTCTGGCAGTGAATAGACTAGAGTGAATCTTCTGTGTGTGTCTTCGACTGGAAATTCTTCTCGCTCGAGTTTCCAGAACAACCGATCGAGCCGACCAATAAGCCATCCGAGTCCTTGAACAGGGTCGAAATCAAGCTCCTTAATCTCCTCCCAAAGCTCATGTTGTCGTAAATCACGACTAGCCATCTGAAAATTGAAAATAAAATAAGTCAGTACAAAACCGACTAACCAGTACAAAACCGGCTTATTTCAATTTATACAGGCATAGTACCAACATAATAAATCAAGAAAAACAAATCTTCTCGATTTTAGGAGTTAAGTCGACAATTAGAACTAATCTATTGGTCAGATCCATCGGATCGGTTGATTAGGGATCCAGATCCTAACCTCAGTTCTTTGTCCTTAATTAGAACTAATCTAATTGGACAGAGATTTTTGTACCTATGTTCTGTTACTTTTTCTCTAAGTCCATTTCTATCAATTTCAGACTTATTGATCAAACTCAGGTCCGTTTGATCAAACAAATGCCCATTGGTTTAAGTCCGACCAATTAGAACAAATCTAATTGTTTTGATAAAATCTAGCCCATTAGAACAAATCTGGTCATTTGATCATATTTGGTCCAAGTCTAATTAATCAACCCAAATTAATTTGGGATTGGATCAAATTAGTTTAATTAAACCCAATGATTTAATCTAAACCGGGTCTAATTGGACCAACCAATTTAAACCCATATAATTAATTAAAAAATGAACCAATAATTCTAATTTTAATTAATTTGACCATCATATAAAAAAAAAAATTTTAAACACAGAAGCTTTAAAATCTATGCATGAAACCAATTCTCTATTCTGTTCGAAATTAAAAAATTTCGTTTTCATTTTTTTTAAATAGAACTTATCCTATTAAAAAAAACGAACAACGTGCCTCCGTTTTCTCCGCCGCACCCACGTCCGCTCGTCGTGCACATCGTACACATTGCACACGCCGCACACGCTGCCACGCCCCGCCTTCTTCAATCACACCGCGTAAACTGCCCACGCCGCGACGGACACGGTCGCCGGTCAAACTGGAAATTATCGCCAGCCTCTGCCGGTGGTAGCCGGTTCTTTCCAGCACCAAAAACCAGTCAATTTTAGGCTCGACGAGATCGCCGACAGTGGTTCTGACTGTCCTAGCCACCAACACATAACCGGCCAGCCAGGACGCCAACGACGGCCACGGACTGCCATCGCCGGTAAATCCAGCGGTAGCGATTTTACAAATTGGGCACAACGTGTATGCTACGATACATTAGTCGTGCAAAACGGCGACGGGAAATGACAAAACGAGGAAACATTCGAACGGCAATATTATAATTCGTCTATAAGCATTTAGAAATAACTACGCGCTCTGATACCAATGTAGAAAATATGTTCTAAATGCATGATAGACGAATTAATTAAATGCGATAAAAACTTACAGCGATCTCCCGCAGATCCGCAATCGGCAATGGCGAAACTCGCTATCGGAAGAGCAATCACAAGATCGGAAAGCCCTCCATAATTCCACAAATCAAATCCCGCCGCCTTGGATGTTCTCCTCTTACTCTCGTCTCCAACGCCCAATTTCACACCCCCTGAGCCTTGGACGGACCCCCTTTATATAGAGAAATATACTAGGGGCATAATGGACTTTTCCATTATGTGTAGTGGGGAACATGGGCCACGTTCCCCACTATCCCCATTTCCAACAAATCCAAGGTAAGTAAAGTTTACTATCAAATCTCCTTTAGGTGGAGAAGCCTCTTACAATAGTTAAAGTACTCAAATACAAAGGTAAACAAAAGGAAGAACATTTACAAATGTCATTTATAGCTTCTAAAATCAAACCTGTATTTATAGCCCTGATTGGGACACCTGGAAGGTTTCCAGCGCCTTTGGACGTGGATAAAATTTAATTCAAGTCGTAACAGATCACGGCATGTTGAGTTTCAATAAACTTTCTGTTTTGGACGTTTGGAAAGGTTCCGGGCGCCTGGATGGTGTCGATAAAGCCCCCACTGGGTGAGGCGCCCAAGGGGCACCGAGGTGATCCTCGCGCCTGGACCAAAGTTAACCTCCTTGTTGACTTTTCAGTCCAGGCTCTTGCTCCGGTTTCGTTCGGTTGGGTGATTTAAGTCATCCGGAATAGGGCTCACCTGAATCTATTTTTCGACCTTCTCGAGCAACCTTCCGCTCCAACTTCTCGTCCCTCGAAACCGTCGCGCGCTACCTTCTCGTTCGCCAGCATACTCTTCTGCAACACTTCGTCGCTCGGACGCACTGAGCCTGTCAACTCTCTCTCGTGCCTTCCTTCTCACTATTTACGTCTTTCGCTCGACTTCTAGTGCTCCTAAGTTCCTGCACACTTAAAACAATAGTTAAACTACAACAGGACTTAACTTGATTTGGTTGATCATACTAAAACTACCACGGGGTACTTACAATCTCTCATTTTTTTATGTGAGCAATCCAAATTAAGTTAGAGTAAATCAAGAAACATATAACAAGGTAATAAATTTTGCAAGTACAAAATGTGCAAAAAAAATAAATAAATTACTCTCCCCTAGACTTAATCTCCACTTCTCCCTCTTTAATCACATTAAAAATAGAGATTATCCATGAAAACAACTTGAAATAAATGTAAAATCGAGTTTAAGGGTAAAACAAAAAAAAACTGACTATCATCTAGAAAGTTTAAGTTTCAAAAATCTAGATAAATTATTTTTGAAAAAACTAATTTTAAAAAAATTAGAGTTGGAATAATTCTGAAAATATTTATAACATTTAAACAATCATAAATATAAAGCAGATAATTTTTAAAAATATATATACTATTTTAAGTAAAAATAAATTTTTTTTATATAAAGACATATTTTCCAAAAAATTGCTCAAAAAATAATTATTAACTTCCAAAATTTTGAAATATTTTCTGAGAATGTATAATAGCAAATAACTTCGTAGAAAAAAAAAAATTTTCAAAACATAAATTTTAGAGTTTTTAATATTAAAAATTTTTATTTAGATAAATAATTTATAGAAAAATCACCAACTGTCAAAAAAAAATTAAAAAAATATTTTAGATAGAAAAAATGATAAAGTTCCATAAAAAAATATTATAAAAATAACTCTGCAAGATATTTTTAAATGGGCAAATATAATTTTTCTTAAACAATTTATACAAAATAATTTAATGGTCAGAGAATTTTGAAATTTTTTCTGTTAATAAGTGATGAAATTATCTTTTACAAAAAAAATTAAATTCTAATTATTTTCTAACAGATATCATGCAAAGTAATTTATTTATAAGCAAAAAAAAATAGTATTTAACTTCTCAATTTGTTCTTGTAATTTTTTATTTTCTAATTTTATTTTATCAAAATTTTCTAATCAACAAGATATAACTAGAATTCCTTTTAATTTATTATTTTCTTTTATTATTATTTTATAATTGACAATAATTTTTTTATAAAATTTTAATAAATTTAATTAACTAGTCAGGAGGTAAAGATCGTACCTAACTTATCTTGTCGATCTCTTATACTCCCCCTGAAGTGTTGTTTCCTTCTGATGTTACTTCCCCTTCATCGATGCTATCGATACTCATTTCGCATAAACTTGCTTCGTCTTCTTCTTGGTGACTTGCCACTAGCGCAAATCCGGCAAGGGCTTCTATCTCCGACTCGAGCGATGTTTCGTCCCACGCCACCTTTAGATTTCTATGCTTTGTCTGGATTGACTTCTTGTTTTTCAATTTTGAACAGTTGTCTTTGACGTGCCCTTCTTCATTATAATGGTAGCATCTTACCTTTCTTTTTTTTTTCCCTGCACTTGATTGAATTTATTAGTTTTAAAAAACTTTTTAAATTTCCTTATCATGAACGTCGTTTCATTATCATCAAGGGAAGTTTCAGATTCTAGTTCATCCATTTTTGCCTTTAAGGCAATATTGTGCTTGGGCTCCTTCATATCTGTACATCTTGTTTCATCAATTTCAAATGTTGAAAATAACTCTTCTAAAGTACTTACCTCTCGATCCTTAGAGATATAATAAGCTTCTACTAAGGATACCCCATTCAGGAGTCCTAGGAAAGGCGTTAAGCGCATACCTTAGTGAATCTCGGTTGGTTATCTTTTCTCCGAGATTCGTGAGTTCGGTAATGAGTTCATTGATCATTGAGTGAAGGTGTGAATGGTTTCACCTTCTTTTAATCAGAGGTTGTTGATCTAGTTCCGGAGCAGATACCATCTAGTAAGTTTTGCCTCTGAGGTCCCTTCGTGTAATTCCAGGAATTTCTCCTAGAGCTTCTTGGCTGACTCATAGGCTCTGATCTGATTGACTTCTTGAGGTGGTAAAATGCTAAGCAGATGAAACTCTGCTTTGCCATTTGCCCCAAAGTTGACTTGCTCCTTTTTCATCCATTGGTATTTGATCCTGTCCGAAAGTCGATGAGATGGAAAGCTGGGGATATGGCGCTCCCGCTAACCGCCTGTAGACTCCGCTCTGATCTGTAACACAAATTACGGCAATGTCGAGCCAAGGAAGGGGTCCCCAGCGTTGGCTCTCCGATGCTCAAGTCAGTCACAAGCGATGAAGTAGAATGCGGGGCAACAAGAATGAACAGCAGCAAGAACAGTGTCTATCGCATATTGCGTACTTTCGTCAATGCTTGGACCCCCCCTTTATATAGAGCTCTTGTAACATGCGTGCACACTCCCCTAGGTGAGCACGCTTCCTAAAGTTTTCTCTAAAAATACTTGTCAGTAAAATGTCCATGACACAGTACCTTAACAGGCCGAGCATATCTTTGAAGTGACAGTGGAAGCTTCCACCATACGATCTTATGGTTGTCCATGCCAAGTGTTAGCGGTACTAATTTCTAAAAGGATGTTGATGGATATCAAAGAGAGTATGTTGTTAGGGCGAGTGGGTTAGCTGCTCGACTGGAACTTCGTTGTTCCTGTGTCTCGTCCACTTGGCCGGAACTCCACTGTGTTTGTGTCGCGTCCGCTCGGTCAAAATTCCACTGTGCTTGTGGCACGTCCGCTCGATCAAAATTCCACTATGATTATGTCACGTCTGCTCGGTCGAAGTTCCACTTTGCCTGTTGGGTCCTGCTGCCTGGCAGAGTGGGGTAGCCGCTCGGCCCAGTTTCTGCACATCGTCTCCTCCTTTGTCCGGCGTCCAATACTTCAATGAGCATCGGTCATTTGACATCTCCCTATGTTGAAGGCAGGATCGGACCAGGACCTTCTCCTCCCCAGTTGAGCATGCTCGTCCGACCGGCCGATGCTATCTACACATTAACCGCCTTGAGTTTGACCTCCACCGTGGCCGCTATCCTCCACGGGGTGGGGCCCCTCTTTATCACTGCATTAGTATTCTTCTTTGCCCGCTGTGCTACAAAACCAAATTTCATGATTAATAACAAATCAAAATCTGATTTAAAAAATACCTCTATCTTTTTCTTTCAATTTGCAAATTTCCCCTCAAACTTAGGTGGGTAGATGCTCGGTCCGGCCATCTCTTGTGCTTCGATCAGCAGTTAGTCCTCTTAAAGTGGTTGGGCTCTGATACCACTTGTTGGTCTCTTGGAGGCCGGTAAGAGGCGGTGAATTGCCCTACACAAAAAAATGAACACCATTTCTCAACCTTTATAAGCTTTTATTAAGAAACACTTGCATAAAAAGAAACTAATTAACAAACAAGAAGGAAGAGGTAGATCGTTTACTTGGTTTCCAATCAGAAAATTGATAATCTAAGGCAAGTAAAGCTCACTATTAAATCTCCTTCAGACGAAGAAGTCTCTTACAACAGTTAAAGTACTCAAATACAAAGCTAAACAAAAGGTAGAATGTTTATAAGTTTCATTGTAGCTTCTGGGATCAGGGCTATATTTATAGCCCTGATCGAGACTCTTGGAAGGGTTCCAGATGCCTAGACGTGGATAAAATTTTATCCAAGTTGCAATACATCGCGACACGTTGAGTTTCTATAAACTTGCTGTTCTGGGCGCCTCGAAGGGTTCCGAGTATCCGAACGGTGTCGATACAGTCCCGACTGGGCGAGGTGGCCCGGGGCCCCAAGTGATCCGGGCGCTCGGACTTGGTCCAAGCGCCCAGACCAAAGTCAACCTCCCTGTTGACTTTTTGATACAGGCTCTTGCTCTGGTTTCTCTTGCTTGAGTGATTTCGACCATCCGAAATAAAGCTCACCTACACCCATTTTTCCGGCCTTCTTGAGCAATCTTCCGTTCCTACTTCTCGTCCCTCAAAACCCCCGCAGGCTTCCTCCTCGTCCACCAGTGTACTCTTCCACGGTACCTCGTCCCTCGGATGCACCGAGCCCGTTGACTCTCTCTCGTAGGATCCTTCTCGCTAGCCGCATCTTTCGCTGGAAATTCTATGCTCCTAAGTTCATACACACTAAGACACAAGGCTTAAACTACAATAGGACCTAACTTGACTTGGTTGATAATATCAAAACTACCACGAGATACTTACAGAAATATCATCCACACGAAAAAGACTAGCTAGAACCTGATCTCCCTTGTAGAAGGCGCCTTCCATAACTTATGAAAGGCGTCTTCAATGCCTTATGGAAGGAGTGTGAATTCTTTGCTCCACTTTTTGCGAATCAGAGGAGGGCCACTTGCATGCATTGGTAGGAAATAATGGTCCTCACCTGTAAAATAGGTGGGGTAATTATTCCCTACCAATGCATGCAAGTGACCCCTTCTCTGGTCTGTAAAAAGTGGGACAGAGGATCTGGATTGTCATGGAAGGCGTCTTCAAGCATACGGAAGATGCCTTTAATAGCCGTTAACCGAAGAAAATATTTTATCTTCGGCGGATAAAGTCTATCCGATTGAAGGTGCCTTGGACCACCTTGAAGACGCCTTCAAGCTACGGATAACATTTTCCAAGAACTATAAAAATACCCCTAAATCTAGGAATTCATAACAATTTGAACAACAACTACTGTAATCATTCCTAGTCTTTTTCTTGAGTATTTTTAGTAACAGAGTATTCCGCCTTCAACAAAGGAGTAATTTTAGTAGAGCTTTTTAACACTTTTGATTAACAACTACCTATGTTGTAACTAAGTAAATTCAGCCTTCTTACTTTACTTTCTTTGTTCATTTTTATGCATTTTTATTGATCTTGTCCGAGAGTCGAGGCGATGGACGCTGGGGGATGTAGCGCTCCTGTTGACTGTTGACGAACTCCGAGTCGAAGGAAGTAAGGAACCTGCTGTACGGGATCGGTGGTCGGCTAGAAGAGGGGTTGGATAGCTAGGTCACCCCCAAATTGATTTCTTCTCTACAAAGTCAGTGCACAAGCAGAATATACTAAAACTAAAACAATGAAATCAAAGCAAGAATACAAACGCTAACACAATTCCTTTACGTGGTTCGGAGATTGCTTGCTCCTAATCCACGGCGTGTTCTTGAGGTGGGCGAACCCTTGATCCTTCGGTAGATCAATCCCCGGCAATCTCTAGCTAGAGCTTTCTCCTTCTCGGTGGAGCAAACCTCTTACAAAGGATCTCTTCCTCTTTACAATAATGAAGTTTAGGTTTGGGAGGAAGAGAGTAGACTTGGAAGCTTTGGGCAAAGATTAGGAGTTATTCAATAAGCATGAGTAACCTCCTTCAAGCCCCAAAGTTTCCTATAAATAAAAAGAGAGAGTTGATCATCATATCAACTCATCTCGGCACCAGTCGACTGGTGCTACCGTTAGAGGTAGCCAACGACTACTTTACAGCACCAGCGGTTTGCCAACGGTCATTTACCAGTCGACTGGTAAAACTACCAGTCGACTGGTAGCTACTGGTTGAGCAAACAAAATGTTTCTGTTCGCTGCCAGTCGACTGCTAAAACTAACAGTCGACTGGTGCAGTTGACTGCACCTGATTACATACTCACACTCATCCTCTCCGGAGTTGCCCTTGAAGTCCTCTTCCTCGTTCTTCGTCCCTCAGATGCACCCGAGCCCGCGGCTCCTCTCCGTGTCATCCTTCACGTTGTCTTGAAGTCCGCTTCCCTCGGCTCTACTCCGTTGCTCTTCTTCCGGCGGTCCCTCGGATGTCTTCCACACCATCCTTCACCGACTCAAGGCTCCGAGCCCTAGGATGAGCTTCCCAAGCTTAGCTACACCAAGCTCCTCATGTGTGTTTCACTAAGTCCTGCAAGAATCAAACATACATATCAAACACATATGAAAGTCTAACTTAAACTCTTTGACACACACATCAAAATCATGATCGTATTGATCAAACCTAGGTCGATTGCATCAACAATCTCTCCCTTTTTGATGTGTGGCAATATGTTTAAGTTAGACATTAATAACAACATGAAAATTAAAAGCAATATGTAACATGAAGCATAATTCCCAAGCTCCCCCTTAACATATGCTCTTCAACCTTAATTTTCAAGTTTTGCACACAATTAGATTTCTAACTTAAACCTTTCCATTTCTCCCCCTTTGATACCATAAAAAATTGTACCAAACATGTGCACATACCCAGCTCTTGATGGTGCTGGAAAATAGCTACCAGTCGACTGCTAACTGTCGCAGTCGACTAGCACAAACCTAAACCGAATTTTAGCATTCTAAAGCCAACTTCAGAAATACATAAATTTTTTTAGAAAATTCTAAAAAACATGAAATTTTGAACACATATTTCTTATAATATTCTTTAATAAGGAAAAAATATGTTTTCATGAAAATTCATCATATTTTTGAAGTTTTGATAAAAACTCAAATACCCTGAAAATCACTCAAGTTTGTATCAATTTGAAACCTTACTTTGAATTCATATGTTTCAAAATAACTATACCACAGTAAATAAAATATAAAATAGTTTCCAAAACATTTAAAATATCTAACTATGATCTATGGGCAAGATGTCCATTAATTAAACATTTGCTTTCCCCATAGTTGGCCTATGATCACTAAGAATTGATACATTTCATAACTCATCAAAATGTCATAAGCATAAGTGAATTATTTGTATCATCCTATCATCTCACATCTATGTTTAGAAAATAATGAAAGTCATTGTGAGATGAAATAAAGGTAACCTCTACTTAGCCCTCATAAATTTCTATCAAGGCTAAGTGCTCCCCCTTAAGGTCTCAAGTCAATCATATAGAGAAAAATTGGAATTATGATTTCCATGGTTGACTCGACCCTAAATCCTCTAACCCTTGAGGATTGATTTTGATAGTCAATAGAAATTCTTTCTAATTGGGTTAATCAAATATTCCTTGGAGAACCATTTTCTATCTATAGTTTTAGTTTTTGATTGCCCCATAGCAAGTAGACAATGATAAATCTTTTCATTGTTGGGTTCATTGTATCCTAACCCATTTTTCTTAAAACTTGCCCTTTGGCTTCCAATAATCCTTTTTAGGGTTTTAGAGTCAATTTAAAATTTTCTAAAGGCATTGGTAAGATATTCTACCTTTTCCCTTAAGGCCTTCTTTCTTCTAATAAACATGAATCATTTGAAATTATAGAAGAAGCATGCATATCATTGTCCGTAGAACACAAACATGCATATCATTGTCCTTAGAACACATGGATTCTAATTTTTCCTTAAGCATGCAAATATCATTTTTCACATATTTGTTCTTTCTTTTTGCTTTAAACAAATCATCATTTGTACTTGTAATAATTTTAATTAAAATATGAGGAGGAAGATTATGTACTTCACTTACCGAGAAGTCCGAATCCGAAGTTTGACCTCCCCCTTCACTTGAGCTCCCTTCTTCATATTCACTTGAGCTCCTTCCTTCTTCTCTTTCGGATGAGGTGGAGGCTATGTCATCAATTCCTATTAGTGCAAAATGAAATACATGGTGCTCTTCCTCCTCCGATGATGAGGAATCATCCCATGTTGCTTTTAGGTTTTTGACTTTCTTCCCTTTTTCTTTTGACTTCTTCTTTTCTTCCTTCTTCTTTTCTTCTTTTCTTCTTTCTTCTTTCTTCTTCAAGAGAGGACAATCATCTCTTATGTGTCATTTTCCTTGACAATTATAGCAAATGATCTTCTTTGTCCTACTTTTACTTTTTGAGCTTTTCCTAGCACGAGATTTGTTAGAAGAAAAAGATTTAAATGTTGTTCTCATCTTCCTTACCATATATGCCTCTTGATCGCTATCCATTGAGGCACTTGACTCCTCGGAATCAGAAGAGGATGGAGATGGAGCTTTCTTCTTCTTCCCCTTTCCTTTGTTTGCCACAAGGGCTACTCCTCTTGATCTTTCTCCATCTAGCCCTTCAACTCGTGTCTCATGAAGCTCCATAGTTGAAAAGAATTCATCTAGAGAGCTCTTCTCTAGATCTTTTGAAATGTAGAACAAGTCTACAATTGAGCTCCATGTCGAGTTTCTTGGGAAAGCATTGATAGCTTTCATCATAATGTCCCGGTTGGAGAGTTTCTCACCTACACTTGTTAGTCCACTTAAATTTCTTTAATTTTAGCATGAAGTGAGGATACCTTTTCTCCTTTTTCAAGTTTGATGTTGTTGAGTTGAGTTAGAAGAAGGTCTCTTCTTGCTAACTTTGCCTCCGATGTGCCTTCATGAAAATCTATGAGTCTTTCCCACAAATCCTTGGCACTTGTGTAGTTCCCAATCCTAGTCACCTCTTGTTGGGGAAGAATACTTAGGAGGTGATGCATTGCTCTTGAGTTTGCTACATGCTCTTCCCTTTGCTTCTTGCTCCATCTTACTTTCTCGATTACTTTGTTGTTTTGATCCCTAGGCATCTCAAAACCATTTTCTATGATTATCATAATGTCAAAATCGGTTTCGAAAAATACCTCCATTCTCTTCTTCCACCAAGAGAAGTCTCCTTTGAATTTAGGTGGATGGATGCTTGAACCGACCATTTTAATGAAGTGCACTTCTCGGCAATTAGTCTGTTGAAGAACGTCATCGCTCTGATATCACTTGTACGGGATCAGTGGCCGGCTAGAAGAGGGGTTGGATAGCTAGGTCACCCCCAAATCGATTTCTTCTCTACAAGGTCAGTGCGAAAGTAGAATATACTAAAACTAAAACAATGAAAGCAAAGCAAGAATACAAACGCTAGCATAATTCCTTTACGTGGTTCGGAGATTGCTTGCTCCTACTCCACGGCGTGTCCTTGAGGTGGACGAACCCTTGATCTTTCGATGGATCAATCCCCGGCAATCTCCGGCTAGAGTTTTCTCCTTCTCGGTGGAGCAAACCTCTCACAAAGGATCTCTTCCTCTTTACAATGATGAAGTTTAGGTTTGGGAGGAAGAGAGTAGACTTGGAAACTTTAGGCAAAGATTAGGAGTTATTCAATAAACATGAGTAACCTCCTTCAAGCCCCAAAGCTTCCTATAAATAAGAGGAGAGAGTTGACTGGCAAAACCATCAGTCGACTGACAAAACCATCAGTCGACTGGTGCTACCGTTGGAGGTAGCCAACGGCTACTTTGCAGCACCAATGGTTTACCAACGGTCATTTACTAGTCGACTGGTAAAACTATCAATCGATTGGTAGCTGCTGGCTAAGCGAACAGAATGTTTCTGTTCGTTGTCAATCGACTGCTAAAACTAGCAGTCGACTGGTGCAGTTGACTGCACCTAGTTACATACTTACACTCATCCTCTCCGGAGTCGCCCTTGAAGTCCCCTTACTCGGCCTTCGTCCCTCAAATGTGCCCGAGCCCGCGACTCCTCTCCGTGTCATCCTACACGTTGCCTTGAAGTCCGCTTCCCTCGGCTCTACTCTGTTGCTCTTCTTCCGGCGGTCCCTCGGATGTCTTCCACGCCATCCTTCACCGACTCAAGGCTCCGAGCCCTAGGATGAGCTTCCCAAGCTTAGCTACACCAAGCTCCTCATGTGTGTTTCACTAAGTCCTGCAAGAATCAAACATACATATCAAACACATATGAAAGTCTAACTTAAACTCTTTGACACACACATCAAAATCATGATCGTATTGATCAAACCTAGGTCGATTGCATCAACACCTGTAACCACAGCAGCGTTAGTGCCGAGCCAAGGAGGGGTTCCCCGACGATGACCCTCCGACACTCAAGTCAATCTCCGGTGATGTATAAGCGAGGAAGCAAATAAGCAGAGTAACAGTAGCTACAGTAAAATCTTCCATACCTCCGTTGAAGCTTGAGGCCCTTTATATAGGGCTCCGGGGGAGCGCATTCACGCTCCTCGATGCGTGCACGCTTCTCAAGACTTCCCCTGAAAATTAAAGATATGTCAGGAAAGCGTCCCTAACATCATACCTCAATGACCTGAGCGGAATGGCCGTGAAAGTTTCCGTCGTACGATCCTCTGCCTGTCCATGCCGCCAACCATGCCGTCTGTCAGTGGCACGGGTTCCCAAAAGGATGTCGTCGGATCCCTAATTTGTCTGTTCTAGGGTCGAGCGGGAGGACCGCCCGACCATCCTGATGTCCAGATGTCTTCGGGCCGAGCGGAATGGCCGCTCGGCCGTCTATCCGCCGATCGAGCTCCTTATCGCGACGAACGGGAGGTCGTGCTTGAAGGTCGCATGCTGGTTCCAAGACCTGATGCAAGTCCGAGCGGGATAGCCGCTCGACCTCTGTTTTGCTGCTACTTCAGTTCTTTGAGCGTCGAAAGCTCGGTGTGCGGCCGAGTTGTGATAATATCGGATCAGACATTCCTTATTTCGACCGGGCAAGTGGGTTGCCCGATTAGATGATGACAGGAAGCCCGTGACCACCATGACTTTGCCCTCAGCATGGCAGTGACCTTCTGCGGGGCGAGATTCGACCTTAGCACCGGATCACTTATTTTGATTGATTTAATTGTGCATTTTTACTAAGCAAGATAAGAGATATTTTTTCTAACTCTATTTTTAGATAAATCACCTTATATTTATAGTCTCTTGGAGCGGTGTGATAGTTAAAGTCTAGAATGTTATCACATGAAATCTTGGGATCGAAACTTGACGTATCTGAGCATGTCTTCACTCATCCTTGCCACATGTATTAATGGCTAACAATTACTCATGATTTATCTCATCCGTGTTTACTTAGAAACGGATTAATAAGGGCGGCGGGATGAGTGAATCATTTTTTTACCACATGTTTGTCTTATATTTATTTTTTATACTGAACCAAAAAAGATCTTTATCAAAATACTAAATGACTCCACAATTTCTATTTGGGAAACTAGAGGGTGTTTTCCGGCAAATACTCGTTTGGATTCGGCTGCATGATTTAATTTGGGGATTAAATTGGGCCGTCCTGGTTTGTCCCATTAACAAATCAAGAAAACGACGGCCCAGAATTAGTCAAAATGGCCCTCTATTGTTTTGCATGATTTAATTACTGTTTTTTTTTCACTCTGACCATCTTAAAGGTCACAATATTTTTATAAAATTCTCTATTAAAACTAATTTTGATTTGTAATAACAGATGTTTTATCCCTAAGTTTAAGTCATTAACTAATCATTATTGCACTGCTAATGATACTAAAAGGTAAAATGTAATATAGGGCCAATAATATTTGTAGAGGGGTGATATTCCTTAGTTTGATAGTGTAAATTATAGCTCATGAGGCAGTGGTATAACGGCAGGATGTCTTTTTAGTTTTTTGATATTTAAGGATCGAATCTTAATTTGTAGATGAAATTCAAAGTTATGGACGTAAGAAAGTATTATAAGTAGAGTAAGATTTGATAACTTTTACCTTAATTAGTCAAAAATAATAAATAATCTTTTGACATTATTGATTTTTAACCACTCGATAACAATTTGTATTGTTCAATTTAATACTAAAAATTACAGGGTAGTTGACCTCTCCAATTATCTAAACTCTCAAAAAAGGATTCATAAACAAAATGATTTATGCACAACTTTATGGTTTAATTATCATTAATATGTGATTATAGTTCCTTCATGCAATGCAATGCCTAAAACATATGGTAATGAAGAAAGAAAAATGATTAAGAAAACCTTGGCAAAGTTAACATGTACTAAATCGCCTAATCTTGCTTTTGTACTAAACATTCTGTCATATGGCAAAGTTAACCTTAGCCCTCGCGTTGCACTACGCATTTTGTACTAAATCGCCTTCTGCGGGGCGAGATCCGACCTTAGCACCGGATCGCTTATTTTGTACTAAACCTTGATAAAGATGAATCAACCGCGAAAGAAGAGAAAATCGGGTAAATAAGACAGAATGAGACAACCCATTCAAATTAAGATAAGTTTCAAAACTTACTCTTTTTCCAAGCTTTAGAAAATCATACATAATCAAAAAAGAATATATACAAATCTTGGTTTATTTAACAATTTATAATTCGTAGTTCATCAAAAAGTCTTTGTAAAAAGGAAATTATATTAACTATGCTACATTTGATCAATAGATAATCAAACATTACAAAAAATTTATATGTATGTATATTGTTAAATATTGGTACAAACCTTGAAATTTATTGCTAAAATCTGAGAAATCTATCAAACACATAAACAAAGTTAATATAAATTACAAAAGAAAATATTTAACCATTAAGCAATGTTTCAATAGTAAAGGTTTGTTTCAACATTTGTCCATTAATATTCTTAATTATAATTTGTCTAACACTAATATATATTGCATACTGTATTTTGCAAATATTTTTCAAGTAGCAAATTCTCCAAAATGGAGGTTTAATATATATAAGTTAAACACAAAGATTCTCCACCACTTATCTATAATTAATTAAGAAGGACTACTGAAGATGAATAATAATGACAGAGTGTAACTAATGTTCAGAAATGCCATAAACCTATAAATTCTCCTGTTAATTACTTAATCTATTCAATACAAAAACATTTCTCATTAAACCTAAATTATATATCCAAGAAAATCTCTATATGGCAAAGAAATTAAAGAAAATGATATATATATAAATATATATAATCCATTTGGAGCAGGAAGGGCATTGAAAGCTCTGGCCAAGGGAATTAAAGAAATGGAAACTCAAACTGTTGGAGAAGACAACTCGATGTGCTGAATTGCTCATTGCTGGTCTGCCTCGACGTTTCTCATTTTGTGCATCCAAACAGAGCACCAATCTCTGTCCTTTGAAAATGTAAAGAAAAGAAAATAAAGATAAAAAACTTCACAGTGCCATACTGTTGCACCACAACCCTAGCTTGCTGCTGATATGCCATGGTGCACTTCTAGGAAGACGGTCTCTTCTTTGCCGTTGGATCGTAGGATTAGGACTCATCGTGGCCGTCCGTCCGTCGGCGGGGTGATTGAATGTTGATTCCTTCATTTCATGAATTAGGAAGGTAACCCTAAAACGAGGGTTACTGAAGAAGAACGAACCCTAATTTGTGATCGACCATGTGTATCGACAGGAAATTAAACAAGAGAGATCGAGTATTGAATTTGGCAATATTTAAGAAATTATTTGATGATTATTTCTACATGTTCATGGTTGCTAACTAACTAACTAACTAACTAACTAAGTAATGGCTAAATGCTAATGCATGCTCTACGAAACCCTCATGAAAATTAATTGCACACTGATGATTAATGAGAATGGAAATGATCCAATTGATTGATTAGGGAAGATATATTAATTATATATATATCTAGATTTTGATGAATCGAATGCGAGATTTGTATGTAGAACTTTGCTTACAGATTTAGCTAGCGAGATTCATCGAGGGTAGATATTGATGGAGTGATGATGGGAAGTGGCGCCGTCGCTGACGTTATTGTGGGCGATGTTGACTGCGGCGGCGGCGGCGGCTGCGGCGGCGGCAGCTTCTTCGCGCGACATGACGAGGGCGGCAGACTGGACGAGCTCGAGGCAGAGGCGGAGCTTGTTGGGCTCGACGTGGGCGAGGCCGGGGACGCCGGCGCCCTTGAAGAGGAAGTCGGAGGTGAGGCCGCGGAGGACGTCGAGGGGGGTGACGCCGGCGCCGTCGAGGGTGCGGGCGGTGGGGTCGGCGTGGTGGTCGAGCAGCACGGCGACCATGTCCGGGCACACCATCTCGGCCGCCACGTGGAGAGGGGTCTTCCCCGCCGGCCCCGCCCGGCGGTTCACGTCGGCCGCGCCGAGCTCGAGGAGCGCCTTAACCACCTCGCGGCTGCAGTTCTCGACGGCGTAGTGCAGCGCGAGGGCGTCGTCGAGGTTGAGCCCCTCCCCCATCACCATCAGCTTCACCAGCTCCACGTCCGAGCTGTCCAGCGCCCGCCGCATCCGTCGGATCTTCTGCTGCTCGTCGACGAGGTGATGGTCGGTGCCGCCGCAGGGGACGGCGAGCTCGAGGCCGGGGAGGTGGTGCTGCTGCTGATGCGCCTGCAGGTGCGCCGGGAATAAGGCGCCGGCCCCGCGTGCGAGGGAGCTGATCTTGAGCCGGATCTCCTCGATCTTGGCGACGACGTCGAGGGGGAGGTGCTTGGCGAGCACCTCCGCCGGGAGGCCGGACTTGGCCGCGAGATGCGAGCACGTCGTCCACAGCTGCCCTATATTTTGCTTCCTCGACGCCACCAGCACCTTCATCACGTCCTCAATCGACGCCTTCTCCACCATTCCGGCCAAATGTTTCTGCGAGATCAGAGACCGATTTACTTCTTTTATATATTTCATGCGATCCATCGATCGATCGATCGATCGGCGACGTACGTTTAATTAGCTTAGCTCGACCACCGCGCGACTGCTGCCTACCTGAGTGAGAAGGGCGAGGGGTTCGACGCCGAAGGAGCGGGCGGCGGCGAGGATATCGAGGGCGAGATCGACGGCGGCGGGGCAATGGGTATGCCAGCAGGCGCGGTCGGGGCAATTAGGCCGGGCCTCGTGCTTCTGCGGCACCAGCGAAACCTGGCCGCTGTAGAGGAACTGGAGCACCAGCAGGAACACCTCGTAGCTGACGGAGGTGACCGGGATGATGCCAGCGCCGCGGGCCGCGGGCGAGTTCGAAGCCAGCATCGGGCTCAGCCCTCCCGCCGCCGCAGTCGCCGTCGCCGCCGCGGCGGACCTCGAGGCCGCGCCGTCGCAGAAGAACCTCCGGAAGAAGAGGGAGCGGGCGGCGAGGATACAGCGGTGCGCGTGCACCACGCGGCCCTCCACCCCGAAGCTGACGTCGCTGAACGCCTGGCCGTTGATGAGCAGGTTGAGGTAGTCCATCGACAACGACTTCAACGCCGTCTCCTCCTCCTCCTCCATTATATATATATATTCCTTACCTTCCAATTCTCTCTCTCCGAAGCAAATTAACCGATCGATCACTACCTTCCGCAGGACGATCAGCCTCCTCGTCTCCCCGATGATCTCAATTAACCAGAAGAAGGAGAAGAAGAGAAGAAGAAGAAGAGTGTGGAAGTAGCTAGGGAACAAGTGGGACTGGTTTTGGCCGTGGAGCCTTCAATTTTTTATTTCTGCAACTTGCGCAGTTTGTTTGTAGTTCTTTCTATTGACATTGTTTTCTTCTTTCTCTCCCTCTTACCTTTTCTGTAAGCTTATTTTCAAGACCCTTCGATCTGACTGATTTGATCTTGACCGATAACAACCGAGATTAAATCACAGTCAGATCGTATAAAACCGACTTAAAAGATTATGTTTTGGGAGAGAGAGAGAGAGAGAGAGAGAGAGAGAGAGAGAGAGAGAGAAAGCAATTCGAGTGGCTGTGGGAAAGATAAATTTATATGCTCTTTTATTTTAATAATTGAGATCCAATCATTTTGTTAAACAGAAAAAAAAATAAACTTTAAAATAAAATCCAAGGAAGGCATATATTCTAAGATATTGAGCTTTGTCGATAAGATTTATGGGATCGGGGAATCGCATTCATTCATCTCAGTCATCTCATTCATTCATTCATTATAGTATTTTTTTTCCTTTATCTGAATAAAGTTAGAATAAGGTCAAAGATGAAAAAACAAGTCGCGTTCGCTAAAAAGCAGGAGTAACCTTTGATTATATTAATTATAAAAAAATAATAATAAATATATAGAATTTCTTTCTTTGTCTTTCTTTCTGATGCAAATAATGAATGTGGTTTTAATTGAGCGTGGAATCATTTTTCTAACATGATCTTGGTTGATTAGTTGTTATCCCAGCATTAATTACTCTCTTATGATTATTAATTAAGCACCGCTCCGATGTCGGCAGATTGATTAACCTTAATTACTATCAAAGAAATGAAATACATTAACATAATAATAATAATTCAAAATGATCTGTCTAACGATAGTGCCTTAAAACTCTGTTTACTGACATGGACTGCAGGGCGCTGCTTCTGGAACAGGGGCGACGACGAAGAAGACGATCGACGACGCTGAGCCATGGCAGCCCACAGTCGCCGTCGCTCTCGATCGCCGTCATTGGAGCAGCATGCATGCAGGAACACACGCGGAGCGCTGGCCGGCTGACGCGGCGGAGAGATCAGGCTGGCTGGCTGGCTGGCTTCTCCTCGTGCTCCCCGCCGCGCGCGGCCGGCGTCCGTCCTCTTTCTCACTCTCTCTCCCTTTAATTAGCACTGCAGTTATGGGGACTCGCGCAGCGCATACGGAAGCAGTCCCGCAGTCCATGGCAGCACCTGTCTCTTCGATCGCACACCTCTCTCTCCCTCGCTGGCCTGGCCTGACTTGGCTTGGCTTGGCTTGGCATGGCATGCACGTGCGACAAGAGGCGAGGAGGAAGAGGGAGAGGAGGAGAGGAGGAGGAGGAAGAAATGGAGGACATGCGTACGTGGGCTGATTGAACGTATCGCTGAATGATTTGCGTTTGACCGGTCATGCTCATGCATTCCCTCTTTCTCTCTTCCATCACATCTATATATCTTCACGCTACCTCTCTCTTTTCCCTATTGCTTTCTTTCTTTCTTCTTACTTTCTTTTTCTTCTCTTCCAGTTGTTCTTCTCCTCCTTAATTACTGTGGATCCACTACTGCCACGACTCTTTAATTACCGTGCTCCCCACCCTACCTGCTCTCTGCGCTGCCCTGCTCTGCTCTACTCTGCTCTTCGTCTTTTTGTTTCTTTTTCCTTCTCTCCTCTTTATGTTACCCTTTTCTCTCTTGCCTTTGGACTTCGTTATATTAATTCTCAGATTAATTAACCTTTGACGAAGAATTGATTTTGAGTTAATCATCTACATTGTTGATGGCTAATTAATGATGATTAACAATGGTATTGAACCCTAAAGCATGCGAGGGGGGGTTGGAGTTGGATGCTCTAGGGTGATGGTGGGAAAAGTCACAAACATCTTTTTATAAGGGTGGATGACTTTTATGAATTTACCTCCTTTTTTGTGGGGCACTATAACTTAGTGTGTGCATGCATATCTATGCTAGTTAGCTTTTGTTGTTTCCATCTTTCAAATTGTGTCCGACTTGGATGTCACGATATATGTATATTATTGGATGATCCTCACAAGTCCGGACGTCCACGAAAGAGTGAATTTACGGGACTAGAAACTCATATTGGTGCCCCGGGGTACTGGATATGGAGAGGAACAATAGAAGCAGATGCCCGGAGCGTGACTTTGTTGCCCGTACCCCAATACGAGTTGAACCTAACCATGACATAAGGAAAGGTGTAGCGCGCAGTATCGAAACAAGATTCGTTACTTAAAGTACGTTTTGGAGCATTCATCGAAAGGAAGAAATGTCGAACTGCTACTAGCTGCTGAGCTCCGCCTATCCCTTGTGCTCGCTCAGTGTGGAGTGTGATGGCGAGATGGTCCTGGGGAAGAATCTTGGAGGACTTGGATAGGCTAAAGGTTCCTGGGTCTTTCCCTTGTATGAGGAGTGGCTGATCGATTTCACTTCAATAACTCGACTGAGATTCCATATAGCTTCAAACCTATCACTTTTCTTTGTTATGGTCGACCCTAACTTATAAAATCGAGCTATTTTGTGATATATCAGTCGATTAGAGCGTGAATGACTATTCAAAACTATGAAAGATCTGACCCTAACTTTAAAATGATCCCTCTGGCCCTTGCTTCTTTTCATATTAATTGGAGTCCGGAAGTATTCTCGGACGACTCGATTCACTTTTTGAAAATCAGGGTGCTTGAGTGGGTATTCAGATGTCTGGACCTATGAGGGGCGTCCAAGAATGTGTAGGATAAGAAAGAGAGAGAGAGAGAGAGTGTGTGTGTGTGTGTTGCTCATAGGCTACTAAATATGCAATGCATCCGAAAGTGATCCGAGCACCCCGAGTGCATTCACTTTGAAGCGTTTGGATTACTTCCAAATACCTCACACACTCAGTCACCCATGGGCATCATGCGCAGGGGTGTCGCTTGGGATAATATATATATACACACACATACTCGGGGTGCTCAGGAGTGGTCTGGGCACCCAGATTCACTAAGAGTTACCCAGTGTCCTCCACCGAACGCCCACCTAAGATAACAAAAATGTTTAAGATCCAGGATAATTGTTTCTGACTAAATTGGATAGCAAGAGCAACTGAAGCTCGTTATAAGAGCTTTAACAATTAGACATAACTAAAAATATTGAAGCAAAAATGAGGAAAATATCTTAGATTTAGCAATCACGGTTTAAGATTATTATTTACTTTTTACTATTCACAATTACTGTTTATAATTACTATTTACAATTCTTGTTCATAACTTATTGTTCACAAACCCTAAAATATCAGAAAACATAACTCTTCGATAACTCTTCAACCTGAACTATTCACTTTTATGAACTAACGTGTGTATATATATATATATATATATATATATATATATATATATATATATATATATATATATATATATATATATATATATATATTTATTTATTTATTGTTTATTATCTTTTAATTAGAAAATACATTAAGAAGGCATTTTTTTTCAAATTGTAATAGAGTCATTCCACTTTCATTTTTTTTTTAATCAAAAGAACATCCCATCCTATGTAAAAAATGGCATAGCTATCTTTCAATATTGTTTTCATTATTATTTTGCTTATATCTCCCGTCTAAATCCTGAGTCAGTTGAGTGTGTTGTAGCAGCTAAAAATCATAGCTGCTACACAAGTTATAGCAGTTAAGATTTCGTAGCTGCCACAACTACAACATGTTGTAATTACAACAATTGTAGCTTGTAATATTGCAAGAATTATAGTTTGAAGTTATAGTAGATATAGTTTCGTAATTACTACAATATGAAAAATAAACTTAATAAAGAGGACTATAATTCTTCGGAATCTTTGGAAAGACTTTAAATGATGCTTTTTGGATCTAAGACTGGGTCGTTACGGGTTACAATCGATAACAAATGTAAGTATCCAAACAAGTTCCAATTTGATGTATTGTATATTCCATGGTTCAAACCAAATTTGAAGTTATGACCTATTGAAACTTACCTAACATTTACGGTATATCAATTACAATTTCATAGCAGTTGCTACAACTATGTGACAATTCAGTTGTAGTAGCTATGAACTCATAACTACTAGATAATTATAACAACTACAATTTCATAGCTACTACAACTTGGCCTCAATTAAGATAATAATGAAAATAGTATAGTGACGGACAGTTGGGTAATTGTCCATGAGGATAGGACTAGACATCCTTTTGATAAAAAGAAAAAAAAAATCAAAGTATAGTGCTATCTTTATTATTCCACAAATAAAAGGTGACCTTTTAATTTTTGCCCATTATTCTTTATCATGGTCTCTATTTCCCCGTAAACAATGAGAAAATGCTTGAGAGTATAGTAAACATGACACAAAAAGGGAGACAAAGGAGCACAAGCCTATCATTAGACAACCCTAACCCTAACTTTATATAAATCCTTTGTTTACACATTTCTATGTTGTTGTTGTCTCGGAAGATTCATAAGTTAAAATTAGGTTACGATTTTATTAATTAAAAAAATTTGGGAATTGAAGGTGTGTCCTATTAGCCATAATAGTACGAGATAAATTTGCTAGGGACATTAATTAAATACATGTCCCAATTGAATTAATGGACAAGATGGATTCCACACCTACCTTACAATTTCCATAATTGAAAAATATAATTAATAACATATTTTTAGATTATAAAATTTAAGATTCCAAAGCATTAAGGAGACATGTGGTGCTCATGGTTCATCATAGTGAAATCAATTGACCTTATTTGGATAACATAATTATCATTAATTAATGTGGGGAGCTACATGACTACATCATTGGACCCATTCATCTATAGAACTATTTAAATTTACGCTAAATTACAAAAATATGCTTAAACAATCTTCTTTTTTCCACATATTTTTTATTAACAACAATGTTTCATTGTTTATATCAAAATATTTTAATAAACTTTGGTTATGTTTCAAGACTAAAGGTATTTATTTAATCAATGTTTATCTTAAAATATTATAATTTATGTTAAGACAATATTAGTAGCTTAATACAGTATGAATATATAGGCCATTAATTGGCCTCTCTACTTCATAAAATTAAAAGTTGGTAAGTTTTACATTAGTTTATTATATATGTAAAATTGAATTTTGATATTGGAAGATTGTGATTTCCTTAAATCATAAGAAATTCCTTGATAATATAATTAACTAGGAAAATAACAATACTAATTACTCTTACAAGTTAGCTTTGAAGGAAAATTTCTAGATTAAGTTCATCGCTAGAGTTTTTATCAATTAGATGCTAAGCCAAAACCACTCTTGTCTCTTATAGTCACTATACATCTTTAAAATGCATTATTCATTGGCTAGTGAAACATGCACATCACAAAACATGATTAAACAATTGAAGGAACTCTTAATCTATGTGGTTACACCAATATTATGGTCACTAGTACAGTTAGACATGTGCAATATTAAGAGTTGAAAATTGGATTAATAGGAAATCATATGCACTTTCATATACCTCAATTCTCCTCTCTTTTACCAAACAAAAAATATAAGTAAAGTCACCCCGGCAGATGTGGTGCAATGATAAAACACTCAAATAAACAATAAGAAGACCAAGGTTTAAATCTCAAATGAGATAAATATCATAAAGATCATCTTTAAGTTGTGCTTCGAATTTATTCAATCTATGAACTACGGAAGAAAACTGTTTATCTCTAAGATTAGTAAGGTGAAACCTAGACTGTTTATTTCTAGAATTGAGATACCTTGATATATATTTCTCAATTCTCCTCTCTTTTACCAAACAAGAATATGTGTAGTGCAATAGTAAAATACTCAGAGGAACAATAAGACGATCAAGATTTAAATCACAAATGAGACAAATATAAAGGTTAGTTTTAAGTTGTGCTTTAGATTTATCTAGCAGATGAATTACAGAAGAAGACTATCTATCTCCAAGATTAGTAAAGTGAAATCTAGACAGACTATTTTTTTTTTGAATTGAGACACCTTCATATATATCTCAATTCTCCTCTCTTTTACCAAACAAGAATATGCTTGGTGCAATAATAAAATACATAGAGGAACAATGAAAGGATAAAAGTTTAAATCTTAAATGGGATAAATATATTAGAGGTTGACTTCTCAAAGTGCATAAGTTGTATTTTAAATTTACTTGATAGATGAATTAGGAGAAAATCTTAGAGGAACAATGAAAGAATAAAGTTTGAGTCTCAAATAGAATAAATATCATAAATGATTTCTGAGTGTCCATAAATTATGTTTCGAATTTACTCAATAGATAAATTAAGAAAAAGTTATTCATCTCTAGAATTAATCAGTAAAGCTGAGACATCTTGATTATATATATCACAATAATGAGGAAGGTGGCTTTTGTTAGAGATTTTGGAGGATAAAACTTGAGTGAAAAAGGGGGATTGAAGGTCAACCCTTCCACTATGAGAGGAGATAATGCATGGAAGTGTTGGTGTAATGTGTGAGGGAGTAAAAAGAAGGTCTAGTCTTATCAAGACATGTGTGCGTGCTCAATCACCCATTCCATTAATATTGTCTCTTTGTGCAACACATGTATTTGTTTGCCATTTCCCTGTTAGATCAAATCCAATTGAATTGTCAAGAATTTTACCTAATTTATTTTAACTATGAAATGGTAATGTATGAGTTGGTTTTGCCCTAAAATTCAATTTATAATTATTTCTTATCTTAATATTTGTATAGTGTATCACTAGAATTTATTAAATAGCAGACTCTCTTGTAAAAAAAATGAATGTAACTTTTATATTAAATATTAAACAGATAAAAATAGATACTACATTTGATCATAGTCAAAAGATTAATTTAATTATTTATATTAAATATTAAACAGATAAGAATAGACACTACATTTGATCATAGTCAAAAGATCAAGAAACATATATTTTTTAATATCGTCGCTCAAAATATTTATAAAAATTTCTCCGTTCACGTTGTTATTAATCCTAAGATGTATGATGATAGTGCATATTTTTTATATAAAAAATAATTAGAAAAAATTATTAATAAATTTTAAAATTATTTTTAGTGTGAAAAATAAAAAAAATGTTAGCATAATTTCATTTTAGATTTTATCAAAATTAGTTAATAAAATTTATATTCTTTATAAAATAATAAAATTTAGTTTTAATAAAATTACGTAAACCGCCCACCAAACCGCAAGTGAGCCCAAAATCCATTGCCGGGTCGCCACCCGTTGTTATGACTACCCGACCCGCTAACCGATGGGGATCGCCCAAAAGGAGAAGGGAGAGTGAGGAAGCGGAGCGAGAGGCGCACTCGAGCCATAGCGTCGATCACCACTTCGATTCGCTCCTCGTCTGCTTAGGCTCTTCCTCTTTCGCAATTTTCGCCTTCCGTTGATCTCCATTACTTGTTGAATGGGGATCGTGAAGCACGAATCGGATTGGAAGATCGCTCCCTTTCTCGTTTTTCTTGCTCTGCAAAGTGGTAGGAATTTCACATTTGCGCATGACAGCATTTAGGTTTATGAGTCAGTTTCCAAGATCCTATTTGTCGTTTAAGATGTTCTGGAAGCTCATTTTGTGGCATGTTAAATGGATTTCTTATTTTCTTTTCGGTTTGTATGTTCCAGCAACTTGAACACTGCGTTTCTCAGTGATCGAAGTGGCTTCTCAGTTTCTGTTGTTCCTTTTGATGGTGTTTGAAGGTCTCTAAAGCCGTGGAAACTAGAAGAGCCAATCAAATGCATGGACTTTTCAGGTTAGTTCTCTAGCTAAAATTTTAGCAATTGATGGATGAACTTTTTTCTTTTTAATTATTTGAATGGTTAGCTTTAAGCAAAGTTACTAAAATTTCTCTGGCATCTTCTTTAGGTAATTACTTACTCGTGTCTTTCTTTATGCTTATGATTCTTGTGTTCTTCAAGTTGATTTCAGGACAAATTCTTTGTTCTGTGAAACTGTCTCATTTAGTTTACACATACTTATATTGACATCCAAGAATAAGGTGAAAGGTAGACTATTGCATTGTCTTTCATTTTTTTTTCTTCTAAACTTCAAAAATTGATCTTTAATAAGATTCACTTACTTTAGAGGCAAAATGATTGATTAACCTCGCAGTCTATCATAAGCTAAGGAATGTGCTCGTGGCATTACAAAAATTAGTAGATTCTTCTGTGGTTTAACTAGTTTGCACAATCAATCCTCTGTGCCAAGATCAGTTATATAGACTGTATCATTTGTTGTATCCTTCTTATGGCGCCAATAAACAGATGTAAATGTCGAAGATATAAGAAAAACTTGATTCACTCTTGTCTGAATGGCCCTTTTGAGGATGTTCAGTTTTTTTTTTTTTTTCAATCTGCTTTGTTCTATTAAGCAAATATCTAATCTCAAACAGGAATTGAATTAGTTTGAGATGCTTTAATAAAGTTCAAGGCCTTTGAAATGTCTGATCATGGTGCACTGGTGTATCAAATATGGGTAGAGTATTCTAAAAGGAATTGAACTGAAGTTGCTCTGGAGATTGTAGTTTTCTCAGTTTATTTAACACAGTATTTACAATCTTCTCCTGGTTGAGCTTGTCCATGAACTGAAATTTATACACTGGCAAATATCCTGCCTGCTATTTGTCTTGTCAGATTATATTGGTCAAGAGTTGTTTTGCTTATAATCGATTTCTACTGCTGTTTTTTTTTTCAAGATTCTCCCTCTATATAAACTTAAGAAGTTAGCATATACATTGTTTTATTGAATCACAAGAACAATACCTATTACATCAAGTTTAAGTTTTGGGTTTCATATTTTCAGAGCACAAAGTTAACAGGGATATCTAATAGGCCCCTGGCTACAGTGACTTTTAGGTATTGATCATTACGTTTCACACTACCTATCAATCTTTGAGAACGGCTAAAACAACGATAGAAAATTTAGATAGGGTAAAAATGGCTTCTTTAATTGTTCAGGAAGGTAATTCGATGTTCATCCAGAGTCTTATAGCACAATGATATGTTAACAAGTGAATTCCTTAAATTAGCCTTTTGCTATCTTGTTTTACACCTGTGTCACCTTTTGAAACGTAGATCTCTCGCAGATTAACATGATGGTTGGTGTCTCAAAGGGATTCGAAAAGAAACTGCAGCTACGGGGCAAGGATCTTATTCTCAACCTTGGGTTCTCACGGTTAGAGCTGCGGGGCAAGGATCTTATTTTGGGTTCTCACTGTTAGATTATATATTTATTTGTTTATATTTTTTAAGATAATTTGGACCTTTTCTTTTTTTTTATAGAGTTTAGGGTTTCTTAACTTAACTATATAAGACCTTAAACTCTGTATCAATTTTAAGATCTAATAATATGGTTAGTTTTTTTTTTCTTTTAATTTCTACATGGTATCAGAGCAGTTCTCTTTCTCTAACCTAATTTTTTCTACAGTCCTCTGATATTGCTTCCTGTTGTCGCTGCCGTCTCCTACTCCTATTATTGATTTCGGTGTCGACATCTATTTTCTGTCCTGCTGCTGTTGATTTTAGCGCCGATATCTATTTTCTATCAATTTCGGCGCCGACGTCCTACCCTACCGATTTCGGCACTGACATTATTTTCTGTCGATTTCGGCGCGGACGCTATTTTCTGTCGATTTCGGCACCGACGTCCTGTGCTGTCAATTTAGGTGCCGACGCTCTTTTTTATCAATTTTGGTGCCGAAACCCTATGTTGCCAATTTCGACACTGACATCCTTTTCTACTGATTTTGATATCGACGCCTTGTTCTACTGATTTCTACATTTGACATCCTTTTCTGTCTCAAATTTTTTGTGTGATCACGGGTCATCCTGACATTAGTTTTTGCGGATCATACAGATGTGTATCCTTATAGTTTGGTTATTATGAGAATTATTCATTCTGTCATCATGTCTGATCGTGCAGATGCTTCATGGAAATCTGATTCATATATGTTTGAGCAGTTTCAATAGTTCTTTGGTTCACAGTCCTCTGCCATGTCAACTTCCTCTCATATAGGTTTATCATCGTCTGTATTTCAGGTATATCTTCATTCTTATGGATTTTGGACTCTGGTGTCTCCCATCATATGTCATCCAATTTGTCATCTTTTGTTTCTTTTTCTCCCAGTTCATCTATATCTATTGTGACTGTTAATGGTACTCCTATGTCATTAGTAGGTGTTCGTTCAATTGTTACATTTTCTTTATCTCTTACTAATGTTTATTATATTCCGAGTATTACTTTAAATCTTGTTTCTGTTAGTCAATTATGTGAGTCTGGATACCTAGTTTCTTGTTCTTCATCCAATTGTTATGTTCAGGATCCGCAATCTCAGAGGATGATTGGGGCATGTCATAAGCAAGGAGGACTCTATGTTTTAGATTAACTCAAATTACCAGAAGTTGTAGCTTCGAGTGTGGATTTATCGTCTTTTCATCTGAGTTGTTTATCTTCTAATTTTTATTTGTGGCACTCTCGCTTAGGTCATGTTTCAGCGTATCATTTGCAGTTTTTAGCCTCTAGAGGAGCATTAGGACCTTTAAAAAGTTTTGATATTTCTGATTGTTGTGGTTGTAAACTGGCCAAATTTTCTGCCTTACCATTTTCTAAAAGTCTTTCTTTTTCTTCTGCTCTATTTGATCTTATCCATTCTGATGTGTGGAGATCCTTTCTTATTCCTACAAAAGAGGGGGTAAAGGTATTATGTTTCATTTATTAATAATTGCACTCGTTACTCTTGGGTTTATCTTATGAAACACAGGTTTGATTATCTTACAATTTTCAATAACTTTAGAGCTTTTGTGAAAACTCAACATTCTAGCGTCATAAAATATTTTCGTTGTGATTTGGGGGAGGGGGTGAATACACTTCGAATCAATTTTCACATTTACTTACTTCTGATGGTACTATTCATCAAACCTCGTGTACAGATACTCCTGAACAAAATGGCATGACTGAACGGAAACATAGATACCTTGTTGAAACAACCCGTTCATTTTTATTGTCTGTCAATGTTCCTAGTGCCTTTTGGGAGGAAGCAATCCTTACTGCTGCTCATGTCATTAATAGAATTCCAACCTCACACAATTCAGGTTTGTCATCTTTTGAAAAATTGTATGGGTATGCTCATGTCTATTCCTCTTTGCGTGTTTTTGATTGTACTTGCTTTGTCCTTCGTCCATATGTAGAGCGTAATAAGTTAGCCTCTTGGTATGCTCTGTGTCTTTCTGGGTTATGATGTTAGTCAAAAAGGATATCGTTGCTTTGATCCCGTTTGTTAAAAATTGTATGTCTCTCGTCATGTTATGTTTCTTGAGCATATTCCATTCTTTTCTATTCCGGTTAGTTCACATAATATGACAAAGTCAAATCTGCTTTGCATTGATCCTTTCAATACCGATACTAAGGAACATTCACCCACAAACCCTACTGGTAGTTCAACTGAATCTAGTACTTTGGTTCCCGAGATATCCGCTCCACATGTTCTTGCTTCTGTCACTATCCAATTATTTCCTGAGGTTGCGGATGATCATTCTCTCCACCATCATCAATCCACTCTTGTTCGTAAGTCTACTAAACTATCAGATTTTGCTTACTTTTGTTATTCTCGTTCTTTTGCTTCATTTGTTGCATCTATTCATTGTCTTTCTGAGCCTGAATCTTATAGAGAAGTTATTTGTAACCCACTTTGGTAGAGTGCTATAACTGAGGAACTAACTGTTTTGCATCAGAGTCATAATGAGATTTGGTTCCATTGCCACCAGAAAAATATACTATTAGTTCTCGTTGGATATATAAGATCAAAACTAAATCTGATGGATCTATCGAACGATACAAAGCTCGTCTTGTTGCTAAAGGTTATTCTCAGGAGTATGACATGGATTATGAAGAAACATTTGCTCCTGTTGCAAAAATGATAACTGTTCGTACTCTGATTGATGTTGCTTCTGTTTGTCAATGGAGAATATCTCAGATGGATGTCAAGAATGCATTTCTAAATGGTGATCTTCATGAAGAAGTTTATATGACACATCCTCCTGGTATTTCACACAAATCCGGTGAAGTTTGCAGGCTTCGTAAAGCGCTTTATGGTCTCAAACAAGCACCTCGTGCTTGGTTTGAGAAGTTCTCTACAGTGATTACTTCGTTTGATTTTTATCCTAGTAATCATAATTCAGCTTGTTTGTCAGATGTACGAGTGCAGGTTGTATTCTTTTATTTTTATATGTTGATGACATGATTATTACTGGTGACGCTTCTGATGGAATTGCTTCCTTGAAGTCTGAGTTGACTTATTGTTTTGCTATGAAAGACTTGAGTATGCTATGCTACTTTCTGGCCATTGAGGTTGCTTATTCCTCGAAAGATTATCTTTTATCTCAGTCAAAGTATATATCTGATCTGTTTGAGCGTGCTCATCTTATTGATAATAGAGTTGTTGATACTCTTATTAAGACTAATGCTCGATATTCTCCATCTGATGGCTCACCTTTGTCGGATCCTAGTTTGTATAGAACTATTGTTGGAAGCTTAGTTTATCTTACCATGACTCGTCCAAATATTGCATATGTTGTTCATGTGGTTAGTCAATTTGTCGCTGCACCAACTACAGTTCATTGAGCTACTGTTCTTCGTATTCTCAGGTATCTTCGGGGCACTCAATTTCAAAGCCTTTTATTTCCTTCTACTTCATCTCTTGAGTTACGTGCATACTCTGATGCGGATTGGGCTAGTGATCCTACGAATCGCAAATCTACCATCGGCTTTTGCATTTTTCTTGGTGATTCTCTCATTTCTTGGAAGAGTAAAAAGCAAGATGTTATTTCTAGATCTTCCACAGAAGCTAAGTATCGTGCCATGACCTCAACTACTTGTGAGATAGTTTGGTTGCGTTGGTTGCTTGCGGATATGGGTGTTTCTCTTCATCAACCTACTCCGTTATATTGTGATAATCAGAGTGCTATTTAAATTACACACAATTCAATTTTTCATGAGCGGACGAAACATATTGAAATTGATTGTCACATTACTCGTCACCATCTTCAGATCGACACCATCACATTGACTTTTGTTCCTTCAAAGCTACAGATTACTGATATGTTTACCAAGGTATATTCTGCTTCACGTTTTCATTTTTTATCCGACAAACTCTCAATGTTTCTAGTTGTAGCATCGTGAATTTGAGGAGAGATGTTAGATTATATATTTATTTGTTTATAGCTTTTAGGATAATTTGGACTTTTTCTTTTTTTATAGAGTTTAGAGTTTCTTAACTTAACTATATAAGACCTTATATTCTGTATAAATTTTAAGATCTAATAATATGATTAGTTTTTTCCTTCTCTTAATTTCTACACTCATATCCAGTTTGGATGACGGTTCCTGAAGGTTTGAATGTGAAGGTGGAGGAAAACACCAGGATTTCGGTGAGTTTGCTACTGCCATAAGAAATAGGGTTGTAAACGAGTCGAGCTTTTGGGTGTTCAGCTTGTTTGATAAGGTAATTAAGTCGAGCCGAGTTTAAATTGAACTAAAATTTTAAAATATTTGTTCAAGCTTGACTTGGTTTATTTTTTATAAGCTTGAGCTTGTTTGAAGTTTGGTTTGAGCTTGGCTCGTTTAGATGTTATCGAGCTTTCAATTCAAGCTTGGCTTGAGCTTGGTTCGTTTAAAAGCTATCAAACTCTCAATTCAAGCTTATCTGTTTGTTTGAAACTTTTAGTTATTTGTGTTGGTTACTCCTAGGAAGATCGTACCGGTTCCACCGTACAAAAATTTTGTACAAGTGTCGAATCTATCCTAATAACCTATTGTGTTCTTTAGAAATTAAATTCGGAATCGCAAACGGAATTTAACATTATTGATTCCAAATTTAACTTATCTGTTCTTAATGGTTTAGACTTGGATCGCAAACGATGCTTAACATTATTGACCCAAATCCACCTATGTTATAAATTCAATTAAATATTAATTTAAAAAATCGGCTTCCAGGTTAAACATGACGAGGCACTAGGTCTTCTTGGATATGGGAGCAACCACCACTTCCTAGACAAAACCTTTCAATGAAATCTAATATTTAATTTCCTTATATAACCCTAGGTTTAACCAAAAGGAACAATCGAATCACAAATTCGAAAAAAAAAAAAAACACAAACTCGAATCACAAATTCGAAACCTATAATTATATGTCTCTTGTGTTTGGAATTCATACAAAGAAAAACTAGTATGATCCGGGAAATAATTACTAGTTATACCTTTCTTTGTATGTAATGACCTCTTGATCTTCTACCGTATTCCTCTTCTTATCTCGGACGTTGTGTGGGCAACGATCTATCGAGATGAGAACCACCCAAACCCTTCTTCTTCCTCCTTGCAAGTTACGGCCAAGCACTCCTCCTTGAGATGAAGAGTTTCGGCCACACTACCAAGCTCCAAGGGATGCTAGAAATAAAGACTCCTTTCTCTCCTTCTCCTCCAAGCAAGATCCGGCCACCACCACAAAGCTCCAAGGGATGGTGCCATTGGCCACCAAAGAAGAAGAGAAAAGGAGAAGAACAAGGACTAGGGCCGACCACCACCAAGGAAGAGAGGGAGGAAAATAGAATACGGTTGTTCTTCATGAAGGCACCCCTACCCCCTCTTTTATATTCCTTGGTCTTAGCAAATAAGGAAAAATTTAATAAAATCTTCTTTATTTTCTTTGCCATGAAAATGAAAATTTAATTGATTAAAACCAATTTCCTTTTCTTAAATATCATGGTCGGCCACCTCATTGCTCCAAGCAAGGAAAGTTTTAACACAAAATTAAAACTTCCTAATTTGTTTCCAGAAATTTTAAAATAAAAATTTCTCTAATAATTTTCCCCTTCATGGTTGGTTATAAAAGGAATTTTATAAATTAAAATCTCTCTATTAAAATATGTGGATGATTTCTAAAAAAGAAAGTTATCTTTTAAAATTAAAATCTTCCTCTCAATCTACAAATAAGGAAAGATATCAAATATTTTCTTAATCTTTTGTAGAAACTTATAAAAGGAAAAATTTATAATTTTAAAACTCTCTTTTAAATCATGAACATGGTTACAAAAAAAGAAAAGTTTTCTCAAAATTAAAATCTTCCTTTTAATCTACAAATAAGGAAAGATATCAAATCTTTTCTTAATCTTTTTGTAGAAAGCTATAAAAGGAAAGACTTATAATTTTAAACTCTCTTTTAATATCATGAAATCCACATAAGAAAAATTTTAAAAAATTAAAATCCTTTTAATTTGATGTGGTTGGCCACACCAAGCTTAGGTTCAAGCTAGGGCCGACCACACAACTTAGCTTATCCTATTTGCTTGGCCGACCCAAGCTTTGGTTCCAAGCTTACTTGGCCGGCCACCTTAGGATGAGTATAAAGGTGGGTATAATACTTTATAAATAAGAGGCTACGATAGGGACCAATGAAATTAAGCTTCCCGTGTTCGCACCGAACACCAAACTTAATTTCATCAATAATAATTCATACCACTAAAAAATTATTATTGAACTATCGCACCAATCCCAAATTACATTTTGGGTTCCTTCTTATTATGATTGTGTTAGTCTCCCTGTGTTTAAGATGTCGAATGTCCACTAATTAATTGAGTTACTGACAACTCACTTTAATAATATCTTAGTCCAAGAATAGTACCACTCAACCTTATCGTCATGTCAGACTAAGTCCACCTGCAAGGTTTAACATGACAATCCTTATGAGCTTCTCTTGGGGGGCATTATCAACCTAGATTACTAGGACACAGTTTCCTTCTATAATCAACAACACACACTATAAGTAATATCATTTCCCAACTTATCGGGCCTTTTGATTTATCGAGCTAAATCTCACCATTTGATAAATTAAAGAAATAAATACTAAATATATGTGCTTGTTATTATATTAGGATTAAGAGCACACATTTCCATAATAACTAAGGTCTTGTTCTTTTATTAAGTCAGTATAAAAAGAACTTACCTTAAATGGTCCTGCTCAATACACTTAGAATGTACTAGTGTAATTTATTAGTCAAGATAAACTAATACCTAATTACACTACAACTATTCCAATGGTTTGTTCCTTTCCATCTTAGTCGTGAGCTACTGCTTATAATTTATAAAGAACTGATAACATTATCTTCTGTGTGTCACTGCCACCCTCCGATGCCACCCCTAGCGACAGCCACCGGTCGACCCACGGCCTCCGTCGGTGCCACCGCTGATTCGGCCTTCGGGTCTCTGCTATTGCACTCTGCCTCCTTGATCTGTGTTATGCTTTGTGTGTCGTGTTTTGGCTATCGAGCCACTATGTTTCGTATTTCTATTGTGATTGTGAGTTACTGGTATTATCCGCCCTGTGTGTCATATCCCGGCCTGCGAGTCGCTGTAGTATTCCGGCTTAGGAGTTGTCGTTATATTTCGGCCCACATGTCGCCTCTTAGATCCATGCTTCACCGGATTCCATGTCATCGCCCCCAGGCTCGGGTCCTCAGCTGCCTCACATTCGTCTACTCTTCAGGGCCGCGACGACTCGATCAGCATCGCGACCAGCTCACCAATCCATCCGAGGGCGCCCCGGGGCCAGGGTACGTTATTGTACTCTTCCTGTGTTTATTTCGTTGTTATACTATTATTCGGCTGCTTATATATTCGTGGGACCCGCCTCGAGCATCGGGGTATACCAGGGCAACCCGATCGCTGGCTACAGGTACTGCTGACCAGAGGTCTTCTGATGACTTGGTTAATACAGAAGACAACTCACCATCCGGGTCATGGAGATGCGGTCAACATTCCAACCACGTCATTCCGACATCCCCGTCTACTCAGATTCCCGACAGGAACATAATTGACTCCGTCTGTGGGAACTTCGCCTGATCTGGAACGTGAAGGTGGACGACGCTGGAAAATTCTGTTATACTCATGACCTTGGTGGGTTTCGACGAGCATATCATGTTCTCCTCACTCCACGGGTATTCGAGAGTCGAGGAATTGAATCATATTCTCTACTGGCCGGCAGGTCAATTTTTTCGTTATATTTTCTCTTTCGGTCATAGGATCTGCCATAGTTCCCCGATCGAAGACTCCCGTGCCGATCGACCAAGATTATATTATATTAGAGCCACGGGTTCAATGTCGAAGACTCCCGTGCCGATCGGCCGGGATTATATTATATTAGAGTCACAGACTCAATGTCGAAGACTCCCGTACCGATCAGCCAAGATTATATTATATTAGAGCCACAGGCTCAATGTTGAAAACTCCCGTGCCGATCGGCTCGGATTATATTATATTAGAGTCGCGTGCTCAATGTCGAGGATTCCCGTGCCGATCGGCCGGGATTATATTATATTAAAGTCGCAGGCTCAATGTCGAGGACTCCCGTGCCGATCGGCCGAGATTATATTATATTAAAGCCGCGGGTTCAATGTCGAAGACTCCTGTGCCGATCGGCCGAGATTATATTATATTAGAGTCATGGGGTCAATGTCGAAGACAACTGTGCCAATCGGTCGGGATTATATTATATTAGAGCCACAAGCTCAATGTCGAAAACTTCCGTGTCGATCTACCGGAATTATATTATATTAGAGCTACGGGCTCAATGTCGAAAACTCCCGTACCGATCGGCCGGGATTATATTATATTAGAGTCACAGGCTCAAAGTCAGAGACTCCCGCGCTGATCGCCCGAGTTTGAGTTATATTAGAGCCACAGGCTCTAGAAGTCGAGCGACGACTATAAACCCCTGTGAAGACCGTCGAGCGACGACGTTAAACCCCTGTGAAGATCGTTGAGCGGCGACGTTAAACCCTTGTGAAAATCATCGAGCGGCAACGTTAAACCCTTATGAAGACCGTCGAGCGGCGACGTTAAATCCCTGTGAAGACCGTCGAACGGCGACATTAAACCCCGCTCGACGTTAAACTCCTGTGAAGGTCGTCACTGGTCTCAAACCAGTCTTATCGGATCTCATATCTCCCCCGTTTGGGGTCGAGTGGTCGTCACTGGTTTCGGACCAGTCTTATCAGATCTCATATCTCTCCCTTTCGGGGTTGAGCGATTTTCACTGGTCACGGACCAGTTTTATCGGATATTCTATCTCTCCCGTTCAGGGTCGAGCGGTCGTCACTGTCTCGGACTAGTTTTATCGAATCTCATATCTCCCCCGTTCGGGGTCGAGCAGTCGTCACTGGTCTCGGACTAGTTTTATCAGATCTCATAACTCCCCCGTTCGGGGTTGAGCGGTCGTCACTGGTCTCAGACCAGTCTTATCAGATCTCATATCTCCCCCGTTCGGGGTCGAGCGGTCGTCACTGGTCTCGGACCAGTCTTATCAGATCTCATATCTCCTCTGTTCGGGGTCGAGCGGTCATCGCTGGTCTCAAACCAGTCTTATCAGATCTCATAACTCCCCCGTTCAGGGTCGAGCAGTCGTCACTGGTCTCAGACTAGTCTTATCGGATCTCATATCTCCCCCGTTCGGGTTCGAGCGGTCCTCACTGGTCTCAGACCAGTCTTATCAGATTCTATATCTCCCCCGTTCGGAGTCGAGCGGTCATCGCTAGTCTCGGACCAGTCTAATTGGATCTCATATCTGCCCCGTTCGGAGTCGAGCGATGTTCACTGATCGCGGACTAGTATATCAAATGTTCTATCTCCCCCGTTCGGGGTCGAGCGATCTTCACTGGTCGTGGACCAGCATATCAGATGTCCTATCTCCCCCGTTCGGGGTCGAGCGGTCGTCACTGGTCTTGGACCAGTCATATCAAAGCATCTTATCTTCCCCGTTTGGGGTCGAGCTATCTTCGATGGTCGCTGACAAGAGTATCTCCACTGGTTGTTTCAGACTAGAATATCTCATAAGCTCTGCACCCGTTCAGCTCATGACTTTCGCTTCCATGCGCCTTCGACTCACGGGCTACACTTCAGTTCAGTTCACGGGCGATGCACCAGTTCAGCTCATGACTTTCTTTTCCATGTGCATTCGATTCACGGGCTACACTCCAGTTCAGTTCACGGGCGGTGCGCCTGTTTAGCTCACGACTTTCATTTCTATGCGTATTCGATTTCACGGGCAATGCTCCCGCTTAGTTTTCGGGCTCCACTCCTGCCCAGCGCTGCTATGTCTCTCGTTCGGTATTCGTCCAGGCACTCACTTGGCATTCGCCCGATAGCTTGCTTGACATCCGCTCGGCACTATTTTTCGTCACTCGGTCGACACTTTGTTGGCGCCTGATCCTTATCACCCGACCGTCCACTTAGCCACTCGCTTGTATCATCCGACATTATTATGGTCGTCCGGTCAGCATTTTACGGTCACTCGATCGACATTCTCAGGTCGCCCGGTCGCATTTTACGATCATCCGGTTGACATTTTTCGAGGGTTAGGTTTGCATTCTCCCGATCCATCGGTCGGTATCCTCTCGGTCGCGCACGTGGCACAGGTCGCTCAGCGTCTCCACGTGATCAGCATCCTTCCAATTGCTCGGTCGGTACTTTCTTGGTTGCCCGCTCGGCATCCCGCTTGTTG
Organism: Zingiber officinale; assembly: GCF_018446385.1. Classification (NCBI taxonomy): domain Eukaryota; kingdom Viridiplantae; phylum Streptophyta; class Magnoliopsida; order Zingiberales; family Zingiberaceae; genus Zingiber; species Zingiber officinale. Next base: position 89,932,928 of record NC_055995.1, on the reverse strand, counting down.
CTCGCTCGACATCTGTCTGGTTATCGACTCGGTACTATTTTTCCTAGTTCGCTCAGCATCGCCACCATCTCTCGTGCGCCACCATTACTATAGCGACCGTTGGCATGACATTATTGTTGGTTGCTACTCGGAAAACCTAATGGTTCCACTGTACAAAAATTTTGTACAAAGATCTGAACCTTTCCTAGCTACGATGTGTTCTTTTAAATTAAACTTGGATCGCCTGCGGAACTTAACACGTTTGATCCAAAGTTTAATTTACTTGTTCTTTTAGGTTTAGACTTGGATCTCCTGCGGAACTTAACACGTTCGATCCAAATCATCTAGGTTATTAATTCCATTAAATATTAATTTCCAGAATTGGCTTCCAGGACTGTATGGCGAGGCACATGACCTTCTTGGATATGGGAACAACCACCACCGCCTAGGCAAAGCCTTTTAAGGAAAACTAATATTTAATTTCCTTAAATAACTTTAGGTCAACCAAAAAGAACAATCAAATCACAAGGAAAAGAAAAATAAAAGAACACAACATCGAAAACAAATTCGAAATACTAGAATCGCATGCCTTTTGTATTTGGTATTTTTACATGAAGATAAAACTAGTATGATACGGAAATTAAATACTAGTATACCTTTTCTTTTGCAAGCAAAAACCTCTAGGTCTTCTACCGTATTCCTCTTCTAACCTCGGACGTTGTGTGGGCAACGATCTTCCGAGATGAGAAACCACCAAAGCACCTTCTTCTCCTTTCTTTAAGTTTCAGCCAAGCACTATGCTTCCAAAAGAGGAAGATCTTTTTCCACCAACCAAGCTCCAAGGGATGTAAGCTTTCTCTCCTTCTTCTCCAAGCTAAAATCCGGCCACCACTTGATCTCCAAGGAGGAAGAGAGGTTCGGCCACAAGATGGAGAGAAGAGAAAAGAAGGAGGCCGACCACACCAAGGAAGAAAAGAGGGAGAAAATAATAGAGGTTGTTCACCTTGAAGGCTCCCAAAATCTCCTCTTTTATAATCCTTAGTTTTGGCAAATAAGGAAATTTAATTACAATAAAATTTCCTTAACTTTCCTTGACATGAATTAATTAAGAAAAATTAAACAAAATTTCCTAATCCCTCATATCATGGCCGACCACCTCATGGAGAGCAAACAAGTCAATTTTCAATCAACAATTAAAATTCCTTATTTGTCTTCAGAAATTAAAAAAAATAAAATTTCCTTTAAAATCCATTCATGGTTGATAAAAAGAAATTTCTATAATTTTAATTTTTCAACATGTGAATAATTTTCAAAGAGAAAAAATAAAATATCTTTCCAATCTACAAATAAGGAAAGAAATTTAATCTCTTTCTTTAATCTTTTGTAGAGACTTATAAGAGATATTTTAATTTTTAATCTCTCCAATAAATTATATTTTTCAAATAAGAAAAATTTAAATTTAAAATTCTTTTTTAATTTAATAGGGTCGGCACCTAAGCTTGGGTTCAAGCTAGGGCCGACCACCCATAGACCAAGGTTTGGCCGACCCTAACTTGATCCACAAGCTAGCTTGGCCGACCCCTACACCATGGGTATGAAGGTGGGTATAGGTGGGTATAGTACTCTATAAATAAGAGGCTACGATAGGGACCGAGAGGAGAAATTAGTTTTGGTCTCCCGATAAAATTAAGCATCCCGTGTTCGCCCCGAACACACAACTTAATTTTATCAATAATAATTTATTCCACTAGAGAACTATTATTGAACTACCGCACCAATCCCAAATTATATTTTTGGGCTCCTTCTTATTATGAGTGTGTTAGTCTCCCTGTGTTTAAAATGTTGAATGTCCACTAATTAAGTGAGTTACTGACAACTCATTTAATTAATATCTTAGTCCAAGAATAGTACCACTCAACCTTATCGTCATGTCGGACTAAGTCCACCTGCAGAGTTTAACATGACAATCCTTATGAGCTCTTCTTGGGGACATTATCAACCTAGATCACTAGGACACAGTTTCCTTCTATAATCAACAACACACACTATAAGTTATATCATTTCCCAACGTATCGGGCTTATTGATTCATCAAACTAAATCTCACCCATTGATAAATTAAAGAAATAAATATCAATTATATGTGCTTGTTATTATATTAGGATTAAGAGCACACACTTCCATAATAACTGAGGTCTTTGTTTCTTTATAAAGTCAGTATAAAAAAAAACGACCTCTGATGGTCCTACTCAATACACTCTAAGTGTACTAGTGTAATTATATAGTTTAGATAAACTAATACCTAATTACACTACGACCTTCCAATGGTTTATTCCTTTCCATTTTGGTCGTGAGCTACTTTTTATAATTTATAAGGTACTGATAACATTATCTTCTGTATGTGACACCACATACTATGTTATCTACAATATAAATTAATTGAACAACTACAAACAAATGTAGATAATTTGACCAAATGTGATTCTTTATTCAAAAAATGTTTACGAAAGCTTAGCCTTTCAGTATACACTCTAACAATCTCCCACTTATACTAATGACTAAGCTGCCATATCTGCTGCCATACATCTGATTCTCATTCCCTCCACATGCCGATCGAAAGCTTTTGCTGGAAGGGCCTTAGTGAAAGGATCTGCCAGGTTATCTGCCGATGCAATCTTGGCGATGACAACTTCTCCTCGCTTCACGATATCTCGTATCAGGTGGTACTTGCGCTCTATATGTTTACTTGCCTTATGGGCTCGTGGTTCATTCGAGTTTGCAACTGCACCGCTATTATCACAATAAATTGTGATGATTTTGGGCAAACCAGGAATCACATCTAAGTCCATTAGAAAGTTCCTGAGTCATACTGTTTCTTTAGCTGTCTCAGAGGCTGCTACATACTAAGCTTCCATGGTTGAGTCTGAAACGTATTTCTGCTTAACACTCATCCATGCAATGACTCCACCTCCTAAAGTAAACACATAGCCTGATGTAGACTTACTGTTGTCCCTATCCGATTGGAAATCTGAATCCGTGTAACCCACGGGGAGCAAATCGTCTGCTTGGTAAACTAGCATATAATCTCTAGTCCTTCTCATGTACTTTAATATATGCTTTACCGCAGTCCAATGTCCTTGTCCAGGGTTACTCTGATATCTGCTAACCATGCCCACGGCAAAACAGATATCAGGTCTCGTACATAGCATTGCATACATAAGGCTTCCTACAGCCGAAGCATAAGGAATTGCTTTCATGTCCTCTATCTCCTTTGATATCTTTGGAGACATCTCTTTAGATAGGGCTACTCCATGTCTAAAAGGTAAGAAACCTTTCTTGGAATTCTGCGTGCTAAAACGAGCAAGGATTGTATCTATATATGAAACTTGGGACAGACACAACATTCTTTTCTTACGATCCCTTATAACTTTGATCCCAAGAATGTGTGCACAATCTCCTAAGTCCTTCATATCAAATTGTTTGGACAACCATACCCTTACGTCCGATAATACCTTGACATTGTTGCCAATTAACAAAATATCATCTACGTATAGTGCAAGAAATACGACCACGTTTTCGTTACACTTCTTATATACACAAGACTCATCCGGATACTGAATACATCCATATGACTGGATTACTTCATTAAACCGGATGTTCCAAGATCTTGAAACTTGCTTCAGTCCATAAATGGACCAATTGAGCTTGCACACTAGATGCTCTTTGCCTTTTTCAATAAACCCTTCTGGTTGCTTCATATGGATGTTTTCTTCAAGACTTCCATTAAGGAAAGCCGTCTTGACATCCATTTGTCAAATCTCATAATCCATATGAGCAGCAATGGATAAGAGTATCCGGATAGACTTAAGCATGGCTACCGGTGAAAATGTCTCCTCATAATCGATTCCCTCTTTCTGAGTGTACCCTTTCGCAACAAGCCTACCTTTGAAGGTTTCTACCTTCTCATCTGTTCCTCTTTTCCTTTTGTAGATCCACTTGCATCCAACGGCTTTTACACCATCGGGTGGTTCTACAAGCTCCCAGACCTTATTAGAGTACATATACTCTATTTCAGAATTCATTGCCTTTTGCCAAGATACCGCATCTATATCTTGGAGTGCTTCGTCATATGTTCGGGGATCAGGTTCATGTTTACCCGGGATCAAGTCCGAAGACTCTCCCAAAAACATGAATCTCTCAGGTTCCCTCACAACTCTCCCACTACGACGAGGCACTATCTGTGGTTGTGTATCATGTGTGACACGTGTTGTAGTCTCTTGTGGTACTTCATCTTGTACTGTTGGTACTAAAGTAGACGTGTCCTCTCTAAGTTCTTCTAGAACAACTTTACTACTGGGCTTGTGATCCATTATATAGTCTTCTTCTAAAAACTGGGCATTGGTGCTAACAATGACCTTATGGTCTTTAGGACTATAAAATAAACCACATTTCGTTCCTCTGGGATAACCTACAAACAGATGAACTTTTGTACGAGATTCTAACTTATCAGCATCTGGTTTTAGCACATGTGCTGGACTACCCCAAATCCGAATATGTCTTAGACTGAGTTTTCGCCCATTCCACAATTCTGTGGGAGTAGAAGAAACTGATTTAGAAGGTACTAAGTTCAGAATGTACACTGCTGTTTCCAGAGCGTATCCCCGAAACGAATTTGGTAATTCTGAATAACTCATCATCAATCTAACCATCTCCATAAGAGTCCTATTCCTTCATTCTGCCACACCATTCTGTTGGGGTGTACTAGGTGCAGACAGTTGGGATTGAATCCCGACCTCTGATAAGTAATTCCTAAACTCTCCTAAGAGGTATTCGCCACCACGATCAAACCGTAGTGCCTTGATACTTTTACCTAGTCGTTTCTCCACATCAGCCTTGTACTCTTTGATCTTATCAAAGCACTCAGACTTGCGGCGCATTAGGTAAATGTATCCATATCTTGAATAATCGTCTATAAAATAGATAAAATATTCAAAACCACCTCTCGCCTGGATAGACATAGGACCACACAAATCAGAATGAACCAATTCTAACACTTCTTTGGCTCTATACCCCTTGACCTTAAAAGGCCTCTTGGTCATTTTACCTTCCAAGCAAGATTCACAAGTTGAAAAATTTTTCAACTCTAATGAACCCAAGAGTCCATTGGCTATAAGCTTTTGAATGCTACTTAAGTTAATATGACCAAGCCTTAGATGCCAAAGATATGCTTGGTTCATTTCCGAAGGTTCTTTTCTTTTATTAGAGTTAGAAGATGTGTTATTAATTTCCATATTTTGCTTTATGGGAGAAATTAGATTTAAAGTATATAGATTGTCAACCAATGCACCAAAACAGATAATCACTTTATTTCTTTTAATAACCACATCGTTACTAAAGGAAACTGAATATCCATCTAAAAACAGTTTAGAAACTGAAATTAAATTTTTTCTAAAACTAGGTACATAAAGATAATTTATTAAAACCAAATTTCTATTCTTATAAAAAGATAAGTAGACATCTCCCACTGCAACAGCCGCCACCTTAGTAGTATTGCCCATGTAGACGGTAATTTCTCCTTCAGATAGTCGTCGGGTTTCCTGGAACCCCTGCAAGGAATTGCAGACATGATCAGTGGCTCCCGTATCTACACACCAGGTGCTGGTAGATAACACCGCTAAACATGTTTCAACAACCAGAGCATGAGAAATACCTTTGTTGTTTTGATTCCTACGAGGACAGTCCACCTTCCAATGCCCAGACTGTTTGCAGATGAAGCACTTGCCCTTCGGCTTCTTCATTCCAGCTTTAGGTCCTGTACTCTGAGATTTATTCACTTTCTTTGCTGAGCTAACTTGTTTCTTCTTCTTCTTTCCTTTCGGTTTAGAAGTAGAACCATTTTCAGCATAGTGAATATGAGAATTATGCAAAACAAACCTTCTGCGCCTAAAGTTCCATCAGTAGTTCCGCCAATGAATATTGTAATTCAGGCGGAATTGTTCAAAACTTCTAGGTAGCGTTTGGAGGATCATATCGATCTGTGTTTCCCCATCAATTTCTCCTCCAATGATTTGTATTTCATTTAGATAAGCCATCATCTTTAGGATATGATCCCTCACGGGAGTACCCTCTTGCATGGTGGCCGTCATTATCTTTCTCATGACTTCTTGCCTAGAGGCCTGATCCTGGTGACCAAAGAGTTCCTTGAGATTGTTCATAATATCATAGGATGTTGGTAAATCTTGATGCTGATGTTGCAATACATTTGACATTGAAGCCAAAATGTAACACCGCGCCATCTCATCTGCTTTTACCCATTTTCTATGATACTCAATCTCCTCTTGGGTAGATTCACCATTGGGTGTATCAGGGCAAGGTTCAGTCAATACAAACTTATAGCTTTCAGCAGTAAGAACAATGTCCAGATTCCTTTTCCAATCTATGTAGTTAGGACCAGTAAGTCTGTTCTCTTTTAGTATGATAGCAGTGGGTTGAAAGTCATCCTAAGAATCACAAATAACTTTTGGTCAGAATTCTAAATTTAGAATAATATTGATTCCTCAAACAATGCTATTTTAAATTAATCAACACCTCAAAACACTGTGAATTTTGTATGCCACAATAGTGTGGACGTATACAAATTCAACATTTGTAAAAGGAGAGTTTAACCCATTAATTTTATTATCTTGTCAACTTAACTTTTTGACAAATAAAATTAATAGTTGGTTTTCTTTGGTCACATGAATAATAGCAGTGACTCCGATGGGGAGGATACTATTAGACATGCCTAAGTGTATACCATTACTTGACACTAAGTCCATTAATAAGATTGTGCCCCTTCCGATGGGGAAGATCACACGCTCTTAATTAACTTCCTATAGTCATCCTAAATGGAAGTTTGTTCTAGTGATCCACAAACAAACTCATCCGATATGGAGGAAGGCACTCAGAGCCAACGCGCAAGTTTGTTTGCATCACTTACAAATCAGTAATGGAGACCATGTGATTTATTTAAAATCCCTCTCCCACTTAGTTATTTAAAATGAGGAATTTTGACTATACTAGCCTACTAAACATGTATACTAACATGCACACACAGCACAATATAAAAGCAATAAATAGAAAAACTAATTTTCAACTATTATGACTTTTATCTATTGTTGTCCTCTGTGTGTCGCCAACCTTAGCTGTTGTCATCTTTGGCCACTGCCACCGGGTCTAGTTGTCGCATCCATCTTGCTCCTTGTTCCGCTGCGCCTCTGGTCCTCAAAAGGTTCCACGCCTTGCAAGATTCGATCCGCGACAAAAATAGAATTTTACATTTTTCGATCCTATATTCCTCAAATGAATGTACATGTAAACTAGATCGAACATAAAATAAAATTTACATCCATCGATCCTATATTCCATAAAAGGAATGTACATGTAACTAGATCAAAAATAAAATCCTAATAAAACTAAACACAGCTCCTGCTGTATTTTGTAATACAATCATGCACACACAATAAATGCCCTTGACATATCCAAGGGTCCAATCACACACATAATAACTATAAGTCATAATAGTTGGATCCTGCATCCACAAAGTTAGCACATCCTACTATTAACCTGCCTAAATTATGTATGACATGTGCATAATTAAACTAATACCAAATACACAGAGGCAAAACCCTAGCTCTGATACCAATTGTTGGTTGCTACTCGGAAAACCTAATGGTTCCACTATACAAAAATTTTGTATAAAGGTCTGAACCTTTCCTAGCTACCATGTGTTCTTTTAAATTAAACTTGGATCGTATACGGAACTTAACACGTTTGATCCAAAGTTTAATTTACTTGTTCTTTTAGGTTTAGACTTGGATCTCCTGCGGAACTTAACACGTTCGATCCAAATCACCTATGTTATTAATTCCATTAAATATTAATTTCCAGAATTGGCTTCCAGGACTGCATGGCGAGGCACATGGCCTTCTTGGATATGGGAACAACCACCACCGCCTAGGCAAAGCCTTTTAAGGAAAGCTAATATTTAATTTCCTTAAATAACTTTAGGTCAACCAAAAAGAACAATCAAATCACAAGGAAAAGAAAATAAAAGAACACAATATCGAAAACAAATTCGAAATACTAGAATCGCATGTCTCTTGTATTTGATATTTTTACATGAAGATAAAACTAGTATGATGCAGAAATTAAATACTAGTATACCTTTTCTTTTGCAAGCAAAAACCTCTAGGTCTTCTACCGTATTCCTCTTCTAACCTCGGACGTTGTGTGGGCAACGATCTTCCGAGATGAAAAACCACCAAAGCAACTTCTTCTCCTTTCTTCAAGTTTCGGCCAAGCACTATGCTTCCAAAAGATGAAGATCTTTTTCCACCAACCAAGCTCCAAGGGATGTAAGCTTTCTCTCCTTCTTCTCCAAGCTAAAATTCGGCCACCACTTGATCTCCAAGGAGAAAGAGAGGTTCGGCCACAAGATGGAGAGAAGAGAAAAGAAGGAGGCCGGCCACACCAAGGAAGAAAAGAGGGAGAAAATAATAGAGGTTGTTCACCTTGAAGGCTCCCAAAACCCCCTCTTTTATAATCCTTAGCTTTGGCAAATAAGGAAATTTAATTACAATAAAATTTCCTTAACTTTCCTTGACATGAATTAATTAAGAAAAATTAAACAAAATTTCCTAATCCCTCATGTTATGGTCGGCCACCTCATGGAGAGCAAACAAGACAATTTTCAATCAACAATTAAAATCCTTATTTGTCTTCAGAAAGTTTTTTTAAAAAAAATTCCTTTAAAATTCCTTCATGGTTGATAAAAATAAATTTCTATAATTTTAATTTTTCAACATGTGAATAATTTTCAAAGAGAAAAAATAAAATATCTTTCCAATCTACAAATAAGGAAAGAGATTTAATCTCTTTCTTTAATCTTTTGTAGAGACTTATAAGAGATATTTTAATTTTGAATCTCTCCAATAAATTATATCTTTCACATAAGAAAATTTTAAAATTAAAATTCTTTTTTAATTTAATAGGGTCGGCCACCTAAGCTTGGGTTCAAGCTAGGGCCGGCCACCCATAGACCAAGGTTTGGCCGACCCTAGCTTGATCCACAAGCTAGCTTGGCCGGCCCCTACACCATGGGTATGAAGATGGGTATAGGTGGGTATAGTATTCTATAAATAAGAGGCTACGATAGGGACCGAGAGGAGAAATTGGTTTTGGTCTCCCGATAAAATTAAGCATCCCGTGTTCGCCCCGAATACACAACTTAATTTTATCAATAATAATTCATTCCACTAGAGAACTATTATTGAACTACCGCATCAATCTCAAATTACATTTTTGGGCTCCTTCTTATTATGAGTGTGTTAGTCTCCCTGTGTTTAAAATGTCGAATGTCCACTAATTAAGTGAGTTACTAACAACTCATTTAATTAATATCTTAGTCCAAGAATAGTACCACTCAACCTTATCGTCATGTCAAACTAAGTCCACCTGCAGGGTTTAACATGACAATTCTTATGAGCTCTTCTTGGGGACATTATCATCCTAGATCACTAAGACACAGTTTCCTTCTATAATCAACAACACACACTATAAGTTATATCATTTCCCAACTTATCGGGCTTATTGATTCATCAAACTAAATCTCACCCATTGATAAATTAAAGAAATAAATATTAAATATATGTGTTTGTTATTATATTAGGATTAAGAGCACACACTTCCATAATAACTGAGGTCTTTGTTCCTTTATAAAGTCAGTATAAAAGAAAACGACCTCTGATGGTCCTACTCAATACACTCTAAGTGTACTAGTGTAATTATATAGTTAAGATAAACTAATACCTAATTACACTACGACCTTCCAATGGTTTGTTCCTTTCCATTTTGGTCGTGAGCTACTGTTTATAATTTATAAGGTACTGATAACATTATCTTTTGTATGTGACACCACATACTATGCTATCTACAATATAAATTAATTGAACAACTACAAACAAATGTAGATAATTTGACCAAATGTGATTCTTTATTCAAAAAATGTTTACGAAAGCTTAGCCTTTCAGTATACATTCTAACAATTATACGAGCGGGTTCAGCGATTCGACTCTGTTATCGAGAGTGATTCAGCTTTGGCGATAGACTGTCCAGTCAGTTGGACTCACATCTCCTTCGACTAGACTTGAGGTGGAGGTTTGTGATGCGGATGTATCATAAGGGTATAAGGGAGATTATGGAGAGAGAGAGGGGGGGGCTATTTCTGTCATTTGATGGCTTAGGGCTTTAAGGTGCCCTGTTCATGCGTCAAAGGGAGGGCTTGGTGCTTGGATGGGGGGGCCACCGCCGAGCACAGAGGTTTGGAGCTTCTGCCTCCGTCTGGTTTGCCTCCGATTCCGCCCTCGACATCACTCATACTTAGCATCCCCGACACCGACCATCTCTGGCTAGCGAGGCCGCCCTTGCTTTTCTCTCCCCTCTCCTCTCTTCCTCTCCCAACTGGCGTCTGCCGCAGCATCCATCGCAGCCGACCACCAGGACGCGCCTCGCCATCATCTCCCACCACGCGGGCAGCAATCCCCTTTGCCCTCACGCACACCATCGACTCCCCTATGTCGACGCCTCCCGGGTTGTCAGCACTGCTAGGTCGCCTCCCACCTCCGACGCCACCGCCGCTCCTCCAGCGAGCGGTCGCCCCCTCACTTTCGTTCACTGCCATCGCTACTGTTGGGAGCCATTGACCCTGGCAGCTGCTTTCCTCTCCGCTACCTCCTCCCCCCTTCGACGCTGACGTCGTTGAGGAGTATCTCCGCTGCCTTCAGCGGGCACTGACGCATCCTCCAGCCGTCGCCGATGCCTCCCGCAGTCGTCGGCACCTCCTCCAGCGGCCCCCGGTAGGCCGCCGGTGCCTCCCACCGCTGCCGCCCTCCGATGCCACCTCTAGTGACAGCCACCGATTGACCCACGGCCTCCGTCGGTGCCACCGCTGATTCGGCCTTCGGACCGCTACTATTACACTCTGCCTCCCTGATCTGTGTTATGCTTTGTGTGTCATGCTCTAGCCATCGAGCCGCCGCGTTTCGTATTTCTATTGTGATTATGAGTTACTGGTATTATCCGGCCTACGTGTCGTGTCCCGGTCTACGAGCCACTGTAGTATTCCGGCTCAAGAGTCGTCGTCATATTTCGGCCGACATGCCGCCTTTTAGATCCATGCTCGCACCGGATTCCATGTCGTCGCCCTCAAACCCAACTCTTCAGCTGCCTCACATTCGTCTACTCTTCAGGGCCGCGACGACTTGATTAGCATCGCGACCAGCTCATCGATCCATCCGAAGGCGCCCCCGGGGCCAGGGTACGTCACTGTACTCATCCTGTGTTTATTTCGTTGTTCTACTATTATTCGACTGCTTATATATTCGTGGGATCCGCCTCGAGCATCGGGGTAACATGGGCCGGGACAACTTGGTCGCTGGCTACAGGTACTGCTGACCAAAGGTTTTCTGACGACTTGGTCAACACAGAAGACAGCTCACCATCCGGGTCATGGAGATGCAGTTAACATTCCAGTCATGTCATTCCGATAGCTCCGTCTTCTTAGATTCTCGACATGAACACCGGTATGAGGAAATGTAAGATTTATCTATTTCTTGATTACTCATTCTCTTTTCCTGATTTTAACTTGAGCGTCGAAGCACCAACGCCAAGAACACCTTTTCTAATTTTGTTTTGTAAGATTGAAGTCTTCCTTCTATCAATAGTCGCCCCATCCTCAACTTTCTAACTTTCCTAATTCGAACAGGATCAGAAGGCAAAGCTGGGAAGAAGAAGTAGAATTGAAAACTAGAACAACTTCTTCAATACTTACCCTCATATGTTTTTCTTAGAACGCTTATTCATCGTGTTGCTTTTAAGATCATTGTTTTTGGATGGCATTTATTGTCTAACAACCTGTTGAGAGATGTGATAAACTATAAAGGTGATTTTTCTTAAATTTGTTGACATTAGTGTCGATCTGTTTCTTCATTGCTGTAACTTTGTGCATCACAATTGAGTCTATGCAAATTTTGCTAAGGACTTTCAGTAATTCAAAGTTAAGTTCGATTCGAATAAACCAATAAAAACTGAAAAAAATTGATCAGTAAAAGATGAGAAACCCAACACGCAATCTGTTTATAAGCTATCACATCAACAGTTTATTATAAACTTTCTTTAAAAAAAATAAAATATGATAAAGAAATCAATCGTAATCGGCATCGGAGAAGCGAATCTTAAAGTCCATTTTGTTCCAATCATATACAAAATGATGATCCTATTTAATTTAATTTAATTTGTTTCTCCAATTCAATCGCGAGCGCACGTCACCACCGGGCTCGACTTCAGAAGCATCGCTGGCCGTCCATCATCCGGGCGAAATCGTTGAAGCAGACGAAGCCGTCGCCGTCGGTGTCGATGCCGTGGATCATCCGGCGGCAGTCGTCCAGGGAGCACCCCTCGTCGCCCAGCGTCTCCAACACGCGCCTCAGCTCCTCCGCCGAGATCTTCCCGTCGCCGTCGGAGTCGAAGACCGCGAAGGCCTCGCGCAGCTCCTCCTCCGCCTCCGGCGAAGGCTCCGCCAACAGCGCGGCGAGCTCGGCCTCGGTGAGGTCGACGCCGCCGCCGGCGTCGATGGGGCCCAGGCTGCGGAGCGCGGCCTCGAGATCTCGGGCGGTGAAGGAGGGCAGCAGGACGGAGCAAGGGGAAGCGGAAGCTTGGTGGGGGTGGAAGAGGGAGGAGGAGGAGGAGGTAGAGGAGTCGCCGTCCGTGGAGGCGTCGGAGGAGGAGCGACGAGAGGAGGACTTCTTGCCGCTCCTCTTGAAATGGGAGGCGAAGAAGGAGGGCACGGAAAGCTTCATGGCGGAATCGCTAGTCGCCTTCGTCGGCCTTCTCTTCTTCCTCTTCCTCGCCTTCGCCACGGTTTCGACGGAGGTTAAAAAGAAAGGAAGAGGGTGGCGGGAAGGGAGCTTCCACGAAGCTTCGCGCGCAGATTTCTTTTTACCCGCCGCATTGATTGGCATGGAATATTAATTAATAGTAATAATAATATAATAGTTTATCAAAAAATTGGTCCCACCAAATACTCTCTCACATATTATAAATTAATTTATAAAATAATTCTGACACAAAATAAAAAAACATCCTTTTTATTCAAAAATAACACCGAATCATTCTTTAAAAATAATAATAATAATAATAATAATAATAATAACATTATGATTATATCAAAATAAATCAGTAAACACTTACAATAGATAATTTAGAAAGATATTAAATCCAACATCTTACACTATAACCCCGAGGTAACACCAAATCTATCTAAAACTCATATAACAAGAATTGAGTAATTACCCTGATAATTATCTAATAATTAGACTGATAATCAAAAGGTTTAAAATTCGAATCTCAATTATTATGAATTATCGGAAATTTTTTCTTCGCGAAAAATGAACTAAGAATGTTGTGTTCATAAACACTTTTTAATTTATTCGAGGATTGATGGAAATTTTTTTTTAGAAGAGATTGATCATCTCAAGTTGATTTAAAAGTTAGATCATGTCAATTAAAAGAATTTGAGCAATTGATTAATAATCAAATTTAAGTATATTATTACTTTTTAATTAAGATCAATTTTTTTTAAGAAAGATCGAACATATTTAACTTATAAAAAATCAATTAATTTGGTGAACTTAAAAATTAAATTATATTTTTTTTAAAATACTTTTTAATAATTTCTATAGACATATTAATTTTTTTTATTAATCAATTAGAAATCTAAAATTCGAGACTCAGCTACAACATATTATTAAAAAAATTTCTCATTAATCAATCAGAGATATAGCGTTCGAAACTCAACTATGACATATTATTAAAAATTATTTTCATTAATAATTTTTTCTAGTTCTCTTTAATCCCACATCTTAATATTGATAACGGAAAAATTTTTATAAATATTTTGAGTCAGAACATTAGCAATCTTACTTTTCTCAAATTTTTTTTTAAACTAAATTCAAGTATTATATTAATTTTTTTTATAAGGAACGGTCTATAAGTCTATTATAATAACTTGTTATTGAGTCAGATTTTATTGTACTATTATATCAATTAATATTTAAGGTCATCAACTATCCAAATTATTGGATATTTAGGAAAAAAAAAATCAAATTTTCAAATTAACCGACCGTCAAAAATACTAAATTTCAAATGAGCTAGTTGCCATTCTAGAACTCCGTGAGACTTTGCCTAACACAAGGGTCAATAAAAGCAGCTAAAACTTGGGAGCGAATTCCATAGACGAAGGTGATTTGCGTTGGTTGGGCAGACACTCCACGCGCATTGGTTTCGCGCGGCCCCACCGCCGAGCTGTTTCCGGCAAGTGCACGCCGTGTCATGTCGCCTCTTGTCTTTGCGGTCCGCCCCTTCTCTCTTTTCCCCATCACCAACTAATGAAATGCCTTCTCCGTCCCTGTCTTCTCCACCTTTTACTTGTCGTGCTCCACTTGTCTATTTATAATTTGCTGACATTTCATCTACCACTCTTTTATATAATATATGTATAATAATAATATAGATATTCAGGTCTATGATCCCAATGTAAATGTGGAAGTACATACAATAGTTCACACAATGATTCAGCGAGATGAATTTCTTACCTTCCTGGAATTTTTTTTTGAACAGAAAAACCCCAAAATGTGTTTCTTACTGCACTATATCCCGGGTCATCTACCGTTCCTTTTGGACAACTAAATACATGGTCAGCCTTACAGTTTGCGATCCTATTCATCCTCCCATCAAGACTACTCAAAGAATAGTGGGAATTGACACATAAGAATAAGAGGCCAAACTGTGCTGTTTTCCACCCAAAGAGTAAAAAAATAAAATACAATTGAATGCACATATACAGTGTAATGTAAGATGTCGTAGTGTTCGTACCTTCTTGAGAAGTTCAAAATTGTATCATGTTGTGTGATCCTTTGAAGCAGCAAAGGACTTCAGAAGTAGCTTGATTGCATCTGCAATAGCTGAAGATGTGCCAGTATTTTCGCAATCATGGATTTTAAAGATGGATTTGCTTTCTGAGCTAGATCGATGAGAACGAGTTGAGCAGCTTCGCCGTACTTCTCTCTGTGGCCTTCGAGCCGAAAGATCCTCTCCAACATCCATATTGCTTTCTCTTGAGCCTTCAGATTACCGACTTCGAGGACTCTCACGAGTGCTTGCACTCCGGTTGCCTTTTCGATCGCGTTGCTTCCATTTTCCCAAATCTCATCCTTCAGTAGTGTTGCCAAAGCTTCGAGAACGGCCTCATCGGCTTCGCGGTCTTTGCCTTGGAGAATTTGTACTAGAGGAGACATAGCGCCGGCCTTGACCAAACAAAATGTAGTTTTCACGACGCAATTGCCATTATGGACATCACAAAACGTTTCAGATGATGAAGGAACACACAACCATCTGGCGGGCTTAACCTTGACCAAAGCCACAGTGTTCTGTGATAGCTGACCCAGTGAAACAGCAGCTTTAGATTTGGCAACTATAGAACCGCATGTAAGTAACTTCAACAAGCAAGAAATTACACCATGGGATGCCGATGTCCTTTGCAGTTTCTTATCCCAAGGTACGGTGAAGCGGACCATCACACCTGCAATGTTCTCGAGCAAACACATTTTTGTAGGATTTAAAGTCCTTGCGATGGTCGTATCGAATAGAGAGATCAAAACAGGGAGCAAATTTTCCTTCACGAGTATATCTGTGACTCTTTTGTCATTGAGGGGGAGGTTGCTTAGTATGCCAAGAGCAGCAGATTTTTCATTATCCGATGTTGACGCTGCGATAATATTAACTAGAAGGTTCAGATGTGCTACCCCAATCTGATCAAAACACTCGCCGGCAGGATCAAAATCTTTGGAGATGTGGACTAGTAAGTTTAAGGCTGCAATTCTGATCTGATTATTACTCTCAGTTAGGAAAGGTAAAAGCAGCTGCAGAGCGCCATTTTCTCTCATTTTAGTTCTGATTCTTTTGGCATTGGAGTGACTTGCAATTCTATTCAGCGCCTGAAAAAGATGGATCTGGATTGCAGGACTTGAATGGTTAAGAAGTGAAAGCATTTGTGGCGCCATACCCTTTTTAGTCAGAATCCGATCAGATTCAGCTATGTTTGCAAGTATAGCAGCTGCAGGTTCTCGAAGAGTCACGAGCACTGATGTGACAGAAAATAGGAGTTGAAGTAAATGTTCTATGGCACCTGAATCAATCAAACGCTTGATGTTCTCTTCTAATATAGAGAGATTGCGCAAGGCGCCCAATGCAGACAACTTAGCTTCAAGTTTGCCAGAGGTGAACATGTTTACAAGGGGTTCAATGGATCCCTCTTCTCCAAGAGTAGATCTTATCTGATCTGTTAGTTTCATTCTTGAAATTGCATTTGCCATAAGAATCTTGTTCATCTCAGAACCTGCTAATGCATTGTTAATTGAATGGATAAAGTTAGCAGAAGAAGAAGAAAAACTAATGTTAAACTTCAGAAATTTAAACAAATTGTAAAGGCTGGACAGAAACCAATTTGACATTCATCATGGACAGATGACATTCTCCATATTGGCAAAAGCACATCGTAAGATGAAATCTAGATAATGGTAGGATTTCATAGTTATTAATTACTCTTTCAGAATGTATGCCAAGCTCTGCCACCAAATTCAAACATTTATAAAAAGGCTACACTTGTAAAGAATCATCATTGTACTAGCTTCTCATGATTCAGTGTTGGTTGAGATTTAAAATAGTGATTTAGACTGCTACTAACAGGTTTTCTAATTAAAACCTTAAAACACCTGCAAGCAACTTGCAGCGCGTCAAGATTGAATAAACAAGGAGATAAATAAACTACTATTATGTATTTCCTGCACAACAATATCAGGTACTATTTCATGCATATATTTAAGTTGAACTCCAAGATTATTCAGAATTAAGATGTCTTATGACCTAATTGTTAATACATTCGGTGGAAAATTCTTGAAAAATAAAAGATGAATGTTGATGTAATGAAACTCCTTTAGTTAATTCACTTTTCTTTATAATTCTTTAGTTGTTATGAGTTTCATGACTGGCTCATGGATTCAAGACCTATGGAATTTCTTCAGTTTTAATGTAGCTTATGTCTAAAATTGAAAGATGCGAGCAGATAAAAAAAAACATGTAGAAGATTGACATAAAATTACCTTCCTTTAGGTATCGTACTAGTGGGCTGAAGTAACCAGCCTCAGCCATAAGGAGTACATTGTGAGCATTGCCTGATAAAACACCCAATAACCTTCCTGCATATTCAGATGCAATGCTATCTTCCCCATTTCGCAAAGTGACAAGCATCACCATACAACCTTGGATCCTACCAATCCTTTGTCGAACTTTTAGAACTTCAGACAAATCCAAAAGCAGCCCCACTGCTTCCCTACTCTCATCAACATTCCTCGATAAAGATCGCACTATAGTGGAAAGAGCTTCAACACCAGCCATTTTCTCCTGCAAGCTAAGAAATGTCATACACATGCCATACAGAGAACAAGATGTCCTACATCACATGATCAGAAACAATTTATCATATCCTAGCCAAGATAGTAGGAAGCAACAAAGGGTAGTGCAATCCTAACTCACAGAAGCAAAATAACAAACACATCGATTGCGAAGGGTGGAAAGAGCATAGATGTATCCAAAATCCTACCTTGTTCTCGGTGCTGTGCGATGCAAGCTTCCTGAGCACCTCAATCATCTTCACTCTGTTCTCGCCCTTGGTCACAGTCAATCGATTTAGCAGAGCAGGGATCAATGTTCCACCTTCTTCCCCCACAAATCCTTCTTCCGTGAGGACCACAATCTCAAAAAGAACCACCCAAAGCTCATCTTCATCCGCATTCTTAATCCGCACGACCAAGTCTTCGGCGTCGCCCAAAGCGGGGCCACCACCAACCTCCTCGATTGGGCCATCAAACCGCGCTTCCATCATCTCCCCCCGAAGCGCATCCATCTCGGTCCGAATCTCCACCGGCGCATCGGCCCACGCGCCGGCCAAGACGAGGAGGCCCCGCCCGAGGCATCGAGCGGCGCCCTCGACCAGCCTCACGGCGACGGAGGCGGCGTAGGAAGAAGCTCCGGCGGAAGATGCTCTCCCTGCGAGGGAGCGAGCGCGGCGGAGCTCGGCGCCCAGGGATTCAAGGGCGCTCACCCTGCTCGACGCGTCGGGCAACTCGCCGACCTCTTGCTGGAGCAGGAGGAGGGATTGGAGGACGGGGTTAATGCGGGCGACGAGAAAGGAGAAAACGAACATGGGGGCAGTGCAGCGGCGGGAAGAGGAGGGCGACGCGGCATCGGCAGGAGGGGCGGCGAGGGCGGCCGCCTCGTCGACGGCGTCCATGAGGCGGGAGAGAAGCCTGGCGACAGTCGCTGCGTCCTCCATTCTCTCGTAGCCGGAAGAAGTACTTTTCCGGCGAACCGGCGAGGAAGGCGGTTGAGATTTATAAAGGTGGATTAGGGCGAAGTAGAAGTGAAGTCAGAAGCGAGCGGATGGCACTTGGAGACCGCAAAGCCGAGGACGAGAAGAAGTCAAACGAACTTGTCGACGCGGGTCAACGTCATCCCCATCTTTACAATGACGTGGCGAAGACCGGTTCAAATTGAGTTGGACGGTGTAAGGATCTCCTGTACTCTCCCCGTCACCAACAACGTCATTCGCGTCCAATTCTGTCATCGTAACGACGGGTTCCACCAATACCAACCATTATACGAAAGGAAAAATGATGGACGATGTACTGAAGAGAACTGTTGATCTTACGCGTTCAATGTGCGGGGAGGAGGACGCAGGGAGTTGATCGAGTCAACCGAACCAAACGGAACGTTACAAACGTATCGCGTTTGGCTTGTAGCAACTGACCGTTTGTAGCGTGCGTTATTGAGCTTGGTAACGTGAACTGAACGTATGAGAAGACACTTGGATGTGACGGTCAACCGGATAAACTCAGATACCGGGAAAACAGAGATATCTAAGATGCAACGTTTTGTCCTTAAATAAATAAAGGGAAAATTAACACTTTTTTTTATTTATAATATAATATAAAATATCAATTTGTTTACCTCTATTTGTAACTAATAATAAATAAAAATAATCTGGTGACTTTCTAACATTTTTTAATTAGTAAAACCATAGAAACCCAATTCCTATCATACGAATAACTTTTAAAAACCATCAATTAAATCAAGATGTTGTCATGGGTGATCAAATTCTGAAATGGCAAAATGTCAACTCCAAAATTAAAAATTATTTTTTTGATATCTCACTTGGCATACCCCCCTTTTCTCAAAGACAAATAAAAATAAAATAACATTTATTTTTATTAAATAGTAATTTAATCACATTCAACCTGAGTTATTATATATTTAGGCTACGTTTGGTAGGATATAATCTATCTTCTAATATAATCTAGATTATATTATAAGGTTATTATTTTATTGGTTTAATCGATTACAACAAATAGTGATATTTTATAATCTAGATTACAAAGTAAATACTATGTAATCCGATTACATTAAGAAATCACTGTTTAATTAAAATTTAAATGTCGAATATACTCCTAGTCAGCCACCGCCCTCCGCCATCGCTTGTCACTCGCCATCGTCGGTTGCCTGCCGTCAGCCGCCCACCGTCGGTCGCTCGCCCGCCGCTGGCAGTGACTAGTGGTGACGGCCGCTAGTTGCCGGTGGCTGCCGCAAGCTTCGACAGAGGTGCGGCGGCTCGTCGGTAAAAGTCGTAGGATATTTTTATCATTTTATAATAATATGAATTATTTTTTATAAAAAATAATGGATATCAAACAAAAGAATGTAATATCTTTGCCAGGGGTCGATTCTCAGGAACTGGCGACCTGTGAATTATCCCGCCATGCGCCTATGACATGTGTACCTGCATGAATCTCCTTCCATATCCGTGGGACCGGCACTAGGGGGGCCGCTAAGGTAGCGGATCTATTTTTTTTGTAATCAAAGATTACATATATTAAATTATCAAACGTAGTAATGCCATCAATATTACATTACATTACATTACAAATTTAATTATATTACAAGCTTCATTATATTACACTCAACCAAATGTAGCCTTTAAATAATAGGAAAAAAAATTCAAATAATAATGATCCATTTCGGATATGATCCGACTGATAAAATGCTTCCTCCTTCCCTTTCCTTCCCCCTTTATTTTCTTTTCTCTACGTTTCCTCTTACTGCTTTCCTATTAAGTAAACCATCTAAATTATTCGTTTACTTAAATAAAATAAAAGACGAATTTTATACGCACATTAAAAAATAATAATTATTTCGAAAAGAGAGAAAATTAATTAGGAAAAGCTGAAATTTATTTATTTTTAAATAGTTTAAAATTAATTAATCGAATTAGAAAAAACGTTGGCACCTGCCTTCTTGTTGTTAAAGGCACAGCGGGAGGTGCCTTCACCTTCACGAGGTCATTCTCCTTCCGCTCTCTCGTCGCCTCCGGTCGCCGCCCTCCGCCGCAGCTCCTCCGCCACTTCGATCGCCTTTTCTGTATCGATCCATCTCTTCTCCGTCGCCTACGCTTCTCGGCCTCTGAACCCTAGAGCCGATCGATCACGCGCCGATCGACGTCAAGGAGGTTGTTGAACTCATGGCTGACTATCCGAATTGGTTGAAGTCTATGTCGAAATCCTCCACTTCCTCTTCGTCGTCCTCTTCCGGCGCTTCCGCGTTCAGGAAGCCGTTCTCCATCCTCCGATCGTTCTCTTACCACACCCATCGGCGCGCCTCGACGAGGACCCTTGCGAGGCGATTTGCCGACGAGCCGAAGCGCCCCAAGGTGGTTCTCTACTTCACCTCGCTCCGCAGCATCCGACGCACCTTCGAGGACTGCTGCGCTGTCCGCGCCATCCTCCGAGGCTTCCACGTCGCCGTCGACGAGCGCGATGTTTCCATGGACGCTTCGTTCCGCCGCGAGCTGCAGGAGTTGCTGGTGAAGGGCCGGCCGTTTGTTTTGCCACAGGTGTTTATTGGAAGTCGGTGGCTCGGCGGGTCGGAAGAGATCCGGCAGATGCACGAGGCTGGGGAGCTGGGGAAAATGCTCGAAGGAGTCGCCGCTCAGGACCCAGCGTTCGTCTGCGATGGCTGCGGTGGTATGCGGTTTGTCCCGTGCTCCAATTGCCATGGAAGCCGAAAGGTGTTTGTTGAGGAAGAAGGGAGAATGAGACGTTGTGAACTCTGCAACGAGAATGGATTGGTACGATGCTCTTACTGCTGTTCATGAATTTTTTTATTTTTTTTGTCATTGTCAAAGGGAGTAACTTTTACTGGGACTAGATTTGAAGATGATGAATGAATTAAAGAACAGATGATAGTTGGGGAAATGTTTTCGCTTTGATTTATGTTTGTTGATCTGGAAGAAGTCAGTTTATTTGCTTGAGTGGAATTTTACTCAATTTAGACGAATCCGAGAGTGCCTTTTTTATTTGGAGCTGATGGTTTCTCATTGCTAGTGCTGATTTTGAAAAGAGAAACACTGGTTCTTGTCTCAAAAGTGTGTTGGTGAAAGGAAAGAAATAAGCTGTTTGTATAATCCGATTGTACATATTGGTTTGCAGATAACATGCTCGATTGTTATTTCTTCTGGTGTGCAATGTTGAACAATGTTTGATATGAGTTGTATTTGAGATTGCCAAAGTTTATTTGGAATTAATGGCCTCTCTTTGATAGCTAGTGTTGATTATTATAAAGAAGTTACTGATTCTAATCTCACAAATGTGCTATAAAGAAATAAGTTCTGTGTCGGATATGGTTGTACTAGTTGGTTTGCTTATAACATGGTCTTTCCTTATTTCTTCTATTGTGCAACCTTGAATAATGGCTGTTTTGATGTTGAGCAGGTCATTTCCATTAACAGTTAAGCCATATAATGTTAATTTAAGTGCTTTTCTGAAGATTCATAAGTCTCCTACTCTGTGTTACAATCTTGATATTTTTGTTGAAGGTTCCATTGCATGGTTTGGATTTACATGGAGTTTTGGATATCTATTGTCAATAGTTTGATTCTCTTGTGAAAAAGAGTTTGAGTTGTTATTTTTTTTTTTTTTTTTTTTTTGCATATTCTTAATTTTTTATAGTCTAAGTTCTTATGTGTGATACATAAGAAAGATAAGATTGTTATTCTGGATTAAGTAATTGTTCTCTTCTTTTTTTTCACATTGTATATAAGTTTCTTATCAGGTGGATGAGAGAAATCATAACTACATGCATCTTAAGTACATGCAAGTGCATTCTTGGCATTGTGTGATAGTTAAGTATTTCTTGCAACTATCAATTAGAATGCCTTAACATTGCCATTACAACGATCCAGTACTGCTCCACCTTATTAGGCTCATGACTGCATCTGATTTTTAGTTGGAATGATTAATACCATCTTTTATTTCAATTTATGGAAACCTTAGATAACTCACTAGTTTGATCTATAGGTTATCTATACAATGATGCCTAGTTTGCATGCATCCTTTGCTTTTTATACCTTTCCTCTCTTGTTACCTGTTGATCTGTTCCTTTGTTTCTGCTTGTTGACATATTGAATTGATGTAATAACAATTGCAGACTAGTTATATAGTGAAACATGTGTCTACTGTATGATCAAAACAAGAAGATAGTAAACTTGTTTTATCATAAATTCATAATGACATTGCAGGATTTCTTCTGTCTTTATGCCAGTTTGCCTGAAACAACTAATTAGCTTATTATTTCCTTTTTGGTTTTTCTCGTCTGTTTATTATGAAAGTAAGATTGATTAATCTTCTTTCTCTCCTCACCTTTGACAATCATAAATCAGGCTGATAATAACCATGTGTGGGGTTTATGATCACAGACTTGAACCTTTCCAAACCAATTGCTGATAGGCTCAACCCTGGACCACCCTCCCCTTTTTGAGAGAAAGGATGTGGGGAAAAAAGGGAAGATAGTGGAAGATATTATATTCTTTGATTTGAGTCAAAGATATTTTATTCTTTTGAGACTGAGAAATCAAGGGAAGTAGAAGGAATTTTGCTTTCTTAAAGGTAAAGGGAGTTTTTTGGTCCCCAAATCATTTGATTGCTCAAGGTAGAGATGAGTAATTAAGATGATTAGAGAAGAATCCAACCTTCTTAACACCTTCTGCAAGAGGCAAATCATGCTAAATCTGAAAAGTGATAGCTGCTAAGATTTTTATTGTTAGGAAATTATTTAAACTAGCTCAATTACTTCCCATTTGATTGCATTTTTTGGTACTCATATTCCAAGCTACTGCATACATTTTTTTTTTTAACATCTTGGATCGCAAAAAGGGATTGTCTACAGATGAAAAACTGAATAGGGTAAAGGTTTAAACAACAACAATCTTGTATTTGAGTGATCTATGCTGAGTAGCAAAGACATGATGGTCTCTCATGCTTCATCAACAAAAGGCTTTAGGGTACCTTTTTATGCAAGTGCCTCTCATCATTCATGTCTTGAACAAAGAAAACAGTTTGCAACAATATAATGCCATCTATAATTCAACAACACAGTTTAGGATGTAGCTGACAATTTCTGCATGTCTGTTGGTGTATCGTGATTGAAGCTATACAACACAGATTCTTCTGTAAAATTCATCTCCACTGTTTTCTTAAGGTGATGTGTACACCATTTCAGATTGTGTTGCGAAGAAAAACAAACTATACCTTTTCCCATATGTTTTTCAGTTCATATGATTCTGAATTCTGATGACAACTTTAAGTCGAGTAAAAACATAAATTGAAAAGTGGGATTGGTGGTTGAAGATATTCTTATTATCGTCCCTGTTCACAATCACAATAATAAATCTTCAAGAAGAATCATAGGCATATGAACGTATGGATTCAACCTATATATACAATAGTGTAAAGATTACTGAGTATTTACTGGAAGCAGAAGAAGAAGGGCGGGAAAATTTTTTGCTGCATTCGCTTATGGCATTTACAGACAAGGTAATATATTGTGCTTTGCGATAAGAATATACTTTCCACACAAAAATAGCAGGATGAAAAAAAAGAATGATAAAGATCAGCTAAACCTACTTTGTATATCTCCGTTCGTCCATCTTTCACACGCCGAAGGCCAAACAAACTGATGGCTAAAGCTAATAGCATAGGAGCATCTGATTCCAGCATCAAATGCCGTCAGGAAAACGAGGAAGAGGTATGCATGGATATATTTTTAAGGTCCTTCATCGCTCCCAGCATTTGTAGGGAACCTGTTGACCATCCGCACGTTGTACTGCTCGTATACCCTGGCACGGTTCTCAGACCACCATTGTTCTGCTTGCTTTTCGCTGAATCTCTTCCGGCTGCATTTGGTGAAATCGAAGGTGATTACATTCTAAGAAATACAATGGTTTTCGTAAGCTCTAGAGTGCAAATAGTTTGGTACAGGGCTTTATTTTCAAACTTGAGAACAATAACCTAATTTGGCTGGCAATCAACAATCTTATACAGATTTGATTTGAAACCATAAAGACTTGTACGTACCTGAAACGAACCCTCTTGATATCTTTCATTCCACCAGGTAAAGAAGTAAGGGTAATATACACTCCAGTCTCGCGTTGTTCAACCCACTCGGCAGGAAGAAGAGCAGGGTTGGAAATTTTTTCCTTGCTTCCATTCCTTACTTCTGATGTCAAACCAATTTTACTAGAATTGCTTGCAGAAGAAGGCCCGTTTCCATACGAACCATTTGAATCTGGCTCGTGAGAAGCTGATGTGCTGATGCTCAACTGCTCAACAGTTGCTTCTGAAAAGTCGGATGCATCGGATGTAGCGGAACTAGGGTTGAATGATGACAGAGAAGGGAATTTATTGATTTTATTTGCTCCTGCTGGTAATCTCTCAGCCATGTCCTTTAACTATCAGTCAAGTAAGCAGACAAAAAATGAATATCCAGAGATATCAATAGTAGGAACAAGAAAATTAAAGGTGATATGGAGTTAGATCTAAATTAGTAACATTTTTCATGAATCATCCTCCTTTAAACACTTCACTCCAAAGCTTGCAGTAAAATTCTGTTGGGTTTATTTGATCCAATTAACAATTCCTGCAAGTAGCAAATTTCTCCTGAATACGTTTGTTAATGTTATCAGCTAGTAAAATTATTACAAAGATAATAGAGATCTTGCTCTTAATTCGGTGCTCCAGAAATCTTAAAGAAAAGACATCTTCAAGCATGATGCTGATAAGTGATAAGCATCCAGTACATAGTTAATGCAGATGGTTTCAATTAATCAATCTTAATATGGTCTAAGCTCTCAAATATGTTTTAAAAAAAATCATAGTGCTGACAATGTTGGACCAGGAAAAGACTGGTGGTACAAGTCTCAGTGCTATGATATAAATTATATGAACATCAGAAAGATGATTCAAGCAATTTTAACTGTGCCTCAAAATGCTGCCCTGTACTCATGGTACATATATCACAAATCAACTAGATAATGTCTAAAACTGGTAAATGCTGAGTGATATGCATGTGGTATAGTCACCTTGGTATATATCTACTATATAACAAAATCTTACTTCATGTACTACGATTGATGAAATAAATGCATATCGTGGGTGTGTTAGTATCATTGAACAACATTAAGATAAGTGGATTATGAGAAAATGTACTATATCAATTCCACTTGATATCTAGTAGAAAGAATCGCCAGAGCAAGAAGGAAAGTTCAAAAGAGTGGGTGCCAGATGGTGTTTTGTCAAAAACTAGGATGATTAGATAAAGGTGTAAGTATGCTAGGAAAACTGAAAGGTGAAGGAAAATCAGCTCGACTAGGAGACTTTGAAATTGAAATTCCTAGACTGTCGCAGCTTGTACATAATCATGGAAATGGAATTTGAGGGATTAACTTAACAAATGCAACCCTATAGTCAAATGTCCTCAAAGTGGCCCCGATAACTGTATGAATCTGAGATGAGTATTATTTACACAAAGATCTGTTGAAAAACTGAAAATATTTTCTAAGAGTTTTCAAATTGCTGGAAGTAAATTCTAAACACAAACTAATATTCTTACTTGTGCAGTAAATGACTTGATGACTTCTTTGGCTGCCTTGCATTTTGCAGTCTCCTCTCCTGCAATTGCAATTGCCTCCTTTAGTTGCTTAGCTGTTCTCTCCAACTCAACTTCTTGGAGTTGGGACTTGCGATTGAGATTTTCCACCTAAAAAGTTTTAGATAGAAGCATATTAAGACTGGATAGTCGCTCCTTTCCACATCCAGAAAATTCTTGCAGTAGAATTGTGATGCAAAATACCTAATCTACAACCAGATAAAATTGGCGGCCTAGGCAGGAAGTTGAGATAGCCACATGATGCTATTCTCAGACTTGTGGAACATAAATAACCAGAAATGTTTCTGCTTTCTTTTTCTTGTTAGTAACTATTGTCACTTATATGTCTCACACATTAAATTTGGGAAACCTATTGCAAACAATTACAAGTATGGGC
The DNA here is from genome assembly GCF_018446385.1 of Zingiber officinale. Classification (NCBI taxonomy): domain Eukaryota; kingdom Viridiplantae; phylum Streptophyta; class Magnoliopsida; order Zingiberales; family Zingiberaceae; genus Zingiber; species Zingiber officinale. The sequence goes on along the minus strand of NC_055995.1, from coordinate 89,906,370 downwards.
ACTGGGATGACTCAGAGGCTTCTTATGAAACCATAATCCAATGCAACAAATTGTCAGAGTATTATAGCACAACCATCTAATTGCTGGCCTTATTATTCTTCTCCAACATCTACATTCTCTACCTTCCAGAATTATACAATTGGACGGACATAAGTCTATTTCAGATTCATGTTCAAATGCATCATTTTTCAAAGAAATCGAGCATTTAGGTAGCCGAAATATTTGAATGAAGATTGATTATAAAAACTCTATTGTTTCCTGGCAGACATGCTACAAAAACAAAACAAAAAGTTCTTGTGAACTCGCCAATTACTAAACATATTGCATGCAAAATAAAACAAACCAGTCCAAATTAAATAAATTGATTCACAATTTCAAAAAAATATCATTTTTCACTCATTTTTTTCTGTTAAACATAGCCTAGAGTTTTTATAAAAGTCTATTGAACTTAGCTTATTTTGTCTGAGTCTTAATTCAACTAGATTTATCATAAAAGTCTATAAGAGGTTTCAACCTATTGTGTTATTTAAGATAATTTATTCATAAAAATATTCCCATGCTCTCATTATGTTTTCTCTCTCATTGCAAGATCACTAAGGCACACAACTCGTACTGCAACAATATTATTAAGTAGTTATTTTTTTAAAAAAAAACTATTGTCCGTTCCATGCAAAATATAAAATCTTAGAGCTCCTGCAAGAAAATTGACAGTGAATTATAATTACACGCTAAATGACAAGTAAATAGCTTTGATTAGTACTCAAGCTTCTAATTATCTATTACCTGAACTCTTAACCTGGTAACTTCTTGGCCAAGTTTTTCATTTGTAGTTTTCTCTTCCTGGATCATGAATTTTGAAGAACTAAGCCCACCAAGGGTTGGTGTCGGTGTAGTAGAACGAGGAGGGCTGGGATGTGCAGATGTTGGCGATGATGCCCTAGAAACAATTCGTGAACCAGGAACAGAAGCTGAGAAGAATTTTTTTGATGTTCCAAATACGGGATTAAAAGATTTTGAAATATTGAGGGCACTCCATTGTGAGTTTCCATTCGGGACTGGAGATACACAACTGCTACTGAAATCAAATTTCTTATCTCTCTTGAATGAGCTACTTTCCATTTGCTTAAAGGATGATGCTGATGGAAATTTAGAAACTTGCACATTTATAGGATCCAATTTGTCCTCCTCGATCATTTCAGTGAGATCCTGTGTTGAATTTCCTTTCCTGTTCATTAAAGAATGAGACAGAGAGTCAATTTCCAAGGACTTGCTTAGTTTGCTATAGCAGTGGTCACAGACACGATGTGGTTTTTTGGGATTAGGTGCCATAGAAGCCCTAAGAGATTTCTTTCTACTGCAGGAATGGCAAAAGACAAGTGCACAATTATAGCAGTTGTGCCGTTTCCTTTTGAAATTGAATGGCAAACGGCAACCTGAGCACATAGACTGATCGACACCAGAAAGCCATTTATGAATACAAATTGCTGCAGTAAAGCTAGCACCACAAACGATGCTTCTGACCTGTTTATCTTTCAGAGCTTCGACTAAGGTTGGGGAATTCCGGTCATCAGTATCACCATGTCCTAGTCGGCCATTAGCTCCTTTACCCCAGGTATACACTTCTGATCTTGAAGTCAAGACTGCAACATGATAATCGCCACATGAAATTTCCTCCACAAAACTTTTTAGTAGTTTTCCTTCAACACGAACAGGAAGCTTTCCATCTGCTTGGGCATTTCCAAGTTGACCATAAACTGAACTGCCCATTGTATAAACATGGCCAGAGGTAGTCAGTGCTACCGTCAGGCTGTGCCCGCAAGCAACCTGACAAAAATTAGGATCTATTAAGTGAGAAACACATGTAGGTAAGAGTCTAGATTCTTTGTCACCATGGCCAAGACGTCCTTTATCACCATCGCCCCATGTAAATAGTTTCCCTGAAGAGAAATTAGAAGATGAATTTCCAGAAATAACTTCTACGATAGCAGCAGTATGCCAAACACCACAAGCTACTCGCACAGTACGGAGGTCTTTAAGAGATTCTACTTCTTTAGGTATAGATATGCTTTTGCGATCCCCATGACCCAGCACACCGAAAGTTCCATCACCAAAAGTGAACAGTTGGCCTCCAGAGGTTACTACTGCTGTATTCCAAGGTCCACAAGAAACCGATGAGATACGTACACCCTCCAAAGGGCCAGTAACCATTTTTGGGAACCAGTGACTAAGTTCATTTCCATGTCCAAGTAGCCCAAAATTGTAAGTTCCATCACCCCATGTATAGAGCTCTCCAGATAGTGTAACAGCACAAGTATGATGTTCACCGCAGGCTACAAATTCAACATTTATGTTTACAAGAGAATCTACAAGTTTTGGCTGTGGCACATCGGCATCTACTCCATGCCCAAGCATACCACCTTTTTCCTCACCCCAAGTGTAAATCTCACCGTGCTTGGTTACAAGAGCAGCATGTCTCCTCCCACAAGAAACGTTCTGCACATCAAGTATGGCTGTAGACTCTAAAGCCTTTGGTAAAACAGAATCCATTTTAGCACCTGAACTGAAACCAATTCTAGAACTTCCGCAACCCAAAATTCCATCCCCAGTTCCTTCCCCCCATATGAATACATCACCAAGAGCATCACTGTCATCATGACCAGAGCCTTGACTGGATGAACTGATGGCACTTGACATGCTTACTCTGAATGCATCCACTGGAATGCCCCTGGGACAGCTATTTATGTTGTCCGAGTATCCTGATGACAGAGAATGGACTGATATAGCAGAATCTGATGTGAACAAAGCTTTTGAGGGCACTGCATATAGAACATCACAGAATGCCTTGTCTAAACCGTTCTTTGGTGGGCTTTCATATGGACTTCGAAGCTGAAGAATTTCAAATATTATGCTAAATTAACTAGAAACCGAGGAAATTTTCCTATGATAAACACAACAGATAAAAAAAGACAGTCCGATGCACGAATCTCTCGTCAATACGGGTCCCGGAAAAGAGTTGGACCACATCGGTCTATTGTACGCAACCTTATCTTGCATTGCAAAAGGTTGTTTCCACAACTTGAATCCATGACCACAAGGTCAAACAACAACAACTTTACTATTGTGTCAAAGCTCCTTTTCAAAAAAGATACAGTTAAAAAAAGAAATATATGAAAATCAACATACAAGAAGAGAACCTTTTGGATGCTATCTCCACTGTCAAATGGGGAGCTTAAAGGTGAACTTCTACAAGTGTATGTCTTTGGACTGTTTGCGCCTGATGATGCACCATTGCTTCTTGTTTCTGTTCTCCGCCTCGGATAGCGTGATATCAATGTCTTTAGACCAGCAAACCAGACTTCAGCTTCATCTTTATCTTTGCATATCTAGAAAATACAATATATATAATAAGTTTCAAGAGCCAATTAAGAGCAATATTCCACTGAGAGGAAGAAAATAGAAGGTGCTTTAATTACAACATGAAACAAGAAATGAGCACAAAGGTTATCATAAAAGTTTCAAGTGTCAATTTAAATAAAACAAAATGATATATAGTATGGATGAGAGAAATTTACAAGATCTAATGATCCATCATCATATATAAGAGAAAATGAATGGCATTCCTTCTCAGGTCGTGGATATCTCTGAAAAATTGCCTGAAAAGAGAATAATAGGTTTATGGTCAGTGTTTAGAAGCCAATGAAGCATTATACTAAGTGAAGCAGAATAATAAGGGACATCGGCAGCAAAAGTGCTGTCAGCATAGGAAGTAAAATAAAAGCATAACGTTTGAAATCTAATAATATATGTTGCTTTCATTAAGAAAATCAAGGCAATAGGAAAAATCATATAGATGCTTAAATCACAAACCATGAGCTTCACAAGGCTAAGCTTCATGCCTAATGCAAATTGATACCATCTGTTTACTTCTGCAAGTATAGACATCTTGCCATCTTCCAACAGTTTTCCATCTAATTTTGAAGCATTTTACTTCCATTCAAACTCAAGCTTGTTACTAAGCTCAATTAGAGTTCACATTGTACTTAAAATTTAATTAAAACAATGATCTAATAAATAAAATATTATTTTCCATTTTTAATATATTTAAAATTATCAAATATGTAAGGCACACATTATATTTTTATATATTTAAATATAAATATATTTAAAAAATCATAATCAAACTTTGGATAAGTTAATGAATAAATTTATTAATAAATTGTTCACAAGTTCTGTTCATGAATGTTACCAAGCCAAGGTCATTGATGTTCAAATTTGTTAGTTTGGTTAATTTACTTTTATATATCGAACAAACATAAACGAAGAATTATTGAATAGAGTATCGAGTTTATTCATGAAGAGCATATTCATTTAAAACCCTATACTCGTAGCCTTAAAAAAAAGCGCTTTTGATTGATAATTTATTGAAACTTATGTTGATTCTAAGTTTGAGGAGGTCAATAATATCAAAAGCTAAAGGTTTTAGGAAAAGGGCTCCATCTGTAGAATTCCCCTGGATCATACCGATGCCAAAATATTGCCTTTCCCTAGCTATTCCTGAATCTATTACAAACCTTAACAATATATGATTTAAAAAGTATGACATGATTATCAAATGCAATCATGGTCTGCTAATGAAGTTTCTAAAAGGTTACATGACAATTGTAGCCTTTACACATGAAGTGTCTGATTTGAAAGCACGATGATTCCTTAATTTTACAAGAACACAACATTGATGTAGGAAAACTAGAGTCAAAAATAGAAATTACTGTGCGCTGTCCAGGCATGATTCTTGACACATGACTTAATTTGAGGTGCTTCTCTTCTTTACCAGAGAGCCATATTAGAACAGTTTCATCCTGAAAATCAAATAGGCAAAGTGGCTTGAGCCTTGATGACAAATGTGCCATAATATTTTTCACTACAAAAGAAAATCAAAAGTAATTCTCATATAGATAAGCATTGTAAGAAAAACAAACACAGGTGATGCTGATTTACCAAAGGTCTAAACATAAAAGATAAGAAAAAAAAATACAAGGGTTCAAGTATCTGATGAATTGAAGAAGTTGTTGGGATGAAGCATTTTCATACCCATAAAAGATAGAAAAATTGTATAAGGGTTCAGGTATCTGATGAATTTTCAAGGACTTAAGTTAGTGGGATGAAGCATTTTCATAGCAAATTGACTGATTGTGCAATCTAAACTGTTCTTTTACTATTGCTAAATGAAAGCATAGGAGAGAGTCTCAAGAAAAGAGAACAAAAAGTAAGATACTACAGAGAGATATACTATGTCCATTCAGAACTTGCACAGAAACATACAAACAATTTTGGAGTATCTAAAATTGCATTCTACATGTTTATACGTCTCAAGGCAACTAAGGTTTCAATTTTTTTGTATCATGCCACATGATCTGCAAGGAACATATCATTGATGAATGACCAATAGGCGGCTACCCATATCTCTACTGATTTCCTTGCATACTAACCTATAATACCAGGAAGAATGCCTAATTACATATACTTGGTATAATGCAAAATATTCCACAACCCTGAGAGTTAAAAGTTATACTGTAAGGTAATCCATGTTGGAATTTTGATAAAACCAAATTTATGTAATTCATTTTAAAGATCATAATTGAAGATTGAAATTCTACAAACAATTTGCATCAAGCCATCAACCCAGCGTTATGTGAATGAACCACATAACAAACAAGGCAACCCATACAAAAGGTGACAAAACACCAAGCCTTTCAAATAATAAATTGAAGAGAACCTAAACAGTTGGTGATTAAAGGGGAGGGCTTCAAGTGATGACTCTAGTAACAAGGGAAAAAAACCATGCTATATGTTGGAAAGGCTAAGCCCTGAGCTGTTCCTAGTTTCCAGTATTGTTGTCCATCATTCCTTCTTGAGTTGTCCATCCTTTGAAACCAAACATTATGGAACAGAATCACATATATCAAGGGAGTGAAAATTTTCTTAAATTCTATAAACAATCTACCTTAGCTTGATGCCTAACAAAAAAAAAAAAAGGACTAATTTAGGGCATTTTGTATACAATCACAAATGTGTATTAAGCATTTACATCAGGATTACACAAAAGAAACTTACATTAGACAATCTAAATGGACAAAATTTGGGTTTTCCCCTTCGCCCATACTTCAGCAAATGTGTTCCTTTCTTAAGTGCAGTAATAGCCTACACAAGGCAAATTATTGGCATTAGAAAGATCCAGCTTCAGTAATAAAAAGAGACAGATATCAAAAGACCTATAGAAAAAAGAAAGAAATGCTATGGAATGTATAACACAAGTTGGAACTGTAAAACCAAGCATATGGAATGTATAATAGTCAAAAGGTGATGGATAAAACAAATCAAGATGCCGAGTATGCATCAGAACATCAGAAGGTATAAATGATAGATTACACAGTAAAGCATTATAAGTGACGTGAAAAGAGTTCAAAGTGACTTATCAACAATTTCAAGTGTAACACAAGCAATATACATGCTTCAGTCTGCAGATGAAGATATACCTGATATAGGTATATCTTCATCATCCAGGAGGGTTCTTCACTCCTTTCATAGGCGACCTAGGTTTTTGTGGAAACAGCCTCACATGGTTTGAAATTAGCAAAACTTATAAGATTCTCCCGCTTTGAACATCAATGAATACCCCAGTGTAGCTTGAAGCATGCAAGCCTAGTGCATATTTGCATAACAACAATATGTGCAAATTAGTATTTTGAGATATTTTGGAAAATTTTGCAAATTTTATATTGTGAAATACTAAGTTAAGCATTAGATCATTCATTTCGCATCTACATAAGTCAACAATGCAAACAGTTATTTTGTGTTCCGTTGTGGACAAAAAATTCAACACTTGGTACAAATTTACACGACGGGATTGTGTAGGTCATGTCACTTCTAGTTAGAAATATTAAAAGGTATTATCTACTGTATGAGGCAAACATTCTTTGATGTCAAAACAAGTTCAAAAGTCCAGAAAGAAAAGTATTAGCGTTGTACTACGAAAAGGCAAAGGAAACACCAACAGCCAATCGTGGAATTTCTCTATTCAAATGCAGAGTAGGATACCAGATGCAAACAAAAATTATTTATTTATGCCATAAAGCGACAGCAATTTGAAACTAGCAAGCAAACAGCCAAATGTAAACCGATAATTAAATAGGAAAGGAAAACATGCCAAAGTTTTCTGTGATATACAACCATGCAAACAAAACATTTCTTATTTCCCCGTTCTAATCCTCTATTGATTCCCTAAAAACTCGAGAGAGAGAAAAAAACCATGCAGATTCCGGAGCATTACCTGCTCGATGTCCCTCTCGGCGGTTGCAGCAGCCCTGCCCTGATCCACCGCGCCGGCCGCCGGCATCCCAGCCGCCAAAATCAACCACCAAACTCAACCTTTCGGCTGCCCCGGCACAAAAACACTTCGAAAACACAACCCAACCACTCTATTGAGTCCATAAGACTCTAATCATGATGAGAGCCGCAGGCACCAAGAAATGCTCCAAAGATTCCAACGATCCATCAAATTCCCACTCTAATGCAACACCTTGGACAGCGGATTCATCTTCTTGATGCGTTGCGCCGATCCAGAAGGAAACAAAGGAGACGAGATTAACAAAAGCACGCTCTCTCTCTCTCTCTCTCTCTCTCTCTCTCTCTCTCTCTAGCTCTCTCTCCGTGACTCCGTCTCTTGCACGCGCACTGTGCATTGCTTTGGCTTCTTTATTTTGGAATTTACTGCGTCATTTTGCATGAACACACCCAACATATAGAATATATCGGAAAACCTACAAATAATTGATCAAATAGTTTTAGGATATTCAAACATATTAGATATTAGATAAGTAGCCAGGTGAAATATAAAATGAATTAAAATATTAAAATTATTTATTCGAGCTTATTTGATTTATTTTTAGAAACTTGAGTTTAATTTAGACTGAATTTGAACTTGATTTATTTAGATATTATCAAACTCTCAATTAACACTTATTTTATTATTTGAAATTTTTACTTATTTGTTCATTTTAACATTTTTATTTATTTATTTATCATATTGTTCACGAATATTCACAAGTTGAATACATATGTATTAAATTTTATTTGTTTAGTTTAATAGTTATTCAAGTTTATTTATTTAATTGATATTTTATATATTAAATGAACATAAATAAACTCTTATCAAATCGAACATCAAATTTATTCACAGACGTTCACTTCATTTATCGTCCTCCTTCACCTACGAATCCCGTCACCACAAGCATAAGCAGTATGTTTATCGCCACTAGCAATGGTCGACTCCGTAGGACTCAAGAGAGGGGAGGGTGACATGGACTAGAATAGGATTAGGCAATTTTCAATTAGATCCATAACATATTTTTAAAAAAACCCTCCAATTTTCTTTTATCTATCAATAATTTAGGAAAGATTTCAAGCCTTTATTAGGTGCCATTGAAGGTTAGGTTAAGAAATTGAACTCTAAAATGAGTAGGCAATCGAAATGGACATCGAGGTGTAGGGTCTACTAATCCGATTTGGCAACACCGATTGCAAACGATGGGCAATGTAGATCGAAAACGGATGATGTGATATTCTATCATTAGATGAAAAACTAAGTAGCTAAACATATCTTCGACTAATCGTAAACTCGTGCTTACTGAAACTAACTTTGAGAACACAATCAAATGCTAGGTCACACTAAATCTAAACAAGATTCACGAACATATCTCAGACATATTGAAAAGACATATTGTTTTTTTTTTTAAAGAAGATAAGTGTATGAGTTGTGGTGGGTTCGTGAAGAGCAATGCCCCCCCTCCTTTCGCTTTATTGATGATGGCCTACGAGAAAGTTGCTCCTCTTGTGGAGTGGAGCCATAGTGCATGGCATTATCAAGTGCTTCTATCCTCTTACTCAAATATACTTGTCGTTACTAAAAGTTAAAAGCTAAAAGGAGGGTTAGGGTTAGGGTTAGGGTTAGGGTTAGGGGGTTGTTCCACCATGCATGTCCTTTTCGCATCAATGGGCTCCATCCCCTTGCAAGTGGGGGAGAGGACTTCAATAACATTATCGCATACCTTTCTCTTTCTTTCTTTTCCAAACATAAATATCGAGTGAAAAGAAGGTTGCCACGATGAATGTTTCGTTAGGTGAATAGTTTTTGTTTATAGATATGATGTTTGTAAATTTCCCCCTTATTTCTTCATCGACATGATAGCACATGCCAAAGCTTTATAAAGATGGAAGAAAGGGACTAGGCATATCTTGTGTCGTGTGGATAGTAATTGTGATTCGAAGATGTGTAGAGCTTTACTTACCTTAGGGTTAAGTCATAGTTGCCACTAGTTCAAACTTCTATATCACATAGAAAATTTATCGTGCTAGAGAGCGAAGAGAAGCTCGATCGTTACGGTTACTCTTTCCATTTGAGCAATATCATTTAGATTACCACTATCGTTGCATTGCTTCGTGACGATGAGCAAAGTGTTTCATGTGTTAGATTGATACTACGCAACTAGTCAAAAACACTCGGCTCGAACCTCTATTTGGGCCTTACTATATCATACATTCCTTTTGGGCTTATTGGGCCTACTGGGCCTATCTCCTTAAACCAAAAGGCCTCACACCCAATAACACAATTTTAGAAAATAGAGAATTAATTGGCGTTAGGGTTAGTATTCCACCCAGCCTTTTGCTACCCTAAAGCTAAAGGTGATCATGCATACGTTCGTTTCAAGTTTACTCTCTGCCACCTTCACCACCCCCTCTGCAAAAACCCTATCCCTGGCTTTCAACCCTTTCACCCTTTGACCGAAGTAAAGCAAATCGAAATACATAAATAAATAAAAATAAAAGAAATCTAATCATTTATTTTCCAAAAACAAATGCTTATCAACAGTAGTCTTCAGGAACAAGAGGCCTGCACGCGTGCATGCATTTCTGCACCGAAATGAATCGCCACCGCGTAAAAAGCTGATCGTGCATGCATTGAATGCGCGAGACTCGTTCATCTTTAGCATGGAAAAGGAAGTCAAGGAAACTAAAGGGAACGACATCTTGATGGAAGCTGTTCTAATTAGAAAAAGGATTGGAAAGACAATTGATTAACTAGTCTGCGATATTAGCTTTGATCTCCGATCATTAAGGAAGCAAAATTTGCAGGTTTTTTTGTGTTTTTTTTTTGGGGAGGAAATGCATGATTTCTTGAATGTTCTTCTCTGGAAGTTACTCTGTTTGTTTGTGGTCGTGTTGAGTTAGTAGTGTGGCGGCGGAGGGTGGGCATGGGGCGGCGGCCGGGCAGTCGATGGCTGAGCCCAGAGGACGACGTCGGCGTGAGAGAGTGGCGGGGGCAAGGCGTTGGGGTCCGCGTGCGTGGCCATTGCCTCTGAAACTCCTGGCTTCTGGTCCTCCTCCTTGGCCGCTGCTGCCTCCTCGTCGTCGTCGGAGACGGGGAGGCGGTGGAACTCTGGCTTGGCGAACGTGGCGGCCACGAGGAGAACCGGCCCCACCGCCGTCATCGGCCCGGCCACCGCCCCGCCGATCACCTGCCCGTGCGGCCCGGCTAGGGATACAGTCAGCGGGGGCGGGCGCGGCGCTCCCGGAGGGAGCGCCGCGGCCGGCGGCGGGAGCAGCGTGCCGGAGAAGGAGAGGATGTCGAAGCGCCCCGGCACGGCGATGGTGCTCGGGCCGCCGTGCGCCGAGGAGGGGTGGCGCAGCGTGACGTCGGCAACTGCCCCGCTCCCGCCGAGGACGGAAACGCCGACGCCGCGGCGGTGCGCGAAGTCGGAGACGCCGGAGACGACGTCGGAGCCGCCGGCTAGCTCGAGGACCACCGGCTGCATGGCCGACTCGCTGGCCTTGGTGATCACCACCGGGGGCTTGGGCTTGTTTTTCGAGCCCGGAGGGCGGCCGCGGGGCTTCCGGCCAGAAGAGGAACCGCCGGAGGCGGGCTCTACGAGGACGATCGCTCGCTGCCGGGACGCGCCCTCGCCGTCATCGTCGGAGGCGGGCTGGGAGAGGCCGATCATGGCGCCGGGGGCGCGCACGAACTCCGACATGAGCGCGTCAAACCGGCGAAAGATTAACCGGCGAAGTCCCCTTAGAAGCCTAAATAAAGATGGCGCTCTTAAGCTGCACCTCCAGTTCAGGAATCTAAACCTGTGCCGATGGACATGGAACGTCAGATTGGGACCGGCACGAATCACGAGGTGATGAAATAGCACTAGGAGCGTCGTAGGGGAGGAATCGTAGATGGGCCATAGGGGCAGTAGGCTTTGGTCGTGTAGTCGCATCGAGAGGTAATGTCACTGTGTCAGGCAGTGGGGTAGGCCCCGGTGTCAGGGATGCGATGCTGACGTGGTCAAATTGCTTCTATATTTGGTAGGCTTCAGAGCGAGCGATTGGCCCGATGGGATTTGGATTCTTGTGGAAAAGATCACGTAGACATTCAACCATGATTTTAAGGGGGGAGAATGGACAAAAATTAAAACGGCGCGCTTTCCATTCGAAAACACCAAAAGAGACCTACTGTTTTGATACAATCATTACACTTTTATACAGTGCCAATTTATTGATTTATTTTTTTTAAAAAATTAAATGTTGTCATCAATGCAAATAGGATAAATGCAAATAGGATAAAGAGGATGGATAATAATTAAGAATAAGAATATTAATTCGAAATTTTAAAAATAAAGGTGAGGCAATTGAATAATAATAATAATAATAATAAATTATTGGCGACGACGCAGACTCAGAAGGAAGGGAGATGCGCTTCCACCGAGGCCCTCGGCGAGCTCCCGCCCCCTCCACCTCCATGAGGTCGCCCACCGCTTTGTCCCTGCCGCTCATCACCAGGTTGAGCATCGCGGCCGTTGCGTTCTCCCTCGCCCTCTGACTCGCCCCCGTCGCCAAGTCCACCAGCTCCACAAGTATGGCGACGCCTGCTACCCTCCGGATCGCGTCCACGCTCTCGTAGCAACCCGCCACCTGGGAGATCACAGCCGTGGCGTCCTCCATCACCCCGCGCCGCCCGTCCTTCACCACCAGCGGGCACCTGGGAGATCACGGCGACCTGCTCGACGAGGGTGGCGCGGTTGAGCGGGCAGAGGGCGAGGAGGAAGATCGCCTTGAGCGCGTCCTTGATGGACCGGGTCGGCGCACCGCTGGGGCGGCGGAAGAGGTCCGAAAGGGCGGAGATGAGCGGCCGTTTGGATCCGATGATGGGGCGGTACTCGTCGACGGAGAGGAGGCTGTAGAGGGTGGCTGCGGCGTTCTGGGCGGCGGTGACTCGAGGATGCCAGGGGTGGACATCACGGCCTCGCGGGCGGAGATGGAGAGGTTGAGCAGGGCGGCGGAAGCATTCTCCAGGACCTCAGTGTCGGAAGAGTCGCGTTCCAGGAGGGGGACGGCGCCGAAGTTGGCGAGGGGAGGGCGAATCTCCGGGTCGTGCTTCGAGAGGAAGCGCGGTGGTAGCCGATCGGGCGGGGGAGGAGGCAAGGCGGTGGACGAGAGATCGAGCCTTCCGATGGTTCGCCTCCATGGATCGCCGGCTTCTCTTCCTCGCGTCGGCGGAGCCAGCTGCGATCGGAAAAAGTGGAGGTTCAGTGGCTTGCTTTATCAGCAAGAGCATCTCTAATGAGGATATTTGGAGAGAATATTTTTCCAAATATCCCCTCTCTCAAATATCCCTCATTATGGGGATATTTGAAAAGAGAATAGAAATCATCGGGTATAAAGTTGTGCCCGGTGATTTCATTGTGGGTGGTAGAAAAATGGGCCCCACAAGTTGTGATTGAGAGATAAAAGTATTTGGTAGGTGGGGTCAATAAATATTTGGTTGAAGGGATATTTTATTGTGAGTCTTGGGATATTTGATAAGTGAGATATTTAATTGATGATATGGAAATGAGTCTCATAAATATTTGGAGGAAATATTTGATGTCATTATGGATGCTCTAATAGCCCATAGAATACGACGGTGGATGAGGATCCGAAGCGGGAAGCGGGGAGTTAAATTCATGTCTAAGCGAACTCGGAATCAACACGTGGGAGTTGATGAGGATGGGGCCTACACGTGGAAGAAATCTCTCGCCACGTGCTTGATGCTGCTGGCGTTTAATTGTGTTTGATTAGGAACTGAGAAAGGGCCGACGGAGATGAGCGGATCAATGGTGCTGGGAGTATTCATAGTTGTCACTAGGCTCCGTTTAATTGGTGGGATAAAATTAATAGTGTAGGTGGGATAAAAATTTAATGGTGTGATAAATAATCATGGACTCTTCTAAAAGATTATTTATCATATCATTAATCCCTATACTACTAATCATATGCCATCTATTAAATACATTCTATCACATCAATAATTCTTAACATCATTAATTCTATCCCACAAATTAAAGGAAGCCTAGTGTTTAGAGAGAGTTTTTTTTTTTTTTTTTTTTTGTCATATTTATGTGAATAAAAAATTTTACACATCATTTCATTATTAGAAAACTCTTTCAACAAGTTTCATATTTTTTTTATAAATTATATAAACGTGACATAAAATAATTAAATATAACATAACATAAAATAATTAATATATCATAATTAATCATCCTATCACTATAAAAAAAACACCCATATAGAAACGATTTATTAGGAGTGGTTGGAATACAGCTATTGAAAATCCAATAATAAAATCAATTTGAACTAAACTATTTCTACTGTCTTACCTTTTAAGAATGGTTTTGCAACCACTCTTGTTGAATAACTTTAGCACTAATTTGATTAAACCGCCGCTATAAACCACTCTTAATGATATAACTTTTAGAAGCAATCTTGAAGCTATTGATATTGGGTATCTTTAACAATGATTCTATGTCAAACACTGTTAGTAACCGTTTCTATTGCTCTAACTTCTAAGAACAATTATCAAACTATTCCTACAAAATACTTTTAACATCATTTTGTGTAAAGTGCCATTATAAAAGGCTTCTATTGCTCCATTGTTTTAGAATTAATTTTCAAAGTTCTCCTATTATATAGTTTTAACATCAATTTGAATAAACCATTACTGTAAACCACTCTTAATGATATAAATATTAGAAATAATCTTGAAACTACTGATATTGGATAATTTTAGTAATGGTTTTATGTCAAATGTTGATACTAACCATTTTTATTGTTCTAACTTCTAAGAACAATTATCAAATCATTCATACTGAATACTTTTAATATCGTTTTGTGTAAAATGTAGATATAAACCGCTATCAAATCATTCAAACTTTGGTCGGTAATATTTAATTTGTTTTTATAATCAAAGTTAGATTTAACAGGTAATATATAATTTTTTACTAACCAATTTTTTTTAGTAATATTTAATTTATTGTTTATCAAAATTAGATTTGAACGGTAATATTTAATTTTTTTACTAGTGTAAGTTAGGTTTCACTAATAAATTAAAATATTTATTGGTTATACTTACTATTAATTTTTTATAATTTTTTTAAAAATTTGGACATAGCATTTTTATGTTTAGTTTTTTTAATAAAAATATATTTAATATTAAAATAGATTATTTCTCTTTAAATTTTATTTCTTTCATAATTTCTATCTTTTGTTATCAATTTTTATACTATTATTTTCATATTCTCATTTATCCACTAATTGTTATAAATATTTTTTTTATCTAGATGCTAAAAATGAATTAATTACTAATTAAATATTTTTACCAGATAAATTTAGTAAATAATTTATCGAAGTTAAAATTGATCAATAATATTTTTTTAAAATAATAATTAAAGTGTATCAATCCGACGAACCCAACTTAAATTGATAGCTCTATCCCGAGGAAATGGTACAATGGATCACAAGACATTGGAATTATCTACGTAGCAACAGTTTTGTGTCAAATACTGTTACTCACCGTTTTTATTGCTTAACTTCTAGGAATAATTTTCAAATCGCTAACAACATTTTATATAAAGTGTTGTTATAAACCATTCTATCTTCTAATGGATAAGAATTAGTGCGGCAATAAACCACTTATATTCTCTCATCTAATGGGTAATGCTCCTATGACATAACATAGATGGTGGACGCATGATATCTCTAGTGTAATGGTCAGGAGTAGATTACCAGGAACTGATGACCTGTGGTCACCCACCATACGTTTAACACTTGTGTATCTACATTTACCTTCTTTCATATCCATGGGGCCGACATGAGGGACTTAGCAGATCTATTTTTTTTCTAATGAATAAGAATTGATTTGCAAACTATACATGTTTCAAACTGCACTCGTCTAAATTATAGTAGTACATAAATAAATAATATAAAAAAACTTGTAAAAATTTAAAAGGAAAAACGTGTAAATTTTTTTTTTTTTAAAAAAAAAGAAAAACATGTAAAAAATTAAAATTAAAAATCGTGTAAATAATAAAAAAGAAAATATATTTTAAATATAAAAGGGAAAATGTGTAAAAATTTAAAATAGGAAAAATGTGTAAAAAATAAAAAAAAAGAATAGAGTGTAAAAAATAAAAAAAGGAAAACCATGTAAATAATAAAAAAGGGAATACGTGTAAAAAAATATTAAAAAAATAAAAACATTTAAAAAATAAAAAAGGAAAAAATCAATGATTGATTGCATCGTACTATTGTCATTTATTGTATTATTGATAATGGAAGATTTGTGGAGCATGTTTTACTTAATTAGAAAAGGGATTATCATCATGTGAAAGCTAATCGTGACAGTCAAATATCTAAATTTCTCACATCATCTAATACCTTTAGTTGTTCCATGCTGGCAATCCGAGTGACGACCGATTCAATAAAATCATGTGCAAACCCTACCCATCTAGCATCCATCGTTGCTGCTATTTTTTTCCCTGTCGAATAGCTTCGATCTCTTGTGATGAGTTGGACGACAGTGGGGGCGACGACGACTAAGAGTGGCCATAGCAAGGCCAAGGGGACGAAGGTTGTTTCTTGGTTGCAGAAGGATGGCCTCCAGTTCCCGATGGGGTGCATCACTCACTACCTTGGGGTCGATCGATACTCTTAGCACGTTGGTTCCGGTGCACCGGTCTCTCTCTATAGTCCTCGAGTACATAGATGATGATGTAAGCTTCGTTGTTTTGTTCTTTCACAAGGGATCCCCTTCTCTACCTAAATTTACATTTCTTTATTGTTCAAGGTGTTAGAGTTGGTCAAAAATGACGCGTCATCCCAAAGCACATCTAATTGCTCATGAAAAACAATGAGGAGTTTGGCAGGCTCCTAGCGTGTGCGACGATTTCCAATGATGGGTCGTGCCCAACATCCATCGGGCTTTACTGCCCAAGAAGCAAGGCGGAGGGAAGAGTAAACCAGAGATCAGATCACCCTCACAAGAATTCTAGGCTTTTTTTTTTCATCTTCATGTTTTGATTGTAAAAGAATCTTTAGAGTTGTAATTAAAAACATCTTTTAATTGTAGTATTCGCAAGTATCTAATCTCAAATCATATTGATTTATTCATCATCAGGCATGATTAACATGATAATTTTGATTTACATAATTGATCAGGTAGCTTAATCCGTAAAATTATTTAGATCACTTTTAATCAATCAATATTCTGTACTTTTAAGCATAGTTTAAAACAAATCTAAAATTTCTAACATCAATTTTGAAATTACTCTTATTTTCATGACATGTAAGAGCACGGGTTCAAGAGTGGTTTGTAGTGTTCTTAAAGAATTTAATAATACTCCTTTATCCATGACATTTAGAAGTGATTTGAAATCACATATATTGTGAAAACTATTATTAAACCTTATGAGTTCTAGAGCAATTTGAATCACTCCTATATTTATAACTTTAATAACGTTTTGAAGTGCTCCTATACCCATGGCATTTAGAAGTGGTTTGAACCGCTCCTAAATTTCTAGCATCAATAGTGTTTGGAAATTGCTCTTGTATTCATGGCGTGTAGGAGCGGTTTAAAATTGTTCTTACACCTAAAGGGTTGTAGAGCGGTTTAAATCGCTCATGGATTTATACCTGATCCTGTCCGAACGCTGAGTCGATGGGCGCTGGGGACGTGGCGCTCTCCGCTGTCTTCGACTGGCTGCACGAATCTCCGGCGAACCTGCAGGGAAGTCGAGCCGGGAAGGGGTTTCCGGCGACGACCCTCCGACGCTCAAGTCAGGCAAGAGGAAAATAATGAAGTGGCTCCAAAGATGTGAGATCTCGTACATCCGGTGAAGTTTGTGGGCTATTATATAGAGCTTTAGGGAGGCTTGTGCACACCTATCGAGGCGTACACGTGTCCTTTACCATACCTCAGTATGGGCTTACCAGAGGAGCATGTCTGCCACCATACTACTACAGTCCGAGTATCTCTCTGATGGGACAGCAGAACCTTCCGTCGTATGATTCTGCGTATGGCTTGGTCGTCGAACATGCCTGTTGTCAGAAGATGTTCCCCTATGTCCCCTTGTCCTTGTCTCCTTTTTTCCCGAGTCGAGCGTCCATCCGCTCGGCAGGCATTGGTCTGACCGGGCGTAGGTATCAGTCCGACCAGGAAGATTTCACTCCATCGCGTGCTCGGCTGAGACTGTTCATTCACACATTGCTGATTTACGCCTCGGCTGAGCGGGCTACCCGCTCGGCCCGGCGACCCTGTTCACCATGAGCGTCGGAAACCCGACTCCCCGTCGGGTTGTCTTTGATTCCGCCCGGACCCGTTCGACCGATCGGCCAGACCTTAGGTTGACCATTTTGCCCTTTGACTTCCACGTGGTGTTGACTCCCCTCAAAGGGGGTCCTCCGTCCTTACCGCCGGATCAATACCTATAGAAGTGGTTTGAAACCGTTGTTATATGCACAACGTGTAAGATTGATTTCAAGCCGTACCTACATAAAATAATAGGAGCGGTTTTTCACCTTGTACCGACGGTTACAAAAACCGCTACTATAGGATATAGGGACGGCAACAAGAGGAGTGGTTTTACAACCGTTAGTAAAAGTGTAGGAGCGCTTGAAAACCGCTTTTAAAAGTAAAAAAAAAATGCTCCTATATGAGTGTTTTTTTTTTGTAGTGTATCTGAATTAAGAATGTTAACTTAGGATGTGATTTCTGGGTTGACAACGTGTAGACATCGCTCCTCTCTTTAATATAAAAAATATCAGTGTCGAGCTAGGAAAGGGATATCCAGCGTTGACCTTATGACGTTCAAGTCAGTCACTGGAACAATAGAAGAAAGCAGAGTAACAGTAAGTACATACATGAATAGTAAATAACACGAATTTCTGTCAGTGCATGAGTCTCCCCCTTATATAGTACCTCAATAGGCGACGTGCACGCTCTTAAGGCGTGGACACATTCTCCAAATTGTTATATGTGTTGATGATAAAATTCATGCACTTTATTAATGATAATATGTGATATATAAATATCATTACAAGTGAAAAATAGGAAACACATAAAATAGTAAAACATATAAATTACTAGAAAATAAATAAGTATTTTCTAATAATAATTATTCTATAATAACTAGGAAATAAATAAGTATTTACTAATAATAATTATTTTCTAATACGCCCCCTCAAGATGGTGTCCCAGAAATGACATCAATCTTGCTGTAAATAGCAAACAACCAAACAACCGAGGTCAAAAAAATGACTTGGTAAGTGCATCAGCCAACTGATCCTCAGTAGGATTATATGAGTAACTCGTAGCTCGGAGGCCTGCACCAGATCACGAATAAAGTGATAGTCAATAGTCAGATGTTTCATCTGAGAGTGAAAAAAAAAAAGATTAGCTGAATGATAGGCGACACCTAAATTATCAGTGAAAAGCACAGTAGGTGTGGTAACCGGAAGAAGCAGGTCTGTCAAAAGTGACTTAATCCATTAGATCTCAGATGCCACAAAGACAATGGTGCGATATTCAGCCCCAGTCGAAGAGCGCGCAATTGTGCGCTGTTTGGTAGATTTCCAGGAAACCGGATTAGCACATAGAAAAAAAATAAATGCACCCATAAAACACTGATCATCTGGATCTCCTGCCCAGTCCGCATCGGAGAAACCATGAAGAGTAAGAAATGTATCCGTAAGAAGACGAATGTCAAGATTCCTAGTACCATTGAGATACGAAGTAGACGCTTCACAACGCCCCAATGCATCTTTGAAGGAGCATGCATAAATTGTGAAAGCTTGTTAACAACAAAAGAAATATCAGGATAAGTCATACGGAGATGTTGTAAGCTCCCAACTGTTGGGGCAATTTCCCTAGGTCAAGTTTGACCAGTTTGACCAAGCTTGAGTTGAGTCAAGCTTGAGTCAGGATTTGAGTTTTGATGTTTGACAATATAAGGAGATTGTTGGAGCAATCGTCCGGTTGTGGAAATGGTCAAAGGATTGACCAAGTTGATGAGAATACAAGTCAAGTAGGTCAAGGTTGACAGGAGACTTGACTAGGAAAGCCCTAACTGGATGTTAGGCATTTGAAAAGTCCTGGTGAGGAGCCAGACAACGGGAAAGTCCTAATGAGTAGCTAGGCAAGGGAAAGTCCTGGTGAGGAGCCAGGCGACGGGAAAGTCCTAGTGTGGAGCTAGGCAGGAGAAAGTCCAAGTGTCATCTTGGCAAAGGAGAAAGTCCTGGTGAGGAGCCAAGCAATTGGAAAGTCCAAGTGTGATCTTGGCAAAGGGTGTAAGTCCAAGCATGTGGTCTTGGTAAGGTAAGTCCTGGTATGACTTGGCAAGGAAGACCCGACAACTAGGATGAGACCGAAGGAAGCTCCTGAAGGCAAGACGAGAAGGATGGGGAGATATTCGAGGGACGCAAGGCTGATGGAGGAGGCTAGAAGGCTAGTTCGAGGTTGGTCGGGTGTGGCCAAATGCTAGTCATGGAGACCCAACAGGTCACGATTGACTGGAAGTTGGGTTTGGGACTTTGGACTTGAGTTTGAGTCAAGTTCAGAGTGTTCAATCGATCGGGCGATCGATTGAATAGGATCTAAATCGATCGGTCGATCGATTTGGACTGTGTTGCGATTGCGGGAAGGCCCAATCGATCGGTCGATCGATTGAGATGTGAAATCGCGAGCACAGAGACTTTTCCAATCGATCAGGCAATCGATTGAGAGATGTCAATCGATCGGACGATCGATTGGGCAGCAGAAGCTCTCACGCGGACGCGAGAGCACATAAAGGCGCTGAATCGATTGAGCGATCGATTTAGGAAGTCCCAATCGATCGGTCGATCGATTGGGAAGTGACCATTGTTCAGGATGCAGGTGATGGACGGCTACAATTGTGCGGAGCTGACGTGGCAATCGATTGAGGTTTATTTCAATCGATTGGGAGCACAGGATATAGCCGTTGCGGAGCGTTTTCTCCGTAGTTCTTTGCGAACTTCTCTTACGATCTTCAACAATTTTCACGCGAGCTTCTTCCGATCTTCACCGCCAGTTCTTGAAGGCGCTTGGGTGCACTCCCAAGGTTCAAGAGACAATAACAAGCAACAAGTAAGCAAGAAGAAGGGTGTATTTAATTTATATCTTGTATTTTCTTCTTGTGTGAGTTGTATTGTTGGGTGTGAGTTTATACGAGGCTTCTCTGTAAGGATCGAAAAGAATTTAGATATCTCCACAATAGCATGATATTGTCCACTTTGGGCCTAGACCCTCATGACTTTGCTCTTGAGCTCTCCCCAAAAGGCCTCATGCCAATGGAGATATCTTTTCTCTTATAAACCCATGATCTTTCCCATGTGTTTCCAATATGGGACTATGTTTGCAACCTTGCAACCCCAACAATCCCGCCTCAAACAAAGGACCATGGACTTCCCACGTCCGATCCTCGACCCACCAGGTCTTCCTGCCCCTCGGTCTACCCGACCTACTAGGACTTCCTGCCCCTCGGTCTACTCGACCTACTAGGACTTCCTTGCCTAGCCGCAACTAGGACTTCCTGCCCCTCGGTCCACCCGACCTACTAGGACTTCCTGCCTGGTGTCTGGTCCTCTTGATCCGAACATAGGAGCCCCCACTTTTTTTGTTCGAGGTCAATATTGTACTCACATGGTTCAATCAGACCATAGCTCTTGTACACAGTCGGCGGTTAAACCTTCTGGCAGTCCGGGCTCTGATACCAATTGTAAGGATCGAAAAGAATTTAGATATCTCCACAATAGCATGATATTGTCCACTTTGGGCCTAGACCCTCATGACTTTGCTCTTGGGCTCTCCCCAAAAGGCCTCATGCCAATGGAGATATCTTTTCTCTTATAAACCCATGATCTTTCCCATGTGTTTCCAATATGGGACTATATTTGCAACCTTGCAACCCCAACATTCTCCAACTCCGGCTGCGACCGAGAAGGAGGTTTCCATAGTGGAGGAGCGTGTCGTATGTGGATCCTTGGATTAGTCACCTCTTCTTGAGGTGGATACCAAGTAAATCTACTTGATAGCATTGTGTGAGTCTTGTAGTTTATTTCCGCTGCATATCATCATCAAGACGCAACCGACGAGCGCGCGATGAGACACTATTTACCCCCCCTCTAGCGGGCACATCGATCCCAACAATTGGTATCAGAGCGAGGTCGCTCTTCTACGGACTAACCGCCAAGAGAGCAAGAAGCTAGAGGAAGAAGATGGAGTCTGAAGGACCACTCGGATGGGATATCCGAATTTCACCTCCGTACGACAAAGAAGACTTCAATTATTGGAGGACGAGGTTGGAAACTTGGTTCCAAATAGATTGAAATCAATGGGTTGCATTGGAAAGATCCATTTGAGCCTCCAAAGGGCAAAAAGGGGAGGCGCCTTCGACCTCGGCATTGGACCGAGGAACAAAGGGAGCAAGCGGAGGCGGATAAGGAGATAACAAAAATTTTGTTAAATCTATTGCCCTCTAACATAATTTTGAGTGTAGGTAAATGCACAGTGCAAGTGATCTTTGGAAAAAATGTCATTGCCTATCATGAGAACCCCACTCAATTTCAAGGAGTGGATGAGCTTAAGGAGAAGGGCTCATTGGTCCAAGAAGAGAAGGATCAATCCGATGTTGACATAAGGTCAACATTCGAGGAGAAGAAGGAAGAGGTGGAGAAGGAAGAAGATGAGAGATCTTCTACATCTTCAAGAGAGGAAGAGGTGGAAGTATCCACATCCTCAAGAGTTGAAAAGGTGGAAGCACCCACACCCTCAAGAGGAGAAGAAGAAGAAGATGATGCAACCTCCACAATGCAAGATAAATCAAATAGAGGATCAAGTGTCACTCCTACAAGTAAAGGTATAGAAATTTCAATTGTAAATAATAAAAATCATATCATTTGCTTTGAGTGTAGGGAACATGGGCACTATAAGAACAAGTGTCCCAAGTTAGCCAAGAAAAAGAGCCAAGTAGTACTCAAGAGCAAGGAGAAGCCCAAGGAGACAATCCCCACAACAAAGAAGAGCAAGGAACACATTGTGTGTTTCGTGTGCAACCAAAATGGGCATTATCGAAGCCAAAGTCCAAAAGGGAAGAAAACAACTAAAGTCAAAGGAGGAAGCACAAGTCTAGGGGGAGCCTCCAAGGTAAAAACCAAGGTATCATTTAATGAATCTATTCCTTCGACACAAGATAAAAAAACATACTAGAAATAATTCTTATCATTTTAATGCTAATTATCATGAAAGTATGAAGCATGATGGCACTAAGGATAAATATATTCCTCCTCATGCTAGATCTACCATATCTAAGTTTAGGAAGGTAGATAGCAACTTAGGCAATAATTCTAAGGATTAGAGATATATGCCAAAATATAGAAATGTTCATAGGGGTCAAGAAAAATCCAAATCTATGGATTTAATGACGGAGAACCAAGTCTTGATGTCAATACTTGATAATTTAGAAAGGACCCTAGCAAGAATGAAAAATATGCTTAGGGGTCAAAAAGAGTATAACTTAGGAAAAGCTAGACAAGAGTCATCCAATGGCTATAGGGGTTTGAGATATAAACTTAAAGCCAAGAAGGATGTGACTTCCTTTCATAGGGTTTCATATAGCTATGAGACGAACCCTAGGTGTAGAGGTCAAGTCAAAGATACTAGAGAATGAATCCCTAAGAGTACTTTTGACAAGACCAATGTGACTAAGACTTCTAAGAAGTCTAACAAAGTTACAAAGAAGGTTACAAGAGAAGTTATTATTGGTTGATACTCGGAATATCGTACCGGCTCCCTTGTACAAAAATTTTGTACAAGTCCTGAACCATTCCTAACAACATATTGTGTTCTTTAGAAATTAAATTAGAAATCACAAACGGAACTTAACATTATTGATTCCAAATTTAACTTATCAGTTCTTAGAGGTTTAGACTTGGATCGCAAACGATACTTAACATTATTGATCCAAATCCACCCATGTTACAAATTCAATTAAATATTAATTTCATAGATTGACTTCCAGGTTAAACATGGCGAGACACTAGACATTCTTGGGTATGAGAGCATCCACCACTTCCTAGACAAAGTCTTTCAACGAAATTTAATATTTAATTTCCTTATAGTAATCCTAGGTTTAACCAAAAGGAACAATCAAATCACAAGATCGAAAAAAATAAGAGAACACAAACTCGAATCACAAATTCGAAACCTAGAATCATATGTCTCTTGTGTTTAGAATTTCAAAATCCATACAAAGAAAACTAGTATGATGCAGAATATAATTACTAGTTATACCTTTCTTTGTAAGCAACAACCTCTTGATCTTCTATCATATTTCTCTTCTTATCTCGGACGTTGTGTGGGTGACGATCTACCGAGACGAGAACCACCCAAACTTCCTTCTTCTCTAAGCAAGTTCCAGCCACCACAAGAACTCCAAGAGACGATGATGTTCGGCCACCACCACCAAGCTCCAAGGGATGCTAGAAACAAAGCCTCCTATCTCTCCTTCTTCCTCTAACAATATCCGGCCACCAACAAAAACTCCTTGAGATGAAGATGTCGTCGGCCAACCAAGGAAGAGAGGAACCAAAGAAGATATCTAGTTGTCAGGTGAGGCACCTCTACCCTATCTTTTATATTCCTTGGTCTTGACAAATAAGGAAAATTTTATTAAAAACTTCCTTATTCTCTTTGCCAATGAAAGGAAAGTTTAATAAAATTTCCTTTCAAACTATATATATGGTCGGCCACCTTAATCCCTCCAAATAAAGAAAGTTTTAAACACAAAATTAAAACTTCCTAATTTATTTTCAGAAATTTTTAAATAAATATTTCTCTTTAAAAAATTCCCTTCATGGTTGGTCATAAAAGGAAATTTTTATAAATTAAAATCTCTATTAAAACATATGGATGATTTATAAAAAGGAAAGTTTTCTCTAAAATTAAAATCTTCATTTCAATCTACAAATAAGGAAAGATATCAAATCTTTTCTTAATCTTTTGTAGAAACTAAAAAAGGAAAGATTAAATTTTATAACTTTCTTTTAAATCATGAGGATGGCTACAAAAAAGGAAAGTTTTATCAAAAATTAAAATCTTCCTTTTAACTACAAATAAGGAAATATATCAAACATTTCACTTAATCTTTTGTAGAAAGCTATAAAAGGAAATATTTAAATTTTAACTCTCTTTTAAAATCATAACTTCCACATAAAAAAAGATTTTTAAAAATAAAATCCTTTTATTTTAATGTGGTCGGCCACACCAAGCTTGGGTTAAGCTAGGGCCGACCACATATTTAAACCATCTCACCTTGGTTTGGCCGGCCCTAGCTTGGGCTCCAAGCTAGGCTCGGCCGGCTACCTTAAGGTGGGTAAGAAGGTGGGTATGAGTGGGTATAAGACTTTATAAATAAGAGGCTACGATAGGGACCGAGATGAAGAATTGGTTTTGGTCTCCCGATGAAATTAAGCTTCCCGTGTTCGCCTCGAACACCCAACTTAATTTCATCAATAATAATTCATACTACTAAAGAATTATTATTGAACTATCGCACCAATCCCAAATTACATGTTGGGCTCCTTCTTATCATGAGTGTGTTAATCTCCCTGTGTTTAAGATATCGAATGTCCACTAATTAAATGAGTTACTAACAACTAACTTAATTAATATCTAGCTTTAATAGTAGTATCACTCAACCTTAACGTCATGTTAGACTAAGTTCATCTGCATGGTTTACATGACAATCCTTATGAGCTCCTCTTGGGGACATTATCAACCTAGATTACTAGGACACAGTTTCCTTCTATAATCAACAACACACACTATAAATAATATCATTTTCCAATTTATCGGGCCTCTTGATTTATCGAACTAAATCTCACCCATTGATAAGTCAAAAAAATAAATACTAGATATATGTGTTTGTTATTATATCCAGATTAAGAGCACACACTTCCATAATATCAAAAGGTGTTGTTCTTTTATTCAGTCAGTATAAAAAGAACTTACCTTAAATGGTCCTGCTCAATACACTCAGATTGTACTAGTATAATTTTATAGTTAAGATAAACTAATACCAAATTACACTACAACTATTCTAATGGTTTATTCCTTTCCATCTTAGTCGTGAGCTACTGTTTATAATTTATAAGGAATTGATAACATGATCTTCTGTGAGTGACACCACACACCATGTTATCTACAATATAAATTAATTGAACAACTACATTTAGCATACAAATGTAGACATTTGACCAATGCTATTCTTTATTTCAAAATAAATGTTTACAAAAGCTAGGCTTTTAGTATACACTAATAATTATTCTTAGAAGTGACCTAGTAGAGGTGACCAAGGATTCTAAGAAGCCTAGAAAGGTCCTTAGGAAGGTATCTAGGGAAGTCATCCCTAGTGAGTACCTAGAGCATCTAAGGAGTACCAATAGGTTTTTGGTTTCTAGGAATATATTCTCTACACCCTAGATGGTTTAGAGTGTGTCAACTCTAATTGGAAGGGTAGTCAACCCAACCCTTGATGAAGTTGACACTTGAAGAGCATTTTCAAGGTTTTACTTGTTGGTGCAACATCCCTCAGGTCAAGGTTGACCTGGTTGACCAAGCTGAGTCTTGGTTTGGGTTTAGATGTTTGACAATAAGAAATTGATTGAAGAAGAGTCAAGTAGGTCAAGGGAGTGACTGGATACTTGACTGGAAAGTCCTAGTGAGTGAAGCTAGGCAGAAGGAAATCCTGGTGAGTGAAGCCAGGTGAAAGTCCTAGTGAGTGAAGCCAGGTGAAAGTCCTAGTGAGTGAAGCTAGGCAGAAGGAAATCCTGGTGAGTGAAGCCAGGTGAAAGTCCTGGTGCGTGAAGCCAGGAAAGGGAAAATCCAGATGGATCAAGGATGATCGGACATCTGGTGTTGGGAAGTCCAAGTAGGTCAAAGGATTGACCGGATACTTGGCACGAAGAGAAAAGTCCAAGTGGGTCAAAGGGATTGACCAGACACTTGGTGGGAAGACCTAGCAAGTCAAAGGAGTGACCAGATGCTAGGCATAATGTACCAACAGGTCAAGGTTGACCGGATGTTGGTTGGAGAGGCTTGGGACTTGGTTTTGGGCAAAAACCAGGAGCTGGATCGATCAGTGGATCGATCCAGGCCTTTCCCAGCGAACAGAGAGCCTCTGGATCGATCCAGATATCCCAATCGATCAGTGGATCGATTGGGACGCGGCTGCTTCGCTCGATAAGCGCTGGATCGATCCGTGGATCGATCCAGGCGTTTTTCCCAGAGCACAGAGGCGCTCTGGATCGATCCATGGATCGATCCAAAGCCTCCCCGATCGATTGGGAACATTCGAATCGATCGGGATCCGACCGTTGGCGTCGATAAAGGCCGCAGGCGAGCGTTGTCTTCGGCATCGCTTCTTAGATTCATCTCAGATCTCTCGCCAACTCCTCCACAGCGCTCTCAAAGATCAGATCGCCAGTTCTTGAAGGATCTTGGAAGCTTTCCAAGTCAAGAGGCGGATCAAAGGCAAGAAGAGAAGCTAGGGTTAGGGTTTTCTGTACTCATTGTAAGCTTTGCGCTTGTATTTTGTTTCCCTTTCCTTTCTTCTTGTACTGAGAGTCTTGTAGGGCTTCTCCGCCCTCGGTAGTTACCGAAAAGGAGTATTTTCATAGTGGAGGGTGCGTGCGTGGTGTGGATCCTTGGATTAGTCACCTCTTGTGAGGTGGATACCAAGTAAACCAACCGTGTTAGCGTTGTGTGATTTGTTTCTGTATTTTCCGCTGCACATCTTAGAAGAAACAAGCAACGCCGAGCAACGAGCGAGCGACGAGCTATTCACCCCTCCCCTCTAGCTACTTTTGGTCCTAACAAGTGGTATCAAAGCAAGGCGCTCTTCACCGGAATCATCGCCGGAAGGGTCAAGCATAACAAGAAAAGCTAGAGGGTGAAGAAGTTGGAGCAAATTCTTCAAGTTCAAGATTTTATCAAGCTCAACTTCAAGATGCAATTCCAAGATGGACTTGGATTTGACACAAGGGTGGCTCCACCATACACTTCCACGAGTTTCGATTCTTGGAAATCAAGAATCGAAAATTTCCTTATGATGGAGATAGAGCAATGGTTTGCTCTAATGGAAGGCTTCGAGGCTCCAAGAAATTCCAAGGGCAAGCTTCTCAAGAAAAGCAAATGGAGCTCGGAGCAAATCCAAAGGTGCGAGGCAAATGACATAGTGACCAAGCTTTTGGTCAATTTATTGCCAAGCACCATCCTTTGCAAAATTGGAGAATTTGAAGATGCAAAGGAACTATGGAGCAAATTGGCCAAGCTTCATGAAGAGATCCCCTCCACTGTGCAAGATCATGAAGAATCCAGAGAGGGTGACTCTTTGGTGCAAGACCAAGAGGAGGACTCCGAGGTTGAGAGATGCTCAACCTCCGAAGAAGAGGAAATCCAAGAAGCTTCATCCTCAAGGGAATGCAACGAAGGGAACAAGGAGGGAGCATACTCCTTGTTTCATGTTCAAGATGATGAAGCCTCCACCTCTAGGATTGAGGGGGAGCAATCCTTGGTGACGCCGGATCAAGAAGAAGGAGAAACTTCTACATCCGGGTCAAGTGAAGAAGAAGAAGATGGTGCCACCTCCAACATTCAAGAAATATCAAATGGAGGAGCAAGTGCCATCCCTACACAAGAAGGTATAAATGTTTCAATTAAAAATAAAAATTATATAATATGTTTTGAGTGTAGGGAAAGTGGGCACTACAAGAGCAAGTGTCCCAACTTGGCCAAGAAGAAGGGTCAAGTGACACAAAAGGGCAAGGAGAAGCCCAAGGAGACCACCCCCGGGACAAAGAAGAGCAAGGAGCACATTGTGTGCTTCTCGTGTCAACAAAAAGGGCATTACCGAAGTCAATGCCCTAAGGGGAAGAAGATGGTCAAGGCTCAAGGAGGCACTAGTCAAGGGGGAGCCTCCAAGGTAAAGAAGAAGGTAACATTTATTGAGCCTACTTCTTTACGTTATGGTAAAAAGCATAATAGTTCTAATTTTTATCATTTTAATGCGATTTACCATAAGAATAGGAAGCATGAGGGCTTTAAAGAAAAGCATGTGGCCCTACATGCCAAAACTACTATCCCTAAGGCTAGGAATGTAGATAAAAATCTAGGCAATAACTCTAAGGATTCCAGATATAAGCCTAGAAACAAAAATGCTCATGGATCAAATACTAAGGACCTAGTGAGAGAAAATCAAGTCTTGAGGTCAAGACTTGATAAAATGGAAAAAACCCTAAAAAGGATGGAAAATATCCTATTAGGGCAAAATGAGCATAACTTAGGGTTAGGAAAATCAAAGTCATCCAATGGCCATAGAGGTTTGGGATACAAACCAAAAGCTAAGAAGGATGTGCCTAGTTATCATAGAGTTCCATATAGTTATGGAACGAACCCTAAGTCTAGAGGTCAAGTCAAGGATACAAGGGAAGATATCCCTAGAAATATCTTTGCAACCAAAGTGACTAACTAAGACTTCTAAGAAGTCTAAGAAAGTCGCTAACAAGGTCACAAGGGAGGCCATCCCTAGAGTTGACCTAGAAAATGTGACCAAGGCTTCTAAGAAGTCCAACAAGGTCACTAGGAAGGTATCTAGGGAAGTTATCCCTAGTGAGTACCTAGAGCATCCAAGGAGCACCAATAGGTGTTGGGTTCCTAGAAGCATTTTCTCTACCCCATAGATGGGTTAGAGAGTGTCAACTCCGATTAGAAGGGTAGTTAACCCAACTTTGAGGAAATTGACACTCAAGGAGCATTTTCAAGGTTTTGTTAACCTTTGAAAATGAAATGGAATTTTTGTTTACTCCTTGAAAGAGTGAAATGTGTCTATTGGTGGAAAAATTGATTTTATCTTAAAATGACACAAATTTGGGAAAACCTTAAGAAATACCAAGTTGGGATTTTGGTATTCTCTTGAAAATTTAAGGCAATCCGGGCCTTGATTTACGTAATCACTCTTGAGGAAAAATGGATTATGCCAACATTTGAGGAATGTTTTAAATTTTTAATTGGCATAATTAATTCAAGAGATTAAAGAAATGTCAAGTTGGGTTTTGGCATTTTCTTAAGGAAATTGGGCAATCTAGGGTTTATGCTTTTTAAGTTAGCTAAGTTTAAGGACACTTAGATAGGTAATCTAGGTATATTTTATTTATGCTAAACCTTGCCATGATTGTTTGCTCATAACATGCCATGACATCATATTTTATCTTATTTGTATTTTGCATTCATGACTTATCATGAAAAATACAAAAATACCATGTCATGTCATACATACATCATGTAGTTATAGAAATCTTTCTTTTGAAAGCTATTTTATTTTGATGTATGCCATAACATTATCATGCATTAGTTTTATTTCCAAAATTTAAGGACAAATGACATTAGTTTAACAAGTGGCATTTGTTTACAACAAGTGGAATAAACAAGTGACATTTGTTTACCAAGTAAATCAACAAGTAACATCCTTTGTGGATGTCTACCTCTCAAAATTCCTAGACAGATATGCATGATCCCTAGAATAGGGCAAAACCAAAATCTTACATCTCACAAAGACCTATAAGATGACTTGTATGTGTTTCAGTGAATATTAGATACAAGTGAGATGATAGGATGATGAGCAAAACTCAAGATGTTGACTTAGTGCATTCTTTTGAGTTTTAAGTTTATCAAAACAAATAGTTATGTGTTTTCCCACCATTGGGAAAGCTAATGTACAAGTCATGTGCATTATGCCCAAGGAACATGATGGGATATTGGTTTTGAAAATGTTTTTAAAATGATTTTGGAAAACCTTGGTGAAGGCTATCTTTTGATAGCAATCACCATTGAATAGTTAGACACAAACTTGAAGAAAACACTAAAGTTTTTGCAAGTTTTCAAGGTTGTGTCAATCTTTGAAAATATGATGTATTTTCATAGAAAACTATTTTTCCATGATAACCCTAAATAATGTCTACACAAATTTTTACGATTTTTGGAATTTTGTAGAATTTTCTAGGGGTTTCTGAAATTGGCTAAAATTGAATTTCAGAAATTTCAGACCTTCAATCGATTAGTGGATCGATTGGAGTGTCTCAATCGATCAACCGATCGATTGAGAAGGAATTTCCTATGAGCAGAAGCTCGCTGGATCGATCAGCCGATCGATCCAAGAAGACTGAATCGATCAGTGGATCGATTCGATGCTGATTCTCGCTGGGAAAGCCGATTTTCAGAATTTTGAACCGATTGGAGTCGAAGTAATCGATTCCGAACCCTTCAATCGATTCAAGCTGGGAAGGCTTGATTTCAGCATCTTTGAACCATGTTTAGTCTAGGTAACCATTCCTAACCCCTCAAAATACATTTGTATACATAAAAAGGGTGTTTTCATGTTGAAAACAGGGATGAAATGGTTAAGGAAGACTAAATTGAAGTTTAGGTTGAGGTTGATTTCAATATTGAATTTTTGAACCTCAAAACTTCTCAATTTGGGTTTCCTAAAGGTTTAGGGATTCCAAGTCATTGTTGGTGCAATGACAGAAGTTACCACCATGTTTTTAGGGGGAGGGACTCTTTAAAGACATGAAAATTATTATTCATAAACCTTGGAAGGTGGTTAACCTTCCGTTAAGAAATTGCTCATGGATGAGTGTCTGAACTTGAAATGGGGAGTGGATATCCTCAGTATTTCAAGTGGTCTCAAGTAGTTGAAAAATGCTCAAGGGTGGGCATTTGTCTACATTGAGGAAGAAGTGAAGGATACATGAAGGGTATGGGACCTTCATTATCGTGTTGATCACAACGAGTGATGCTGTGAACAACGATGGGCAACTCTTCAGGGGGAGAGTCAACAATGGATTTGTTGAAGTAAGCCCGAAATTGAGGCATGGGTTGATGTGTGCCTGAAGATGGGTTGAGCAAGCCCTACGAGGGAGTTTGATGTGTGCCAATAGGGGGAGAATGAAAGGACTTGTAAAAGGGAGTAAGTTAGGCTTTCATTATCTAAGAGGGAGTTTTCCCTCTTAGGGGGAGAATGAAAAGCTTAACTTATGCTTTCATTACCTAGTGGCATGAAGAATGAGGCTATGAGATTAGCCTAACTTACATGTGGCATTGTAAGTGTTATTGTGGTATTGTCAAACATCAAAAAGGGGGAGATTGTTGGTGCAACATCCCTCAGGTCAAGGTTGACCTGGTTGACCAAGCTGAGTCTTGGTTTGGGTTTAGATGTTTGACAATAAGAAATTGATTGAAGAAGAGTCAAGTAGGTCAAGGGAGTGACTGGATACTTGACTGGAAAGTCCTAGTGAGTGAAGCTAGGCAGAAGGAAATCCTGGTGAGTGAAGCCAGGTAAAAGTCCTAGTGAGTGAAGCTAGGCAGAAGGAAATCCTGGTGAGTGAAGCCAGGTGAAAGTCCTGGTGAGTGAAGCCAGGCAAGGGAAAATCCAGATGGATCAAGGATGATCGGACATCTGGTGTTGGGAAGTCCAAGTAGGTCAAAGGATTGACCGGATACTTGGCACGAAGAGAAAAGTCCAAGTGGGTCAAAGGGATTGACCAGACACTTGGTGGGAAGACCTAGCAGGTCAAAGGAGTGACGAGATGCTAGGCATGATGTACCAACAGGTCAAGGTTGACCGGATGTTGGTTGGAGAAGCTTGGGACTTGGTTTTGGGCAAAAACCAGGAGCTGGATCGATCAGTGGATCGATCCAGGAGTTGATCACCGGATCGATCCGTGCCTCCATTGGAATGGTCGGATCGATCCGTGGATCGATCAGATATCCCAATCGATCGTGGATCGATTGGGGGTTCGATAAGCGCCGGATCGATCCGTGGATCGATCCAGCGTTTTCCAGAGCACAGAGGATCGATCCAAAGCCTCCCGATCGATTGGGAACATTCGAATCGATCGGGATCCGAGCGTCGATAAAGGCCGCAGCGCGTTGTCTTCGACGCTTCTTAGATTTATCTCGGATCTCTCGCCAACTCCTCCACGGCGCTCTCAAAGATCAGTTCTTGAAGGATCTTGGAAGCTTTCCAAGTCAAGAGGCGGATCAAAGGCAAGAAGAGAAGCTAGGGTTACGGTTTTCTGTACTCATTGTAAGCTTTGCGCTTGTATTTTGTTTCCCTTTTCTTTTTTCTTGTACTGAGAGTCTTGTAGGGCTTCTCCGCCCTCGGTAGTTACCGAAAAGGAGTGTTTTCATAGTGGAGGGTGCGTGCGTGGTGTGGATCCTTGGATTAGTCACCTCTTGTGAGATGGATACCAAGTAAACCAACCGTGTTAGCGTTGTGTGATTTGTTTCTGTATTTTCCGCTGCACATCTTAGAAGAAACAAGCAACGCCGAGCAACGAGCTATTCACCACCCCCCCCCCCCCTCTAGCTACTTTTGGTCCTAACATTACTAACCTTTGAAATGAGAAGGATTATTAGTGTTACTCTTTGAAAGAGTAAAATGTGTCAAAATTTGAGGAGTTAAATCTAATTTAAATTAACACACTTGAGAGAAGCAAAAGGAATGTCAAATTGGGAATTTGGCATTCTCCTATGGAATTAAAGGAAATGCAAACCTTAATCCAAATTGTCACTCTTAGAAAGAGTAAAAAGTGCCAAATAAAATTTGAGGATTTAATTTTTAATTTCAATTGACACAAATAGGAAAGGGTAAAAGACATGCCAAGTTGGGTTGTGACATTTCTTCAATAGGCAATCTAGGATTAGAATTTAAAGGCTTAGCTAAGGGATTAAAGATACTTAGATAGTCTATCTAGGTATATTTTATATATGCTAAAGTGTCATGATTGATTGCTTATCACATGTCATGCAATCATGTGTTGCATTCATTTTTAGTATGAAAAACACAAAAATACCATGTCATGTCATACATACATCATGTAGCTATAGCATGTTTTTCTTTTGAAAATTACTTATTTTGATGTATGTCATTAATCATCATGCATCATGTCAATTTTCTTGTAATTAAGGACAAAAGACATTTATTATGAATGGGAAATATCTCAACAAGTGGGATGACACCAAGTGACATCCTAGGTGGATGATCATAAGTTTCATAATGCCTAGATAGTTATGCATGATCCCTTAGTTTAGGGCAAAAACCAAATATACATCTCACAAAGAACCATAAGGTGACTTGTATGTATTTTAGTACACATTAGATACAAGTGAGATGTTAGGATGGTGAACAAAAATCAAGATGTCGATTTAGTGCATCTTGTTGAGTTTTAGGTTCATCAAAACACATACTTATGTGTTTTCCAATAATTGGGAAAACTAATGTACAAGTCATGTGCATTGAGCCCAAGGAACATGGTTGGATATTGGTTTTGAAAACCTTGGTAAGACTATCTTTTGATAGTATTCATCATTAAAAAGTTAGACACAAACTAGGAGAAAATATAGAAGTTTTCAAGAGTTTTCAAATTTGTGTCACTCTTTGAAAATAGGAAGTATTTTTATAGAAAACTATTTTTCCTTGATAGAGTATACCCTAAAGAGTATCTACATGAATTTTCATGATTTTTGTAATTGTGTATAATTTTTGGGGAGTTTCTGAATTTTGCTGAAACTAAATTTCAGAAAATCAAAAACCCAATCGATCAGCCGATCGATTGGGATGGTTTTAATCGATCAGTCGATCGATTGGGAAGCCAATTCCCATGAATAGAGGGTTAGTGGATCGATCAGCCGATCAATTGACCTAGGCTGGATCGATCAGCCGATAGTTATGCATGATCCCTTAGTTTAGGGCAAAAACCAAATATACATCTCACAAAGAACCATAAGATGACTTGTATGTATTTTAGTACACATTAGATACAAGTGAGATGTTAGGATGGTGAACAAAAATCAAGATGTTGATTTAGTGCATCTTGTTGAGTTTTAGGTTCATCAAAACACATAGTTATGTCATATGTGTTTTCCAATAATTGGGAAAACTAATGTATAAGTCATGTGCATTGAGCCCAAGGAACATGGTTGGATATTAGTTTTGAAAATATTTTTAAAATGCTTTTGAAAACCTTGGTAAGACTATTTTTGATAGTATTCATCATTGAAAAGTTAGACACAAACTAGGAGAAAATATTGAAGTTTTCAAGAGTTTTCAAATTCGTGTCATTCTTTGAAAATATGAAGTATTTTTATAGAAAACTATTTTTTCTTGATAGAGTATATCCTAAAGAGTATCTACATGAATTTTCACGATTTTTGTAATTGTGTATAATTTTGGGGGAGTTTCTGAATTTTGCTGAAACTAAATTTCATAAAATCAAAAACCCAATCAATCAGCTGATCGATTGGGATGGTTTTAATCGATCAGTCAATCGATTGGGAAGCCAATTCCTGTGAATAGAGGGTTAGTGGATCGATCAGCCGATCAATTGACCTAGGCTGGATCGATCAACCGATCGATTCAGAGGGAATTTCTGCGAGCAGTAGCTTGCGGAATCGATCAATGGATCGATTGAAGTGATTTCAATCGATTGAGTCTCAACTTCAATCGATTAGGAAGTCTGATTTTGGCCTGAAAATCCTGAATTCAGCACTTTAAGCCACTTCAAGTTCCAATAACCATTCCAAATCCCTTGGAATACATTTGTATACATTTAAAGAGAGTTTTCATGATGAAAACAAGTATGGATTGGTAAAGGTAGACTTAGGTGAAGTTTAGGTTGGGGTTTAATTTCATTATTGAATTTTGAACCTCAAAACTTCAAGTTTTGATTTTCTTAACTGTTTAGGAACTCCATCCAAGTCATTGTTGGTGCAATAACAGGAGTTTGACCATATTTTTAGGGGGAGTTACTTCTTGAATGCATGAAAATTTACTTTCAAAGACCTTGGAAGGAGATCCATAAACCATTTAATCAACCTATTAATTCCTTCATCATGAATACTCATTTAATTAATCCAACAACTTTACTTAATTAATATTTAATTGATTAATTAATTAGACCTAATTAGCAATTTGATTCAATTCAAATTCAACTGTCGATATGTTTTAAATCAATGTTAGTTAAGCATCAAATTAATTAAGTAATAATCAAAATTAACTGATTATTATTCTTAATTTAAATCAATTAACTTTCAATTAATCCAACATTAATCAATTAAATAATCCTAATTAAATCATCTTACTATTTCCGATGGTCGGCGGTGGCACAGGTGACGGTAATGTCGATAGAAAGGTGGACCAGTGATGCTCACAGTACCCATCTTCTTCTTCTCTAGTAACACAATGACTTAAGGCAGCCGGTGGTGGCTACAACGCCGACAGAAAGCAACGTCGCCGTCGATGTACAAAGGCGACGTCGTCGGTACAGAAGGGATAGGTGCGTTGATACTCGCTCGTCATGGGGCCCTGAAAGGCAGTAGCGAAACAAATTAGACAATCACTACCCTTCGGCAGTGAGGGAGGTAATGGCAACAACGCGAATCACGACTAGCCGACGTGATGATGGGCGGTAAAGGGCAGATCCTGTCCAGCAACTTCCGAAGTTGTTGGTTGACTGTGGATTGCTCCGAAGACCATCAGCTCACCGGAGGAGGGAGATCATCTGATGTCTAGTAGGCGACGGTAATTTCCCTTGGAGCTGCTGGTGACACAAACATCAAATGGTGTTTTCGTGGCTGACGATGCCTTTTGGTTGGCCGTGTACGTGTAGGAGAGGAAGGAAAAAAAATTAAAACTAAAATCTATGAAAACCTAAGGTGTCGCTTGGTTTAGGAGTTTGGGAATGAGGGAATGAATTCATTTTCAAACCTTGTGTTTGGTTGAAGGAATTGAATTAAAATTTTAGAATGAAACCCCAAAACTTGGGTATTGATGAAATTCACCTCCTCCCTTGGGTTTTGATGAGAATGAGAATTAAATTTTGGACGAAAATATATATATATGTTCAATTTTTCTTACATATCACTTTCTCTCTCCTTATTCTTTCTCATCATAATTTTTCTCTCCTCAATCTCTCTCATCATACACTCTCATCATACTTTCTCTCTCCTCATTCTATCATCACACTTTCTCTCTCATCATACTTTCTCCCTCATTTTCTCCCATCATACTCTCTCATTTTCTGTTATCACACTTTCTCTCTCTTCATTCTCTCCCATTACACTTTCTCTCTCATCGTTCTTTCTCTCTTCTTATCCTCTCTCATTCTGCTTTCCCTCCGATCATACTCTCTTTTTTCATTTTTTCTTATCACACTTTCTCTTTCACCATACTTTCTCTTCTCAACCTCTCCCATCACACACTCTTTTTTCTCATTTTCCTTTATCACACTTTCTCTCTCTTCATTCTCTCCCATCACACTTTCTTTCTCCTCATTTTCTTTCATCATATTTTCTCTCCCATCACACTCTCTCTTTTCTTATTTTTCCTCATCACATTTTCTCTCTCCTCAATCTCTCCCATCACACACTCTCTCTTAATTTTTTCTCATCACACTTTCTCTCTCTCTTCATTATTTCCCATTATATTTTTTATCTCA
Organism: Zingiber officinale; assembly: GCF_018446385.1. Classification (NCBI taxonomy): domain Eukaryota; kingdom Viridiplantae; phylum Streptophyta; class Magnoliopsida; order Zingiberales; family Zingiberaceae; genus Zingiber; species Zingiber officinale. The sequence continues at coordinate 89,869,386 of NC_055995.1, read as the reverse complement.
TCATATTTTTTTCTCTCCTCATCCTCTCTCATCATGCTCTCTCCCATCACATTCTCTTTCTCATTTTCTCTCATCACACTCTCTCTCTCTTCATTTTTTTTCCTACCATATTTCTCTCTTATCACACTTTCTATCTCATCACTCTCTCTTATCATATTTTTTTTCGCATTTAACTTTCTCTTATTTTTCTCTAAGGGTAAAAAAATAATTAGTTTATTCTGATAAAAAATATTCAACTAACCAAATATTATTTTTAAGAGTGATATCCATACTCTCACCTATTCTCATTTCATAATACTATGATTCTTATTCTTATTCTGATTCCTAGGAAAGAACCACATGTCATGTAAGTTTATTCCAATCAACTCCCACTGTGTTTATCATTTTTTTCAAACAGACTTTTTATTATCTCATTTATTCCCATAAACATAAAAAGACTAAATAAAAATTTTAAAAATCCCAATAAATCCCTAAAATTCACATATACTCTTTTTTATTATTATTATTTTATCCCTATTTTCATATATAAATTCAATTAGGTTAAATTTTAATTGGATATATTACAGAATTCCAGTTAGGTCTGTTGGACTTGATAATTAGTGGGAAGTTCAAATAGGTTAAGGAGTCAATATATTGTGGAAATTCTGGCTCGATCTATGAGACATAAAAGCTGGTCGAAGTCTAGTTGGTTCCGCAGACCTGACAATTGATAAGAATACCTGGTGGGTCAAAAGAAAGTTAAGCGATTTTGCATGATAAGTGAGGAAAGTCACTGGAGGAGAGTGATACAATGAGGACGGGTCCCAATTAGGGATTTTAGGCGCTGATCCAGCTTAGATATATTTTAGAAGTCTAAGCTGAGACCATGATTAGATCCTGATCTTGGGAAGATATAATCTACTTAATAATTCATTATATTTAATTGTGCTAACTTTATTTTACAGAATATAGTTTGTTATTTGGACTAACAATTTTTGTAGGGGTAAAACTATAAATGTAGTCTCAGATGATCAATGCCCCAGGCGTCTTGGAACTGTAGGGAGGTGCCTCAGAGCTACGCAAATGTGCCCTGAATCTAGAGGAGACGTACTCATGAGGATGAACTTTGAGGATAAAGTTCTTGTGGGGCACTGGAGGCGACTCGGAGCTATGCGGAGGCGTCTCGAAATGCATGGAAGGCACCCTCGAGTGGATAGAAGTCATAGTCTGCACGACTTATCACGACTAAAGCTTAAGAGATCATATTTAAGGTTGGAGGCACCTCAGATGAGGTTGGTGGCACCCTCAACATTCTTTAAAAGCAGTGTTTGACCAGCACAATAGACAAAACTTCAATACAAGCTAAGATGACTCTTTTGTTGCTTCGACTACACTCTACTATTGCGCTACTGCTCCGAGACATCCGACTACTGCCCGCAGATCAACACCAACATAAGAGCATCCCACATCAATATACTTTGTGATTCGTAAAAATTTGCTTAAAGCGACTTAATTTATTGCTAAGGTCATGTAGTATATATTACACTGTAGTATTTTATGTTTCTATACTTGATTCACTCTTCCAATGGTTTCGAAAGAGGTCTTTAGTGAATTGTCTAATGATACAATATTAAAGATCATGATAGCAAAAGACGAATACGTTCGCTCTCAGCGTCTCCGTCAATTCGTCCCAGGACCAACACGGAAGAGATAAATCACGGACGACTACTAACCTTTGAAATAATGACTAGCACAATATAAAAGATCATAGGTCTTATAATAAGAGTCATTGAAGACTATGAATCAAATAACTGATATCTTTGTGCATTTATTCTTTCGTTTTTATCTTTTCGCTACATACTTTACCCTCGCACTTAATTTCAAAAAATGAAAAAAATAAAATTTTTAAATATACATCATGCATTTCCTCTCACGTATAACCCGATTGAACACATGTTTCTCTTTTTATACTTCTATTGTAGCTAGGCTACCTACATGGAAATTGGATTTATTTATCATACGATTTATCTAGAATTTTTAAGATGCATATCCTAGTCTGTCATTATCATGGACTAGAAGTTGATAGGAGTTCGTAATTAACTGTTGGACCTTTATGTCAACACCACTATTTTAATGAAACAGTTGCTTCGTTACCTTTTTACACTTTGGTGGGTGCTTGAATGTTTCAGGTCCGCTTTCATAGGCTCAACCTGTTGGAAAAATAAATAAATAATAATCCAAGTAAGAATGGCACTTTAATTATCATTGAAAACGACAAAAGTTAAAGTCTCAACAAAAAAAAAAAAAAAACTGCACATGTGATAAAAAGGACTTCTGTAGGTGTCTAACCTACCTGAATATTCCTAAGATAATTGATTACAAATGAACCAGTATTTTAAACAAATGCTAACACATACAATAACCGGGAAAGAGGGGCATAACAGACGACAAAAAAACTTGAAGAGTAGTTCTTCAAATATACAGGCTATTCTTCACGTTTGCAAGTAAAATTAGATTTAGATACCTGAAAAAGCTTATAGTCAGTTGACTTGCAACTAAAGCTCTGTGAATAATACACACTTCCAGTTGTAGTTCTCCCATCTAAGCATTAGTTCCCTACTTTGTAAGTATCAAAGTAGAGATGGATAAAACATCATAAATATGATAGTACATAAGGTTCCTTTTGCTTAACATCTTTGGCATGTCCTCTGTAGCTCATAAGGATAAAATGTAACATAGACTTATCTAAAAAAATTCAGTGCAAATGAGTTTAGAACATTGTGGACAAATGTTCACTAATTGATCAAATCAAGAGTATATAGTTGATGCGGTGAATAAGGTAGATCCTGTCTGGTCAATTTCAAAGTCAAGGAAATTGATTGACATAACAATCAAAGTCAAAGAGTGTCAACATTTGGGATTAGTGCATATCATTATTTCAACTGAGCGATTATCTGACTAGACCCTTTGGCCGATCGAACCATAGCTGGAATTCTGAACCAAGTCAGTACTCTCCAGAGCAAAGTCATCTTCATCACTTAGGCTATCATGATCAACCATTCCGGCCGAGTTATCTAACCGAACATGCCTATGGTCCGATCGGACAAACTAAACACTTGGTCTAATTAAACTCAAGGGCCAAACTGAAAGGCCGAGCATAAGAATCCCTGATAGCATCCCTTAAATCTGACCCCGTGACTTTTGCAAGCAATAGTCGATCGGGCTTTACGAAGGACTCGATTAGCTTGCCATATGAACATATTATGAGTCCCTCAACCCAACTACCTCATATTCCTTCTTAGCATTTTATGCCATGGAATATTCTATATGCAAACTGTACAGTAGAAACGTAGGGATTGCTCATCCATTTTAGGAAATGCGTCAAAATATTTTATAGCCTATCCTTTTTTAGAAGTGCTTTGAGATTCGTGCATAAACAAACAGTAACACTATAAAAAGAGATTTTCATCTATAGGCGTAGGTATACGATGCTACACAACTTTAGTCACAATTCATTCTACTGTTTATTTTACTATTCATCGCCTTCAATTGGATCACTGATTGGAACGTCGGAAGGGCTACGACAGGAACCCCTTCCTTGGTTCGGTTGTTAATGCTCCTTTGGATTTGCAAGATCATTCGAAATCATCATTTCTAGCTTGGAGTCTTCGCACAGTTAACACCAGAGCCACCTACCCAACATACCAATCTCCACCGATTTTAGATAGGATCAACAACCTTTATTGATGAAATCCAGTTGCCTTCATATCTCATCTATTACAAATCAATAGACTGAATTCTAATTATGCTATCCAAGAAAAATATTTATGTGATCCAATCTACCATTTACATCCATCCTATCAAATAACTCAAATCTTGAAGCTGAAAACTCAATGCATAACAAAAAGCACATTAGATGACCATAGCTTATGCGCCCCAAATTACTACGTGCTGTATGAGTTAAGGGCAGCTCCTATAGTAGATACATTGAGTGAAAATAAGTTAAACTGGTATAAGATACATTCAAAGATGAATAATAGATTCTATAATTAGACAAGTTGAATCTACTAGTGTTGAAGGTAAGGAGAGATCAACTAGAACATTATCTAACATGATTCAAAGTGATTTAGATATCTACGATATTAAGAGTAATGCAACATAGCATAGACCTAGATAGCACGTTAAGATCTGTGTAGCCAACCCCAAATCGCTGGCCAAACATTGCCTGTTATACTGCAGGAATTAAGTGAAACATAAACAGTAATAACATGTCAAGATGCAGATTATCAGTGACTATTACCTGAAACATTTTGAATCAGATTTGTTATCTGACTGTTGTCTAATATGGATTATAATTGAAACATCACTAAGTATGTATAACCACACTCCATTAGAGGACATGAACTTTCTTCAGTCATATGCAGTTCAACATATCTACTTAAAAGAAAATTTATAGAAGGAACAATGTTCTTTGCAAATGTCTTGAACAAACTTCATATTGCAAATGTCATGCCTTTTCAAAATTACTACACAAACAAGAAAAAAAAGGATTGTCTAATGAAGAATACGTGACCAACATGCATGTGGATTCATAATATAATAAGCATGTACTCTGCCAATGCAACTGCACAGATAAGGGCAAAAAAGGGGAGTATGATTTCAGAGACCAACTCGGTCAACATCAAAATATCCCTTTTGGTTTCACAACATTTCTGTGCACTTTGTAGCCTCATTATTGGTAGATGAACTCGATTTATTTATCAAGTTGTTGAACGCATCCAAGAATGATGGCCCAGATTGCAGTCTAACTAGGTGCATCCTATAAGGTATCAATATGGTCCTCAGCCCTGCAAGTAAGCAAACCAAAAACCACATCATAATAACCCTTATTCAATTAGATTCAAGTTTAACTGTCTACTGCAAGAAAATTATATTAGCATTCTTGTATGACTACCATTGTCAAAAAGGTACGTCATATATTCCTTAAATTTCATGGCACTTGGAGTACTAAAGGACAAGATGATCCCAGAATTATCATTGTTAAAAGGGTGGCAGGTCATTTATATGCTCTAAAAATCTACATAAGCATACAATACCAACAAGGTGAAAAAAAATTTAAAACAAAGAAGGCAGAAAAAGAAAGTTACTAAATTTTCAATCTTGCCTGCAATGCACATAGCTCGGTAGATGATTGCAGCTGGAGCACCTCCACCTTTCGAGGCCATCCTCGGCTGCTCCAGGCATTCCAGGAAGGCGAGGTCCGCCTTCAGCAATTTCGCCTGATCGTAAGAGTCGTAGCCGATATCATGACAGTAGCAACAGAAGTCGAGCCAATCAACGGGCCTCTGATCCCACAGCATAGAACCGCCATCCTTGCCGCTGGACCAATTAGGACCGCAGTAGCGGCCGTACCGTGGGAACAGCTGCGAGAAGAATCCCCGCACACCCCCATGCCAGGGCACGGAGGCGACATACGGCCTGAAAAGCGGGACTGCGCAGCCGCGCTCCGACGAAATCCGCCGAGGCCTCGGACGCTGCAAGATCGGAGCCGGAGAAACCGCGAGGGCGGAATCGGGCTGCGACCGAGGCGGTAGAACCAAGCGGAGACAGCTCGTCAGGCATTCGACCATTGACCGTGGGAAGTAGAGCTTGTATTGATGTATCTCGGCATGGGGAAGGGGAGGGGAGGGGAGAGGGTTGAATTGGGGGGTAGCGGGTGAGGCGGAGGAGAGTGAGGCGGTGGGGAGGAAGGTGCCGAGGTGAGAGTGGAGGAAGTTGAGGTTGATCGTAGGGGGAAGAAACCATGAGGGCTTCTGCCCCATCGAGCATTCGGCCCCGGAGCCGCCTGTTCCCCTCGTGGCTCCGCGTCCGCCTTCAACTAGGGAATTGATCGCGGCGAGGCGTCGAAAGGAGGCAGAACGGCCCAGGAAAGGGGAAACGTGTGGGGAACGCGATACGGAAGGGAAAAGCTAGGGCTTTTGAAATCCTTCCAATTTGCCACCCGCAATCACATTGGTTAATATGATGATCCGAATGACCGGATCCCTTATACATAAACCAATAAAGCAACAGGTATCCCATAGGGTTTTTAAAGTTACGTGTGTTTAATTTTCATATTTTCTCTCATATTCCAGAGAGCCAAACACGTGGTCCCAGTATCCACCATTGAGGTAGTGCCACGTGCAAATTTAAAATCAGATTAATAACTATGTATTCCTATGTTTTCTTTTTCTCCAGTTTATTTTCTCAATTTAAACTAATGAAATATAAAGTTACATCAGTTGAAACCCCCAATGACAGGAAAAAAGAAGATTGAAATAAATGAATACAATAATATAGTGTGATGAGAGTCAAGGACGAACTTTCAGTACAACTTGTATGAAGGTAGATCATACTTTCAATCAAAGTAGATTAGTATTGAATTCAGAGTTCAAACTTTGAAGAGTGCCATGATCTTCCTTATCTCCTCGAATTCTAGAAACCAGCTAATCCCTATGTTGCTGAACTGAAAGCAAACTACTTGTCCTGCCTATTCCCCTCAATGACGAATTTGAATTGATGCCCAAAATCTGCAGATAAATCAACAAGGTTCAACACTCGATCGAAGAGTTCTGTGCGAACAAATCGCATGATTCGGACACCGAATCACAACATCGATGGAAAAAAAGAAGTCAAATCGAACCCAACACTTTAGATCTCGACATCGAGCAGACGGCAGTTTGAGCCATAAAGGAAACAGAAATCAGTGGAGGATGGAAGCGTACCAGTAGCAAGGGGTTCAGGGTGAAGGAGGAAACATCGAGAAGACAATCGACAGACTGCGACGACCTTTCACTTCCTCGATCTTCGCCGCGATCGCGCGGGCGAGATGTTTCACGGGCAGCGAGTGAGCCTTTTATCGGTTTTTGTATAGGCCGGGCCTCATATGGGCCGATGGATGGGAGACGAGGGCATCGTTTTGGAATGGTCGGCTCCTTGTAGCCGTCCAATCAGGGGCCTGATCAAATTCTCTGCGATCGGACGGATAATAATTCATACTTAAGATATGTGTTCACCGCCTTTCCCGTGTTAGAGAAGCGCCGTGTCCGCCGCAAGAGCGTCGGCGATCGGTGCGGGCGGAGATGACGCAGAAGGGAAGCCTGTTCAAGGGCCAGCAGAAGAGGAGAACCATCCCTCCCAATCGCCATGGAAAGACTTCACAAACCCGTAAAGGTTTCGCCTGATCCCTTCTTCTCCCTGCGTGCTTGCCTTGTTATTGCTTATACTTAACTTGGCCTCAACATGGTCCAGGGAAGAAGTACTTGAAGCCTTCCAAGATATCCAAGGAGATGGAAACTGACCGAGTTAGTGCTCTTCTCCTTCTCTATTTTATGCTTGCCTCGGCGGCTCGGCCTCGTCTCTTCAAAATTCTTTTTTGCATGCCCCTGTTTTTTTAGCACAGACTCTACCTTTCCTTGATAAGCATTTCGCCTTTGATTAGTTTTTTCTGCCAAATAGATTGTTCAGTTGTCAAGCTTTTTCAGTAAAACAACTTCCCCATAACCCTAATTAGAGGTTTCTGCTACTGTATAGTTCAAATACTCTGTTGATAACGAGGTGAGAAATGGAATATTGATTTCATCAGCGATTTTTTCTTTTTCTTAAAAAAAAATTGAATGGTGAGGCTCCTTTTTCAATTTTGTCATCTGTATGATGAGAAAATATGCCTTTTGTTTACCTTGAAGTGTATAGTTAATGCGAAGGAAGAGATATAAAGATAATTTTCCTACCTTCTAGTTTGACCTTCTTTTTCCATTCAAAAGGAGTGCTGGAATGTGTTATCTGCATTTCCATAAATTTAGTATATCAATATATGTTGTTAAAAGAATAATTTTAGGCTTATGGTTGATGCACTGGCCTGTAGAAAGATGAGTAATAAGTCTAATGTGATGTGTAAGATGAAGCAAGGCTTTCGTACAATTGCAACTCACTAGCCCTAATACAACCCGTAGATAGGAACTAAATTTAACAACACTAAAATATTTAAAGCTGTAAATCTTGTAAAAAGATGGTTGCTACTTAGCTGACAAGAAGTTGGGAGTTGCTAGATCTAGGATTTGAAAACAGGTATTCTACTTCTCTGCTCCAGGAATGGAATGGGATGCCCTAAACAAATCTATATATATATATATATATATAATTTTTGACCTTGCTTAGTTACGGATTTCAATGGTGGCTAGCTATACATGTTCGGATTACCAACCATTCTTTCTTATTGATCAAGCACATTAAACTTTGGAGTGCATGTTTTTCCTGATCTATGCAAGGGGAAGGCGGGAGGATTGTCTTTATAAGTTCAAGAGGACTTTGTTTGGCACAACTAGGGTTGTAAATGAACAAAATCTTCATGAACAACATCAACACTTGGCTTGATAAGAGCTTGGTTATATTCATTCAATGTAATGATATAAAATAAAGAAGTTCAAACATTAGTAACCTTGACTCAATGTATATGAACAAATCTTTCGAGTAGTTCAAGAAAAAGCCATCCACAAACTTGTCTCGTACATTGACACCACTACTCGATGATTGCTACAACTTTACTCATTGTGTGGAGCATAACTCTTGAAGTTCTGGAAGCCAATTATTTTCCCATGCAACCCTTCCTCTGCAATCAGTTCTGTTTCTGACTTCAAGTCTGTATTTCCCAGTTGTGATCATAATCAGCAATGATTATGTGCCTTGTTTTTTCTTTTCAAAGATGAAATGAATTGCCACATTCTTGTGAGGTTTTAGTTCATGCAATACTATCGTAGAACACATTCTCTGACTACTATTTCGTCAACCATGATTTCTTTTACATATTTCTGATGGTATTAAACAATTCATGAATCAGGAACTGAGCAAGTTCATAAACCACTGCAACGAGATCAAGGCTGCAACTGCTGCTAGCAAGGAGGGTGGTCAGCTTAACATTCTGAAGCCCGAAACAAATGCGTCTACTTCTGCAAAGACGCAGGAAAAAAGCTAGAAAATGTTGTTTTGTGATCTGGATATCGATGCCACAAGATGATCGAAGATGCTTTGATTGCCTTGTTTTAGTTTTTTTGTTTGCCTATAACTTGAAATTTCAGATGAGCAGTGGCTTACAATGTGTGAATGTTTTTTCTCACTATCAGATGAAATGTTTTGGCCTACAGATTGCAGTAGCTGCATTTTCATGACACAAAAGTGTAGTAAAATTATAGAGGATTATTCATCTTTATGATGTTTTCATTTTCTTTCCTAGATGAGACATTTAAGTAGTGTTTTCTAGTCCATTTATTTAATCTAGAGGATGTAGATTGCTATAATCATTGAGCCAAATGCAATCATGTATCCAAAAAATTGTTAAAACTGATATAAACATTCAAAAGGATTATCATCTATGTTCTTAACTATTATAAGTAAAGAAGTGACAAGTAAATTCAACATATAAAATATTATAATATATAACAAAAGAAAATGTTCAAATAATATATATATATATATATATATATATAAGGGGAAAATTAAGAAATATATATTTAAAAATAATGAACTTTTTTTTTTCTTTCTACCAACTATATAAAGCACACAACAAACACCCACGTCATTTTATCTCCATTCGTTCTCTTATCCTCCTTTCATGGCAATGGCTGCCATCGCTAACCCTTGCGCCCTCTCTCCGACCACTGCCCTCGCCTCCCAAAAGCTCGCTGCCCCTCACTTTGTCTCGCCTCTCCGCCCCTCCTGCTCCTCCTCATCTTACCCTTCCTTGGCCTTCCACAAGCTTCACATCCTTATCAAACCACGACTTCAGATCGCTCCTAGAAGGTTCGAAGTTTCCCCGCTTCGCGCTGAGCTCTCAGCCGTCGCCGACCCGGAGACCGATCTCGAGGATGGTGAAGCCGGATCCGAATCGGCCGTCGCCACCGTCGCCGCTCCGTCCAAAACCAAGACCGGCAAGGCCGCTTTGCCCCTCAAGAGGGATAGGGTAGATCTTCTCCTGTACACTCGTTTTTTGTTTTTTGTTTTTTGTTCGCTTGTCCTTTTGGGGTTTGTATGGATCGGTGCAAGTTATGTGGAATTTGTTGTCGCAGACAAGGTCCAAACGTTTTTTGGAGATACAGAAATTGAGGGAGAACAAGAAGGAGTATGATGTGCCCGCTGCAGTCTCGCTTCTCAAGCAGACGGCGAGCACGAAATTTGTGGAGTCCACAGAGGCGCATTTCCGCCTCAACATCGATCCTAAGTACAACGACCAGCAGCTGAGGGCCACGGTGCTGATTCCTTATCCTGCCGTTCTTGGGTCATGTTGAATTTTGTGGGTTGCTTACATGTGTTTTCATATCATATAGGTGAATCTGCCGAAGGGGACTGGGCAGACTGTTAAAGTGGCTGTGCTAACCCAAGGTGGGTTATCATTTGTGTTTCTTTTCCCACACTCCATTGTTGCATGCTATGATTAAACCATACATTATAATTCATGGTTTCTCCTACTAAATTGTCAAACTTTATTGCTAGCTTTTTTTTCTTGAACAGTGCCAGATTTTTCTGCTCCAATATTGATATATCCTTGTTTATATGAGAATGTGCTATGGAAATTGAAATAATTAGAAAATTATAAGTTGAAAGTCCTATAGAAACAATGCAAGGTGTATAACTTGAGGAATTCCGTGTTTAACTTATAGTTGTATTCTTGGCATTCAAGTCCATGTTTAACTTAGCTGATGTTCTGTTAGGAAGATATATGTGTGCCCAACATCCAAAAGTAGCAATTGGTATCTACAAAAAAAAAAAAAAGACTCATCGGATCTATGGTTTGATTTCATCTTGGAAATGGGAAACCTGAATGGAATATGGAAAATTCCTAATGTGTTCTCCTAACTCTAAGCTAACTCATGCAGCGATTTGCGAAGATGTTGTTTCTGAGGTGGAAAATTGTAATTCATCACAATTGACTATTTGTAAGATTTTGAAGTATATAGTTGATTTTTTTTCTTCGCGTGATGCATTATTCAAATTGGATGTTTAGAATTGCTAATGTGAACCTCAAGTTCATGCCGTGATTGTTAATCATGTGACCTGGGTTTTTTATGGATTGAAAATTTCATTTGAATTCTTAATTTAATTAGGAAATAAATGGTGAGGGTAGGTACATTATATGAGCCTTATGGGTTGTGCTTAATGTATCTATATCATGTCTATGACTTGATGCTGTATCTATTTTATTTAGAGACATAGAAGAGGAGAGTTGGGTATAATTTTTTGTCCTCTCCTGTCTCTAATAGTCTGATTGCATCAGATTCCTATTGAAACTTTCTATAAAAAAAAAACACAAATTAACAATCAAACATGCACTAGGAATTCAGATGGCAACATTATAAGCAGGACCTGTGGATACGTTGCTGAATGTGGTGTTTACATTTGTTGCATATATTATCTCTGAGAAAAAGTAATTTAGCATGTTTCTTGGAGTTCTATGGAAATAATAGTTAGAGTGACTATTGGAAGGAAGTTTTAGAAGTTAGGTCAGACAACCAAGAATTTCATTTTTCCCCCCTCTTTTTCTTTTTCAGGAAGAAAATAATTAGAGACACTCAAGCAATTAACTGATATAAATTGATATGCAACTTGTTTAATATTCAACCTGCATAGTATTTTTGCAAATAGTTTTTAGTCCTACCTCAATATATCAGAAATATTGTAAATTTTGACGCAAACATTTAGTTGTTCATATGTAAGTATTTTATATATATATTTTTTAATTCTACTTTAAGTTATGTAGGTGCAAAAATTGATGAAGCCATGAATGCTGGAGCTGATATAGTTGGTGGAGAGGAATTAATAGAGCAGATAAAAGGTGGATTTATGGATTTTGATAAGTTAATTGCTTCTCCAGATATGATGCCCAAGGTCTGAACTGAATCTTACTTAAATGGTTTTCTTTCTTGTTTGTTGCTACTAGTAACACTGATATGTTCGTACACAACACTATTTTGAGAAATTATTCTAATTATCTCTGTCATTCTGTTAAATGAGTAATTCCATGGACATGCAAATGACTAATAAAAGCGACATTGAATGTTTTTCTGAATTTAACTTAGGTATTTGCCGAGGGAGGATGCAATGCATTTTCATGTCCCTTTGTGACTTGACATTCACACATCTTTATTCACATTTCTAATCTTTATATGTTTCCTAGTTTGAGCATGCCCTCAATATAACCCTTTGTCCCTTTTAATGTAACGACCCGGCCCCTTGGCCCCTTGGGCGGCCCAACTGGTGGCCCATTTGGCGGTCCCTTCGGCGGCTCAACTGGCGACCCCTTATGTCGTCGACCGACGACCCTTGGCCGTGTCGTTACTCACTAGGTCTTCCCACCCTGGCCAGTGGATTTTTTGCCTTTCCCAATATTCGAACTCTAGACCTTCAGGCTAAGTACTAGAGTTTATGAATCCTGGTAGCCAAGGGGCCGAGGGGCCGGGTCGTTACATTTAATGCTTTGAGTTGAATTGTTCTATTAAATTTACTATTCTCCTGCAATCTGCAATCACAGGTTGCCAGTTTGGGAAAACTTTTAGGTCCACGTGGACTTATGCCTAATCCTAAAGCTGGTACAGTCACCACTGATATACCTCAGGTATGGCTTGGAAAGATCTTCTAGCTAGTTCCATTTATTCACTTTAGATGTATAAAGTCTTATGTTGTCATTACATTTGATCTGGTCGAAGCTTATGAGTTTAATAGTGTTTCTCTGTTGATATTTCATTTCCAATTTGTTTTAGAATGGCAACAGAAATTGTGGTTACTTCGTCAGCTTATAAATGTAGCACATGGATTATTGTGAAATACTAAAAGGGTTGAGAGGCTTAGATGAAAGCGGGCTTCCTGAATATAGGACTAACAGTAATATGCTTGACATATATATTATAATAACATGGATTTGAAGAAGACAAACTTGTATGTATCGACCCAGGCAATTTCTTTTGGTAGGGAAGTTACTAGTTTATGCATGCATCCTATTGTCCACGGAAAAATAGAGGTTCACCATACACAAATATTTCTTCTGGTTAAGCTGGAACTTACTATAATATGTTCGGCTTTTTTTTTTGTACATTGAAATGCTTTAAGCCATGACACCCAGTTATTCATTTTTTGTCATCTATTAAAATCACAACAACCTATTGACTTACTACCTTAAAATCACTACCTTGACTCAATTAGCAATGTACTATCAGTAACAAGATAAGCTCAATAAAAAATACTGGCTAAGAGATGTTTCAGCATCCGAATTCAGGACTTCAGACTTCCATAACCAGCATTCAAAGATATATTAATTGTGAAATATTATGAATCAGGATTTAATGACAAAACTGATGGAGATTGGATAGATCATAATTAGTTTTTTTTTTTGGTTTAATGTTTTTTGCATAGCTCCTTTATTGTTTGTTTGACTTTAATCATTGTTTCAGGCTATCCAAGAATTCAAGAAAGGTAAAGTTGAATACCGGGTGGATAAGACTGGGATTGTTCACGTACCTTTTGGGAAGGTTAATTTTTCAGAGGAAGACCTTATTATCAATCTGATGGCTGCACTAGTATGTTCATCTTTATTTAAACCAATTTTTTCTTTTGGGGGAAATTGAATTAGCTCCAGTGACAGAATGCAACCTTCTCTTTCTTCCTCTCTCTGCAGAGATCAATTGAAACAAACAAGCCTTCCGGTGCAAAAGGAGTATACTGGAAGAGTATTCATATTTGTTCATCAATGGGACCTTCAATTCGATTGAACATAAGAGAAGCACTGGACTACAAATCCCCTGCAGCGTAGGACTGAAGCTCAGATTGGCACATGAAATACTTGGTAGCATAATTTGCCTTGAGACCATGGCAACAAGCACTACACAACTCAAAGATGACCTACACCACAGCCAATTTAGGTATGGAATTGTTGTTATCTGAATAGTAGGTTTGTGTAAGTTCGATGATGGTGTGCCATTTGGTAGAAATGCACAATGCATATCCCCAAATGCAGCAGCTCTCTACAATATTATTCTCTTCTCACTGGTCCTCCGTTTGTTATCCTTTACCGCAACACATAACCTAAACGGTTCAGGTGAGTTTGAGCCCAGCCCATCAGGCATCAGCCCATGTATGACTACCAAAGCCATTCATATACAACGATTGACCAGGAGTTTTGTTCAATAAATCAGCCCCACAATCTGACAATCTCGCGTGGTATCGGCCCCACACCCGTAGCGGTTCAATACACCGCTGCCTATTAAAAGTCGAAATATTAGCACGTTGGGCGTCTGCAACTTAACCGGAGCGTGTAAGAACGGTCGCGGTCATTGCAAAATCTAGTAAATAAAAATAAAAAATAAAAAATTAGTAAATTTTTTTAAATATATATAAAAATTTAATTAATAATAAAAAAATAATATATATATATATATAATTATAAAAAATAATATATATAAAGTCATAAAAACTTAATAGACCATTATATTTTTTTACTTGTAATTTTTTTAAAAGCTCATATAATAAATTATTATTTATTCATCTTTAAATTTATAATTTATGTTAAACTATTCGTCTCTAAAAACACTAAACAATATAATGAGAATAAACAATCATATCCCAATTCTTAGGTTATATATAAAATATATAATTAATAAGAATATAAATTTATACAAATATATATCATTTATTAGATTTTTAAATTAAATTAAAAAATTATTATATTTTAATAAGATGAATTAGTTAGGCTTTGAGACTATAAATATATGATTATCAAAACTTAAGTTTGAATTTTATCATTGTAAGTCCCTATTCGAAATCACCGTCATCGTTTTCTTGTGCACGCTTGCTCACGCATCCCCCCATAGCACCTTTGTCGTGCCTGGGCTAATTGGTAGTAAAAGGTGAATACGTTCGCTCCCAACGTCCTCGCCAATCCGTCCCAGGACTAACACGGAGAAGGTAAATTACGGACGGCTACTAGTCTTTGGAATAATGACTAACACATAAGGGAGATATTTATCTCGACTTTTGCTGAGATTCGAACTCTAGATCTTATTGATGATAACACCTCATATACTAACTACTAGATTCATTTGAGGAGACGTCGTGCCTGGGCTAATGAGCTGCCGGATCAACGAAAACTGACATTATTTATTTAAAAATTAACATGACATAGGGTGTCGCTGTATCGGAAAAAGTTCATTCCAGTTGTTCTGCGACTGTTCCGTTGAATCATAGACTTAACTATGTTTAACGGTGAGCATTTCATTTAGTAGATACACTTCTAATCAAATTAATTATAAATTGACCCCAGACATTACTATTTACACGGAGAAGAGTCTCAACTTGTCATTATATTTAAAATTATAAAAATAGATATTATATTTAACTTTATTTATTTTTGTGTATGGTGTCAATTTTGCTAAAATGGATTCGGTAAGGTATATCGGTATTGAAATCTTATACCATATGCCATATCAAAAACTTTGATATACAAAATAATTATATTAATACCATATTGAAATTTTAATATATCGATTTTTGACAATATTGATATATGAAATACCAAATTATTAAATTACATAGTGTACCGAAAATTTTCTGATACGGTATAATACCATTAAAGTTTTTGATATTGTTACTACTCCTAAACTTTCCTAATTAAGAATTTTATTATTTCATTTTTTTTATTATTATATTTATATTTGTCAAAGAGTTGCAAATGACTTCTTTCCTTAATCTTTATTTTTCTTCATTGGTTTTTCGTCTTACAAATGATTTTTTTATTTGCCTATTAAATAAATCTAAATCGAAACTTATACCTATTCAGAAATTAATCTCTAAAATATATTATTAAAAAAAAGTCAATTATTGGTGTTAATCTAACAGCTAAGTCTATCAATCATCTTACAATAAATCGTCGGCTCAAACTAATGAAACTCAACATGACGATCAATCAGCTTGACAATAAATATACGACTCAACTGATGGAGCTCGACATGACAATGTAAATATTATCCAGTTCATATTCTTGATATACTCTCTCAATTATTAAAGCACATAATAGACGTTGATTCGGTGATAAGGGTCTATCCCTTATAAGGTCTAGGGGTATAAATGAGTCAAGCTGCTCGTGAACTATTCGAAGCTCGATTTGATAAAAGTTCGTTTGAGCTCGTTTAATGAGGCTCGTTAAGATAAACAAATCAAGCTCAAACTTCACAATATTCGGCTCGTTAGCTCGTGAACATATTCGTTAAACTCATGAATCAAAAAATAATAGTTTTGATATTAAATTTACACTCTACTTATGAAAAACATAGACAAATATATTAAATTTATTTATTATAATAAAATTATAAATTTTAACCATAATATTATAATTTTTTTAAAATATATAATTTAGTTTTTAATAAATATTTAAATTTATAATTTATATTTATTAAGCTCGTTTAGGCTCGATAAAAGCTCGAATAATCTCGTGAGCCATGAATATATTCGTTAAATAAAGCTCGAGCTCGATTATAAACGAGCCAAACTCAAACATCCAAGAGTTCGACTCGGCTCGGCTCGATTACACCCCTAATAGGGTCATTGTCACAGTGGAAGTCAAAGGTTAGGCGGTCAATACCCCTGTATCGTTGGCCAGTCGGACAATCCACTTGCCCGATCGGGATGAAGGATAGCCCGGTCGATATCAACCTGATGTTATCATAACTCGGTCGCATACTGAGCTTCCGACGCTCAAAAAACCCAGTGCTGACGAGGCATACGCCGAGCGGCCAGCTCGCTCGGACTTACATCGAACCAACGGGAACGCAACCGAGCAGTCACACTCATATATAGCTCGGCACAACAACGGGGCTCGAACAGTGGAAGGGTGTCCGAGCAGCCACTCCATTCAGCCCAAGGGTCAGAACACCCGGACGACTGACGGTTGGCTGAGCGTTCATCTCGCTCAGCCCAGTAATGGACAAAAAGGATCAGCCAATATCTTTGTGGGAACCCGTGTCACCGACAGACGACATGGTTGGCGGCATGGTCAGGTAGAGGATCGTACGACGGAAGCTTCCACTATCATGTCAGAGATATGCTCGGGTCATTGAGGTATGGTGTCAAAGGCACTTTCTTGATATATTTTTTTAGGGGAAGATTCGAGAAGCGTGCACACGTGCTTCTGTAGCCTTATATAAGGAGCTCCAAGGTTCGACGGAGGTATGCGAAGATTACTGTAGCTACTGTTACTCTGCTTCTTTCAATTTGCTTCTTTCTCTGCTCTCACATCGTCGGTGACTGACTTGAACGATGGAGGACCATCGCCGGGGAACCCCTCCTTGGCTTGGCACTGACGTTGTTGTGGTTGCAGGTCAACAAGAGCGTCACGTCCTTCTAGCGTCCATCGCCTCAACTCTCGAACAGGATCAAATTTGGCGCCGTCTGTGGGAACGCATCTACATCCGAGCCGAGAAGATGGAAGAAGCTGGACGACTTCACATTGTAACGCTCACTTAAGAGGAGCTCGATATGCTCATGCAAGCTCGAGTAGCCAAAATAGTTGAGCAGCAACAGTAGAAGGCGTTGGCTGATAGGCTGGCGCAACAGGCCATGTCAGCGTCAGGAGGTCAAGCTGTGCATGAGGGTCGACTGTAACAACTCTCCATCTGGGGACAAAACAAAGGGTCGATCGGCACGCAGGGAGAAGCACCACCTGCGTCGATACTGTTCCACCGGGCTCTGTTCTAGATGCCCTCGGAAATCGCGCAAGCGAATCAAGAGCGGGGATCTTCTACAGACGAAGCGCCCTTTCGGGATGTCTGGAAACGCAAAGTGCCGCGAGGCGACGCGTCCCCCGAGCGGATCAATCGCCAGTTCTTCGAAGAAATATTGCGGGACCCGTTGTCGAGGCACTATGTTTCACTGACGATCGGAGAGTACAACGGATCGATCGATCCAGACAATCATTTGGGCAAGTTCGACAACGCAGCTACACTTCACCAATACACAGATGGGTGAAGTGTCGGGTCTTCCTCACCACACTCTCCGGCTTGGCGCAACGCTGGTTCAGGAGGCTTCCGGATGGATCAATACGGAGCTTCAAGGATTTTCGAACGACCTTCCTGTACCACTTTACGAGCAATAGGCGCTACCAAAAAATGAGCATCAATTTATTTTCTTTGAAGCAAGGACCGAGAGAAGCTCTCCGGGCGTACATCCAGCGATTTAACTAGGTAGCTATGGATATCCCTTCGGTCTCATCTGAGACCATGATGAATGCCTTCACCCAGGGGCTCGCCGAGGGAGACTTCTTCCAATTGCTCATCAGGAAGCCGCCTCGGGACTACGACCACATGCTCAAGAAAGCTAATGAGTATATAAATGTGGAAGAGACCCAAGCAGCGAGAAGGAAGGAGGCACCAGCCGAACCCTCGATGCTTGCCGAACGACGACTGGCGAGCAGCCACCAATCGCCAAAAGGACCAAGAGCTGAAGGTTGGCCTCACCGGGAAACGAGGGCGCATGCCATGCAGCATGTGGCTTCCGACCAGTTAAAGACATCGAAAGACAAGGTATGGACGCTCATGTTTTGCTCCTTCCACCAGTCAATGTCACACAACACACGTGACTGTCGCGGCCTGACGTCGATCGCCCTCTCCTGACCAGCGGCACATGCATCAATCCGTTGAACGGCAGGATGATACAAGAAGATCACTCGAGCGACAACACCACCATCAGCAAAGGGAAAACATCGATCATCCCCTAGCCTCTCGCAAACAAAACAGGACATCTGCTCGGGAGGAGGAAAATAGAAGTAATACCGCTCGAGGGGAAATAAACATCATCACCGTCGGGTCGACCAGCGGTGACTCCAACCGAGCCAGGAAGTCATACGCTTGCCGACTAGAGATACATGCAGTAGGCTGCAGCCAGAAAAGGCAAGTGGGTCTGAGATCAGCTTCGGGCCCCGGGACCTCGAGGGAGTGGAAGTCCCTCACGATGACGCTCTTATTATCCGAGGGGTAATCGCTAACTATACTATTCACCGAATTTTTATGGACACAGGGAACTCAGTGAATATAATCTTCAAGGAGGCTTTCGATCAGCTCCAGATCGACCAAGGCGAGCTACTCCAATGGCGACCCCACTATATGGGTTCATTGGCAACGAGGTTCAGCCGATCGACCAAACTAAGTTGGCCATATCGCTTGGAGAGGAGCCACTCAGGAGGACCAAAACCACAAACTTCATTGTGGTAGACGCCCCCTCAACCTACAACGCCATCTTGGGCCGACCGACCCTCAATGAGTTCCGAGCGGTAGTTTCAACCTACTACCAAATTATCAAGCTCCCGGTAGACGACTGGGTTGGAGAAGTCAGAAGTGACTAGCTGGCCACTCGGCGCTGCTATGTTGAGATTGTCAAGACTGAGGTCAGATTCGCTCAAAAGGCTCCCAAGCTAGAGGTGAGCATCATCACTAAAAAAACACCTACTCTAGTCTATGAGGAGAGAGAGGAAGTGCAAGTCCATCCCGGCCGAGCGGAGGCAACAACTTTCATAGCATCCGATCTAGAGGTGGAGCAGAAGACGGAGCTGATCGCGTGCCTCCAGTAGAACCACGATGTATTCGCATGGTCGATGCACGAGCTTCCCGGGATCTCCCCGAGCATCGCACAGCATGAGTTGCACGTCCGACCGGACGCTCGACCTGTAAAGCAGAAAAAGAGAGACTTCAGCGTCGAACAAAATCTGATCATCTGAACAGAGATAGAGAAGCTGCTGGATGTCGGCCACATACGGGAAGTTCAATTCCCGAGCTGGCTCGCAAATGTCGTGTTGGTCTTGAAACTGGACAACAAGTGGCAAGTCTGCATCGACTTCCGGGACCTCAACAAGGCATGCTCGAAGGACTTCTACCCACTGCCTCAGATTGATCAGATGGTTGACTCCACCGCTGGGTGTGAGCTGATATGCATGCTGGATGCGTATCAAGGGTACCACCAAGTGTCGCTCTCCCGAGAAGATCAGGAAAAGGTTAGCTTCATTACGGTCGATGGACCATATTGTTACAACATCATGTCGTTCGAATTGAAGAACGCCGAGGCTACTTATCAAAGACTAATGAATAAGGAGTTCCGACGGAAGATCAACCGTAACATAAAGGTATACGTCGACGACATATTAATCAAATCCCTCCGAACAGCTGACCTATGTGCAGATATCAAGGAGACTTGCCAGACACTCGGGACATACAGCATGAAACTAAATCCAAACAAGTGTCTGTTTGGCACAATGAGCGGGTGATTCCTGGGCTACATCGTCACCGAGCAGGGCATCGAGGCAAATCCTAGCAAAGTAAAAACACTACAAGACATGTCGCCACTGAGAAATTTGAAGGAAGTCCAACGTCTCACCGGTCGGATAACAGCACTGTCTCGGTTCATCTCCAAGTCATCCGACCGGAGCTTGTCATTCTTCAAAGTATTACACCGAGCCACCAAGTTTCAATGGGACCAGGAATGCGACCGGGTGTTCGAAGAACTTAAGGACTACCTCAACTCGTTGCCTGTACTAGCCAAGCTGGTTGTCGGCGAGCCCCTCCGAATTTACCTGTCCTTGACCAAACATGCAATTGACTTGGCTCTAGTTAGGCAAAACGGCGAAGAACAGCCGGTGTATTTCTTAAGTCATATATTCAAAGACGCTGAATCCCGCTACACCGGTCTTGAGAAGTTGACTTATGCATTGGTACTGGCCGCTCGGAGGCTTCACCCGTACTTTCTCGCTCACTCCATTATCGTAATGACCAATAGCCCCTTGGGTAGAGTCCTCAATCCAGAGGCGTCTGAATGGCTTATCAAATGGACGACGGAGCTCAGCGAGTTCGACATCTAGTATTAGCCTCAGACGGCCATCAAAGCGCAATCCTTGACGGATTTCGTTATTGAGGTACAAAATCCTTAGCAGGAAGTCATTTGGAGGATATATGCGGATGACTCATCCACTCGGTAGAGCAGCGGGATCAGCATATTGCTCATCTCACCCTAAGAGGAGTGGATGCAGCTGTCTGTTCAGCTGGACTACAGAGCCACGAATAATGAAGCTGAGTACGAGGCGCTTATAACCAGCTTACAAGTCGCCCGGCACGTCGGAGCCCTCAAGGTTCTCATCCACTCGGACTCTCAATTGACCACTCAGTGGTTGACCGGGACATTCGAGATAAGTAATGCGCGACTCAAGCTCTATACCGAAGCCTTCGAAAAATTAAAAGTCAACTTTCGGGAGGTCGTCATAAATAAAATCCCCCGGTCGGAGAATCAAGCTCCAGACGAGCTAGCCAAACTAGCTAGTTCGCTTTCGCCGATCGTCGTACCACAGCTAATCGAGCAGGTGTCCTTAGTGGCTCATATTGACCGAATGGAGGGACTCTCCTTTCCAAGTGATTGGAGAACGACTCTGGTGGAATCCTTGCGATCGGGAGCTACACCCTCCGATCAGGAGGAGGCTTGCATATTGAAGAGGAGAGCTAGTCGGTTCATCTTGATCGGGGATCGACTTTACAAGAAAGCCTTCTCTAGGCCTCTACTTAAATGTGTCGGATCAGAAGACGCCGACTATATACTACGGGAGGTACATCAAGGATTCTGTGGAGGACACCCGGGTGACCGCTCACTGGCAAGGAAGATTATGCTGGCCAGATACTTCTGACCGACCCTCTAAGAGGATGCCGCCCGGACGATGGTTACATGTCTGTCTTGCCAGAAGTATCATAGCCTCTCACACCGACCTACCAAGGAGATGAAGGCGTCCACAGTCTCTTACCCGTTCGACTAGTGGGGCATGGACATTGTTGGGTCATTCCCCATAGCAACAGGTCAGCGGAAGTTTCTGCTCATCGCAGTGGATTATTTCTCCAAGTGGGTCGAAGTCAAGCCGCTAGCAAAAATAACTGATTAGATGGTCATGAAGTTCATCTAGCAGCACATCATCTGCCGATTCGGCATCCCACATCGGCTCGTCTCAGACAATGGAAGACAGTTCGCTGGTCAAAGGCTCAGGGAATGGTGCGGAGGATACGACATCCAGCAGGCCTTCACTTCCGTGGCTTATCCACAGAGCAACGGGCAAGCAGAGGTCACCAATCAAGAAATCCTCCGAGTCCTATGCGCTCGGCTCGATCATATGGGAGGCAGTTGGGTCGATGAGCTCCCCAACGTGCTGTGGGCGCTCCGCACGACTCCTAAGAAAGGGACCGGGACAACTCCTTTCCACCTGATGTATGGTGGCGAAGCGGTCGCCCCCGTTGAAGTCGGAGTCAAATCCGATCGGATACAACACTACGACGAGGACAACTCCGAACGGAGGTTTCTGGAACTAGACTTAGTGGACGAAGCTTGCGCAAAAGCCGCCGACCGATTGATGGCCTACCGTCACAGGATGAAGCAGAACTATAATCGGAGGGTGATCCTGAGGTCGTTCCAAGTCGGAGATCTGGTATGGAAGAAAGTAAAGTCGGTCAACGACGTCACCAAGCTAGAAGCCCCGTGGGCTAGACCCTTCAACGTCGTGGAGAAGCTCCATTCGGACGCCTATTACTTGGAGGATGAGGACGGACGACGACTGGAGCAGCCGTGGAGCGCAAATCATTTCCAACCTTATCAAGCCGGGTGAGAGGTGCGTCGATGTAATAATCAATGTATGTTTATATCCCCGTGCTCCTTGTATGCAGGGCAGAAATAAAGACTCAAATTCAAAACTTTGTGCCGAACGACACAATAAATCGTCAAGCGACGACGTTAAACTCATGTCTCCACCGACGGTCGAGCGGCGACCTTAAACCCTAGATTTTGACAAATCGTCGAGCGGCGACATTAAACGCATGTCTCCACCGACAGTCGAGCGGCGACCTTAAACTCTGGACTTTGTCAAATCGTCAAGCGGCAACGTTAAACTCATGTCTCCATCGACGGTCGAGCGACGACCTTAAACCTTGGACTTTGTCAAATCGTAGAGCGACGACGTTAAACTCATGTCTCCACTGACGATCGAGCGGAGACCTTAAACCTTGGACTTTATCAAATCGTCGAGCGGCGACGTTAAATCCATGTCTCCACCGACGGTCGAGCAGCGACCTTAAACCCTGGACTTTGTCAAATCATCGAGCGGCGACGTTAAACCCATGTCTCCACCGACGGTCGAGCAGCGACCTTAAACCCTGGACTTTGTCAAATCATCGAGCGGCGACGTTAAACCCATGTCTTTATCGACGGTCGAGCAGTGACCTTAAACCCAAGAGGGTATAAATCATAAAAATAGACGATGATTATAGCCGAACGGAAGGATCAGGGCCAGACATGCAAACAGACAAAGAAGCCCGCCGAGCGGGTAGATAATTCAATGATCAAAGGGAAGAACCGTCGGTCGGCAAACATACAATGAGACTTCAAAAACTTTTACAAGACGGGCGCTCGACCTCACTCTATATAATCAAAAATATCATCAGGCATCGAGTTGTTCAATTTGCTGCGACTGATGATATTGTCCGTCGTCTCGGAGGGAAGGTGGTCGTCCATCTTGAGCTGTTGAAGCGTCCCATCGATGACCAACTCGAAGACGCAGACGATCCGCTGGACAACCTTGTCGGTGAACTGGTCTGAGCGAAGGTAAGCCTGCTTCAGTGCTTCAAACTTGCCCGATTCACCTTCTTGATATGTACCCAGGGCCAAGAGGGAGGCTTCCAAAGCATCCTCAGCAGCTTTGAGCTTCCCCTGAAGAGAAGCCTCCTCAGTAGAGCGGCTGCTCCGCTCGATAACCAGAAAGTCTTTGACTTCTTTGAGCTTCTGGGCGAGCTGCCGAGCCTCCTGGTTCTTTAGTTTCAGATTGGCGATGGCTCATTTCTTCCTTGTCGTGGCCAAATCGATCTTTTTATCATAAGTTTTCACCTATGCCTCAAACTGGCCCAGCCGGATTTGCTGATCGGCGAACTTCTTCTGCTCGACCTCCAGGAGCTTCTGGGCCTTCTCCAGATCGGCCTTTAACTCAGCGACCGATGGCCCTTGGGAGGAAGAGGCGCCGCCTGAGATCTTGAGCTTCTTCAATTCGTCCTCCACAAAAGCGAGTCGCTGGCACATGACCACGCTCTCCACCCAGTACTACAGATAAACAGGAAAATGTTGAGCGTCGATCGGAGGTAAATTATGAATTGATGAAATAAGTACCCCAGTGGACATCTGTAGGTGGTTGTTGCCGAGCGTCCCTGGTGGCATTGTCGCCGCTCGAGCCCTCGCTTCCTCCCAAATGTCGGTGAGTGACCCGCGGATCAAAATCTTGTACTCGAGGATATGCGGACGGGCGCATTGCTCGAGATAGTCCTCTGTTGGAAGGTTGAGGACCTCTGTCATGGATTACCGACCGCTCGGGTCCGACTGGGAGGAGGCCACCAGACCGGAAGGTGCAACAGTGGACGCAGGATCAATCCTGGATCGCAATGGTCTCCGTTGGGTCGGCGGCAGAAAATGCGACCGGCTGGGCAGCACGGGTCTCTAGTGGCATCTCGGCCAGAGACGGGCTCCGATCGGATGAAGTAACCTCTGCCGTTGTCGCAATGGTCACGGGAGAAGAGGTGCCGACCTGCTCGGCGACCCTCACAGCCGAGGTGGCGGAGCGGGATGGATTGTCTGTGTAGCGCCTCTTGCGCCTAGCAAAGGGCACTCATTCACCAGAAGACTCGGAGCCTCCGGTCCGAGCGGAGGGCAGTGCTTTGGGGGTTGGGAGCGGGTCACCAGCCACTTTAATGCTGGCCGTCTGGTCGACGGTTCCTTTGCCCACAGCAGGCGTCTCCCCAGTAGGCGTGACCTCGAACCCAAGAAGTTTCTTACTTAAGCCGCGCGGGAGTCGGGATCGGATCGGACTCAGGCCGAAGACGTGCATGACACCTTCCAGCAGTAGCCTATGGATGTCATATTTCTGGCCAGCCAGCATAGTTGCTGCGTGAAGATAGCCCGACCGACTCTTGTACTTCTTCAAATCGGGCTGAGGGGGCAAGCCGACTTGCCAGCGCGTTCAGTAGCATGGCCGCTCGGGAAGACTCAAAAAGAAAAAAAATACTCCTTCCAATGCTTGTTGGAAGTAGGCATCTTGTCAAAAAAGACCAGCCTGACCCACGACTGAAAGAGGAAAGTCCCCAACTCAGACTGCTTGAGATAGTAAAAATAATGGAAGACAGGCAAGGTCAAGGGAATGTCGTGCAGCCGAAACAAAACTATGACGCCACACAGCAAACGGAAAGAATTCGGTACGAGTTGCGGAAGGGGAACGCGAAAATAGTTACAAACTTCGATGATGAAGGGGTGGATCAGGAATCGAAG
This sequence comes from Zingiber officinale, assembly GCF_018446385.1. Lineage (NCBI taxonomy): Eukaryota > Viridiplantae > Streptophyta > Magnoliopsida > Zingiberales > Zingiberaceae > Zingiber > Zingiber officinale. The sequence goes on along the minus strand of NC_055995.1, from coordinate 89,844,018 downwards.
ACCGACCACAAATTAGTCTAAAAAAGACAGATAGTGCCGGTCGACGGGTCATTTGGCCGATCGGACGGGGAGGCCAAGATTATATCATGATCAGAGGGGATATCGAAGACATTCCTAAGGCCCTTAGCGTCGCCCGCATCAAATATGGTCTCCATGGTACTGTACCAGAGACCAGGAGCGGGGTTAGACGGCTGAGAAGAGCTGGTCATAGCCGGAAAACAAGAAAGCAGGACTTCAATAGAAATAAAGATGGACAGAAAGCACAACGAACACGGGAAAGAGGCGAGGATCCAAAAGAATTGCAAAAGATCGAAGAGAGCTTACAAAAGGAGCAGAAAAGGTTACCGCAGAAGATGGGAAGTCGCCGGAACACTAATCGCACAGGAATCATCGGCCACTTGAGCAGAATGCAAAGGTAAGGGAAAAGGGGGTTCTGCGAGGTTATAAACCTTCGGCTCGGGCAAGCAGAGCCATCAGATCTAGGGCATAAAACCCAAGACGTAGATCTAGCCGTGGAATTCAAACCGCCAGACATCGCGTCAGAGCCTGTCGCTTTGGGCAGGCGACGACTGCGACAGCGACACGTGGCATTCCCTCACTGCTTCACATTTAATGGGCGTCATTATCAGGCGTGGGCGCGTGCTCGGCCTTAATGAGGGTGATTTCCATGAATTCCGAAGATATTCTGGTGACGTTAGCATTGACCGCACACGTCCGAGGACACTGAGGGAGAAATCCCAAGTGCAAATACTTGGAGCGCCGATCGACTACAAGGATCGGTCTCGGGCCCGACCGATATTCTTTGGCGAACCGATCAGAGTCCTACCAATATGATGGCCGATCGGCCAACCGATCTCCATGCTTCTTTTTGTCCAGTCAGTCGGACTTGCAGCCTCCTTCGACTAGACTTGAGGGGGAGGCATGTGATCCGGTGATAAGGGCCCACCTCTCAGAGGGTCGTTGCCATAGTGGAAGTCAAAGGCTAGGCGGTCAACGTCCCTATATCGCTGACCGATCGGACAACCCACTTGCCCAACCGCGATGAAGGATAGCCCGATCGATATCAACCTGATGTTACCACAGCTTGGTCGCAAACCGAGTTTCCGACGCTCAGAAAACCCAATGCCTGCGAGGCATACGCCGAGCGGCCAGCTCGCTCAGACTTACATCGAACCTTGGAACCGGCGAAACGGGATCGCAGCCAAGCAGTCACACTCAAATATAGCTCGGCACAACAACTGAGCTCAGACAGTGGAAGGGTGGTCGAGCGGCCACTCCACTCGGCCCAAGGGCCAGACCACCCGGACGGCTGACGGCTGACTGAGCGGCCATCACGCTCGGCCCAGTAATGGACAAAAAGGATCAGCCAATATCCTTGTGGGAACCCGTGTCACCGACAAACGACATGGTTGGCGACATGGTCAGACAGAGGACCGTATGGCGGAAGCTTCTACTGTCATGTCAGAGATATGCTTGGGTCATTGAGGTATGGTGTTAGGGGCACTTTCCTGGCATGTCTTTTCAGGAAAAGCTTTGAGAAGTGTGCACATATACTTCTGGAGCCTTGTATAAGGAGCCCCAAGTTTTGACGGAAGTATGCGAAGATTACTATAGCTACTGTTACTCTGTTTCTTTCAATTCGCTTCTTTCTCTGCTCCCACATTGCCGGTGACTGACTTAAGCGTCGGAGGACCATCACCAGGGAACCCCTCCCTGACTCGACACTAACATTGTGGTTACAAGTTCTCCCTATTCGGAGTCCAAGCACGATCAACAAAAATATCACGTCCTCCCAATGTCCATCGTCTCGACACTAAGATAGGATCTGACGTGTTCTTCTTGGCATTGATCCGAAAGTCAAGGTGAAATTAAAACGAGACTTTCTATTTTTAAGACAGCATTACGATCATTACCCGCCCAAGTGCTTACCATTTATTTTTAAGACAAAATTGTCTGAGGACATGTAAAGAATAGATATTTAAACATGTTGAAATACCAAATATCAATAACTATTTATTTACAATTTTAAATGCACAATTAATTAATTGATCAAGTGAATGTAAACAAAGTACTATGGACTCCTTTGCCTGACTCAGCTTGAGGTACATCCAAAACTAGAATAAGATTTTATAATATTCAACAACACATGAATAAACTTTATCATTTAATCTGTGAAGTACAGAGAATCATAAACAAAGTGGCTCTTAACAGAAACCAAACATTATTACATTCATCAAATTTACGAGTAGAAGCTTGATGTATACCACTTCCATTGAAGCAACAGTCCATATGCAACAAACCCTAAAAATATATACATATGGACACACTGGAATGGCCAAACACATTAAAACACACTTCTTCGATTTATCGTTTCCTCTAAAAGAATAATCCTTAGTAGTTTCAAACTCATGCTAGCAAACACTCGGCATAAATAAAGAAATACCAAGAGGGCCGATCGCAGAATTCGAATAAAAAAATCAAGGATCAAATAACCAATCCAAAGAAGCAATGAAAATGCAAATGGGCGAGTGGTTCACTTCACGATTTCACATACTTAGAAGAGATCCTTCTTTCTTTTCTGGACGTCCTGCTTCCACTTGGGCTGCTGATTGAAGAGTTCTCTGGTCATACCGAACACATTCTGGAACTCGGCATCAGATAAGTAAACCTATTGAAGAAGAGCACCGAAAGACTTTAAAAGCTTGAAAAGAAGAAAGCGGATATTTCTATGATTATTTTGAAAGAAGTCCTGATGACGAACCTCTCTTCGTTTGTAATCGATTCCTCGAACAGGACTGCTTGAGTTTGATTTCAGCCGCTCATAACTATATGTACTTTCACCCTTGTGCTCTGCTGTATCTGGGTCTTGTGGTTCCTCTGAGTCCACCACTTGGCTCGCTAATACGTGGTTGTCTTCATTGTCTTCCTTTCCTCCAGAAAGTTCTACAAGATCTTCCACCCTCAACTCCAGACTTTGAGTTCTTAAAGGAACTGCAAAAACAGCATGAGAATTTCAGTCAAAGCAAACATTAAGAAAGGATCCGCTAATAAATTTTTGTAAATAACTTGGATCTTGTTACATTCACCGTGGTATGATTAAACCAGGGTAGGTACAAATAAACTAGTAACGGCCATGAGTACAAATCCGTGCATTGTATTTTCAAATTGTTAGGATGACAAGTGCCATTGATACCACTAGATGGGGATTGGCGACTTCTCTAACAGCAGTTAGTCTGCCACCTTGTAGATCCAAATTCAGTCCCTCCATGATGCAGAATATTGTCCATCATGAATGCAAAGACAAGCTATTTGATTTATTGTAAGTCTATGTCCATGAAGAGAATGCAGATTTATGTATACAATGATAATTTGAATAAGTCAATATCTACACCTTATACAAGAGACCTAAATCTTTCATAGATTCATCTGTCAACACCAATTACAAAGAAAAATAGAAGACCCCACCTCTATCACTCCCCAACACACACAAGAAAAATAAACAAACTCTTTCTGAAAAGAAATCCCTCATCTACAAGTCTTGTAGTCTGCTACAACCTACAACCTTTAAATGCATCAGTGGTTACCACCAGTGAGAAATTTACAACCCCAGTTGGCACTTGGGCATAGCAGTGCCTATTGGACCCAATGTGTTACCGAAACTAAACAAAAATGTCCATCCATACTCCATTCTCCAAAATTAATTCTCAACAGACATATATCTAAGTCTTACATAATCCATGGTCAGGACAAATGTGGTAGAATTCAATTAATCAAATATTTGACCATATAGCAGTTTCATCGTTCAATGAGACAAGAAAATTATAGATGGCCAGTAATAGAAAACAAAAAAATTAAAGGTTCAGATTCAAGACAATTATACCAGTGCCAGTTGCTTCTGGAGCAGGAGAAGAGCTTCTGCTGCTTCTTGCTGTGGAAATTTCAGACTCACCCTTCTTCGTTTCAGCAGTCAAAACAGAAGATAGGGCAGCAAATGCAGCTGCTCTCTGTGACCCTTGTTTTGGTTCTGGTGGCTTTGGAGCAGTAGTTTTTTTGCTTGAAGCTGGATTGAATGCAGACGATAATGCTGCTAAAGCAGATGCTCTTTGTGTCGGACCACTGTGGTTCACAGTGTAGGCTTTGTTATTCGACTGCGGCAAAGCACTCGAAGATGAATTGAATGCAGAGTTGAGGGCCGCTAATGCTGAAGCTCTTTGAGTGGGTCCACCACTGTGATTAACATTGTTTGCCTTGCTGGATTGTGATGAACTGCTTGAAGATGGATTGAATGCAGAAGAGAGGGCTGCTAAAGCTGATGCTCTTTGAGTGGGTCCACTATTACTCACATTGTCAGGCTTGTTAGACTGCAGACAGATCACAGTAGTTAAGTTGTTCTTGTAACTGGACCTACTCAGGATGCTGTTTAGTGGTATATATTGGTATCTACTTGTTTCAATATATATAGGGAGAAAGAGATTCTCCCTATATATCTATTTGTAGAGTTTATTTCAAAAAAATGATAGAGATTGAAGTTATGCTTCCCGTATTAAGAAATGAAAAAAAGAGATTCTTCAGATTTTAAATCAAACTTTGAACCTCATATAGCTTACAAATTTACTGATTAAAATTTTGGCTGATAGAGCTTTTGCGTACTTACCTTAAACCAACAGATATTGCCAATGCAATTATTCAAAAAATTTCCATTTACCTTTGCAAATTGCACACTATTATCCAGAATATCTCATTATCTATTTCCTGTAAAACTAAGATTACTTTTCTTCTTGCAGCATATATGATGTATATGGAGTGTCACTAATTCGATGTCTCTGATAATAGAAAAAATTTATCCGACTTATTATTGTCACCCTAAAGGGCAATGAAAGTTTTTTTTAAAAAAAAATGAGTATCAACAATTCCGAAATAATAAAATGTACCAAAACTCAAAATTATGCTACCATTTTGTTATTTCCCTTAATTTATAGCCTTCTAATGGTCTCTAGCTACTTAGAATTTTTCATACCAAGTAGTGGTGAAGGCAAAGACTTTATACCAAATATGATAGGCATTCATGCTCATAAGATTTTTAGCATTGTTTGACACAGTCTGTCATAACTTAAAGCAACCCTCCACCTATTTAATCCAGGCTTCAGATTGTCACTGGCAGTTATTTTTAGATTTGATCAAATAATGGTTTATCATAATTCCTAAATGTATAAACTGTTAGGAAAGAGTTCAATCTATAGATACATGACCAGAATGTTAAAGATATTGTTATCAGCATTTTAATCTGTCAAGGCATCACTTGCAGACTTCAAAGGTAACTGCTAATGGAATGAGACTTTTTATACAGAAGCCAAACATATGCACAACTGACTTCCACTATTTCAACTCAGGACAAGCATCATGATTATCAAATTGGATTGTCTGAGTCAATTCTTTACAGGATAGTTGCCCATAACAGTAAATTTTTAGCAGATATATAATTCTCGAGAGATGAAGCATACAACTAAAGATGACCTTGGATTTTTATATCTTTCTAGAAGTAAAAGGCTTGACAAGAAGACATTTACCTCTGGAGTATGCATAACTGTACCAAAAAGTAGTGATAATTTTTTCTGGAATGAATTTCCTTGAGCCTGTTTTACAAAAAAGCGATTTTGAGCATTCAAATTACTGATATCTAATAGAACAAACAATCAAAATTTGCAAACCAAATTGAAAGGTGATTTAATTATACATGAAAGTAAACTGAAAGTAAAGTAACAAAATGAACAAAGCATGAGATCATAGAAACCATGAAAAAGGGTAACTTACAAAATTAAATATAATTTTCATCTAGATTCATAATAATCATTACTTTGCCTTTGATACTTTATAAAACCAGAGAACTCATTTTAAATACCGCAATTTTAAAAAGTAGAGAATTTTAAGATTTTTTTAAAAACAAAATTAAAATCTATTTTGACGGTTACAATCATGCCAAACATGTTCTTTATATTACTTTTGTTTTTTGTGAACGAAAATTAAAAATTAAAAAAAAATCAGTTCCAAACTGGCCTTGATGTTCCGAGACCTCTAAGTTTAGAGTATTTTTTATTATGCTAGATGAATCTATTCATATCCTTGGTCTCAAAAGGTTCGCTATTAGTAACAATTTCACCTAAAAAATGGTTATGGGCCATGTTTACGAGGTTTTTTTGGAAAGCTGCCAGGGACTAACACAACCATCAAACTGTAAGTGAAGTTTACATGCAGTTAGTTCACAAATGCTACATTTAATTCATTTAATTACAAAAAAGAAGTAAAATAAGAGAGACAAACAAAGCCATTTTCAATTCATCAACCCAAGTCCCAATTATTTATGGTCAACCACGTGGATATAATTAATCCCTACATTGAAATTTATGAAGACTATATCTCTAGTAATATTCATATCTTAACTTAATATAAGCTTCTTGCATAAAATAAATAGCCTCCAAAACAACAAGCTTGAGCTAGCATTTTAATTCATTGGTAAATTGTACTAGTTAAGGGCATCAAATGTCTCACCTATATAAAATACAGTTGTGTTTCAGAATCAATATTTCAGATGAGCAGCTAAAGAAATAATCAAAATCAACAGAGCTCACCATTGCCTTTGTGTTGTTCCAAGTGAAGTATGCTGTGAAGAAGCATGGTTCATTACCTTCAGTGACTATATACATAGGAATATCTGGAGATAGACCCTCAAGTGGCACTGCATGCTCAATGTATTTCTGAAAAATGGATGTTTAGGGAATAAAAGCGCCAAAAGGAAAAAAAAAAACAAGCATCCAAGAGTAGGAAATTAGCACTTATACCTGTCCTACAATAAATGCCTTTTGTTTCTCCTTGGAATCCACATGTTGACCAACCCAAACAAAAATCTCAACATGTGAATCAAGTATCAACATGTCCTCAGTCAATAAATCATCTTGTGAAAAATTGAAAACTTCAGGGAACTACAAAAGAGAGAGTCCATTAATGAATATGAACAAATTACTCTTAAAGTGCTTCAGATGTCAAATGCTATCAAGGCATCATAAATTGCATACCTCAAATTTTCCTGGAGTGTCAGGTCCACAACATGAAGATGTCGAGCAGTGATGAAGTTGAATATTGTCATTTATATGGTTATATAAAAAGTCATACAAGTAATGAAAGCAATCTTTGATTGGGAAAAAAAAAACCAACCTTTATTTAATGAAATTGTGTACAAGTGGGGATCTTTAATGATATCTTGAACAACTTTTTTGTTAGTATAGTTTTGCTTTCCACCAAGAGCAAACCAGAAAGAAGAACTCTCTGTTCCCTCCTTGGCATGCTTCAGTGTGACACCTGGCTGTTGGGTAAGAAATTGATAATTATATGTTCGATTATAAGCAGATATAATTAATTGAGAGATGCAGTAACATGAAAACTGAGACAAACCAATCAGACTACTGTGCAATCTTTAATTCAATTGTCAATGTCACATTATTGAAATATGTACCCACAACATATTGATCAAGCAAGATTCAGTATAATGATTTTCCCCTAGTGTAGAGAAGGATGTAAATTTTAAATCTTTATATACTAGGAAGTAGGGCTAAGTATAATACAGCAATATGCTGGGCAGCTTTATTGGTTAAAACAGAAGCTTCAATGATTACCTCATATTCTTGTCAACCAGTTAATATATTCTTCTTAAAGTGTTCTCTTTCACCAAAAAATAAATCTATGATCAAGAACTTCCATTGAAAGTCATGATATAAACTAGACCTCAAACTACGAGTGTGAGCCAAAAGCTGTGACACGCATGAGAGAAGGGCAAGAGAAGAATATAATAGATGTTAGAGCTGACCATGAGCTAGTACCAGTCATCAAAGAATAACCATGGTTTCAAATCTTGAGCATGCCAGTCGGAATGGGTAAAAATTTTGTTCCACCCACATACCCCACAGTATTCAAGTAGTCGAGTCCTTCCGCAATCCTGCCTTCGTGATTAGCATCTTCCATGAACTTGAGTGTTTTTTGCAAGGACAAAAACCTTTCACCCTAGCTGCAAGCATCTTCCACCTTCGTCCAAAGAGGCCTTAGCATCTTCCACTGTTTTGCAACCCTCCACCTGCTCCTTCCATTACTGTCTGCCCAAGACAGCCAGATCCTTCCTCAACATGACACCACCTCCTCTCGAGCTGCAAACTCCTTCAACTGACCAGGTAGGTTCCTCCTCCACTTCTTCCTCCTCTTGTTCTTCTTTTCCCTCCTTGTCCTTAACAACCCGACTGAAAAAGGAAATCATTCCTACCAGAGACTGAAACTCAAGCATGGGTCGATAAACCTTGGTATTAACCATGGTACAAGTGCCGGTTTCTATCTATTTCTTACATGTTTCTTAATGCCATACTTTTAGGACTAAGTATGATCAAGTGCCAAAACTGCCTAACCAGCACAATGCGAATATTTGAATCCTTGGGTTTGTTTACTCTAAATTTTTTGGATGGAATGTAAATGCCTAACATACTGGTTATTGTGATCAACCAATTAACTGTCAGCTTCATTAAGTGGTCCTAAAATAATGGAGTCGGTGCTCCTAAATAATGGAGCCATGTTGGACCTAACTTTCCTTTTAGATATTTCATCTGATTGAGATAGATAAAACATTATTTGATTGATTAAAAGAGAACCATTACATTAGTGCGTACACATACATAGTTTAATGAATCTCATTCGGAAAGTTACCTTTATAAACTCAGCAACTCTTGCAGCCCACTGCTGTTGTTCCAAAGTACTTGAGATTCCATGCCAAGCAAATAGAGAAGTCCCAGATTGTAAAAGGAAACAATCGCTGGAGGTTAAGGATGTTGCGACCTTAATGCAAAGAAGCAAAGAAAAACTATGTTAGTGTCAGTTTGCTAAAAACCATTCATAAAAGCTAATGGAAAAGTTAGTAGGCTATTTTGATTGTGAAAACAAGTATAGAAGCAATATTCTTATACCAATCGAGAATGGTAATACAACTTAATGATGATTAAGATGCCAGCTTGTTGCACTATGATATCCATATCTGCTAAGGTGGTCACTGAATTCAGACCCATAGAAAATCCACACTTCGTTCAACTTTCTTTTTAATGTGATCCAGATATTTTGTTCATTTATTGCACTGATATCTTACATTAGGATAAAAAAATTGACAAAAATTTCCTTACAACTCAAAAAAACAATTCAACAACTTCTGTTATCCTCAGAGTAAGTCTAGAATCAAGAAAAAAAAAGGATGGCCTAAATGCAAGAGGCTGCAGGGATAACAGGATTAAGGAAGAATGACTAAAGGAGCTATAAGACAAAAAACTTATTTCAATGGCTCAAATCCTTGGCAACCTTAAAGAGGCACACTATGTCATGTGAAAGAAGCTTAAGTATCCATTTGAGACTTTGAATGGAATTGAAATAAAAGATAGTGCATCAATAATTTGTGCTTGAAATTCTGAATCATACAATGCTCCTATGCAGTTTTCCAAAAACCAAATGAATACTTTATTTTTAACTCTCAACATTTGCATGTTTTAAATCTGGAATTTTAGACAGAGTAAGGTTTCATTATGTTTGAAAAGTGGAAACAAGAGCTTGAGAAGAAAGTTAATTGAAGAAAAGCCACATAAGCATACCGCATCAACTTGAATGGCTTTATTATTATGGACTGATGTACCAGATACTTGAATAAGTGCAATGCTATCCGAAGTGTAAGTTTCATCATTGATGTTCTTCTCTGCTAAATGCTTTTTGTAGCTAGAGCCGATTCCACCCTAAAGAAGATAACAGATGTGGTCAAGCACTATATCAAAGACAATCAAGAATCTTCTCGACTATATAAAAACAGCTGGTTCACTTTTGCTGTCAAATGGGAAGCAAATCAGTCAATCAAGCAACACCTTTAGGATAACCATAGGCTGAAAAAGTGCAATAAACTGAGGTGGTTCTTTGCCTTGAAAGACATAGCCCTGCAGGAGAAAACAACTGATCAAGCTTTTTTTTGTCACATGCAAATATACAATCAAGCTAACCAGGTACCTGAACAGGTCGTCCTTTCAATGAGTTGCAGATTGAGTTAGACAACCGAGTAGCTGTTGCTCGATCATCCTAGCACCAAAACATATCAAACATATCACTCTACAATTTAAGGTTTCAATAAATAAATGTAAGTAAACAAGCAGTGTTAAGTGTATGGAGTTATAAACACTAGAATCAGACACAAAGAACAAAGAAAGAGAAGTTTGACCCAATAAATAAATAAATAACATAATCCCTGGAACTTGTGATGCACACATGGTAAAGTGACAAAGAAGATCATTCATTGAATGCTGAAACTGGATCAGAAAAGCCTACAAGTTTTGATAATTAAATCAAATAAATATTAGGAACTCACGCCTTCAACTTTAATTGTTCAGAATGCTAAATCCCTTAATCCATGTAAAGTAGAGTTTTCATATATATCCCTCTACCACTCATAACTTCAACTTTAATAGATTCACCTTGTCTAAATATAAAACTAACTAGTTGTCTTTTAATACTTTCAGATCATTTCGGCTCATTTTTATCATTGTATCATCTAAGAAAACTCAAAAACATAAATAAATTACTGGCTATATGATGTATAAATAATGGGGATTATTATGAAGATAACCACCAAAAGATTAAGACACGTAAGTCAATTGGCAGAAAAAAAAACTAACAGATCTTGTATGCACTTGAGGATGGTCAAAAATAACCACTCCTAATCAATTGCACTAAATTAATATTGGTTGAGTTAATGAAAATTGTGAATCTACTCAGAAACAAAGAAATGGGCAATTCAGATTTCATAAATTCAAAACTTATATGTCAGAAATCCATTTTGGTACTTCATCAGCTTACCTGAACACTGTCCTTTCCTATCCAACAGCACAAGTAGTATTCATCTTTTTTCTCACTGGCACGATAAGTACAGAGTACAATGTAACAATCCCCACTGTAAAATCTACCGATCTCTTCATTTGAAATTGGTTTTTTTGTGCCACCATTAATAAGCCAAACCTAGAGTCATGTTTCACAAATTTGGAGCACAATGACAATTAGGTTGAATTTCTGGTGCACCTTACTAGGAGGTCAAAGTAATGTTGTGCACCTCAAGTTTTTCTGATCCTTCAATTAATGGGGGAATCTCCTCACTTAGAACTGGTGCTTTGGATGCGCCCTTCACATCAACACCTTGTTGCTTTAGCAAAGCTACCAATACAATAGAAGGCAAAATGATCACAAATCTGGACCAGATAAATACCAAAGATCAGAAATAAAGTAAACTACCAGCCACTTTTCCTCGGGCTTCATCACCACCAGGGATTCCTGCTCCAGATCCTGAACCCACTGGCCACGATTCAAAGTGGGATTTAAATGACTGTGTCTCATAACCTTGAATAACTTGAGTTATCTGTGTTGCCTTTGATCTATTTTGATTAATGATCAAATCCTAAAAGCATATTCATGAAGTAAAATTATCAAACATAAAACACATAATTAAAGAAAAGAAAAAGTCAACTTTTACCTCAGCAGCTTTGCTTATAGCTTTTCTCTCATCAACTTGAGTTACCCGACCAACCCAAATGAATATCTCAGCTCCACAATCCAGTACATAGCATTTATTATTCTCTAAAATTGCTCTGGAAGGATTGTTATCTTCCAGCTTCAACTGACCAACATTTATACTACCAAGGAAAAGTAATCATTGTTACGGCATTATTGTTTGCAAAATTATCTTTTTCTTACTAGAATTTTGGACTGAAAACTGCTTCATGCAAGATCAACATCATGGAAGTAGAAATATAAAGAAGGCCACCTAAGCAACTTATATACATACCAAGGCAGAGTACAAATCAAAAAGAACAGTTGTCAGTTGCATATAAGCTTTTCTAAACTAATAAAATATTTACTTTTCTAATGCAACCATACAACCTAGGCCTTTATCAGCTAAAAAGAACACCAGTTTACAACTTTGCCACATATGTTGAATGACAACTGTACTATATCAAAGCAATTTTTTACAGGTTAAATTCTAAAAAAAACAATATTGTAGTCACTGACCTGTAAAGCATTTCTTCATGAACATGATAAATATTTATTTTTCACATGCAACTATTGTAGAGCATGTCCTTATTAACTAAAATAAAACACCAGTGCACAACTTGTTGCAGCACTTGCATCTTGAGCCAACAATGTACAATATCCTAGCATAAAAGTATAAGTCTGAACTACTTTGAACCTACCATAGAATTTCTAGAGACAATTTGTGCTTAAGAAAAATAGAGATTCCCAAAATAATTTTTCTGGTCCTGTTACAATCCTGTGACAGTATAGAAAAGCTCATCTATGTTGGGTTGAAATTTTATAACACAAAAAAAGAATAGCCCAATGCACAAAGCTCCCACCAATGTTAGGTCTTAGAGAAAGGTCATACCATATTGGGTATACCTTGCATTGCAAGAGGTTATTTTCACAGCTCGAACCCATGACCACAAGGTTGCACGGCATTAACTTTACCGTTGTGTCGAAGCTCCCCTTCAAGCTTTATAAGACAAGAAATCCTAAAATAGTTTCAAAATGGAATTGTTGGAATATGTGGAAAAGTGGATTGTTTTTTTATATTTATGCATAGTGCCAATTCCTAAGAATGAATCTTGAAAATTATGTGCTCTTTAATATTTGGTAAGCCATAGTAATTATAGCTCATTCCTCCACATCAGCCAAGCCTGAAATATACCTAAATCAACAAAATAGAAACATATGGCTAACCTTGATTCTAGATGGCCATGATCCATAATGTTAAAAGAAATTGTTAATATTTAATATTAACAATGCCTTGAATGAGTAGACTTGGGCACACAGTCTCAAACTTTTGGGGTTGATTGATGGCGCGATTTGGGTTGATTGATGGTGTGATCACACTTTCAAGGATATTGTGATCAATGCATACCAATGATGATAGCATATGATAAGGTATGTGATTTATTTGCCAGGTCTACTGTTCTTCCAAACCAGGACATCTATATTACTTTCCTAGGATCTGAAATTTATGCTTTTTTAGAACAAGCATTTCACTTTGCTCACTTCGACACTTACAAAGGGAGACATTTATATGACCAGAAATCTCAGGGGGAAATCATTCAGTTTCATCATATTATAGGATCTGGGAGGAAAGAGGTACTAGAATGACCAGGCATATCACAAATCCCGCTTGACTTCTAAATGCCCTACAAAACAAAATTCTTTTCACCTACATATACAGGTATTCTAGATTAAGATGGGATCTCTGTGGAGACTGATGTCATATGTGATAAGAGGATTCATCAGACCACATTTTAATAATGTGTGATGGTTCTACCAGGGTGAACAGATCAAGGCTTCTTCCTGCACTACTTGATTTTACTTCTTCATGAGATCATGCCAATCTGAACACTGTAAAAAACTGAATTCTATGGAGAAGAATTTGTGGGGTTAGTTTCCTCATTTAGCAAGCACATAACCTTATTGTTTTCTAATGATATCTCCAAGCTACATCTTCTCTCATATACTATCTTTACATATTTGTTTGTTCTTAATAAATCTTCGAGTTGGCCTCTTTCATTCATCATAGGAGAGAATTGCGTCACCATGCTACAAGTTTTGTGAGGATGGAATCAGCTTATCCTTCTATCTTATATAAAACATATTAAAGACAAAAGTACAAAGTTACACGGTTAAATGATAAAGTGCATTTAAATATTCTTGTTATGTCCACGTTTTATTCATACTACCAATTTATTATATAGAATAGGTACTTGCACTCTTGGTCAGAAATTTAGTATTATAGAAAATTAAGCTAACAAATCGAAGAGGGATGAAACTGATAGGAACAACTTATCAAACAAGAAAAGGAATTATTTTCTGATTCTGAGAAAAATTGTAATTAAATAAAATAAAAAATGAAGTTCCATTTTTCAATAATTCAACCATGAGTAAGTTAATTCACCTATAGAGTTTTGCAGGAACAATTTCTAGAGCAAGGTCATCTTCAGTCAAAACCTTCTTGGCAATTGGTGCAAAACCACCAAAAAGCACCCAGAATTCACCAGAATCTAAATCTGCTTGGAGTTTTCCGTCTTCTGCCTTGGTTCATGCATAGAGTACATTAAGAAAAACACCATACTGAAACACATGACTGAGTGTGGATATTCAAATCTTTAGTCTCACCAATTATTGCAACATCACATTTCCCATCATGATACTGGTCTTTCAAATGTTGAACTACTTCCAGTGCTTTTGCTCTTTCTTGGATATTAGAATTAGCACCATTAAATTGATATATCTTCTTATCCGTGTCCAGTATAAATACATCATCATGATTCAAAGATGTGCGAGCAAAAGGAACCTAACAATTTCAGGGAAATGAGCCTTACCAATCTGAACATTAAAAGTCATGAAAATGAGTGGAATAACAGTGTCACCTGTTTCATTCTAACAATGCGCTTTCCTCTGCATATATACAGTCGTGTCTCAAACTTCTCCTCTTCTGGTTTTTTGAATCCAGAAGCAAAACCTCCTTTGAGAGGAATAATGCATGGTTTGAAATATGACAAAAACTGGTCAGATTCATTGCCTTGAAGTTCTCTGTGCTGAACAGCACGACCTCCGAGTACTGCATCAAGCTCAACACTCTTGATTGCAGCAGTCCCTGCTTCATCCTAAGAATAATGCATAAACTCAATCTCATAAGCAAATAACATAATTTCAAAATCAGCAAGTCAAAGAAGCATACTTGACTAGAATCTTTTCCGATCCAAAAGTGAATGTCGTACACATATGCGCCACCTCTAGAAGTTGTCTACACATAAAACATAAAACTTGTTGAAAGTACAAAAAGAAAACATTACCAATACAATAAGGCATCCACCAAGATAAGAACATAGTGACTTCATAAAGCATTCAGATGTCAGTGAACAAGGTTAAAGGCCATAATTGTATAAGCTAAAGATATGTTCTCTAGTCCTCCAAGGACTGCATAACACCTTTTTCTCATTATTTCTATTAACATATTAAAGAAAAAGACTAATGTTCCGTAATCACATTTCTGAAGTCCAAAGGTCAGGATTGTTAAAGAAACTGCAGGAGAGTAATCGAGCATTCATAATACAGAAAATCATAAAAGGGCAGCCCGATGCATGAAGCTCCCACCATGCGGGGTCCCAGGGAAGGATCCATTGTATGCAACCTTATCCTGTTTTTTGCAAGAGGCTGCTTCCAGGATTTGAATCCGTGACCTTTTGGTCATATGGCAACAACTTTACCGTTGCGCCAAGGCTCCCCTTCATAATACAGAAAATCATGAAAAGTAAAAGCTAAATAATAATACATAAAGTCTCGCCATTATGTCAAACCTCCCTAAGTGACTTATGATCTCATTTTACTGTTTCACAGGATCAGTATTGAGGATTCAACTGTTGCAGACACATGAGCTGACAGATTGCCTACACTAGGACTAGGAGTTTGCATGATATATTTAATCCTCTTAAGTTTTGATGTTCCTACGACCCAAAGTCTAACTTATAGTCTAGAATAGGATCATCATTAATTGACAATGCCAGTGTACATTCCAAACATCTCATCATATATTCGGTTTGCTCTAATACCAACTATAATGGCCAACTTAGAGAAAGTTGTCTTGTTAATTTCATCAAGCCCAACTCAATCACTAGCTCAAAACACTTATCCCAAGTTATAAGTAGTTCACTCATCTATAAAACCTATAAACTATTAGTAAGACCACAATTATCTACATGAAACTATAATATAAGGGCCATTTATGAGGAAGACAAATTCATATGTTTTACCATGTGATAGATACAAAGACTTTTACCCAACTTCATTAAGTTACATACATAGACAAGTCCACAAAATGAAAATTTTCAAATAATTGTCCATTCTTTAGAGTCCTTTACATTAAAGTAATGCCATAGATCATAAATCAAATGATCCTGATATTTGAGGTAGGGATAGATTCACTAGTGCACTGGAGTTCTCTGACTCAAATGCTAGGAAGGACACAACATAATGGAAACCTAACATCAGACTAGATAGTAGGAATTCATGTAAAACTAAAGAGCTTATTGTCCACACTGAACAGTCAATTGACCACAATGAAGCCTATTTTTCTCTTAGATTAGAGTTTTGGTTAGACACATTAAACTAACTTCCCCTTGGATATGGGTAAAAGTTCTTGAGGAAAGGCACTTTTTTATTAAAAGTACTATTTGTGGTGCAGTCTTTTCATCAAACTCCACTCGTGACACTGATTTTAGCTTTGACAGTTTGTGTTTTTCCTCTTTTTTTTGAACGAATCAACCTAATTTTCTATGTCCATCAAAAGTCACTCAGCCAGAATTTTCAAGTCAGTTCATGCTCAAAACATCTTGTATTTCTGGATATTGTAGTGTAAAATCAACAGGAATATTATGAAGAATTTGATTATGGTTGCATCATCCAATATTTGGGTCACAATTGTAAGATTACTCTCACTAACGTAAATGCCACTCATGCAACAAACAAAAATGAAAAAGGTATAGAAAGAGTACCTGTAAGATTATGTATGAATCTCCTGAGTAAAATTTACCATAATCAGACTTCGGAAGAGGTACAGGCTGAAAATTCTCAATACGCCAAACCTCCATCCCACTATGTTATGTCAAGTATTTGACAAGCCAAGAAAAAAAGGAAATATAGGAAGAAAAACTAAGAAAATCAGGTAAAACTACTAAAAAAAAATTTGTGCTGGTGCACTGTATTGCATAATAAGAAAGGATACACTCTTTGACCAGCTCCCTGAAATGCAGGATCAAGAGATTTTGTGGAACTAGACATAGTGCAGCAACCTGTTTTTTCGCAAGATAAGGTGCAATTACAGATTAATGAGTCAAATAAAGGGCATGAAACTTCACCACAACATAATAAACTAAAGATAAAACTATTAGAATCATCAGTTAAAGCATGGTTGGCAATCATACATGATTAACTAATCATAAGTTTGATACCATACAAGATTATCTGGGGGCCTGGGGCAGCACCAGATAGGGCAAGGTTTCAGTAAAGAGTGAAATTAATAAATTGTATCCTAAAAATCAAGCATAAGTAGAATAAAACTTAATCTTATACCATTAATCTGTTTATTATTTGACCAGTATATTTTTTAAATTGTCTATTTTTATTTCCATCACAACCTCCACCCAATGTCACAGCTTGTGAGGAAGCAAATACGCCCCCGCGGACTGGATCAACCGGTTAAGGCGTGGCATCCTTGCACAATGAGTTGTAGGGTCGAAGGTCCACGGACGCGCACTGGATGAATAATCTGGGCCGGCTGTGTTAAATTCCGGAGACACCACGCTTTACCCGGGCCAGCATTCACCGCTGATTTACCTCCTCCTAGGATCCCTGTGGGGCCAGGCCTAGGGGGCCGCTGGGCGGCGGGACCCGCCTTTTTGCACAATTGTGAGGAAGCAAATACAATAAGTTCTATCCTCCATCCAAATTTTAGTAAAACTTCCAGACGTGGTTTATATTACTAGTATATTTGAGCTTCAGGTACAAACTAAAATGATCTCACCAGATAGGAGCTAGAAACTCAAGGCATGCTCAAACAATCTCTCTACATGGCATCCGTGCATTAAGTTAAGTGAGAATAGCTTAGCTCCTACCCTGGAATAGTTTTGAACTTACCTGCCTTATCTCTGGCTCTACTTGGTATCATGTGTGACTTCTTTAAGCCTGGCCTTGCCACATATTTACAATGTTTTTCAGGATTTTAAAGAGTAGGGCCCTATCATCATCACAAAATTCCTAGTCAAGAAAGTATGCCATTGTATTCAAACATTTATTCATCTTCCCTTTTTGGAATCTATATTCTTCTTGAGATAGTTCATAGCAGGATTCCCTCAACCTTGTTATTGCCTCCCCATTTACAAACTCAGCACTTCTTCCCTAACCATATTGGAACTTGTCATTGCAGCTGCATTCGCCTGCCTTGCTGGCACACTAAAAAGTCTAAGATATCGAGAACTTTGGCATTGTTTAATTTTTCAGCTTTCAAACATCAACGAGTATAAACATGATTGACAAACTAGGTTTCACTTTCAGTGAATCAAAATTTCATTTTCAGCGGTTAAGAAACAGCAACCATCATCAACAACGATAACAACAACAAAAAAGCATATTAAAATAGAATCGAGACCTGAAACCCAATTTTAATCACTAGTTGGCAGAATCACACAAGTCAAATCGGCATAAAGAAAAGATTAAAACCGAAGTACACAGATCATTCCATTGAGCTAATTTTCAAATAAAAAATATATATATCATCAAACTAAGGCATAGAACATGTAAACCAAACATTTTTCTCACGGATAATCATCTAGAAGTCACTAAAATAACATCAAAATGATCCAGAAAACCAAGTTAACAAAGCCAACGCATATAACGATGTTTGATCTGTTCTACACCGTTGCTAGATCACGTCCCAGAAAACGTGACATGGTGTACAAACGTGTTAAGCTTGAAAACCAACAAAATTTCAGTTACAAATCGTCTCTTTTCCTACTGACACAACCATCCACGGAAACCAACTGCAAATCCGATATCTAGAACAACAAGACCGCCATCCATCCAGGAATCTCGGCAGACGAATAAACAGGGAAACGAACCATCAGACATGATCTCAAATCCACAGTCACATCCAACATGATCAAGATAAATTTCTCCCCGCTGCAACTATATACATTCCAGAACAACTATACTTCTAAGAAGGCAAAACAGAGTAACAAAAATAATCAAGCAGGCACCAGATGAACAAGCAGGGAGAAGATCCGGTGACGACGGAGGAGATGCGGACGACAGATCGAGCAGGAAAAGAAGATTAAAAAGTTGCTGTGAATTGTGATCGCCTTTTCCTGTGCGATGCGAGCGATACAATGGGAGGGCGATCGAGGGCACCAGCCAGTTAAGGCAGTGTGATTGTGAACTCCGCTTCCCTCGTCGCAGTCCTCGCGGGACCCTGTCCCGCACTCAGGTCATGTGCGGGTCCCGGTAAGCATGTGTGCGATCGGCGGGGTGGGTATCCTGAGGGTTCGTGAGCTGGGGTGTCAGAGCATAGGAGAGTGGCGGTCTATTAAAAGAAAAGCGCGAGTCAACAACTTTCCGAGCTGGCGGCGGGTGAACTTTTGCTGCCATGACCACGCCAGCCAGGGGAATCAAATCGCCGACCAAGCCGAGGTGGACCCTGCGGTGAACCGGAACGGTTCACCGGTGGGAGAAGAGGACTCATCACGGACCCGCTGCGTTCGGAAACCAGGCCAACTGTCAATTAAACCGGTTCGAACCGGACGAGAATGCATGGGGCTTTGCTAATTTTTAAAACGGTATTTTCAGGATGCAGGATCTCCGTGATCAATTTTTTTTTTTTTTTTTAAATGTTCTTGGAACGTATCATTCATAGTTGTAGTTGGATTATGATTATGATTCAATCGTAAATAGTTATGATCTCTTTTTAGATTTATCATCCCTATCAAATTATAATTTTTATTCGGAGCGGACGATGAAAGATCGTCCAAAGGACACCTTCGCTTACCGCCCAGTAACTTGGCCATTTATTCACCACCAGATGTCTCCGTCCGCTCGCTCCAAACAAAAACTATAATTTAATGGGGATGATGAACACAGAAAGTGATCGTAACAATTTGCGATCGGATCACGGCCACAATTCAATCATAAATATGAGTGGTACATCTCTGGATCATAAAAAAATTGTCCAGAAAATTTGTGCTCCATTTTCAGGCACCGCGTGAATAAGTTCTGATAGTATTTACGTATTCAAATTTTATAATATTTAAATTACGTATTGTATTCTTAAAATACTCAGTCTTTTTTTAATACGACTAATGAAGGAAGAGAGCTTTAAATCAAAATCAAGCCCGCTTAAAAAAATCATGCATTCAAATTTAAATTTGACAGTGCAAGTTAAAAACGATGAATTAAAATATATTTTTAAATTTTCTTTAATAATAAAAAATTTACTATTTAAAATTTACGGTATATGACCTATATGTTAAAGGGATTTTTATAATTATATTGATTTTAATTTAAAATATTTAGAATGCTCTAAATTTTTTAGTCAGTTTTAGATTAAATTAATTGATGAATCTATATAATTCAAAATTTTAAAAGTTTAATATTTTTTTTTTAATTAAGTGAGTCCTAGAAATATATTGATGATATTAGTTTATACACTATGTAATTTGATAATTTTAAATTTATGATATATAATTTGAGTATTTCAAAAATTTATCAATTGAATTCCATAAAACACCATTTTTAAAATATAATAGAAAATCGAACCGGAAACAACCATTTAAACCCGATTGGTCGGGCCAAGGCACAGTCGGCCAGTGATTGCAACGGGTACAAGTCTTGTGACGCGGGTCACTGACATGGCACATGGAGAGAGAGGTGGGGTGTCTTTCTTTCTGGAACCAGTGGGGACCGGCACGCCGGATATTGGAACCGGAAAACCGGCTCGACGCACTAATATGGGAAACAGGCAGTCCAGTGTTAAAGAGTATATTTACAATACTTATCTATAATAAACATTGAATAACAATTTAAAGATACACTAGCGAGGATAATGCTCTGTAACTAACGATAATATACCATTGAAATTTCCCAAAACTTTAAATATTGATGATGGACCTCATCTATATATACAGATAGTAATGCAGCTATTAGTGGTGATCCTTGAGGCCCAAACGGCGAAGGAGGTAGGGGGTGTCCTCCGGGTGGTCGTCGATCTCATGGAGGTTGCGCTGCACCCACCGGCCGTCATGGGCTCGGGTCATGCCCTTGTTCTCGTCCTGCCGCCAAAACGGCGGCACCATGTGGTGGTCCTTGAGGAAGTCGCACGCCTTGTTCACCAACGCCGGGTCTCGCGCGCTTGCCAGCACAAATCGGTGCCCCTTCCCATGGTACCTGCACCTCACCGTGTCAAATTATTTAATCAACGTAAAATATAAAATAATTTTGACTTCACAGTCAACCATTCCTACTCAATGCAACGACAAACACACACATACACACACAAGTTACGTCCAACGTATAATGGCATCTGAGTAGCATCCGCACAATGAAAATGTTTGTTTTATCGGAATCACAAGTCAATGAGTCTGGACAAGTAAAAATTCAAAAATAAACAAAGACGTGGACTTATAAACAAAGACTTCTAAGAAACTCCATATGTTTAGCTCCTATATATGATAAAGGATATATATTAACTAGCCCGTCTTCATCGCATTAAATTCCATTTTTCAATGATAAACTACGCTACATTAAAAATCTGTCCTTAATTGTGTTTTCATACTATTCTATCATTGATCTATTGGGGATGACAAGTCATATCACACTTTAAAAAAAAATAAGCGCTTCAGTCTAAATCAACATTCTTCTATTTTAACCATTTATAGGTGCTCCATATAATTCATGTGAGCTGCTGTGGTTTTATTAGAATTTGATTCAAATATTATTCATAAAATTACATAAATCTTATCGTTTTCTAAAATTTCCATCAGCTACAATGCATACGGCTGACAAAGCTGTCCATGAGTAAATTAAAGGTAGGCGGAGAGTAGGGTAGAGCTGACGTACCCATCAAGGAGATGCAGGTGGGCCTCCAGATTGTGGAAGCAGGAGGGGTCGCCGGTGTCCTTGAGAAAGGGGGACCATTTGTGATCCAGAGCTAGCTCCACGCCGACGTGGCTGTAGCTCCACGGCAGCCCCTCCGCCATCCGCCGGATCGCCGCCGGTATCCGCTCGTTGAACAGGATCCCTGGCACCTTCGGCACCGTATCGTGGACGTTCACCACCCGGATCGCCTTGATCCCTACTCCCTCCTCGAACCGCTCCTTGAACCGCGCGTTGCCCACCCGCGGCCCCGAGAACGAGAATACCGCCACCGGCAAAGGCTCCGCCTTCCCCTCCACTCTCGTCAGCCCCATCTCCGCGATGTCGTAGGCGCTCAGCATCGCCAGCGCGCTCCCGAGGCTGTGCCCCGTCACTGATATGCTCACCTCCTCCCCCTTCGCCCCCGCGTAGTGCTCCACCAATTTCCTCACCTCCGTTATCACCTGCTCCCGAGCAGAGTACTTGCAGAACCGGCACGTCGGGTCCTTGTCCGTGTACAGATCCGCGAACCCTGACTCGACCTTGACTGCGCTGTCAGGACAAGGGATCCCCACCTCGGCCACCGGCCGGAGGAAATCCATCAGATCCGCGATCCACTCCAGCCGCGTCACCGTGCCCCGCCACGCTACAACGATGTCGCGCCGCCCTATCCGGGCGGAAGCTTCGTCGTCGGAGACGGCGATGTAGCCGATCCAGTTGGCCTTCTGGCTCCAGGTCTTGGCGCCGGCCCGCGAGGTGCGGAAGAAGTTGGGGAGGTTGAAGTTGGAGGTGGCGTAGAGGTAGCGGGTGACGGCGTAGCCGTGGTCGGCCATGCCGAGGCAGGCGAAGAAGCTACGGCGGTTGTACTTGCAGCTGCCGCAGAAGCGGGAGACGGGGTCGTAGTCGAAGGCGTCGTAGCAGGCCTGGGAGAACTCGCCGTACCGGATGAGCTCCGATCGGAGGAGCGGGTCCATGGGATCGAGGAGGCCGGCCCAGTCATCGCGGCCGTGGATCTCGCGCCACCGATCAGCGAGTCCCCTGCCAGACCCCTCCGTCAGGTCCTCCTCCTCCTCATCCATCTCCAGGTCGGCGATGATCGAGGACATGGAGTCATCCCTGACCGCGAACGGAGATCGGACCTTCGCGGCCCGCATCGAAGGCGGCGGCGAGGGCAGGGACGGGATAAGAAGGTGCGTATGGCGGCGAGGGGAAAGAGGCCGGGAGATGGCGATGGAGGCCGGAGGGAGCTTGGGTTGCGTGATCGCGGCCATGAGTTGAGGGATCGACGGCGATGGAGAGGTGAGATCGGCGAAGACTCTGGAATATACGGGAAGAATTAAAGGAAGAAGGTTGAAATGTAAGTAAAGAGTCTGATTGGGCGGCGTGCGCGATTTTTTTATTTTATTTTTATATTTAGAGAAGTTTTTTACAAGGTTTTTAAAATTTAAAAAGTTTAATAATAAAAGCTGGAATGATTATGAAGATGAGATTTTGGAGTTTTTAGTTCAGTAGTACAAAGGTGGATGGACTTTAATTTGTAACATTAATGAGGTTGCAGGATTTTAGATATGAGGAAGTCGGAATATTAAATAACGTAAATAATTATTAAATATATTATATTATAATATTTTTTTAAATTTTTTTTAAAATATTATATATTTAATATATTATAATGATCCTTCTAAATTTACTATATATTTAATTAGAATGTAAAATATATATTTAGTTAGAATACGAAGGAAAAATATATTTAGTTAGCATGTGAAATATAAAAGAGAAAAAAAATTAAAATTCAATCCAGGATTTAAACTTGGAGAAGTATATTTGAAGAAAATATAATCTTACTGATTCGGTGGTAAGGATGGGGACCCTCATTGGCGGAGGTCAACGACACGTGGAGGTCAATGGTCAAGAGGGTCAACCCCAAGGTCGTGTCGAGCGGAGTGGCGGGTAGACCGAGCATCCGGCCGATCGAACATCCAGCCAGGGGTCTCTCGGACCAGACGAAAGACAGCCCGACCAGGGGTCGGGTTTCCGATGCTCAAGGTAAAAGAGTCTATGGGTCGGGTGGACAGGAGGCGGACAGGCCGCTCGGCCGAACCACAGGACAATAAAGCGTAATTTCATCCGAGTACATGACCAGGGTTCCCCGCCCGGACCGAGGTATGCGCATTCCCGGAGGCCATGAGCGTCGAGCGGCTGGTCTTCTCAGCTCGGGAACAGGTAAAAGCACAAAGAGACAAAAAGGACAGCTAGTAACTTCATCCTCGAGACACCTGCCGCCGACAAACAGCATGGTCGGCGCCCGGAGCGGACAGAGTATCGTACGGTGGAAGTTTCCACCGTCACATCAGGGATATGCTCGGACGATTGCGGAATGGCGTCAGACATGCTTTTCTGACACAACCCTACCGAGGTATGTTTGGGAAAACGTGCACGCATCGAGAAGTGTGTCCGCGCCTCCCCGGGGTCCTATATAAGGACCCCCAGACTTCGACGGAGGTATGCGATTCCGATCACTATAGCCACAGTAGCGTTACTTTGCTCCTCTTCTTCTTCATTGCCTGACTTGAGCGTCGGAGGGTCGTCGCCGGGAAACCCCTCCCGGCTCGGCTTCTTTACAGGTTCGCCGGAGATCCACATCACCAGTCGAAGACAGCAGAGAGCGTCATATCCCCAGTGTCCATCGACTCAGCGCTCGGACAGGATCAAATTGGCGCCGTCTGTGGAAACGTTCCTGAATCCGAGCAGAGACGATGGAAGAAGTTGGACGCCAACTCATGGTGACACTCTCTCCCGAAGAATTAGACGTGCTCATCCAAGCGCGGGCGGCCAAGATAGTCGAGCAACAGCAGAAGGCTCAAGTCGATCGGATAACGCAACAGGCAACGTCGGCATCAGGCGGTCGGGCGGCACCGGACGACTGGCCGGAGCAGCTCTCAATATGGGGTCAGAACAAAGGTCCAACCGGCACTCAGGTGGAAGCTCTGCCCGCCCCGATACCATTCCATCGGGCTTTATTTCAAACACCGTCAGAAGTCGCTCAGGCCAACCTCGATCGAGGATCTTTGTCAGACGAAGCCCCTGCGTGGAACAACAGAAAAGGCAAGGCGCCACGGACAGACTCGTCCCCCGAGCGGATCAATAGACAGTTCTCCGAGGCCATCCTGCGCGACCCACTACCAAAGCATTACGCGCCCCCGACGATCAGGGAATACAACGGGACCACAGACCCAGACGACCATCTGGTTAAGTTCGACAACACAGCCACTTTGCATCAATATACGGATGGTGTGAAGTGCGGGGTGTTCCTCACCACCCTCTCGGGATCGGCGCAACGATGGTTCCGGAGGCTGCCGGACGAATCGATCACAAGCTTCAAAGAGTTCCGCACGACCTTCCTCCATCACTTCGCGAGCAGCATGCGCTACCAAAAAACCAGCGTCAATCTGTTCGCCATCAAACAAGGCTCGAAGGAGTCGCTCCGAGCCTACATCCAGCGTTTCAACCAGGTGGCCATGGATATCCCGACGGTCATTTCAGAGACTATGATGAACGTGTTCACACAGGGGGCTTGTGGACGGTGATTTCTTCCGTTCACTCATCAGAAAGCCGCCTCGCAGCTACGACCACATGTTGAACAAGGCCAACGAGTACATCAACGTGGAGGAAGCCCAGATGGCAAGGAAAAAGGAAGCACCATTCGAGCCATCAGCTCATCCCGAGCGGAAGCCGCCTTCCAATTATCAACCACCGAGAGGACCCCGTGCGGAGGTAGCTCGTCCTCATCAGAGGTCGCACGCCGTCCAACAAGTAGCGGCCGATCGGCCTAAGCCGAAAGGGAAGGTATGGACTCCCATGTTTTGTTCGCTCCATCAGTCAGCAACTCATAACACCCGTGACTGTCGGAGCCTCCCCCAAATCGCTCATCCTACGCCAAGGAGATATTGCTGTTGATCACCTTCGCCGAATCGACGACATCAACACCAAAGTCCCAGCCGGCGTACAGAAAGGAGATCTCCCGAGCGGCAACATAACCAGCAGCACAGGGCCATTCCTCGGGCATCGCATGAACGACCCCGACCATCCGCTCGGGAGGAGGAGAATAGAGGCAATGCGTCGAGAGGAGAAATTAACATCATCGCTGGTGGACCAACCGGAGGAGACTCCAACAGGGCAAGGAAGGCGCACGCAAGGCAGTTGACAATCCATGCGGTTGGCTACATTCAGGAGTGGGCGAACGGGCCCGAGATCAATTTTGGGCCTAGGGACCTCGAGGGAGTCGAAGTCCCGCATGATGACACCCTCATCATCCGAGCGGTAATAGCTAACTACACTATTCACCGCATCTTTATTGATACAGGCAGCTCGGTCAACATAATCTTTCGAAAGGCATTTGACCAATTGCAAATCGACCGAGCCGAGTTGCTGTCGATGACAACCCCCCTCTACGGGTTCACCGGTAATGAAGTTGTGCCGGTCGGACAGGTCCGGCTGGCTATTCGCAGGGAGAGGATATAACAACCCGCCTTCTACTACTAGGCTGTAAGGCCGATCGTTACGTAATGCTGTGCTAAATTACTGTTGCGGAAATCTGGATTGATTAAAATTTTGCTAAACTGATTACTGTAAAATCTGAACTTAATATTTTAGGTGTACCTAGGCGTTGTACACATGCAAGGGAAGATAATCTATGCCTCTCGGATGTCCTGCTAGCTATAATCAGACATTTCAATCGATCCATGAGTCGATTGGGTTGTCGGATTGATCCAGTGATCGATCCAGCTTGATACTGGCACGGTGAAAGACTCTGGATCGGTCGGCTGACCGATCCACAAACCATCTCGCTTCTGTATGCGGCTGGATCGGTCTACCGACCGATCCAGGAGCACACTGATCGGTCGGCAGACCGATCAGTGAGCGTCTGTGCTCTCTGTTCGCACATGGATCGGTCGGCTGACCGATCCATAACAAACGCCAACTCTCTGTTCGCGCATGGATCGGTCAACTGACCGATCCAATGGCACAACTCACACTCTGATCGGTCTGTAGACCGATCTGGGTTCTGATTTCGCACTGAAACTCCTGATTTCAGCACTATTTCGTGCCTCAATCACATTACATGTTCTAAGATGGCTAGGAAACACTCTAACAATGACAACTAACATTCTAACATCATATATTTAACATTCTAAGCATAATCTAAAGCATGGTTCGTTAGCTCATGGCGTTTAACATGCTAAAACAAAGAGTAATAGAAATACTGAAGTTCATATGCTTAATTGAAATTGCTGGATCCCTAGGATCTTTATTCCATGTTCCATCCGCACACATCCTCATCATTGCATTGACCTCCAGCCTCCGCTAGTCCATCTTTCCTTTACCTTTATTTGCAGTATAAGGAAAATAGAATCTGTAAGCTTAAAGCTTAGTAAGAAACCATCTACCTCACAAAAACATGCATACGGTGCTAATAATGTTTTTAAAACATGCTATTTAAAACATATGCTGAACATGTAAAAGATGGCATGGCATACAATCATCCAAACATGTATATCGAACTGAACATAGAGTTATCATGCATATTCACAGGGAAAAACTAAGCTGGAGCATGATACTGAAACTGAACTGAAACTAAGCTAAAATTGATCTTAAACTATAATCACTTAATTAGATTATGAGTTTGAAAGCTATTATCATAATAGATTAAAATACTAATCATGCTGCTGTTTGGGCCCGGCAATTGTACTTGCTATGCGCGCATCTCTAACTAGACCCGGGGTTGCAAGTCCCGAATTTAGTAGAGCTACTAGGTTATCTAAACCTAGAACTAGGTTATCTAAACCTAGGGACCGACTATGGGAGCCTAGCCCAGTGGATATCTAATCCAGTACAGTGCCACTGAAAATAAAATACTGATATAGCTGAATTTACTTATCTTGCTATCACTAGGTTATCTGAATCTAGTGCTAGGTTGTCTGAACCTAGAGGCGACTGTGGGAGCCCACCCATTGGACCGTAGTCCCATGAAAGCTGTAGTAAGGCTAACTAAGCTATTTTAAATGCTCCCATTGCATCTTCTGAGCTATCAAAAATGCCTAAGTTGCATTTTTCTAAGCTAGTCATTTAATCGAACACCTAGTGTGCTTTAACTCCCCTCTCCATTAGGGAGACTACCTTTAGGCACCCGACAACATCTAAACCACCAACTGAAGGGGAAAGACGTGTCCGGCCCATCCAAAGGCACTCACTAAATCCCTAAACCGGCGAGGAGGGTTAAATACACCCCTTTGTGTCGAAAAAAAATGCATATAACTAAACTAATGCATAAAAACCAAACGGAGCTACTTATACTGCAGGTGAGGGGTTTCTTACCTCCTATTCGTAATTTCTTACAATTCTAATCGCTAGGTTTCCGGAGGAGACGATCCTTTCGACGATCTTCTCGCGTCTAAGCGTTCCTCTCGCGGAGGGGAGCGTCCTCGTGCCTTTGATATTGCCGGGAGGTGCTCTTAGGGCCCTTGGCTTGGTGCGCCGAGAGAAGGAGGAGGAAAGGAGAGGGGCGGCGTGAGGCTAGGGTACGGAGAAGAAGTTCTCGGTGGAAGGAAAAGAAATAACCCTCACTTATATATTTTCCCATATTTATCTTAAGTGGGTAATTTCGGCCCAACTTAAACTTAAATATAAATGTTTCCCTTCTCTTTCAGCACGGCCCTGCTGGGTTCAACTGGTTACTAGCATTATCCCTAAGCCATAGGTCTCGGGTTTAATCTCCGCTTAGGCCGTTTTCGTTTTCTATTTATTTTTGCTACTTCTGCTACTCTAAAAATTCCGGAAAAATATCTAAAAATTCCAGAATAATTATAGAATATTTCTAATATAGTTTTGAGAATTTTCGGGCGTTACAATCCCCCATACCTTATAAAAAGTTCATCCTCAAACTTAGAATAACTCTGGGTACTTCTATCTCATACTGGCTTCTGTCTCCCAAGTTGCCTCTTCTGCTGTGTGACTGTTCCAAATAACCTTGACTAATGGTACTTCCTTATTCCGCAATTTCTTAACTGCTCGGTCTATTATCTGAATAGGCCGACTGTCATAGCTGAGGTCTTCGCGGATCTGTACCGACTGGGGCTCAATCACCTGGGTGGCATCTAGGGTATGCTTCTTCAGCATAGAGACATGAAATACATTGTGGACAGCTGACATTTCCTGGGTAGCTCTAGCTCATATGCTACCTTGCCCACTCTCCTGCTAATAAGGTATGGTCCCACATATCTGGGACTTAGCTTGCCCTTCTTCCCAAAACGCATTACTCCATTCATGGGAGCTACTCTAAGGAATACTGAATCCCCAACTGAAAACTCTAAGGGTCTGCGCTGTGTATCAGCATAGCTCTTCTGGCGGCTCTGAGCTGTCTCTATCCTCTGGCGGATCTGCTGTATAGCTGCTGTGGTATCTGCTACTAGATCTGTCTGAAGCTCTAGTTCTTTCTGTTCACCACTCTCATACCAGCAGATTGGAGATCTACACCTCCGCCCGTAGAAAACCTCGTAAGGTGTCATACCGATAGTGGCCTGATAGCTATTGTTGTATGCAAACTCTGCTAAGCTCAGATATTTGCACCAACTTCCCTTGAAGTCTAGGGCACATGCTCGGAGCATATCTTCGAGTACCTGATTTACTCGCTCCGTCTGACCATCTGTCTCAGGATGGAAAGCTGTGCTAAATTTTAACTTCGTGCCCAAAGCTGTTTGTACACACTCCCAGAAGTGTGATGTGAACCTACTGTCTCTGTCTGAAATAATGGTTCGTGGGACTCCATGCAGCCTGACGATCTCCTTGAGATACAACTGAGCTAACTGCTCCATGGAATAGGATATTCTGATAGCTAGGAAGTGGGCTGATTTAGTTAACCTGTCGACTATTACCCAGATGGTATCAAAACCATTTGTGGTCCTAGGTAATCCCACTATGAAGTCCATGGAAATATCCTCCCACTTCCACTCTGGGATCTGGATGGGCTGCAAAACTCCTCCTGGTCTCTGATGTTCCGCCTTGACCCTCTGACAGGTTAGGCAGGTGCTGACATAACGAGCGACGTCTTTCTTCATCCCAGGCCACCAAAAACGTTTCTTCAAGTCCTGGTACATTTTGGTGGAGCCAGGATGCATCGCATAGGGAGTCTTGTGAGCCTCGTCTAGGATCTTCCTCTGTAGTTCCTCCTGATCTGGAACACATAGCCTGTCGCCAAAGTACAACACCCCGCTAACCGACACTCTGAATTCTCCACTTTTTGTTTCTGCTAATCCTTGCTTGATTTTCTGAATTTCAGGATCCTGCTCCTGAGCTGTCTGGATGTCACCAAGCAAGGTAGACTCTAATGTCATAGTAGAGAGCTGTCCGACTATGAGTTCGAGACCGAAATTTGAGATCTCCTTCTGTAGGGGCGGTGACATGGCTGCTAAAGATAGTAGGGTAGCGCTGGACTTTCTGCTGAGGGCGTCTGCTACCCTATTCGCTTTTCCTGGGTGGTAGAGGATATCTATGTCGTAGTCTTTGACCAGCTCTAACCATCTGCGCTGTCGCATATTCAGATCCTTCTGAGTGAAGAAGTACTTCAGACTCTGATGATCTGTATACACTCTACACTGAGCTCCATACAAGTAATGTCTCCAAATTTTTAGGGCGAACACCACTGCTGCAAGCTCAAAGTCATGAGTGGGGTAATTCCTCTCATAATCCTTGAGTTGTCTGGAGGCGTAGGCGATTACCTTGCCATCTTGCATCAGCACTGCTCCTAGTCCCAACTTAGAGGCATCACTATATATATCAAAGCTGTCTGTGTTCTCTGGTAGAGCTAGAATAGGTGCACTGGTCAATCTCCTCTTTAGCTCGTCGAAGATGTTCTCACAGTCCTCTGTCCACTGAAATTTTCTGTTCTTTCTGGTAAGAGCTGTCAGTGGAGAGGCTATCCCGGAGAAGTCCTCTACGAATTTTCTGTAATAACTTGCTAATCCCAGAAAGCTTCTGATCTCACTGGCGTTCTTGGGTCTTTTCCAGTTACTTACGGCTTCTATCTTACTGGGTCTACCATGATACCATCCTTTGAGATGATGTGACCCAGGAAGGACACCTGATCTAACCAAAATTCACATTTCGTGAATTTGGCGTATAACTGGTTCTGCTGGAGGGTCTGCAGTACTATTCTCAGATGCTCTGCGTGTTCTTCCTGAGTTCCTGAATAGATAAGAATGTCATCGATGAACACGATAACAAACTTATCTAAGTATTCTCTGAATACCCGATTCATGAGGTCCATGAAAGTAGCTGGAGCATTTGTCACGCCAAAGGGCATGACTACGAACTCGTAATGTCCGTATCTGGTCCTGAATGTTGTCTTGGGTATATCCCCTTCTTTAACCTTCACCTGATGATAACTTGATCTGAGGTCTATTTTAGAGAACACTATTGCTCCCTTTAGCTGATCGAACAGGTCATCTATTCTGGGAAGAGGATACTTGTTCTTGATTGTGACCTGGTTCAGTGCCCGGTAATCTATACACAGGCGCATGCTCCCGTCCTTCTTCTTCACGAACAATACAGGCGCTCCCCATGGTGAGTGACTAGGGCGTATGAAGCCTTTGTCAAGCAGCTCCTGTAGTTGCTCATGAAGTTCCTTCAGTTTTGCTGGAGCCATGTGGTAAGGTGCTTTGGAGATAGGGTTTGTACCGTGAATGAGCTCTATCTCAAATTCGATCTCCCTGTCTGGTGCTAATCCTGGTAACTCTTCAGGGAAGATTGCTGGGTAGTCACATACGACTCAGACCTCTACTAGATGTGGGTCCTTATCCTGACTGGTACTGACTACGTGTGCTAAAAATCCCGTACATCCTGAATCCATCAACCTCTGTGCCTTCATAGCTGAGAGAAACTTCTTGGCTTTTCTCCTGGGTTCTCCGACAAATTCGAACTGTGCTTCTGCTTCAGGTTGGAATATGACTTTCTGTTTACGGCACTCGATGGAAGCACCGTATCTGATCAAGAAGTCCATTCCAAAAATGACATCGTAGTCAGTCATATTTAGCACGATCAGATCACAGAAGAGTTCTCTGTCTGCTATAATGACTGGCACTGCTTTGAGCCAGTGCGTGGACGCCATGATTTCTCCAGAAGGTAATGTCGTCAGAAACTGACTACTAAGTACCTCTGGAGGTATTGCTAACTTATTTGCGAATGCCCTGGCTATATAAGAATGGGTTGCCCCGGTATCGAATAAGACAATTGCTATTTGCTGAAAAATACTAATCTGACCTGTAACAACTGTCGAGGCATTTGCTACGTCCTCTCTGGTGAGTGAGTAGATCCTCGCATTGGTCATAGCTGGAGGAGCTTCTAATCTGCCCTGGCTGATGTGGGGACCATCTAAAGCAGCCTGCATCTGATGTAACTGTGTTGACTGGCCTCCGTATTGAATCGGCTGTGGTGCAGGAAAGCTAGTCTTGTTCGAGCACTGCTTAGCCATATGCCCTTCCTGTCCACATTCAAAGCATCCCCTTATGCCCTTGCGACAAACTCCTGGGTGAAATTTCCCACAAGTAGCACATTTGCGATAACTGGGTTACTTGCTGGCTGGTCCTCCTTTTGGATAACTCCCTGGTTTGCGCTTGTTGCTGGAGTTCCCTTTCCAGTTAGAGCCGTGAGAGCTGTGGCCCTGCTGTTTCTGAGTGCCTGAGCTTCCTTGACCTTTAACTTCTGAGAGGACTTGCTTCTGCTGCTGATTAGCCCTGAGGGTGACTATCTCCTGTTGCTGTTCAGCTAGCTGCTGCTGTAACTGAGCCACTAACGCTGTAAGGTCTAGGGGATGCACTGAACTGCCAGCCTCATGCTGGGGCTCAGTAGCTGGTGTCCTTCTAGCTGGGCGTCCTCGTGCCATTTCTAATGACATAGCGGACAGGACTTGCATAACTAATACAATCATAATTGTATAACTATTGCTATCATGTTATATACTATCACATACTAACATGCATCAGATATCTATAAACATAAGCTATAACAAGAAAGCAAGAAACATAAATAAAGCAGAGGTATTGTTACTTGGAAGCTGCAGGTACAATGCTGATGTGTGTGTAGGAAGTATGGAACCCTGCTCTGATACCACTCTGTAACGACCCGCCTTCTACTACTAGGCTGTAAGGCCGATCGTTACGTAATGCTGTGCTAAATTACTGTTGCGAAAATCTGGATTGATTAAAATTTTGCTAAACTGATTACTGTAAAATCTGAACTTAATATTTTAGGTGTACCTAGGCGTTGTACACATGCTAGGGAAGATAATCTATGCCTCTCGGATGTCCTGCTAGCTATAATCAGACATTTCAATCGATCCATGAGTCGATTGGGCTGTCGGATCGATCCAGTGATCGATCCAGCTTGATACTGGCACGGTGAAAGACGCTGGATCGGTCGGCTGACCAATCCACAAACCATCTCGCTTCTGTATACGGCTGGATCGGTCTACCGACCGATCCAGGAGCACACTGATCGGTCGGCAGACCGATCCAGTGGCTCACTGATTGGTCGGCTGACCGATCAGTGAGCGTCTGTGCTCTCTGTTCGCACATGGATCGGTCGGCTGACCGATCCATAACAAACGCCAACTCTCTGTTCGCGCATGGATCGGTCAACTGACCGATCCAATGGCACAACTCACACTCTGATCGGTCTGTAGACCGATCTGGGTTCTGATTTCGCACTGAAACTCCTGATTTCAGCACTATTTCGTGCCTCAATCACATTACATGTTCTAAGATGGCTAGGAAACACTCTAACAATGACAACTAACATTCTAACATCATATATTTAACATTCTAAGCATAATCTAAAGCATGGTTCGTTAGCTCATGGCGTTTAACATGCTAAAACAAAGAGTAATAGAAATACTGAAGTTCATATGCTTAATTGAAATTGCTGGATCCCTAGGATCTTTATTCCATGTTCCATCCGCACACATCCTCATCATTGCATTGACCTCCAGCCTCCGCTAGTCCATCTTTCCTTTACCTTTATTTGCAGTATAAGGAAAATAGAATCTGTAAGCTTAAAGCTTAGTAAGAAACCATCTACCTCACAAAAACATGCATACGGTGCTAATAATGTTTTTAAAACATGCTATTTAAAACATATGCTGAACATGTAAAAGATGGCATGGCATACAATCATCCAAACATGTATATCGAACTGAACATAGAGTTATCATGCATATTCACAGGGAAAAACTAAGCTGGAGCATGATACTGAAACTGAACTGAAACTAAGCTAAAATTGATCTTAAACTATAATCACTTAATTAGATTATGAGTTTGAAAGCTATTATCATAATAGATTAAAATACTAATCATGCTGCTGTTTGGGCCCGGCAATTGTACTTGCTATGCGCGCATCTCTAACTAGACCCGGGGTTGCAAGTCCCGAATTTAGTAGAGCTACTAGGTTATCTAAACCTAGAACTAGGTTATCTAAACCTAGAACTAGGTTATCTAAACCTAGGGACCGACTATGGGAGCCCAGCCCAGTGGATATCTAATCCAGTACAGTGCCACTGAAAATAAAATACTGATATAGCTGAATTTACTTATCTTGCTATCACTAGGTTATCTGAACCTAGTGCTAGGTTGTCTGAACCTAGAGGCGACTGTGGGAGCCCACCCATTGGACCGTAGTCCCATGAAAGCTGTAGTAAGGCTAACTAAGCTATTTTAAATGCTCCCATTGCATCTTCTGAGCTATCAAAAATGCCTAAGTTGCATTTTTCTAAGCTAGTCATTTAATCGAACACCTAGTGTGCTTTAACTCCCCTCTCCATTAGGGAGACTACCTTTAGGCACCCGACAACATCTAAACCACCAACTGAAGGGGAAAGACGTGTCCGGCCCATCCAAAGGCACTCACTAAATCCCTAAACCGGCGAGGAGGGTTAAATACACCCCTTTGTGTCGAAAAAAAATGCATATAACTAAACTAATGCATAAAAACCAAACGGAGCTACTTATACTGCAGGTGAGGGGTTTCTTACCTCCTATTCGTAATTTCTTACAATTCTAATCGCTAGGTTTCCGGAGGAGACGATCCTTTCGACGATCTTCTCGCGTCTAAGCGTTCCTCTCGCGGAGGGGAGCGTCCTCGTGCCTTTGATGTTGCCGGGAGGTGCTCCTAGGGCCCTTAGCTTGGTGCGCCGAGAGAAGGAGGAGGAAAGGAGAGGGGCGGCGTGAGGCTAGGGTACGGAGAAGAAGTTCTCGGTGGAAGGAAAAGAAATAACCCTCACTTATATATTTTCCCATATTTATCTTAAGTGGGTAATTTCGGCCCAACTTAAACTTAAATATAAATGTTTCCCTTCTCTTTCAGCACGGCCCTGCTGGGTTCAACTGGTTACTAGCATTATCCCTAAGTCATAGGTCTCGGGTTCAATTCCCGCTTAGGCCGTTTTCGTTTTCTATTTATTTTTGCTACTTCTGCTACTCTAAAAATTCCGGAAAAATATCTAAAAATTCTAGAATAATTATAGAATATTTCTAATATAGTTTTGAGAATTTTCGGGCGTTACAGAGGAGCCGCTCGGAAGAACGCGGACTGCTAACTTCATCGTAGTCAACGCTCCCTCTGCGTACAATGTGATCTTGGGGCGACCGACTCTCAACGAGTTCCAAGCGGTCGTCTCCACCTTCTGCCAAAAAATCAAATTCCCAGTAGAAGACCAAGTTGGAGAAGTCCGAGGGGATCAACTGGCAGCCCGGCGATGCTACGTAGAGATGGTCCGAGCCGAGGCTAAATCCGCTCGGAAAATGCCACGAGTCGAGGTAAACACTATAACCGAAAAGCCACCTTCTCTAGTTTATGAAGAAAAGGAGGAGGTACAAATCCACCCCTACCCGACCGGATCACAGAGTCGTCGAGAAGCTCCGATCGGGTGCATACTATTTTGAATATGAGGACGGACGGCGGCTAGAACGACCATGGAGCGCAAACCATCTCCAGCCGTACCGAGCGGGGTAAAAGGTGTGCTGATGTAATTTATCTCATGTGTGCCTTGTTCGTCTGTATCCTTTGGCTGCAGGAGTAAAAATTTAAAAATACAAAGGATATGAGCATTTGTTGCCGAACGACAAAACTCCATGAAGACCGTCGAGCGGCGACGTTAAATTCTAGAGTCGAACCGGCGACTATAAACCCCCCGGCTCGAAAACCGTCGAGCGGCGACGTTAAACTTTAGAGTCGAACCAGCGACTATAAACCCCCCGACTCGAAGACCGTCAAGCGGCGACGTTAAACTCTAGAGTCGAACCGGCGACTATAAACCCCCGGGCTCGAAGACAGTCAAGCGGCGACGTTAAACTCTAAAGTCGAACCGACGACTATAAACCCCCGGGCTCGAAGACCGTCGAGCGGCGACGTTAAACTCTAGAGTCGAACCGACGACTATAAACCCCCCGAACGGGACAGCGTCGTAGCATCTAGGGCCAATGATCAGCCAGCCTTGATCCTAAGGACAGGGAGAAAACAATGGCGTGCGCTTACCAGCGCCGACTAACGAAAAGGTAACAGAAGTTCCATGCGGAATGAAAGTTGTTTGACCGAGCGGCGCAATTGAGAAAAACACTTCTAACGAAAAACTAACAGGAGTTCCGTGTGGAATGAAGGTCGAGCGGTGCGGTTACAAGAAACATTTCATGGAAGAGCAAAAATTGGCATTCCAAAATTACATTTATAAGTTCGCCGATCGAAAGGATTACAGAAAACACTTCATTCTAGATAATTGAAAACATGCTTCAGAATGGTGGTGAGAAGCGCCGCATGCTCCGTAGCAGGGATGACCACGGATTCGGGGAGTTGACCCTTGGACTTTAGATAGTCTGCCGTGGCGGTGATGGCCAACTCGAAGGCAATAACCATCCGGTCGCAGACCTTCTCAACAAATTCCGCCGAGCGGATGTACGTCTGCCTCAAGGTGGCGACACGGCCTGGCTCCGCCTCCTGGTACTCCTTGAAGGCGGCGCGGGAAGCGTTGAGAGCTTCCTGCAGGGCCTTCAAATCGTCCCTGAGAGCCGCCGCCTCGACCGAACGACCCTTCTTCTCGCGGTCCAGCAAATCCGCTAGCTCCTTCACACGCTGCTCCAAAGCTCGGGCCTCCACATTCTTCGCTTCCAAATCGGAGATAGCGCTATTTTTTCGAGTGGTTGCGAGTTCTATCTTTCGGTCAAAGGTCTTGACCTGCTTCTCGAATTGGGCCAGCATGTAAGCCTGGTCGGCCGTCTTCTTCCGCTCGGCCTCCAGCAAGTCCTTGGTCTTTGCGAGCTCCTTCTACAGCTCGGCATATGAAGGGCCTTGAGAAGAAGACGGACCGCCCGGACTCTTTAGTCTCTTCAGCTCCTCCTCCACCATGGCCAAGCGATTGGCGACAGCAATGTTTTCCACCCATCTCTGATATACACAGGAATGTTAAAATGTCAACCGGGAAGACTACATAAAAGAGCAGAACTGAGGCTTACCCCTGTAGACTGCTGCATGTGACTGTCGGCCAGTTTGTCGAGCGGTATCATGGCAACACGAGCCCGGGCGTCAGCCCACATCTCAGTAAGGGGCCCCTTGATGGTGATCATGTGTTTAGGAGCCGTCGGCTGATCGGACTCGGTCATAAACGCCTCAGTGGGGAGGTGCAGGGTGGTCTTAATAGTGCGGCGCCGGCCCGGAGTCGTGTGAGCGGACGCCGAGGGATCGGAAGTCGGGCTAGACATCGAGGACAGAATGCCCGAGTGGCGGACTCGGCGTGATACAGGGGAAGAGAGCTGACCGGCACCGTTTCGATGGGATCCACAGGCAGATCCAGTTGGGAGGGGGTCCAGTCGGAGGAGAGCGCTTCGACCGATGGCGCTTTGCCGCGGGGAGATGCGGTGCCCGTCCGCTCTGACGCTTGCACTGCGGAGGTTGCCGAACGGAGCGACATCTCAACTCGCCGTCTCTTCTGATTGAGGGGGAGTTCGTCGTCCGGCTCAGAGTCATCCTCCCGAACGGAAGGGCCCTTGCTGGAAGTTGCACCACCAGTCACTTCCTCATGTGAAGCTCGAGCGACCGACTTGTTAGGATCTCTTCGTACGGCTAGAGAGGGGGGGGTGTGAATAGCCGACCCCAATTACTCGCGTTTCTTTCTACAAACTAGGGTTAGCGCAGCGGAAACTAAATGCAGAAAGAAAACAGGAGAAGAAATCAAACCTCTACGCAAGGATGTAACGAGGTTCGGAGATGAAACTCCTACTCCTCGGCGTGTCCGTAAGGTGGACGAAGCCTATCAATCCGTCGGTGGATGAGTCCCCGGAAAACCGGCTGAAACAAACTCCTTGTGGGTGGAGAAACCTCGCCACAATCACTTGCAACAGCAAGCTAAGAGTACAAGAGAATAGCAAGAACAAAATACAACAGGAATGTAAACACAGTAGCCTTGTCGACTGGGGTCCGGATGAAGTAGCAACTTCACGGACAGATGCAACAAGCAACTCAACAGCAGCTGATCCAATCGTGGAATGAAGCTCACGCCAAGCTTCGACAAGGTTGAGCTCAACAAAGCTCAGAGCCTCAGAGCAGTCAGGAGAGAACTTCCGAAGGAAGAAGAAGTAGCGAAAGGCAATCCCCAAGTCCTGTAGCTTCTTATACCTGCGAAGAAGAAGAGCGGAGAACTAGCCGTTGCTATTCCTGATCGGTCCATGGACCGATCAGGAACCTCTGATCGGTCCACAGGAAGCTGTAACGCTTCCGATGGGCGTCTCTGATCGGTCTCGGACCGATCAGAAGTGCCCGATCGGTCCATAGACCAGTGTTCGCGTCGATGTCAGTTGATCGGTCCGCCGACCGATCAAATGGATCGCAGACCGATCCAAGGCTTCTTCGCGAGGTTGCGTTGCCTCGATCGGTCTCCGCATCGATCGATGAGCCATCGATCGATTACGATCGGTCACTGCACCGATCAGCAAACGCAGATCACCGATCGGTCACCGCACCGATCCAAAACTTCTCCCCTCAACCTAAGGCTTCTACACCAACATCCGGTCAACCTTGACTGTTGGTACATTATCCTAGCATGTCCTCCCTTGACTGCCAAACACCAAGTGTCCGTCAACCTTTGACCCACTTAGACTTTTCCACACCGGATGTCGATCATCCTCGATCCATCTGGATTTTCCTCTTCGTGCCAAGTATCCGATCACCCTTGATCTACTTGGACTTTCCAACACCGATGTCCGATCACCCTTGATCCATCTGGATTTTCCTCGGCTTCACTCACCGGGACTTTCACCTAACTTCACTCACTAGGTTTTCACCTGGTTTACTCACCAGGATTTCACACCGCCTAACATCCCTGTTAGGACTTTGCCCTTGCCCGGCTTCACTCACGGGACTTTAACCTGCCTAACATCCTAGGACTTTCCCATTGCTTCACTCACCGGGACTTTCCAACCGCCTAACATCCCAGTTAGGACTTTCCCACCGGCTTCACTCACCGGGACTTTCCACACCGCCTAACATCCCAGTTAGGACTTTCCCACCGCCTCGCTTCACTCACCGGGACTTTCCAACCGCCTAACATCCCAGTTAGGACTTTCCTCGTGCCAAGCTCCCCGCTTGGACTTCTCCGTGCTAAGCTCCTCGCTTGGACTTCTCCGTAAGTCTCTATACTTGAACTTTTCCCCAAGTCTCCATACTTGACTTTTCCCGCCAAGTCTCCACACTTGGACTTTTCGCGTGCCAAGCTTGGACTTTTTCCCGAATCAGGTCAACCAGGTCAACCTTGACCTACGGTTGCACCAATCATCTCCCAAACATCTATTCTTGTCCCATATCAAGAATAGAACTTCTCTTCTCGTCAAACATCGTCAAACATAACTCGTCAAACATCAAAACACAACTCGAGTCAAGTCAACTCGAGTCTGGTCAACCAGGTCAACCTTGACCTAAGATTGCACCAACACGACTCCCCTGCATTCGCCTCGCTCTCACCCTCGTGAGAGCCGACCGGAGCAATGCCCAACTGCTCCATTTCCTTGGCCGCTGTCGCCTCGAGCGCGACCGCTTTTCTCTTCAAGATCCCGAGCAGCACAGACTCCATTACAATGTTCGCTGCAAGGAAAAGAGAAGAAAATCAGTTAGAACTCAAGGCAAATGCACAAGTAAATTTCTTACCGAAGCTGCTCGGGAGGGGGTCCGGCTCGGACTCAAGCCAAATATATACATCACTCCTTCAGGTAGGAGCTTGTTGATGTCGAGCTTCAGACCGACTAACATATTCGCTGCTTGAAGGTAGTCCGGTTGGATTTTATACTTCTTCAGCTCGGGGGAGGTGGGCGGTCCGACCTGCCATTTAGTGCGGAAAGGAAGCCGCTCGGGAATACGAAGAAAGAAGAAGTTCTCTTTCCAATGTTTGTTGGAAGAGGGCAGTTTATCAAAAAAGACCAAACCAGGTCGAGCCTGAAACAAATAAGTGCCCGGCTCGGACTGCTTGGGATAGTAGAAATAATAGAAGACTTTCGGGTGGAGGGGAATGTTGTGTATCTTAAATAATACCACAACTCCACACAGAAGGCGAAAAGTGTTGGGAACTAACTGGGCGAGCGGAATGCCAAAGAAGTCGCAAACTTCAACGATGAAGGGGTGGAGATGAAATCGCAGACCGGCTGTGAATTGGTCGCGAAAAGACAAAAAGCGTCGCACGGAGGTTTGTGCGGCCGAGCGGAAGGCGAAGGTAAAATCAATTCGAAATCGGAAGGGATGTCAAAAGCGTTAATCAGGCTTTCGGCATCACGCCGATCGAACCGCGACTCCATGGTAGTATACCATGGGCCGAGAGCAAGGTCTGCGGGTTGGGAAGAGCTAGCCATCGCCGAAACAGTGGAGGAGCCAGAAATCGGGAGAAAACACAAGGGCTTAAGGGAGATGAACGGAACAGTAACCAAAAGGCGAGAACGCGGCAAAGAACGCAAAGAAAACACAGAACCGAAGAGAGAAAAGCAAAGAACCTTACAGAAAAGATGAGGATCGAAAGAACAGGGCAAGGGGTCGCCGGAGTGCCGAAGGACGAGGTCACCGGAGCAAGGAGCGCAGGGAAAAGCTGCTGAGCACGCGAAGGCGAAAGTGCGGCGGAAGAAGGCAACGAGAGCTTTATACGGATGGGCTCGACCCGCCCGAGCCGTCGGATGCAGGTCACATAACCCGAGGCCCGCATCTGACTGTCCATTTCAAATCGATGAACGTCGCATCGGGCCTAAGGCGGCGGTCGTACGATGGCGTCAACAGCGTCACATGGCACTCGGTCAAAGGAGGGCATTTAATGAGCCTCATCACGAGGCAGAACCCGCGTGCTCAACCATAATAGCAGAGATTTGCACGCGTTCTGAGAAGATCCCGCAGACATCATCACAAGCCAATTGGACAACCCTCGGTAATTAGCCGACCGGCGCTATTCGACCCCATAGTGGCCCAGCGGAGGTACACTTTCGGGAGTGGCAGGATGGCTGTCGCTCGGCCAAACTCATAGTCCAGTCAGTTGGACTCAGCGCCTCCTTCGACTAGACTTGAGGGAGAGACATGTGATCCGGTGGTAAGGACGGGGGACCCTCGTTGGCGGGAGGTCAACGACACGTGGAGATCAATGGTCAAGAGGGTCAACCCCAAGGTCGTGCCGAGCGGAGTGGCGGGCCGACCAAACATCCGGCCAGGGGTCTCCCGGACCGAACGA
The DNA here is from genome assembly GCF_018446385.1 of Zingiber officinale. Lineage (NCBI taxonomy): Eukaryota > Viridiplantae > Streptophyta > Magnoliopsida > Zingiberales > Zingiberaceae > Zingiber > Zingiber officinale. Next base: position 89,802,470 of record NC_055995.1, on the reverse strand, counting down.
AAGACAGTCCAACCAGGGGTCGGGTTTCCGATGCTCAAGGTAAAAGAGTCTATGGGCCGGGCGGACAGGCCGCTCGCCCGAGCCACAGGACAATAAGACGCAATTCCATCCGAGCACATGAGCAGGGCCCCCCGCCCGGGCCGAGGTATGCGCATTCCCGGAGGCCATGAGCGCCGAGCGGCTGGTCCGCTCGGCTCAGGAACAGGTAAGAGCGCAAAGAGACAAAAAGGACAGTTGGTAACTTCATCCTCGAGACACCTACTGCCGACAAACAGCATAGTCGGTGGTCGGAGCGGACAGAATATCGTACGGTGGAAGTTTTCACCGTCACATCAGGGATATGCTCGGACGATTGCGGAATGGCGTCAGACATGCTTTCCTGACACAACCCTACTGAGGTATGTTTGGGGAAGCGTGTATGCATTGAGAAGCGTGCTCGCGCCTCCCCGAGGTCCTATATAAGGACCCCCAGACTTCGACGGAGGTATGCGATTCTGATCACTATAGCCACAGTAGCGTTACTTTGCTCCTCTTCTTCTTCATTGCCTGACTCGAGCGTCGGAGGGTCGTCGCCGGGAAATCCCTCCCGGCTCGGCTTCTTTACAGGTTCGCCGGAGATCCACATCACCAGTCGAAGACAGCGGAGAGCGCCACATCCCAGTGTCCATCGACTCAGCGCTCGGACAGGATCACTTACCATTAGACCAATCATACAAAACTAAATTTAATTAGGCCAAATAATATATATTAATAAAATAAAAAATATCTATATAAAAATAATATTATTTAAAAATTTTGGAGGGGCGGTGGCCCCCTCGGATCCTAACGTGAATTCACCCCTGGTTGCAGTTATGACTGTTTCTAGTATATGTACATCAATATATTTATTTTATTTTATTTTGTTTTTTAAATTTTTAGTATAAATAGATGATGAACTTTTTATTTTTTTTCATTCAATTTACAAGTATCTTATTTCTCATCCAAACTACTCATTTACCTGTCATTTTAATTTTTATCCGAAATAAATAAAAATTCTTGTGGATCTTTAAAATTATAAATTTAATTAAATTAAAAATAGTATTTAATTAATTTATTAATTATAAATTATAAATAAATTAAATTAGAGATCATAATTACTTAAAATATTAAATGAAACTTTTATAGAGATATTAAATGAAAAAATAATAAATAAAGATATGCGATGTACAATGTATAAAGATTTTTTTTTTATTGTGGAGAGAATAGTATATTTTTTTTACTTTTGATGTGACATTGATATAGTAAATTAGAAACTATAAAAAAAATTATTGAAAGATTTAATTATTGAATATGATATTACTGTAACTGGATTACATGAAATTTCAATTGCGGCCCGAAATTATTGATCTTGCGGTCAATTAACAAAGGCCCTAGAATACCTTGGTCGTCGTTAAAGGCTTCATCTTTTTTGCCCAATACTAAATCTAGAGAGGCGTGGGACAATAATGCAGTGATAAGTCAGTAAATTAACAAATATTTTTTTTAATGATGGGTTGATCTAAAAATGATAAATTAATAGATTCGTTGAAATATGGAGAGGTGAGTACTTTTTAATTGATTCTGATGATCAATGGAAAATTTTCATAAGATTGAATCGATCAACCCAGGATTAGTCGACGTAAACTAAATATCTGGTGTTAATTAAAAAATAATAATAAATTCAGAGAGGCCCCTACGGGCATAGCCAAGTAGGTACTTGAGTGAGGAATTGTCACAATAGGTCTTGTGTTTGAATCATGGGGTTTACCCATGCTAGACCTCACCTAGAAGTTGCTCGACTGGCAAGATAATCTACGTGATTTATTCCCTTCCAATTTGCTCGGGGCATCTTGGAGGGGCCACAGAGTGAGAGTTATCACTTATCACCCTTTAGCCACAATGATATATTCAGAGGCCTCCACGGGTGTAGTCAAGTGGGTACTTAGGATAAGGAGTTGCCACAATAGGTTGCGGCAGAATTAAAAGAAAAAGGTTGAAAAGTAAGTAAAGAGTCTGATTGGGTGGCGGACTACAAGTACTTTTTTTATTACTGCACATGAATCGCGTGAAATTACGATTACGGTAGAAATGATTGGTTTCATGGTCAATTTTTAGCGGTTCAAAAATAGTTAGTTGTGTGTTTGATCTCTTTTACGTAAAGGGTCGATATACTAAGATAAAATGTCTTTAGTGATTTATCCCTTTTCAAAATATATGGGTCATTCTGAACTTTTTACCCCAATGATAAATCCGAAGAGGCCTCAAGACAATGGTGTAGCAGCAAGATGCTTTCTCAGTTTCTCATGCATCTAAGGATTGAGTCTTAGCTTCGATGAACTAACGAATGAATTTTCTTTAATGGTCGGTTGACCTAATAATGATGGACTGATGAACCGTTTATTGCGAGCACTTCTAGAATTATCCTAGTAGCCGGTGAAAAAGTTTCATGTGGTTGGACCGGTCACCCCAGGACTAGTCGATGTAAGTTCGATATCTTATGCCAAATAAAAATAAATAAATAAATCCAGAGAGACACCCACGAGCATAGTCGAGTTGGTACTTGGGTGAGGAGTTGTCATAATAGGTCTTAGGTTTGAATGGCGGGGTTTACTCTGTGCTAGGCCCCCTCATCTAGGAGGTCGCTCGATTGCCTGAATAACCGTCATGATTTACTTTTTTCCAATGTGCTTGGGGTGTCTTAGAGGGGCCTCGGGTTAGGGTTATCACCCTTTAGCCACAACGATATTTCCAGAGAGGCGCCATGGGCATAATCAAGTTGGTACTCGGGTGAGAAGTTTCCACAATAGGTTTCGGGTTCGAATCGCGATGTTTATCCCGTGCTAGGCCCCTTCACATAGCCCCTGTGATTTAATCCATTTCAATGTGTTTGGGGGCGGTCTTGGAAGGGTCTCTAGAGTGAGTGTTATCACCTTTTTTTTGCCACAATGGTAAATTCGAAGAAGCCCCCCGGGTCTCATACTTGGATGAGGAATTGTTATAATATATATGTCTCAGGTTTGAATTGTGGAGTTTATCCCATGTTAGGCCTTCTTATTGGATCATAAAGATGTGGGGGGGGGGGGGGAGGGGGGTGAATAGCATTCTTCAAAAATCGAGAATTAAAACAAGTTACGCAGCGGAATAAAGAAAACAAAAATAATGCTAATAAGGTCAAGTTTTACTTGGCTCGGAGCCTTCGACGATTCCTATTCCAAGGTCCGCACTCACCGAGTGCTTTCGTTGGTCAATCCACTAATAGTTTGAAAAGTTACAATAATGAAGTATAAGAACTATATATGAAAGGTTACTGACAACAGAAAAACTATGAAGAGCTTGATGTCCGATTGTTGGTGGAGCGTTACAGCATAGTAGAAGCTTTTTCGGAGCAGCATACAAGAGTCAAAGTTGAAGCAAATGTTGTTATGAAGTTGCTGGTCGAAGACCTTTATATAGGTCCATTCCGGACACATGGAACCCCTCCGGGCTCCTGGACCGCTGTTGATGTGGTGATCACTCGTCGAAACTTGATTCCTCAAGCCTATCCACCTCCGGACGTGTAAACCGTTGACGTGAGTTTGGCCAGTCGTCACGCTCCAACTCAGCTTCGGGATGAAATTTCTGGTCCGGGCACCTAGACTAGCTTTGAGTGCCCGGACTGTCTAGGTGCCTGGCGGCCTAGGTGAGTCTGGTCCGAGCACCCATACCAACTTCGAGCACTTGGACTAACTCCAGGCGCCCAGACTCTCTTTTTCAGCAATATCTTTTTTTACAAAAAAAGAGTTAGTCTAGACAATAAAAAATATGTTTATCCTGCAAAACAAGGTTAGCACAATAGAGCAGGATATTAGTAGTAATTAGATCCTATCTTCCCGAGATCAGGATCTAGTTAAGATCTCAACTTAGGTTTCCCAAATAGACCTAAGTTAGATCGATGCCTATAGTCCCCTCAATGGGGAACACGCCCTCACTAGTTCTCTCCTCCAGTTGCTTATCTCCACTTACTAACTGCAATCACTTGACTTATCTTTGACCCACCAGGTCTTCCCTCGAGTTGCCAGGTCCTACAGACCCAACTGGACTTCCTGCCAGATATCGGGTCCTGCGGACCTATCTGGACTTCGCACTAGCTATTAGGGTCCCGTGGACCTAGCTGGATTTCAGCCTGGTGTCAGGTCCTTCAGTCCTATCAACTTCTGCACACTTAGTAAAGCAAGTAGACCATAAACACTCTAACTTTAAACTACTTGTCATTAATCAAACACCTAAGTTAGATTATTAGTGTAAATTGCATTAATAATCTCCCCCTTTTTGATATAATGACAACTTGAGTTAAAATTAGAAAAAAAAATAATATTGAAGGACAATATCCAAAAAGTAAACAACTGATCTAAGTTAGTTTTAATTTTGAATTAGTTGATCAAGTTTATTTATTCTTTTTCTACATTAACCTTTACCTTCCCCCTTTGACATCCATCAAAAAAAATATTAGGTTAAAAGAAGGATAGACATAAAATGTGATTAAGTAATGCCAGATAGGTATGCAGAATATAACTGAAAATAAACACTTTTTATATCTCAGACTTAGGGAGAGGTTTGAACAAAAACTTGCAACTATTTTTAAGAGAATTTATTAAGTAAAATTCTGGCAAAATTGTGTTAGTACCCCAGGATATTTTTGATGTAGTCAACTAAGTTCAGTTAGGTTCCATTGTGTTTAATTTTTGTGTCTAAGTATGTAGGAGCTTAGGAATATAAGAAGTCGAGTGGAAGATGCAGCTAGCGAGAAGGATGACACGAGAAGAGAGACGACGGGTTTGGTACATCTGAAGGACGAGATGCTGCAGAAGAGTTCACTGTGGATGGCGGACAAGAAGGTGCAATGGTCCGAGGGACAAGAAGCTGGGGAGGAAGATTGCTCGAGGAGAAGGTCAGAGTTAGGTTATGGTGAGCTCAACTCTGGTTAGCCGAGGAATCACCTACACAAAGAACTATGCAAAGAGATCAGAGTTGAACTGAGTTGCCTTGTGGAAGACACCTTCTATGGCTGGAAGGCGCCTTTGATGAATAGTATGAAGACGTCTTCTAGCCTTTGAAGGCGCCTTCGCTAACAGTTAGCTGAGGATGAAGTTTTATCCTCGGCGGATAAACTCTATCCGATGGAAGGCGCCTTAGACCTCTTTGGAGACACCTTCAAGCTAAGGATAACTTTTTCCAGGAGCTATAAAAAGACCCCTGGACCAAGGAAATAATCATCAACGCTAGTATTTATTTTCGAGCAACTTTCTGAGCGTTCAATGAATGTAAGAGGTTTCTTCGCCTTCAGTAAAGGAGATTTTTTTAATGCTTTTATTTATCTTGGATTAACAACCACCTAGGTTGTAACTAAGTAACTCTTTTGTTTTTTTTTTCTTTTAAAGTTGTTCATTTATTTTTATTATAATTATGCTACTGCTACTAATTCGAGTTGAAAGATTGGGAAAGACTTGTTTGATTTTCATATAGGCAATTCATCTCCCTCTTGCAGGTTCCGTTGTGTCAACAATTGGTATCAGAGCCAAAATGCCTTAGAAGGACTAACCACGGACTGAAGCACTGAGATGATGGCCGAACCGAGCATCTTCCTACTGAAGTTCAAGGGAGAATTCATGACATGGAAGAAACGCATGGAGGTGTTCTTTAAAACAGACTTTAAATTGCTTTTAATTATTAAATATGATTTTGTATCTCCCAAAGACCCACAAGAAAATGAAAAATAAGAATACCAATGGACAAAGAAGGAGCAAGCAGACTTCGTAGCAAATGGATGAGCCGAGTTCTACCTGCTCAGCATACTTCCACCCCAGGAAGTCAATTGGATGAGAGATTACAAATCAGCAAAGGAACTTTGTGAGAAGTTCTTAGGGCTATATGAAGGAACCTCTGAAACAAAGCTCGTGAGACAGGACTTGCTCTGGAACCAACTAACGAACCTTCAGATGGAAGGAAGTGAAACAGTCGCATATCTGCACTTGAGGATCAAAGAACTCATCACCAGACTCACAAATCTCAGAGAAAAGGTAACAAACTGAGATTTATTAAGGTATACTTTAAATAGATTTCCTAGGACACCCAAGCAGACATCTATAGTCGACTCGTTTATATATCTAAAGACATCAAAGTTAGTTCATTAGAAAATATGTTTTCCACCTTTGAACTTCACGAATCAAGATGTGTATACTTACGAAATAAAGAAGAAAAGATGGCCCATAACATAACTCTAAAGGTCAATCAGAAAGGTCAACCAGATCCAGACTTCGAAGAATCAATCAATGAAGATGAAGAAGCATTATTGGTAAGAAAATTTAACAGGTTTATTAAATCTAATAAATTTAATAATTCACTTTCGGAGCAAGATAAAAGTGCGATGCTCAACTTTCAAGGAGAAGGGCACATCAAGGACGACTGTCCCGAACTAAAGAAGAAGGACAAGGACAAGGGCAAAAGACCAACAAGATCAAAGCACAAGATCTTGAAAGCCACATGGGATGAGTCGTCGTCCTCCCAGTCTGAGATCGAAGCTTACGTCGGATTAGCTCTAATGGCAAACCACCAAGGAGAATATGAAAGCAGCTCAGAAATGAGTATCGATGAAGGGGGAGGATCAATAGAGGAAAGCTGCGATGAAGGGGAGCATCAGAACACGAGGTAAGTGAGGTACGTGCGCTATCTCCCAAGCAATCTTTTGAATTTATCAAAATGCTTTCTAAAAATATGTGCAAATTAGAAAAAAAAATATTGATTTGAAAAGACAATTAGCCAATGCATGTCCACTAGAATTATTTGATAATTTAAAATTAGAAAACGAAACATTGAAAACACAAATAGAGAAATTGAAAGATTATCATGCATGTTCTAACTACATTCAAGCAAAGTTTAGAAATTATTGTAGAATCAATTGATACATTAGAAATCACCAGGGACAAATTAAGAAAATCCCTAGAAACTATGTACCTCTAAAATTTGTAGTAAATCCAGTAGGCAAGAACCTATGTTGGGTTCCAAAATCTTTTTTAAATTAAACTCTAATTTTTTTATTAGGATAGAAACTGTCTCAATTAGAAAAATAATTTTTTTATTACGAGATGAAATTTTTTTCCTATGCTATCTAATGATTTAATCTACAAATAGAGATTTTTTTAAAAAATTTTATTTCTTGTTGAGTTATTTTTTATTGACAAAAATCATACTTTAAAATTTAAAATTATTTCATAGATTTAAATTTTGAAAATCTTATTTTCTGTGATAAAACATAAAATTCTCTTATTTTCTGTGATAAAACATAAAATTCTCTATCAGAAGAAATATTTTAAAGTTTTTTTTTTCCTATTAAGTTATTTTCTGTGAATTTATTTTTCTGTGATGAAACATTATATTCTCTATCATTACAAATATCTTTTTCTAAAATATATTAGTTTATTGGTAATCGTTGTAATGTACCCCTCCAAAGGTTTTTCAATTTTTTTAACTGTTTATTTTATTTTTTCAAATTTTTCTTGATTTTTTTTGGATGTGATCAAAGAGGGAGATATAAGTAAAAGTTAAGGGAGATTAAGTGGAAGTTAGGATAATTCCCATAATTTTTATCATTGTATTTATTTTGTAATTAACTTATTTAATTCATTGCTCTACTATATTATTCATTACATTTTTAACCCTAACTTGAACTTGGGTTGATGTACATTAAAAAGGGGGAGATTGTTAGTACCTGGAGTAGTTTTGATGTGGTTAACTAAATTCAGTTAGGTCCTGTTGTATTTAATCTTTATGTCTAAGTGTGCAGGAGCTTAGAAACACAAAAAGCCGAGCAAAAGATGCAACTAGTGAGAAGGATGGCGCAGGAAGGGAGTCGATGGGCTCGGTGCATCCGAATGATGAGATGCTGTTGAAGAGTACATCGACGGACGGTGGATGAGAAGGGTGCGCGCGGTAGTCCTAGGGATGAGAAGCCGGGGAGGAAGGCTGCTCGAGAAGAAGGTCGGAGTTGGGTTCGGGTGAGCTCAACTTTGGTTAGCCGAATAATCACCTACGTGAAGAACTACGTGAAGAGATCATCGTTGAGCTAAGTTGCCCTGTGGAAGGCGCCTTCTAGCCTTTGAAGGTGCCTTCGCTAGCTGTTAACCGAGGATAAAGTTTTATCCTCGGTGGATAAACTCTATCTGATGGAAGACACCTTAGACCTCTTTGGAGGCGCCTTCAAGCTAAGGATAACTTTTTTCGGGGGCTATAAAAAAAACCCCTAGACCTAGAAAATAATCATCTAACTTAGTATTCATTTCCTAGCAACTTTCTGAGAGTTCAACGAGTATAAAAGGTTTCTTCACCTTCACTAAATAAGACTTTTTTAGTGTATTTATTTATATTAGATTAATAACCACCTAGGTTGTAACCAAGTAACTCTATTGTCTCTTTTCTTTTAAAATCGTTCATTTATTTTTATTATAATTATACTACCACTACTAATTCAAGTTGAAAGATTGGAAAAAGCTTGTTTGATTTTCACATATAGGAAATTCAACCTCCCCTTGTCGGCTTCGCTGTGCCAACAAGTTGTTTTCCAAGTAAGACTTTGTAAAAACTTTCAAGGAAATTATTTTACAATTGTTGAGGAATTTTTTTTCAAAAGAAATTTCTAAGTTGAGTTTTTCAAAGGAAGAAAAAAAAAATCTTAAGTGAACTTTTTCTAAATAAGCCTTTGAAAAAAATTTCTAAGTAATTATTTGTAAAGAAAATTTTTGAATAAAGATTTTTCAAAGTAAGTTAAAGAAAAAAATTTCTAAGAGAAGATTTTCAAAGAAATTTTAAATAAAAATTTAACAAAAAATGATTTTGAAAGTAATTTTAAAGAAAACTTTTCAAAGAAATTTTAAGGAAAAATTAAAAAAATATTTTTTACAAATTTTTAGGTAAACGTTTCCCAAAAAAAATTATAAATGATTTAAAAAAGATCTGATTTTTCAAAAACTTTCCAAATTATCTGACTAATATTTTTTAAAAAAATTTCAAAGTAAATTTTTAAAGATTTTCTGAGCAATATTTTCAAAAATTTCTAAGTAAATTTTTTAAAAAAATTAAAGTACGTTTGAAGAAATTTTTTCTGAAAGATTGTCAAAATAATTTTAAAGAAAAAGAATTTCATTTTCAAAGTAATTTTAAAGAAATATTTTTCAAAAAAAATGTTTTCAAAAATAATTTTTAGGCAAACATTTCCAACAAAAGTTTAGTAAATGTTAAAAAAGATTTTAGGTAAGAAATATTTTCGAAATACTTTTAAAAGTATGAATTTAAAATAATTTTCTAGCTTTTAAAAAGTATATTATTCAAAGTAAAATAATTATCAGAACAAAGTAAAAATACTTTTTAAAGTATTTGAATTCTTTCTCCCTTTAAGTTAACACTCCCCCTTAATTTAACACTCCCCCTTAATTTGTACTAGGGTTTGAATATGTTAAATTTCAAGGTCTTAGCCTAGTACATTCTGATTATCTTTGTTAGTTATAAGAAGCTCTATCTAAGTGTTTAGGGAAATGAGTATAGGTAATACTTATGTTGAGTAAATGTATTATTTCTATAAGTATGTTGTATATATCTATTATAATTGTTCTTTTAAGTTTAATTAAAATAAGATTATTTAAATTAATCAATTATTAGCACAAAATTAACCTCGAATTAATTTTTAAGTTAAATAAAATAATTTATTACTAACTCGATAATAGTTAATTATTATCAATAGTTTATTAATTAACTTTTACTTAACTCAATTCAGGAATTTAATATTTATTTGATTAAAATAATTTAAATTTCATATTAATTGATTAAGTTAATTAATGAAAGTATTAGTTTTAATTTTATTTTAATTTACCAGGTTAACTAATTGAGTTAATTTTAAGTTTTGATTAGATTTAACTTAAGATAAATATTAATTAAAGTTAATTTAAATTATGTTTTAGTAAAAGTTTCAATTAAATTTTTTTAGTTTTAGTTAAGTGTTAAAATAATTTTTAAAATACTTGTTTTTAGAATGATTTTTCAAAAGGATTTTAAAATAATTTTTTTAAAAAAATTTAAAATAGTTTTTAAAGGATTTTTTTTAAAATTAATGTAAGACGTTAATTAACTTTGCATTTAATTATATTTTAGTTTAATTTAATTTAACTTAATTTATTTTATTTTATTTTAATTTTAAATTTATCCTTATTCATTTTACTAGTCTAAGTTGTCAAACAAAAGATCCTATGGTATATTTAGATGAGTTAAGTTAAATTTCAGGGTTTACCTAGATTCAAACTTAATTATTCAAACATAAATATTCTGAAATATTTAAAAATTCAAACTTAATTATTTTAAATACTTTATATAAATTCATACTTAAATATTAAGATTTTCAAATTCAGACTTAATAATTTTAAAAATTCAAAACCAATTTTAAAATTAACTTAGCTTTATCACACACAAACTCATATGATGGACATGTTTGATAATTTAGAAAAAGTGAGATGAAAAATCAAGAAAATAGATAATAATTTATATTTTTTTTTATGCTGGGACTCTAGGACCCTTAAAATTAAATAATTTAGTTAAAATTTTTTAAGATATTAATCAAGGGGGAGTGAAAGGAGTTAAATTAAATTTTTTTTTAAAAAAAAAGTTAAATATTTTCTCAAATTTAAAGTATTTTCCAAAATCTCAAAATTAAATATTTTTTAAGTTAAAGTATTTTTTAATTTCAAAGTTAATTTTTTTTAAAAAAATATCAAAGTATTTTTCAAAATGAAGTTAATTTTTTTTGGTTTAACTACTTTTGAAAGTTTAACTATTTTTAAAAATAAACTTAAATATTTTTGAAAATGAAAGTTTAAAAAGTATTTTTAACTAAGTTTTATGATTTTTTTAACTAAGTACCTGATCAGGTTTTTTTTTTTAAATCTAAGAATTTTGTTAAGTTTTTTACTAAGGAAAAAGTTAAGTTCTTTCTCAAAATCTTTAGATATCCTTTAAAAACTTTTTTAAGGCTTTACAAAAAGGCCTAAGTTTTTTTTTTAAAAAAAAAAAATTTCGCAAGTTTTTAGCTATGTTAAACTCCCTATTTAACACTCTCCTTTTCAAATTTTTCAAAGTAAAAATTCTACTATCTTAAGTATTTTTCAAGACAAAGTATTTTTCATAGTATTTGAAAAGTTAAAATATTAGATTTTGAACTTAAGTTTTTTCTCCCTAAAATGTTTTTGATATATGTCAAAGGGGGAGAGAATATTCAAAAGTTAAAGGGGAGAGAAAGTTAAGGGATTAAAAGGGAGCTAACAAATTAATTCTTTTCTATGAATCTCTTAAACTTTTGCGATATGTTGCATTTTTTTCTATATATTGCTAAATGTTTTGTTTAACTTTTGAATCAAGTTGTCATTGTTAGAGTGTATACTAAAAGCCTAGCTTTTGGTATAAACATTTATCTAGAAATAAGAATCACATTGGTCAAATGTCTACATTTATGATAAATGTAGTTGTTCAATTAATTTATATTGTAGATAACATGGTGTGTGGTGTCACACACAGAAGATCATGTTATCAGTTTCCTTATAAATTATAAACAGTAGCTCACGACTAAAATGGAAAGGGACAAACCATTGGAAGGTCGTAGTGTAATTATGTATTAGTTTATCTTGACTATATAATTATACTAGTACACTCAGAGTGTATTGAGTAGGACCATTAGAGGTCGTTTCTTTTATACTGACTTTATAAAGAAACAAAGACCTCAGTTATTATGGAAGTGTGTGCTCTTAATCCTAATATAATAACAAGCACATATGTTTGATATTTATTTCTTTAATTTATCAATGGGTGAGATTTAGTTCGATAAATCAATAAACCCGATAAGTTGGGAAATGGTATCACTTATAGTGTGTGTTGTTGATTATAGAAGGAAACCGTGTCCTAGAGATACTAGGTTGATAATGTCCCAAGAGGAGCTCATAAGGATTGTCATGTTAAACCTGCAGGTGGACTTAGTCCGACATGACGATAAGGTTGAGTGGTACTACTCTTGGACTTAGATATTAATTAAATGAGTTGTCAAGAACTCACTTAATTAGTGGACATTTGATATCTTAAACACAGGAGACTAACACACTCATAATAAGAAGGAGCCCAAAATGTAATTTGGGATTGGTGTAGTTCAATAATAGTTCTCTAGTGGAATGAATTATTATTGATAAAATTAAGTGTGTGTTCGGGCGAACACGGGATGCTTAATTTTATCGGGAGACCAAAACCAATTCCTCCTCTCGGTCCCTATCGTAGCCTCTAGTATATAGAGATTTATACCCACCGCATACCCACCTTCTTACCCATCTAATGGGGCCGGCCAAGCTAGCTTGGAACCCAAGCTAGGGCCGGCCAAGACCAAGTGGATGAGTTAAGTTGGTGGTTTGCCAAAGCTTGGGTCCCAAGCTTAGGTGGCCGACCACTAGAATATTAAAAGGATTTTATTAAAATGATTTCTTATGTGGATATCATGTTTTTAAAGAGAGTTTAAAATTAAAATTTCCTTTTATAGCTTTCTACAAAAGATTAAGAGAAGAGATTAACCTCTTTCCTTATTTGTAGTTTAAAAGGATGGTTTTAATTTTTGGTAAAACTTTCCTTATTTGTAAATCATCTACATGTTTAAAAGAGAGTTTAAAATTTGAAATCTTTCCTTATTTGTTGATTAAAGGAGGATTTTAAATTTTAAGAAAATTTTCCTTTTAAATCATGTTCATGATTTAAAGAAAGTTTAAAATTAAATATTCTCTTTTATAAGTTTCTACAAGAGATTAAGAAAAGATTTGATATCTTTCCTTATTTGTAGATTAAAAGAGATTTTAATTTTTAGAGATAACTTTCTTTTATCCACATGTTTAAAAGAAAGATTTTAATTTATTAAATTTCCTTTTATAAACCAATCATGAAGGGATAAAATTATTGAGAAATTTTATAAATTTCCGGAAGCAAATAAGGAAGTTTTAATTGATGTTTAAAATTTTATTTGCTTGGAAATTCTATGTGTGGGACCATTATAAAATTGAGAAAGGAAATTATTTTTAATTAAATAAATTTTCCTTTTCAATGGCAAAAGAATTAAGGAAGTTTTTATTAAAATTTCTTTATTTGCCAAGATCAAGGATTATAAAAGAGGGGGTAGAGGAGGCTTCATAGCTAACGAATCTATTCTATTTTTCTCTCCCTCTTTTCTTCTTCTTGTGGCCGGCCCTAGCCTTTCTCCCTTCTTCTCTTTTGGTGGCCGAACCATACATCTCTTGGAGCTCTTGTTGGTGGCCGGACCTAGGAAGGAGAAGAAGAAGAGGAGGAAGCCTCATCTTGAAGATCCCTTGGAGTATTGGTGGTGATCAAGTTCTTCTTCCTTGGAGGTGGTTCTTCTTGTGGCCGAACCTTGCTTGGAGAAGAAGAAGGTGCGTGGTGGTTCTCGTCTCGGAAGATCGTCGCCCACACGACGTCCGGGATAAGAAGAGGAATACGGTAGAAGATCAAGAGGTTTTTCTAAAAGGTATAACTAGTAATTTTTCTTTCCGCATCATACTAGTTATTTTTGGAAATAATACCAAATACAAAAGGCTTACGTTCTAGTGTTTCGAATATGGTTTTTCGAAGTTGTGTTCTTTTGTTTCTTTCTTTTCCTTGTGATTTGATTGTTCTCTTTGGTTAACCTAAAGTTATTTTAGGAAATTAAATATTAGCTTTCTATTAAAGGTTTTGTCTAGTCGGTGGTGGTTGCTCCCATATCCAAGAAGGCCATGTGCCTCGCCACGTCAGTACTGGGAACCTTTTATGGAAATTAATATTTAATGGAATTAATAACTTAAGGAGACTTGGGTCGAACGTGTTAAGTTCCGCAGGAGATCCAAGTCAAAACCTAAAAGAACAAATAGATTAAGTTTTGGATCAAACGTGTTAAGTTCCGCAGGCGATCCAAAATTTAATTTAAAAGAACACATGGTAGCTAGGAAAAGGTTCAGACCTTTGTACAAAATTTTTGTACAGTGGAACCTATAGGTTTTCCGAGTAGCAACCAACAGTCATAATCAAAAAAGGGGAGATTGTTAGTGTAGAGAACACCAGACGATCGAACTTATGTTTTGATTATGACAAATGGTTCAAAAGTTATGATGTCTGGTTATCTAACAAGTGTGAATGGGTTGGCAGGAAAGTCATAAGTGTTCTTAGGTAAAAGTCCTAGTAGATCTTAGGTAGGTGGAAAACCCCAAGGGGAGGTAACCTCAGGTCATCGGGGGTGGTAACCCTAGTGATCCAGCGGTAAGAACAGGGGACCCCCGTTCCGGGAAGTCAACGCCATGTGGAAGTCAAAGGGTCAAAGGGCCGATCGGAAAAGGGTGGACCTACCGGCCGACCGGGGTCTAAATGAAAGCAAAGGCACCCGGCGGGGAGTCGGGGGTTCCGACGCTCATGTTGAACAGGGTCGTATGGCCGAGCGAGTAGCCCGCTCGGCCAAAGACATAAAGTAGCAACACTGCAAACAATCCACATAGCACATGACCGGGAATCTCCCGAGTGGACCAGCACATACGACCGGTCGGACGTGAGGGAACTTCCGACCGGCCGGACGCTCGGTATGGGGTAAAAGGAGAAAAGGACAAGGGAACATCTTCTGACAGCAGATATGTTCGACGATCAGGCCATACGCAGGATCTTATGATAGAGGGTTCCGCTGTCCCATCAGAGATGTGCTCGGACTGTAGTAGTATGGTGTCAGGTAAGCTTTTCTGACAAGCCCATACTGAGGTATGGGCTGGGGACACGTATTCGCCTCGGTATGTGTGCTTGAGGCAGCTCTATATAAGGAGCCTCACACTTCGCCGGAGGTATGCATTCTCTAATATTGAGAGCCACTTCTCTGTTGTCCACTTGCCTGACTTGAGCGTCGGAGGGTCGTCGCCGGGAACCCCTTCCCGGCCCGACTTCCTTGCAGGTTCGCCGGAGGTCCATACGACCAGTCGGAGATCCACGTCAGCAGTTCGGAGAGCGCCACGTGCCCAACGTCCGTTGATTCAGCGTTCGGACAGGATCACCTAGGTTATGGAAAGTCTTAGCTGCGGTTTGACAATGAAGTCCTGGTTCGGGGACTGAGGTAAGTCTTGGCGGGTCAAGGACTTTGGGCAAAATCCTAGAGTCGAGAACTCTAGGTGAAAATCCTGGTGGTCGCGGACACCAGGTGGAAGATTGGATGGGTCATGCAACGGACGTCCAACATGAGGTCCTGAAGTATTGGATGCTGAGCAAAAGTCAAGACAGTCTGGAGGACCTGTCTGGCAAAAGGTAATTTCTCCTGAGAGGAGTATGTGAGGACGCATTCCCCGAAGAAGGAACAGTAGGTGTCGGTCCGACCTAGAGTTTCAGCGAAACTCAAAGTTAGGACCAGACAGTCCTAAGGCTGTCAAATCTTGTCATTCTTTACATATTATTTGCTTGGACTAACCTTGTTTTGTAGGAAATTGAAGTTGGTAAAACATGGTGGTCTGGGTGCTCGGAGCTGGTCCGAGCGCTCGGACCACCAAAATCCATCTCTTCGCCAAGCTGTAGTGCGAGGATTGGATGGTCTTACATCATAGTCCAGTCGCTCGGAAGAGGTTCGGGCTCCCGGAAGCTGATAACTTTTGCCGATCTACTTTTGACGAGAGCACACCATGTCAGCACGGTCCAAGCGCTTAGGAGGGGATCCAAGCGCCTGGAACAGGGTATAAAAGTAGCCTTCGACCAGTGACTTCACAACAACTTTCCAAACAACTTCTGTTTCAATGTTCTACTCAAAAAACACTTCTTTGACGCTCGAAAGTTGCTTTGACGACAACTGCACTAAAGATTTAATTCTTCAAGTCATTGGTATTATTTACGTTTTAAATTGTATGTACTTAAATCTTACTGTATTTGTAAACTTTGTGATTGATTAGTGATTGTCCATCAAAAACACTCTCATGTGTGGGCCTTAAAGTAGGAGTCGTCACAGGCTCCGAATCAAGTAAATCTTGGTGTATTTGTGATTGTTTGTCTTCTTCTTTATTCCACTCTCTATCTCTCGATTGTTTAAAACAAACGTGAAAGTCATAAGTGTTATTCACCTTCTCTCCTAGCGCAACAATCCTACAATTACCTTGTGCATATATCTGGTATAAAAATAACTCTTTTGGGCTAATTACTCTTAGCATAGAATATATATTTACCAATACAAAATATACTAAACATACCTAAGATGCATTTCTTTTGGTTGATACAATAATTCAATTTAGTAATACATTATATAGATAGACTCAAGAAAATATTAGTAATTTTAATTGAACAGACAATCACTTAATCAACTTTAATAATTCTAAATTAGACTTGATTAGATATCCTATAATAATCAATTGATTTTATTTAATTGATTATCATAATCAATTTGAAAGTTTACTTTACGTCATCATATAAAGAAATCACCCATATATCAAATTAAAACTTCCTTCCAATTTTATAATTTACCAATCATTTAATTGATTCTAATGCATACATCGATTACATTCTTTAATGCCTTTCATTTGAATCGATTAAACGTAATATATTAATCGATTCATGATTTGCATTACATTTTTATTTTTTTTTCTTTTAATGCATAAATAAAAATGTTAACCGATTTATATTTGTTTTCTTTATACGACTACATGAGTATTTTTATTTTTATCACGTTAGAAACAGTATTTAATCCATTACTTTAACATTTTAATCGATCGATTAAAAAATAATAAAACACTTAATCCAGTAAAAATAGACAATTCTAATTTAACGTAGTCGTGAGTTAATAACCGTTAATCGATTGAATAGTATTCCTAATAAGTCGAAGGTATCAATTGATTAAATTAATCAAATTCCAATCAATTTTAACATGATTTTAATTTGTTAATCGATTGGATACTATTCCTAAATTGATAGATGGTATTAATTGATTAAGCTAATCAATTTTAATCGATTTTATCATAATTTTACATTGTTAATCGATTGTGTCAATCGATTAATAGCATTAGATCGATTGACTTGATATATTAAAATTGATCTCGTATAATTCTGTATCGCAATCGATTTGTAAAATTCACTAATCGATTAGTGTCAACTGAATCGATTGGATTAATTAATTCCCATCAATTATGTTCGTTATTTAGACTTGATAATTGATTGGCTAACCAAGCCATCAAGATTTGATCTAAAATCACAATGGTTTTTGATAAAGAAGTGACGATTCGCTCGCTATTCTTCATGCACTTCATGAAAACAAAAAAAAAACTCAAAAATCCAAGTCTTTCCTAGGTTTTCTCTTGTAGTGATTTGGTGATTAAATTACTAAAACAATAGATAAAAAAACCCCTACCTTTAAATCATTGATACGGTGCATGATTGTGGGGTCAGTAAGATGGTGTGGTTAGGAGTCAAGACCACAGAATGGTCAGAAGTCAAGCTTACGTGGAGGTCAGAAGTCTTACCTACGTGGAGGTCAGAAGTCAAACTTGCGTGGCTGTGATCAGAGTCCCAGCTGACGGGCCAGTCAAAGGATAGGATTCCAAGTCGGACCGGATCCAGCCTCGATAGTAATCAAGAACGGAGCTCACAGGCCGGGTACAGCTGAGGACCGGATCCACAGGCCAAGTACAGCTAAGGAGAAGGCCCACAGGCCAGGTAAGGGCGTAGAAGGAAAGGCCTTAGGCGAAGCACAAAAGGCCAGGATACAGACCTGGCTTACAGGTCGGGACGTACAAGCCATGGATAATAGTAGATGGATGTAGGTCGGGATACAGACCTGGCGTACAGGTCGGGATATACAAGCCATGGATAACAGTATACAGAAGGTCAGGATACAGACCTGACTTACAGGTTGGGACGTACTGTAGGTGCAGCGGAGACCGGCAAGAGGGGGGTGAATTGCTGAAAACAAAAATAAAAATACCCTCCTCGGATTTCAACTCAGAAATAAGTGCAGCAATAGTAAAATAATAACAGTAAAAGAAAGACACAGAAAAATTAACCTGGTTACAATCAAGGAGGTTGTTAATCCAGGGCAATGAGAAGCGCACTAAAAGAAACTCTCCTTTGCTGAAAGCGGAGAAGCCTTTTACACTTTCAGGAGCTCAGAACTATTGCTAGGAAACACTACAGATTGAATGCTTGAGTTGTTGTTGAATTCCTAGCTCCAGGGGCCTTTATATAGGCCCTGGAAATCTTATCCCAAGAGTCCAAGGCGCCTACAACAGGGTTCAAGGCGCCTCCAACTCGATCTGCGGATAAAACTTTATCCGCAGCGCAAACGGTCAAACTGGCCTGCTCAATGCGCCTTAAACAATCCATTCAAGGCGCCTTAAACAATCCATTCAAGGCGCCTTCAATGTGTTTAAGGCGCCTTCAAGGTTACTGCTACAGTAATTTCTGCTACAGTAACTTCCAGCCTCTTTTGACTCCTTTTCTTCTTCACTTTGTCTTCCGAAGCTCCGTTTGTTTGGGTGATTTCGTCCAACCGAAATAAGGCTCACCTGAACCCAATTTCCGGCCTTCCTCGAGCAGCCTTCCGTCCCGGCTTAACGTCCCTCGAACGCCGCACACGCTCTTCACGCCCACCGGAGTACTCTTCCGCAGCTCTCTCGTCCTTCCCGTGTCGTCCTTCTCGCTAGCTGCGTCTTCCGCTCGACTTCCTGTGTTCCTAAGCTCCTGCACACTCAGACACAGGGATCAAACACAGCAGGACCTAACCAACTTGGTTGATCACATCAAAACACCCACGGGGACCAACAATCTCCCCTTTTTTGATGTGCATCAACCCAAGTTCAAGTTAGGGTAAAAATAGATAGAAAAGTAATTTTAAAAGAAAATTACTAAACTCATATATTAAGCATTAGTTTGCAATAACTAAAATTGCAACACAATTTAAAATTTTAAACTTTCTAACTCCCCCTTAACTTGTACCTTTCTCTCCCCCTTTGATCACAGCAAAAATGGGGACATAAGAATTTTCAAGTAAGATTGAAGTTTTGAAAATTTTCTAAGTCAAAAATAAATTTTTGAAAAAATTGCTAAGTTAACATAAATTTTCCAAAAAAAAATTTCTAATTGAAAAAAAAATTCTAAGGAAAAATGATTTTTTTTAAAAAAAAAATTCAAGTTAAATTGAATTAAAAAAAATTCAAGCAAGAATGAACTTTTTAGAATATTATAAAACAAATTTCTAAGTTTAAGCTGAAAAAATTTCTAAGTCAAATAAATGAACTTTTAGAATTTTTCAGAAGAAAATTTCTAACCAAAAAAAAATTAAGTTAGAATTTTTTAAAAAATTTCTAAGGAATTTTAACAAATTTTTGATAAACTTTCAAAGCATTATTTAATTCTTGTATAATGCTTTTTCAGAAAGTTAATTAAATATTTTCTTTCAATATTTTAGCTTCCAGGTCGTGGCGAGGCATAAGGCCTTCTTGGTTATTGGAGCAACAACCACTTCCTTAGACAAAGCTTCCATAAAGAATTTCAATGTTTAATTTTCTTACTGTAAGCTTTTAATTTTTGAAAAATTAATTAAGTACAGATTTTGGAACCCAATAAAGGTTCCTTCCAACAGGATTAGTCAAAAACTTAGGGGGTATATAATCTTTAGGTATTTTCCTAAGTTGACCCTGATGCTTTCTTTTATACCAATTTAATTTTCCATAAATTCTAAGTTTTGATTTTGGAAAAACATTTATCTTTAAGCATGCATCAGTTTTTAATTTTTCAATTTCAAATTTCAAATTTTCATTTTCTGATTTCAAATTTTCATTTTCTTTTTCTAATTTATCTAATTCTCTAGAAAGAGCTTTAATAAATCTAAACGATTGAGTCGGGGTTAGATTGCGTACCTTACTTACCTGATCTGGTGACGCTCCCCCTTCACTGCTGCTTTCTTCTGATGTTCCTCTCCATCATCGATGCTCATCTTTGAGCTGGATGTTTCTTCAAGCTGATGACTGGCCATCAGTGCTAGTCTCGAGAATTCTTCGACTTCCGATTCGGAGGATGACGAATTTGACCAAGTAGCCTTCAGATTCTTGTGCTTGGAGGGTTCTGGTTTCTTGTATTTTGGTTTTTCCTTTTCTTTCTCCTTTCTCTTCAATTTTGGGCAGTCCTCCTTGATGTGCCCTTCTTCGTTGCAGTTGTAGCAACGAACTGTCCTCTTCTTTCGGTGATGTCTCTGTGATTTAAATTTATTAGAACTGAAAAATTTATTGAAGCGTCTTACCAGTAGTGCGGCTTCGGATTCATCGACTGAGGCTTCGGAGTCAGAACTGTTCATCTTTGCCTTTAAGGCAATGTTCTGACTTGTCTTCTCTGCTCCGTTGGGTTCTGAAACTCGAGACTCGTGAAGTTCAAAAGTAGAAAACAATTGTTCTAAAGTACTTACCTCGAGGTCCTTAGAGATGTAATACGCATCTACTAAGGAAGCCCACTCTGGAGTTCTCGGGAAGACATTGAGCGTGTATCGGATAGAATCCCGGTTGGTTACCTCTTCTCCAAGGTTTGTTAATTGCGTTATCAGCTCCTTGATTCTCGCTTGGAGTTGCGCTACCTTCTTGCCTTGGTTCATCCGGAGGTTTGTTAATTGGTTTCGGAGGATGTCGCGCTTCGCTAGCTTCGCTAGCTTCGCTTCGGAAGTACCTTCGTGAAGCTCCAGGAATTTCTCCCAGAGATCTTTCACTGAGTCGTAGCTTCCGATCCGATTTACCTCCTGCGGCGGGAGCACACTGAGCAAGTGGAACTCTGCCTTTCCGTTGGCGACGAAATCGGCTTGCTCCTTCTTGCTCCATGTGTTTTCTTCTTTGTCTTTCGGCGTTGTAAAACCATATTTCATTGTAATAAAAATATCAAAATCTGTTTTAAAAAATACCTCCATTTTGCGCTTCCATGTGGCGAAGTCTCCGTCGAACTTCAGGGGATGAATGTTCGCTCCTGCCATCGTCTTGATCGTAGTGCTTCAGTTGGCGGTTAGTCCTTCTGAGGCGATCAGGCTCTGATACCAATTGTAGGTGCAGCGGAGACCGGCAAGAGGGGGGTGAATTGCTGAAAACAAAAATAAAAATACCCTCCTCGGATTTCAACTCAGAAATAAGTGCAGCAATAGTAAAATAATAACAGTAAAAGAAAGACACAGAAGAATTAACCTGGTTACAACCAAGGAGGTTGTTAATCCAGGGCAATGAGAAGCGCACTAAAAGAAACTCTCCTTTACTGAAGGCGGAGAAGTCTTTTACACTTTCAGGAGCTCAGAACTATTGCTAGGAAACACTACAGATTGAATGCTTGAGTTGTTGTTGAATTCCTAGCTCCAGGGGCCTTTATATAGGCCCTGGAAATCTTATCCCGAGAGTCCAAGGCGCCTACAACAGGGTTCAAGGCGCCTCCAACTCGATCTGCGGATAAAACTTTATCCGCAGCGCAAACGGTCAAACTGGCCTGCTCAAGGCGCCTTAAACAATCCATTCAAGGCGCCTTCAATGTGTTTAAGGCGCCTTTAATGTGTTTAAGGCTCTTTGACTCCTTTTCTTCTTCACTTTGTCTTCCGAAGCTCCGTTTATTTGGGTGATTTCGGCCAACCGAAATAGGGCTCACCCGAACCCAATTTCCGGCCTTCCTTGAGCAGCCTTCCGTCACGGCTTAACGTCCCTCGAACGCCGCACATGCTCTTCACGCCCACCGGAGTACTCTTCCGCAGCTCTCTCGTCCTTCGGACGCACCGAGCCCGTCGCCTCCCTTCCCGTGTCGTCCTTCTCGCTAGTTGCGTCTTCCGCTCGACTTCCTGTGTTCCTAAGCTCCTGCACACTCAGACACAGGGATCAAACACAGCAGGACCTAACCAACTTGGTTGATCACATCAAAACACCCACGGGGACCAACACGTACAAGCCATGGATAATAGTAGATAGATGCAGGTCGGGATACAGACCTGGCGTACAGGTCGGGATGTACAAGCCATGGATAACAATATACATATGCAAGTTGGGATACAGATATGGCGTACAGGTCGGGACATACAAGCCATGGATAATAGTAGATAGATGCAGGTCGAGATACAGACCTGGCGTACATGTCGGGATGCACAAGCCATGGATAACAGTATACAGATGCAAGTCGGGATACAGATCTGGCGTACAGGTCAGGACGAACAAGCCATGAATAACAGTAGATAGATGCAGGTCGAGATACAGACCTGACGTACAGGTCGGGGCGTACAAGCCATGAATAATAGAAGATAGATGCAGGTCGGGATATAGACCTGGCGTACAGGTCGGGATGTACAAGCCATGAATAACAGTATACAAATGCAAGTGGGGATACAGATCTGGTGTACAGGTTGGGACGTACAAGCCATGGATAATAGTAGAAAGATGCAGGTCGGGATACAGACCTGGCGTACAGGTCGGGATGTACAAACCATGGATAACAGTATACAGATGTAAGTCGGGATACAGATCTGGCGTACAGGTCGAGACGTACAAGCCATGGATAACAATAGACAGATGCAGGTCGAGATACAGACCTGATGTACATGTCGGGATGTATAAGCCACGGATAACAGTAGACAGATGCAGGTCGAGATACAGACCTGACATACAGGTCGGGATGTACAAGCCATGGATAACAGTATATAGATGCAAGTCAGGATACAGATCTAGCGTACAGGTCAGGACATACGAACTATGGATAACAGTAGACAGAAATAGGTTAGATACAGACTCGGAGTACAGACCTAGAGTCCAGGCACTACATGACAAACAAGCTAGGGAATCGTAACTGCCTGTCAGAGAATGTTAGAAAATAATCAGTGTGTCAGGGAATATGCTAACAGTCGGGGCTCATTACCCCTTTGGTTCTGTCGCTGGCCTATGAGGAGACGTCACGTGTAACTCACCGCGCCGACAAAGCCTTACAGCCGACATTCCCTGACACGCACCAGGCCCCATAAACATCCGTTGCAGTATAAAAAATGATGTTTTGTCCCTTATGTAGGTACACTCACTCGTCATTTCTTACTCGCCTTTACTTTTCGTCCTTTCTCTGTATTTCTGGGGAAAAAGTACCTGACTTGAGCGTCGGAGGGTCTGACCCGGGGACTTTTTTCCTGGTTTCTGGTCTCTAACGACTCGTGGGCTCGTCTGAGTGTGCGCAGAGCCGCAGTGTCATCATCCCGGTCATCTTCCTTCGTCATCCGCCCGTGCGAACCTTCCTAAGGGGTGCCAAGTAGATCAGACGTCGCGGCGACTTTCCGTCAACTTCCAGTACATCAAGGCCCACCTTCATCCGACTCAGCTTTCGGACGGGATCAAATTTGGTGCCATCCGTGCCATCTATGGCATGGTCATCCTGTGTAGAGTCGGATGAAGGTGGAAGCGGAGGCCTCCTAAAAGTTGGTCCTTGAAGAAGGCGACAAAGCCCTGGGGAGGGGAAGAAGGGGACTCGGTTGATCGGGGGGCACACAATCGATACTCATTAGGGAGACGCAGGTTTGTCTGAATCGTAACCAGGTCGCTATTGTCTATGTCGGATATGAAATATGTATACCAAGGTTTTATGTTACCTTCCGCCATCAGAAATCAGAAAAAGGAAGGACACGAAGATTGGAAGAAGAAGCGCTTGCACGTAAGAATCAAGGAAAAGCTGAAGAGACGAAGCAGTAAGCGACAGAGCCGGAGAAAGACAGCAGAGGAAGGTGAGAAGATGATGGCGGACAACCTTTAGGGCTTATAAAGAGAAACCCCTCAGAAATAGTGAAAGGAGAAAAGAGGGCATAGTAACTTGAGTCGTCGGATCTAGGGTAACGTGGTAAAAAGCGCTGATCATCTACAGTGAGAGTATAAGGTCATGGGACACGTGTCACCTCTCTTAGAAAGACATTAAAAAGGTCTTAATGATGGATGTGACAAGGAAATCATGAAAAGGGATTTTTGTATGACTTCATTTCGGCGCGCGAAGAGTATACGTCAGCAAGAAAGGCAACCAAGCAGTTATCTTGGGAAAAGCAGACCATGCGTCATGATTATAGAACTACCTCGGGAAAAGAGGAAGGAGGACTAATGGACTCAAGAATTTGAATTTGGCGCTTTCTTAAAATTAGCAGGCAAATGGGGGTTTAATTAAAACTTGCTAGAAATATGTGAAGGAAGGGACGCAAGTAGCAAGCGATTGGTCGATTACTTGCAACGCAACACCCGGGTGGAAATTTCCGGAACAGTCTCCAAACCAGGCCGCCATTATCAATCCCCCTTCTGGGTCAGCCAAGAAGAATTTCTTCGGGCCATCCAGGTCGGGTCCCAGACTCTCGCCCTAGTGCGAGTTATAAGTGAGCATGCTCTCACACCCAACGACCATTCAGGTCGGGTCCCAGACTCTCACCCCAGTGCGAGTTATATGTGAGCATGCTCTCACGCCCAACGACCGTCTAGGTCGGGTCCCAGACTCTCGTCCCAGTGAGAGTTATAAGTGAGCATGCTCTCACGCCCAACGACCGTCCAGGTCGGGTCCCAGACTCTCGCCCCAATGCGAGTTATAAGTGAGTCTGCTCTCACGCCCAACGACGAGTTATAAGTGAGCATGCTCTCACGCCCAACGACCGTCCAAGTCGGGTCCCAGACTCTCGTCCCAGTGCGAGTTATAAGTGAGCATGATCTCACGCCCAACGACCGTCCAAGTCGGGTCCCAGACTCTCGTCCAGTGCGAGTTATAAGTGAGCATGCTCTCACGCCCAACGACCGTCCAGGTCGGGTCCCAGACTCTCGTCCCAGTGCGAGTTATAAGTGAGCATGCTCTCACGCCCAACGACCATCCAGGTCGGGTCCCAGACTCTCGCCCTAGTGCGAGTTATAAGTGAACACGCTCTCAAGCCCAACGACCGTCTAGGTCGGGTCCCAGACTCTCGTCCCAGTGCGAGTTATAAGTGAGCATGCTCTCACGGCCAACGACCGTCCAAGTCGGGTCCCAGACTCTCGCCCAGTGCGAGTTATAAGGTGAGTTATAAGTGAACATGCTCTCACGCCTCCAGGCTCTCGCCCCAGCACGAGTTATAAGTGAGCATGCTCTCACGCCCAACGACCTCTCGGTCGGGTCCAGACTCTCGCCCGGTCACGAGTTATAAGTGAGCATGCTCTCACGCCCAACGACCTCTCGGTCGGGTCCCAGACTCTTGCCCAGTGCGAGTTATAAGTGAGCATGCTCTCACGCCCAACGACCTCTCGGTCGGGTCCAGACTCTTGCCCCAGCGCGAGTTATAAGTGAGCACGACCGTCCAGGTCGGGTCCCAGACTCTCGCCCCAGTGCGAGTTATAAGTGAGCATTCTCTCACGCCCAACGACCGTCTAGGTCGGGTCCCAGACTCTCGCCCCAGTGCGAGTTATAAGTGAGCATGCTCTCACGCCCAACGACCATTCAGGTCGGGTCCCAGACTCTCACCCCAGTGCGAGTTATATGTGAGCATGCTCTCACGCCCAACGACCGTCTAGGTCGGGTCCCAGACTCTCGCCCCAGTGAGAGTTATAAGTGAGCATGCTCTCACGCCCAACGACCGTCCAGGTCGGGTCCCAGACTCTCGCCCCAATGCGAGTTATAAGTGAGTCTGCTCTCACGCCCAACGACGAGTTATAAGTGAGCATGCTCTCACGCCCAACGACCGTCCAGGTCGGGTCTCAAACTCTCGCCCCAGTGCGAGTTATAAGTGTGCATGCTCTCATGCCCAACGACCGTCCAGGTCGGGTCCCAGACTCTCGCCCTAGTGCGAGTTATAAGTGAGCATGCTTTCACGCACAACGACCGTCCAGGTCGGGTCCCACTCGCCCGGCGAGTTATAAGTGAGTCTCGCTCACGCACCGCCCAGGTCGGGTCCCACTCTCGTCCCGGCGAGTTATAAGTGAGCATGCTCTCACGGCCAACGACCGGCAGTCCAGACTCTCACCTCACGGCGAGTTATAAGTGAACATGCTCACGCCCAACTACCTCTCGGTCGGTATGCCGATCCACGAAGTTATAAGTGAGCATGCTCACGCCCAACGACCGGTCGGGTCCCTTGCCCCCGTGAGTTATAAGTGAGCATGCTCACGCCCTCTCACCCGTCCAGACTCTCGCCCTTGCCCGAGTTATAAGTGAGAATGCTCTCACGCCCAACAACCGTCCAGGTCGGGTCCCAGACTCTCGCCCCAGTGCGAGTTATAAGTGAGCATTCTCTCACGCCCAACGACCGTCTAGGTCGGGTCCCAGACTCTCGCCCCAGTGCGAGTTATAAGTGCGCATGCTCTCACACCCAACGACCGTCTAGGTCGGGTCCCAGACTCTCACCCCAATGCGACTTATAAGTGAGCATGCTCTCACGCCTAACGACCGTCCATGTCGGGTCCCAGACTCTCGCCCTAGTACGAATTTTAAGTGACCATGCTCTCACGCCCAACGACCGTCCAGGTCGGGTCTCAAACTCTCACCCCAGTGCGAGTTATAAGTGCGCATGCTCTCATGCCCAACGACCGTCCAGGTCGGGTCCCAGACTCTCTCCCTAGTGCGAGTTATAAGTGAGCATGCTTTCACGCACAACGACCGTCCAGGTCGGGTCCCAGACTCTCGCCCCAATGCGAGTTATAAGTGAGTCTGCTCTCACGCACAACGACCGTCCAGGTCGGGTCCCAGACTCTCACCCCAGTGCGAGTTATAAGTGAGCATGCTCTCACGCCCAACGACCGTCCAGGTCGGGTCCCAGACTCTCATCCCAGTGCGAGTTATAAGTGAGCCCGCTCTCACGCCCAACGACCGTCCAGGTCGGGTCCCAGACTCTCGCCCCAGTGCGAGTTATAAGTAAGCATGCTCTCACGCCCAACGACCGTCCAAGTCGGGTCCCAGACTCTCGTCCCAGTGCGAGTTATAAGTGAGCATGCTCTCATGCCCAACGACCGTCCAGGTAGGGTCCTATACTCTCGCCCGAGTGCGAGTTATAAGTGAGCCTGCTCTCACGGCCAACGACCGTCCAGGTCGGGTCCCAGATTCTCGCCCCAGTGCTAGTTATAAGTGAGCTCAGCTCTCACGCCCAACGACTTCTACTCTCGGACAACACTCCTTATATCCGCTGAAGCAAAATACAACAAGCCAAGCTCTTGTGCCTGACTGGTCAGTAAGCGATATTTCCAAGGTTTCTGCTAAATATGAAATTTCGTAGGCACATTCTCAAGTGTCTCAGTTGTTTCGGTCGGAGGATCATAGGTTATGAGGTAAGAGGAAGGTGGGGTAAGCATATATCCTAATTATTTTTGCTATAAATATTAGAGAAACACAGGTGTTTTATAGAAACATAATGATACCCGAGTAAGAGGATGTGAGGCTACACTATGATTGGAGTTCAAGAAACAGGTTTTATTCCATTAACAGGGGTACATTTTTTAAGGGTTTACATTACTACCAGATCCAGAGGCTTGATCCTTCCTAGCCAGATGAGCTTGAGCTCTAGTTAGATCTTCCTTAATAAGATTAATGGTGCGCTTCAGTTGCCCAATAGTCTCATCTTTGATCCGTCCTTCCTCTTTCAGGAGAGCCACCTCGTCCTCATGTTTCATCTTCAAATAGATAATATAGTGAACTTGGCTCTGGAAGTCTGATTGAGCTTTCAGCTTGAGAGCAAAGATTAATTGTGCACTTCAATTGCCCAATAGTCTCATCTTTGATCCGTCCTTCCTCTTTCAGGATAGTCACCTCGTCCTCATGTTTCATCTTCAAATAGATAATATAGTGAACTTGGCTCTGGAAGTCTGATTAAGCTTTCAGCTTGAGAGCAACTTTGGCCTGGGTTCTGGATTTGGCGGCCAGCCAGAGGTTTTCCATTTCATGAGTAAGGGACGCTTGAAGGTCTTTGCTCGCAGTCATCTCCAGTAAGACTTCCTCTTTTTGAGCTAATAACTCCGTCAGATGGGCAATTTACTGAAGCACAGAAGCAATTTCGTTGGATTCTGTTGCAGGTTCCATGGAGGCTTGATGCTTTATTAACAAGAGGATAGCTTGAGGCAGAGAGGAGAAGGGTATGCTCGGACCTTTTATAAGGAAGAAGAAGGTGAAGGGATTTCCTCGGAACTTGAGGGGACACTTGGAAAATAGTGTAACATTTATAGGAGAAGAGTAGGCTCGGAAGTTGAAGAATCAATATACACACAGAACCATCCAGTTTATCTCCTAGGATGACGAGAAATTCTAAAGAAGATAGATGAAAAACAGGTCGGCAGAGGAGGAAAGAACCAAGTCAGGTAACAAAGGGACTTGGGTCTAGTCAGTCAGACTAGAGCCTCCTTCGACTAGACTTGAGGGGGAGGCTTGTGATACGGTGCATGATTGTGGGGTCAGTAAGATGATGTGGTTAGGAGTCAAGACCACAGAATGGTCAGAAGTCAAGCTTAGTGGAGGTCAGAAGTCTAGCCTATGTGGAGGTCAGAAGTCAAGCTTGCGTGGCTGTGGTCAGAGTCCCAGCTACCGGGCAGTCAAAGGATAGGATTCCAAGTCGGACCGGATCTAGCCTCGATAGCAATCAAGAGCGAGACTCACAGGCCGGGTACAGTTGAGGACCGGATCCACAGGCCAAGTACAGCTAAGGAGAAGGCCCACAGGCCAGGTAAGGGCGCAGAAGGAAAGACCTTAGGCGAAGCATAGAAGGCCAGGATACAGACCTGGCTTACAGGTCGGGATGTACAAACCATGGATAATAGTAGATAGATGCAGGTCGGGATACAGACCTGGCGTACAGGTCAGGATGTACATGTAAGACCGTTAGATTCGATAGAGGGGGGGGGGTGAATATCGATTCGAAAATCTCGAGTTAAAACGCAGCGGAAAAAGTAAAGAAGTAAAGAGATGAACACTGTTGATTTTTACTTCGTTCGGAGCCTGTGACGACTCCTACTCGAAGGCCCGTACTCCTTGAGTACTTTCGTTGGGCAATTCACTAGCAATTCGGATAATTACAATTTACGTACAAATATTGCTAATGAAAAGAAAGAGATCAAAGCTAACCGACAAACAATGAATTAAAAAGGAGAGCCGGAGTGAGTCGTCGGAGCTTTGTCAACGTCATTGGAGCGCAGAGCAGCAGAGTGATTGGACTCAGAGTTCTCAGAAGACTTGTGTTTTGAAGCTCCTGCCTGGGGCTTCTTTTATATGCTGCTCCGGGCGCCTGGATCCCCTCCGGGCGCCTGGAATGTGACGTAGCACTCCCAACCAGCATGCTCCAAGTGTCAACGTCGTCCTGGGGATAAACTTTGCCTCCGGGCGCCCGGACCCCCACTGTTTCCTACCTGCAAAACAGTGTTAGTCCGAGGCAAATAAACCCTGCAGCACAGTTTGTTAGCACATTTACAGTTCAACAAAATTAGCATCGAGTATGACTTAGATTCCGTCTTTCCGAGACCGGAATCTAGTCACGATCTCGACTTAGATATCCGAAATGGATCTAAGCCGGATCGACGCCTAATGTTCCCTTCCCGGGAACGCGTCCTCGCAGTCACTCCCCTCCAGTGACTTACCTCACTTACCTGCCAGACGTCCGGTCAGCCCGTCGACCCGCTTGGACTTCTCGCCAGCTATCCGGTCAGCCCGTCGACCTAGCTGGACTTTTCCTGCACACTTGATAAAAGTGTCAGACAACAACACAACTAACTTAACCCATTTGTCATTCATCAAAACCTGGGTTAGACCGTTAGTGCTACCCGCACCAACAATCTCCCCCTTTTTGATGGAATGACAACCTGGTTAAGTTAGTGAAAGCATATGTACGAAACAACATGTATTTGTGTGGTTTTAAAGTTAGTTTGAGTTTTCAAATTGGTTTAGCTAACTTAACCACCTAACCCTCCTCCCCCTTTGGCATTCATCAAAAAAGAACAAGGGTAAATAAGCATAGTGTTTAAGTTACCTAATCATGAAAAATAACTGAGTTTGGTTCAAAATTCAAGGATAAAAGTACACTCTTTAAATCCAAGAAAAATCAATTTGACTTTGGGGAAGTTTTTAAAAAAACTTGTTTAACGCATTTGTTCTTTAGCTTTTGAAAAATTGCTAAGTGTAGATTGTCTAATTTTCATTCATAAGTGTATAAGGTCTAATGTTTCAAACCAAATTTCCAAAACAAGTTTGAGAAAATATATTTTTCAAAACTGATTTATTTTTCAACACTAAGTTTGTAAAAGATTCAATTTTCAAAATCAAAGAAAATGATTTTGAGAAGCTTAGTTTGTAAAATTTAGCTTTGAAATTAAATTGTCAAACTCAAGTTTTAAGGACTAGATTCAGTACCATTTTTCAAGGTAAAGTTAAATTAAATTTAAATCTTTACTTTCAGTTTTCAGAGGAGTTTGGTAAAAGTAAGATCATATTTTTAGAATGTGTTTGTAAAATTTGTTTTCTAAAGTGTTAGATTCAAAACCATGGTTGGAAATACTTGAAAAGGTCAGTTTTCAAAAACTAGGAAAAATGGATAAAAAGTTTGTGAGGTAAAAGAATTTCACAATTTTAAACAAGTTGTTTTTAAACTTTGATTTTCAAAATTAAGTTTAAAATTCAATTTGGAAAACTAAAGTAGTTTTATTTCTCCCCCTGAAATTGATACTTAATTCTAACCAGCTGTCTAACCAGTTAGGTACTAACTAACTATCAGAAGATAGTAGCTTTCACTAGGTTAGTCAGATTAAGGAAATTATAATCAGTCAGTGTTTGACTTGACTGATGAACTTTAATCTGATTAATATCTGAATTGTATTTAACGTCCAAACTTATGTTGATGCACTGAAATAAGCATCTTAAGTCTAGACAGTTGGCCTATGCATCTCACCCCTTTCTATGTTTGTCAAACACAAGCAAGGTAACCCTAGGGTGTTGGTGAGATGCTCAAAAACTAGTCCTATGGGTACATGCTTTCTAAGGATGTAAACCTAGTCTAAGGCCAAAACTGTTTTTGAAAATATAAAAATGGAAAGTTTTGAAAACAAACAAGTTTAACCTATAATTTGATAAAATCATTTTTGAAAGTATTTTTTGAAATTTCCTAGACTATTGAGCACATCCCTAATTATCGTCGTAAGTTGCTAAATTCACTTTCAGGGAGTGGTTTTGTAAAAATGTCAGCTAAATTTAATTTAGACTCAATGTACTTGAGTTCAATATCACCTTTAGTAACATGATCCCTGATAAAGTGGTGCCTAATTTCAATATGTTTGGTTCTTGAATGATGCACAGGATTCTTGGTTAAGTTAATTGAACTTATATTGTCAATTAATACTTTTACATTTGTGATATTTAAGTTGAAATCTTTTAGAGTATGCATCATCCATAATAATTGTGCAACACATTCGCCTATAGCTATGTATTCTGACTCAGTTGTGGATAGTGCAACACAGTGTTGCTTTCTACTAAACCAGCTGACAAGGGATGGACCAAGTAGTTGGCATCCACCACTTGTGCTTTTGCGGTCTAATTTGCATCCGGCATAATCTGATTCAGAATATCCTATTAATTCAAAGTTGTTGGTCCTAGGATACCAAATTCCTACATTTGTGGTTCCCTTGAGGTATCTAAAGATTCTTTTGACTTGAGTCAAATGAGATTCTTTAGCACAGGTTTGGTATCGAGCACACATACTAACTGCAAATAAAATGTCAGGTCGGCTTGCAGTTAAGTAAAGTAGACTACCTATTGCGCTCCGATAATGTTTTAAGTCTACAGATTTCCCATTAGGATCATCATCTAGGATTGTGTTTACGACCATAGGTGTTTTTATTTCTTTAGTATTTTCCATTCCAAATTTTCTAAGTAACTCCTTAGTATATTTTTGTTGATAGATATAATTTCCTTCATTTGTTTGTTTGACTTGTAATCCTAGAAAATAAGTTAATTTTCCTACCAGACTCATTTCAAATTCGTGTTCCATTAGGTTTGTAAATTCGTTTAAAAACTCTGAGTTTGTTGAACCAAAGATGATATCATCTACATAAATTTGAGCTATAAAAATATCTTCTTTTATTGATTTCACAAATAGTGTTGGGTCAACTTGACCTTGGTTGAACCCTTTAGAGATTAAGTAGGAGGTTAGTCTTTCATACCATGCCCTAGGTGCCTGTTTAAGTCCATATAATGCCTTTTTTAATTTGTAGACATAATCAGGGTGTTCTAGGCTTTCAAAACCAGGTGGTTGACCTACATAAACTTCTTCTTTTATTAATCCATTAAGAAAGGCAGACTTGACATCCATTTGGTATAGTTTGAATCCTTTATGGGCTGCATAGCTTAGTAACATTCTAATGGACTCTAGTCTAGCTACCGGGGCATAAGTTTCATCATAGTCAAGTCCTTCAACTTGACTGAACCCTTTGGCAACTAACCTGGCCTTGTTTCTAGTAATTTCTCCAGTTTCACTTAACTTGTTTCTAAATACCCATTTGGTTTCTATTATTTTCTTATCGTTAGGTGGAGGTACTAGGTCCCAAACTTCATTGCGCTCAAATTGAGCTAATTCTTCTTGCATAGCTATGACCCAATCTCAAGTAGGGATTCAGCTACAGTTTTGGGTTCAATATTTGAGATTAATGAGATTTGACTTAGGTTTCTGAAAGATGACCTGGTTTGGACCCTAAGGTCTGGGTCACCAATTATTGGATCAGTAGGATGGTTTGGGTTGACTCTTATGGTTCTAGAAGGTTGACTTTCTTGTAGTTGTTGTTCTTCTTCATAATTTTGGGTTTGGTTTGTTCCTTCAGAATTGATATGTTCGTGAACAGGGTCAACTGGTAGAGGTTGGGTTTGTTCTTGGTTTTGATTGGATTCTTTGAATTTTACATTGGTGGTTTCCTCAATTCTTAAGGTAACTTTATTATAAATTCTATAGCCTCTGCTATTCAGAGAGTACCCTAGAAAAATTCCATTTTCTATTTTGGAAGTGAATTTGCCTAAGTGTTCTCTAGTATTTAGGATAAAGGCTGGGCAACCAAATACCTTAAAGTGTTTTACATTAGGTTGTTAGTTGTAAAATATTTCAAAAAATGTTTTATTGTGGTTTTTGTTTAGTGTTGTTCGGTTTTGTACATAGCAGGCTGTACTAACAGCTTCTGCCCAAAAATATTTAGGTAAGTTGTATTCATTTAGCATAGGGGTGACAATTTTTGACCCGACACGAAAACACGACCCGAACCAAACACGAAAAAATCGGGTTAGGGTTGGGTAGTTTCGGGTTCGGGTCGAAATCGGGTCGACCCGATTGACCCAATTAATAAACAGGTCGGGTTCGGGTCAACCTGAAATGACCCAATTATAACCCGCGAACCCGTTTATAATTATAAATTTAAACTAAAATTACAAATTTAAAAAAGTTAAAAACCCTAAATATAGAGATGTGCTATTGATTGCAATGTTCCTCTATTTATCATTTATGATATGGATTTTCAATTTACGTAGATAAAAGTTATTTTTAATTTTTAATTTAATATACAAAATTTCTTTATTAAATTCAGGTCATGTTCGGGTTAAACGGGTCAAACAGATCAAACGGGTCAAACGGGTCAAACGGGTTAAATGGGTCAAACAGGTTAAACGGGTCAAACGGGTCGGGTTCGGGTCGGGTTCGGGTCAAGTGAAAATAAACAGATCAGGTTCAGGTTGAATAGTTTGACCCGAATTCATAATCAGGTCGGGTTCAGGTTGTGATTTTCCAACCCGCCAACCTGCCAACCCGAACCTGTCAACCCGAACCCGAACCAAATTGCCACCCTTAATTTAGCATAGTTCTAGATGCTTCAAGTAAAGTTCTATTTTTCCTTTCTACAATTCCATTTTGTTGGGGAGTCTTAGGGCAGGAAAATTCATGATGGTAGCCATTTTCAAGGCAAAGTTTATCAAAATTATGATTTTTAAATTCTCCTCCATTATCACTTCTGATTCTTTTAATTTTTATGCCTTTTTCATTTTCAATTTGTTTGCAGAAATTTGAAAAAATTTCAAAGGTTTCATCTTTATTTTTTAAGAATTTGACCCAAGTGAACCTAGAATAGTCATCTATTATAACTAAACAGTATAGACTTCCATTTATTGATTTAACTCCATGGGAGTCAAATAGGTCTAAGTGCAAAAGTTCTAGGACTGAGTTGGTTTGGGATTCATTAATTGGTTTGTGGGTAGATTTTGTTTGTTTGCCTTGTTGACAAGCATTACATATTGTTAAATCTAAGTTAGGTAATTTTGGTAAGCCTCTAACTAGACCATTTAATTTACTTATGTTTCTGAAATGTGTGTGTGACATTCTTCGATGCCATAGCCAGGTTTCTTCTTTTTGTGTTAAATAACACTTGACTGAAGAAGTGGTTAAGTTAATGACATAGATATTGTCTTTTCTAAAGCCTTTTAGGCTTATAGTTGGATTATCTAGATGTTTGATCAAACATTCTGTGGATAGAAATTTTACCTTATACCTAGTGTCACATAATTGACTTATGCTCAGAAGATTGTATTTAAAATTTTCAACAAGTAGAACATTTGTAATTATGAAATCTATTTTTAATTCAATATTACCTATACCAATTACCTTGAGTTTACCGTTGTTTCCAAAGGCAACTGTTCCTAGGCTTTTGTAGGTTAATTGAGTGAACTTGGTGTGATCTCCAGTCATATGTTTGGAGCAACCACTGTCCAAAATCCACTTGGTTTCCTACAACAAGTAGGATTTTTATGTTAGTCTTAGTTTATTAATTTTTAATCAAACATTAAGTAACTATCTTAATTTTAAAATTTTGAAATTAATTTAAAGATTAAATTTTGAAATTAATTTAAGTTTTAAAATTTAAAATTTTGAAAATAATTTTTAAGTTTAAAAATAAAAATTTTAAGTTAAGATTTTGAAAATAATTTTTAAGTTAAAATTTTGAATTTAATTTTTAAGTTAAAATTTTGAAAATAATTTGTAAGTTTAAAATTAAAGTTTTTAAGTTAACATTTTGAAAATAATTTTTAAGTTTAAAATTTTAAGTTAAAATTTTGAAAATAATTTTTAAGTTTAAAATTAAAGTTTTTAAGTTAAAATTTTGAAAATAATTTTTAAGTTTAAAATTTTAAGTTAAAATTTTGAAAATAATTTTTAAGTTTAAAAATAAAAATTTGAAATTAATTTAAAGATTAAGTTTTGAAATTAATTTAAGTTTAAAATTAAATTTTGAAATTAATTTAAGTTTTAAAATTTAAAATTTTGAAAATAATTTTTAAGTTTAAAAATAAAAATTTTAAGTTAAGATTTTGAAAATAATTTTTAAGTTAAAATTTTGAAAATAATTTTTAAGTTTAAAATTAAAGTTTACTTGCATTTTGAATCGATAATTTTTAAGTTTAAAATTAAAGTTTTTAAGTTAAAATTTTGAAAATAATTTTTAAGTTTAAAAATAAAAATTTGAAATTAATTTAAAGATTAAATTTTGAAATTAATTTAAGTTTAAAATTAAATTTTGAAATTAATTTAAGTTTAAAATTAAATTTTGAAATTAATTTAAGTTTTAAAATTTAAAATTTTGAAATTAATTTAAAGATTAAAATTAAATTTAAATAATTTTTAAGTCTTATTCATCTCACCCGATCTATATTATCAATCAGGGAAACCTATGGTTTTGTGAGATGAAATTGGTTTGATTATAGAGTTTTGGTTTAACTAGTGTTAGATTCAGACTTAGCTTTGATTTCCACAAATTGACATTCTTCGGATAAACTTCTAAGCTTGGTGAGTCTCATGGACATCATTAGAAGTAACCAACCTTTCGAAGTTTTTCGAATAGTCCTATCCACGGAACTTAGTACTAAATCTTGGTCTAACTGGTTAGGATTCGTTTAAGGGTAGCTTCGGTCAGTTCCACTTGGCCAAATGCACCAGATCGAAGCCATATCTTTCTAGACATGCGATGCCCAAGCTTCCCTAACGTACTATCATCCAAAAACTTCACCAGTACCATGAGTCAAGTTAAACTTGGTCTCTTTTTAACTAATCCTAATTACCTTGGCTTAGGTTGTTTTGGGTTACCCTGCCGGGTATGTTAGTTTTGGAGGTGCCACTATCTGGAGCCTCCCCCTCAATTATTGGCCATTAATTTAGATTTTGGGTTTGTGTCGATTTTTTATAGTTATAATCAACTTGGTGATAATCTAAATTTTGTTGAGTTTTGAATTTTGATTTTAAGTTAAATTTATATTTTAGTTTTTGATCTGATTTATTTAAGTTTATATAATGTATTTTATCTTTAGGTATATAGAATTGATTAAGTCCTACTTGCGTGGTTAAGCACGCTTTCGGGACCCAAGCTTGTTTAGTTGCTTTGTGTTGGGTTAATAATGATTTAAAGGTTTTGTTTGAGTTTGACTTATATCCAAGTCCGGTTTTATTATAGCATGCCTTTTGGTTATTTAGAATTAAATCTAAATTTTTAGATCTTGTTGTGAATTTTTCCAACAATTCTTTTAACTTATTAATTTTATTTTTTAATGATAAATTCTCCTCCTCAAGTGTTCCATCTTGAGTTGGATTCGAATTTTTTAATTGTTCCTTGAGGTTTTGATTTTCCTCAAGAAGCGATTTATTTTCATTTTCCAATTTAACTACTTTTTTATTTAAACACGAGATAATTCTAAAGAATTTACGATTTAAGTTTAGGTATACCTCTTCGGAACCTTCGGAAACGAGTGCGGACTCGTGGCTCGATTCGGGTTCGGACCCGTCTTCCGATTCCTCTGATTCATCTTCCGTTTCAGCTTCGCGAGCCATCAACGCGAGGTGACTTTGGTGCTTTTGCCTTTCTCCTTCCGATTCGTCCGAGGAGGAATCGTCCCATGTTGCTTTGAGGGCTTTCTTCTTCGTTGACTTTGGTTTGTCAAGTTTCAATCTTGGGCATTCGTTCTTGTAGTGCCCCTTTTTGTTACATCCGAAACATGTGACATTTCTTGAGTCGGCTGGCGAACTGATCTTCTGAAGTTTTTCTTTTTCCTGGTGAACATTTTCCTTACCAGGTTCACCAGGTGTTCTTCGTCTTCAGAGTCTTGATCGGAATCTTCTTCAGATTCGGGTTTGTTCTTCTTTTCTTTAGAGGAACCTGCAAATAAAGCTACACCTTTCTCGACCCCGGCGTTAGTTTGCTCATGAAGTTCTAATTCACAGAAGAGTTCATCCAATTTTAATTTAGATAAATTTTTTGAAATTTTGTAGGCATCTACGATTGATGCCCACAAATTGTTTCGCGGAAAAGCATTTAACGCGTACCTGATTAAGTCTCGGTTCTCCATTTGGTGGCCTATCGCGTGGAGACCGTTGAGGATATCTTTGACCCTCGCGTGGAGCTGACTTGCCGTTTCTCCTTCCTGCATTTTTATATTAAAAATTTTATTTAACAGCAAATCTCTTTTTGTTACCTTCGCGTCGCTTGTTCCTTCGTGCAGCTCGATCAGTTTATCCCAAAGCTCCTTAGCGTTTTCATGTGGTCCGACCCGGTTCAGTTCTTCTCGTGTTAGTCCGCAGTGTAGAGTATTGATGGCTTTGTTTTCAATTGATGCCTTTTTCTTTATATCATTTGTCCATTCTTCAGGGTCTACTATTTTCCCGGAGTTGTCTACTGGAATTTTGTAAGCCTTTGTGACGCTCATCCATTGGTCGTAGTCTGTCTTCATGTAGACCTCCATTCTCCTCTTCCAGTACGAAAAGTCATCCCCGTTGAATAGGGGAGGACGTACTGTGCTGAAGCCTTCTTGTTGAGACATCTTATCCTGCACACACTAAATTAACTGGAAAAAAATCCCAAGACTTCGTCTTGGATTAGCAGTGCGGGAGAAATAGAAACTCTAAGTTGGTGTTGTACCAATTTTGAATTTAAATGCAACGAAAAAAAACTTCCAAAAAGATAATAATATCAGTTTGGAATTGTTAAAAAAAATGATTTCACCCCCTGTCTGATTGGTGGTTGCACCAAATCAGAGCGGTACCTGCTCCGATACCACTTGTAAGGTAGATTCGAGAGAGGGGGTTGAATATCGATTCAAAAATCTCGAGTTAAAACGCAGCGGAAAAAGTAAAGAAGTAAAGAGATGAACACTGTTGATTTTTACTTCGTTCGGAGCCTGTGACGACTCCTACTCGAAGGCCCGTACTCCTTGAGTACTTTCGTTGGGCAATTCACTAGCAATTCGGATAATTACAATTTACGTACAAATATTGTTAATGAAAAGAAAGAGATCAAAACTAACCGACAAACAATGAATTAAAAAGGAGAGCCGGAGTGAGTCGTCGGAGCTTTGTCAACGTCGTTGGAGCGCAGAGCAGCAGAGTGATTGGACTCAGAGTTCTCAGAAGACTTGTGTTTTGAAGCTCCTGCCTGGGGCTTCTTTTATATGCTACTCCGGGCGCCTGGATCCCCTCCGAGCGCCTGGAATGTGACGTAGCACTCCCAACCAGCATGCTCCAAGTGTCAACGTCGTCCTGGGGATAAACTTTGCCTCCGGGCGCCCGGATCCCTTCCGGGCGCCCGGAGCCATTCCGGGCGCTCGGACCCCCACTGTTTCCTACCTGCAAAACAGTGTTAGTCCGAGGCAAATAAACCCTGCAGCACAGTTTGTTAGCACATTTTTACAGATACGCTAGGTAAAAATTAGCATCAAGAGTATGACTTAGATTCCGTCTTTCCGAGACCGGAATCTAGTCACGATCTCGACTTAGATATCCGAAATGGATCTAAGCCGGATCGACGCCTAATGTTCCCTTCCCGGGAACGCGTCCTCGCAGTCACTCCCCTCCAGTGACTTACCTCACTTACCTGCCAGACGTCCGGTCAGCCCGTCGACCCGTCTGGACTTCTTGCCAAGCGTCCGGTCAGCCCGTCGACCCGCTTGGACTTCTCGCCAGCTATCCGGTCAGCCCGTCGACCTAGCTGGACTTCTCGCCAAGCGTCCGGTCAGCCCGTCGACCCGCTTGGACTTCTCGCCAGCTATCCGGTCAGCCCGTCGACCTAGCTGGACTTTTCCTGCACACTTGATAAAAGTGTCAGACAACAACACAACTAACTTAACCCATTTGTCATTCATCAAAACCTGGGTTAGACCGTTAGTGCTACCCGCACCAACAGTACAAGCCATGGATAACAATATGCAGATGCAAGTTGGGATGGCGTACAGGTCGGGACGTACAAGTCATGGATAATAGTAGACAGATGCAGGTCGGGATACAGACCTGGTGTACAGGTCGGGATGTACAAGGCATGAATAATAATATACAGATGCAAGTCGGGATACAGATCTGGCGTACAGGTCGGGACGTACAAGCCATGGATAACAGTAGACAGATGCAGGTCGAGATACAGACCTGACGTACAGGTTGGGACGTACAAGCCATGGATAATAGTAGATAGATGCAGGTCGGGATACAGACCTGGCGTACAGGTCAGGATGTACAAGCCATGAATAATAGTATATAGATGCAAGTCGGGATACAGATCTGGTGTACAGGTCGGGACGTACAAGTCATGGATAATAGTAGACAGATACAGGTCGTGATACAGACCTGGCGTACATGTCGGGATGTACAAGCCATGGATAACAGTATACAGATGCAAGTCGGGATACAGATCTGGCGGACAGGTTGAGACGTACAAGCCATGGATAACAGTAGACAGATGCAGGTCGATATACAGACCTGACATACAGGTCGTGTCGTACAAGCCACGGATAACAGTAGACAGATGCAGGTCGAGATACAGACCTGGCGTACAGGTCGGGATGTACAAGCCATGGATAATAGTATATAGATGAAAGTCGGGATACAGATCTGGCGTACAGGTCGGGACATACGAACCATGTATAACAGTAGACAGAAACAGGTCGGAATACAGACCTCGGAGTACAGACCTAGAGTCCAGGCACTACAGGACAAACAAGCCAGAGAATCGTAACTGCCTGTCAGAGAATGTCATAGAATAATCAGTGTGTCAGGGAATATGCTAACAGTCAGGGCTCATTACCCCTTTGGTTCTGCCGTTGGCCTAAGAGGAGACGCCGCGTGTCACTCACCACCCGACAAAGCCTTACAGCCAACATTCCCTAACACGCACCAGGCCCGAGAAACATTCATTGCAGTATAAAAAGGGATGCTTTGTCCCTTATGCAGGTACGCTCACTCGTCATTTCTTACTCGTCTTTACTTTTCATCCTTTCTCTGTGTTTCTGGGGAAAAAGTACCTGACTTGAGTATTGGAGGGCCTGACCCGGGGACTTTTTCCCTGGTTTCTGGTCTCTAACTAGTTGTGGGCTCGTCTGAGTGTGCGCAGAGCCGCAGTGTCATCATCCCGGTCATCTTCCTTTATCATCCGCCCGTGCGAACCTTTCTGAGGGGTGCCAGGTAGATCAGACGCCGCGGCGACTTTCCGTCAACTTCCAGTACATCAAGGCCCGCCTTCATCCGACTCAGCTTCCAGACGGGATTAATCATGAAATTTGAAAAAATAAAATCATGGCTATGTTACTAATTGAAAGGTGTTGTAAAACCTTATGTCATATGGATTCTAAAAAATAGAATAAGAATTCAAAGAGAATACAACAAGAAGAGCATAGAGAATACAACAAGAAGAGCATGAATCTTGTTTCTACAAATCCTGGCATAACAGGAATGAAGACGGTAAAGCAATGACATAGAATTTGATTATAGCGGAAGTATCATTGCATCCGGAAAAAAAAGCAAGAAGCAGAAGTAAACAGGGAAGATCTTTCAAAGGACTTAGGGGTGACAACACCGAAAAATTTCTTGTCAATGGGAATAAGAAACTAGGTCGAGATTATTCTAAATCCTTGGAAGATCCATTATTAATAACATAGATAATAATAGATTAGGCTAAAGAATTCTACACATTTAACCCGCATCCAATAATCCAAAATTCAATAATTTTAAGTTAGATCACTTAACGGATTTTGGTATTACAAGTTTCTTAAATCATATGTAAGTCGACTTTAAGAGATATTAAATTTAACAGTTGTTTCATTAGATGCTTTTATTGTCTCCTTCTCATGTTACAAATAACATAATACAATTGTCTCAGTCTAGTTAGTACTCATGTGGGAGGTTATCACAATAAGTCTCAATCGGCTAAATGACCTCGTGATTTACTTTTATATTTTTAGCGGTGATTATGTTATCCCAAACGTCCTTTACAATCCATTCCCAAATTATATGAAGGGAGATAAATCATGGAGTTTACTTACACTCGATCGCCAAGTTAGCTAGGAGTGAGAGGAGTTTTTTCTTGAGGGCATGCACTCACTGAAAATTAATGCCTTGATTTACTTGTTTTTTTACCCGGTAGTATTGAACCTGGGGTGGCTAACCTGACCCCACAAAATTTGCATATGTCGCTAGGGTAAATCGGGAAACACTCACGGTGAGCGGCTTAGAAACCTAACATTCCATGGTTGTGCACACTATTTGGAGAATTTTTTTTTATAAATACACCGTAGTTGGGATTGAATCGTAAGTACATGGATGACAACTTAGCGTCCTTCCGCTACACCATAGTCTTAGGGGCTTACTCTCTTTTGTAACAAGTCGACCACCCTCAAGTCAACTGAGCATCCTGCAGGGACAAAGCTTACTCATTTTTTTTTTAATTGGTACCAAGTATCCAAGCCTTGGGTTCGATTAATCTTGGAGGTAATCGTCC
Source organism: Zingiber officinale (assembly GCF_018446385.1). Lineage (NCBI taxonomy): Eukaryota > Viridiplantae > Streptophyta > Magnoliopsida > Zingiberales > Zingiberaceae > Zingiber > Zingiber officinale. Next base: position 89,760,651 of record NC_055995.1, on the reverse strand, counting down.
CAGTCTCATGAAAAATTTTCACCGACCATGATAAATCAAAAAATATACATGAAGACTCATTCTGAGAGCCAACGTTCTTGGATTTGCTATTCATTAAGAAGAAAATTCTATATAATGCGTCGCAGTTCAATTTCAAACTGTAAATACTTATTGAATGACGAGAATCTATCAGACCGGTTACTCTCTTCAATATACTTAGGTGGGCTTCAAGGACATTATCATTTTTGCCGCAAATAAATGAATACAATTATTTGTATAACATCAACCATCTTTACACTGAAATCATGCTATATGATTTGCCCTTACAGCTCTCATAACCTCATAAGAACAATTTCGTTCTTAATTTTACAAATCCACAAGTTGATTTTTTGCCAATAGAATTTTAATTTTTTTTTATTTACCCCATATTTCTGATTTTATGTCCTTTTCATGGCGGGGATTCTCGCTGGCGTGCCGAGCTCTGGCCGCTGCTTCAGCCCAATGCCGGTTTTTGGAAGCGCGATCCGCGTCCTGAGAGGCGACACCATCCGGTTAACGAACTTGGAAGGAGAGAAGGAGCGCCGCCGGGTCTTGAGAACCACCACCTTCTCCGGCGACGCCTTGAGCACCCGCACCACCGCGACGCCCGGCTTCCTGGTCGCCAGCTGAGACCCCAGCGATGCCGTCGGCGACTTGATCAGGAACTTGTGTGGCGGCGGTGTCTGAGGCGGACGCGACCGGCCGATGATGGGTGATTTGGTCTTGTAGAACCTTTGCCCGCGGCAAGCCGACGCGGGCGGCGGTGAGGAAGAGGAAGAGTTGAACAGTACATTCGGGAATAGCACCGTCTTCTTGGCCCACGGCCGGTTTCGCGGCGACACACGATGGGCCGCCACCGAAAGCTTGCCGGGCTTAACACCCTCCTCCGCCTCCTCTTCTCTTCTCGTGGCGGCGGCGAGGGGAGAAGTGGACTTGAACCGGATGCGAGATCGCGCCCTAGCGGCTGTAGCCGGTGATGACTCGGAACGGATCACCTGGAATCTCCCTGGCTGCTTCTCCTTCGACCGCCGCGCATAGAGCGCGACGTTCTCGCTCGGGATCGCCGCGGGCTTGTTGGCGGTTCTACTCCGAATTGCCACGGGGGTTTTGGGATCGGCGGTGGCGGGGTCAGAGAGGGACACATTAGCGGTGGTTTTAGAAGATGATTTCTTTGCAACACGGCTTGCCTGGAGAATCTCCGCCACGGTCTCGTTCAGCAGCATCGCCGGCAGAGACATCCGCCGCCACTCCCCTGTTTCAAAACAGATCCCTTTAGGAACGGTGGCCCGAAACGACCAAAATTGATCCTTTTTACCCGGGAGATCTAATACCGTTCGTGCCGCCTTGGAACTTGCCGGCGGGAGATCGCCGGGACGAGGTATTACTCCACGTCCTCAGGGATTCCTGCTTGCACCGGACGCTGGTGCGGAGGTAGCCCCGGGTGCTGCGTGGGCTCAGGGTGACGCCGGCGACCACCTTGGCGCCACCCACCACCGTGTACTGGAGCTCCTGCAGTCGAGCCACGCACCTGTCCACCTTCGCCGGAGCAAGGAGGTCAATCCCTCAATGGATCCCAAATTCCACGTATGAACAGAACGAACAACGCGAGCGAACTGACACGTACCTTGTTTAGGGTTTGGCGGACGAGATCGGAGTCGAGGCCGGCGCCGGAGGTCGCGGCGACGAATCCTCGGTACTTGATCGGAGTCTTGGCCACCATCGTGGTGGGATTGGGGATTTCAAGCTCGATCTGTGGTAGCAGAGGAGAAGCGATCTAAAGACGAAAATGAAGCGGAGGGAGAGTTTGAAGTGGAAGGCTTGTAACGGTCGTCTGGATCTAGTGGACTGCAACGGCTACTTGCTGTGTTTTTTTTTTTTAGTGTTGGAAACGCTCGCTGTTGACTCAAGTAGCTGACGTGTGCAGTGATGATTGGCGGAAAAACTTATATACGACCCAGATGCCCACACAATATAATCCTTGAAACTTCACAGGAACAACTTTTAAGATAGAGCTTGGTTTCTTCATCGAAGAAGTTCCATCGTTCTAAGGGGATTTGGATTTTTGATTTTAGGACTTTCCCTAATGCTATTAAAATCTATCAACCGGCACACTCGATCAAATATTTTCAACAACAATGGCCACGGAAATATACAAACAATATGATGAAATACTTTCACCAAAAGGCAAAACAAAATCTCAATGGATTGTTTTTGGATTCATTTATTTAGAGCAACATAGTTCTCGGCTCGAATAGTTCATCAAAACAGATATGCGAACCGATCAAATCTGGTCCAAGATCACCTCGCCACCGGAGACTTTGAATTCGGAAGGAACTTTCTCGATGTTAAGCACCTTTATTTTCCCGTCAATAACATAAGCCGACCACCTAGAGAAGATGAACACGAGAATATAGGTTAGGGCACTACTTAACAAGTTAGTATCGACTATCAGGATCCTTGATCAACATCATAATCAGAAAGTCTTAATGCGCATTGCCAATCTAACTGTTAGTTTCATAACTATAGTCATTGTCTCAACTTAATTGATCTTTTAATGTCATAATATGATAATGTACGCAACTAAAAGTTAGAGAAATATTTAGAGAAGAAAATATAAGGAAGAATATGATTAGAGAATATTTACGATATATGAGAACAAACAGAAGAACATGATTCAACATAAAGTTGGTTTTACCTTTGAGACCTATGCCCAAGCAATGCGGCAGAGAGGTCCAAATCCAACTCCAAGCTTTTGTGAAAGCTCCCATCGAAGTCACCGTAAAACTCGATCTGATAACAAAGCAGCAAAAGGCATGAAGATAAGGTGAAATGGCCATGATCACATTCTCAGGAAAAACAATTTAAGAAGAATTCATATCTGAGAAACAAATGACTATTCCAACTTTAAAATTTCTAATTATTCTTTTATAGCAATTCTAACTAATACAGCCAGACAAAAGACCACCTTCTTTTCAACAGCATGAATATGATACCGAGAAATTCCTTGAAGTATCTTGTTAATAAAAATTAACAATATTTTTAACATCCCCTCAGTTTAACTAAGCAATAGGGCATGAAGATATCATCCCATATGTGATGTATCTAATTGATAATGTTCCATTTACAGGAATGACTATAAAAATTTGGCATTTCTTGTATTTCATGCCGACAAGAATTACAGGCATAGCAAGTCAAACAGGAAACTCACTGCTTCCTTTGCCTGAAGTTTTTCGGCCCATCCGTTCATAACATATGGATCATTGACAGCAACACAGATCACAGAATCAATGCCTTTAGACTTGAACTTTTCGATGTTGTTCCTGTAGCTAGGAACATGTTGCGCTGAGCAAACACCAGTGTAAGCACCCTGAAGGTTAATGTAGTGCATAATTAGCAATGTGAGTAATCAAAAGACTAATGGAGATCACCACTTACACAAAATGAGTTAGAAATCTCTTTAGTTCTACAATTGCAGAAATTTTGAAGATTTTGTCTGCACTTTTCTGTTTTCTGTCTAACTGTTTTCAATTTTTCAAGAACTATCTGTTTGTTCTTATGCTTTCATGCATTTTTGCATTCCATTTGTATGTTTCTCTTCCTTTATTAGTGGTTTTGAGCAGAAAAATATAGCAGATAAAAATGAAGAACTGGAATCACTGATTAAACTAGAAAGGCAATACTGCAACTTACCGGCAATCCAAAGATGACAACTTTCTTCCCCTGAAATTTACAACAATTGTAAATTCGAGAACATCAGGATCAAAAAAATGATAAAAGTTGAAGTGTTCTAATAAAAGAATTTGAAAGGAAAAGGGAATAAATGAAAACCTGAAAGATGTCTTTCAGAGGCGTTGTCGAGAATTTGGAGGCGATGCCTTCGTCCCAGGAGCGCGCCTTCTGAAGCGCCACATTGGGTGCGGCGGATATGATATCCGAACCCACGGACAGAGACGCGAACGCCCTGCATATAGACGCCGTCGACATCGCCGTCACCGCCGACGAGAAACCCGCGGCGCGCTTCGCCCTCAACAGCGCCGACGCCATCTTCGCCCGATCGAGCTCCCCAGACCACAGCTAGGGTTTTCTTATGCCTCCCGGTTCGCAGGAAGTTATGAGTTTTACAAACAAACCCCTCGAGTTTTATAAATTACGTCGACTTATCCGTAATATCTAAAATGCTGCCCGTGGGCTGCTCCACTGTTCCAACTCTTCCGAGTCCCTTTCTGTCGTAGATGCTTTTGTTGCCGGCCATGGTTTGCCCAACGTAGGGCGATGCTGCCGATCCGCACCACATCCATTTCCTCGAAGTAATACTCCTGGACCTTCTTCCCCTCCCCTACCTTATCGATTCTGCTTGCACCGCGCTTCCTTCTATCTAGGGCTAGAGATAGGGCTGAGATTTTGATGACGGAAGATTCTATTTTCTCCTATTCTCCACGCTTCTTGGAAGCATTTGATTGATTTCCCTGGGCATATACTTTACAATCTTTTATACGTTTCTACTTTGGACCAATAAACAAAATCATTCGTTGATGCAGTTCCATTATATGACTGGCTCAGTGTGCTTGATTTTTTGTTGTTGTTGTTGTTTTTATGTCTTTTATATGCTATTTGGTTAATGCTGGTTAGGGATCACTGAAATTTTTTGGTTTTTGCTCGAGTGACGGATCACTTGTTTTATAGATTATTATGTGGTGCCAGAGCATTGCTAGTACCTGGGAAATGGGGCTCAGGGTCATCAACCCTGGAGTTGAAATACATCAGTTTTGATGTGCCTTGTATGAACTTATTCTCCAGGACTGTCACTGCCATGGCGACCCGTGGGAATAATAAGAAGCTGATGACACTTTCCAGTTCCATGACACAATCTGAGAAGACCATTGTTGAGGTGCATTATTTGGATAAAATTGCAGGCAAGTTTGCCCTTCTAAATGCATGACTGGGTATGACTCATTGTGTTTGTAGGTGGATGCTAATGAAACCAATGTCGAACCTGGAATGTCATGGAACAGTTCTAGTAACCTTAGTGCTATGACAATTAATAAACTCAGAACACTCGCTAAGTAAGTTTTGCATATCTCATTTGAATCATTATTCTAAACTCACTATTGTGATTGCTTTCTCATGTTTTTGGGCTTCTACTAAAGGAGCGCTGGTATTCCATCAAGAGGTAGTAAGAAGGATCTAGTGTCAGCTCTAATGGCCCTCTCATCCAGTGGGGAGAATGGTGTGGATTTGCATCTTGGTGTCTCTTGACTTTTACTTAATAAATACATAACTCAGTGGTAGTTTTTCTTAGAGGTGAATTTTGCAGCTAGTACAGCATCAGATAAAGTTCTGATTGGTAATGAGGAACTGCATCCTATGACATCTAAAAGAAAACCAAAGGTTTCATCAACTGAAGATAATGCTGCTAACTTGACAACGGTCCCTGAAGTAAACAAGAGAAGTAAGGGAGAACAGCAATCAATTGGTGGTAAGAATTTGTAATGGCGAATATTCTTTAAACAAACTGCCTGACTCTGTTTTAAAGTTGACCACTGCCATTACATGTTCATTTTAGGTATGCAAAATGACAAAGGAATTTTGCATCAAACAAACATTGAAATGAATGCAAGCGAACCTTGGGCAAAACTTGCTCACAAGAAGCCACAGGCTGGGTGGATCCCTTATAATCCCAAAATTATGAGACCCCTACACCCTACCAATGATATTAAATATGTGAAGATGGTTTCATGGAATGTCAATGGCTTGAGAGCACTACTCAAAACAGATGGCTGTTCTGTGCTTCAGTTGGCAGAAAAAGAGGATTTTGATGTTCTATGCTTGCAAGAGACTAAAATGAAGGCAAGGACGTTCATATTTAATTTAAATTGATTAATGCACATTTGTAATTCCCCTAAAACTGTGAAAAATAAGCATTGATTGTATGTTACTGACACCAATATTGACTCACTAAATTGGTATCATCTTACCTTTCTTGGTTCCATTATTGGACTTCCATCTTTTACTGAATCAGTTTAGTTTTGAATTTCTGAATAGGAGAATGATGTAGAGAAAATCAAGGATTGTCTAGTTGAAGGCTATAACAACAGCTTCTGGACTTGTAGTGTTTCAAAACTTGGCTATTCTGGAACTGCGATTATTTCACGGGTATGTATATTCTGATGTTAGCATATATTTCATGAGGTTGCTTATTCTTCTTCTACTAACAGTCTAGCATCTTTAATCATGTTTCTGGCTTCTAGAGAAATTGTGTTTATAAACCATAAAATGATAAAATCTTATAACTTATGCCAATATAGGCTTTGAACTCTGATATTTTATAACTACAATGATAAGAATTTGTCTTGGTGGGAACCATGAGAGCCATCACTGATTGGTTAATTCCTAGTTTTATGCTCAATTTAATAAAGGAAAAAAAAAAATCAAAATCCTGACAAAGTCCAGATCTTAAGTAGTCTAGATCTTGAAGGTGTGTCCACATCACTTCCACTACTCGACTTCGACACCGAACTTCATCGCAAGGCCTATTAATATATTCTAGATTCCTAGGGGTAAAAATTGATGACTCCAAACCAAATCCTCAAGCCAATGTTTGAGAAGATGGAACATGTGGTCCTAGGATTCAAGTTTTGTTTTTGTTTTATTAGAACGTGAGCCTTTTCTGATTTTGTCATATAATAAATCCAGGTTGATTGTTTTTCTCTCCAAAGTAGCGGCTCAACCCAACCTTGTTCCACTCATATAGATTTCTAGTATGTAAAGCAAAAAACATAAGATCTCTGAATAGCTTTATTGTCTAAGCTTGACAAACAATTTTAGGGGCTAAGTGATCAAATAGACAAAAGTAAAGTACATTGATTATGTAAACACTCTTTCTATCAGGAGTTAATTCTGAGACTTAAGAATTCTACATCATATTTTTTATCTTTCATCTTACAGTAGTCCAATGATGTGTTCAAAAGAATTCTAGCTAAATGTTTTTTCCCAGCTCTGTCCTTATTGGTTCCTTAGACTGAGGAATTGATGATGGCCTGATGTGAAGGAGCTGCATCTTATTGTTTATCAATATATCTCAGGTCCTAATTTACATGGTTCACATTTTCTTTTGCTACTGTTCACAGAAATACTCAATTTTACTAAGGGGCTTGAATTATCTCTTTGAATAGTTTTAGCTTACCCTCTTGAGCTAACTTGTTCATGAAAAAGGCTCTAATTGTCTTTATAGTAATTGTTTTAAGCTTCTTGAGATTGTCTAAACTACATATATATCAGAATACTTATCCGCCTTACTCTATCCACATTACTGCAAAATAGATCAAGCCAATCTCGGTGAAGTATGGACTTGGTATACTAGATCATGATGGTGAAGGGCGCCTAGTGACAGTGGAGTTTGATACATTTTATTTGATCTGTGCATATGTGCCCAATTCTGGTGATGGTCTGAAGAGGCTTGTAAGCAGTAGTCCATTTCATTTTATTTGTCTTTTTTGATTCTCCAGTCGTCTTCTTGTGACAATGACAAAATCTGATATTTTGGTTTCATTAGAACTATCGGATTGAGGAATGGGATCCATCTCTTAGCAAACACATGAAAGTAAGTTACTACTAACATGTGTTTGTTTCTTCCTTTTGTATGAGGTTTATGTAGGTTTTTAAATCTAAGCTGGCAGTTTATTACATACTTCAGAATGTTTTGGCTGGCATGTAGTCAAGATGCATTTTTTTTTTTCATACTGTCAGAGAAACATTGTTGGGGATAAGCATCATAAGGGAAAAAAACATAATTATTGCAACCATTATGTTTTAGTTTATTCATTTTACAGAAACAGCAACTAAGCACTCTGGCTTGATATTTGCTCTTGTAGATCTTAGATTTTGGTATGCTAAATCTAGTTGGGGAATTCAGTTTCATTCTCATGCTAGATCTTAGATTTTGCTCTAGTTGAGAGTGCCAAACATTACGTATTTCAGCTGTCATGGGTTTGTAAATCCATTAACATGAGATTTGATCACATCATCAAATAAAGTCAAGTTCGACCTATAAAATATATTGTTGTGTGGTTCCTTTAATCCAATGTAAAGTGTGTGTCTCACGGATAATACTATATCACCTTACTCTAACCATAAACTTTATTAGAAGTTCGTGAGACAACTAGCAGATTGATCTGCCAGCCTGCATATGTAAATGAGTTAGTTGGCTGGTATGATTGCTTGTCTCAGTTCTAGTTGAATATTTATGCATGATCTTTAATGACAATGTTTTGCCTGGATTGTTAATTAATCTGTGCAACTTTTTGGTTAAATTGAATTCTTTAATATTTATCTGGAGTTTTGACTAGTGAAATATATTATTGTTTTGGAGTTTTCACGAGGATATGTGCAATGAAATAGTATGTTGGCCAGTCTCAAATCTTGTATGATTTGTTTTTTCTGAGAATACAAAGGACATTAACTGCTGATAAAACCTAAAGACATCTTTTTAAGAAATGAAAACGAGAGTTCCATATTTATGTGATTTCACCTCAAAGCAATTGATGGATTTGGTGGGACTTATAGCACATCTCTTTTGCCATGATTAAATTTGAAGTTTTATCTACACTGCACTGTTCAGTAGTAAAGAGACTGGAAGAAAATTTGGTAAACGAACAGTCTTATCCTTTTTGTGTTTTTTTGGCACTGAAGCACCGGTTGAAGATTATGTCATGGAGCATTACTGTATAATGGTTTAAGATCTTCTGAAGCTTATTATGACATCTAAGATGCTAGTTACTAGAGTATCAAGAGTTAAAGAGTGCTTTGGTCGTATATTGGCTTCATGAATGTAACTGTTAGCAATAATTCTTTACTATTCCTTCAATAATTCTGTTTGCATTCTTACTTTCGGTTAATCATTCTGGTTCTGGTCATTGCTTTTAGTTTTATAGCCAATTTCCAATATGGATACTTTTGTTATTTTCTAAATTAGTACTTACATTTTGTTTTTGCAGGAACTTGAACAATCAAAACCTGTGATTTTGACTGGTGACCTCAATTGTGCACATCAAGAGATGGACATCTATGATCCTGCTGTAAGAAAAGCCTCATTTCTATTTATTTAGTTTATAGGAATATTATTACAAGAATATCATGTTATGGTTTAGTTAGAATTAGTTCCACTTCTATCAAACAACTTTACTATAAACCTTCAGTTGCAATAAACCAATGCTCATCTTTTGTTGGTGGACTTGCATCTCTACTCTTGGTCTACGTGGCTAAGAATGCTAATATTTATATGCAATGGAACACAGATAAAAGCATACGACATTTCAGCTGTATTTTATTAACTTCACTCTTGAGAATACTGCATAGTACTGCAAATTTTGGAAATATAATTACGTTGATGGCACTAAGATCGATGCTGTAGATAGCAAATAGAGTTAACTAACAGAACTTAACAATGATGATGACTACAAATAATGAAATATTCAATAACCAGGATTACACATGATCTAGCCTAATGTAGAGTTGCTATTAATACCTCAAAGCAAGAAAATTCTTTGACTTAATATTTTAAACTGTTAATTAAAATCATTAAGAATAATTAGACAATTTGTTGGATGGATTTTAACAAAGTAGTATTCGAACTATTAGAATATGCATAGGGATATTTAAGTGATGGTGATTTTTGTAGTGGTCAATACATAATTATAGGAATACTAATTAGTTCTCTATTCTGCAAATAAAAACAAATAATTCAATTGCACAGTTAGAAAATGCTCTCTTGCTACATCAGAACCTGCAAATGAGGAATTTTTTTCTTTCAAAAATAATTCTGATGGTCTGCGTTAGAGATGAATTGTAGTATATTCATATGTTAATGTCAGGGTAATCGCAGAAGCGCTGGTTTCACAAAGGAGGAAAGAGACTCATTTGAAATGAACTTTTTATCTAGAGGATTTGTCGATACCTTTAGAAAACAGCATCCAAATGCAGTCGGCTACACTTATTGGGGCTATAGACATGGTGGACGAAAGACTAACAAAGGTATGTCAACTTATTTTTTTTCCGATAGTTTGACCATCTATCGTTTTCATTTTTTGGTCAAAATTCAAGCATCCAAGCAATGTATCCGCCATCTAATTGGGAGCTCCGGTGTAGTGTATGGTGTGCAGAAACACACTTTCTTTGTGATTTTATTCTCCATTTGGATGTGAATTGCAAGCCGGAGACGAGATGCTCATTCTCGTTCCTCTTACTTTCTACTTTTTTACTCCTAGATCCATAAATGCTAAGGCTGTGAAAACCAACTTCTTAAGACTGGTCTGTTTGATAGACTGATAGAGTGCGAGCTTTTAGATCTGTACATTCTTGTTCGTTACGCTTAAGCTTATGCATAGTTTCAGAGAAAATTGCAAAAGAACTTCTACAGTAGAATTTCAAATCTATCCATGCATCTAAAGAATGGTTGCGTATGGACTCAACTTGAGATCTTTAAACATTTGTTCATTTGATTAAGTGCATTTGCCACATGCATCGTGCAGTTTACTGGTTTTCGCTCATATGGTATTTAATAGTGTGGAAGCTACTTTCTTTTGTGTCTATTCTTCGCTGTTCCCTTAAGTTTTCCATTTCATGTCTTGGCTGCTATGAATACCAGGGTGGCGGCTCGATTATTTCCTCGTCTCAGAAAGCATTTCTGACATGGCTTACGACTCGTACATATGCCCGGATGTTCCAGGGAGTGACCATTGCCCTATAGGCTTGATATTGAAGCTCTAGGTTCGAATCGCACTGAACAATATCCTGTTTTACTTCACTGCCTCTACAGTTTTGAAACTACAGTTTGACGACATCTACTCGAGGTCGCGATGATGCCTTTTGAAGCGAGCCTCAATTGATTGTCATTTTGTGTACAAGGTAGAAGATTATGACCACTGAGCTACGGGTTTAGTTTAAAAAGTATCCCCCCCATGTAGCTTGTCTATGGATCAAACTATTTTGTGGATTAAACTTAACTATTATGGCTCTATTGTGTGTGCTCGGGTAAAAGTTTTGTCGTAGATTGAACCCTAAATTTTAAACCCTAACCTATCTAAATAAGTTGAGATTTTGCAAGTTGAGAGGGGAAGAAGAAGGCTTCAGGCTCATGGTAATTGAATTTTGGTATTTAAAAGCTTAATGATATTTTTGATTAGCAAATTTGGAAATAAAAGCTTCCGTTTAGGGCATCATTTATTGACGCCACCGTCGGACCGTCCCATCCATTTAAAGCAAATTGGGAGCCAATCTCGGGAAGTGGGAAAAAGCGTTCAACGCATCGCCCCTTATCACGCCATTTGTGCCACGGTCGAGATCGAAACTGCCCTGCAGGGCAAGTGGCGACCTGCTTCAGCACCACCGCGCTCTCCCCCCACGTCCCCAGTTGGTAAGGCCAGGTCCCAGACGACGCATCCACCGAAAACCCTTCTAATCCCTCCCTTTCGCCTTCCTTTCCCCCTCTCCCTTTTGGATTCGATCGCAGGATGGACGATCCGCGGGACGATGAGATCCTGCTGGTGGCGGAGCGCGAGGCGGAGATGGTGCCAGAATCGCCCCACCACACCGACGATCCGATCGACAAGAGGGTCGCCTTCTTCCTCGGCCACAACCCCGGCGAAAAGGTCAGCGCTCCCCCATTCGCTCCTTCCGTGTGTAAAAATGTCTCCTTGGATCATCTCCGCGAGTCCAAGGTGCTGTTCCGGGGCTGGGGCAGCCCCTTGCGCAAGTGGGGCGACTGGGTCGATAAGCTCCGTCCCCGTTACGGCGATCTGTGGGAGAGAGCCGGCATCCTGAATGCCGTTGTGGTCTCTACTTACAAGATCAAGCGAGACTACGCGGCGATTTTGGGGGTGGCCGCCTATTGGTGCGGGGAGACCAGCACATTCGTGTTCCCCTGGGGGGAGGCCACTGTGACCTTGGAAGACATGATGGTTCTCGGCGGGCTCCCCGTGCTCGGAGAGCCCGTCAGGGGATCCTTGTCCGGGGAGCTCGCGGAGATAGAGCAGAGGATGATAAGGGAGCACCGGACGTTCAATCGAAGCACCAGCAAGAAAGCCGATCAAAGCGCGTGGATGAGGCATTTCATCGAAGGGGACGGCGGTGACCTGGAGCACGTCGCGTTCTTGGCGCTGTGGCTGTCCCGGTTCGTGTTTCCTGGTCCTCCGATCAAAACCGTGAAGCAGCACATGCTTCCCATTGCTGTTCGTTTGGCACGGGGAATAAGGATTGCCCTAGGCCCTTCTGTTCTAGCTAGCTTCTACCGGGACTTGAGGCTTGCCAATGAGTACCTTGTCTTTCAAACCAGCCAAAAGGCCGACCCTTTGGTTTTGTGGGCGCCTTTAGATTACCTCCAGGTCTGGTTGTGGGAGCATTTCTTGGCTTTGAGGCCAGATAAGCAGAACCTGATCGATAATGGCGAACCTAGGATAGCAAGGTGGCATGATGTGGGTAAGAAATCAGATTTCTCTCTTGTTGTTCAAGTTTTGGAGTCATCGAATTTTCTCTGGCGCCCATATACCATTAGCCTGGAGAATTGGACCAGGCCGTCTTTCTACAGAGATGATGGTGTGTGGGTTCGAGGTGAAGAAGCAAAGAACGAAGAGGTTCGAACATTTGCACAGTGTTTAAAGGTTGCTGAGCTTGTTGGGGTAGACTGTGTCGAGCAGTATCTGCCTCATCGCGTGGCGATGCAGTTTGGATTGGATCAGGATTTACCTTGCCACTTTCCTCGTTATAATTCGACATGGGAAATTGCTTGGGGGACTTACGATATCACTTCCAGAAATGTTGCTTTTTATATCCCTGCACAATTTTGCAAGTCTAGCATCACACTACAGTACTCAATTTGGTGGAAACAATGCATTCCTTCAGGAAGTAAGTTAGTCGAAACCGACATTCAACTGCAACCATGCATGGAGGATATGAAGGATAGTCAAATAGTAGTTGTTCCAGAAAAGAAGATGAAGAAACTCCAAACTTTTCCAAGTACAAAGAAGAGAAAATTGCAAGAGTTCTACGATGCCATGCTTTCTGATTGTCTTGCTTATGGGAATAATTCAGTTTCTGGTGAGAATGATAGTGTAGAATCAGAGAACCTTCAATCGAGTGCTACTGAATCTGAAAACTTTCATTTGTCTATGACAAAAGAAAAGGAGCATGTGTGCCTCAACCCTTCAAGCGATTGTGTTGACAAAATTAGACATAATTCTGAGATTTCTCAATCTGTAAAATCTGGAACATCTGAAGCTACTGTAGTCGATGCACCGATCAATGAGGACAAGCCAATGATGGGAGATTTTAATCAAAGAAATAGTTTTGGGTCAGTTTTCGAATACCTAGTCCCATTGCAACCTGGAATGAATTCTGTTTCGGACGAAGCAAAGATGAAACTGGAACAAGAACTAGAAAAGCGTATCATGATGAAAGCTGAAGAATCTGCTCTTGAAATGCAGATTAAACTGCTCAAGGAAGAAATTGCTGTGATAGAGGCCAGAGCAATGGAATTAGAACCAGTAGCTGAGGTGCACTTGTAACCAATTTCATGCTCTATTCGCAACTTTTTTGTCCATACTTCACTTGGAATCCTTTTTGTATATACCAATATTGTCATCAGAATATTTTCATCGTGAATACTTGTTAGTTCTTTTCATCATGAACGTTATAGTTCTCCTACCACCAAATTTTGAGACTAATCATACATGGAACTTAGAAGCTTTTAGATTTGTTTTCCTGGAAAATATTCTATGATAATGTTGCCAAGTGATGGCCATTAATGATTGTTGCCATAGCAATTTGCAATAAACTGGAATAGGTTTGATATGCTATTGATACACTGAGTTTATGGCTGGAAAGAAACTTGTGCTAACGCCTGTTACCCGCTTGAATGGTCTCTCCTAGATTCATAGACTTCATGCCTATCAACTAGTTCACATGTGACATGGTTCTCGGTGCTACAACAGAAGGAAATCTATCTTATCTCACGATTGATCCCTTTGTGTGCCATAATTTCCATTATAGTTAGGCAATCTATTTCTTTGAATTATTTCATATCTTTTTCCTCTCTTTTACTACATCTGTGTTTTTACCACCTCAGTTATGATCCTGCATATGTGGGCTGCTTAGTCTGGATGTTTGTTGGGAACTTATAGCGGTCTGTGAATGGATACAATCCTTACAGCCACCTTGAATTGTTGACTCTGTTATTTATTGTCGAATTCTATGCAAGCTGCATGATTAATATGCAAGTTGTTTATGCCTGCTTAAATTCAAAGTAAGTTCGTGTTGGATCCAGTGCCAAATGAATAAGCTTCGGCTAAAATGAAGCAGATATAATACTGAAGAACATATAAAAACTTAGTTTGTTCTTGATGGTTGCCTCTATAGGAAATAACTCGCCACAGTTTATTCATTTATATTTAATATTAGTACCTTCTTTATGATTGTTCTAGTTCTGTCTATAGCTGGTTAGTGACAATATTTCGCCTAAACTGAATATTTTCAATAAAGAAATAGTCGGCACTAGAATTCAGTCTATCATGGAAGTTTATTTGTCATGGTACCACAGCCACTGCAGTTTATTATGGAAGTTTAACCAAAACTCATATATTAGTTGATGTAAATTTTAGGCTTAAATATATTCTATGAATCAAAACCTTTTCCAATTGGATTCTCAAAAAACCACTGAACTAGAGGGAGCCTGACACATTGAGGCCATTCTTCAAAGTTGAAAGTTTCCTTTCAATCAATTTCCTTTTTATCTTCTGAAATCTTACTAACAAATGTATTCTTCACCGATGAAAGGTCTGAAAGCGAGGCAATTGTTTCGCTGTGATACCATATCCTCTTATTATATATATGGATTGAGATTTCATTGACAGATAAAAGGGATGGAGATCTTCTGGTAGCCAATGCCAAAATGATATTGCTTGTTCTAAAATGAAATTGTTTTGGTGGCTCTAGATCTTTTCCATTCACTTGTGAGTTCATTCAGCCTGGCATGAGCTAATGCAGCAGCAAGCATGCATATTACTCTTCTCGCCTTTCGAGCCAAACATGACATAGGATAATAATCTTTGATGTAAAATTTAGTAGTAATTTTTCTTGTCCTATAGTTTAGAATATAGAATCTTTGTGAGAGAATGAATGAAGTTGTATCTAGATTTGGATGCTATCCTTGTTGCAGTTGGTAAATGTTTTGTTTATTTATTTTTCTTCTCCAAGACTTTGATCTTGCCTTATGAATGAATCAAGTTGTAAATGAGTGAACAGGTGTGTACCTATTTGCAATAACTGTGTGCCTGTGGCTGCTAAGGTAGTTGTTCAGCTACCCATTCAAGGTTGTTTACTTGTGCTAATCTGAACGTGATGATTTTTCTTGCCAGGTTGTTAGCGTTGTAGGTGATGATTTTAGTGTTAATATTGTTTCATTCATCGACGAGCATGTGGAACTTTTTTTTTGTTTTTTTTTTAATATTAGGTATTTAGATCTGATCCTATTTTCATCCATCAAGTAATTTCATGAAGTACTGTATGGCATTTTAGTTTTATTTGTAGTTCTATAACGATATGCATCGTGTGAAAATTGAACTCTGAGTTGTGTGAAAAATATATCTTGTCTTTTACTGCTACAAATATATGCATGGTGAAAATCTACCAAAAGGGTGAACAAAAATTTGATTAAATTTATTGTATTTAAAAATTTAGTTAGGTTGTTTTGGTATTTTATTTTTTCAAATAAAATTAATTTAATCAGTTACTTTAATTTTAAAAATTCTTATTTATTTAAATTGAAATATAAAAATTGAATTGATAAATCTTGTTAGTAAAAAAAACAAAACAAAAAAATTCAATTTTGATTTGATTAATTTTTTGGATTCTATCCTTATTTAAAAAATTTAATTAATTTAATTTTTAACTGAATTAATTGATATTTTATTTATTTCATTTTTATTAAAAAAAAATAGATGGATTAGTTTGAAAAAAATAATTTATTCGTGTCAATCACTCTTATAGAATATTTAATCCTAAATTCAACTTAATCTGATTTATTTTTTTTAATTTTATATTGTTTAATTTAGTTTTAGAATTTTAAATTGTCTAAAATTATTTATTTTTTTGAAAATATTATAAATTCATATTATTTTATATATTTTTATATGTATAGTGATGTGGCAAGTAGAGATGAGGGGGTATTCTAGTTGTTTGACGCGAGTTCATTTTATTAGGACATTGTTTATGTAAAGAGACACCCTTTCTTCCGAAGATATGGGGTTATTTTACCGAGTTCCTTAGAGAGAGTTGTCTCACGCCCTTAGGTATTCTCTATCTACCCACCAGTGTCGATTTCGGGTATAGGTACCCTTTTGTTGAAGATCGTTCGAACTTTTCCTGGGAGTATGGCATGGGTTACTTCCATGTCGTAGTGCCTCGTACTCGGACATTGGCTCGAGGCATTTCCTCTACCCCTTCTTACCCTGAAAAAGCAAAGTCATCTTGCATCCTTGAACCGATAACCATCCTTCGGCTAACTTAGCCTCCTCCATCCCTCGGGACCAGCAAGGGGTAGTACAGGAATATTCACCTGTTATCTATCGACTACGTCTTTCGGCTTGATCTTAGGCTCTAATTCACCCTCCGTGGACAAACCTTGCGGAGGAACCCTTAGGTTTTCGGGGCATTGGATTCTCACCAATGTTGGCATTACTCAAGCCGACATTCTCGCTTCCGCTTCGTCCACACCTACTTGCACGGGTGCTTCGCTCTAAGTCTCAAATGAACTGGCTTATTCGAAAAAAGTCTTATTCTTTGCAAAATCTATCTAGTGTCTGACACTGCATGGTTCTCCTCTGCAAGAACTCCTCCTCTTCATGATAAATGCTCCGCTTTCCCTGAAATGATCCGGCCCGATAAGGAAATCCCAATTCAGTGGATCTTTCAATACAATCAAATAGATTGATCCAAGGGCATCATATTCTAGGAGCCCAAACTATGTGATCGAATAAATTCTCCTCCACCTATTGTGGATCGATGTCCTCTTCCTCTTCTTCAAACTTCGATTCGTATTTTTCATAGTTTTGAATCATATCTAACTGATTCCTTGGTTCGGACCAAAAAAGTAATATCACTCGATTATTATCAAACTGACTGTAATCTTTTTCTGTCCGTGGGGATCCTAATAGAGCGCCTTCTAGTTCTAATAGGCCATGAACTAGATTAGAATCATTCTCAGTGAATCTATAAGAAGCGATCCAATTATTTTCATCAGGTCCGGGTGAAGAGGGGTGTGACGTTCTCTTCTTCTGCGTTTTCACGCCGCCACCACCACAAAGAGGGGAGGGAGAGGGCTTCTTCTTCGTCTCTCGCCGCCACCGACAAGCGACGCCCGCCTGTGGTGATCGCCTCCAAGCCGTCATCTCTTCACTGCTCCAGGCCACCGCGATCCAAGACAGATGACGCCACTGATGGTGTCGCCTTCTCCCTTGTCGCCGATGATTTACCACTCCCCTACTCCTCTACTCTCTTTCTTCCTTTACCCCAGCGACCACTGTAGCCACGCCCGCCGATGCCTCCTTCGACTCCTCACGCATAGAGGAGGAGGGGTTGGTTTCGAGCGCCACCACCACATCAGGTAGGCCTTAGCTGCCTCGTCGCCTACCCGCCTGCACCAACACTAACACCTCCTAGCCGCCAAGGTAAACTTCTTGCAAAGGTAAACTTCTCCCCCTTTGCTAAGGTAAACTTCTTGAGCTAGGATTTCTTGCAAAGGTAAACTTCTCCGCCTTTGCTAATAAGTGAGCAATCGCTCCCCCTTCACCTAAGGTCCCCCTTGAGCTAGGATTTCTTTCAAAGGTGTGTAGGTTTCCCACTTAAACCTAAACTTCTCCTCCTTGCCGTACATCAAAAAGAGCTCCAACAATATCCCAATTATTGGACTCTTTGACCTCTAATGACCATAAACATCAGGTATTAATCCCCCATAAGATTACATACATATTTTACTACTCTTTTGGTCATTTTCTAATGCTATAAAACATTCTTAGATTGTATCAATCGACTGTCATAAGTACCAGTCAATTGACATCATCAAAACGAGTTTACAGAGACATTCTGTGCTCATGAACAGTGCTACCAGTCGACTGGTAAAACCATCAGTCGACTGGTCTCGTCAAAATGAGCTTACAGAAACCTTTTGTACTCAAAACCATTGTTACCAGTCGACTGGTACATTATGTTAGCAAAAATCAACCTTTTTAATCTAACTTCAGGAATGCACCAAAAATTTCACAGATCTCCAAAAAATCTCAAATTTTGTGGAGAGGTCTATTTTATCCATGTATACTTGGGAAAAATATACATAAAAATATATTTATCATAGATCCCAAGATTGACACAAAATTCAAAACTAGCTAAATGGTTCAATTGAACTTTGACCTAAAGTCCAAGTTTTGGCTTCTTCTTGATGTATCTGCCCATACTAAACCATAATGCATCCCTAACATTGGTTTATATGACATCTATACATCAAAAACTAATTTTCATATAATATGACCCCAATGTCATATTTTCATGCATGAAACTTAATCCAATTGTGCCAACCAACTACAATAGAGACTCAAATCCATCTCTAATCCCTTTGGCACATCTTGGTTCACTTGAGATCATTTACCATATGTCCCAAAGACTCTTTGAGCTCCCCCTTGAACTCTTAATCTTAGCCACCTCCCTAGGTGACTCATTTACTATGGCTAGGCCACTTCGGTGCACATCGGGTGACACTTGGCCTACAAAACTCACCTTCTTAACCTTAGACACCTTGTCTTCGGTTGGTTTCTTCTTGTCCTTCACCTTGGACACCTCATCTTTGCCATAATTATATGTCACCCTAGCATATTCCTTCTTATTGGCCTTGGATGACTTTCCCTTATCTTTGGTCACTCCTCCCTTACCATGTCATGTGTCATCTTAGCACTTGACCTTCTTTTGGTCTTGGAAGGATCCAATTTGACATTTTTGGATCTTTGACCACCCAAATACATGTCAAGTCCTTTAGGTCCAATAATGAACCTCTCTAGGACTTTCTTCATATCCTCAAGCTTTGCCTTCAAGGCTTGATTTTCCAATTCTAGGGTTCTAACCCTAAAGTCAACATGTCCACCTTGGACATCCCTAGACCTACCTACCTTCCTAGGCATATGTCTTCCTTTCTTGGGATTAATGCTTAGGTTTTCACCTACTTTCCTTCCCTTTGGCAAAGTGGTTTGGGTCTTATTAGGTCTACTCTTACTAGATTTAGCATGAATAGGTCTCCTAGGGTTATCTCCTACATTAACCATATTCCTATCATTATATATAAATCCATGATTATGCTTGGGTAAATAATAAAAATTATTTCTATAATGCATGGAAGAATTTAAATTTGAACATGAATTCAAATTAGGGTTTACCTCCCTTACCCTTGAAGCTCTCTTTTTCTCCCACTTCTTCAAGTACGCCAATTTCTTGAGCTCTCCTCGGGCACTTTGTATGATAATGTCCCCACTTACCACACGTGAAACACCTAATGTGCTTCTTCTCCTTTCTACAACTCACATTAGTTAAATCAACCTTGTTGAGTTTTGGCTTTACCTTCCTTACCTTTTGGAGCATTGGACACCTACTCTTGTAGTGTCCCATCTTACCACACTCAAAGCATTTGATGTGGTCCTTTGTGCTCTTCTTGGTAGTTGAGGTGGAGGGTTGAGCTTCCAAGATCTCCTCTTCCTTGGATTGCTCTTCTTCCTCTTCACTTGAAGATGTGGACGGTTCCACTTCTTCCTCGCTTGAAGATGTGGATGATATCTCCTCATCTTCCTTCTCCTCCTCGGATGTTGAACACATGTTAACATCCGATTGGTTCTTCTCCTCTTGGACCAATGAGCCATTCTCCTTGTGCTCCTCCTCTTCTTGGATTTGTGTAGGACTCTCATGAAGCGCAATTATCTTTTTCCAAAGGTCACTTGCGTTCTCGTATTCACCTACATTCAATATCGCATTAGGAGATAATAAATTAATCAAAATTCTAGTTACCTCCTTGTCCGTCTCCGATTGCTCCCTTTGTTTCTCGGTCCAATATCGACGTCAGAGACGCTTTTCCTTCTTGTCTGTTAGAACTTTAAACAGTTCCTCCAATGCAATCCATTGGTTCCAATTCATTTGGAACCACATCTCCATGCGTTTTCTCCAATAGTCGAAGTCCTCTTGCTCGTATGGAGGTGGGATTCGGATGTCCCATCCGAGAGGTCCCTCCGACTCCATCTTCTTCCTCTAGCCGCTCTCTTGGCGATTAGTCCAACAAGAGCTAACCTCGCTCTGATATCACTTGTTGGGATCTTGACGTCCGCTAGAGGGGGTGAATAGCGTCTCACCCAAATCGTCGCTTCCTACGCTTGTTAGTGCACAGCGAAAATACAAAACAAATCTAACAAATAGAAAGCTAAACCTAGAGGCAATATCCAAGACAATCAAACCTCTAACACGTTTATGTAAAGTGGTTTGGAGATTAGGGCTCCTACTCCACGGCTGTCCGTAAGGTGGGTGATCCCGATCCGTCGGTGGATGATTCCCCGACAAACTCTGACTAGCTCATGTAGCTCCTTGTGGGTGGAGAAACCTCACCACAACTCTCACAAGAACACTTGAGACGCTAGGGCACAGGTAGACTACTAATTGGGGTTAACCACATCTATTTCGTCAACCTCAACCAAGCTCCCAAGTCTTGGTTATATAAGCGACGGGTTGGAAAATCTAGCCTACCAATCGATTGCCAAAACCATCAGCCGACTACCCTCTGTGGAAATTCAACCGTTGCAGTCCAACGGCTCGATACCAGCCCTCTATTCGCTCCCAGTCGACTGCACCAATCGATTGATGAAACCATCAGTCGACTGCTATAGTAACGCAACAGTACTGCTACAGTAATGCTATAGTGCTGCTACAGTAAACCCTAATCCTAGGATTTAGCCCCCGAGTACATTCACTCAGCACTCGTCCTCACCCGACCAACCTAGACCTAGCCTTCTAGCCTCCTCCATCAACCTTACGTCCCTCGGATGTCTCCCCATCCTTCACGTCTTGCCTTCTAGAGCTTCCATCGGCCTTGTCATTGCTATCGGGTCTTCCTTTGCCAAGAGGTTGCGCCTCCGGGACTTCATCCATTGCCAAGTCACACTTGGACTTACGTTGCCAAGACTACATGCTTGGACTTACACCGCCAAGACTCATCCTTGGACTTTTCTCCTTTGTCAAGATCACACTTGGACTTTCCTTATTGTACCTATATCCTGCACACTCACAATGCATATCAAATACAACAATAAACCTAACTTAAACCTTTGCCCAAATATCAAAACTTGGGGTACCCAGATTGCTCCAACACATATTATCTTATCCCCTCACTCCAAGGGTATTAGGGAGTTGGGGAATTGACTTGGAGCTTCAGCTGGCCGACAAGTTAGTTTTTCCATTATAATTTTCCCCGACTCCATGAATATTCAAAAGTCGAGGGACTGAGACATATCCTCAGCTGGTTGGTACGACTCATCGATCAGGTACGTTACGGGCTTTGCTCCCTTTTTACAGTCTGATAAGAGAATAAGATCCTAGTCCCTTGATAAAAAATTAGGGCCCTAGATCTTTGATCGAACACTAGAGGTACAGCTCCCCGATCAAACATTAGGGGCACAACTCCTCGATCAGATAATAGGGACACAACTCCTCGATCAAAACTCACAGTACAGCTTCCTGATTAGGATCGAGGGCCCTCGCTCATTGATTATAGGCTAGGGGCCTTACTCCCCTATCAAGGACTAGGGGCCCAGCTCCCCGATTAGGCGTGTTATAGGTTATGCTCCCTTCACCATGGGGCTCTGCATCCTCTTACTGCTACAGACTCTGCACTCTCCATCCATGGGGCTCTGCACTCTATTACTACTATATTCTCTACATCCTCCACCTATGAGGTTTTGCATCCTATTACGTCTACAGGCTCTGCACCCTCCATCCACAGCACTTTGCTTCCTTCTATTGTTACGGGCTCTACTCCCTTATATTGTTATGGGCTTCACTCTTTTTGACGGTCAGGACTCAGATTATTCTCTCCCTGACTTCGCGGGCATTTGGGAGTCAGGGGATCGACACTATTTCTCTCCCTGACTTCACGGGCATTTGAGAGTCGTGGGATTAAGTCAGATCCTCAGTCGATCGACATCACTTGCTACAGGCTCCGCTTCTATAGACTTCAAGGCTTACCCTCCCTCGTTAGAGGTCGAGCTATCGCCACATATCTCGCACCAGTGTATTGCCATCGATCTTTGATCGGAGTACCTCTATCGATACGTCCTCTTCAGGGCTCAATCTTCCCCATTTGGGGTCGAGCTATCGCCACTGGTCTCGAACCAGAGTATCCCCACAGGTCTCGAACCGAAGTATCGCCAACGACCTCCCGGTTGGCTTTCCAAACTCTCGTCCTAATGCGATTTATAAGCAAGCATGCTCTCGCGACCAACAACCTCTCGGTCAACTTTCCAGACTCTCACCCCAGTGCGAGTTATAAGCGAGCATGCTCTCGCGACCAACGACATCTCGGTTGACTTTCTAGACTCTCGCCCTAGCTCTAGTTATAAGCGAGCATGCTCTTGCGACCAACGACCTTTCGGTCGGGCGCAACGACTAGTTGGTCAAGTTTTGCTCCTTTACCTGGCACTCACCGTTCATGTTTCACTCGCTCCTCTGCTTGACACTTGTCGCTCAGTTAGCACTCGCCCCACTCGCCGCTAGGCTCACGGAGTTTGCGCCCACTCGGCTCCTCGGCTTTGCCCCCTCTTGCATTCGTCTTCGATCTCATGGACTTCACGCCCATTTGGTGTAGCGACGTTGTGCCTTTTGATCCCTCGGGATCTGCTCTTGACTCAGCTCGCCGAGCACACAGGCTTTGCGCCTACTCGACATCCTTGTGGTCATTTGGTCGCATTTTATGGTCGTCCAGTCGTCATTTTTCGATCACTCGATCGTAATTTATTGTCGCTCCATCGACATTTTCTCGGTCGCTCACTTGACACTGTTCGCCCATCGTCTTTCCATTTGCTCAACATTCTCCCGATTGTCCGGTCGATATTCTCTTGATCGCACGCTTGACACTGCTCGCCCATCGTCTTTCCACCTACTCAGTGTTCTCTCGATTGTTCGGTCGACATTTTCTCGGTTGCACGCTCGACACCGCTCGCCCATCATCTTTCCATCTGCTTGGTATTCTCCCGATTGCCCGGTCAGTATTCTCTCGGTCACACGCTAGACACATCTCACCCATCATCTTTCCACTTGCTCGGTGTTCTACCAATTGTTCGATCGGCATTTTTTCGGTCGCGTGCTCGGCACTGCTCGCCCATCATCTTTCCACCTGCTCGGTGTTCTCCCGATTGCTCGGTTGACATTTTCTCGGTCGCACGCTCGACGCTGCTCGCCCATCGTCTTTCCATCCGCTTGACATTCTCCCGATTGTCCGGTCGGTATTCTCTCGATTGCACGCTCGACACCGCTCACCTATCATCTTTTCACCTGCTTGGTGTTCTCCTGATTGCTCAGTCGGTATTTTCTCAGTTGCGCACTTAGCACTGCTCGCCCATCGTCTTTCCACCTACTCGGTATTCTCCTGATTGCTCGATCGATATTTTATCAGTCGCGCGCTCGACTTTGCTCGCCCATCGTCTTTCCACCTGCTCGATATTCTCCCGATTGCCTGGTCGACATTTTCTTAGTCATGCGCTCGATATCGCTTGTTCATCATCTTTCCAACCGCTCGGTGTTCTCCCGATTGCCCGGTCGACATTTTCTCAGTCGCGTGCCAGTTCATCGTCTTTCCACCCACTCGGTGCTCTCCTGATTGCCCGATCATCATTTTCTCAGTGTCGCGCTCGGCACCGCTTGTTCATTGACTTTCCACCCGCTCGACATTCTCCCTATTGCTCGACCAGTATTTTCTTGGTCGTTCGCTAGGCTTTGCTCCCATCCTCTTTGCAGCTGCTCGATTCCATTCGACCGCCCATTCGGTACTCTCTTGGTCGGGTTCCCAGACTCCCGCCTAAAAGCGAGTTATAAGCATGCATTGCTCATACGACCCATTGTTTCCCCGATTGGGATAAATCCCATGATAGGTACCTATCTTAACAGTTGTTCTATCTTACACTCACCGTGCGTGTTTCACGTACTGCTCTGCCTGACACTCACCGTTCATGTCTCGCTTGTCGCTTTGCCCGACACTCACCGCTCATGTCTCACTTGTCGCTTTGCCCGACACTCACCGCTCATGCCTCACTTATAGCTTTGCTCCGCATTCGTTGCTCGGATGACACCTATTTTTTACTTCTTACTTGGCATTTGTATAATCATCTGATCGCTCTGCTCAGCATCGTTCGACAGTCTTCTCGATATCACTCGGTCTCCCTTGGCATTCGACCGATCGCTTACTTGGCATACACTTGACATTATTTCTTACGTCGCTCAGCTCGACATTCTTTACGTCGCTCAGCTTAGCACACCTTTATTC
Organism: Zingiber officinale; assembly: GCF_018446385.1. Taxonomy (NCBI): domain Eukaryota; kingdom Viridiplantae; phylum Streptophyta; class Magnoliopsida; order Zingiberales; family Zingiberaceae; genus Zingiber; species Zingiber officinale. Next base: position 89,736,032 of record NC_055995.1, on the reverse strand, counting down.
GATCAATCGTCCCTTCAACATTTGCTCAGTCGCCTGCTCGGCTTTCTATTCCCTGTTCAACTCGACATCGCCATAACTACTCGTTCAACATTATACGACAAGACTAGCGATATGACTCTACATTCAGGAGGGATTGCACTTTACGTTATACGACTTGGTCTAGTCAGTCGGACTTGCGCATCATTCGATTAGATTTGAAGGGGAGGCTTGTGATGTGGCAAGTAGAGATGAGGGGGCATTCTGGTCGTCTCCTCTTCTTCTTCTCCTCCTCTTTATGCAACCATCATTACAGGATAGATCAGATGTCGCCTCACCTCGCGCAAGCAGTAGCTTCATGAGGGCGACGCAGTCCCCATCGCTTCGCGACGTACACCGTAGTTGTTTCCCTCTCGTTGCCTTCGTCGGCTGCCGCTATCGCAGTAAGCTACCATGCCAGCCCCTTCGTTCACAGTTGGCCATCGTCGGCACAGCCTTGCTATAGTAGCCATCTTCACATGCCATCTCCGGAGGCGGTCGTCGCCCTTAGTACTCACGATTGTCGTAGGTCGCCGATCTTTCCGCTTCCGTGGTGTTCCGGCCTCCACGCCGATCAGGCATGTGTATTGTGTTCCAACCCGATCCAGTTTGTATGTCTTATCCCGATCTGCGTATCAATGTCGCATCCGGTTTCGTGCCATTGAGTTCGGCTCCGCGTCGTCAGATCCAGCTCTCCAGCCTGTTCAGAGTCATCTATCCTTCCAAGTCAGGGCAACACGAGCAGCATCTCGACCAGCTCATCGATCCACCGGAGGGCGCCTCCTTAGGCCAGGGTACGTTCCCCATTCTTATTCTATACGCATTTCATTATTATACACCTTAACCTGTTTCTTATATATTCGTTGGATCTGCCTGGAGTATCGGGGTACCAGATACCGGGACAATTCAGTCGCTGACTGCAGACAACGTTGATCAAATGACTTCTGATGACTTGATTAACATAAAAGTCATCTCAATATATCCTCCTATGGAATATCATAATTCGATTAATATTTCAATTATTTTATTTTATTGTTCATCTGACTTAGTTTTTGGAGAGGATCATATAAAAACAATATGATTTATTTATTTATTAATAGTTCCATCTTAGCGCCACGTTTCAGTCGACGATGATGAATGCCTCTTTAAATTTAGTAAGGCAAGAATAATTTTTGTTTTTTTTTTGTTTGATAATTTTGAAAGCAAATGACCTTTTATGGGGCTTGCTAGTTGACTCCAATTTTCGAGCGAGAAAGAGTCTTCTCTAGTTGATTAATTAGGATGTAATGTAGTGCATCAATATCTTACTTAAGACTTTAAATCTAAAAAAGAATTTATAAGGTATATTATATTTCATATATAATACGATGTCATACTAATACATATAGGGCAAAAATAAAAATTGAAAATGTACATTAGACAGTAAATTAATCTGTCGAGACAATAACACTACCATGAATGAATGGAAAAAGAAAATTTAATTTTATATGAATGAAAATAAAATCCGAGTGGATCTGAAGAACTTGAATTTGGAAAGGATTAATTGGTTAAGATTCAAAATTATCATCAGAATCAATGCAACTCAAATCCGACCTTGAATCTAACTTTGTACAACGTATTGCTTACCAAAAAATTGTGCAAAGACTCAACACTCTACTCTAATTTGAGCAAAAGGATGATAGAATTAACATGGATTTTCATACTCGACTCCTCATTCATCAACAAATATTAGGACATGTTTCATACTCTTGCCTTTTCTTTGTTTCCAATCATGGCCACACATGGAATAATTAAACAAATGAATCACAGAACTCATGCATATACTCAAAATAAGATATGATCATAAGAAAACTGATGGATTAACAGAAGTTAACAAGTTGTCATGGCTCAAACAAGTGAAGAAATAAACTTTTATCACCATTACTTGAAAGTAGTTGGATCTAGTACAAGAGTCGATTAAACTTAAGGATGTGTCCTAAATTTGCAACCATAATTAATTTTTTTTTTAAAAAAGTGACTAAAAAAAAGAGTAGAATTGCATTATTAATGCATGAAGTATTGGCCTGCGTCTGCGTATCTAAATAAGAGCTTATCAATCTGAAATGAGAAGCATACGGCAAAGAAAGCTAATAAAAAGTAGATAGATAGGCGATCACATGGCATCGATCAAGACCCAGAGTTGCTGTTACGATCACCTTTCATCTCCCCGAGGAGTTTCCCGGCTTCCTCATCGGCCTGTTGAGCTTTCTTCTGCGTCTCCTTGGCCTTGAGAGCCTGCAGCTTGGCGTGGTTGTAGTAGGCAACGCCGAGGAAGGCGACGCCGTAGCCGAAGAGGTTGATGGGGGTAACTCTGTCGCGGATGACGGACCAGGAGAAGGCAATGAGGAGCCAGTCCTTGACGACGCCGGCGACGTTCATGGTGAGCGCAGAGGTCTTCCCGACAAGCAGGAAGACGGCGAGGTTGAGGGCGAAGGCGCAGAGGGAGTTGGTGCCGAAGACGAGAAGATCGGGGCGGAAGGCGGCCTGACCGCGGAGGAGGGGCAACTCGATGAAGGACCAGGGAAGGAGGAGGAAGACAAAACAGCAAGGGGCGACGTAGTAGAGGGAGGTGATCGGGTTGAGGGAGATCCCTTTGGAGGTGAGCAAGATCTGGATGAGAACGAGGCGAGTGGCCTCGAACGCGACGGCGCCGAGCTGGAGTGTGACGCCCCAGGCGTCGAATCGGGCCTCGCCATAGGCGGCGATGGCGACGCCGAAGGAGATGGAGAGCATGTTGAGCATGGAGGAGCTCTTGTAGGACTCCTTGTTGAGGAGGACGCCGATGGAGTAGACGGCGACCGGCATTAGGGCTTTGAGCATCTGGATGAAGGAGACGGAGAGGTAGATGTAGGCGGAGTTGGAAAACCAGAGGGAGAGGGAGTAGAGGGCGCCGATGGGGACGACGGACGCGACATACAGGTCGCGGGTCATCGACGGCGAAGACGGCGGCTCCACGAGGCGGAGGACGCGGATGAGGAGGAAGGCGATGGAGGAGCAGAAGGCCATATGGATCATGGTGAGGCTGATCGGAAAGGGCCAGTTGTACATCTTAGGATCCAAGATGTACTTATTGTACACGATCACGGTGAAGCTGAGGAAGATCCAGATCGCGACGTAGGCGTAGGCGAGGAGCACCTTGCGCACCACCCCCTCCGCCGCCATGATCCCTACCCCGCCGCCGGCACCGCCGTTGCCCTCTTTGACTCCCATGCCTGCTGCTGCTCCTCCGCTCTTACCCGGCGGAAATGGCGAAGGCGATCGCGAAAGGGAAGAGAAGGTGGGAGGATGACCGGATCTGAGGCGAGAGAGAAGGAACGAGACCTGGTCTTCGAGAAGAAGAAATGGAAGTGGGCGACGGTGTAGATCTGGGTGCGCGGAAATATTTAATTGAGAGAAAATTCCAGTTGCTCCCCCCCCTGAAGTTTATCAAAATTGCTACTGCACCCTTTCCAATTTTAGAATTAAAAAAATAAATTCACGATTTTAGACAGACGCGGCAATTTAATACACATTCAATCATGCTTTTTTAGATATTATAATAATATTAAATAATTATTTGGATTTAATTTTCTAAGGCATGGAGGCATAAGAATGTCGACTTTTGACAGGGAGAGAATCCAACTTTTGTTGGCCTCTTTTTTTGACTTTTGGAAAGAATCTAAAGGGACAAAGCTTAGCTTCATATCTCAACACCTTAGTTTGTGTGGCTGCAAGCAAGTCTTCCTTGTTCACTTGTAGTTTAAATTTTGTGAACTTTGTCAACTATGATGCCTTACGATGTGTATGTAACGACGACTTCAGCTTGAGGAACAGCCGAACAGGCACAGACAGGCAGAGCCTCGCAAAGCAGGCTCATATTGATCACGCCTGCTAACCCGGCCCTGATCAGAAACTGGAACACGTATTTGAGTCTCATCGGTATCATCTGTCGCTTGTCTTCTTCAGATAGTTGAACTTCAAAACCGAAATGACTGCAAGAAGGTCAATGTCATTGCTGTCTGATGCAGGACTTTTGATGGTCATGTTCAGTCTTGGTGAGTACAAGTTGCATCAAGTGTCTTTACGAAAAATGTTTGTAAGAGTGAATAGACCTTTGTTCTTGTTTACTGGTTTGTTAATGTCTGTCAGGTTTGTTACAGGCCCTGCTGAGTTCTCTTGCATATCACAATCATGCAAGTCTAGCAAATCACAAACGAAAAATAATAATCAGGAAAATTACCGATAGATGATAAGAAATATTACTACAAGATTATTGTTAATCCACAAGTAGCATCAGCCTAAAGGAATGTGCTAAATAGGTGGCAGCCATATGTGCACCAGTTCCTTCTCTCCTTTTGCCTCATGTGTGTTTTGCTTAAAAATGTGAGTTTGATTCTTCAAGTGTTTTTTTTTTTTTTGTAATGATAATTGCATTTCCGATCACTCTAGTTCGCTACATATTACTGGGTTCAATCTGAACACTGATAGATGCAGATAGGAAGATAGTCTGATTTCTTAACCAACCTACCCAATCTGACTGAAAAAGGATGTAGGTAGGAGCAGTTCGTAGCTACTAAACACACTAGTTCAAACCCTAATCATTTTTCTATTCTTGTTGTATGTCCTATGTTTTGCACAAGTCATCTAGAAATGATATTTAGCATATAAAATGTAAGATGGCATTGTTATTGCAGAAATCACAATTCTTATTGTGTTTTTCTTAAATGTGTTGCTTTAACAATGTCATCTTGTTCCATTGTTTATCAATGAGATAAAAATATGATCAATGGTGAGGTTTTAAGTAGAGGAAAAATACCAAATTCCGTTCATGCTGCTGGAGTCGATTGGTCTTGAATGCTGCTCAAGTCAAAGTTATGCAGTCACCAGGTAGACGTCAGTATGGTCTGCAATCAACATCACTTGGCGATGAAATTAGGCAACCTGCAGCACGAAGGTCACGCTGTGCAATCAACCAAATCAGTTGACTTTGTTGAAGGGAAATAATAAATTTCGTGTGCCGAATAAGCAAAACAATTGGAAAAATTCCAGTGATATAGAGCCGAACTCAGAAAAAAAGGATTGTCTTTAAAATGAGAAGCCAAAGAAAGATTCAATCTAATGCTGTCCAGGTTATTGATACGGGCTAAATAGATCAAAGTCACTGAAAGAGATTACCAACTCTTCGCCTAATTCTGGATATTATATAATATTGATAGATACAATACAAAATCTACTGTCGACACTGATGAGGTAAAAAAGAATTGGATTTAGGGCTTACGGTATATTGGCACATATGACATATCCAAATAAAAAGGTTGGATAAACGAATGCATGCATCCGCAGCAGGAGATGTGAATGATACTGTCTTCTGTCGTGCAAAATAACATTTTAAAGCATAAAAAAAAGTGTGATTGACAACCACAGAAGAATCTATCGTGGCCAATGGCGCTTTAAATAAAACATCCACCAAGGTGGAAGGAATATACAAATTGGCTGCCAAGGAATTGGTAAGATTTACGTGTCTTCAAAACCTTATGGAGTAAATGAAATCACATGTTAAGGTATTCTTTTGACAGGATAATCTGCATGAGCTCCTTTAAATTAGGTAATATATGGCGTGGGCCCAAACTTTCTGCGCCGATGTAATTCAGAAGTTGCTCCAAATTCTGCAAGCAAAAAGTGAGAACCATATATAAAAATTCAAAGCAAATCCAGGAATTATGTATACTGAAAAGATTGATGGAGGTTTATTATACTTTATGCGGAGATTATATTGACCTCACGCAAAGTCTTTGATATGGAGCAATAACAATGTGCAGGAATTTAAATAAAACTACTTTGAAGGGAAAATAATCCCTTCATTAAATATCGTGACATGGGGAAGTAACAATGTGCAGGAAAAAACCTATTCTGAGTGGATGGGTACGAAACAGAAGCAAAAATTTTTAAACTGACATCACTATTACCAGTTTTTTATCCTATTCCCTTCATTGATTTTTTTTTTTTTATGAATCTAGGTCATCAAATAAGATAGGAGATCAGTCAATATGAGGTCTAAACTAAGATGCATCAGAGCAGAAATGGAAGCACAGACAAACCTTATTCAATAAGAATATTGCATAGGCTGCTCTTGTAGTATCTTGACCATCTAGAAAAAGTGGAAAGTCAATCGGCTTAGAGCTTGTGCTTAATGATGCCGAGTTTCCCATCAAATCAGATGCAGCATTATCAACTGTAGATGTATGATCATAAATATATGAGCGCGAGCCTTTGAAGTGCAAAGGATAGCGGAGAGGCACATATAGGTATGATGAAATAAGTGAGACTGCCTGAAAAGACAAATTAACAAATAAGTATGAACACACAGTCAACCATCCATGGCATATGACAAGACATTCAAGAAAGCAACTTAGATGCACTTAAATATTTTCAAAACAAATAGTATAATTAAAAAATTATTATCTTGCCAGCAAAATGACATCTTACATGTGCAACATAACCCAAGGCACTTGCAAACATCTGAACCTCCTTCTTGTCACTAAAGTAGCCCATCGTTTTTATAGGAAGCATAGTTAGTTGAAGACCTAATATTGTCAAAGATGACAAGTGCAGGGGTTTAGAAGGTGAGGATGGACTAGTAGAACCTCCTGAGAAGAACTCAATAATGTCAATAAAGTAAAAAATCATGCCAACAAATTATTTCACAAGAACAAATAAATCTGCAACATTAACCAATTATACCCGTTCATTAATCCATATCAGTTGACAGATTCAATACAGAGACCTATCACCTATAGTCCTGTAATGCTAATAACCTTGCTATTCACAGAGGATAATTAAGAGTTTTCAAAACTAGATCTATGTGGCTCCACGAGGACATTAGATATGCTTATTCATTAAAAATGCTGATATATTCAGATTAGGCTACAAAAAAAAGTATGCCTTAAAAGAACCTGAATCTTGATCACCACCTGAGTGCAATAATTTGGCAGAAATTTCATAAAGGAGTAGTATAATCACATCACTTTTATTCTAGTGTTATAGCGAAGCAATCCCAAAAATTTAAAACAGTTGTAGTCATAATCATCATGATGATCAATCCAATAATGAATCAAATTTTAGAATGACTCAACGAAGACGATACCCAGAAGTAATTGGTCAGAATTCCAACCAACTGCAACATCATCTAACGAAACCACTTCTTTTACATAGGTACCATTTTTAGAATATGGCCACTGTACTTTCCATGTTTTGGCCAAGATTTATTCTATACCTACTTGTTTTACCTCTTAGGTACCAAATCCACACTATGACTGATATGGAGATAGAAATTCCAGTCTCCACAAGAAAACCAACAAAAACACATTTGTTTTTCAAGGTTCCCCAGAAGTTTAAGGTTCATTGGAATCTTAACACTGTTTGTGCAAGTAGAACCCAAGCTGAGGATAATAGTGCTTCTAAGACATTGGATAATAGAGACTGTCAAAGAAAGGTAAAGGAGAGACAATATGAAGTTTGGGACTTCATGACCCATAACATATATGTGGCAAGTGGCAAAGGCGAAGACGCTCGCCCCCAACACCCCCGCCAGCCCGCACCAGAACCAACACGGAGGAGGTAAATTGCGGCGACTGAGAAGGCAAGTGGCAAGTGGGGTAAGTTTACACAGGTTGTAGGGATTTACGCCCCGCTAGCCCCGAGATTCGACCCCAAGACCTCACGTGGCAATCAACCTGCCATATGACCCAAAACATATATGCCCATATAACAAGTGGTCACCATATTTACTTTCAGGAACAAATAATGACAAACATTGAGAATTAACTTCTGGAAAATAGTACATTAATTCACATAACACAATTAAACACCCAAAATTATAGAAGGGTTTATTCTTCCATGCTGCAAAATTTTAATATGGATGATGATATAAAAGTGCAACCTAAATTCTCTAGCCAATTTATTCCAAAAATTATAAAATCAAATATTGAAATTGAAGCAAGTGTACTTGAGCTTCCAAACTATCCAGACATATACTAAACGCATGATATTGTATTTGCATAACTAACAGGTCCATAAGCATGCATGATATCATTAAAATCTATATGATATATTCACAAAAAGTCACCCTCCATCAATAGGAAGAGAAAGGAAATCATACTTGAACTCGTACCAATAGTATGCGGATCAGTGGCCTCCGTAAATGGTTGTTCACTTGCACTCTTGATTGAGTAAAGTGTTGATATTTGAGTTACCATATCACCTTGCCTCAGCCTAAGCAACTTTTGCAGCTTTTTCAGATTATCATATCCCCTTTCTCCAGATAGCAATTTACTAGCTTCCTAGCACAAAACAAGTGGGTAGATCAGGTAACCAGAGATGAAAATCAATACAGCATTTCTGAAGTTCAATAATGTATAAAGCCATAGCAATTAACCAATAATGGCAAGCTGCGATAAGGAATGCCAGTTTCTTTTAGTGTGCGAGATGATTATTTTTCATAATTCATTTGTCAACTCCTACACTGTTATATTGAACAGTCCCAAACTGCCTGTGCTCATCAGACTAGGGCAAGCCCTCCTATGCTTTCCTTGTCTCTGTGTATGCTGCTTCAAACATTTCCTAGTCAATACGCCCCAGCTCATCAATCTCTTGGACACTAGCCTGGTGTTGCATAATTCTTGCTATTCCAACTTGTCTCAGAAATTCAGAATCAAAGTTGAAGCTCTGTGAGGGATCCAACAGGCAATGGCTGGCAGAGGATAAGTATTAGGAAACAATCACCAACCATTATCTTATAATGGCTCATTAAGGACTATCATTTTCATTACTAATGTTCCTTGAGCCAAACTTTTCCATTTTTTTTCTCTCTCTCTATTTTTACCTCCTCTCTAGCATCACAATTGGAAAAGAAGTTCGAGACAGCTGTTTAGTACAATTCTCAGTTTTTGCAACTATAGTTTCATTATTGGCTCCAACTTGGTATCTTATGCGTTCAATTGCTTTTCACCTGGGAGCTTGTTTCATATGTCACACAAGAATCAAATTTAAGAAAATAAAATAGTGTTCTACAGATCTCAATATAACCATAGTTAGAAGTAGAAGGATTTTTGCCTCCTGACCTTTTTAAACTGGCCCAGTTAGCTCTCTTAAATTTTTCAGGGAACACCAAACCTTTTCATTTGGGTACACAAAAAATTCCATTCCAATAAAATGTTTAAGATTATTGTAGTTGCTTCATGTCTACATTTTAAGACCAGATAATTACACATCTCTTTACTGAAATTCCACCAAAAAAGCATTGGATTTGGTGATCATACACTGAAAGGAGTCCATTCTTTTTATCCTTTTCTCTTATATGCAGTTCACGTCATTCACTTTCTAGGTTTGAGAATTTTAATCGGATAATTAAATTTTGGAAAAAGAAACAAGAGACCACTCAAATCTTTGCAAACAATTAAAGATAAATGCTTTCTGCAAGCACGCCTGATGCATCAATCTCACTACCTGCAACTGCTGGTGGGACGCAGTTAATCTCTTTCCAGCTACCAACAACACTCTGGTACTGTGGCAAAGTTTATCTCTTTCTTTTTGTGAATTCTCTGAAGTCTGCTTAATGTGCATGGACAAGTTTTCCAAGGCAAGTCTCTTAGATTCCAGTTTATCCTTCATCTCCTCTAACTCATTTGTTTGCCGTAATGATCCTTTCCTTGCCTGTTCACATGCAGAAAAGTGATCAGCCAAAGTTAGCTAAGGTTACTTAATGAACTACCAGCTATGAGATAGCTCTTCCCCAAAAACAATAAGGGAAAGCAAATCAAGTATCAACTAATAACTAATAAAAAAGCAAAACAAAGATATAATTCAAGGAATCTACAAACAGGGATGTCGTAACTAAGCTGTTGATGTGTGAATCGTGTCGACCAATTAAGTTACATTTCAGCTATTGATATAACGTTGCTCCAATTAAAACTCTTCAAAACATGGCAAAGAACTGATTCAAGCTATTGATATAAGACTTGCAGGTGTTACAGCAACTACTTTATAGTTGGGAAAACAAAGTGAGGCAAGGGGAACCTATGATATTAAGCGCAAACTCAGATAGTCAAACAATCGAACACCCAGCCTGACTTCTCTATTAGAATCGAGATAGATAGAGAGCAAGGTCCCCTAGACAAACGCTGGCCAAACAAACGAGAAAAAGGCCTACCTCGATGAACGATTCCAGACGTTGGGAAAGCGACTCCTTCCTCTCCTTAGCCTTCTTGAGCGCCGAAGAGAGGCTCCAGAGTCGAGCGAGCTCCTGCTGCAGGTCCTCCCAATCGACAATCTTGGGGTCGTCTCCGCCTTCGATCTCCTGCGCGTCACAGACAGCCCACTCCGACAATTCGGTCCCCGTAGCGAGATCAGGCTCCCTTGGACGATCGGATTCCATCGGCAGCGATCGCGGCGATCTTCATCGTTCTCCAGCAACGGCGGCGGTGGAGCTCATCCGCGGATCATGGCGAACGAGAAAAGGGAGGAGTTGCGGCGCGCGTATTGGGGAAAAAGATATTTCGGTAGAAAAAAAAGAGAGGAAAATGATGGGATCTCATTTCAAACGAATATATTCTATTTTGTTTTCAAACCAACCATTCAAAACAATTTGTCTGAAGCAATTAAACAAACCCTATTTTGTTTTCATTTTGGGGAAAATAAATAAATTTAAATTAAACAAACTATTTTGTTTCAGTTAAACAAATACAATTAAATAATTAATCCTCATTTTTTTTTCACTTTACATAAAAACAAAAAGTTGCAAGAAGCTCCCAATGAAGAGTTTGAAGGGTTGCTCTGTTATATATAGTGTTATTATATATTACAAGAGGTTATTTGCATGACTCAAATTTGTGATCACAAGGTTACAATAATTTTACCGTTACGTCATTTAGCAACTATTTTGTTGAGCTCCATGGCTACGACTCTGAATGAGTTGGTCGACTGTTCTTTGAATGAACCCAACCTCCGTGACAGGTAAACTAGCATCAAATTGTTCGTCGGCTCCGTTAGCAAGTCCTCTGGCAATGGATGCCTGCAGAATCAAACTCACAAGTCAAAGCCCAAGCAACGAGAGGAACATTGCAGGGAAGAACTCAAGAAAGTGTATGCATTGTGATCTAAAGGTGCAATACGATCGACCAGATGAAAATTTAGGCGAGGTTTACTTGCATTGAAGAGGGATAGGGAAGCTAATACAAAAGTGTATATCTATGTTTATTAGCGACTTCATTTTACAATGCCAAAGACAATGAAAGCGAAAGATTTCATTGATAAGTAAAAAAGATGAATGAGCATATAAACAAACCCAGTGCCGTTCGTCAATCTTGTAAAGTGAAAACTTCCATTCCCTTGATTCAATTCCATCAATATAAACTGATATATCAGTCCAGTTTTTGTGGTGAAATTCCAGCCTGTGAAAACCAAAGCCCAAGCCAGCACCAGTAGCTTTGACGAATGCCTCCTTTAGACACCAGTATCTACAAAACAATCGAAGACAGTTCAGCCTATAGAGATGAAGCATAATGGATTAGTGAGAAACTGGCGTCTGCATGCGGGCTTGTTAAGAACAAAAGAGTCAGCTAAACTTGGAGTGAGAATTTCAGTATGCATAACAGCAGATAATAGTCGGTGAACTCTTTCTCCATAATGCAAAAAGTCACAATGATCACAAACAGAGGAACATAAGTGATCATTTACATCAAGGATACTGTATATGAAATATGAATTAATGAAATTGATCATAACTAATCAACGAAACATAATATCAGGGTAATAATACGCATTTGAACTTTCTCAAAGTAAATTTCATAGGTGAATAGAACACTAGATGGAAGGTCCCGTGCAGCCACAGCCTTGAAACCATATGAAAGTGTCTATTAAAAGTGGCTTGTTAGTGTACAAATTCCTTTCTTGTTGAGTAATTTTGACAGAAGCATAACAATGTTCAGATTCACATACCTGTAGAACTCACGCAACTTTACTTCTGAAGTACCAGTCTTTGCAATGTTCTTCCACTCTAATGCAGTTAAATATGATGAAAAATTACTCATGAACTCATGTTCTGTTGTTTGTTCTGGTATCATAATGGAAACGATATCCAGACCAACAAGACAGAGAGGATCAGATGCTATGCCCACGTAATCTCCATGATGTGACACATTGAAGTTGAAATTTGAAAATGGAGAACCTATGCCATTAATCTGCAATGGTTATATGGAAATACAAATTAGACAACATTGCAAGCCAAAATCAAAATGCGGACAGAATGATATCTTCTGCACGTTATTGAGCCAACATTTTCTTCATCATGCAGAAAGTGACCTAGAAAAATAGAAGAAAAACTCAGCAAAGAGAATGACAATCATACCAGATACGGTTTGCCCTCAAGTGTCCGATGTATAATTATCTTGTCATAAGGTATACCTAAAACTTCATGCACAATTGAGTATTGAAGTAGTCGACTTACAAGAGCTCGTTTTCTATCATCAAACTTCATGTACCTATCAAACAGCAAAACTTGTAAGATGCTTCACTCAATGTCCTACACAATTGAGCATGCTGATTCCATTAGAACATATGCAATTCATGTTTGACCAAATTCTTTATTTATGAATGAAGAACTATACAATAGAAGCACAAAAAATCTAAGTTGATGCAAATGCTCAATGTCATCATCAGAGATACATAAACAAATCAATGACTATTGAAAAGGCCACATGAGTAGGGGAAAAAATTCCTCCAAAACATAATTTACACCTTTCTGTTAGGACCTCCATGAGAAGGCATGAAGCTTTAACAAGTTTGAAAGGTTGGAACCGATATCGAGTATCAAAGTAGTACATAATCATGATGAAAATGCAATACTTTGTCATCAGTTAAAGCTATATGTGGTCAACTGTGCAGCATAATATTTGCAGCTTCTTCTTGTTGCTGCTGTTGTTGTATAAAAACACAAAGGCTAACAGGCAAAAACTATCACAGGATTAATCCACTGAAAGAATAGATTAAAAGAAAAGAACAGGTTTTGGAGTTTTCTTGATCCATAGTAAGAAAAAGTAATCTACTTGGAAGAAAATTGTGCCCTAAAGAATAACTAGAACTGAAGAAAAAGTAGCAATAACGAAGTCTGAAACAATAGTGACTTGGTGATGGTTCTCTGCTCATCTTCCGGAAGAAGAGAAACAACCGAAGCAAACTGGTCCACGGAAGGGTTCCAAAGGGAGACGTTGACCAGCCATCGCCTCACTCCACTTTCCATTTCGAAACCCCCTGATCGCGGTCACCCGATTGGCTGCGGAAAGGGGCACACGATCAGAATCGAAATCTAGGGCTTTGAGGAAATCTAGGGATTTGCTGAAAGGGAAGACAGAAGAAAAAGTAGTCCTTCGCTGGATTACGAGGGCGATGAGATCGCCGGCGCCAGTTTTGGGCAGCTAGGAATATATGGCCGGCAGTAAACGTGGTCCGATGAGACCCGGGCCGCGTTTATACCGGCCGGTTCACAAATTCGATTTTTGTCATGAGAAAAGAAACACTAAACAAATATTTTTTTATATTTAAAAAATAAAAATTAGGATGTTTTAATATTCAATTTTCATAATTTTAAAAGCATGTATTATATTTCTATTATAATCCTTCTCTATTCATTTAAAAATTTGAGCCGCCCTTGTGGTTATATTATAGTAAAAATAAGATGGAATTTAACATTCCAGCAGTCTCACATGATCGACTCTCATGATTAGAAGTATAATTGAATCGAGTCGAATTTTTTAATATTTGAGTTTGGCTCGTTTTTAATTGAGTCGAACTCGAACTTTATTTAATGAATATATTCATGATTCACGAACTTATTCAAACTTTTATCGAACCAAAACGAGATTAATAAATATAAATTATAAATTTAAATATTCATTAAAAACTAAATTATATATTTAAAAAAATATATAATATTTTTATTAAAATTTATATTTTTATTAAAATAAATAAATTTAATATATTTGTCTATATGTTTTATAAGTAGAGTGTAAAATCTATAAATTCAATATCAAAATTATTATATTTTTTATTTAAAAGTTGATTCATGAAGTTAACGAATATGTTCACGAGCTAACGAGCCGAATATTGTGAAGCTTGAGTTTGGTTGTTTATCTTAACAAACCTCATTAAACGAGCTCAAACGAGCTTTTATCGGATCGAGTTTCGAATAACTCATGAACGACTTAGTTCATTTACACCCCTACTCGTGGTTATATGATGCATCGATAAGGGGGTGTCTCTTAGGTATTTATAGTTCAATTCTCTCGAATTCGGCTCCTATTTTTATTTTAAATCAAAATTATTATATTTGTATAAACCTTCTCAATATATACATACCCTCGTATATGAATTCAAAATGTAAATTATGAGCGACAATTTATCAAAATGCATACTTAGGTTTTTGAATTTACCAAAAGGTGCATACTATTTTAGTATTTACCAAAAGGCACGCCTATTTACAGTGGTCTTCCTATTCTATACTTCTGACAAATTTAACTGATTTTCTTTTTCTTTTCTTTGTCATTTCCCTCTCTTCTTTTTCTATGCATACAACGTATCTTCTCTTTCTCATCCTCTTTCTTATCTTCTTTTTTTTTCAATTTTTTTCTCAAACCTGTTATAGGAGATCAGATCCGCGTTTGGCCTGATATCTCTCAATATCAGGCCCCATGTGGGCCTAATATGAGGAGATATCAAGTCTAACAACAGGAAAAAAAAAAAAAAAAAAAAAAAAAAAAAGAGAGATTTAGGTTTTTCAAAACCTTTAGTCCACCACTAAGAATGTCGAAAATAACAATGGAGAGCATATTTAGACTCCTTGCAATTTTAGAAATCCACACGAACTGAAATGAATGCAATCTGAGATCTCTAGGTCCATCAGTGGGTTTTGATCAAAATCCACTGATTGACCTAGAGACCTCAGATTGCAGCCATTTCAGGTCCTGTAGATTTCTAAAATTGCAAGGAGTTCAAATATGCTCTCCATTGTTATTTTTGACATTTCTAATGGTGGACTAGAGGTTTTGAAAAATCTAATTTTTTTTTTGTTATGAGGCTTGATATCTCCCCATATCAGGCCTAAGGCCTAACAACAGAAAAAAAAGAGAGAGATTTAAGTTTTTTAAAACTTTTGGTCTACCACTAGGAATGCGAAAAATAACAATGAAGAGCATATTTAAGCCCCTTGCAATTTTAAAAATCCACAGAACCTGAAATGATTGTACTCTGAGGTCTCTAGGTTGATTAGTAGGTTTCGGTCAAAATCCACTGATGGATTTAGAGAGTTCTGATTGTGCCAATTTCAGTTTCTGTAGATTTTTGATGTTGCAAGGAGTTTAAATATGCTATTTATTATTTATTTCAACTTCTAAAAGATGTTAAAATATAATAACAAAGAATCAATAAAACAATCCCCAAACGTTTTAGATTTTTCAAAACCTTTGATCCACTACTAGGAATGCCAAAAATAACAATGGAGGGCATATTTGAACTCCTTGCAGCATCAGAAATCCACATGAACTAAAATGAGTACAATCGGAACTCTCTAGGTCCATCAGTAGATTTTGACCGAAACCCACTAATAGACCTAGAGATCTCAGATTGCAGTTATTTCAGGCCATGTAGATTTCTAAAATTGCAAGGAGTCCAAATATGCTCTCCATTGTTATTTTCGACATTCCTAGTGACGAACCAAAGGTTTTAAAACCTAAATCTCTCTTTCTTTCTTTATTTTCCTTTTTTTTTTTATTTTTTATTGGCCTGATATGAAGAGATATCAGGGCCAACGTGACCCTGATACCTCTTCATATCAGACCCAATGTGGGCATGATATCTCCCCATATCAGGCCTAACAACAGAAAAAAAAGAAAGATTTAAGTTTTTCAAAACCTCTAGTCCACCACTAGGATTGTCAAAAATAACAATGGAGAGCATATTTGGACTTTTTATAATTTTAGAAATCCACAGGACCTGAAATGACTGTAATATGAGGTCTTAGTGGATTTCGGTCAAAACCCACTTATGAATCTAGAGAGCTCCGATTGCACTAATTTCAATTCTTGTAAATTTTTGATGTTGCAAGGAGTTCAAATATACTATCTATTATTTATTTCAACTTCTAAAAGATGTTAAAATATAATAAAAAATAAACAGTAAAATAATCCACATACGTTGGGCTTGATATGATTCATATCAGGCCTAAGGATTTTTGTCAATTTATCATTATTACAATTTTACACATCCGTAGAAGTTGAAATAAATAATGGATCGGTCTCTGTTAATTTACAGGGCTGCAAAGAATTCAAATATGTCATCTATTGATTATTTCGACTTCTCCAAATGTATTCTAATGTTATCAAAAAATCAACTAAATTCTAAACATTGTGGGTCTGATATGATTTATATATTAGGCCTATGTTATGCATGTACGCATGGAAAAAAAAAGAGAGGAAAGAGAAGAGTAGAGAGGAAAAATTAGATTGGTTGCATGCATAGGAGAAAGTAAATAGAAGAGAGAGTGAGAAACGACAGTGAAAAGAAAAAAATCAGAATTATCAGAAGAATAAAATAAGAAATGCACTTAAAAATGTGCGTTCTTTGATAAATGCCAAAATAGTGTATGCTTTTTTGTAAATTACCGAATTATGAGTAATGAATTTTTAAATTTATAAAAAATTTTCATAAATTTATTATAAAATAATGATACCAATCAATTTATAATACTCTTTTAATTAAAAAATATTAAACTTTTAAATGGACAGAGTGAAAATTTAAGCAGAAAAGAGATGGTAATACTGAAAATTATAATTAGGAAAATTCAACAAATCAAGTACGTTTAAATTATTTTTTATTTAAATAAAAAAAAATCAGAATTTGAAATTAAAGAATGGAATTATCAATTAATATCTGAAGCGTTAGTGGTTTGACAGTCGTTGAAATTCATATATTCGATTTATTATTAATATTTAAAAAAAAGTGGATCCACTGACTTAATTCCGTACACAGTTCCACTCTGGAAAAGTAAATTCGATAGAGTTGCGTGTGGTTAGATCAGATGCCGCACGCCGATCTCGTCTACTTAGAACCCTTCAGCCGTCGCCTCGCCTCGCCTCGCCGGAGATCCGTCCGCCAATCGATTGATCGCCGCTGGAGTTGGCAAAGCGGCATAGCATCGGTTTGCTCAGGCCAGAAACCATTGTGCGTCGTTTCAGATTCTGTGATTGTGTCGTCTCATTTTAGGGGCAGAAGGAGGCATTTTGGACGCTATGGATCTTCCGCCGACGCACAAGGAGCAGGATAATCTGACGGTTAGCCAGGTCGGTTTCGGTGGGTTCGACGCGAATGTCACGGCGAAGCAGCTCGCGGATTTCCTGGAGGACGAGGTCGGGATCATATGGCGGTGCAGGGTGAAGAGCTCCTGGACGCCGCCGGACTCGTTCCCCGTCTACCATGTTCCCGTAGGCGGGGGAGCCTCGTGGAAGGAGGATTACGAACGCGTGGTGCCGCACGCGTTCGTTCACTTTGCGCGGCCGGAAACCGGTAAGAAAGCTATGGATGCGGCCGGAAGGAACGCGCTTGTGTTGAATGGTCGTGTTCTTAGGGTGAACATGGGAACCGAGAGTTCATTGCTCGTCAACAGGAGGAGAACCAGTGATCCCTTCAAGTTCTCCAATGTGCGCGTCGAGATTGGGAATCAAGTCAGCAGGGACGACTTTTTGGTGGCTTGGAAGGGACCGGATGCAGTAGTCGATTTTTTGATTGATCCCTTTGATGGACGCTGCAAGATCCTTTTCTCAAAGGATACAGCTTTCTCATTCAAGGGGACACGGGACTTGGCTTTGATCAAATGCAATTTCAAGCTGGAGTTCTTGGTGAGAGACATCAATGAGGTGAGAGTCTATCAAGATAATGCCCCCTTTGTAATGCAGTTCCAACTCATCTCAGCACCGTCAGTGTATTACCGCACCGCTGATGATGACATCTACGAGTCTGTTCCATATAATCTGCTAGACGACGAGGATCCATGGATCAGGACAACAGATTTTACTCCTAGCAATGCTGTTGGTCGGTGTAACTCATACAGAATTTTGTTCTCCCCTCGCTTTGGGGTTAAGATGCAGAGATCCCTGGCCTATCTGAGAGACAGGAGGATAGATGATGTCCGACCGAAGCACCGACAAATCATAAGGGATGAGCCCAATTATGGAGTGCTCCCGGTCGATCCTTTCTTCTGTATTCAATACAAGGAAGGAATCAAATTTTCGACTATGTTTTTAGTGAATGCACTTGTGCACAAAGGCATTGTTAATCAGCATCAACTTACTGAGGAGTTCTTTTCCTTACTTAGGCAACAGAGTGACATAATAAATGAATCTGCTCTACTGGATATCTGGTCATACAAACGCTCCATTTTTGATGCGCCAAGAAGGCTGAAGGTCGTTCAGGACTGCCTGTTGAAGGACCGTAAACTTCTCAGGCAGCCTTCTAATGAAACTGTTGAAGTGAGGAGGCTTGCTATTACTCCTACAAAGGCATACTGTCTTCCTGCTGAGGTAGAACTCTCAAATAGGGTTCTTAGGAAGTATAAAGAGGTTGCCGATAGATTCTTGAGGGTGACTTTTATGGATGAAGGAATGCAACAGTTGAATAATAATGTTTTAAACTACAATGTGGCACCTATTGTCAGAGACATAACTTTTAGCTCATTTCCTCAGAAGACTACTGCGTTCAGGAGGGTAAATCAGATTCTAACTAATGGGTTTCAACTATGTGGTCGAAAATATTCCTTTTTAGCATTTTCATCAAACCAGCTAAGGGATCGATCAGCATGGTTCTTTGCAGAGGTTGTCAACACCATAACTGTGTCAAATATTAGGAATTGGATGGGAAAATTTTCTAATAGAAATGTTGCTAAGTGCACTGCTAGAATGGGGCAATGTTTTTCGTCTACATATGCGACAATCAATGTTCCTCCCAATGAAGTAAACCCTGACCTTGAAGATATTGTGCGGAATGAATATGTCTTTTCGGATGGAATTGGGAAGATTACACCAGATCTCGCACTTGAAGTAGCTGAAAAACTGCAACTGACTGATAACCCACCTTCTGCCTATCAGATTAGGTATGCTGGCTGCAAAGGGGTTGTGGCTGTTTGGCTAGGAAATGGTGATGGGATCAGGCTGTCACTGAGACCAAGCATGAATAAGTTCGAGTCTAACCATACAATGTTGGAGGTTGTATCGTGGACTAAGATCCAGCCAGGTTTTCTTAACCGGCAGATTATCACGTTGCTTTCATCTCAACAGGTGCCGGACAGTGTTTTTGAAAGAATGCAAGAAACTATGATTCATAAACTGAACCAGATGCTTGTGGATGCTGATGTTGCATATGAGGTTCTTACAACATCATGCACCGAGCAAAGTAGCACTGCAGCAATGATGTTGAGCGCTGGTTTTAGACCTCAAACTGAACCTCACTTAAAGGCTATGATCTCATGCGTTAGATCATCTCAGCTAGGTGATCTTTTAGCAAAAACAAGAATCTTTGTCTCGAAAGCCAGGTGGTTGATGGGCTGCCTTGATGAACTTGGGGTCCTTGAACAAGGGCAATGCTTTATTCAGACCTCAAGCCTTTCACTTGAAAATTGTTTTTCAAAGCATGGTTCAAGATTTTCAGCTCCACAGAAGAATAGGCAAGTCATTGTGGGTACCGTGGCCATGGCCAAGAATCCATGTCTTCATCCTGGAGATATTAGGATCCTTGAGGCTGTTGATGTGCCTTCATTGCATCATCTTTCTGATTGTTTAGTATTCCCTCAAAAAGGGGACAGGCCTCACACCAATGAAGCATCTGGAAGTGACTTGGATGGCGATCTCTATTTTGTTACATGGGATCAAGATCTTATACCCCCAAGCAAAAAGAGCTCGATTGCTATGGATTACACCCCTGCTGAAGTCAGAAATTTACCACGACAAATCTTTCCTCAAGTAAGTATTAAGCTATATGATTTTAACCTCAATGTACGTTGAATATACTATGCACTTTAAATATTCAAAGCTGCTGCTTTCTGAAACTCAGAGTGAAGTTTTTTCATCTTTAATTTGTTGTTGTAATACAGTTTTAATAATAAGAAAAGAATTGGGAGAGTAATTAAGATGGATGAGAATACAAGATTATACAAATCCTTTGTAGTTTGTCACCAACTTTGTCTTTTATAGGTAGTCTCACTAGAAGATCATTACCAATTATATCTTTTAATATGTCTCTTATTGTCATTAATTTTAGTTCAGTAAACTATATCGAAAATTAACCCAAACATCACATTGTCAAGCTATTAAATTGCTACACTATTATTGTGTCTTTGTCATCTTCGTCCTGTGCCTTTCTGGTTTTCTATAACAAGTAGAGCATCGAAAATATCTGTCCCATCTAATGTGCTTAGCATGAGATAAGAAGTTTTATATAATATATATATATATATATATATATCAGTGAACATAAGAGGAAAAGATAGCTAAATCTCTACAATTTCACTACTTGAGGAAAAGTTCTCTAATATATATATATAATTTGAATTATTTCCTATTGCAAATTGTTGATATTCCAATAGTAGTTTTATGTAGAATTTGACCAATGTTCTTTCAAACATTTTTCCTACAGGACATTATTGACTTTTACTTGAAGAATATGATAAATGAGAATCTCGGTGTTATTTGCAATGCTCATGTGGTACATGCTGACCGTAGTGAATATGGAGCATTCGATGAGAATTGCCTTAAGCTGGCTGAGCTCGCTGCTATAGCCGTAGATTTCCCGAAGACAGGAAAAATGGTTACTCTGCCTCCTACCCTTAAACCTAAGTGCTATCCTGACTTCATGGGCAAGGATGGTTACATATCCTACAAGTCAGAAAAGGTATTAGGAAAGTTATATCGCAAGATTAAAGATGTCACAGATGATATTGACTCATCTGAAACTGCTTGCATGGTCGAGGACTTACCCTATGATGTGGATCTTGAGGTTGTTGGATCTTCAGATTATCTTGCTGATGCAATGCAGAACAAGGATGTATACGAGCGTCGTCTGAATGCATTGTTGGCTCAGTATAGAGTTAGCTCAGAAGGGGAGGTTGTTACAGGTCACATATGGTCATTGCCTAAATTCAATAGCAGGAAGCAGGGTGAGTTGAAGGAGCGCCTGAAGAATGCATATTCTTCTCTTCACAAGGAGCACCGACATGCTTTCGACACCATGGCCCCTGATTTTCTTCAACTAACAGACGCAGAAAAAGGAGTGCTTTACGAACGGAAGGCTTCAGCATGGTACCAAGTGACTTATCATCCTCAGTTGGTTAAGAAGTCGCTCGAACTAAATGAGCCTGATTTGGATTTGGTGCCCGCACGACTTAGTTTTGCATGGATAGCAGCGGACTACCTTGTCAGGATCAAGATAAGATGTGGCGATGAGAGGAGAAAACTAAATAGTCAAAGGCCGATCGATTCCCTTGCGAGCTATCTTTCTGAAAGAATAGATTGATTTGTTCCATCGATTTATCAGGTGCTTTTGGGCAATGCCTTGGTCGTGCTGCTGGTGAAAACAACTTTTGATGGTATTATATTCTTTCTTGAGGTCCTATATGTTACCTCGATCTCTTCGATTAATGTTTGTGTAGAGTTGCATGAAGAACAAGAAACTTGATCAGAAACGATGCGATTAGCTACTTCTTAAGATTCTGTCTACTTGAATTGGGAACCAGACCTCTATACTGTGTTTCAATGGTTTTTAATCGTTGATATTTTTTTTTTGTTCCAAAGTTGGCTGAACTCTTTTCTCTTTTATTCTAAATCCTTCTGGAAAATTAGAGTTGAGTTCCAAATATTAAGGTTTTACAACAGTTTTTTGTGCAAGGAGAGTCAATTCTTGGGTTATCGTGTGAACCGGCTGGCTGAAAAATAGGCCGGAGCCTTCCGGTTTAATCCTACAGCGCCGAGCGCAGGTGGCTGGATGCCAGTCCTTTGGTTGGCAGTGTGGCACGGCAGCAGCCGTGCACCACCGGCGCCACCAGTGGTATTTCTTTCTTCTGGGCGTAGGTTCCAGCTCCCAGCCAGTGGCGCCGCAGATGCTGTGACCTGCCACCTCGGCCTCCTGATGATATTTTGTTGCGGTGGCAGAGCGGCACCAGCGGTTCTTGGCACCCTCGTCCAGTGGCCACCGCCGTCGTACGGCTCTCATCTTCGTCTACATTACTATGGACCTTCCCCTTGAAGTTTCTTGGTGAAACTATGTTATACATAATCCTTCAACTAGATTTATTTTGTTAAACAACCTTTAACAAGAACTATGCAACATTTAGTTTTTTTAAATAATTTGTACAAAATAAAAAATTTGGAATGATAAATATTCACTATAGTATATTTACAATGTCACAAAATTGATAAAAAAAAATCATAAGATCTGTAGAGTAGCTTCTTCTAAGTTGAAAATAGATTTTTTTTTTTTTTAAAAAAACATCAAATAAAAAACTTGCTTTCTAATACATGAAAACCTCTAAAACTTCTACATCTGGCCTAGCATCTACCAGTGCAAGGAAATATTCAGAAACAAAATATAATTAGAACAAATGTAATATATATTCAGAAACTCAGCCTTGATCAGCATGGAAGTAGGAGAGATGATAAAGTTATTTAAATAATGTAAATGTAGAAGTTCACAGACATCTTGCCATAAACTCTAGATTGTAAATGTAGAAGTTCACAGGCATCTTGCCATAAACTCTAGATTGTGCAACGGCAGATATCTAGGTTGTCATCTAGATATTATTCAAACTTAATTATAGTGAATTTATAAGAATTTTTCGTCCAAATAAGGTACGCAACTAAAGGATACTGGACTTCTGGGTTGCACGTTGCAAGCGTTTCTCGATTTATCCTGGTGGCCTGTGGGAAATTTCCGTGGGGCCGGGCCGATCACCCCAGGCTCGACGTTACCCAGCCTGGTTAATCATTTTTAGATTGTCTTAAGTTGCTCCTAGGGCAAGGTTAAGTTAGCTAGTGCTGGTAGAGTTATTATAATAGGGCAAGGGTTCGAATCTCGGTAAAGTCGAAAAAAAAGTCCTCTTCGCACTAGCCAACTACAACTTCCCGATTTACCTCCTCACAGATGATCATGGGGCCGACCGTATGGGGTCGCTGGGATGATGGATTCCACCTTTTTACTACAATAGATTGTCTTAAGTTAGCTAACTAACATGATAGAATATAAAGCTTACTACCCAACAAAGGCTGAAAGATTGCTTAGCCCATCAATGCTAAGCAATTGTTAGCCATGATGTGGCTTGTAAGAGAGGGTGAATTACTTATAAAATAAAAGAATAATCTTTTCTCGATCTTTGGATTTTGTTAGATAGCATAATTAAATTAAAGTAATTGAACAACTAATAAAATAAAAATAGGTGGAAAAATTAATTGGTTATAACCTAGGTGGTTGTTAGTCCAAGACAAATGAAAGCACTATAAAGTCTTTTTCGTTGAAGGCTGAGAAGCCTCTTACACTCGCTGAATGCTCAGAAATTTGCTAGAAAATGAATACAGGAGTTGTTAAATATTTTCTACCTCCGGGAGTCTTTTTATAGCCCCTGGAAAACTCTATCCGAAGCTGGAAGGCGTTTTTAATAGAGTTCAAGGCGCCTTCAATCAGAGAAATCTTATCGTCGAAGATAAAACTTTATCTTCGACTAACAGTCACTGGAAGGGGCCTTCTATAGGCTGAAAGACGCCTTTGACATTGTTCATCGAAGGCGCCTTCCAAGCCATGGAAGGTGTCTTCCATACGACAGATCAGCTGATCTCTTCACATGGATGATGCTCCAGCTAACCGGAGTTGAGTTCACCCGAATCCAACTCTGATCTTCTCCTCGATCAGACTTCCTCCCCCACTTCTCGTCCCTCGAACATCGTGCACGCCTTCTCGTCTATCGGTGTATTCTTCTATAATACCTTGTCCCTCGGATGCACTAACCCCGTCGGCTCCCTTCCTGTGCCACTCTTCTTGCTAGCTACATTTTCAGCTCGACTTCTTGTGTTCCTAAGCTCCTGCATACTTAGACACAAAGATCAAATACACAAGCTCCTGCACGTAGTCAAATCTTTAGGCCCGAAGCTGATTTCAGGCTTGGTCGCCTGCTCTATACTGTAGCCGACCGTGTGGATCTCCAATCGATGGGCGTGTGACTTTCTTGCTCGATTGAAATCTCTATCGATTGGACCCCCAGCTATCATGCCGATATTGCCCGGGCAGCATTATTATGGTTCTCCTCTTGCCGTGTTGGGAGCTCTTGATGGACCCGGGCGAGAGCCTGTGCCTGGTCTGCTGGTGGCGACATTATTACAGTTCTCCTCTTGCCGTGTCGGGCAAGCCGCGCGGTTGTTGATAATGGCGACGGTTGGGTGATGAGGTGCGTTGGTGGAATCTTTGATTTCTATTTTGGCGATTGGCTAGATTATAACAATCCTGGGTGTCATGCATAGCCGACCAGTGGTATGTGCACCACCGTCGTAGGGCTCCTTGAGGGGTCTCAAGATATCTTTCCCGCTCGACCTCCACATGCTGCATGGCTTGGGGCTATGGTTCTTGTTTATGAGGCTGAGGACCATCCGGGGTCCTTTATGTGGCAGAGTCGGTAAGGGTTGACACTCAGGTGTTGGAACCACAGCCGATGCGGTGACTTCCTTCTTTCGGGTGGCTTGCGCTTCCTCGATATTAATGAACTCAATTGCGAGCTTGGCTTCGAAGGTACCTTCGTGCAACTCTAGGAATTTCTCCCAGAGTTATTTTTTCGAGTCGTTTCCGACTAACTTCTTAGGGTGGAAGAATGCTTAACAGGTGGTATTCAGCTCTCCCATTTACCACGAAATCATTCTGCCCTTTCTTGTTTCACAAGTGCTCTTCCTTTTCTTCTCTATGTTGGTCTTTGGGTACGACAAAATCATATTTAATTATAAAAAAAAAAAAATTGGTTTTAAAAAAATATATCCATCTGACATTTCTAAAGTGCAAACTCCCCCTCAAACTTTGACAGCTAGATGCTTGGTTCGATCATCGTCTTCTTACTTTAGCAAGCAGTTAGTCCTTCTGAAGCAGTTGGACTCGGATACCAATTACAGGTCCGTGTTAGGCTGGTTAGAGGGAGGGGTGAATAGCCCTGAAAAATAAGTTGCTAAATCGCTTGCTTTGTTTAGCAAGGATAATCAAATTAATTAAATAGTTAAAATAATCAACATAAAATAAAGAGACTCGAAAATTTTACTTAGTTTGCAACCGAGAAAGTTACTAATCCAAGGTAGTTGAAAGTTCACTAATGCTGATCTCTTTCATTGAAGACAGAGAAGCCTCTTACATACTTTAAAAGCACAAGAAGAGCTACGTAATTGAATATAGTGATTGTTGTTTCCATTCATAGCACCAGGGAGATTTTTATTGTTAGGGTCGAAATGTGCTAGAGGGGGGGGGGGGGTGAATAGCTCGTCGTGCTCGTCATTGCTTGCTTCTTGGTGATGATATGCAGCGGAAAATACAAGAAACATAATTACAACGCTAACACAAGGATTTACTTGGTATCCACCTCAAGAAGAGGTGACTAATCCAAGGATCCACACACGACACGCACTCTCCACTATGAAAACACTCCTTTACAGTAACTACCGAAAGCGGAGAAGCCTTACAACACTCTCAGTACAAGAAGAAGAAAAGGGAAGCAAATACAAGTAAGATCTTACAAGATTTAAAGCACAAAACCCTAACACTAGCTTCTTTTTGTTGTAGATCACCTCTTGACTTGGACGTGCACCGACACTTGCCTCCAAGAACCTTCAAGACTGGCGGTGAGAGCTGTGGAGAAGATGCTGTGAAGATCGGAGAAGAATCGCAGCTGTAGATGTGTGAACAGTGCGGAGAAGAACGCTCGCCAATGAATATAACCTGCGCCAACGGTCGGATCCCAATCGATTGAATTACTCTCAATTGATTGGGGAGGTTTTGGATCGATCGGTCGATCGATCCATAGCGCCTCTGTGCTCTTTGGAAAGAGCTAGAATTGATTGCCCGATCGATTCAAAGCTCTCCTGTGATTTCCCAGCGCTCCAATCGATCGCCTGATCGATTGGAGGCTCCCAATCGATCGGGTGATCGATTGGAGGCTCCCAATCGATCGGGTGATCGATTGGGAGAGATTCTGTGTGACAAACCTAGCTTCCCAATCGATCCACCGATCGATTGGGAGGAGAGTTTGTCGCGGGACACGCCCAATCGATCAACCGATCGATTGGGCATGAGTCAATCGATTGGTTGATCGATTGATCCAACTTGATTTGTCCTAATCAAGTCCCAAGCCCCTAAAAATCCAACATCTGGTCAACCATGACCTGTTGGGACATCATGCCTAGCATCTAATCACCCTCGACTTGCTAGGACTTCCTCACCAAGTGTTCGATCAATCCCTTTGACCCACTTGGACTTTTCTCCTCGTGCCAAGTATCTGGTCAACCCTTTGACCTACTTGAACTTCTCAATACCAGGTGTCTGGTCAACCTTGACCCACCTGGATTTTCATGTACCTGGCTTCACTCACCATGACTTCCCTTCTGCCTATCTTCACTCACTAGGACTTCCCATCTGCCTGACTTCACTCACCAGGACTTTCACCTACCTTCACTCACTAGGATTTTTATACTGCTTAGTTTCACTCACTAGGTCTTTCATCTGGCTTCACTCATCAAGATTTCCCTTTTGCCTAGCTTCACTCACTAGGACTTTCCATCTGCCTGGCTTCACTCACTAGGTCTTTCCATCTGCCTGGCTTCACTCACCAGGACTTTCACCTAGCTTCACTCACTAGGATTTTCATACTTCCTAGTTTCACTCACTAGGTCTTTCACCTGGTTTCACTCACTAGGATTTACCTTCTGCCTAGCTTCACTCACTAGAACTTCCCATCTATCTGGCTTCACTCACCAAGACTTTCCATCTGCCTAGATTCACTCACCAGGACTTTCACCTAGCTTCACTCACTAGATCTTTCACCTGACTTCACTCATCAGGATTTCCCGACTGTCTGGCTTCACTCACCAGGACTTTCCATATGACTGGTCAACCTTAGCCAAAGGAGAATTGTACTAACAATCTCCCCAAATGAACGATTGCACCGGTAATTTTCATGTATTGTCAAACATCGAAACCCAAACATCAAGACTCAAGCTTGAGCCTTCTCAAGCTTAGTCAACCAGGTCAACCTTGACCTAGAGAATATTGCACCAACAATCTCCCCCTTTTTGATGTTTGACAATACCTTTAAGTTAGGCTAATCTCATAGCCTCAAACTTCGTTTCATACCAAGGCATGAATGATGGTTTCCTTCATTCTCCCCCTTTCCTAGAGGGCAAACTCCCTCTTTAGGTAATGAAGGCCTAACTTAAACCCTACATTCTCCCCTTATTGTCACACATCAAAAAGAACTCTCCCCTTGAAAAGTTACTCACAGTTGGTCACAACTTCACTTGTTGGACACAACACTACAATGAAGGTTCCATACCCTTCATCGTATCTAATGCTCACCCTTGAGCATTAACTAATCCAACAATGAAGGTCCTATACCCTTCACTGTATTAAATGCTCACCCTGGAGCATTATTCCACGTTATGATGCTCATCCTAGAGCATCCATAATCCCTCAATGAAGATATCCACTCTCCATTGCTTTTCAACGCTCAACCTTGAGCAATTGTCTTTCTAAACGAAGGTTTAACCACCTTCAATGGTGTCGGAAAATAAATTCCATGTCCTTAAAGAGTAACTCGCCCTAAAGACATGCTTCAAACTTCTGTCATTGCACCAACAATGACTTGGAATCCCTAAATTTTTAGGAAACCCAAAATTTAGAAGTTTTGAGGTTCAAAAATCCAATAATGAAACTAAACCTCAACCTAAACTTCTACTTAGTCTTTCTTAACCAATCCATCCTTGTTTTCATCATGAAAACTCCCCTTAAATGTATACAAATATGTTTTGAGAGGTTAGGAATGATTACCTAAACTAAAAATGATCTGAAATGCTGAAATTAAGCTTTCCTAGCTGAAATCAACACTTCAATCGATCAATGGATCGATTGAAATGGTGTGGATCGATCCAGCGAGTTTCTGCTCGCGAGAAACCCCTCTCAATCGATCACTCGATCGATTGAGGCACTTCAATCGATCGGGTGATCGATTGAAGGCCTGACATTTCTGAAAATTGATTTCAACAAAGTTCAGAAAGTCCCTAAAAATTCTACAAAATTCTAAAACTCATGAAAATTCATGTAGACATTACTTAGGGTATACACTATCAAGGAAAAATAATTTTTTAAGAAAATATTTCCTATTTTTAAAGATTGACACAAACTTGAAAACTTGTAAAAACTTTAGTGCTTTTTTTCAAGTTTGTGCCTAACTTTTCAATGATGATTACTATCAAAAGATAGTGTTCACCAAGGTTTTTCAAAATGTATTTAAAATGATTTTCAAAACAAATATCCAATCATGTTCTTTGGGCTCAATGTACATGACTTGTACATTAGCTTTTCCAATGATTGGAAAACATATAACTATGTGTTTTGATGAACCAAAAACTCAAAAGAATGCACTAAATCAACATCTTGAGTTTCGTTCATCGTCCTAACATCTCACTTGCATCTAATGTGCACTAAAACACATACAAGTCACCTTATAAGTCTTTGTAAGATGTAAAGTTTGGTTTTGCCCTAAACTAGGGATCATGCATATCTATCTAGACATTTTAAGAATTTTGAACATCCACCAAGAATGTTACTTGTTAGTAAATGTCATTTTCCTTAATTGCAAGGAATTAAAAATAATGCATGATATGCTATGGCATACATCAAAATAAATAATTTTCAAAAGAAAATTCGCTAGAACTACATGATGTATGTATGATATGATATGATATGGTATTTTTGTGTTTTTCATAATAAAGCATGAATGCAAAGATGATGTCATGACATGTGATGGGCAAACAAAGCATTGTAGTTTAGCTTAAATAAAATACCTAGATTATCTATCTAAGTATCCTTAAACCTTAGCTAAACCTAAAATTAACCTAGATTGCCCCTTATCTACTCATGAAAATGCCAAAATCTAAATTGGCATTTCTTTAACCCATGATTAAATTATGCCAATTAAAATTAAGTATATTCCTCAATGTTTGACACACTTTACTCTTTCAAAGAGTAATCACTTTAAATTAAGGCTTAGATTTGCCTTTAAAATCCTAAGAAAATACCAAAACCCCAACTTGGTATTTCTTATGTTTTCCCAATTTGTGTCAATTTAAAATAAAATCAAAAATTCCAAATTATGACACATTTTACTCTTTTAAAGAGTAAATGAAAACCCACTTCATTTTCAAAAGTTAATAAAAATCTTGAAAATGCTCTTCAAGTGTCAACTTCATTAAGGTTGGATTAACTATCCTTCCAATTAGAGTTGACACTCTCTAACCCATCTAAGGGGTAGAGAAAATGCTCCTAGGAACCCAAAACCTATTGATGCTCCTTTGATACTTTAGGTACTCACTAGGGATAACTTCCCTAGATACCTTCCTAATGACTTTGTTAGGCTTCTTAGAAGCCTTGGTCACCTTTTCTAGGTCAACTCTAGGGATTGCTTCCCTTGTGACCTTCTTAGTGACTTTCTTAGACTTCTTAGAAGTCTTAGTCACATTTTTTGTTGCAAAGATACTCCTAGGGATAACTTCCCTTGTATCATTGACTTGACCGCTAGACCTAGGGTTGGTTCCATAGCTATATGGAACCCTATGATAAGACAACACATTCTTCTTAGTTTTAGGTTTGTATTCTAAACTCCTATGGCCATTGGATGACTTATGTGCTCCTAGACCTATTTTATGCTCTTTTTGTCCTTTTAGGATATTTTCTATCCTTTTTAGGTTCTTTTCAATTTTATCATGTCTTGACCTCAAGACTTGGTTTTCCATCATTAAATCCTTAGTTTTGGATTTTTCTTTAAATCCTTGAGCATTTCTATTTTTGGGCTTGTACCTAAGGTTTTTAGTGTTATTGCCTAAGTTGTTATGTATTTTCCTAACCTTAGGTATGATAGTTTTAGCATGAAAAGCCACATGTTTTTCCTTAATGCTATCATGCTTCCTATTTTTGTGGTAAATAGCATTAAAATGATATAAACTCGAATTAGCATGTTTTTTACCATTATTCAAGGGGATAGACTTAATAAATGATACCTTGGGTTTTACCTTGGAAGCTCCCCCTTGACTTGTGCTTCCTCCCTTGACTTTGACCGCTTTCTTCCCATTTGGACATTGGCTCCGATAATGTCCTTTTTGATGACACAAGAAGCACACAATGTGCTCATTGCTCTTCTTTGTTGTGGGGACGGTCTCCGTGGGCTTCACCTTACCCTTTTGTGTCATTTTGCCCTTCTTCTTGGCCAATTTAGGACACTTACTTTTGTAGTACCCGTGTTCCCTACACTCAAAACATATAATATAATTTTTATTTTTAATTGAAATATTTTTACCTTCACATGTAGGGATAGTACTTGATCTTCCATTTGATGTTTCTTGATTTTTTGGAGGATGCATCATCTTCTTCTCCACTTGACCCGGATGTAGAAGCTTCTCCTTCATCTTGATCCGGTGTCAATGAAGGTCTCTCCCCCTTAATCCTAGAGGTGGAGGCTTCTTCATCTTCATCTTGTACATGAAACAAGGAATATGCTCCTTCCTTGCTCTTTTGGTTACATTCCTTTGAAGATGGAGCTTCTTGGACCTCTTCTTTGGAAGTTGAGCATCTCTCAACTTTGAAATCCTCTTCCTCTTGGCCTTGATCCAATGAGTCTCCCTCTTTTGATTCTTCTTGATTTGGTACAGTGGAGGGGATCTCATGAATCTTCGTCAATTTACTCCAAAACTCTTTGGCGTCTTTATATTATCCAATTTGAGCCAAAATATTTCTTGGCAATAAATTGACCAATAGCTTGGTCACTTTGTCATTTGCCTCACTCCTTTGAATTTGCTCTTTGCTCCATTTGCTTTTCTTGAGGATCTTGCCTTTTGAATTTCTTAGAGCTTCGAAGCCTTCCATTAGAGCAAACCATTGCTCTATCTCCATCATCAAGAAATTTTTGATTCTTGATTTTCAAGAATTGAAGCTCGTCATAGTGAATGGTGGAGGCACCCTTGTGTCGAATCCGAATCCATCTCTGAATTCCATTTGAAGTTGAGCTCTTGATAGAATCTTTTGCTTGATGAAATTTGCTCAAACTTCTTCACCCTCTAGCCTTGTTGCCTCTTCCGGCAATGATTCCGGTGAAGAGCGACCTCGCTCTGATACCACTTGTTAGGGTCGAAATGTGCTAGAAAAGAGGAGGTGAAAAGCTCGTCGTACTCGTCGTTGCTTGATTCTTGGTGATGATATGCAGCGGAAAATACAAGAAACACAATTACAACGCTAACATAAGGATTTACTTGGTATCCACCTCAAGAAGAGGTGACTAATCCAAGAATCCACACATGACACACACTCTCCACTATGAAAACACTCCTTTATGGTAACTACCGAAGGCGGAGAAGCCTTATAACACTCTCAGTACAAGAAGAAGAAAAGGGAAGCAAATACAAGTACGATCTTACAAGATTTAAAGCACAAAATCCTAACCCTAGCTTCTTCTTGTTGTAGATCGCCTCTTGACTTGGACGTGCACCAGCACTTGCCTCCAAGAACCTTCAAGACTGGCGATGAGAACTGTGGAGAAGATACTGTGAAGATCGGAGAAGAATCACAGCTGTAGCTGTGTGAACAGTGCGGAGAAGAACGCTCGCCAACGAATATAACCTGCGCTAATGGTCGGATCCCAATAAATTGAATTACTCTCAATTGATTGGGGAGGCTTTGGATCGATCGGTCGATCGATCCAGAGCGCCTCTGTGCTCTCTGGAAAGAGCTGGAATTGATTGTCCGATCGATTCAAAGCTCTCATGCGATTTCCCAGCGCTCCAATCGATGACCCGATCGATTGGAGGCACCCAATCGATCGGGTGATCGATTGGGAGGGATTCTGTGTGACAAACCCAGCTTCCCAATCGATCCACCGATCGATTGGGAAGAGAGTTTATCGCGTGACATGCCCAATCGATCAACCGATCGATTGGGTATGAGTCAATCGATGGTTGATCGATTGATCCAACTTGATTTGCCCTAATCAAGTCTCAAACCCATAAAAACCCAACATCTGGTCAACCATTACCTGTTGGGACATCATGCCTAGCATCCGGTCACCCTCGACTTGCTAGGATTTCCTCACCAAGTGTCCGGTCAATCCCTTTGACCCACTTGGACTTTTCTCCTCGTGCCAAGTATCCGGTCAACCCTTTGACCTACTTGGACTTCTTAATACCAGGTGTCCGGTCAATCTTGACCCACCTGGATTTCTACGTGCCTGGCTTCACTCATTAGGACTTCCCTTCTGCCTAGCTTTGCTCACTAGGACTTCCCAACTGCATGACTTCACTCACCAGGACTTTCTATCTGATTGGTCAACCTTAACCAAAGGAGAATTGTACCAACAATCTCCCCAAATGAACTATTGCACCTGCAATCTCCATGTATTATCGGTCTCCATGTATTGTCAAACATCAAAATCCAAACATCAAGACTTAAGTTTGAGCCTTCTCAAGCTTAGTCAACCAGGTCAACCTTGACCTAGGGAATATTGCACCAACAATCTCTCTCTTTTTGATGTTTTACAATATCTTTAAGTTAGGCTAATCCCATAGCCTCAAACTTCGTTTCATGCCAAGGCATGAATGAGGGTTTCCTTCATTCTCCCCCTTTCCTAAAGGGCAAACTCCCTCTTTAGGTAATGAATGTCTAACTTAAACCCTACATTTATAGCCTCCTGGGATGAAATATTCATTGATGTTCGTCACTCGAAGACACCTCCAAAAGGATAGAGCTTATCCTCTAGCGATAAGACTTTATCCTCTCATATTGGCTACTAGAGCCGCTTCCAACCAACTTGAGGGTGCCTCGGGTGAAGGCGCGAGGGCGCCTTCCTTCGAACAAGCGTAAGGGCGCCTTTGTAATCCTTTGAGGCACCCCTCCAAAACCCTTGGAGGTGCCTTCACTCCGGGCTAGCAACTTCGAAGACCTTTCCTCGCGTGGGTGATGCCCCAGTCAATTGGAGTTGAGCTCATCCGAATCTAACTCTGACCTTCTCTTCAAGCAGGTTGCCTCCCCGACTTCTTATCCCTTGATCATCACGCATATTCTTCTCATCCATTGATGTACTCTTACGCATCTTCTCGTCCCTCAGATGCACTAAACCCGTCGGCGCACTTTCAGTACCATCCTTCTCATCTGGTACGCCTTCTGGTCAACTTCTTATATTCCTAAGCTCCTGCATAGTTAAACACATGACATCAAACACAATAGGACCTAACTTGACTTGGTTGACCACATAAAAACCAACCTAGCGTAATAACAACTTTGTCACCTTGACTTCACCGCAATTATTCAGCCACTGAAGTCGATAAGGATGCGGATGTTTCTGAGTTGGAAGTGACAATTTCTACACCAAATCAGTACCTGCTACATTGGTGCAACTTCTGATCTATATATTTCTTATGTGATTTTTAGCATTCTTTAGCATATATTCTGTGACATATCATGAGCATATTTCATATTCTCACATCTTCGTGTTTGCTTATTTTAATTTTTACTCTTTTAGTTTCAAAAACTGCTCTTTGATTATCTTTTATTAATAGGACGTATATCCAAAGAAAAAATGGAGTAATTAAACATTAAATCGAGGAGTTACAACAAGGAACATGTTTTAGTCGTGTCCCAAGACACGGGTATATTCTTCCGGTCAAAGTTGATCGAAGAAAGGAGCGAAAAAAATGATGTCTCCAACATTTGACACGATTGTACTTCACAGGCATGCCCATGCTTTTTATCACAAATAGGAGGTTGCAATGAGCATTCGCCAGACATGGTTATGCCTTTCTCCACCGTGAAGAACATCCGGTAAGATATGGTCGTGCCTCTCCGACACGACCTTGTTTTTCTCCACCGAGATGACCAAGCAACCAGGTCTATCAAGACACAACTGCGCCTCTCAAATATGGTCGTACTTTTCACCATAGAACCAAACATAGGTCAGTCATGCCTTTTAAAGCTGCATCAGACTAGTACGATTATACCTCCCAAGCACGACTATGTTTTTTACCTCTAATGCCAACTAGTTCTTGAGACACGACTATGCCTCCCAGGCATGGTCGTGCCAAGGTAAATCAACCTTGATTGTTAGATATTTTCTAACTATTTTTGATAGTTGCCAGGGATATAAAAGGCCCAAGAAGCCTCCTAACTTGGGGAGGAAGGTTTTTCTTGTTCTAGGGAAACCTAGAGTCACCGTTCCAAGAGCCATCACGATGATCTGTCCACCATCGAAGCTTGGAGACTCTTTCGAAGACACCAACAACTTTAACAACTAAGTTTTTTCTCTCTACTCTTTGTTTTGAGTTGTAATTGCTTAGATTCATGTCTCTCGATTGTAACTTTATCTCCATGGAGTAGTTTTCCAAATTCTAGTGATGAGGCGATAAGGAGGAGCCTACCTGGCACGGGTCAATTGCCACGGTGTATGTTAAAGTCAAGGCGGTCAACACCATGACTTAAGTTAGGCCGACCCGAGTGGGAAGTTGCTATAGCAACCGATCGGAGGAACCACCGTCTGGTCGGCCATCTAGGTGAACCAGTGTCTAGTCAGCCCGGTCGGCAGGAGAGTGGGCCGAGCGGGCCACCCATCCGGCTCGGAGTATAGCATTGGCATTATACATATTAATAATGAACCAATAAAATAATAAAAGAGGAAAAGACAAATACTTAATAAGGGGAAGAGAAAATAAAAGAGAACACTCCATCATTGAATGCGAAGAAGCCAAGACAAAGATGTCTTCTGTCGATAATTAATATCATTAAACAGGGAAAGATGGAGGGTTACTAAGAAAGGTATAAAAGAGTATGCTAGGTATGAAGAAAGGCAAGATTCATCTCTATCTCTATTATTTTCAATTTCTTTTCCTAATATTATTTCTAACTTGAGCGTCAGAGGGTCAATGCCAGGGACCCCTTCCCTAGTTTGATTTGTTTTGCAGAGAGGAACGGGATCTTCATCCAGTCAGCAGAGTCGCCATATCCTCAGCTTTTCAGCTTCACGCTTTCAGACAAGATCATCTAGGATTAGAGAGTAGCCTAATGTAATTGTTGACATTCGATTTCAATACAAATATTTGTTTAGCTTTCTCTAATAAATGATATGTTTATTCCATGGTCTGACTTTATTGTGCAATGATTGTAACACTAATCCGCACCTTAGTATCTCACAGGATATGGGAAAAGATTGAAAGGTGAACCCAACTCTCCGACCCATAGATGTCCAAGATGTGGAGAGTAGTCAGTCACGAAAATATGCCAATATGCCACAAGGGGATGGTGATCTTCCCTAGTAAGGGCACCATTGGCTATCACAAAGTATAATAGATTTGCTCCGATTCAGCATCACAAAGTAAAGGAGGGTAACTAAGGGACTGTGGGATTCATGTGACAGGGGTCTCCATGAAAAAGCGGTCGAACTAGCAATGCCACCTTAAAAATAGGTGTCGCATTTAGGTAGGTACGCTGATGTAATTCTAAATGTCTATATCGGTATTCTTGAATAGGTCAACCTACATGTTAATAAACATAGAGATAGAAAAGTAACAATACTTAGAATGTCAATGATCATTGTGACGAAACCAAAATTCTAGAATCGTTTCCCCTATCCAAATTTCTCCCTTGACCATTCACTTGCTCTTGACCTCTCGATTACTCTAAACCTTCTCTCAACTCTCTCAGACTAAAACAACCTTCAATTCTCTAGATAATGTATTTTACTTACTCAATCAATACTTGGCTTTATAGTTCATGTGGATTTGATATCTTTTTATTACTTGACGACAACCATATACTTGTGGATTGTACACAACAACCTCCTTCGTCAATAATAACATTGCAAACCTTATTATTCAAAAAGCAACGAGTATGAAACAAGTTTTCCCTTTGATTATTTTTTTACTCCTTAGCTTGCAGATTGATAACTAGTTAGGCCACCAATAAGTGTCTAACAATAGTATGTTGCTCATCATCACTGCCCTCCTTTTGTGGCACTTCTTCATCTACTTTATCCTCATCTTCTGACTCAAGTTCACTTTGGGCGTTTATTACCATCACTCTTTTGCTCAAACATTGGCTGACATGTGATCACGCCCTTGACATTTAAAGCACTTGATATCACGGGAATTGGAAGAAATGGACTCGCTATTACCTTGAATAGTAGATGCTGTTGGTTTAGGCTTCTTGAAGGGTTTAAATTTTGGCTTGTTTTGTAGTTGTTCCTCCCTTCTTGGAGCTAACCACCATATGTTGTTGGTAGCCATTAGTTGTCCCCTCTTAGACAATCCTTTCTTCTTGAGTTGTCCCTCCACTTTTAGTTGTTGGTGGACCATGTCCGACAACTCAACATAATATTGCAATTCAACAATATTAGCAATTTTTGGGTTTAAACCATGCAAAAACCTAGCTATGGTGA
This sequence comes from Zingiber officinale, assembly GCF_018446385.1. Lineage (NCBI taxonomy): Eukaryota > Viridiplantae > Streptophyta > Magnoliopsida > Zingiberales > Zingiberaceae > Zingiber > Zingiber officinale. The sequence goes on along the minus strand of NC_055995.1, from coordinate 89,699,212 downwards.
CATCTCGATCTTCATCCATATTAGCCTATATCATGAACAACTCCATCTCCTTGAAATACTCATCCACACTTTTGGAACCTTGAGACAACCTCTACAGCTGCTGATATAAGCTCCTATAGTAATGGCTAGGGTACAAATTTCCTTCTCATGAGCATCTTCATCTCCTCTCAAGTGGACACAGGTTGCTCTCTATTCCTTCTCCGATTCATTAATATTACTACTTGATCCCACCAAATAATAGCATAATCAATGAATTTAATGGAAGCTATCTTAACCTTCTTAAGCTTTGAGAAATCATGACAGTCAAATACCATCTCTATCTTAGTTTCCCACTCCAAATAAACTTCAAGATCATTTTTTCTTGGAAGGATGGAATCTTTAGTTTTACACCTCCTAAGTCATTAACCCTTCTATTTCCACCAATCCTATCCTCTCTATGCCCATTCATATATTCAATCCAACTCCAATTGTAGCTTCGCTCACCAAATTCTTCCACCTCCTCTTCTTCTTTTACATCAACCCCCTGAGCACGTCTTTGTTGTGGAATGATAGAACAGTTTTATTGATGTCTTTTCGGTGCCCCCTCTTCCACTCAATCCAACCTCTCATGGATAGATTCTAATTTAGCCTCGTCATCTGCTGCATCTCTCCCATCATTGCTTGCAATTGAAGATTTGGAAGTGGTATAACATCCTTAGAGCATCCACATCATCTTCCTTATCCAAAATGCATAATTTAGGATAAAAAGTTATTTTATTAAATTTGGATATCCACTTTTTACTACACCATATATCGACTTCTCTATTTTTCTCTCTCCTCTATAATGTTTAGGGAATGAAATCAATTTCCTAAATTTAGAGAAGTACTGTTCATAAATCAAAATTTAGAGAATGGATAGGATAGCTAATGTAAATATTTTTTTAGCTACCCTATCTAAAATTTAGAATAAAATCTCTGGATAAGATAACTGATGTGGATATTCTTAGCTACACCATCCTCTTGGATGTTGGACATTTCTGCAAAGATAAAAGAAACCTCACAAGCACTCCCTCACATCTTTTTCTCTCAAGATTAGGGCTCTCACACTCGTGTTTACTCACAATTAGGTTCTCACTCGATAATGTCTCTTTATAGTTTTTAATCCAACTCTAAAATAAATCAAAATATCACGTAATAATTCAAAACAAAAGAAACCAACCGAAAATGATGGAAGAACTTTAAGCAAAAATGAAAGAGTAAAAGATTTGAGAGTAGAAAGAAATAAGAAATGAATTGTTGAAGTTACTTTTATTAGTTCAATGAAACTTTGACTTGCACAAGTAAATTCTTTTTTTTTTTCTTTTGAGTTTTTTTGCTATTCTTTGTGCAGGACAACAAGTAAATATAGATTTAGGACTTGCTTTGAATTAAAGCTATGATACCAGATGACACAATGGATAGAACCTCAAGAATTGGAAGATAAGAGTTTAAGTCTTAACTCATAATTAAGACCTTGAATGAGCTAAGACTATGAAGGAAATAAAAGTCACATTACAAAGAAGATAAGTTTCGATAGTTTGAATGTCTCAAGATAAATTTGATAAGTTCATAAGTTCTTTCAAAAACTAAGAGAACACACATAAAAGCTTCACCAAAAATCCCTTTAATAAACGAGCTCCCTTCCTTGTATAATGAGAGCAAGCAATTAAGATTACAAAAACATACATGAAGCAATTAAAAGTATCAACGCAGGGATGCATGCAAGCTATTAAGAGTTCATATGCTTGCAAGCAATTAAATAACTTAGCAACTCAAAAATACACAAGTTCCCACACTTATTTAGTGTATAAACGAGTCACTATACTTAATTAGTGTTCTTCAAACTATCATGCAAAATTTAGAAGGTGTTTGGTTGATGAATTTGAAAATGAGAAAATGAAATGATAGTAAAAGATAGTGTTTGAATTGTGGGTTTGAGAATAAAATTTTGGGAATGATTACTAGATTTATGGGAATCCATCAAACTCATATAACTTGATGGGTTTCATTTCCATTCCTATTTCTATTTCATCCTACTATCAAACCCATACTCATAGTCATTCCCATCATTTAACCAAATATCCCCTTAATCATGGATGGATAAGATCAATCACATGGACTAAGCCTTGATTAACAGTTGGACTTATTTTGATTTCTCCTTTTTCATAATCAACCCCATGTTCTTTTATTAGTCCGTTTAGTACTTTCTAAAAACGCCTTGTTTGAAGTCTTGTAACTGAACCTTTGAAAGTGACAAATGATGGCTCGTTGGATATGCATCATTACAAACAACTCCCTAATGTGCATCATTTACCTTATGATGTGTGGATTTTGAGGTTGCTGAATCTACAGATCTTACTGATGCATGGCAGAACAAGGTCGTATACGAGCATCATCTGAATGCATTGTTGGCTCAGTATAGAGTTAGCTCAGAAGGGGAGGTTGTTACGGGTCACATATAGTCTGCTTAAATTCAATAGCAAGAAGCAGGGTGAGTTGAAGGAGCGATTGAAGAATGAATTTTCTTCCCTTCTCAAGGAGCACCGGCATGCTTTCGACTCCATAGACCTCATGTTTGACAAAATAATTTGTTGCCGGAGATTTTTTTTTTGAGACTTAACTGAATTTAAAATTACGGAATCTAAATTCAACTTACAATCGATATGACCTGAACAGATAATCTTAGGCTGCCAGCAAGGGCTGGTTTCTTCTACGTGTCGAAGAGTGCTTAGTCGTCGAGCAGGCAGATTTGCTGAGCAGTAGGTCTGTATTTCTGAGTTGAGCAGTCAAGAGATAGGCAGGCGATCGTACAGATCAGCAGTCCAACCAGAGTGACCGAACAGTACGATGGCAGGCTGGGCGAGTTGACAGGCAAATAAGCCGATCGAGCGAAGCAGTCAAGCCGAGCGTGCATAGACCGATCTAAGCAGACAAGTCAGGTGTCAGTCAAGCCGGTCGAAGCAGTCAAGTCAATCGAGCGAAGCAGACAGGCCGGGCGCAGACTGGTTGATCGGGTGAAACAGACAGGCCAGACGTAGCGGCAGGTCGAGTATAGACTGGCCGATCGGGCGAAGCAGACAGGCCGGGTGAACAGACAGGCCGACCAAACGAATGAAGAGACCGACCGGAAAAACTGACCGAGGTCTGCGACTAACACAGTTTCATTGAAACAGATTCGCCCCACCTCCAGCAGTGCTTCGAGGTTTACTCCAAGCACTAGTGATTACGACGAACTGAGTGGCACCTGAATGCTATCACGAGCACTCTGCCGAGCAGTAGTTGCATAATAGAGAATGAGGGAATGAAGGTGGAGAGAAGCTTGGTTTACGTGGTAAAATGATGGTTGTTCCCCTTGGACAAATTTTGCCTCGACCGGTCTGGCATTCAGCACTAGTGATTACGATGAACTGAGTGACACCCGAATGCTATCACGGGCACTCTGCCGAGTAGTAGTTGCATGACAGAGAATGAGGGAATGAAGGTGGAGAGAAGTTTGGTTTACGTGGTAAAATGATGGTTGTTCCCATTGGACAAATTTTACCCCGACCGGTCTGGCATTCGGCGTGCGCAGGTCGTGCCCGCACACGAGTCAACATGGTTCAGTGCAGTCCGGGCCCTGGATTTGGTTATTACGGTTTGCTTAGAAGATTTCCAAGAAATGGCTGCACCTACTAGAATGAAGACATATCCACTCGTAGACTTAGAGTGTTTTATATCAGATATCCAACTTGCATCGTTGTATCCTTCGATCACAATAGGATATCTTATATAGTGCAGTCCATATTCACGAGTATACTTCAAGTACCTCAGTACTCTTGTTATCCCTTTCCAGTGCTCAACACCGGGACTACTCATGTATCTACTTAGTTTGCTTACTACGTAGGTCAAGTCTGGTCGTGTACAACTCATCAAGTACATCAGACTTCCAATTACTCGAGAGTACTCTATCTGAGAGATACTTTCACCTTGATTTTTTGATAGATGTTGACTCGTATCTATCGGCGTTCGTGCCAACACGGTATCCCCCTTGGTGAATTTCTTAAGAATTTTATCCACGTAATGAGACTGACTAAGAACAAGTCCTTCTGTTGTTCTAAGAATTTTGATTCCTAGAATCACATCAGCTAGACCCATGTCTTTCATATCAAATCTTGAGCTCAACATACCTTTTGTGGATTTTATTGTTGGTTGCTACTCGGAAAACCTAGAGGTTCCACTGTATAAAAAATTTTGTACAAAGGTCTGAACCTTTTCCTAGCTACCATGTGTTCTTTTAAATTAAATTTTGGATCACCTGCGGAACTTAACACGTTTGATCCAAAACTTAATCTATTTGTTCTTTAAGGTTTAGACTTGGATCTCCTGCGGAACTTAACACGTTTGATCCAAATCACCTAAGTTATTAATTCCATTAAATATTAATTTCCATAATTAGTTCCCAGTACTGACGTGGCGAGGCACATGACCTTCTTGGATAGGGAACAACCACCACCGACTAGACAAAACCTTTTATGGAAAGCTAATATTTAATTTCCTAAAATAACTTTAGGTCAACCAAAAAGAACAATCAAATCACAAGGAAAAGAAAAATAAAAGAACACAACTTCGAAAAACATATTCGAAATACTAGAATCGTAAGCCTCTTGTATTTGGTATTATTTCCATAAATAACTAGCATGATGCGGAAAGAAAAATTACTAGTTATACCTTCTAGAAAGACCTCTTGATCTTCTACCGTATTCCTCTTCTAACCTCGGACGTTGTGTGGGCAACGATCTTCCGAGATGAGAAACCACCAAGCACCTTCTTCTCCTCCTAGCTAGGTTCGGCCAACACAAAGAAGCTTCACCAAGGACGAAGAACAAAACACCAACCAAGCTCCAAGGGATACAAGCTTTCTCTCCTTCTCCTTCTTCTCCAAGTAGTATCCGGCCACCACAAGAGCTCCAAGCCAATAGAGAGGGTTCGGCCACCACCAAGAGGAAGAGAGGAAGAGAGGTTGGCCGGCCACAACACCAAGGAAAAGAGAAAGAAAAATAGAATAGAGTCGTTAGCCTTGAAGCCTCCTCTACCCCCTCTTTTATAATCCTTGGTCTTGGCAAATAAGGAAAATTTAATAAAAACTTCCTTAATTCTTTTTCCATTGAAAAGGAAAATTTATTTAATTAAAATAATTTTCTCTTTTCAAATTTTAATGGCCGGCCACAACAAATAAATTCTCCAAGCAAATAAAATTTTAAACACCAATTAAAACTTCCTTATTTGCTTCCGGAAATTTATAAAAATTTCTCCAACAATTTTATCCCTTCATGATTGGTTTATAAAAAGGAAATTTAATAAATTAAAATCTTTCTTTTAAACATGTGGATAAAAAAAAAGTTATATCTAAAAATTAAAATCTCTTTTAATCTACAAATAAGGAAAGATATCAAATCTTTTCTTAATCTTTTGTAGAAACTTATAAAAGAGAATATTTAATTTTAAACTCTCTTTTAAATCATGAACATGGTTAAAAAGGAAAGTTTTCTTAAAATTTAAAATCCTCCTTTAATCAGCAAATAAGGAAAGATTTCAAATTTTAAACTCTCTTTTAAACATGTAGATGATTTACAAATAAGGAAAGTTTTTACCAAAAAATTAAAATCATCCTTTTAAACTACAAATAAGGAAAGAGATTAATCTCTTCTCTTAATCTTTTGTAGAAAGCTATAAAAGGAAATTTTTAATTTTTAAACTCTCTTTTAAAATCATGATATCCACATAAGAAATAATTTTAATAAAAATCCTTTTTAATATTCTAGTGGCCGGCCACCTAAGCTTGGGACCCATGCTTTGGCCGGCCACCTACATGGCTCATCCACTTGGACTTGGCCGGCCCTAGCTTGGGTTCCAAGCTAGCTTGGCCGGTGGGCCCATTGGATGGGTAAGAAGGTGGGTATACGGTGGGTATAAATCTCAATATACTAGAGGCTACGATAGGGATCGAGAGGAGGAATTGGTTTTGGTCTCCCGATGAAATTAAGCATCCCGTGTTCGCCCCGAACACACAACTTAATTTCATCAATAATAATTCATTCCACTAAAGAACTATTATTGAACTACCGCACCAATCCCAAATTACATTTTGGGCTCCTTCTTATTATGAGTGTGTTAGTCTCCCTGTGTTTAAGATAACAAATGTCCACTAATTAAGTAAGTTACTGACAACTCACTTAATTAATATCTAGCTCCAAGAGTAGTACCACTCAACTTCATCGTCATGTCGGACTAAGTCCACCTGCAGGGTTTAACATGACAATCCTTATGAGCTTCTCTTGGGGACATTCTCAACCTAGTATCTCTAGGACACAGTTTCCTTCTATAATCAACAACACACACTATAAGTGATACCATTTCCCAACTTATCGGGCTTATTGATTTATCGAACTAAATCTCACCCATTGATAAATTAAAGAAATAAATATCAAATATATATGCTTGTTATTATATTAGGATTAAGAGCACACACTTCCATAATAACCGAGGTCTTTGTTTCTTTATAAAGTCAGTATAAAAGAAACGACCTCAAATGATCCTACTCAATACACTCTGAGTGTACTAGTGTAATTATATAGTTAAGATAAACTAATACCTAATTACACTACGATCTTCCAATGGTTTGTTCCTTTCCATCTTGGTCGTGAGCTACTGTTTATAATTTATAAGGAACCGATAACATGATCTTCTGTGTGTGACACCACACACCATGTTATCTACAATATAAATTAATTGAACAACTACATTTATCATAAATGTAGACATTTGACCAATGTGATTCTTATTTCTAAATAAATGTTTATACCAAAAGCTAGGCTTTTAGTATACATTCCAACATTTATTATCTTATCATTACTTCTAATGATAAGTATGTCGTCTACGTAGAGGCACAAGATGACATAGTCACTCTTTATGACTTTCATGTAGACACATTTATCACATTCATTGATCTTGAATCAACATTCCTTCATGACATTATCAAATTATTCATGCCACTGCTTTGGAGCTTGTTTCAAGCCATATAATGACTTCACTAATTTACATACCTTAGTTTTCTGTTCTGGTACAGAAAACCCCTCAGGTTGCTCAATGTAGATTTTCTCTTCTAAATTCCTATTTAGAAAGATAGTCTTTACATCTATTTGATGCATTTTGAGATTTCATAGAGCGGCAATAGCCAACAATACTCTAATTGAAGTTATTCTCGATACTGGAGAATATGTATCAAAGTAATCGAGGTATTCTCGTTGTCGGTATCCTTTGATTACTAATCTAGCCTTATACTTATCAATCGTGTCATTTGACTTTATTTTCTTCTTGAAAATCCACTTGCAACCTAGTGGTTTACTTCCTGGAGGAAGATCCACAAGTTCCCAAGTGTGATTTTGCAAGATAAATTTTATCTCAGATGCAATTGCCTCTCTCTAGTGAGATCCATGAGAAGAGTCTACAACCTTCGAGTAACTCGACATGAAAGTGATAAAATCCTATCCATAGGATTTTTCTACCCGAGCTCTTTTGCTCCGTCTAGGCTCAACCTCCACAGGTTCCTCATCATCTTCTTCATCTTGTGTTTTATATGCTCGTTTTGAGGAGCTAGCATCCTCACAGATCTTATACGGAAACACATGCTCGAAGAAAGAGACATTTCTCGATTCGATTATCGAATTCTTGTATATCTCCGGTATGTGTGACTTATACAGACAAAATTGATACGCACGTACCGTTGTTTTGTGCATATCCAATAAATATGCAATCAACAGTCTTTGCTCCTATCTTAATCATTTTCGGATCATGCACCAACACTTTGGCAAGACACCCCTACATTCGTAAATATTTGTAGGACGGTGGTCTTCCATTCCACAACTCATAAGAACTCTTATCTATTTTCTTCCGGGGCACTTTATTTAAAAGGTAATTAGCTATTAACACAGCTTCTCCCCACATGAACTCTAACACTCCAGAGCTCAATAGAAGAGCATTCATCATCTCCTTTAGAGTTCGATTCTTTCGCTCAGTGATTTCGGCCTAATTTTGTCACGAATTGGGCATCAAATGATGAAATACCAAACCCCTCCTACGCTAATGTAGCATAGGAATGACTCGGGTCGTTCGCCAACGAAAGTAACGATAGGATGGTAAACTTAGGATCATATGTTATTTTTATTTTTTGGGATTTTCAATATGGAAATGGGGTTTTGGATTTTGATTCTAAATCTAACAAATTAAAAGCAAGACAAGTAAGAAATTACCCTAGGCTATGTTTGGTAGGGTGTAATCTGCCTTGTAATGTAATCCAGATTACATTACAAGGCTAATTATTTTGTTTGGTTTTATTTTTAACTTGTAATGTAATCTGGATTACAAAATGTAATGAAGTTTTGTAATCTGTATTACAAAACAAACTCATTGTAATCCGATTACATTACGAGGTCACATTTTAACAAAAATTTGAATGTCAAATATACTCCTAGTCTGTCGCCGCCCATCTTCGCCCGCCGCCATTGCCACCGCCCACCAGCGGCTGACGACCGGCGGGCGCCGGCGACCTACTGCGACCGGCGGCCAGCGACGATCGGCGGCGACCAGCGACCGGCGACAGCGGCCATCGCAAGCTCCGACAGGGATGTAGCGCCCGCCGGTAGAAGTCGTAGGTTATTTTTGTCATTTTATAATAATACGAATTACATTCCTTATAAAAATAATGGACACCAAACAAAAGAATGTAATCACCTTTGTAATCAAAGATTACATACATTTCATTACCAAACGTAGCAATGTAATCAAGATTACATTACATTACATTACATTACAAATTTGATTACATTACAAGCTCAATTACATTACGCCCAACCAAACGTAGCCCTAATGCGGAATGAAATCTAACTAAGTGTGAATAATTAATCCACAACGCATTGTCACACTACGCTATGGATTAACTATCGACACAATTAAACTAAGGAATGAAATAACAAAGCATTAAATAAAAATTAATCTAGTAAATGAAAGACAATGCAAGTAATAAAGCTAAACCTAACCTAACTACAATTGCAGAAAATAAAAGACAAGTAGAGCATTAACTAAATTAAGCATATAATGAAACCTAAAGCATGTAACGAAATCTAATTTAACCTAACCTAATTGCATTTAATCAAAACTAGAACCTAACTAAATTGAAAGAACAAGACAAAGCAAAAATTAACCGAACTAAAATGCATCAAAATTGAACCTAACTACTGGTTGAAACATTTAATCGAACACATTGTAGGCGTGAAACTAATTAAGTGTAATTAATGCAATTTAAACATGAAAGATCAAATTAGCTACAAGCATTAAATAATAGAACTTCAACACAAGCAAATTAACAAAATTAACAGAATTTAAACTAAGAAAATCTAAATTAATCCAACCACAATTCACACATCCGCTTCCGATTACCAACGACTATCTTCGTCGTCACACGAAGGCCCGGCTCGGAACCCCCAAAGTCAGTGGACAGAGCACTCTACTTTGCTGGTTGCTGCTTGCTTCGACAACAATGGTGGTGAACGGATCTTCCATCGAGGAAACCCTCCTCGAATGGAAGTTGCTGGAGATGATGGACTGCCGCACACTTCTCTGCCGCTGCTGCTTGAACCCCAAGTGGTGGAGCCTTGGAAAAGTGTCGGAAGGTGAAGGATCTCACCGAAGAACCCCTCCGGCAAGGTGGATTGGGTCGGAATCGCCGCCGTCACTTGCTGCTCCCTGCCGTGTTCACCTCTGTTGTCGTCGATTGGAATCGAGAAGCTGAGGAGTGTGGGCTGTGGCTGGCCGGCCGGCGGCAGTGAATAGAAGAGGAGAAGCCGCCGACCGGAGAAAGAAAGGAAGAAGAGAAAGGTGCGGTGTGGGGTCGCGTGAACCCTAGCCCACAAGCATAGCAGAATCGCGCGAATAGAATGGAATCGCTACTGTTCTGTGCGGGTGAGAAGAGGAAAAGTTTCTTAACGGGTCCGGTTTTGAGTTTGGTAAGGAAAGATTTGAGTGAGTTCCGGATCTGGATCCAATACGAAGATGCAATTGGGCTTTTATAATCGGGCTTTGGGTAAGGTTTAGAAGTGTAGGCTTTAGGAATGTGTTTGAGAATTGGATTGAGTTTTTGCTCCACTTCTTAGATGAACCCTTGGATGCCTTGATCTCGATTAACGGTCCAGATCGCTTTAAATCATGATGAAGGGTTGGATCACTTGATCTGACTGAAGGGCATGATCTCGCTGGATCTTGATCAACGGTCCACATTAATTCAGCTTGATCTTCCTCATTTGACCTCCAAATCAAGCCAAATTCGATCCGGTTCGACCCTAATCCATGACTATTTGAATTTCCTATAAAACCAAAATAAAAACATGCGATTAAATTCCATAATTGTAGAAAATTTATATTTAAGTCCAAAATAAATCCTACTCACAAAATATAATAGAAACACAAAATTAGCATATGAGAAGATAAAAATGCTAAGTAATAAGAGCCAAAATAATGCACAAAAATACATATTATCAACTCCCCCACACTTATTCTTACTCGTCTTGAGAAAGTAAATAAAACAAGGAAGATAACTAAAATGCATTCCTCCAGCAATTCTTAATCAAGCTTAGAAAATAGTGAAAAGAAAGTTACCTAGGAGTGTCCAATTCAAATGACCCAAGCAATCATGGATTCAATTCATACATTGATTAACAAACATGATAACTCCAATCCACAACCAATAAATTGAGAATGATAACAAAATAAACCTCACAAGGTAAGTGATGGTGGCTCTCCTCTCATGTACATGCAATGGTGGAGCTCACTCAAGCTACTCATGATAAATGCACTACCATAAGCTTGATTTTCTTCTAATCTCCACCACTATAAACATAAGAGTGCATAATAAAATAATGAAGGCATTATTTGAAATGTAAGGGAAACATGAATCAAAGAAAATGATAGTATAAGAGAGGAAATGAGGAAAATTAAGCAAGATAAAGGTGGAAGACATGGATATAATAGAATGTTACATAGATGAGTACAATAGAACAATGCCCAAAAAATATATCTCATCCAAACTCCCAAGCTAGCTTTTCACAACTCAATAAAAATGTGAACAATCTTTACGATAGCTTATCAATAAACACATACTCATGATCTACAATAAAATCTAAATATCGCTACAATAAAGATTGTCACTCACAACAAATTCTATCGGCTTTCACCAATTCAATAGAAATGTGAACAACTCCTACTCTAGCATTTCACACTAAAAATCTACGCATGATATACAATAAAATCTAAATGTTGCTAAAGTAAAAAATTATCACTTACAAAAATTCTACCACAAATGTATACAAAATATCACATGTCAAAGTTTTTCGTAAATCCAATAAACATGTAGACAACCTCTACTATAACTTTTCAATGAAAATACAATAATGATATGCAATAAAATCTCAATGTCACTATAATAAAGATGATCACTAACAAAAAATTCTACCACATATGAATACAAAAATAGCACAACATCTCAAAGATTTTTTTCTATTTTTTTTTCTTTTGGTTTTCACTTTTTTTTTCTTGTTTTTTATCCTTTGCTGTTTTTTTTTTCCTGATTTCACTTCTTTTTTTTTTTTTATTTTGAACTTTTTTTTAACATGTTGTGCATCACTATACAATATCATTAATAGCTCAAATAAAAAGATAAATAGCATGGTTTATCTATGGTGATCAAGCATGATTCACTTATGCCTCTCCTAAATTCAACTTGTTGGGACCGAAAAGTAGCTAGAGGGGGGGGGGGGGGGGGAATAGCTCGTCGCGTACTTCGTGGTTGGCGTTGCTTGTTTCTTCAAAGATGTGCAGCGGAAATATACAAGAAACAACACACACAACGCTAACAAGTAGATTTACTTGGTATCCACCTCCAAAGGAGGTGACTAGTCCAAGGATCCACACACTCACACACCCTCCACTATGAATAACACTCCTTTATGGTAACTACCAAAGGCGGAGAAGCCCTACAAGTTCACACTACAAGAAGAAAGGGAAAGGATACACAAATACAAGCAAAAGCTTACAATGAGTATAGAAAACCCTAACCCTAGCTTTCTTCCTCAGCTGTAGAGCCGCCTCTTGACTTGGAAAACCTCCAAGAACCCTTAAGAACTGGCGATCTGAACTTTGTGGAGAAGCTCTGGAGTTGCTGTGAAGATCTGAGATGAATCGGTGAAGTTCTGCTGAAGGAAACGCTCGCCTGCAGCTAAATACGACGCCAACGGTCGGATCCCGATCGATTGGATTGCTCCCAATCGATCGGGGAGGCTTTGGATCGATCAACTGATCGATCCAGAGCGCCTCTTTGCTCTCTGGAACAGCCTGGATCGATCAGCTGATCGATCCAGGGCTTATCGCGCATAAACAGCAGCTCCCAATCGATCCACTGATCGATTGGGACCTCTGGATCGATCCACGGATCGATCCAAAGAGGTTCTGTTCGCGGGGACTCACCCGATCGATCAGCTGATCGATTGGGCATGATCCAATCGATCAGCTGATCGATCCAGATCTGTTGGATCAATCGGCTGATCGATTCAGATCTGCTGGATCAATCGGCTGATCGATCCAGATCTGCTGGATCAATCCGCTGATCAATCCAGATCTTGGTTTTTGCCCAAAATCAAGTCCAAAGCCCCCTAAACCAACATGCAGTCAACCATGACTTGTTGGTCCATAAAACCTAGCATCCGGTCACCCTTGACCAGCTAGGACTCTCTCACCAAGTGTCTGGTCAATCCCTTTGACCCACTTGGACTTTTCTCCTCTTGCCAAGTATCCGGTCAATCCCTTTGACATACTTGGACTTTCACCAGATGTCTGGTCAACCTTGACCCATCTGGATTTTCTAGTGCCAAGCATCCAGTCAATCCTTTGACCTACTTGGACTTCCCAACACCAGATGTCCGATCAGCCTTGATCCATCTGGATTTTCCCCGTGCCTGGCTTCACTCACCAGGACTTCCAACTGCCTAGCTTCACTCACTAGGACTTTCACCTGGCTTCACTCACCAAGATTTTCTCATCTGCCTGGCTTCACTCACCAGGACTTCCAACTGCATAGCTTCACTCACTAGGACTTTCTCATCTGCCTGGCTTCACTCACCAGGACTTCCAACTGCCTAGCTTCACTCACTAGGACTTTCCTCTGCCTGGCTTCACTCACCAGGACTTTCACCTAGCTTCACTCACTAGGTCTTTCCTTCTGCTTGGCTTCACTCACCAGGTCTTTCACCTGGCTTCACTCACCTGGATTTCCTTACTGCCTAACATCCCAGTTAGGACTTCCCAGTCAAGTATCCGGTCAACCTTGACCTACTTGACTCTTTTTCATCCAATCTGATCAGACCCTGATCAGAAGGGAATTGCACCAGACAATCTCCCCAAATGCACAACTGTATTGTCAAACATCGAAACTTAAACCAAGACTCAAACTTGGTCAACCAGGTCAGCCTTGACCTGAGGGATATTGCACCAACAATCTACCCCTTTTTGATGTTTGACAATAACACATTTAAGTTAGGCTAATCCCATAGCCTCAACCTCCTTCATGCCACTAGGTAATGAAAACATAAGTTAAATCCTTCATTCTCCTCTTAAGAGGGCAAACTCCCTCTAGGTAATGAAGTCCTAACTTAAACCCTTCATTCTCCCCCTATTGACACACATCAACAAATGCCCCATCTTTGGGCACACATCAACAAATTCACTTGTTGAAAACTCTCCCCCTGAAGAGTTGCTCATTGTTGTTCACAACTTCACTCGTTGTGAACAACACGATAATGAAAGTCCCATACCCTTCATTATCCTTAACCCTACATGCTCCCATCAATGTAGTCAAATGCCCATCCTTGAGCATTTTTTAACTTAAACCACTTGAACAATGAGGATATCTACTCCCCATTAAAGTTTAAATGCTCAACCTTGAACATGTTTTGAAAAAAAGGTTAACTACCTTCTAAGGTTCATAAAAAAATAGTTTTTCATGTCTTTAACGAGTCCCTCCCCCTAAAGACATGGTGATACATTTTGTCATTGCACCAACAATGACTTGAAATCCCTAAACCTTTAGGAAACCCAAATTTAGAAGTTTAAAGGTTCAAATGCTCAAAATTTAAAGCAAACCTCAACCTAAACTTCAACTTAGTCTCCCTTAACCAATCCATCATTGTTGTCAACATGAAAACATCCTTTTTATGTATACAAATATATTTGAGGGGTTATGAATGGTTACCTAGACTAAAATAGGTTCAAAATGCTGAAAATAAGTTTTCCCAGCCAAAATCAGCATCTTCGATCGATTAGAGTTGGGTTCCAATCGATTGAACCATGTTAAATCGATCCACTGATCGATTCAGTCTTCTTGGATCGATCGGTTGATCGATCCAGCAAGCTTCTGCTCGCGAGAAATACCTTCTCAATCGATCGGCTGATCGATTGAGGCACTCCAATCGATCCACTAATCGATTGGAGTTCTGATAGTTGCTGAAATTCCATTTCAGTCAACTTCAGAAACCCCTAGAAAATTCTACAAAATTCTAAAAATCGTGAAAATTTGTGTAGACATTATTTAGGGTATATACTATCAAGGAAAAATGGTTTTCTATGAAAATATATCATATTTTCAAAGATTGACACAAACTTGAAAACTTGCATAAACTTTAGTGTTTTCTTCAAGTTTGTGTCTAATTATTCAATGGTGATTACTATCAAAAGATAGCCTTCACCAAGATTTTCCAAAATCATTTTAAAAACCTTTTCAAAACCAATATCCCATCATGTTCCTTGGGCTTAATACACATGACTTATACATTAGCTTTCCCAATGATGGGAAAATACATAACTATGTGTTTTGATGAACTCAAAACTCAAAAGAATGCACTAAATCAACATCTTGAGTTTTGTTCCTCATCCTAACATCTCACTTGTATCTAAAGTGCACAAAACACATACAAGTCATCTTATAGGTCTTTGTGAGATGTAAAATTTGGTTTTGCCCTAATCTAGGGATCATGCATATTTATCTAGGCATTTTGTAGATATTGGACATCCACCTAGGATGTCACTTGTTGCTACACTTGTACCACTTGTTGGTACCACTTGTTGGTAGCACTTGTTGGTACTTGTTGATAAATGCCATTTGTCCTTAATTTTAAGGAATTAAAAATAATGCATGATAATGTTATGACATACATCAAAATGAAATAATTTCTCAAAAAAAATTCCTATACCTACATGATGTATGTATGTCATGACATGGTATTTTTGTGTTTTCACAAGAAGGCATGAGTGCAACAATAATCATGATGTCATGGCATATAATGGGCAAACAATCATGACAAGGTTTAGCATAAATAACATATACCTAGATTATCTATCTAAGTATTCTTAACCTTAGTTAATCCTAAAACTTAAACCCTAGATTGCCCAAAGTGCTTCAAGAAGGTGTCAAAACCTAAATTGGCATTTCTAATTTTCTTGATTAATTTATGTCAATTGAAATTAAGCATATCCCTCAAGTGTTGGCATATTTCATTTTTCCACAACAGTAGCACTTTAGATTTAGGCTTAGATTTGGCTTAAATTACTAAGAAAATACCAAAGTCCCAACTTAGTATTTCCTTATGTTTTCTCAATATGTGCCATTTTAAAATAAAATCAATACTGTTAGGACCTTCGGATGGCTAGAGAGGGGGGGGTGTGAATAGCCTCCTCTAAAACTTAAACAATCTTCTCATAAAAGTTTGTTAGCACAGCGGAAATATGCAAAAGAAAAACTAATACAAGGAAAAGAAACAACCCACAACTAACACAAGTATGTACGAGGTTCGGGGATAACTTGCCGCTACTCCTCGGCGTGTCCATAAGGTGGACGATCCCTTGATCTTTCGGTAGATCACACCCCGGATAGATTCCGGCTAAGAATTTCTCCTTCTCGGTGGAGTAACCTCTCCACAAAGTCACAGAAAATATTTAAATGAAGCACAAGATTTACAGGGATCAGTGGCTAAAGGGTATGAAAAAATAAGCTTACAGCCACGATGAAAGCAGAGCGCAAACCAGAAGAAGTTCCTTAGCCAAGAGCTCAAAAACACACAGCACTCTTGCTTGATCGACCGAGAGAGCTTTTCTCTTTTTTTTTTTTGGTTGTTCTATCGAACATCTCATACTCCTTCTTCTTATGCCTCTGCCTTCTCCATTGCGTTTGCCTGTATCGAATCACTGCAACCTGCACCGAATCGCTGCTGCCAACTCAGGCGTCGCCAATCACTTTTCCTCCTCATCTGGTTCTCTGAACTCACACCAATACCATCCATGGTATTCACTGGTGTCTCTGAGCTCGAACCAATAGCCAGGAGTCAAGCTGATTGCAACCAGAACACAGCCAGATTGTCAGTAACCGTTGATGCTCCAATTGCACCATTTGCAGCCAAACACAGTAGAAAAACCACTTTGTCTTATTCCTCTGATAGACCTTAATTTGAACTTAAGCACTGGCATGATACCTGCAACCTGCAATGTTAAAAGCTCACACCAGATGGTTAAATCAGACGAATCAGAAGTTGCAGACAAATAGACAATGTTGTGGATCGGTCAGTAGACCGATCCATAGCCTTCTAGACCGATCAGGACATACCCTGATCGGTCTGGGGGGCTTCTGATCGGTCTGTGGACCGATCAGCCTATAGGTGAATCGGTCCATAGATCGATCCCCTTATTGTCCTCTGAATCCCATCGCTTCCTGATCGGTTTACAGACCGATCAGATAACTTACAGTGAACTACTGTTTGGTTACTGATCGGTCACCAGACCGATCAGATAACCATAGTATCACTGGATCGATCACCAGACCGATCAGATAACCACAGTATCACTGGATCGGTCTGTTGACTGATCAGATATCCATAGTATCACTGGATCGGTCAACAGACCGATCCAATGCCTATATAAGGTAGGTTTGGCGCTTCCCAGCCCTAAACCCTAAAGCCTTTCTAGTCTAGAGAACGAGCTACCGAGCCCTCTCTAACCTAGTCCGGAGAACGAGCTACCGAGCCCTCTCCGACTTCGTCCGGTCCAGAGAACGAGCTACCGAGCCCTCTCTGATCTAGTTCGGAGAACGAGCTACCGAGCCCTCTCCGACTTCGTCCGGTCAAGAGAACGAGCTACCGAGCCCTCTCTGACCTAGTCCGGAGAACGAGCTATCGAGCCCTCTCCGATTGCGTCCGGTCCAGAGAACGAGCTACCGAGCCCTCTCTGACTTCGCGTGCCAAGTTTCCATACTTGGACTTTTCCCTTCCACCTGATCAACATTGATCAGTAATCAATCTGAGTTTATTTAATATCTGATACAAACTTAAATCAGTGTCAACATCAAAACAGCAGCCAGGTCAGACCGTATCAACAATCTCCCCCTTTTTGTTGTTTGACAACACGATTTAAGTTTAGATCAGAAATGCTCATATTTCCCTAATTTTAGGGGAATCAAGATCCTCCCCCTAAGACGAATACAACACTAAGGAAGTCAATAATCCTCAAGGTTATCCTCTCCCCTAAAATCAAAACTTCATTCATCTCTAAACTTAGTCATCTTCTCCCCCTTTGTCAAACACCGAAAAGGTGCGAATTAGGTAATAAGACTCAAAGGACTCCCCCTAAACCCATACTGTCTCTTTCTCAATCCACACAGAATCCCCTCTAAGTGTAATATCGGACAGTAAATAAGAGACAATCAAGATATGGCATATGAAAAACATATAAATAGTCAATAAGAACTGAAAAATAAGGAGAAGCAAGTAATAGAAAAACGAGTAGCATAAACAGCTAATATCCAGGTCAGACATGGTATCTATCAAACAGTATCTGAAACATAGGCAGTCAAAATGACCAACATAAAATAAGGTGTATCAATCAACATCCTCAAGATGAGGAGCAGCATCATCATCTGCTGGAGGAATGGATCCCTGAGGCGGCATGCTCGAGGGTGGATAGCCCGAGTAATACTGCGGAGGTGGGTAGCTGGCCATCCATCCCAGAAGCACCTGCTGCGTCGCTAACTGCTGACTGTGTAGATCATCGTAACGCTGGTCAATCCGAACGCGCAGCCCATGGAGCTCAACAGCCAGTAGCTCATCGTGCTGATCAATGCGGCTCTCCAGCTCAGCAATCTGCCAGGGCAGATCAGGATCTGCCTCTCCATACTCAGTAGCAGCAGGGGGAGGAGCAGCAACGGGAGCAGCATCAACCTGTCGCGGAGGTGCCAGTGGTAACTCACCCAGTGCTCTCCCGTTCTTCCAACGAACCGCCCAATTCTGTCCTATGATGCCAGACTTGGAAAATGCACGTTTTCCAAGTCTGCAGTCCCGCCTCACCATCTTGACTATCCTCCCCTTGGAGACATCAATCTGTAGGGTCTCGAGCCAATCCGTAATTATATGCCCATAAGGCATATAAACTGTGAAGCTGTTAGGCTCACTATAGGAGATGATAGAAGAGTAAATGCTCGACATGATGTCAAAATCGAGATGCCTACGCAATCCATAAAGCATCAGGCAGTGATATGGTCGGATCTCTGACAAGGGTTTAGATGTGATTGACAGAAGATAATTTGTGACAATCTTAAAGAGAATGTAATCTGGGGCAGATAGTCTTAGGGCTGCAAAGGTAGGAAAATCAACATCTAACTCATCTAGTCCACCTGGTCTAGGATGTCCGAAGAAATACTCATAAATGGAGTCAGATGAGACATCAAAGGGAGAAGGTAAGGGGTCTGGTAAATTAGGATATATAGAAAAGACATTTTCTGAACACCTCCGGCAAGCTAGATAATCAAAGAAAGCCGAGAAACTGAAATCAATAGTTTGCTTAGCAACCTTAGTTTTATAATTAACATCATTAGTTTGATGAAGATTATTATAAAACTCAGATACTAAGTCGTAATTGATGTCCCGTTCTAAGTAGACTAGAGAATCAAGTTTGTAATAGGCAATTATTTCTGACACAGATGGACAGAATTCATCCATGAATTTTCGATCCACATACCTACAAGGAAGCAATTTAAAGGTTCTTTGTTTAAAAGCTTGCTCAAAGTGATGGTTTGGAAATCTTCCAGAAACAGATGGTTGAGATCGGGAGGGAGCTTTAGATTTAGACTCCTTCACCCACTTGTTTCTTCCTAAGGTTTAACAATGTGACACAATGGGGTAAATATGTGAGCACCGGAGCCACCAACAACCGATGACCAAAACAAAATACACAGATACGGTGAGAAATGAAACTGAAATGCCAAGGTGAGTAGCGCTAGGGGAGTATGGAGTTACCTTGGTGCCATTGATGTATCTTTCAGCTAGGACTTTGGCTAGGGCTTTGGCGTGCAAAGAGAGGAAAAGAGTTGAGGTGCAGGAGGGTGTCGGCTAGGGCTTCAGCATGAAATGAGAAGAGAAGGGATCGGGAAGAATTAAGAGAGATGGGTGTCCAGGTGTTGAAATGATCGGACGGCTGTCCGATCAGAAGATATCAGGAACCTCCTGATCGGTCTGTAGACCGATCAGAAGACGATCAGTAGCCCTTGCGTACCAGACTAACCTGATCGATCCCTGGACCGATTAGGGAACCTCCTGATCGGTCTGTAGACCGATCAGTAAGCTTCCTAGCGTAAAAAAAAGAACCTGATCGGTCCCTGGACCGATCAGATATCAAATCTGGAGAGTTTTTGGATCGATCGACAGACCGATCCACCCTCTCCTGATCGGGCTGTAGACCGATCAGTGTCTGACACTGGGGTCTCTCCATTAATTTCAGTAACTGAAATTCATAAATTCGTAGAAGTGTTCGATAATTCAGAACTCAAGAAGTCCGGAAACTTCCAAATTCAGTGATGGATCGAAAGCGCTAGAGGGGGGGTGAATAGCGCTCGTGACTATTTCGTTTTTTGAAATCCGTAAATCGTACGTGAAACTAATAGAGTAATAAGCAGCGGAATAAAGACAGTCAAACACAGAGACACAGGGAATTACTTCGTTCGGAGCCTAAGGCGACTCCTACTCGAAGGCCCGCGATCCTTGATCGCTTTCGGTGGGCAACAACTATAATATCGTGAATAAGTACAAGGAAATAAGTACAACTGGAATTGAAATAATACCGACAACAAAATAATAACTGAAGCTTTAGGTCGTCGGCGACTGTAACAGCACTTTAGAGTCGTTTCCTGAGCAGCACACAGCAGAAGGAAAGCTTGTTGAATAGTTGTCTTGAAGCTGCACCTCAACCCTCTTTTTATATGACATTCAGGGCGCCTGGATCCTTTCCGGGCGCCTGGAGTGTGACGTTGCCAACCAACCAGGATGCTCCACGTGGCGAAGTCGCGCAGGGGATAAAAGTTGGTCCCGGGCGCCCGGACCTGTTCCGGGCGCCCGGACCTCCGGGTGCCCGGATCCATCTCGAGCACTCGGACCACCTTTTTCCAGCAGGTTCTTCACCTGCAAAACAAGGTTAGTCCGAGCAAATACCCTGCAAGACAGCGTTAGAATATGATAGAACATTGTAAAGAATAACCGACAGTCTTCGGACTGTTCGAGTCTGACTTCGGATTCCCAACCGGAAACCCTAGGTCGACCCGACGCCTACTGTTCCCTCTACGGGGAACGCGTCCTCACCTACTCCCCTCAGGAAAGATTACCTGATGCCAGTCCGATCCTCCAGACCGACTGGACTTACCGCTTAGGGTTACCACCCCCTAGGACCTAGGGTTACCGCCCCCTAGGGTTTTTCTCCCCCTAGGGTTTTTCTCCCCCTAGGGTTACCGCCCCCTAGGACCTAAGGCGGTAGGTTACCACCCCTTAGGGTTTTCCTCCACCTACCCCCTAGGACCTAAGGTTACCGCCCCCTAGGACCTAAGGTTACCACCCCTTAGGGTTTTTCACCTGCCTAACCGCAGCTAGGACTTTCCTGAAACACTCATTCAAACATGTTAGATCACACACTAACTTAACTTTGAATCCTTTGCCATTATCAAAACTAAGGTTCGATCGTCGGATGCTTCCTGCACCAACAATCTCCCCCTTTTTGATAATGGCAACCGAAATTCAATGTTAAGTAAAAAATATGCAGTTATATATAAGCACAAGAAACAAGATAGCAAGATCAGCATAAACATAGCTCCCCCTTAATACAAGCTCCCTTTAAAATAATTTCTCTACTCTTTCTTTGAATTTGAATTTCTATTTTTATTTCTTTCTTTGAATTTCTCTACTCTCCCCCTTTGCCATATATAAAAAATAAGCTAGTTTTGAAAAAACTTAATTTTTCAAGACAGAAATTAGCAGAAAACGTTTTAACTTAGGCAAGGAGCAAGTGAAAGTCAATACTTTAGAATAACAATATTTTTCAAATTTTAACAGAAAAAATTTCAAACAAAAATTTAACTTTAGAAATTTTTAGAAAAATTTTCAACTTCAGAAGTTTTCAAACAAAATTTTCAGCTTCAGAAATTTTCTGAAAAAAATATTCAGGTTTTTAAAGAAAATTTCCAATGAAGATTTTTAACTTAAAAAATTTTCAAAGCTAAAATTTTTCAATTTCAGTAAATTTTCAAACAAAAATTTTCAATTTCAGCAAATTTTCAAACAAAATTTTTTAACTTCAAAAATTTTCAAACAAGATTCTCAACTTAAAATTTTTAAAATACTGCTTTAAAAAGAATTTAAAAAAAAAAAATTTTTTTAAAGGTTTTAAAGAAAATAATACTTAAAAACTTTAAAGTTTTAAAGTAGAGAACACTTGAAAGTTTTAAATTTGGAGAAAGTTTTTGAGAAAGCTGCTTAAGGCATGTTTTTGAAATGTATTTCAAGAATACTTAAGACAAAGGAGAAGCGATGACCTTATTTTTAAATAGCTTGCCATTTGTTTTAGTAAGGTATCAGAGCCCTAAAGTCCAAGCATGAGTCAAGATTTGTTTTGATTAGGTATCAGATCTTTTAAGTACAGACATGCTTAAACTTCTTATTTCCTTCACCAACTGTCTAACCGTTTAGCTACTTGCTGATTGCCTAGAGGGCAACAATGTTCACTTAGTTAGTCAAGTCAAGTCAAGTCAATAGATCCAGTTAGATTTTACTAAGGCTGGAAGACTTGATTTGATTACTTTTGATCACGTATTTAACGCCCAGACTCATATTGATGCACAGAAATAAGCATTCTCGAGTTCAGGCTGTACCCTATGCATCTCACACCGTTCTATGTTTTACAAACACACTCAAGGTATACCTAGGTGTTTGTGAGATGCTCTGGCTGAGTCCTGGGGGAACATGATTTCTAGGGGAAATCCTAGGCTAAACCCAACTTTTGAAAGTCTAGTAAAGTAGGGATTTTGAAAAATCAAGTTTTTGCCTAGAATTTTGAAAATGTTATTAAAAGACTGATCTATTAGATTAAGGTATAGTCAATCAAGTCTGAAGTAAAACAGTCTATTAGATTAAATAGATAATAGAGTCATAATAGAGCTGCTACATGCTGTACTAGAGTCATAATAGAGCTACAGTCAGAGCTACTGAGATGATGAGGGAGGTGGTCCGGAACCCAGCGACCGGAGTAGTGTCAGGAGCTCAGTGTGACGAGCCCGATCGTCCTCTCGTAGATCTCGGCGCAGGTCGGAGAGCTCATGCCGTACGTCTCGTCGTAAGTCGGAGACCTCCTGTCGGACCTCTCGTCGAAGATCGGAGACCTCTCGCCGCATGGACTGATGAAACTCGGAGCTCTCGTGCTGGAGACTCGACATAGCCCTCTCTAGTCCGGAAACTCGATCAGCTAGAGTGCGGGGAGCTGGGTGTGGTGCTCGAGGTGGTGGTGGGGCAGGAGCAGCCTCCTCAGGAAATAGTGTCAACATGAACTCATCTTGCTCTGCCTCCCCCGCCTGCTGGTGCTGTGCCCCCCTACGCCAGGACATGGTACCCTCATCGTCTATATGGATATTTGCTAGGGAAAAGTTCCTAGCTCCTATGATGTCAAACTCGATCATGTGGCGGATGTCACCTCCGGTGACATCAATGTGCAATGAGGACATGTAAGCTGTCAGAATATGATAGTAAGGCATATGTACTCATCTGCTGGTCACGTATCCGGCTGCGTAAATAATAGTGGAAAAGATGTGTAGGCTGATGTCTATGTCTAACCTATGACACAGGGCATAGAGAAGAAAGGAGTGAAATGGACGCATCATCGCAATGTCGTGAGTGGTCAGCGGTAGAATACAAAGCACTAGAACCCTATAAAGGGCGTAGTCCTGAATTCTAAGGTTAAGTGACCTAAACTGGGTCTCAGTGGGATCACGCTAGTCCTCAAAGAAATACGAATAAATCGTATCGAGGGTAATGTGTGAGTAGGGATCTCCAAAAGGTAGCTCCCTAGGAGGATAGCATAAAAAGGTGCAGGGTGACTCTCGTAATCCTAGAAACTCACGAATGGTAGTGGGAGATAATGTGATATCCGTGCCAGCTGCCCTAGTGGTATAGGAGTAGTCGTCTACTTTCACTAGGTTGTTGTAAAATTCGGCACATAAACTTATGTTTACTGGGCTGGTGCACTCAACAAGGTTTCGCAACCTATAGTGGTTTATAGCCTCGGAGACTGGAATACAAGAGCGTAGAAAGAACGATCTATCTATACATTTGGTTCTAATGGCCATGTAATTTGTTGACATAAACTTAATCCTAAGTTCGTCGGTGGGAAACCTAGGGTCAATGCTAGGTGTAGAGGGTCCAGCACCAGATTTAGTACGCTTCCTAAATTTGAAACTAATATTACACTAAGAAAAAATTATAAGAAATAAAGTTTAGGAGGGGATAGAAATTTTACCGAGGAGCCATTGTTAGAAATTTTAGAACTGACTACCTCGGTTGAGTCACGACTTCGTATCAACCGCGGAAAAATTTTAATTTTGAAAGTCTTCGCAGGGAAGCTAAGAAGAAGCTTAAGGAAGACTTGGGTGCAAGGGTAGGGGGCGCCTCCTGCCCCCTATATATAAGGGAGTCCGGGCGCCCGAGGTCGTGTGAGGCGGGGCACCCGGGTTCTCTGCGGGCGCCCTGAGTCTGAATACTAGGGGCTCCCGCCCCCGGTTTTTGACCTTGTTTCGTTCGTTTTCATTTTTTTTTTAAATTAATAACATTTAATTTGATTAAATTTATTAAAAATGTTTTAAAAAAAACGTTTGATCTAATTTGATTTTAAAAATGTTTAAGTTAAGTAGTTTGGAGATTTTTGAGTTAATTTAATTTTGAAAAATGTTTAACTTAACTTAAGTAAGATTAAAAATTGAGTTTGCTTAGTCATCTCACCCGATCTATGTTTTCAATCAGGGGCTCCTATTATTCTGTGAGATGAATTAGTTCAATTTATAGGATTTTGTTTAACTTTATGTTAGATTCGGGTTTAGCTTTGGGTTCAACAAGTAAGCGTTCTTTGGATAAACTTCTGGGCTATGGTGAGTCACAAGGAGCTCATTAAAGTAACAATGCCTTCAAGATTTCCCAAATAGTCCTACCCATTGAGCTTAATACTAAACCTTGGTCTAACTAGTTAGGATCTATTTAAGGGTAGCTTCGGTTAGTTCCACTTGGCCAAATGCACCAGGTCGAAGCCATATCTTCCTAGACATGCGATGCCCAAGTTTTCCCAACGTACTATCATCCAAAAACTTCACCAGTACTGTGCTTCAAGTTAAAATTTAACCCTTTTTAATCTATCCTTATTTACCTATCCAGGTAATCTACTCTTATTTACCCATTTCGGGTAGATTAAGTTCGGTTACCCTGTCGGGTAAATAGATTTCGGAGTTGCCAACTATTCTGGACCCTCCTTCTATTTGATTAATAATTAATTTCGAATTTTTGAATTTGAATTTTAAATTTTAATTACGATTTTTTTTTAAATTTGAATTTTAAGTTTTAATTGCGAATCTTGAATTTGAATTTTAAATTTTAATTACGAATTTTGATTTTGAATTTTGAATTTGAATTTTAAATTTTAATTACGAATTTTGAATTTTGAGTTTTTAGATTAATTTGGAATTTTTAATTTTGAGTTTTAGATTAATTTCGAATTTTTAATTTTGAGTTTTTAGATTAATTTCGGATTTTGAGTTTCTTGATTAATTTCAGATTTTGAGTTTTTAGATTAATTTTGAATTTTTAATTTTGAGTTTTTAGATTAATTTCGAATTTTTAATTTTGAGTTTTTGATTAATTTTGAATTTTTATTGTTTTAGCTCCCCCTGGATCATAGCTTCGATAAGGTTTATTGAGGTAATGTATTTGATCCTTAGGAACCCAATAATATCCAAGTCCAGCTTGATTGATCAGGTTGGACTTGGCAACCCATGCTTGGACTATTTTTCTATTTGGTTTGTTTATTAAGGATAGGTAAGATTTATACTTCTTTTTATATCCTAGTCCAGTTCGATTGTAGATTGCCCTTTGAGTTCCAAGAATTAAGTCAAGATTCTTGGATCCCAAGGAAAATCGCTCTAGAGTTGTTTTCAAATCCTTGACTTGACTTTTCAGATTGGAATTCTCTTCCTCAAGTTTTTGAACTTGAGTTGAGGTTCCAGTCTGAACTTGATCAGTTAAGGATTCGTTGTTAGGCGTTTCTTTAAGGAGTGTTACCTCCTTTAGAAGCGCTTTGATTCGAATCTTGGACTTAGCTACTTTATGCATTAAATAATTAATTAAACTATATAAACGACTTTTACTTACAGAGGGGTTCGACCCTTCGAAAACGGATGCGGATCCGTGGCTTCTCTCGGACTCGGTTTCTGATCCGTCCTCACTTCCGGATCCGTTGGTGTAGTCCCGGGCTGTCAAGGTGAGAAAGTTCGTCTGTTCCAGTTCTTCGTCGTCGGATTCCTCGGAAGAAGACTCGTCCCATGTTGCCTTCAAAGCCTTCTTTCTTTTGGGTTTCTTTGAATCCTTCTGGTTCGGGCAATTTGCCTTGATGTGACCCTTCTGATTGCACCCATAGCAGGTCACTTCGAATTTAACCTTCGAGCTTGGTTGAGCTTCTTTAGACTGAATGGCCTTTCTGAGATCCTTTTTGTTGAAGCCCTTCTTTTTGCAGAGCTTCTTTACTAAGTTGACTATCTCGGTTGTAAGTTCATCATCATCTTCCGAATCTGGTTATTCTTCTGACTCAGGTTCGGTTCTTCGCTTGATTTTTGACTCACGCGATCTCCCTGTTCCTGCAACCAAAGCCAACCCTTTCTCGGTCGGGCGTGCATTAGTCTGTTCGTGAAGTTCGAATTCTGCAAACAGTTCATCTAATTTAATGGTAGACAAGTCCTTGGAGACCTTGTAGGCATCTACCATGGATGCCCACAAGGTGTTCCTTGGAAAGGCGTTTAGAGAATACCTTATGATGTCCCGGTTGTCTACCTTCTGTCCAATTGCATGAAGACCATTGAGCAGATCTTGAATCCGGGAGTTGTGCAGCTGTTTCACCTTCCTGCAATTTGATGTTAAATAATTTATTAAAAATTAAGTCTCTTTTACTTACTTTGGTGTCGGATGTCCCTTCGTGAAGTTCAATTAGCTTCTCCCACAATTCTTTGGCGCTGTTGAAGGGGCCGACGCGGTTGAGTTCTTCTTTTGATAGGCCACACTGGAGGGTGCAGGTTGCCTTGGCATTAGCTTCCACTTTCTTGATTAAGGATGCATCCCAGTCCTCGTACGGTAGTGGTTTGCCGGTGGTGTCAGATGGTAGTTCGAATCCGGTTTTGACAATCATCCAGACTTCAAAGTGAGTCTGGAGATATGCCTCCATCCGACCTTTCCAGTACCCGAAGTCATCTCCGGTGAATAGCGGAGGGCGGGCAGTACTGTAGCCTTCTTGAAGGGCCATTTCAGTTTTACCTAAAGCGAAAAACAACCAAAAAGGAATGTCCCAGGACTTGGTCCTGACTTAGTAGTGCGGTAGGAAAGAAAAGGATCACAAACTCGGGTGGTGTTGCACCAATTCCGAGAAAAACCGATTCGAGGGAAAAAGAATTAGAATATAGCTATGAGGCTAAATTCTAATCGACTCCGAAAATAAAAGAAAAAAAATACCACGAAAAATTATTTTGAATGGTGGTTGCATCGATTCAAAATGACCCCGCTCTGATACCAATTGATGGATCGAAAGCGCTAGAGGGGGGGGGGTGAATAACGCTCGTGGCTATTTCGTTTTTCGAAATCCGTAAATCGTACGTGAAACTAATAGAGTAATAAGCAGTGGAATAAAGACAGTCAAACACAGAGACACAGGGAATTACTTCGTTCGGAGCCTAAGGCGACTCCTACTCGAAGGCCCGCGATCCTTGATCGCTTCCGGTGGGCAACAACTATAATATCGTGAATAAGTACAAGGAAATAAGTACAACTGGAATTGAAATAATACCGACAACAAAATAATAACTGAAACTTTAGGTCGTCGGCGACTGTAACAACACTTTAGAGTCGTTTCCTGAGCAGCACACAGCAGAAGGAAAGCTTGTTGAATAGTTGTCTTGAAGCTGCACCTCAACCCTCTTTTTATATGACATTCAGGGCGCCTGGATCCTTTCCAGGCGCCTGGAGTGTGACGTGGCCAACCAACCAGGATGTTCCACGTGGCGGTCGCTAGGGATAAAGTTGGTCCCGCGGACTGTTCGCGCCCGACCACCTTTTCCAGATGTTCTTCACCGCAAAACAAGGTTAGTCCGAGCAAATACCGCAAGACATAGAATCTGATAGTACATTGTAAAGAATAACCGACGGTCTTCGTCTGACTTCGGATTCCCAACCGGAAACCCTAGGTCGACCCGACGCCTACTGTTCCCTCTACGGGGAACGCGTCCTCACATACTCCCCTCAGGAGAGATTACCTGATGCCAGTCCGATCCTCCAGACCGACTGGACTTACCGCCTAGGGTTACCACCCCCTAGGACCTAGGGTTACCGCCCCCTAGGGTTTTTCTCCACCTAGGGTTACCGCCCCCTAGGACCTAAGGTTACCGCCCCTTAGGGTTTTCCTCCACCTAGGGTTACCGCCCCCTAGGACCTAAGGTTACCGCCCCTTAGGGTTTTCCTCCACCTAGGGTTACCGCCCCCTAGGACCTAAGGTTACCACCCCTTAGGGGTTTTCACCTGCCTAACCGCAGCTAGGACTTTCCTGAAACACTCATTCAAACATGTTAGATCACACACTAACTTAACTTTGAATCCTTTGCCATTATCAAAACTAAGGTTCGATCGTCGGATGCTTCCTGCACCAACATTCAGTACCTAGAATCTGAAGAATCTACAAGCATAACTATTCCCTAAAGATGAACTCTTATGGTCTGAAATTGTCTATAGCCCGAAAGTTTCAGACGTTTAAAAGAACACAGACAACTCAAGGCTTCAAACACTGAAATTTCCGACCTTGTTATGTTCAGTTTCAAGTTTGTCAAAATATATCCAAATTACTATCATTATTTCAACGACTTGTCCTAGTTTCAATCAAAAACATGAAAGGTATCGATCAAAGGTATCAAACAGTCCATCAACCAAAGTTACATAATTTCTAGGTAAAGGTCCAACCAAGTTTCCTTGGTTGGAATATATGAGTAAGATCTAGGAACCAAATACACATGAATTATGTAATGGTCTTCCCCATACTCAATTTATGTCTCTTCAACCTAATTATTCAAGTGATGCATGATACATTTTGAATAATTCGGCTGATCCTAGCATCTCACCCCATTTCTAGCAAACAAAAATAATTTGTTAAACCTTATAGTTTGTGTGAGATGTCCCCAAGTTGCCCAAGTTAATTTCCCAATTTCTCTTATCGTTTTAATTGTCCTTATTGATCATGATGGGTCCTAATGGCCTATTGAGCCAAACACATTCCCAATTCTCTCCTCAAATGACTAAATTCATTTTCCGGAAGGGGTTTGGTGAAAATATCGGCTAGGTTTGATTTTGACTCAACATATGTGAGCGCAATGTCTCCCCTAGCTACGTGATCTCTAATGAAGTGATGGCGCACTTCAATGTGTTTGGTCCTTGAATGATGGACTGAATTTTTCGTTAGGTTTATTGTGCTGATGTTGTCACACAGCACTTGCACTCCCTTATACGAAAGCCCATAATCTTCTAGGGTGTGGATCATCCACAACAATTATGATACATTCTCTCCCATGGCAATGTATTCAGCCTCGGTCGTGGAGAGAGCAACGCAATGTTGCTTCCGACTTGACCAACTAACCAATGATGAACCTAAAAATTGGCAACCCCCACTAGTGTTTTTCCGATCCAATTTGCACCCAACATAATCGGAGTCGGTATAACCTATCAAGTCAAAAGACTCCGTACGAGGGTACCATAGACCTACTCTAATTGTGCCCTTAAGGTATCTCAGGATTCTCTTAACTGCAATTAGATGAGATTCCTTGGCACAGACTTGATATCTAGCGCACATGCCCACAGCAAAAAGTATGTCCGGTCGACTAGCTGTGAGATATAGAAGACTACCGATCATGCTTCTATATTGCGTTAGATCAACTGGTTTTCCATTCTCATCATTGTCAAGGCGAGTGTTTGTCGCCATTGGAGTGGATACTTCCTTAGAGTCACTCATTTTGAATTTCTTGAGCATCTCTTGAGTATACTTCGTCTGATGGACATAAATGTCATCTCGAGTTTGTTTGATTTCAAGTCCAAGGAAGAATGTCAATTCTCCCACCAGACTCATCTCAAACTCACTTTCCATGTGAGTGATAAATTCATTCAAATAGCCCTTGTTATTTGAGCCACAAATTATGTCATCGACATACACCTGGGCTACAAATATATTTTCACCATCTCTACGCAGAAATATGGTTGGATCTATTTGACCTCTTACAAAATCCTTTTCTAGTAAGTAAGTTGACAACCTTTCGTACCAAGCTCGAGGTGCTTGTTTAAGTCCATAAAGAGCTTTCTTGAACTTGTACACGTGGTTTGGAGCTTCGGTATTCACAAACCCCGGTGGTTGTTCAACATAGACCTCTTCTTTAATGAAACCGTTTAAGAAGGCCGATTTAACGTCCATTTGATAGAGCTTGAAGCCTCTATGTGCAGCAAAAGCTAGCATCAAACGAATGGACTCTAATCGGGCCACGGGAGCATAAGTCTCATCATAATCGAGACCTTCGACTTGACTATAGACCTTGGCTACAAGTCTTGCCTTGTTTCTTACGACTTCTCCCTTTTGGTTTAACTTATTTTTGAAGACCCATTTGGTTCCAATAATGGTGGTCTTCTTAGGTCTAGGAACTAAGTCCCACACCTGGCTCCTTTCAAATTGACCTAACTCATCTTGCATCGCTATGACCCAGTCAGGATCGTGCAATGCCTCATCAACTAATTTTGGTTCGATTTCTGAGATCAAGGCGACCTCATTAGACTCATTTCTAAAGAATGATATAGTCCTAACCCCTTGTTGGATGCCTCCCACAATCTGGTCTTGGGGATGACTAGAGGTTATCCTTGATTGCCTGGGTGTTGGCGGTGTCTCATTAGTGGTCTCACTAGACACAGGCAAAGACTCAGTATCAGGCAAAGGATCAGACTGAGCCCTCTCTTGCCTTTGCTCATCATCATCGGAGTCAATTTCAACTCTTTCTATGTTTTGATCATTTAAACTTAGATTTCTAAGTTCAAATTGAATTTCTCCTACATCCCTTGATTGATCATTTGATTTAGGAATTTCTTCAAATGCTACATCCGAGGACTCTTCAATCAATTTAGTCCTATTGTTGTAGACTCGATAGACTTTGCTGATGAGAGAGTACCCGACCAGTATTCCTTCATCAGCCTTAGCCGTGAACTTTCCAAGATGATCCTTGGTGTTCAAGATAAACACCTTACAACCAAACACCCTAAGATGTTTAATTGTAGGGGGTTTTCCAAACCAAAGTTCATGGGGAGTCTTTCCTAAAAACCTATGTATCAAGACTCGGTTTTGCACATAGCAAGCTGTATTTACAGCTTCAGCCCATAAGTAGCTCGGTAGTGAGTACTCATTGAGCATGCTTCGTGCAGCTTCTTGCAAGACTCGATTCTTTCTCTCCACAACCTCATTTTGCTGTGGGGTCCTTGGAGTAGAGAACTCATGCCTATATCCTTTTTCTTGACAAAATTCTAAAAATCTATGATTTTAAAATTCTCCACCATGATCACTTCTAATTGTTTTAATTGTTGTTGATTTTTTATTTTTAGTTCTTCTACAAAAGGAAACAAAAATATATATGGTTTGATCCTTATTTTTCAAAAAGAAAGTCCATGTATATCTAGTAAAGTCATCAATGATCACTAAGCAATATCTACTACCATTCAATGAAATGACATTACTGCAATCAAATAAATCCATATGCAATAAATCTAAAGCAGTAGATGTACTTACAGCGCTTTTACTTTTATGAGACGCTTTTGTTTGCTTACCCTTTTGACATGCATCACATAATTTTGTCTTTCGGTACTTGATGCTTGGTAGGCCTCGCACTAATCCTTTGTTGGCCAAATTTCGAATATTCTTCATGTTCACATGGGCCAACCTCCTATGCCAAAGCCATGATTATTCTTCTTTTGACATGAAACACTTAGCAGAGACATTAGTAGCACTTTTAAACGATACTTGATAAATGTTATCTACCCTTGTGCCTACTAGTACCGTGTCAAGTGTGTCAACGTGTTTGACCAAGCATTGACTTGGATGAAACTCAATTGTGTAACCCGTATCACACAATTGACTGACACTTAGGAGATTAAAGGTCATCCCCTTGACTAGAAGGACATTCTTGATTTGGAGACATTCGGATATATGAATATCTCCAACTCCTATAACTTTAAGGCTACCATTATTACCAAAAGATACATTACCCCTATTTTTATTTTGAAGGGTAGTGAAGAGTGACTTGTCCCCGGTCATGTGCTTGGAGCATCCACTATCAACAAACCAAGTTGATAGATGCTCCCCCTTGACAAATGCCTACAAGACACGAAAGATAGACGTTTTAGGTACCCAAATCTTGGGACCTAATGCATCTACAATGAAAGACCTAGGAACCCATGTCTTGGTCACACCCTTCCTAGTCTCATAAACCCTAGAAGCATGTGCTCTATGAAATTGGGTTCTAGACAATAGTGAAATGAAACTAGACTCCTTAGGTTGATATCCTAACCCAGCCTTATTGTAGACCGCCCTTTGGGCATTTAAAATCATATCTAAGGTCTTAGAGCTAGTTGAGAATTTTTCAAGCATCTTCTTGAGTTTCTCAACTTCACCCTTTAAGGCTTTGTTTTCATCCTCAAGGAGCTCTTGATGTAGGTCATCAACCTCATCTTCCCTAAGAGCCTTCAAGTGCTCTACTTCATCTTTTAATGATTTAATTTCAGTTTTTGATTTCTTAAGCAAAGTAGATAAATGTGCAATAGTTTTATAACATTTCTCTAAATGCGGAGAGGTTACCTCTTCATCATCCGAAGATGATGAAGCTGCGGTTGAGGTGTCACTTGTGTCACCATCACTCCCGGAATCCGGTTCCTCCCTTGCCATGAACGCTAATTGACATGTGCTTTTCTCCTTCTTCTCTTCCTCCGATGAGCTTGAGGAGGATTCATCCCAAGTAGCCTTGAGAGCTTTCTTCTTCTTGGCCCTTTCCTCCTTCTTCTTGAGTTTTGGACACTCGCTCCGATAGTGTCCTTTCTTGCTACACTCATAACAAGTAACATTAGTTTTATCAACATTTTGATCGATAGGTTTACCTTTCCCTTTGTATCTCCGGCTTCTTCTCATGATTCTCCTTACAAAGTTGGCCATCTCGCTTGATGATGAACCACCTTCATCATCGGACTCGGAGGAGGATGAGGATGAAGGAATCTCTTTTTCCTTCTTCTTTTCCTTCTTCCTTCTTCCATCCTTGCTCTTTTCTCCTGCAACTAAGGCAATACCTTTCTCTTTTTGACCCTTGTTAGCAAGTTCATAAAGTTTCATTTCACAAAAGAATTCATCTAATTTAACAATTGAAAGGTCCTTAGAGACCTTGTAGGCATCTACCATCGATAACCACAAGGCATTCCTCGGAAAGGCTTTGAGAGCATACCTTACAAGATCGCGATTCTCTACGCGTTCATCTACGGAATGAAGACCATTGATGATTTCTTTGAACCTTCCGTGTAGTTCACTTACCGTCTCGTTCTCCTTCATGGTGAGGTTTTGTAGTTGGTTTAGGAACAAGTCTCTCTTGGCGATCCGAGAGTCTCGGGTTCCTTCTTGGAGCTCGATGAGCTTGTTCCACAAATCTTTTGCGCTCGTGAATGGACCTACCTTGACGAGTTGATCCTTGGCTATCCCACATTGTAGAGTGACCACCGCCTTGGCATCGGCTTGTCCTTTGCGAGTTTGCTCGGTGGACCACCTTGATGAGTCAAGTTCCTTACTTTCTTCGTCCTTCGGAGGTGTAAACCCTTCCTTGACAGAGAACCACATGGAGATGTCGGTCTTGAGATAATATTCCATGCGGCTCTTCCAATATTGAAAGTCCGCTCCGTCAAAGTAGGGTGGACGATTGGTGCTAAACCCTTCCTTCATAGTCATCTTCTTGCTCTTTAGGGTGTTAATCCGGATGAAGAGCACCAAGCTCTAATACCACTTGTTAGGACCTTCGGATGGCTAGAGAGGGGGGGTGTGAATAGCCTCCTCTAAAACTTAAACAATCTTCTCACAAAAGTTTGTTAGCACAGCGGAAATATGCAAAAGAAAAACTAATACAAGGAAAAGAAACAACCCACAACTAACACAAGTATGTACGAGGTTCGGGGATAACTTGCCCCTACTCCTCGGCGTGTCCGTAAGGTGGACCATCCCTTGATCTTTCAGTAGATCACACCCCGGATAGATTCCGGCTAAGAATTTCTCATTCTCGGTGGAGTAACCTCTCCACAAAGTCACAGAAATTATTTAAATGAAGCACAAGACTTACAGGGATCAGTGGCTAAAGGGTATGAAAAAATAAGCTTACAGCCACGATGAAAGCAGAGCGCAAACCAGAAGAAGTTCCTTAGCCAAGAGCTCAAAAACACACAGCACTCTTGCTTGATCGACCGAGAGAGCTTTTCTCTCTCTTTTTTTTTTGGTTGTTCTATCGAACATCTCATACTCCTTCTTCTTATGCCTCTGCCTTCTCCATTGCGTTTGCCTATATCGAATCACTGCAACCTGCACCGAATCGCTGCTGCCAACTCAGGCGTCGCCAATCACTTTTCCTCCTCATCTGGTTCTCTGAACTCACACCAATACCATCCATGGTATTCACTGGTGTCTCTGAGCTCGAACCAATAGCCAGGAGTCAAGCTGATTGCAACCAGAACACAGCCAGATTGCCAGTAACCGTTGATGCTCCAATTGCACCATTTGCAGCCAAACACAGTAGAAAAACCACTTTGTCTTATTCCTCTGATAGACCTTAATTTGAACTTAAGCACTGGCATGATACACGCTGGTAAAAAGCTCACATGATGGTTAGACCGTCAAATGAAGTTAGGACAGATCATGTTGTGGATCGGTCAGACCGATCCATAGCCCTCTGGACCGATCGGGACATACCTGATCGGTCGAGGCTTCGATCGATCCGTGGACCGATCAGAGATCGTTCCACAGACCGATCCCTTTATTGTCCTCTGAATCCCATCGCTTCCTGATCGGTCTACAGACCGATCAGATAACTTACAGTGAACTACTGTTTGGTTACTGATCGGTCACCAGACCGATCAGATAACCCATAGAAAGCTACTGTTTGGTTACTGATCGATCACCAGACCGATCAGATAACCACAGTATCACTGGATCGGTCTGTTGACCGATCAGATATCCATAGTATCACTGGATCGGTCAACAGACCGATCCAATGCCTATGTAAGGTAGGTTTGGTGCTTCCCAGCCCTAAACCCTAAAGCCTTGCTAGTCTAGAGAACGAGCTACCGAGCCCTCTCTGACCTAGTCCGGAGAACGAGCTACTGAGCCCTCTCCGACTTCGTCCAGTCCAGAGAACGAGCTACCGAGCCCTCTCTGATCTAGTCCGGAGAACGAGCTACCGAGCCCTCTCCGACTTCGTCCGGTCCAGGGAACGAGCTACCGAGCCCTCTCTGACTTCGCGTGCCAAGTTTCCATACTTGGACTTTTCCCTTCCACCTGATCAACATTGATCAGTAATCAATCTGAGTTTAATTAATATCTGATACAAACTTAAATCAGTGTCAACATCAAAACAGCAGCCAGGTCAGACTGTATCAACAAATACATCTTAAATTTTGGCACATTTTACTCTTTCAAAGAGTAAATCATAAATCCATTTCATTTTCAAAGGTTAATAATAACCTTGAAAATGCTCCTTGAGTGTCAATTTTTCAAAGTTGGGTTAACTACCCTTCTTCTTAGAGTTGACACTCTCTAACCCATCTATGGGGTAGAGAAAATGCTCCTAGGAACCCAAAACCTATTGGTGTTCCTTGGATGCTCTAGGTATTCACTAGGGATAACTTCCCTAGATACCTTCCTAGTGCCCTTGTTTGGCTTCTTAGAAGCCTTGGTCACCTTTTCTAGTTCAACTCTAGGGATAACCTCCCTTGTGACCTTGTTAGTGACTTTCTTAGACTTTTTAGAAGTCTTAGTCACATTTGTTGTTGCAAAGATACTTCTAGGGATGACTTCCCTTGTATCCCTGACTTGACTTCTAGACTTAGGGTTGGTTCCATAGCTATATGGAACCCTATGGTAAGTAGGTACATCCCTTTTGATTTTAGGTTTGTATCCCAAACCTCTATGGCCCTTGGATGACCCTTGTTGTCCTAAACCTAGATTTTGCTCATTTTGCCCTTTAAGGATATTTTCCATCCTTTTTAGGGTCTTTTCTAGTTTGTCAAGTCTTAACCTCAAGACTTGATTTTCCATCACTAAGTCCTTAGTTTTTGGTTTTCCATTAAATCCATGAGCATTTTTGTTTCTAGGCTTGTAGCTAAAATCCTTAGAGTTCTTGCCTAGACTTTTACCTACATTCCCAACCCTAAGTGTAGTGGTTTTAGCATGATAAGCTACATGATTTTCTTTAATTTTATCATGCCTCCTATTTTCATGGTAAATAGCATTGAAGTGATATAAATTTGACCTAGCATGCTTTTTACCATTATGCAAGGGAATAGGCTCAATAAAAGATACCTTCTTTTTTTATCTTGGAGGCTCCCCCTTGAGTTGAGCTTCCTCCTTGAGTCTTGACCGTCTTCTTCCCCTTAGAGCATTGACTTCGGTAATGCCCCTTTTGATTGCAAGAGAAACATATAATATGCTTCTTGCTCTTCTTTGTTCCGGGGATGGTCTCCTTGAGCTTCTCCTTGCCCTTTTGTGCCACGTGGCCCTTTTTCTTGGTCATTTTAGGGCACTTGCTCTTGTAGTGCCCTTTTCTCCTACACTCAAAGCAAATAATATGATCTTTATTATTTATTGAAATGTTTATACCTTTTTGTGTAGGGTTGGCACTTTTTCCTTTGGATCCGGAGGTAGACGCTTTCTCTTGATCCGATAATGATTTTCCTCCCATTGATTTAGCTTGACTTGTGGAGGTGGAAGCTTCTTCCTCCACTTCTTCTCTTAACCCGGATGTAGAAGCTTCTCCTTCTTCTTGATCCGGTGTCACCAAAGATTGATCCCCCTCAATCCTAGAGGTGGAGGCTTCTTCATCTTCATCTTGTATATGGAACAAGGAGTATGCTCCCTCCTTGCCCTCTTCATTGCATTCCTCTGAAGATGAAGCTTCTTCTTGGACTTCTTCTTCGGAAGTTGAGCATCTCTCAACTTCGGAGTCCTCCTCTTGGTCTTGCTCCATTGAGTCGCCCTCTTTGGATTCCTCTTGATTTTGTACAGTGGAGGGGATCTCATGAATTGATGCCAATTTGCTCCAAAGCTCCTTGGCATCCTTGAATTCTCCAATTTGAGCCAAGATGTTGCTCGGCAATAAATTGACCAAGAGCTTGGTCACTTTATCATTTGCCTCACTCCTTTGAATCTGCTCTTTGCTCCATTTGCTTTTCTTGAGGACTTTTCCTTTGGAGTTCTTTGGAGCTTCGAAACCTTCCATGAGAGCAAACCATTGCTCTATCTCCACCATTAAGAAATTCTCGATCCTTGATCTCCAAAGATCGAAGCTTGTAGATGCATATGGTGGAGGCACCCTTGTGTCAAATCCAAGTCCATCTTGGAATTGCATCTTGAAGTTGAGCTTGATTAAATCTTGAACTTAAAGAATTTAGCTTCAACTTCTTCACCCTCTAGCTCGGCTTGTTTTGTTTGCCCCTTCCGGCGATGATTCCGGTGAAGAGCGGCCTCGCTCTGATACCACTTGTTGGGACCGAAAAGCAGCTTAAGGGGGGGGGGGGTGAATAGCTCGTCGCGTGCTTCGTGGTTGGCGTTGCTTGTTTCTTCAAAGATGTGCAGCGGAAATATACAAGAAACAACACACACAACGCTAACAAGTAGATTTACTTGGTATCCACCTCCAAAGGAGGTGACTAGTCCAAGGATCCACACACTCACACACCCTCCACTATGAATAACACTCCTTTATGGTAACTACCAAAGGCGGAGAAGCCCTACAAGTTCACACTACAAGAAGAAAGGGAAAGGATACACAAATACAAGCAAAAGCTTACAATGAGTATAGAAAACCCTAATCCTAGCTTTCTTCCTCAGCTGTAGAGCTGCCTCTTGACTTGGAAAACCTCCAAGAACCCTCAAGAACTGGCGATCTGAACTTTGTGGAGAAGCTCTGGAGTTGCTGTGAAGATCTGAGATGAATCGGTGAAGTTCTGCTGAAGGAAACGCTCACCTGCAGCTAAATACGACGCCAACGGTCGGATCCCGATCGATTGGATTGCTCCCAATCGATCGGGGAGGCTTTGAATCGATCAACCGATCGATCCAGAGTGCCTCTGTGCTCTCTGGAACAGCCTGGATCGATCGGCTGATCGATCCAGGGCTTATCGCGCATAAACAGCAGCTCCCAATCGATCCACTGATCGATTGGGACCTCTGGATCGATCCACGGATCGATCCAAAGAGGTTCTGTTCGCGGGGACTCACCCGATCGATCATATGATCGATTGGGCATGATCCAATCGATTGGCTGATCGATCCAGATCTGCTGGATCAATCGGCTGATCAATCCAGATCTGCTGGATCAATCCGTTGATCAATCCAGATCTGCTGGATCAATCCGCTGATCAATCCAGATCTTGGTTTTTGCCCAAAAGCAAGTCCAAAGCACCCTAAACCAACATGCAGTCAACCATGACTTGTTGGTCCATAAAACCTAGCATCCGGTCACCCTTGACCAGCTAGGACTCTC
This sequence comes from Zingiber officinale, assembly GCF_018446385.1. Lineage (NCBI taxonomy): Eukaryota > Viridiplantae > Streptophyta > Magnoliopsida > Zingiberales > Zingiberaceae > Zingiber > Zingiber officinale. The sequence continues at coordinate 89,660,673 of NC_055995.1, read as the reverse complement.
TCACCAAGTGTCTGGTCAATCCCTTTGACCCACTTGGACTTTTCTCCTCTTACCAAGTATCCGGTCAATCCCTTTGACCTACTTGGACTTTCACCAGATGTCTGGTCAACCTTGACCCATCTGGATTTTCCAGTGCCAAGCATCCAGTCAATCCTTTGACCTAGTTGGACTTCCCAACACTAGATGTCCGATCAGCCTTGATCCATCTGGATTTTCCCCGTGCCTGGCTTCACTCACCAGGACTTCCAACTGCCTAGCTTCACTCACTAGGACTTTCACCTGGCTTCACTCACCAGGATTTTCTCATCTACCTGGCTTCACTCACCAGGACTTCCAACTACCTAGCTTCACTCACTAGGACTTTCTCATCTGCTTGGCTTTACTCACCAGGACTTCCAACTGCCTAGCTTCACTCACTAGGACTTTCTTATCTGCTTGGCTTTACTCACCAGGACTTCCAACTGCCTAGCTTCACTCACTAGGACTTTCCTCTGCCTGGCTTCACTCACCAGGACTTTCACCTAGCTTCACTCACTAGGTCTTTCCTTCTGCCTGGCTTCACTCACCAGGTCTTTCACCTGGCTTCACTCACTAGGATTTCCTTACTGCCTAACATCCCAGTTAGGACTTCCCAGTCAAGTATCCAGTCAACTTTGACCTACTTGACTCTTTTTCATCCAACCTGATCAGACCCTGATCAGAGGGGAATTGCACCAGACAATCTCCCCAAATACACAACTGTATTGTCAAACATCGAAACTCAAACCAAGACTCAAGCTTGGTCAACCAGGTTAGCCTTGACCTGAGGGATATTGCACCAACACTACTAAGCTATTTCTCTCCCCCACACTTAAATTTTTGTCCGTCCCGGGCAAAATACTCATCATGTACATCCAAAAATATCCACATCCATGAGAAGAAAGCAAAAGAGGGAAATAAATGGAAGAGAGAAAAGAATGAAATGATGGATGAAATTGATTTTATTCAAGAAACATGTGATAACAAAAGGAATGAATAAAGAAAGTGGTATAGCCTTCATAAAAATCATGCAAACCTATGATAATGTGGTCTCGAAAGAATTAAACAAGTTTTAGAGTAGCATTAACTACAAGTGTATCACACATCAATATAAATAATAGACTTAAAAATATCCTCACTAGGTATATCAAAATTATCATCTCAATCTACCAACATAAAATCCATTATCAAGTTGTAATCATATGCAATCCAAGAATCCAATCATGACAATAAATCATCAAATTCAACAATCAAATTTAACTAACTTTCACAATTTCTAAGATGATAAAAAGAATGCACAGGGAATTTATTATGAAAAACCCGACTAGACAAACTAAAAAAAACTATCAAGCAAAAGTAAACCAAGCAAACAAAGTAAAGAAATATATACAAGTAAAAAGAAAAAGAAAAAGTAAGATGGAATAGACTCCCCTGAAATTCTAGTGGTCGGAGTCGATTCAGTTCCAGAAGCCATTCTGGAAGTGGGATGAATGTAGATGAAGTGAGAATCACTCCCTCCACCTTTGACTCCTCAAAAATTTTCTCCGGTGGACGAAAACGGTTCAGTTGGAGTGTCCACTCCAGGAGCTTTATTATTGCATAAAATGTTAGACTTTCTTCAAGTGGTAGAATGATCCTTGCGTGATTGATTGCAAATGAAATATCTAAAAAATTCCTGCACACTAAAAAGAAAAGGATGCATTCCCTGCACGCATGCTGTGTGAGATGAAACAGAAATAATATCAAAAGTAACAGAGCATGAATCAAAAAAAGTGTCACATCCAATAAAATCTAACTTAATTACCCCCATGGAATTTTCTAAAGATTCTAAAGAAAGATTGACCTTACCATCCTGAAAGGTATCTGGAGGCTCTAGTATAGTGAATGTGGCATCATCTCAATCAGGTAAAGGTATTGGCTCTAGATCAGGTTCAATCAACGGAAGTGATTCTTGAGTTGCCCCTACACTTCCATCATCTCTAATAACAAAAGCAGGCTCCACTTGCTCAACTAGTTCAGCTGACACGGGTGATAGAATAGTCAAAGGAAGTGATTCTTGGGTCTACCCTACACTTCCATCATCATCAATAACACCTGCAACATCAAGACTATCTGGAACAACAATATCATCTACAACAATATAATCAGAATCAACTATAACATCACTATACAAAATACTAGAAGAAGTATATAGAGTAGCAGAATCAAAGTCGGGAATATCACAAACTCTACAATTCATCTCCTTGGAAATCGATGCGGTAAGATGCTCTGATTGCAACTATAATTGTGTCGATGATTGTGTTCTTTCCTGGAATTGGGTTTCTTGATGTTGTCCAAATTGTTGCAACTGCTTCCTAAAATCCTGCTCAGGCTGATGCTGAAGATATGACTGATAATATTGAGACCACTCAGAATTCCCTTGTTGTGTGCTCCCATACTCGAATCCTGCAATTGAATTATACCTATCTTGTTGATGGATTTGATAAGACTGAGGATCAGGCTGATAATACTGGATCTTGGTCGGGAATACACTGGCAAAGGAATGAACATCTTTAGCAATCACTGGTCTAGTCCCATACTGCTGATAATTTGTAGCTATAATCTTGATAAGTTCTTTAGCTTGAGTAAATGTCTTGCTAACTAGAGCCCCTCCACTAGCCGCATCAACCATACTCCTGTCCATGGGAAGCAATCCCTCATAGAAGTATACAATTAGTGTTGGAGGATCGGTAGCCGGCTTGAAGGGGGGTTGGATAGACGACACCCCCAAATCTCGCTTCCTACGTATTCGTTAGTGCGCACGCGGAAATACAAATACTAAAACAATGAATACGAAAGCTAAATACAAGACAAAGAAATAGCAAACCAATAACACGTTCGTTTAACGTGGTTCGGAGATGATGCTCCTACTCCACGGCTGTCCGTAAGGTGGACGATCCCGATCCTTCGGTGGATTAGCCCCCGGAAACTCCGGCTATCTCAAGTCGCTCCTTGTGGGTGGAGAAACCTCACCACAACACACCAAGACCTCTTGGATTCCACAAACACTTGAGCACTTGTAGACTACTAATTAGACCTTAACCAAGTCTAATTTCGTCGCCTTGGCCGACCATACCAAGCTCCTTCTTATAGAGCTTGGGGAAATCAGCCTTGCTGCAGATTACCGATCGGCGGTCCTTGCACCGTGGTGCCAACCAACGGCACTCCAGCGGCTATCTATCGGTGGTCCCATGACGGTCGACCGATCACCATTCGGTGCGAATATACATGCTCACCACCGTCGGTGGTCCCAAGATGCCGGTCGGTACAACTCTAAACTTAGGGTTTCCCATCCCGAGTACATTTCTCTCGCACTCGGACCCTCATGACTCACTTGACTCTTCTTTGCAGCCTTGACCTCTTGCCTTCAAGCCTACTTCCTTTGGCTCTCGTCCCTCGGATGCATCCAAGCCCGCGGCTTGTCTCCAATGCCATCCTTCGCGTATGCCTCGAAGTCGCTTCCCTCGGCCCTTGTCCTTGCTGCCTTGTCCACGATCCCTCAGATGCATTCAAGCCCGCGGCTTGTCCTCAATGCCATCCTTCATCGGACCTGAAGCCGTTAACCTGAGTCACATGTGTCACCTGCAGTCCTGCACAACTCAAGTACACATATCAAATAACGAGGGTAAACCTAACTTAAACCCTTTGCCCAAACACCAAAACACATGGTCCCACAAACCATTGGGATTGCTCCAACAATCTCCCCCTTTTTGGTGTTTGGCAATACGTTTAAGTTAGGGAAAACATATAGCAAATAAACATGCTAAAAACAATGGACTTACGATGCCAAGGCTACACACTTGGACTTATTCCGCCGAATGGACTTACATTGCCAAGGCTACACACTTGGCAACTGCCGAAACAATGCACAGGGGTTTTTAAGAACCTATCCCAAGGCTCCCCCTACACCTACGCTCCCCAATGAGCTAGGATTTTACCACGGGCTTTTTAAGAACCTATCCCAAGGCTCCCCCTACACCTAAACTCCCCAATGAGCTAGGATTTTACCACGGGCTTTTTAAGAACCTATCCCAAGGCTCCCCCTACACAAAGGCACTTAAGGTTTTCTCAATTAAACCTTAATTCTCCCCCTTTGCCTAACATCCAAAAAGTTCTCCAACAATATCCCAATTATTGAAAACTTATCATCCAAACTGACCCTAAACTCATGTATTAATCCCCCTTGGATCCCATACATCTAACCGAGTTGACATGGTCAAGAACAGCGCTGAAAAACACTTTCAGGCTGGTATCAGTCGACTGCCCCAAGTGCCAGTCGACTGCCCTCGTCAAAATGAGCTTACAGAACCATTCTGTGCTCAAAAACATTGTTACCAGTCGACTGGTATCTATACCAGTCGACTGGTATCTGTACCAGTCGACTGGTACCCTATTTCTGAAAAAATTAGCCTTTTCAGGCCAACTTCAGAAATGCACCAGTAATTCCCTAGACCTCCAAAAATTCCCAAATTTTGTGGAGAGGTCTATTGTACCCTTGTCTACTTGGGAAAAATACATTACAAAATGTATCTATCACCAATCCCAAGATTGACACAAAATCCAAAACTAGCTAAATGGTTCAATTGAACCTTGACCTAAAGTCCTAGTTTTGGCTTCCTTTTGATGTATTTGCCCATACCAACCCACAATGCATCCCTAACATTGGTTTATATGGCATCTATACATCCAAAACCAATTATCATGCAATATGACCCCAATTGTCATATTTCTTGCATGAAACACAAACCATGTGTGCCAATTCCCTAGGTTTGAGACTCAAGTCCGTCTCTAAACCACATGGCACACTCCATGGCTCCTCTAGACCCCCAAGTAGAACCCACCTGAGATCCATTGGCCATGGGTCCCAAATTGACTCTTGGAGCTCCCCCTAGAGCTCTTAACCTTAGCCACCTCCCTAGGTGACTCATCCACAATGGCTAGGCCACATCGGTCCACCCCCGGTGACACTTGGCCTACAAACGTAACTTTCTTAACCTTGGACACCTTGTCCTTGGTTAATTTCTTCTTACCATTAAATGACTTTTCCTTGCCATTTATTGACTTTTCCTTGCCATAGTCATATGCAACCCTAGCATAAGACTTTCCCTTAGCCTTGGAGGAACTAGATCGGTATCCCAAACCCGATCTATCATTGTTGGGTTTTTGGCTACCCAACACCATATTTAATCCTTTAGATCCAATAGTGAATCTCTTAAGGAATTTCTCCAAATTATCAAGCTTTGACTTCAAGGCTTGATTTTCCCTTTCTAGGTTCATAACCCTAGAGTCAACATGTCCACCATGGACATTCCTAGACCTACCCTTCCTAGGCATGTGTCTTCCCTTCTTGGAATTAATGCCTTGGTTCTCCTTAGGTCTACCGCTTCTAGGTTTTTCATGAATTGGTCTCCTAGGGTTATTGTCTACATTTACCCTATTTCTATCATGATACCTAAAGCCAAAATTTTGCATGGGTACATAATGATTTTCATTATTTCTAGCATGCAAGGAGGAATGAAAATTTGAATTGCATTTCAAATTAGGGTATACCTCCCTTACCCTTGAAGCTCCCCCTTGACTTGAGCTCCTCTTCTTCTTCTCCCATTTCTTTAGATGCTCCAACTTCTTGAACTCTCCCTTCCTCGAGCATCTTGTGTGGTAGTGTCCAAGTTCTCCACACGTGAAACATCTAATGTGCTTCTTCTCCTTCTTCTTCTTGGCACCATCATTTCTACAACCCACATTAGTATTCAAATCAACTTGAATGGGTTTAGAATTTACCTCTTTCTTACCCATAGGACATCTACTCTTGTAGTGTCCCTTCTCATTGCACCCGAAGCATACAATGTGATCTTTTGACTTTGCTTCGGTGGAGGTACTCACTAAGTTGACTTCCAAGACTTTTTCTTCACTTGTCTTGGATTCTTCCTCACCCTTTGAGGATGTCTCCTCATCCACACTAATGGATGCCATTTCTTCATCCTTCTCCTCCTTCTCCTCGGAAGTTGAGTGCTCGTCACCTTCCGGTTGCTCCTCCTCTACTTGAGCTTCTTCATCCGTTTCTTTGGATTTTTCTTCTTCTTGTGTAGGCATAAGTTCTTTACCCAAAACTTTCTTTACTTTGCTCCACAAATCATGGGCATTCTTATATCCACCTACATCACTCAATACGTTAGAAGACAAAATATCTACCAAAATTGATATTACCTTATCGTTTGCCTTTGACCGTGTGATTTGCTCCTCCGTCCAATGTCGTGGTCGGAGCTTCTTCCCTTTCTTGTCTTTAGGGACTTCAAATGACTCTTCCACCACCATCATTGTGTCCCAATCCGTTTCGAAGAAGTTCTTCATCTTCACCATCCAAAAGGTGATGTCCCATAAGCTTCCTCCTTCGAACTTCGGTGGTTCTATCAAGTAGGCCATCTCCTTGCTTCCTTGGCGGTTAGTCCAATGGAGAGCGTCCTCGCTCTGATACCACTTGTTGGAGGATCGGTGGCCGGCTTGAAGGGGGGTTGGATAGACGGCACCCCCAAATCTCGCTTCCTACGTATTCGTTAGTGCGCACGCGGAAATACAAATACTAAAACAATGAATACGAAAGCTAAATACAAGACAAAGAAATAGCAAACCAATAACACGTTCGTTTAACGTGGTTCGGAGATGATGCTCCTACTCCACGGCTGTCCGTAAGGTGGACGATCCCGATCCTTCGGTGGATTAGCCCGCGGAAACTCCAGCTATCTCAAGTCGCTCCTTGTGGGTGGAGAAACCTCACCACAACACACCAAAACCTCTTGGATTCCATAAATACTTGAGCACTTGTAGACTACTAATTAGACCTTAACCAAGTCTAATTTCGTCGCCTTGGCCGGCCATACCAAGCTCCTTCTTATAGAGCTTGGGGAAATCAGCCTTGCTGATTTGCCCGTTACCAGTCGACTGGTCCTTGCACCAGTCGACTGGTGCCAGCCAAACGGCACTCCAACGGCTATCTATCAGTCGACTGGTCCCATGACTAGTCGACTGATCCCAGCCATTTCGGGCACAGAATGCTTCTGTGCTCACCACCAGTCGACTGGTCCCAGTACCAGTCGACTGGTACAACCCTAAACTTAGGGTTTCCCATCCCGAGTACATTTCTCTCGCACTCGGACCCTCATGACTCACTTGACTCTTCTTTGCAGCCTTGACCTCTTGCCTTCAAGCCTACTTCCTTTGGCTCTCGTCCCTCGGATGCATCCAAGCCCGCGGCTTGTCTCCAATGCCATCCTTCGCGTATGCCTCGAAGTCGCTTCCCTCGGCCCTTGTCCTTGCTGCCTTGTCCACGATCCCTCAGATGCATTCAAGCCCGCGGCTTGTCCTCAATGCCATCCTTCATCGGACCTGAAGCCGTCAACCTGAGTCACATGTGTCACCTGCAGTCCTGCACAACTCAAGTACACATATCAAATAACGAGGGTAAACCTAACTTAAACCCTTTGCCCAAACACCAAAACACATGGTCCCACGAACCATTGGGATTGCTCCAACAATTAGTAGCTGATCGCTTATTTGGTACTGAGGGCAACTAGCAACAAGTCTTTTAAATCTATCCCAATAATCTTGAAACGGTTCTCCTGTGAATTGTTGGATTCCACAAATACTCCTCCGAATAGCTACAATCCTAGAAGCAGGAAAGAACCTCGCCAAAAATAATTTCTTCATCTCGATCCAGCTGGTGATAGAGTTGGGTGGGAGACAATACAACCAATCTTTTGCTGAATCTGCTACTGAAAATGGAAATACTCTAAGTCTAACATCTTCTTCTGATATGCCAAGTGGGTTTCATGAAGAACAAACCATCTCCAAATCATACAGATGTCTGTTGGGATCTTCACCAGAAAGTCTATGAAACTTCGGTAGTAAATGAACAATTTTCTATAACTCGAAGTCTGTCTCTAAATCAGAATACCGAATGCAGAATGAATAAACTGACAAATCTGGTGCCCAAAGCTCTCTGAGAGTCTTTTCAGTGTCCTTCTTCATGTTGCTCATTAAGTATGAGGTTCTGAATACACTGAAACTCTAAAACTGCTGATAATACACAAATTTCCTGATCTTTCCTGAAACACTCATGCAAATACCATCAAAAGACATAGGAAAATATACAAGATAGCACACATGCATACAAGAGATGAAATAATTAAGCCCCTAACAATGTTTTTGAATTTTTGCAACCACAAAAAATAGAAATAAGAAAAGAGAGAAAATAGAGAAACAATCCTAAGATTATCAAACACCGTTACTTGTCCCCGGCAACGGCGCCAATTTGATTACGACCCAATTTTGTCGCGAATTAGGCATCAAATGATGAAATACCAAACCCCTCCTACGCTAATGTAGCATAGGAATGACTCGGGTCGTCCGCCAACGAAAGTAACGATAGGATGGTAAACTTAGGATCGTATGTTATTTCTATTTTTTGGGGTTTCAATATGGAAATGGAGTTTTGGATTTTGATTTTAAACCTAACAAATTAAAAGCAAGACAAGTAGGAAATTACCCTAATGCAGAATGAAATCTAACTAAGTGCGAATAATTAATCCACAATGCATTGTCACACTACGCTATGGATTAACTATCGACATAATTAAACTAAGGAATGAAATAACAAAGCATTAAATGAAAACTAATCTAGTAAATGAAAGATAATGCAAGTAATAAAGCTAAACCTAACCTAACTACAATTGCAGAAAATAAAAGACAACAAGTAGAGCATTAACTAAATTAAGCATATAATGAAACCTAAAGCATGTAACGAAATCTAATTTAACCTAACCTAATTGCATTTAATCAAAACTAGAACTTAACTAAATTGAAAGAACAAGACAAAGCAAAAATTAACCGAACTAAAATGCATCAAAATTGAACCTAACTACTGGTTGAAGAATTTCATCAAACACATTGCAGGCGTGAAACTAATTGTGTAATTAATGCAATTTAAACATGAAAGATCAAATTAGCTACAAGCATTCAACAATAGAACTTCAACACAAGCAAATTAACAAAATTAACAGAATTTAAACTAAGAAAATATAAACTAATCCAATCACAATTCACACATCCGCTTTCGATTACCAACGACTATCTTCGTCGTCACACGAAGACCCGGCTCGGAACCCCCAAAGCCGGTGGACAGAGCACTCTACTTTGTTGGTTGCTGCTTGCTTCGACAACAGTGGTGGTGAACGGATCTTCCACCGAGGAAACCCTCCTCAAATGGAAGTTGCTGGAGATGATGGACTGCCGCACACTTCTCTACCGCTGTCGCTTGAACCCCAAGTGGTGGAGCCTTGGAAAAGTGTCGAAAGGTGAAGGATCTCACCGGAGAACCCCTCCGGCGAGGTGGATTGGGTTGGAATCGCCGTCGTCGCTTGCTGCTCCCTGCCGTGTTCGCCTCTGCCGTCGCCGATTGGAATCGAGAAGCTGAGGAGTGTGGGCTGTGGCTGGCCGGCCGCGCGACAGTGAATAGAAGAGGAGAAGCCGCCGACCGGAGAAAGAAAGGAAGAAGAGAAAGGTGCGGTGTGGTGTCGCGTGAACCCTAGCCCGCAAGCAGAGCAGAATCGCGCGAACAGAATGGAATGGCTACTGTTCTGTGTAGGTGAGAAGAGGAAAAGTTTCTTAAGGGGTCGGGTTTGGTAAGGAAAGATTTGAGTGAGTTCCGGATTCGGATCCAATAAGAAGATGCAATTGGGCTTTTATAATCGGGCTTTGGGTAGGGCTTAGAAATGTAGGCTTTAGGAATGTGTTTGAGAATTGGGTTGAGTTTTTGAATTGGAGCTCCACTTCTTAGATGAACCCTTGGATGCCTTGATCTCGATCAATGGTCTAGATCGCTTTAAATCATGATGAAGGATTGGATCACTTGATCTGACTGAAGGGCAGGATCTCGCTGGATCTTGATCAACGATCCACATTAATTCAGCTTGATCTTCCTCATTTGACCTCCAAATCAAGCCAAATTCAATCCGATTCGACCCTAATCCATGACTTTTTGAATTTCCTACAAAACCAAAATAAAAACATGCGATTAAATTCCATAATTGTAGGAAATTTATATTTAAGTCCAAAATAAATCCTACTCACAAAATATAATAGAAACACAAAATTAGCATATGAGAAGATAAAAATGTTAAGTAATAAGAGCTAAAATAATGCACAAAAATACAGATTATCAGTCAACAACTCCATTTTGCTGAGGAGTATAAGGAGTTGTTGTTTCGTGTCTGATCCCATATTCAACACACAACTTAGTAAACAGTGATACATATTCACCGCCTTGGTCACTTCGAGCCACCTTAATTTTTCTATTAAGTTGGGTTTCAACCTCAGTCTTATAGAGAGTAAAATTTCTCTATAATTTCATCCTTACTTTTGAGAAGATATACATAACAGTATTTTGTGTTATCATCTACAAAAGTGATGAAGTACTTATTACCATAATGTGTTGGCGTACCTTTTAGGTTGCACACATCAATGTGGATTAGGTCAAGTGGTTTGTTACTTCTTTCAACAAGTTGAAAGGATGACCTTGTTATTTTCGCTTCAACACAAATCTCACACTTGTGTTTTGGGTCAAGGTGGAATGTAGGTATGCTTTGCATATTAATTAATCTACGCAACACATCGTAGTTAACATGTCTTAGTCTACCATGCCACAAATACGAAGACTCAAGCATATAAGTGGAAGAGCTTTCAGTTTTATTTATCTTAGGCCTAATCGCCATTACATTGAGCTTAAACAACCTATTAGATACATATCCCCTTCCTACAAACACTCCATTTTTGGACAATACAACTCTGTCCAACTCAAAAATAATGCGAAAGCCATGCTTCCTTAGCAGTGATTCGGATACTAGATTCTTCCGAATCTCCGGAACATACAACACATTGTTCAGAGTAAGGTCCTTGCCCGAGGTCATCTTCAGCACCACCTTTCCTTGGCTCATGATGTTCGAGGTTGCTGAGTTCCCCATGAACAGTTTGTTTCTAGTGACTTCTTCGAAGTTGTGGAACAGCTCTTTGTTGCAGCACACATGTCTGGTGGTTCCAGTATCGATCCACCATTGTCGCGGGTTTGAACCGACCAACTTCAATTCTGAGACCACTGCGCAAAGGTCATCCATTTCTGGTCCCTTGTTCAGGTTGGCCTCCTGCTTCTTCTTCGACTTTCTGCACTCCGAAGATTTGTGACCCACTCGGTCACAGTTGAAGCATTTCCCACAAACTTCTTTTTGTTGATGCCTCCTCTGGGTCCCATCTTGGAAGACTTAGGGTTCTTCCGTTTTGAACTTTGATCGTGCTCGACCGCGTTGGCTTTCACAGTAGTCTGAGAGAATAGTTTTCTCTCTGAACTCTTGTTGTCTTCTTTGATGCGAAGTCGAACAATGAGTACTCCACATTCATCTCATTCCGCTTGTGCTTCAGGTAGTTCTTGAAGTCCTTCCAGCCGGGAGGCAACTTCTTAATGATAGCAGCCACCCGGAAGATTTCACTCAGAACCATCCCTTCTGAGTGGATCTCGTGTAAGATCACCTGAAGCTCCTGGACTGATCACCATCTTGGAATCAACCATCTTGTAGTCCAGGAATCAGCCCACGATGAACTTCCTGGCCCCTACATCCTCCGTCTTGTATTTCTTGTCCTGGGACTCCCACAACTCCTTAACCATTCTCTTCATGCTTTACACAGCGTACAACGAGTCGATAAGACAGTTAAAGATGTAGTTTCGGCAAAGGAACTCAGAATGAGTCCATGCGAGAGGGTCCTCGGTCAAGAACTGCGCCAGGTTGAACGTGATCAAGTAGAAGAACATCTTCTACTGCCACCTCTTGAAATTCAGTCCAATTGAGTCCACTGATATATCTGGTCAGGTTAAACTTGCTTGATTTCTTTCTAATACATGAAAACCTCTAAAACTTTTATATCTGGCCGAGCATCTACCAGTGCAAGAAAATATTCAGAAACAAAATATAATTGGAACAAATGTAATAAATATTCAGAAACTTAGCCTGGATAAGTAGGAGAGATGATAAAGTTATTTAAATAAATAATAATGTAAATGTAGAAGTTCACAGACATCTTGCCATAAACTCTAGATTGTCTTAAGTTAGCTAACCAACACAATAGAATACAGAGCTTGCTATCCAGGAAAGGCTCAGAGATTCTCCATTCTTGGTACTTGATTAAAGTATTTCCGAATAGAATACATTTGACAACAACTTCGATGCAGATCCAGCTGTAAATCTTTACTGGAGCCAACCCAAATAGCCAATCGATGCTAAGCAATCACTTGATCTATCATACAAAGGCAGTAATGAAGAGGGAAGCAGAAATAAACCTACACGAAGAAAACAGATCAGAAACCCAGAACAATCTGTGCCAAAAATGTTGGCAATGGATAAACATAGAGTAGACAAAAAGGCTTAAAGAGGTTAACACATGCAAAGAAGCTAATGAGTTCTAGAGAAAGCGTCCAACTGTCCAAGTCCTATAAAAATACTCTGTAAAACATGCCCCAAAGAGAACTCCCAACATCAAGGAAAATCAGCTTCAGGTTCTAGAAAAAAAAATAATTACCAAGAAACTCTTTGCATTTCTATAATCCAGATTCATATGATTTCATGATCTCATATCCTAGATACACCCATAAGTTACAAGTAAAACTCATTGATTATAGCTTATGCAATTATTAAATTGCATCATAAACAAACTACGTGCATCACCAATTACAATATATCACCATAGGATTCATGTGAAAGATTAGCTCTAAGCCTTTTATGGATGAAATTAACTCTCATTTTAATGCATTTGGGATACAACTCTATGATTTACAGATGATCATAAGCAAATTGATAAGAATTTGATTAGACTAAACTACCAAAATTGATTGCAGAGATACCCTATAATTATTAATAGCCTTAACTAAATGTATCAAATCCCTTCATAAGCATATTAAGTACCATTTTAATGTAACTATACCCATTGACACTAGAACTCCCCACTCCATTAGGTGTGGACTAAAATATATGAATGTCACAACACAGTAAGAAACCAAATCATTATCATGAAAAATGCAAATTTCCTATCCCACCATAAAAAGATCAAATTTCATAGACAAATTGGTTTAACATATGATCTACTTACCTGAATAAATTGTCAGCAATCAAGTATTGACAGAAAAGTAAAAAAGATTCAATGCAATAAAACCAATCAGGAAAAGAAAATTAACTCAACAGAAGTGACGCCACACTACCCGCTCAAATTCTCAGGAGAACCATCATCATCATCGTCGCCGTCCTCTCTGTCTTCACCATCATCTTCTTCACCTGGTTCCTCGTTCAATTTAGCAATTTCTGCTTGTGCTCTCTCCAAAATCTGTCTTTTTTGCAGCTCCAAATCCCTTTGGAACTCCTTCCTCATCCTTTCGAGCTCTGTCATCTGCTGCCTCTTGTAATTTTCCATCTTCTCATAAATCTCCCCAAATTTCTTAATTGAATCAGCAAGCATCCTAAAGGAAGAATCTGAGCTCCATGAGATATTGTCCCTTACCTTTGGCGGGAACCCATCAGAGTAATCCTCACTTCCACTGTCATCTGGACTGTCCCTCATCTTACCGTTACCATTACAACGATCTCGATAGGCACTAGAGCTAGCAAACACATATTCTCCTGCATCAACACCATAAGGCAGCTTTGGTGGTGGCGGTGGTGGAGGAGGAGGCAGCTGAAGCGGTTGCTTTCCTGTCGTTGGTATTGGCGATGAGGGTGACATCAAGGCGTCCATGTTCTTGAAATAAACCCACTTGCTTCCAGATTTACCACGCGCAGTCAAGATTGTCTTCTCTTTTTTGTACTTCTTCTTTAGGGTATCAATCCGGTTCCGGCACTGTGCGTCCGTCCGATGAACCTTGGAAGCCTGCAAAACCTTTTTACCCACCTCACTCCACTGATCCGCTCGGAGACTCTTCCGTCCATTCTGAACGTATCGATCGCCCCAGGCATCTAAGAGCACAAAGGTCGAATCTTCCGACCACTCAGGGGGCAAGGTCCGTGTGGGAGGCTTTGCGGGGGGCGCGGCGGACGGTGGGGGCACTCTGGGGGCAAATTCAAACCCTAACGCGAGCTTATCGATCCTCCTCCGCTTCCCGCGGCTGTCGGACGAGGAATCATCATCCTCGCCGCTGGAATCCCTGGCGCGCCGGTAACCACCGCCTGCGTCGTCATCTTCGTCGTCCGAGGGCCGATCCGGGTAGTTCTGTTGCTGCTGCTCCTCTTCGTCGTCATTATCGTCCGGCTCGGCGTAGCGACGGCCGAACTGAGGAGCAGGCGCGGGGTCGCCGAAGGGGGGTTTCAGGCGATTGGAGGAGGAGGAAAGGTGGAGGCGAGGATTGAGGGGGCGCGAATCGGGAGGGTACCCGGCGGCGTCGTCGGAGTCGTCCATCGACGGGATCCTTGCTCTTCTTCAACCCTAAAATCGGTGCAGCGACGGCTTTGCTTCTCGCGAATCAATAATTTCTTTAAACGGGAAAGATGAGATCGAGAAGGGCGACCCGGCGTAACTCGCCGACCAACCACCCGCAACTCGGCCAAAGGCGTTACGGATCGAACCGGTTGGCCTAGCTAACCCGGATTAGACCGCTCGTCCGGTTCTCTCGCATTTCTTGCCTTTCATGGTTCTCATGGATTGATCGGAATTATGCGGACTTACCTTGTAATTATTTCTATTTTACAAAAATCAAAAGAACACTTTAAAAAAACATTAAAATGGTATTTATTTTAATTTTATTTTTTTAAAAATATCTTTTTTATTTTTTAATGTATCCCTCTAAATTTATGTACAATATTATATTCTTGTATAATTTAATCAAAATTATTACATAAATAATAATTTTGTCCATATTATTTTGATATTTTAGAAAAATAAATGCCTCTAACGTTTTGTAAAAAGAAGGCGTGTTTGCCGTTCTATAAATTTACGGATCATCTCCCGTGCGCCTTTTCGTTTTATTTAGTCCTCTCTCTCTCTCTCTCTCTTCTGTTTGCGTGCTCCGACGAAAGTGATCGAGATTTGCGCGAAGGTGAGGAGGTCGATAGGGTTTCGCCTTTCCGTACGATCTCCCTTTCTCTTCACTGTTCTGGGTAGAATCCATGTCGAGGAAGCGGAAATCGGACGCCTCGGGCCTCGACGAGGCGGATCGCACGTTGTACTCCACTTTCTGCGGTGCCGCTAATTCGCTGTCGCAGCTCTACACGCAGGCCATGAACCAGCAGAAGGTCTCCTTCCAGGCCGGAGAGCGCCATGCCCTGGTTAGCACTTAGCCCCTTTCCCTTTTTTAATCTCCCTTTCCGCAGAACCCAATCCATCGAATCTGATCTTGTGAAACTTGTGACAAAAATAAATTAGAACGGATCTATTTTTGTTCCATTGTTTTGTTTTGATGACTAGTTAATACATAATGGTAGCAGTAGCAATTTTTTAAACAGTGGTAGGAAGTGGAGCAATAGAGAAGACATCGTGGGACGGCGGTTCTATTAGCAACCAAATATCAAGTTAACGAGAACCTAAGCTTTTGTTCTTTTTTTTTTTAATCGAAAGTTAGAATGCCATGATAGAATACCCCTCATGCTGATTGGACCAAAGGGCAACGAAATGGTTTAACTCCTTAGGAACGCTATTCATGAATCTAGCGACCGATGCCACGGTATCTGGTACCTAGCGCATAAATTGCTGTTTGGGTGTTTCAGATTAGCTCTGTTAAAATCGTTCTTTTGCTGGAACAAAATTCCTTATTTATGGGCTCAGTCAATGAACTCTTGAGGATGTTGCAACAATTTATTTGCACATTTCTGTTCAATAATTGCAGTGATTCCTTCCATTTGATCTCCTAATGTCATTTGCCAAACACCACCAAGTACACTATTATATTGCTAATCCACTGGGAGTTGTCACTCGTCAGCCCAATGCCTTGGAGATTCTGACATAAATCTCGAGGCATGCCTTAGGCACCTCCTTTTTTGCACAAATGTATTCCAACGGAGACAACTAGTGTGCAAATCCTAGTGACAATTCCTAACACACTTTTTTTGCATGTCAACCGAGACATCACATGAGTTACTTGCAAATGAGCATTTCAGAGGCTGCTAAATCTATCTAACCCCACTTGACGGCATATCATATTTCAAGATTAGTCAGTTCCTCTTATCTTTAAGTACCTTTTGTCAAACCAACAAGGGTTCCAGATACTCAATTGTGCATGCCAATGGGTATGAAATATGTATACTCTGTCAAGCACCATAGGCACCTCGATTTTCCAAGTGTTTCCGAATGCAATGGGGCATCAAAAAAGGTGGTTTACTTCAGTCAAATGGTTGTGAAATGATACCTCACATTTAGTCGAAGCATGGCAAAGGAGTGGATCACCTTGATTTGAGATCAATAGAAGATGAGATTGTTCACAAGTTCACTTCATTGAAACACAAAGTCAAGGGTGGACGACTTTCTTGTACATTCCAATCTTATTTTAATTTATTTGTTGTAAACATGCTTGCTCAGCTGAGGCTCTAACAAATGCTGGATTTGGGGTATGTACATGATCTTATTCTCCATAGCAAAGAGAAAAAAAAACCTTTCCTGTCCGGTAACATTACCATTTTACCAATCTCCTGTTGGTGAAACTAGTAACTATGATATTTGCTTCCAGTTTATACTTTACAGCCACCATTTCCTTGTTAATTGCCTTTGTCGTAATCACGAGAAACCATTAATTCTTTCATAAAAAATTGCCTTTTCTACTTGGAGTTCCATATGTTCAACCATTGGCAATGGGAACTCGAATTGTGTTATTGTTAGCTGCTTATGATGCCTACATGTGTCTCGTGCAGGACAAGCTTTATCAATGGGTGATGAGAAAGCATGAAGAAGGGTCAAGGATTACAGTAGCTGATATAGTTTGCCATATTCAGGTTATATTATAATAATAACTTACATTTTTGTGTGTTTTTAAAATGTTAGTTCAGTCACTGACCATTTTAATTTGAGTTTGCTTATTCTCATCATGAGCAACTGCATTAGGTTGCTTGTTTCACTGTTAGTGTAGATTCAAATAGTTTTTGTTCTAGGCACACTTGGCTCTAAAACCTTCTAGATCACTCTACTCCTATCACAACTTTCATTACATCTTTCTAAGGACATGATTTAGGATCTTAAGTCTACTGTTTTATGCAAGGAAACTTAATGGTCCATATTCAACATTATTTTAATTTGTTAATGAAGAGGTGGTTCCTTCGTTTATTGCTCGCTGCCAGTCCAATAGTAGACAAGTGTTACTCAGACTCGAATGTTAGTAAACGACATAGGTATTGATCTACGTGTCAAGCACATCACATGATCTAGGTGTTTGACATGATATACTCCTACTCAAGGATTGCGGTGCCGTTTCGTGCCGGGCGGCACGAATGGTTTTTACCGTTCCGTTGCCCGGCCGAAACCGGCACACGACATGCCGCGATTTCGGCGCGTGTATTGCGCGGGCGTGGGTTGTGCTTTCGGCTCGTGATACGCGCGTTGATGCGCGCCAGCACAAGCGACACTCGCGACAGAAGGAATCAAATCGATTCCTTCTGTCGCGCGATCGATTACAGAAGGAATCGATTCCTTGGCGAGCAGCGGCGAGGCAAGCAGCGGTGAGGCGAGCAGCGACAGCGGCGAGGCGAGCATTAGTAAGGCGAGCAGCGGCAGAGGTACGGTTCCCTATTCCCTATTCGTTTCATCCGTCTCGTATGCATCGCTGGCGGCGCCGAAATCGCTCCCAGCGGCGAGATCGGGTGCGCCTCGTGCGTGCCCGAGAGATTTTATTTTGATTTGGAAAATAAATTGTAATTTAGATTTATAACAATTCCTAAGGTAGGCGTGATATTCCAAACAGACTTTTATATATCCTAATTAAATTTTCTTAATAAAAATTAAAATATATAAAAATATATTTAAAAATTTAAATTTAATTAATATTCTGAAAAATTAATTTTTAATGTTTTAAATTGTATTTAAAAATTTAAAAAAAATTATAATAAATCTGTTTAAAATTTTAAAAAATTATAAAAATTCAGATATATATTATAATATTTTTTTATTTAAAATTTAATTTATTTTTTTAAAAAAATAATAAAAATTCAGATTTATATTCTAATATTCTAAAAAAATAAAAATTCTAAAAAAACTAATAAATTAAATTTATATTTTGATATTTTTATTGTTTTATATTTTTAAAATAATAATTAATTAATTAATTAATTTGTATAATTATTATATATAAAATAACATCTTTATGCTAATTTATATATTTATTATAGATAATATTTTTTTATCTTAGAATTAATTTAAAATTTGGATCCATGAATATTAACTTTTGTACTTTTGTACTTTTGTAATATGTTTAGAAATATTACAAGTCTTTTATTTTAAAAATTTTGATAAAGGTATGTTGTTATGTTTATGATTCCTAATAAAATACTATTAATCTTGTACAATTCTGATCAATCTAAATTGAGAAAGATGAATTAATATTTTTAGGAGATTGTTTCAAATTTCAGAAGTTGATGTTTATAGTTTATATACTTAATTTGTAAATTTACAATGATAAATACATTTTTGATGATGATCATTACCTAGAAATGTATATTATCCTTACTTTTTGTATAATGCATAGGTAATGACACCAAAACAACAATCTCATGATCCAGCTTGGAGACACGCACGTCGATTAGAAAATCGATTCCATTGGCAATGTTTGCATTGCGATATGATTGGACGTGGCGGCGGGGTCACACGCTTAAAACAACATCTTGCTGGTGGATATCCGGATGTTTCTAATTGTCCAAAAGTTTCTCAAGAAGTTCGTCGTGCAATGAAAGAGGAACTTGATGGCAGAAAAGCATTAAAGTATAAACAACAACGAGAACGTGAACTTGTTGATAGTCGAAGCTCTAAAGAACCAATCTATGATGAAATGGAAGGTCGTGGTGAAGTTCCAAATGACGAAGACTTTTTAGCAGCTCTCAGTGCCTCTCGAACTCAATATGACTATGAGCAAAATATGCAACATAGAAGTGACTCTGGTGCTAGTGGAAGTGGCTCAACTACTGCATCAACATTAGGAAGGAGTGCAAGTGTTCGTATTACTTCAACACAAGGTGGTATTGGTCGTTTTTTTTCTTCCATGGGACAAAGACGTGCAGTTGATATTGCTGATATTGATCCACTAGCATTTCCAGACCAAGCTAGCAAACAGACTAGGATTGATGATGCATATTCAAAAGAGAAGAAGAAATCAATCGGTAAAAGTATTGCTAAATTTTTCCATTTTAATCATATTCCCCCTAATGCAGCAAACAACACATACTACCGTAGCATGGTGTCCAACATCCAAAAATCTGGTCTTGGTATTCAACCTCCAACTGCATATGAAATTGCCGGTCCATATTTAGATGAACAAGTGGAGGAGATCAAGACTTGGATCCTATCATGCAAGAAACAATGGAGCTTATATGGGGTTACGTTGATGTGTGATGGCTGGACAGGACCTACACGGATGAGCATCATCAACTTTCTACTATAGTGCAATAGAAAGGTGATATTTCATAAATCTATTGATACAACTACAGACTATCATGATGCACCCTACATATTTCGTTT
Organism: Zingiber officinale; assembly: GCF_018446385.1. Taxonomy (NCBI): domain Eukaryota; kingdom Viridiplantae; phylum Streptophyta; class Magnoliopsida; order Zingiberales; family Zingiberaceae; genus Zingiber; species Zingiber officinale. The sequence goes on along the minus strand of NC_055995.1, from coordinate 89,640,885 downwards.
GATGGATAGTGTAGTTCATGAGATAGGTGCAGAACATATAGTACAGGTGATTACAGATAATGGTGCCAACTTTAAAAGGGCTGGAGAGATGTTGGAGTAAAGGTATCAAACATTATTTTGGACACCATGCGCAGCACGCTGTATCGATTTGATGATGGCAGATATCAGTAAGCTCAATATAGTGAAGAAGGTAGTGAAAAAAGGTCAATCTTTAACAAAATTCATCTATAATCATCATTGGGTTCATGGATTAATGAGGAAATTTATTGATGGGGAGATTCTGCAACCAGGAGCGACTAGATTTGCCACTCACTTTCAACTGTTAAAATCGTTGAATAAGAAAAAAGTCGGATTAAAGGCCATGTTCTCTTCTGAGGATTGGGAAGCCTCTCGATATTTTAACACGACTGAAGGTAAGGAGGTGCAAAAAATTATTATGTCTGTCAGATTTTGGGACTATATCGCAGATATTCTTATAGCAGTAGAACCATTGTACGTTGTTCTACGTAAAGTTGATATGGACAAGAAGCCACAAATGAGCAATGTTTACCGCCTAATTCATGAAGCAAAAGAGGAAATTAAGAGGCGTCTACAATTACCGACCAAGTATCAACATTACATTGATATAATCACTACAAGATGGGATGATCAAATGGGAAAATCTATTCATTTGGCCGGTACGTATTTTTTAATGATAACGAATTTTTAATATTGTTATTAATAATTATATATGTTTAATTATTATAGGCTATTATCTCAATCCGGCATATCAATATCGTTATAATCTTGGCACAAATGATGATTTATTAGTGGCCCTCAAACATGTAATATCAAGACTGCATACAAACACAGAATCAATTGCTGAGACTATTAATGAAAGTCGATTATTTCGAGAGGCATATGGTTCTTTTAGCGATCCTATTGCAGTTTCATGCAGATATAAAATGGATGCAGGTAAATATAGTAAAAATTATTTCTAATTATTGTCAACAAATATAAATAATTATTTTAATTTTGTTCTTATTTATTTTACAGCTGAGTGGTGGTTACAATATGGAGGACCAGCTCCAAATTTGAAAAAGATTGCAGTACGAATTCTCTCACAGACAACGTCTTCAAGCGGTTGTGAAAGAAATTGGTCAACTTTCTCCCTCATTCATACAAAAGTACGAAATCGTCTTTCTTATCGTCGCTTGGAGAAGATGGTCTACGTTCATTATAATATGCGTCTTCAACTAAGAGCAACAACAGAAGAGAATGAAGAACAGGAGTCTGGTGATGTAGACCCATTTGATATTGGATTTGTCCAGACTGAGAATGATCCAATGATGGATTGGTGGAGCGCTGTTGAGGCTGAGAATCCATTACTTGATGAAGCAGGAGACCCACCACGACCATCTCAATTTCTTACTCAACAGATTGAAAAAATACAAGCTAGAGGAGATATCTGCGAGGAAGAAGATGATGAAGCTTTTGATCAAGAATTTCGATTTTCTGGATCTCGGTCTAGGCTTTCTCAAACATCACAAACCCAACCAAAGTCCATAGATAAAGGCAAAGGCAAAGCTCCTGCAATTTTTACTAAAAAGAAAGAAAAAGGCAAACCTCCTACTTTTATGGGAAGTGGTCCATTTAGAATTAGAGAAAATCCACTCAATGCAATTGATGAGCAAGAACATGATGACAGTGATAAAACATCATCACCTTCTGACACTGTAGTCCGACAAGAAGTTCGAAATGAGGATAGTGATGTTGATAGCAGTGCAAGTACTCATGGAAGTGATGACAGTGGTGATGCATCTAGTGGTAAAAATTATGTCCCCCCTACTCTAGCACCAGAGCCATGGACATGTGAGATAGATTACACACATGCAACTCAAGATGATGATCATGGAGCTAGAGGTAGTACTATTCAATATCAACGTCGATATAAGGGTGACAAACAAAAGAAAGCTCATAATTATCAAGATATGCGGGAGAGTTTAGTTGAGATTGATTCTAGTCGAAGTTCATCATACTCGCAACCTTCTTATTATAACTCTGATGCATCATACGGTGATCCGTCATACCAGAGCTCGGGGACGTATGCTTATCCTTATTCTTATTCTGTGCCTGTACCCGTTTCGATTTCAGTGGTGCCAGTTCAAATCCAACATCCAGTGATGAATCGCTGATGAACATGTGGAGAAATCAATATCAATATTGCATGTCATGGGATGCTTATTTAATCTGGTCATTGGAGAACTATGGAGTTGACTTAAGCAGAATGTCGCAAGAATCAATGCTTTCATCTGATTCACGCCACTCCTTTTGGTATTAATAAGGTAGCATATTATGATGTATCAATTTTAATTCAAGTTATTCCTAGATCAACTTTTTTTAAAGAAAACTATATTTAATTATTTTTTCTAATCATATTAAGTTGTTCAATAATTAAGAATTTATATAAAATTAATATACAACTTATTTTTAAATTATACACAATAAACATATTTATCTAATAATTACTATATATAAATAAAAAAAATACCGAAACAGTATCGGCACGGCACGGCACGGTACGATACGATACCGAAACCGTATCGTTCCGGTCGGGACCGAAATCTCGACACGGGTCGAGATTTTAAACTTTGCTCCTACTAGACTAGGATCATGTCATGTAGCCATGGGTACGGGGTTAAAGATGGTAAGTAGTTAGTTTAATGTTTTTGATGGATCCACCATTTGGTATTACAAAATCAAAGTCATATCTTTTGAAATGCTTTCTAAATTAGTATATAAGCTGTCAAATTTGAACTAGGAAGTTTCTGCCTCACCCAAAATATGCTTGTGCTCACCCAAACTATAATCATAATCAATGGTTTCCTTTAGTCTCTCTGCTGTTAGTCAGATTGAGATTGATCTATGGGTTCGTTGTTGCTAACGGATCAATATATGTTAGTCAATAAAACTCATTTCACTAATATCTGTTCATCGACCCTTCCAGACTGAGATGGACCATGTTGCAGAAGATGGATTAGCAGCAGCCCCAAGAGCACCATTCCAAAGTCAACAACCGCCGGCATCAACACATCCAATAAACTCAACCTTCCAAGCTCCATCTGGTTTGTTTGGGCAGCCAATCCCTCGAAGTGGCCACACTGATCAAGCAAAAAACTCCGTCTTCTCAAATGCTCTTTCCAGCCCTGTGCGCAGGAGCCTTCAGCCGTATCACCTTGCTAATGATGGGAGTGGATTTTACACAAATGATGCCCCACCTACTGGAAACGCAGCAACCAGGAACCATGATTCAGATCAAAACCGGGACACCAGTTCTCTCAGTTGCAACGACACATCCATGGATATTCATACAGATAGCCCGCCACGTCAATCCTATTCTTAGTTCTGCAAACCATCACAGAATCATGCAAGAGTGAAGATGATGAATACTGCTAGCCATATGTAATTCTCTGTCTCTTTCTTAATGTGCTCTATTGTACTCGGTCTTTTATGCAAAAATAGTCTGTGTGGGCTTTGTTTATGAGTTTGGTAATCCTTTTGTATATGAAAAATAACTCCATAGTTCATATATGATATATGCTCCATAACCTATTTCCTATTTTATGCTTACCTATAGGAATGTTTATCCAACTATCGCCACACATTTATGTTCAATACAATTGATTCATAATTCAAAATGACTCACTAGACCTCACTCATTTGTTGGGTAATCAAATTGATCAATTTACTGCTGCCTTGTAGAATCTGCCCATTTTTATTAATTCTTAAGTTGCAGTTTGGATGTGCCTGTTCCCTTTGCAAGGTGTCATAGGTCTGCTCCTGGTGCAAGCTGGTACGGTGCGCATCGAGCTGGAGAACCCTCAGCATCATGTTTCTTTTAACTAGCAGAAGAGAGAGAGAGATGAGGAGGATTGGGTTTGAGTTTTTTACTTCTTCAATGTCGAGTTGCCTGATCCGATGGAGGGAGCCAAAAGCATAGGGTCGGTGGCGGAGGCAGCAACGACAGAAAAGATCGAGGTTTCGCAGGATGTGTGTTCTGGTAAATATATACTTCTCAATTACTTTTGTGGATTTTTTTTTTGTTATCTTCATCATAGACCTAACTTACACACCTGTATAAATTTAGGGTTTATCATATGTTTAAGCCAAACCCTGATTGTGTTGCGTGTGGACCAGCTCCGGCTGCTTTACTCTTGACTTTGGATCTTGCAAGTTGCTCATCATAATTCTGTTTTAAGGAAATTCATGTTTAGTTTCAGGAGTGTAGTCCACAAAATATATGATGAAGCATTCTTTCCATGTTCGAGTTACCTTTTTCTCGAATGCATCATCTTCGGGTTTAAAAATCTTATCTGCAATCCCTTAGGCTAGCTTCCTGTGCGTCGAAATATCTCAGAAGCTCTATTTCCATCTTTTCTCTTCCTTTGGCTTACTTATTCCTTTAGCTAACAACTCTAGTAAATACTCAGTGTTGGCATCAAGTTCCTTCGCCTGAGAGACATGCATGAAAATCACGATTACAATTGATGGTAGATCAATGGATGGATAGTATATTGATAAGAAGTCTTGTGAATCACCTTGATCCACATATCCGTAGCAGCACCACTAGATTTGTAGACCTTCGGCAGATACAATTTGGCTGTACTACAGTTTGTGAATAAGCAAACATGACACAAATGGAAGAATTTGGCTGCAGGCCACGATAGCCTTTGGCACCCAGAGATAAAAGCATTGCAGCCTGACCGTACGCCATGCCGACATTTATCATATAACCTTGGGTTTAACATACTGTGGAAGAAAAAAGAGAGATGAAATGTGATCCAAATGCTAATGCAGCATAATTAACAGAGTTATGATACTCAATTTACTACTCTCTAAAATAGATAAACTGTGTTATATCATGTGTTTACTCACTGAAATAGATGTTATTTAGCATCAAGTGGAACTGAAAAGTTCAGCAACTGATGATGAAACGAAGAACAAACTTGTTCTATTGAACTATAAACTAGTTTACTTGCAGCTATCATGTCAGCAATTGCATAAGCCTCAGTCTCGGATCCAACAGTCTCACCCACCCCATTCTTGAAGTCGTTATATATTGTTATGAAGGACAAATCAGTGAGAGAAAGATATGAAATTTCTAGTTGTTTCAGCAAAAAATATACTCCAATAGGCTATATCGTAGCTGAATAAATAAATATTTACAGCAGCACTTGAGTCCCAGATGAATTGATGTACAGATTTATAGGTTTGGATGGGTCATCATAATCTAGCCACAAACTGAGCAACAAGAAGCTCAGTGACAGCTGGAACCATCTGCTCGATACAATAGAAACAGATTATCTGTATTCATACAAGGGTCAGCAAGGAAACTTTTCCACCCTTATGTATTTAATGCTTTATTGACTCAGCCTAGGATGGCCTACAGGCATGCCAAGGTAAACTATTCGAGTATCCAAGAGCAAAAAAGGCAAATCTGGAGGAGCACTTCCATTGCCAAGGTAAACTACTCGTGCTCATATTGTATTTGGATGAAGCCCCCATACCATTTAAACTATGCATCCCTCCATTGCCAATGTAACTTCTTGCATATGAAATGCTTTCTTGACGTGTCCCAGGGTTATCGTCTGTCATGAACATATCCATCTGTGATGGAGTAAGGCCATATATTGACTGAGGGGAACCCTCATAATTTCGCTTCACTGTTATAAAAAAAATGCTTTGATTGAAAATGCATCCAAAGAACAGACTCTATTTGGCTAAGTATCTGCAATTTGGCTTGCTAAAAAAACTGTTTAACTATGAGCAAAGAATATGGTTAGACTACTAGAATAATTGTTAAAAGCAACATTCATATGATATAATAATTGAACCTTGTGATTTAGATATTCAGGGAAAATAACCAAATTAGCAAGCGATAAATAATAACCATGATGCAAAAAGTTTAGCATCTCAGGAATCACTTCTCTACACAACATGAAGTGGAAGTCTGATCATATACAAAAGATCATGATTTTTCTTGGAAGAAAGGGCAGCTGTGTAGTATAACATAGCCAAGGACTAACGTGGGTATCAGTTAAGCATATCATGTCATTCATATTCTATGCAAACCAAAAGTTTAGAAGATTTGTCCAAAATCAAGAAATTCATGCCTTTGATATGCACACTATCAGAAAATCTTAATCAGAGATGTTCATTTTGATAGAAACGTTCAAGGAAAAAAAAAAAAAAAGCAGGAACCTACATCTCTCCTTGAGATTCTCCTCCCGGAACTCCTGGGGCATGCGATCGTAGTTGTTGGAAGAGCGCGACTCGCATCTGCAGGCGGCGCTTTTCCTCGAAGGGACGGCGAGACATGTACGGGGAATCAGGCCAAAGCTTGGAGAGGCTCCAAAACTACCAAAAATGGTTTTTGGGGATACTAGAGACGTCATCGAAGGACGAAGACATTGAGAAGGGGCGCAACACAATCGACATGGATTGCGCTTCCTGTAGGGAGTCGAAGAAGGGGACTGGCGATTATTATCCCTCTTTCATTTTCTGTTTGTTTTGCTTTTTCTGCAATTTACCAAAAGGTGTACACATATAATTGTATTTACCAAAAGGCGTAGGGTAGTTTGGTTTATACCAAAAGGCACAGATTAAGAAATTCAATTCCCATATTATTCCTCTGGCTACCTGCCAACCACTTTTTTCAATCACCATTTTCCAAGCATCCAAGCCACAAATAGATTTGAAAATTATTTTGTGGTTCGAATGTACGCCCTCTCACCGTCTCTCTCCCTCCATCCCTCTGCGTGGTGTTATAAACATGAAAGAAATATGAACCTCCTGTGCTTGTCATTCCTGCTCGTGTTGGTTGGCGGGATTGCAAATGACTAGGTAGGGTTTTGGGATATTATCGTAAGAGTTTCAAGAGGAATCCAAAGGACAACTGCAGTTAAGAACGTCAGCCAAAAAGAACAAACTTCTAGCAAGACCGAAATTAGTAGAAGAATACATTTAAAGATTTAGACATATATGTATAGATTTATTACTGTAAAATAGGATAGTGATGGTAAAAAAAATTACAGTATTGTTGCAAATGGTAATGAAAAAAATCTTGGTTATGGTTTCGTTTAGTTATGTGGGGAATACTTAATCGATTTGCAAGTTGCTCCAGTATGATGCTATATTTGAGCTAGACCTTGCTCATGCATGTTAGGTTAATTATGGTAGGTATTGGGATCTTGATCATATCAGGCTCACTTTCTGACTTGATCAAAAGTTTTGTTTGTTACTATATCTACCTTGTCTCCTCGCTCAACCCTTCATAGTTATTGGGAGTTTCTATAATCCAATTACCCTTGGTCCATCAATGTGTGTTGACCAAAAGCCACTTATGGACCTAAACTTGTTTGATTACACTCATTTAATGTGTTGTTAGTTTCTGAGGTTGTTAGTTAAATTGGGCTAACCATTTTTTATTTAGGCTTTGCATTCTGTCAATGGTAGTCCTAGTTTACAAGAATTGTCTGCTTCAATAGGGGTCTGATATTGATGATATTAAGCCCAAGTTGGGCCTGATATCAACGATATCAGACCCAACGTGGACATGATATCATTAATATCAGGCCCAACGTGATCTGTGGTTAAAACTTTACTTTTACATCATATAGATATTTTCCTCGCTCAACCCTTCTTAGTGGTTTGAATTATGCAAAATTACAAATTAACAACAGCACCTGATTATGTAGTTGCAAATTTACTAAATTAGTTTATAATTTATTTATCAAGGGCGATCATATAAATGAAGAAATTCTCTCTGAGATATGTAATACACTTGATACAAATTCTAGCATTGGACATGGAGCTAATGTAGGAGAATTATCCAGAACAAATATTTCATCATCTTCGCAGTATAGTTGTGTGCCTAACACAAATAGAAATACAATCAGTAATTTCACATTTAATCTAAATAAAAAAGCTAGTATTCAAGAAGATGAAGTTCTGAATTCTTGTACGACACTTGGTGATTACTTTGAGCCTACTTGGAGCGAGGAGAAAGGGTATTATAACCGAATTGGAGAGGATTTACAATGTAATACAGATGTACAAGAATTCTTAGTTGATGATATGCAGATTGAACAATATGAAATAGATCCAGAGGAGTACAGTGACTTAGAGGAGGAGTTCCCAATAGTTGATGATCGATATATTTTAAATTCTCGATTGCTCCAAAGGCCAATTGAAGAGGCAACAGATGAGCATGAATTTTTTGTTGGACAGATTTTTTCGTCTCGACAAGAGTTCAAGAATGCACTTGTGAAACATGTCATGATTAAACATATGAGATATAACCCAGTTGACACTCGAAAAAATAAAGTAAAAGTCGTCTGTTTCAATCAACCGTGTACATGGAGAGTAGTTGCTCGGGGGGATGTAGACTTCATTGTTACGAAATATATAAAGGAACACCAATGCGGCACCATTAGGGAAAGTGTTAATCATCCAGCATGCTCTTCCTCCTATGTAGGTTCTTTTGTTGAAGAGCAATTTCTTGCTAATGAACAATACAAGCCAAGTATCATTATAGCAGATATAAAAGCTAGGTTTGGAGTGACCATATCATACAGAAAAGCATACATAGCTCGAGAGAAAGCGATGAAGAAAGTCGTTGGAGATTATAACCAAGCATATAAAGATCTTCCACCATATCTGCGTGAGTTAAGAGTCAGGGATCCTGAAACTTATGTGGCACTATAAAGGAATGGGGATAATCAGTTCCAACCCTGTTTTTTTGGGGGTTGGAGCTTGTAGAAGAGTATTCAGGTCCCATCTTCGCAAATTAATTGGAATTGATGTCACACATCTAAGAGGCAAATATCCGGGTCTGTTGTTGATGGCTACAACAATTGATGCTAATGACAATATCCTCCCAGTATTCTTTGGAATCGCCGAAGTTGAATGTGGATCTGCATGAGAGTGGTTTTTGGATCATACAAAGAGATTCTTTGATGTTGATCCAGAGTCAATGAGTATAGTATCAGATAGACATCGCGACATTATATCAACAGTTAGGAAAGTCTACCCTACCGCCCATCATGCTTTCTGTTGCCACCACATGTCTTGCAATATGGTAACAAATACTGGCAGTAGGTCAGGTTTAGACCTGTTTTGGGCAACAGCTCGAGCAAACACAACACTCCAATATGATCTCATAATAATGCAGTCCATGCTTGAAAAACATCCAGATGCTCATAAGTGGCTTCAGAACATTGGCCTTAAAAGATGGGCTAATGCACACTTTAGTGGCAGAAGGTACACAATGCTAACCACCAATTGTGTAGAGAGTTTAAATACTTTGTTCAAGGAGACATGTGAACTTCCAATAAACAGGTTAATTGATAACACCAAAAGAAAGGTAGCTCAATGGTTCTTTAACCATAGGGAGGAAGTCTCGAAATGGTATGTTGCGTTGACACCTCATGCTACTAAAGAAATGGAATCAAGGAGGGAGAAAGCTAGACGATATAAAGTCCACCCCTACTCTCAATTTGAAATGGAAGTAGAGATATGGGGTGCTTCATACATTGTTGATTTAGAGAGAAAATATTGCAACTGCGAGGAGTTTCAAATTTCAGGATTGCTTTTCTCACATGCAATTGTCATCATCATTCACCGGAACATGGATACACTCCCATATTGTGAACATTATTTTCATTCACAGAATTGAAATGCCACATACATGGATCGTATTTACCCCTGTCGAAGCAAGGAATTTTGACCTAGGGGAGTAAACAACATTATAGTTCTATGTCCCCGTAGCCTTGTGCAGCCGGGTAGACGAAAGAAGGCAAGGATCGAGTCGAAACATAATGGGAAGGTAAAAATAAAATGCAGTAGGTGCAAACAACTGGGTCATAATCGGAGGACTTGTAGAATGCCACCAACCCCTGGGTCTTGACTTACTTGTAAATTGGAGGAGTTGATGCATATGTTTTGTATGCAGTATATACATAGAATTGTAAGAAAAACAGTTGTGGAATGTGGTGCTACTGTTATATTTTGTAAGCCTCCAACAGTGTTGTCAAAACCTGATGTAAAGCTCTTTGGTGGTGGTAGCGTGGTCTGGAAAAAATTTCAGCCTCTGTTTGACCTGATATGATACCATATCAGGCCCAACATGGGCTTGATATGAGACCATATCAAGCCCAACGTGGGACTGATATAAGACCATATCAGGCCCAACGTGGCCCTTATTCTCTACTTAGTATTTGTCTTAAAAATAAAATGGTGGTTGTTGGTTCTCCTAACTTAAAAGGTATTTTTAAAATTTATAGCTCCTCCCCTCTCAAACCTTCTTATTGAACGAGAATTTGAGGAAATCAAATATCCTAACAAAAGAAGTAATATATAGAATAAAATTAATCTATACACTATGAGCAAAAAAATTCTAATTTTTGAATAATTAGAATAATTTAAGATAATATATATATATATATATATAAGGTGCACCGTTCCGTACCAAATGGCACGAAGTAAAAACTTCTAATCCAGGGTGTATAAATAAGTTTTGACACCACAGGGAAGGTGATTTCAAGTAAATCCAAGTAGGGTAGGGCCATCAGTGAGTTTTGGTTAAAATCCACTGATGGATCTAGACACATCTGATTGTACCCATTTCAGTTCGAGTGGGATTATGGAGTTTCAAGGACTCCAACGGTGCTAGCAAAACCTTATTTATAGCTCTCTAGGGGTGGTAGCAAGTTTTGAAAAAAAATCAGTCTTTGTTGGGCCTGATATGATACCATATCAGGCCCAACATGACCCTTAATCTCTATTTAGAATTTGTCTTAAAAATAAAATGGTGGTTGATGGTTCTCCTAACTTAAAAGGTGTTATTTAGAATTTATAGCTCCTCTCCTCTCAAGCCTTGTTATTGAACAAGAATATGAGGAAATCAAATACCCTAAAAAAATGGAGTAATATATAGAATAAAAGTAATCGATACACTATGAGTGATATATATATCATTGAAAAAAAAAGAGGTGCAACGTTCCGTGCCAAATGGCACGGAGCAAGAACTTCTAATCCAGGGTGTATACATAAGTTTTGGCACCATATATAGCTCCTCCCCTCTCAAACCTTCACAAGGAAGGTGATTTCAAGTAAATCCAAGTAGGGTAGGGTCATCAGTGGGTTTTGGTCAAAACTCACTGATGGACTTAGACACCTCTAATTTGACTCATTTCAGTTTGAGTGGGATTCTGGAGTTTCAAGGACTCCAACGGTGCTGGCAAAACATTATTTATAGCTCTCTAGGGGTGGTAACAAGTTTTGAAAAAAAAAATCAGCCTTTGTTGGGCCTGATATGATACCATATCAGGCCCAACGTGGACCTAATATAGAACCATATCAGGCCCAACATAGCTCTTAATCTCTATTTAGTATTTGTCTTAAAAATAAAATGGTGGTTGATGGTTCTCCTAACTTAAAAGGTGTTGTTTAGAATTTATAGCTTCTCCCCTCTCAAACCTTCTTATTGAACGAGAATATGAGGAAATCAAATACCCTAAAAAAATGGAGTAATATATAGAATAAAATTAATCGATACACTATGAGCGAAAAAATTTTAATTTTTGAATAACTAGAATAATTTCAGATAAGATATGAGTACTAATATATATATATATATATATATCATTGAAAAAAAGGGTGTATCGTTCCGTGCCAAATGACATAGAGCAAGAACTTCTAATCCAGGGTGTATACATAAGTTTTGATACCATATATAGCTCCTCCCCTCTCAAACCTTCACAGGGAAGGTGATTTCAAGTAAATCCAAGTAGGGTAAGGCCATTAGTGGATTTTGGTCAAAATCCACTGATAGACCTAGACACCTCTGATTGGACCCATTTCAGTTCGAGTGGGATTCTGGAGTTTCAAGGACTCCAATGGTGGTAGCAAAACTTGATTTATAGCTCTCTAGGGGTGGTAGCAAGTTTTGTAAAAAAAAAATCAGCCTATGTTGGGCCTGATATGATACCATATCAGGCCCAACGTGAGCCTGATATGAGACTATATCAGGTCCAACATGGACTTGATATAAGACTATATCAGGCTCAACGTGGCCTTTAATCTCTACTTAGTATTTGTTTTAAAAATAAAATGGTGGTTGATGGTTCTCCTAACTTAAAAAGTGTTGTTTAGAATTTATAACTCCTCCCCTCTCAAACCTTTGTATTGAACGAGAATTTGAGGGAATCAAATACCCTAAAAAAAATGGAGTAATATATAGAATAAAATTAATCGATACACTATGAGCGGAAAAATTTTAATTTTTGAATAACTAGAATAATTATATATGTGTGTGTGTGTGTGTGTGTGGGTGGTAGGAAGTTTTGCAAAAAATTTAGCCTCTGTTGGACTTGATATGATACTATATCAGGCCCAACATGGCCCTGATATTAAACACTATTATTAAAAAATAATAATAATAAACTATAAATAAATAGAGTCGATTAAATATAAAAATATAGGATATCAGGCCCACGTTTCAATCACAACAAAAGCGCACACTCTCCTGCTTCGATCGTCATCTTCTTCTCGAAGGCATCCTTTGTAGCTTCGTTCGAGGCGTGACTCTACCATCACCGGCGTGCTAGAATCAGTTTCATACATAGCTCCGTTGCTAATGATGTGGTTCTTTCTATAATGGTTTCTCCTAGGGTTTGTGTTAATGTTATGGGCATGTTAGAATAAGAGCATAGTCGTTATTACGGAATCTAAGAGTTGTTTTTCTGTGTGTGGTTATACGGTAGCTAGGTTCGCAATGGCTACAAAAGGAGCGTTGACAAGTGTGAGTGTTGATCGACCAAGTTATCCAAGTTATGTCAACAGAGGAAGAACTAAAAGAATGAACTGGAAAAGTATCATTTGTCACTTCAGAAAATTTATTTCTTCTGTTAAACCGACTATAGAACAAGAACAGAAGATTCGAGGCACATCTTTTTCGTAGATCCTCGACCTCCCTAATAGTTCTTTTGTAAGAGCTCAGGTCTAGAATATGCTTGATAATTGGGATCATGAGGAACAAAACTATATCTTCCATGGGAAGAAACTGAAATTTACAAAGGTAGATGTGACACTAATTCTTGGCCTACCCGACAATGGAGAGATAGTTCGTCTCGATTTAAATGAGGCCTCTAGCGCACTGTACATGGAGTTTTTCCAAGATTCGGATTGTTCTGCCAAACATTTGGAGAAACTTATTATGAAGTCAAGATCAAATGATAAGCTGTACTGTCAGCTGTATATCTTGTATTTTTTTGCAACTATTCTGTTTTGTGGTAGTAGCAGTGTTTTTAGAATACTTGTACTCTCCCTAATTGACTATGTAGATGATTTTGACAACTTAGCTAGGTTTAACTGATGCAATGCAGTATATAGTTTCATGGCTCCTCAATTAGACTCCATTGGCTTCGAGCTTACATTTAGACCAAAATCACAGGTTGCTGATTCAACGCCCAAGGCCCCCTTACTCAAGGGATTTCCAAATATTTTGGTTGTAAGTCCAATTACATATATATCACGATATTGGTAATGAATATGATTTATTTTTATAATCATATTGTAGGTATGGGTGTGTGAGCACATCAACATTATTGATCTAGACCATCCTGAAAAATTACCTAGAATACTATGATGGAGTTGGCCTAACTATCATGTTGACACAGTCAAAAAGTTGATTGACCGTGTAACTGCAAATAAAATTTTAGTAGATTTAATTCTGGCAGAGTCAGAGTTGGATTTACTACCAAATTGGGCTCCGCCAACTGAAACTATTGAGTTGGTTGGCCAAGGATCTCAACAGCAAGTCGAGGAAGGTATACTGCAGTGTGTAGATACGAGAGATTGTAGTTAGTGCAAGGAAAAGGGAGAACAAATTGAAAGTTTAAAGCAAGAATTACATAAAGCTACTAAAAGTTTGGAGGAAGCTAATAAAAACCTGGCAATGGTCATAGATGAAAAGGATAGTCTCTTAGCAGCAAGGGATATTATAATAGCTAAGATGGATTCTATGTTTAAAGAAAAAGATCTACAAATAGAAGGCGATAGGAGTGGCAACAAGGTTGACACTATCAATTCTGACGTGGATAATAGAATTTTAAATGTAAAAGGTAAAATCATAGCCGATGCCAAAAATAAAATTAAAGAGCTCCAACAAATCATACAAAGCAAGGTATCAGGGGAGGCACGAGCATCAGAAGGCATAGACCCTAATCTACCTAGACTACCAACTAATTTTCGTGTAGGCCCCAAAAGAAAGAGAAGTCAGAGAATTTTTACATCAGATTATACAAAAAGAAAAGGCAAACAGATTGTTCAGGCTGTCGGACTAGACGCTCCTGCACCATCAAAGACTGAAGATACAAGTTCATCACATATAGAAATAAAATGTGATGAACTTAACAAGGTCAAGACCAAAATATTGAAGGTAGGGTCAAGTGTAGGTAAGTCGTTACTTTATAATCCTTAATGACATATTAGTATTTTAATTATCTCAGTAAGCGAAGACATTTTTTAAGAAGAGTAAAGATGATGTGATAGCTGATGCATTATTGAAGCTCAATCAGTTAAGGTAAGTTAGTTGACAGCGTAAATACTTATACCAGATGTTAACGAATGATTATTATTGGAGTTTAATAATATTTAATATAATTTTAATTTATTATATACCATTGTCTGTATCTTTGTATGTAGGGTGACGATGCATGTAATATGGACGAATGATACTTTCTCTTTAGATATGCAGTCTTTTATGACAATATTTGATTGGACTCAATACACCAATGGGGATTGCATAAATGTTTATTGGACTATTCTTGTTAATGAAGCCAAAAACTCTAACTCACTGAACCACCCATCCATATTTTGTGGGGATGGATTTCGAGTATGTCTCTTATCTCATTGTAAATTATTTTTAATATAGATTGGATGCACTCAACTCATTAGCTATCTTGTTTGCATAGGAATTGTTTGGAATATGCACGTTGATGCATTGAAACAAAGTGCAAAAATTGATAAGGACAATCCTATTAGATATATTTTCTGTCCTCTAAATAATGAAGATGATCATTGGCATCTAATGGTCATGGACCTGGAGGAACACCATATAATTCATTATAACTCTCTTAGCGTCGGAGCAAATTACATTGTTGTTTTTTTATCAAACTGTAAGTATCACATTTCTTATATCCAATAAGCGTTGTTTATGTATTAATTACTATTGTTTGTTATATGTAGGTGTTGTTTTTAAGGAGTTAAATTGGTTATACTATCACAATTGGCATCAAGGATTAACACCTTTCTCTGGGAGAGACTTTAAAACCATTCAAGTTAATGGCTCCACACAAAGTAAATCATAAGTATTTGTGTATGTTCTATCATCTTTGGCTCACAATAGACTCTCACAATTATAATACTACTATTTTGTAGGTTGGATTGTGCTTTTTATGATGCACTATGTAGAGAGTTTGATATTTCAGAGATCTGTAGACTTTATAGAAGCTGATATGAGAGCTTATAGATTTAGACTTGGACATAAAATCATGTCTGACAAAAACATTAAACTATAGATAATGAAAATTTATAATAGACTATTCTTGTAATGATTTACTGTTTGTGTAAATTAAAATTATGGTGAATCAAATTCCCATGCTGAAAGTCAAGACTTTTTTTTGGATACGGACCATGGTAGCACGTTTTGAGTTTATAGAAGGGGGAGATATAATCAAGTTTTTTAAAACGAAACCTATCAGACCCACGTTGGGCCTGATATGGTCTTATATCAGACCCACCTTGGGCCTGATATGGTCTCGTATCAAGCCCACGTTGGGCCTGATATGGTATCATATCAGGCCTAATAGAGGCTGATTTTTTTTTCAAAACTTGCTACCACCCCTAAAGAGCTATAAATCAGGTTTTGCTAGCATCGTTGGAGTCCTTGAAACTCCAGAATCCCACGTCGTGCCTGATATGGTATCATATCAGGCCTAATAGAGGCTGATTTTTTTTTTCAAAACTTGCTACCACCCCTAGAGAACTATAAATCAGGTTTTGCTAGCACCGTTGGAGTCCTTGAAACTCCAAAATCCCACTCAAACTGAAATGAGTCCAATCAGAGGTGTCTAGGTCCATTAGTGGATTTTGACCAAAATCCACTAATGGCCCTACCCTACTTGGATTTACTTGAAATCACCATCCCTATGAAGGTTTGAGAGGGGAGGAGCTATATATGGTGTCAAAACTTATTTATACACCCTGGATTAGAAGTTCTTGCTGTTGGATGGCGGCGGCCGACTAGAAGGGGGGTTGAATAATATGAAAAATTAAACGCAAAACCTTTCTCAAACTTTCTTAGACTAACACTTGCATAAATTAGCTAAGCAGAAAATAACAAAAAGAAGAGGCACCGGATTTGACTTGGTTACAACCGGGAAGGTTGTTAATCCAAGGAAGATGATCGCACTAAAAAACTCCTTCAGGTGGAGAAGCCACTTACAACGATGAAGCGCGGAAATAAAGAAGCTAACTAGAAACTGAGCGTATAAATGTTGGAAGTGAATTGCTTGAGTTGTTGAAAAATTTTTGGACCAAGGCTGTATTTATAGCCTTGGTCGGGGCGCCCTGAAGGGATTTCAGGCACCCTGGGGGGATAAAACTTTATCCCCCAATGTTCAGATCGCGTTTGACGCGATCTAGTCAAAAAGTCAACTCCGGGCGCCCAGAAGGATTCCAGGCGCCCCGAAGGGAAAAGTCAACCTCGTTGACTTTTTCCAGCCATGATCTTCTGCTCCGGCTCCGTTTGCCTCAAACCGAGTCTTCCACTCACTTGGGTGATCTCTGTCATCCGGAATAGGGCTCACCCGAACCCAACTTCCGGTCTTCTCGAGCAGGCTTCCGCTCCGGCTTCTCGTCCCTCGGAATCGCAGCGTGGTTCCTTCTCGTCCGCCAGCGTACTCATCCGCAGTCTTCGTCCCTCAGTCGCACCTCGTGCCGACCTTCTCGCTAGCTGCGTCTCTTGCTCCTCGAGCAATCTTTCGCTCCGGCTTCTCGTCCCTCGGAACCACCGCACGTTTTCTTCTCGTCCGCTGGTGTACTCTTCCGCAGCGCCTCGTCCCTCGGGCGTACCACGTGTCGTCCTTCTCGCTAGCTGCGTCTTCCGCTTGACTACCTGTGCTCCTAAGCTCTTGTACACTTAGACACAAGGTTAAAAACACACAGGACATAACTTAATTTGTTGATCACACCAAAACAACCTTGGGGTTCCAACAATCTCCCCCTTTTTGATGTGAGCAACCCAAGTTAAGCTAGGGTAAATAAACATAAAAAAATAAACTAACTATTTTTGTAATAAAGTGTAAAAAGATAGAAAATTTAAATTTTGGTCTACCTCCCCCTAGACTTATACTTTTCCTTCTCCCCCTTTGATCACAAAAAAAATAGGGTTCCGAAAAAGTCTAAGGTTAAAAAATTTCTAACTTTCTTAAAAAATTCTAAGTTGAATAAGTTCTAAGTTAGAGAATTTGCAAAAAATATTTTTGAAAAAAAAAATTCTAAAAAACTTTTGAAACAATTTATAATTTTCAGAAGAATTTTTTAACTTAGGCAAAAAATATTCTAAGTTAAACAATTTTTAAGTAAAACTTTAAGTAAGAGAATTTTTTTAAAAAAATCTGACTTAAAATAATTTTGAAAAATTTTCTAAGTAAAGATTTTAAGCAGAAATTTCAGAAAAAGCGCTTAACTTTTATGTAAAAATTTAATACAAAAAAAAATTCTAAGTAAATTTTTTTTTCAAATTTTTTAAAAAATATTTAAAAAACTTTTTAAAGCATTATTAAGTTTCCACCTTAATATTTTTATCAGAAAGTTAATTAAACATTTTATTTCAATATTTTGGCTTCCAGGTCGTGGCGAGGCACTAGGTCTTCTTGGTTATTGGAGCAACAACCACTTCCTTAGACAAAGCCTCTTAAAGAAATTTTAATGTCTAATTTTCTCGCTGAAAGCTCTAAATCTGATTAATTCAAGTTCAAGTCAGACAGGACTTTAGAACCCAATATAGGTTCCAGCCTACTGGATTGACTAAAAATTTCTTACGGACATATTTCTTTGAAATATTTCTAATCTGCCTCTTATGATATCAAAAATACCAATTTAAATTATTAAATCTTCTAAAATTTGTATTAGATGAGCATGCACGGTTTTTCAAATTATCTACTTGAATTTTTATATTTTCATTTTTTGATTTCAATTTTTCATTTTCTAATTTTGATTTGTCTAAATCTTCTAGAGGGCAAGATTTAGCTAGTATTACTTTTAAACTTTTATTTTCTTTTTCTAATTTGCAGTAATCTTTTGTTAATAATTTAACGAATTTAAAGAGTTTATTGGGAGGAAGAGATCGTACCTGACTTACCTTGTCGATCTCATTGTCTGTGTCTCCCCCTGCACTGCTGCTATCTTCCGATGTGGCTCCCCCTTCATCGATGCTTTCGATGCTCATTTCGGAAGAGCTTGAGTCGCAGTTGTCGTCTTGATGACTCGCCATTAATGTGAGCCCGGAGAATGCCTCGACTTCCGATTCGGACGACGTATCGTCCCACATCGCCTTTAGGACCTTGCGCTTTTGGACAGACTTCTTACCTTTATCCTTGTCCTTGTTCTTTAGCTTGGGGCAGTTGTCCTTGACGTGCCCTTCTTCGTCGCAGTGGTAGCAGCGGATCACCCTTTTCTTTTTACCCTGCGGATGGTTAGAGGTTCTAGATTTACAAAGTTTTTTAAATCTTTTTACCATCATTACCATTTCCTCGTCGTCAAGAGAAGACTCTGACTCAGGTTCATCTCTCGATGCTTTGAGGGCGACGTTGTTCTTAGGCTCCTTAGTACCTGCACATCTTGATTCGTGCACTTCAAATGTCGAGAAAAATTCTTCTAATGTAATTTTTTATAAGTCTTTTGAAATATAAAAGACATCTACTAGTGACGCCCATTTTGAATTTCTAGGAAAGGAATTTAGTGTGTACCTTAACAAATCTCGGTTACTTATCGTCTCTCTGAGATTTGAAAGTCTGGTGATGATTTCCTTTATCCTTGAGTGCAGATGCGCAACTATCTCGTCTTCCCCAAGTCGCAGGCTGGTGAGCTGGTTGCGGAGTAAATCCCATTTTGCGAGCTTTGCTTCGGACGTTCCTTCGTGCAGTTCAAGGAACTTCTCCCAAAATTCCTTCTCGGAGTCGTAGTTGTCGATCCGGTTGACTTCTTGTGGCGGAAGAACGGTTAGTAGATGGTACTCAACTTTGCCGTTTGCCACATAGTCGGTCTGCTCCTTCTTCGTCCAATGGTATTTCTCCTTACCTTTCGGTGTTGAAAAACCGAACTCCATAATTAACATTAAATCAAAATCGGTTTAAAAGAATACCTGCATTCGCTTTTTCTATCTAGTGAATTCCCCTTCGAACTTCGGCGAGTAGATGCTTGGTCTGGCCATTATCTCGTTGCTTCATTCGGCGGTTAGTCCTCCTAAAGCGCCTTGGCTCTGATACCAATTGTTGGATCGCGACGGCCGGCTAGAAGGGGGGTTGAATAGCCTGAAAAATTAAATGCAAAACCTTTCTCGAACTTTCTTAGACTAACAATTGCATAAATTAGCTAAGCAGAAAATAACAAAAAGAAGAGGCATCGGATTTGACTTGGTTACAACCGGGAAGGTTGTTAATTCAAGGAAGATGATCGCACTAAAAAACTCATTCAGGCGGAGAAGCCTCTTACAACGATGAAGCGCAGAAATAAAGAAGCTAACTAGAAACTGAGCGCACAAGTGTTGGAAGTGAATTACTTGAGTTGTTGAAAAGCTTCTAGACCAAGGCTGTATTTATAGCCTTGGTCGGGGCGCCCCGAAGGGATTTCGAGCGCCCTAGGAGGATAAAACTTTATCTCCCAACGTTCAGATCGTGTTTGACGCGATTTGGTCAAAAAGTCAACTCCGGGCGCTCGGAAGGGTTCCGGTAGCCCCGGAGGGTTCCAGGCGCCCTGGACAGTTCCGAGCGCCCCGAAGGGAAAAGTCAACCCCGTTGACTTTTTCCAGCCCGGGTCTTTTGCTCCGGCTCCGTTGCCTCAGACTGAGTCTTCCGCTCGCTTGGGTGATCTCTGCCATCCGGAATAGGGCTCACCCGAACCCAACTTCCGGTCTTCTTGAGCAGGCTTCCGCTCCGGCTTCTCGTCCCTCGGAATCGCCGCGTGCTTCCTTCTCGTCCGCCAGCGTACTCATCCGTAATCTTCGTCCCTCGGTCGTACCCCGTGCCGACCTTCTCGCTAGCTGCGTCTATTACTTCTCGAGCAGTCTTCCGCTCCGGCTTCTCGTCCCTCGGAAGCACTGCACGCTTCCTTCTCATCCACTGCACGATCCCTCGGAATCAAGTTTTTTAAAACAAAACCTATCAGGCCCATGTTGGGCCTGATATGGTCTTATATCAAGCCCACCTTGGGCCTGATATGGTCTCGTATCAGACCCACATTGGACTTGATATGGTATCATATCAGGCCCAACAGAGGCTGATTTTTTTTTCAAAACTTGCTACCACCCCTTGAGAGTTGTAAATCAGGTTTTGCTAGCACCGTTGGAGTCCTTGAAACTCCAGAATTTCACTCAAACTGAAATGGGTCCAATCAGAGGTGTCTAGGTCCATCAGTGAGTTTTAACCAAAACCCACTGATGGCCCTACCCTTCTTAGATTTACTTGAAATCACCTTCCCTATGAAGGTTTGAGAAGGGAAGAGCTATATATGGTATCAAAACTTATTTATACATCCTGGATTAGAAGTTCTTGCTCTATGGCATTTGGCACGGAACGATGCACCTCTTTTTTTTCAATGATTGATATATATATATATATATATATATATATATATATATATATATATATATATATATATATATATATATATCTTATCTGAAATTATTCTAGTTATTCAAAATTTTAAATTTTTTCGCTCATAGTGTATCGATTAATTTTATTCTATATATTACTACATTTTTTTTAGGGTATTTGATTTCCTCAAATTCTCGTTCAATACGAAGGTTTGAGAGGGGAGGAGCTGTAAATTTTAAACAGCACATTTTAAGTTAGGGGAACCAACAACCACCATTTTATTTTTAAGTCAAATATGAGGCAGAGAATAAAGGTATGTTACGATACTATTAGCTGTATTTCACTCCCCATGTTGTAGACTTAAACCTCATGGTAGCACGTTTTGAGTTTATAGAAGGGGAAGATAGAATCAAGTTTTTTGAAATAAAACCTATCATGCCCACGTTGGGCCTGATATTGTCTCCTATCAGGCCCACGTTGGGTCTGATATGGTATCATATCAGTCCCAACAGAGGCTGATTTTTTTTTCAAAACTTGCTACCACCCCTAGAGAGCTGTAAATCAGGTTTTGTTAGCACCGTTGGAGTCATTGAAACTCCAGAATCCCACTCGAACTGAAATGGGTCAAATCAGAGGTGTCTAGGTCCATCAGTGGGTTTTGACAAAACCCATTGATGACCCTACCCTACTTGGATTTACTTGAAATCACCTTCCCTATGAAGGTTTGAGAGGGGAGGAGCTATATATGGTGTCAAAACTTATTTATACACCCTGGATTAGAAGTTCTTGCTCCGTGCCATTTGACACAGAACATGTGAATCTTGGAGTTACCAGGATAACAAATTTTTTTTTTACTCAAACAATATTTACTTTGGATTTGCAGATTTACATGCCTAATTTAAATTTCGATGCAAACATTGTACCACTGTATTATTCTTGTGACAGTTTAGTATATCCTTCTCATATCATACATACCACTGTATCAAAACCACATAGACTACATACACAGATATAAAATTACAAACACTAAGTAATTGTACTTTTACATTGTCCACCATCTTTTTGCCTTACAACACTATGGCTATTTAATCAAATGTTTTACAAAACTTATCCCTCAAAATTGATACAATTACATCAATTCTAATTTTTTTCATATCTTGTTGCTTGAAGTCCATCTTCATTTCGTACAGAAGACATCGAATGTATTGGATCACAAAGAAGCCACAGTCAAGACTGTAATATAACATCAGCAATTTAATGTTCAATATTTTAAATCAATATTTTCTATTCACACTATTTGCTCGACTTACTTGGCTTCTTGTTGTGGGCATTCTATTATACAAGACATCCATTGATCGAAGGGATGATGCCTTTTAAATTTTGGATCAATAGCAGCAAGATGCTCACGACTATAGAGTTTAACATCTGATACCTGTAAGATTGAGGAGGAAATTTAAATTCGACATTAACTAGCATTTATACTACAATACAAACATACACATGAATATTAGATGCTCACCCCTGCATCAAATTCATAGCTATATTTTCTTCCACTTGCTAGAGAATTGTAATGATTAAACGTCAATGAATAGGTGTTGACCACCAACAAGTGGAAGTGTGCATTATCACTACACAATGATATAAAAATATACCTAACCTCTTCATCTTCTGTATCTATCTTTATCAGTTGTTGGAAGGCAACCTTGCTTGAGAATTTTATTAATGACTACAAAAATACAAATTCATACATACTTAACCATAATATATTATATTCAAATTTGAACTATTCTCAAATAAATTTCTTATTGTGAAGAAGGTTGAACAATAAATAGACTTGTTGTATGTCCTACTAGACGAGGATCCCCCCTAAATAGAATCTTACAATACGTGTCTATTACCTCCCCATTTGTCAATATCTCTCCATTCACACCAGATAAGAGGGAATACACATTTAAAATAAAGGGTGACTCCTTCCAAACGAATTCATTTGTAAACCTACAAAATAAAGCAATGATTATAATTCACAGAATTTAATTATAGAACCATATAATCATCTAAATTAGAAAAGCATATAATTGTCTTGACTTATAAATTAATTACATCAACTATGTAATTCACATACTTTAGTTTCTCCAATACTTTTAACAAGTACGCCACATCTTGATCTTATTTTTTTTTCTTCGAAGTTTTAAATTGCTTCTTCACAAACTATGCCCATCAACATAAAAGAATTTTAAATAGTGAATTAAATAAAAAAATTACTATAAATTTTGCAAATATCTACTTACATCAATGGCTTGTTTCCTCATTTGGTTTTGTGAAGCAATCCTATCTGCATCATTCTCTGCCTCTTCTTCAGATTCATCTTCCTTCAATTCTACAATCTCTCTTTCTTCTTCCATATCATCAACATTAATTTTTCCTTTCCCCTTCTCCAACACATCATGTTCCTTTAAACTTTTTTTCCCCTCTCCTTGTCTTGAAACGTTCTCCGCATGCTCACATATTTGTATATTTCTCCATTGCCTCTTAGATAAAATTTGGAGCCACAATGAACTATCAATTAGAGTATCCTTGTAATCATAACGATTTCTATCACGTCCTCTCCTACTTCTAGTTGCAAAAGCTACTGGTTCACATTGAGGATCGTCTACAGACTCGCTATATTGAGATTGCATGCCTTTATTTTCTAATATTTTAAGTAAGTCTTTCACCCTATCATTCAAATGTATCTTCTCCATTGTTAGCTCCTTAATTTTGTTTGATTAAATAATGCAATTACAACATTCCTTATTATTTTGCCTTCCTTCTTCATTTACTTCAAACTATGATTTGACCATTCCATGTGTAATGTCATCAACGCTAACAAGGTTCTCAACCAATGATTTCTCATATTGGGTAGGGATTAGGTCATCAGAACCTATCAAAATATTTAAACACATGTTTAAAAAATTCCTTTTAACCAAACTAAGGTCACAGTAATTAAATTTACCTCTTCAGATGAGACTTGATCAAACAAATCCCTCACCTTACTAATATGTGAAGGAATATTCCTCCACTTATTTATTCTTGCTCCTTCTATTTTGTATGATTTTTGGATTGAAACATGCTCCAAAAACCATGCCTGATTCACCATCACAAGTGTTAACTATTCATATATATCTGCAAATTTTTGTTAAATTTACCATCATTTTTAAACTTACTGCCAAAAGACCAGCAAAGCTCTTTAGGTAAGGGAGGTTGGTGTTAGAATGTGTTGTCCGAGTTGAAAAAAATATATCCCCAATCTTAGGTAATTATGGAGCCATAAATTCATGGATAGCTTCAACCCAGTTGAATCTAGCAAAATTTTTAAAATCATCTACTATATCTATAAGACATAACGGGACCTTATATGTACTAGAAGAAAATAAGACACAAACAAATATTTACAAAATATAGAATTTACAAAATAATAAAACATCATCTTCTCCTTCAACACAATTGCCATAAAATTTAAGCAACTCCTCAATTCTTGATCTAGTAGATTCTTTTTTGTTTGAGAAGTATGTTAGAAAGAGGTCACCACATACTTTATTTGAATTGATCGGAATCGAAGCTCCTTAGTCTGCAATACCAAGCAGCAATGAAATGTCTCTTCTTGTGAAGGCAACCGGAACACATGGCCAAGTTAAATGATTAGTTGACATCTACCAACATATACATAAGTATTCACCACACGGTGGGCCTGATACGATATCATATTAGGCCTATCGTATCAGGCCCATGTTAGGCCTAATACGATATCATATCAGGCCTAAAGCCCCTCATTTGCAATATGAACTCACTATCAGTGCCATTAGCTGACAAAAATATTCACCTTTACAAAATATTAGATTTTACTATACAACTACTTCGTAATAAAATTACATTGTACCTGAGAATTTGAAGGTTTGAGTACTTGAATCCCAATTTTGAAATATATTGGTCAAAATACCACGGATATGCTGTATATCTTGTATGTCCAAAAAAATACTAAAGGGTGACTGTTTGATCACTGCTGTATGTCGATCATGTAAAATCACAGATCCATGATGTCTTCCTTTCTTTGTGGATGCTCGAATTTTTTTTTTAAAGTAACATAAGACACTGTTCCAATGTAACTTCTGTCCAACATCCTCTAAACCCTAAATTTTGAAAATTTAAAAATTTTAAAATCATTCTCGTTGAGCTTTTCAAAATCACATAGTTTTAGGTTAACAGAGTTTAGAAAGGTGATACCTTTACAGATAATTCAAGTGGAGAGAGCGATACACTCGATCCCTTTCTTTGCGTCATTATGAAAGAATATTATTGACGAAAACCCTAAAACCCTACACCTGAGCCTCGCAAATACTGAATTTTAGGTCTAAATGCTAGATGTCGCTTGATCAAGGTACGAAGACATTACGTAGGGTTTCACTAGGAGGACGATTTCGCCACAATATTGGAGCTGCAATCAGAGACTTACAAAGAACATCCAAGCATGCTCGAGTTGACAGACGGAGGGAGAAAAATGATCGCACTATTATTTTTAAATCAAAATAATTCAAAATATGGTTCGGATGCCTGGAAAATCATAACGAAGGAGGGGAGGTTAGTGGGAGGATTAAAATGAGAATTATACATGACTTAACTGTGCCCTTTGATAAATACATAATTACGATACGCTTTTTAATAAATATAATATCCAAGGAATGTCTTTTGATAAATTGTCGTCGTTTTTTTCCTTCCGCCGGATCTTGGCACGTGAGTCGCACGCTCCGTTAAGTGACTAATTCTGGAAACAACATATAAAAATTTATTTGTGAAAAATCAAAAACTTGTGACACGTGTAAAGTTTACATTGGTAGTTTTGTGGGTCCCTGTTCCCCGTGACAACCAAACAAAGAGACAGAGGGGAGAAAGAAATCAAAGGCAGTTTATGGCAGCCCACAGGAAAGCAGACAAGCAGCAGGGAACCTCTCTGCCCATGGCGCCCATGGTTTTCCCCTTCCTCTCCTTCAAAATGGTACGCCTCGCTTCTCCCTTTCTTCTCCTTATAAGCCCCACAATCCGCTCTCTATCGGCTATCGCCTTCATCGAACAGGAATCATCCAAATCCTGATCTACTGAATTAGGGATCGGGAACCTAGATTTCTTTCCTTTTCGGATAAGGAAGGACGAAATTTGCTCACCAGTACTGTGCTATTGTTTATTGCTTCCAAAATAATTCCTTGTTTTTTTTCCCAGTACGTCGAGCTCGGCGGTTCAGCATTCGGGCACTCGCTTAAAAGTTTCGATTTTGATAGCTCCTGGAGTTTCTTTGGAGTTATTTTTCTCCGATTAGAGATTTGCCGCTTTTTGGATGAGGGTTAGCAGAAACTTGGTTGCCGACGACCACGACGGGAGGGTAGAATTGGCCCCCGAGAACAGCAAGGGTCCTTCCAAGAAGGGCAAGCGGCGGCAGAAGAAGGCGGTGAGAGCTGTGCAAAGGCTGTTTGAGACTTGCAAACAGGTTTTTTCTGAAGGCGGACCAGCCGGAATCATTCCATCACCGGAGGATGTTGAACGCCTTCGATCTTTACTAGGTACTTATCCAGCTCAATGCACTTGTAGTATTTGTTTTTTTTTTGAAAAAAAAATGCAATTTTGTTGCTCGACAAGCATTCTACTACTTCCTCCTGAATGTTTGATCGTTTTGGGATTGAATAAGTTTCATACTAATTTAATATGGTATTGTGACTAGGCCAGGACCTTCGAGTCATTATGAGCATGAGACTGCATGTTGAAGATAGACTATTTGTTAAGTACAATGATTCATTATGTCTAAATATTAAGAGGTTCTACTCCTCCTAATGATTTATCATTTTAAGATGGGATGAATGAGCAACACCTCACTTTAACAATGTGATTGCTTAGATAAATTAATTGCTTTACAGTTGTTAAAATATCTCAATGTCTAGTATTAATGTCATTAATTATATTGCTTATGCTCAAAATTAATGTTGTTACACATGAAGTATAAAGCTTTTCTCATGCCAACCTGCGTCAATGTGTCACAAAAGACTACTGAATCTTCAACTAGCTATTTGGTTGTGCCTATGCTCTTCATTGAATATCCTACTGAAGCTCATCATGATGTATCTTAACCTTGGGTATCTTGCCTTTAATTTTCTAGATCATCTTGCTGTGATTTTGTAATATCTTATTGGGAGTGGTCAAAGTGAACTGAAAAATCATTTACCACCTATGTGCATTTGAATTCACTTGTACACTTAAGATGTGTAGTTGATGTTTTCTTCTAAGATTCAAATCTATAAGAAAACATCAGCTAAAATCGTAATTAGAAACTCTGTACTCCTGAATTTATCACACATATCTACTTTGCAACATTTGCATGGGGTTCAAAAAGAAGCACAAATATTTAGCTTTTACTTTGCTTCAGGATTTTTGTTCAATTTCCTGATTATGTGTTTTCCATTGTATCTGTCTATTTGATCCAGTTGTTGTATTTTCCTTCTGAACAGATACTCTGAAGCCTGGTGATGTTGGTCTAAGTCTGAACTTGCCATATTTTGAAAATTTTGGGATTGATGGACCTCCTCCTGTAACATATTTGCATCTTTACGAGTGCCCGAATTTTTCAGTATTGACTGATCCTTAGTTCTTACTACTAATTGTGTTAGACATTTCGGCATTTCTCATTTATTCGATACTGCATTTTGCAGATTGGTATCTTTTGCTTACCACGAGCAGCTGCAATTCCACTCCACAATCACCCAAGCATGACTGTGTTTAGCAAAATCCTTCTTGGGTCCATGCACATTAAATCATACGACTGGGTTACTCAGAGCTTGAACGAGAATATCAAATCGTCTAGTGGTGTGTGAGCTATTAGACTAGTTTAGTTTGAAACAGATACCGACCAAGATTGTTGCTTTCTATGTTAGCCATTGTTTTGCATCTCTGCAGGTGCATGTCTAGCCAAGATGAACACTGATACCGTCTTTACCGCGCCCTGTCGGACATCTGTTTTATACCCTACCTCGGGGGGTAACTTGCATTGTTTTACTGCAGTAACCTCATGTGCAGTGTTAGACGTCCTTGGACCACCATATAATGTCGACGAAGGGCGCACCTGTACGTACTACAAGGAATATGCATTCTCAACTTTCCCGGGTATGTTGGTTTTGACTCACAATGACCTTTTACTCAATGTTTGTATCAATGCATGAACAACCACATGAGTTAAGAACCTAGAAGAGTGTAATACCTTCTTATTCCATACATGGCATGATCGATGTAGTTGTTTTTCATTTCAAATATTTTATGCTGTGCTATTGAATCCAAAATAAAGTTTACTTATTTTACCGAATATTTACTTGAGCATTCCCACTCTAGTACCTATTCTACTTCAAGAATGGAGTTACTGATTAAAGCTAGTAGCTAGTGATGCTTCGATGTTTCAATTCAATCCCATACCTATTTGTGTTGTCAAAAGAAGTAACTCAAATTTTCTGTTAATGGACATGTGGATTGACCTCACTTTGATTCTGGCATTTGTATAAAGTCATTCTAGTTCTATAAAACTTCTGTAATTGTTCTTTGAATCTCAGAAAGCTTTCTAGTTGCATAAACCCATGCTTGGTACTTAGTTGCTTTGATATGAGATATTGCAACTTGTTGAATTGTCTAGGAAACAATTATAAGAGAAAAATGGAATAGAATGGTATCTACTATTGATCTCCGATCCTGTCCTGAGATTGGCTTGCTAATCCATGTGTTTCAGGTGATGCGACTCTACTGTCAGGCAAGAACGAGGAGTATGCATGGCTCGAAGAGAGGGGGAGCAAGCCAGATGATCTTGTCGTGCGTGGGGCAGAGTATAGAGGTCCGAGGATTTTAGAACGCTGATTTGGACTTGCAAATGATGCTGAACATGGCTGCAAAAGAGTCGATGTACAAAGAAAACCAAAGAACATCAAAGCAACAAGATTAGAGCAAAGATCATGAGCTCAAATTTCTTCTGCTTCCTAATAGATTGCTTTAGATTGTAATAGCTTACCATCCAAAACAATCTTAGGATGAGCTCATGGAACTTAAATGCAACGCCCTTCTGTTTTTCGCAAGGGCCGAAACTGAGTTCGTCAAGGACTTTTGTTTTCTTTATTTCTTCGTTCGTTCTTTTTCCCTTTCTGTAAGAAACCACGGTGCAAAAGCATAACTCCTAGTCGATTTCGACGCGCCATCTTATCTCGTGTCATAATTTTATGCACGGTATTATACTACACAACTAGAACTAAAAATTGCACAGGCACAACAAATATTACTATCTTTTCATTGTTGCTGAAGCTTTTTAGATTTATGCTTTCACTCTTATCTTGAAAATGCATAAATATATCAAAGTTATTGAGGATGAGCTCGTGAAAATGCATACACTGATTTTTTATATATATAAATTTAGGTGTCAAGATTTTTTGTTTTTTTCCTTTTTTTTAATAAAGGCAAATCATATTGAAAATATCCAAGGATTTACCTGCGGCGTTTAGACCTTTCCAAACAACCTCTCAGTTATGGATTTTGCCAAATCACGTATATCATGCAAGACATGCACAAGTGACCGGCTCTGCTGAGCCGGCTGTCGCTGCTGTAAAGCTGTCCAAAAGTGTTCAGCATCTCCGCGGCTGTGCCAAACAACTGCGAGCCATATCCCATAAAGATTTAGTTATGGAGCTGTCTATCTCTTGAGATGATATAGTAGTTAGTACATATTCAAATTTTAACATAATTGAGATAAATATTTTTTTCATGCATTAATTATTATTTTAAGGCTAATAATCATTCGTGATTTATCTTTTTCGTGTTTAACTCTGAGACGAATTGATAAGATATTAGGGATGAGCGCATTCGTCTTTTGTCAACTTAATTATGGAGCAATCACTATTTCAAAAGTTAATAGTCATTTATGATTTATCTTTTCTGTATTGATCCTAGGATAGAAATATTAAAATAAATATAATCATCTTTTGCCAACTTAATTAAGGAGCAGTCAAAAATAAGTGGTCCTCCATTGGCACAATAAACCGGTCTTGTAAGCTACACACTCCCATCTATCTTTGGTCCGTATCTTGCCCTTCGCAAGCTGCCAAATCATAAATTGGTGCTTCGGCATCATGTAGAACGACTGCTGCCCACACCTCCTTGAGGCTCTTTGGCTTGAAGAAGTCGTATGCGGCAGTAACTCCGTGCCACAGCTCCGGATTGAACCAACTGTCCAGCATAGCCGCAGTTTGCTAGACAGATTCTGCACCATTTTGGACAACTTGCCTAATCTGGAGCAATCTCTTGCTGAGAGGGCTGTCTGACAACTTGGTTTGTCACTCTCACAAGTTGATGTGCTAGAGGTACTAATAATGATGGATCCATCGCACCCAAAGAGTGACAGTAAATCATCGTCAGAGAGAGTTGTTGATGTCTTCCTCCTCTTGCGGATGATAGCAAACTGACTTGCGGAAGCAAAAAGGTCTTTCTACTAGCCAAAAGCGAAGTGCGCGTACTTGAGACAGAGTGATTGCTTCAAAAAGTTCTTTCATGATCTGGTCAATCGAACTAACAAGCGAAACATGCAGCTGGTAACCATCACCAAAGCCTCTGGGGAACACTACAAGTCTAAAGAAAGTTGGGGATAAGTTTTTCTCGCATTTTGAGAGGTTATTGGGTACAAAAGTAGACTATTTGGCTCTAGATAGCAACTTCACTGCAGACCGGTCCTCACAGAGTTACAGTAGTAAAATCTTATTGCCCCGATCAACTTATAGGAGATGCGGACAGCCCTTTTCAACATTGGCAGCGACCAAGCACTAAGACCAAAATGGATACGGATTGAACTTCTTGAAGGCATCTTGGATGGCAATGGACATAGATTTGTATGAAGCAGTCTAGGAATTCTTTGCAGCAGGCCGGTTGCTCAAACAGTGGAACCACATGCTCATTGTGTTGGTCCTGAAGTTCGATCACACGGCGCACGTCACCAACCATCGCCAATATCTTGTTACATGGTGGTGTACAAAGTCATCCCCAAGGTGTTGGTGAATCTATTGCGAGCAGTGATGGGCAACCTAGTAGATCTGGCACAGTAGCAGATGTGGAGGATCCTTCCATCATTGAGAATATCCATCTTGCACAGGAATTATGAAAGTACGCATGAAAAAGAATCTCACCAAGATGTGTACTCCAAGTGGACCTTCAAAAGACGTTTGATTAGGTGGATTAAATATTTCAACTTGTTTGATCCTTTCCGAAAACTAGATCAGATGGATCGTCGGGTGAGGTAGATGGAATGTTAACCGAGTCGCGACGTCCCGGAGGGGGTGTGTGTTGAGATGACTTCTGTGCTGACCAAGTCGTCAAAAGTCCTCTGGTCAACATTACTTGTAGCCAGCGAACGGGTTGCCCCGGTCCCTGGTACTCCAAGGTTTGAGGCAGATCCAACGAATATATGAGTAGCAGACTAATAATATAATAATGGGATAAATGAGGGGCGAGTACGGAAATCGTACCCTGGCCCAGGGGGCGCCCTTGGATGGGGCGTTGCTCGAGTTATTGTGACCCAGAAGAGTAAACGAATGCATCGGACGAGGAGCTGGATCTGATGACACGGAGTCAGGCGCGACGACACGAAACCGGATGCGACCTCGACATACAGGCTGAGATAATATATCGGCACATAGGCCGGGATAAGATATCAACACGCGGGTCGAGATATGAGATCGACATGCAAGTCGAGATATGAGATCGACACGTAGGTCGGGATATGAGATCGACATGCAGACCGAGATATGAATAACAACGTGAAGGCTAGAACACCGCATTGGCACGACGCTGGAATACCACAACAGCTCGATGGCTGAAACACAATGGTACGAAGCTGGATAGTGACAATGGCACACAGGACAAAATACAACAATCATACAAAGCTAAATCAGGTTTGGAATCGGCACGTGGATTGCCGACATGTAGCGGCTGCTAACGAGGGGGGCTGCGACAAGAGAAGGGATGCCAGCGAAGCCGGCGGCGAGGGTGTAGGTCCAGACTGTCAATGTAAGGAGAGGTGATGCCTCCTTGGCTGGCACCAGCATTATCTGGTAGAGGGAAAGGCAGTGCGCGTGTTGGGAAAGGGTTGACGACCGACTAAGCTGCTGGCCGGCGAGGTTGCAACGACAGCTAAGGCAGTAAAGGCGCGACACCTGGGTTGCTACGTGTCTCAGGTGAGGGAAGAGGGGGATGATGGCGTGGAGGGAGAAGAGGAAGGAGGGTCCGACGACCTTGCTCCTTGGTCGCTGTCGTGGGTCGCCCAGAAGAGGTGACAGTGGCAGCGGAGAAGGAAACATGGACTCAGAGGCGGTCGTCCCTTACTGGTGGTGGCAAGGGACAAAGAAGGAGCTGCCCCCTCTCTTCCTGGTGGCGACGACGTCGGCAAGGAATGTGAGAGGAGAAGAGGAAGGAAGGCAGCGAAGGTGGCATCCGGGCCGTTAGCCTGCGTGGGCATGCATGCACAGGTGGGCGATGGTGGTGGCAAGATACGAAGGAGAAACTCTCTTTCCCCTCGATTCATTGTGGCGGCGGAGAGAAGAAGGAAGAGGAGAGCTCCCGTGAGGAACCGGCGGCGCCCCTTCAAAAACGAAGCCCCCTTCTTTTCGCTGTCTACAGTGCCCTAAAAAGGACTGCTACAATAAAATGGCCAAAATGCCCCTCCCCCTTCCCCTAATTACTCCTTTACCCTTAATCAATATCCATATCATTGTTTTTCTTTGACAATTTGGATTCCCCACAGTAATTCGTCAAATGGATCGAAGAGTGCATCGGCATTGCCTCCTACTCAGTGGCCATTAATGGAGCTATGCACGGTTTCTTCGAAGGGCAAAGGGGATTGCCACAAGGAGATCCGTTCTCTCCCTTTCTCTTTGAACTATGTTTGGAGGTCTTCTCAAGGTCACTCAAAGCCATTTCACCGCAGCCCGCCTATCATTTCCATCCCATGTGCACTGGAACGAGGATCACTCACTTAGCCTATGTGGACGACTTACTCCTCTTTGCATGGGATGATGAGTCAATGATTACCTCGATAGTGGACTGCTCTGGAGGACTTTGGTGCGTTGGACTTCTTCCTAACCTCACCAAGTCAAATTTGTACATGGCAGGGGTTAGTGATCGCACAACGAGCTGTCTATTGGAGATTATCATATTCAGCGTAGAACTTTTTTCGTTCTATTACCTTGGCATCCCCCTCGCAGTGGAGAAGCTATGAACCAACTGTAAGACCGTTGGCGGCCAACTAGAGGGAGGTGAATAGCCCTGACAAATAAAAAGAACCTTTCTCAAATTTATCGCTTAATTAATCTAACACTTGCATAAATAAATTAAATAACTGAAAGAAAAGAGGCACAAAAGAGTTATTTGGTTACAACTGAGGAGGTTATTAATCCAAGAAAGTTGGAGATCAGTAAACAATCTCCTTCAGGTGGAGAAGCGTCTTACAATAATTGAAGTATTCAATTTCAGAACAAAACTAAACTAAAATGAATCACAAGTGTTCTATTGAACCTCTTGGACTAAGGTTGTATTTATAACCCTGGTTTTGGCGCCTAGAAGGGTTCCAGACTCCTAGAATGGGATAAAATTCTTTCCCCAACGCAACGATTAAACGCTATGTCGATTTGGGTAAAGTTTGGGTTCGGGCATGCTAGACTGTTTCTGGGCGTTCGAACCAAGAAAGTCAACACTGTTGACTTTTTTCGTCCGGGTCTTCCACTCCAATTCTGCTTGTCTCGGTCCGGGTCTTCTACTCCAGTTCCGCTCGCTTGAGTGATTTCGGCCATCCGAAATAGGGCTCACCCGAACCCAACTTTCTACCTTCTCGAGCAACCTTCCGCTCCAGCTTCTCGTCCCTCGAAAACGCCGCGCGCCTCCTTCTCGTCTGCCTGCATACTCTTTCGCAGCACCTCGTCCCTCAGACGCACCGAGCTCGTCGGCTCTCTCCCGTGTTGTCCTTCTCCTTAGCTGCGTCTTTTGCTCGACTTCCTATGCTCCTAAGTTCCTGCACACTTAGACACAAGGTTAAACCTAATAGGACCTAACCTAGCTTGTTTGATCACATCAAAACTACCTTGGGGTTCCAACAATCTCTCCCTTTTTGATGTGAACAACCCAAGTTAAGTTAAGGTAAACAAATATAAGGTAAAAGTAATAAATTTGCTATTAATTTTAAGCTACCTCCCCCTAGACTTAATTTTTCCTTCTCCTCCTTTGATCACATCCTTCTCTCTCTTTGATCACATAAAAAATGGGGTACCTCAAAAGTCTAAGAGGAAAAAAAATTAAGTTGATAAAGTTTTTTAAAAAACTTCGAGATAGATAATTTTTAAAAAACTTTAAGTTTTGGAAAAAAAATTCTAAGTTAAAAAAAATGCAAGAAAAGAATGTTTAAGTAATTTTGACAACTATTTAAAGTATTATTAATCGCAAGTAAATACTTTATCAGTTAGTCAATTAAATATTTTATTTTATTAATTAGCTTCCAAGCTGTGATGAGGCACTAAGATTTCTTGGTTATTAGAACAATGATCACTTTCTAGACAAAACCTGTTAAGGAAATCAAACATTTAATCTACTCTATAAAAGCCCTAAATTTAAATATCTAATTCAAATACGATTTTGGAACCCAATATAGGTTCCTTCCAACTGGGTTAATCAAAAATTTCTTAGGTACATATTTTCTTGACAGTTTTCTGATTTTGCCCCTATGAAATCTAAGGTGCCAATTTAAATCATTATATCTTTTAATATGTGTGCATGTACGATTTTTTAGCTCTTCTATTTCTGTTTTCAAATTTTCATTCTCCAATTTCACTTTTTCAAAATCTTCTAATCGACAAGAAATAACTAATGTTGATTTTAACTCCTTATTTTCTACATCTAATTTATGAGATATTTTAGTTAGAAACTTTATAAATTTAAATAGCTTATCAGGTGGTAAGGATCGTACCTGACTTACCTTGTCGATTTCATCATCCGAGACTCCCCCTGTAGGGCTGCTCTATTTTGATGTTGCTCCCCCTTCATCAATGCTCTCGATGCTCATTGTGGAAGAGCTTGCTTTGTTCTCTTTGTCTTGATGACTTGTCATTAGTGCGATTCCGGCGTAGGCCTCGATTTCTGATTCTGATGAGGTTTTGTCCTACATTGCTTTTAGGTTATTGTGCATTTTCTGCGTTGGTCTCCTGTCTTGCTTATGTCCTTATGCTTGTCCTTGCTTTTCGGTTTTGGATAGTTATCTTTTGCGTGCCCTTCTTCATTGTATTGGTAACATTTTATCTTTCTTTTTCATCTCTTACCCTGCACTTGATTAAACTTATTTGATTTAAATAATTTTTTAAATCTCCTTACCATTAAAGTTGTTTCGTCATCGTCAAGTGATGTCTCAGAATCTAGTTTATCCACTTTTGCTTTTAAAGCAACATTTTGCCTTGATTCTTTCTTTAGACTTGCACATCTTAACTCATAAATTTCAAAAGTTGAAAAACATTCTTCTAAGGTGCTTACCTCTAAATCCTTAGAGATGAAATACACATCTACTAAGGCTGACCATTCTGGAGTACTAGGAAATGCGTTAAGCGCGTACCTTAGCGAATCTCGATTGGATACCTTTTCTCTGAGATTCATGAGTCTGATGATTAGCTCCTTGATTCTTGAGTAGAGGTGTGCAACGGTTTCTCCTTCTTCTAACCGAAGGTTGTTGATCTGATTCCGAAGCAGGTCCCGTCTTGCTAGTTTTGCCTCCGAGGTCCCTTCGTGTAATTCCAAGAATTTCTCCCAAAGCTCCTTGGCTGACTCTTAGGCTTCGATACTGTTGACTTCTTGAGGTGGTAAAACACTAAGCAGATGAAATTTTATTTTTCCATTTACCATGAAGTCGGCTTGCTTTTTCTTCATCCACTGATATTCTTCTTTGTCTTTCGGGGCTATGAAACCATATTTCATAATTATTAATAATTCAAAATCTATTTAAAAAAAAATACCTCCATCTTGTTTTTCCAGTTTGCGAATTCCCCCTCAAATTTCGGTGGATGGATGCTCGATCCGGTCATCTCGTGTGCTTCATTCGACGGTTAGTCTTCCTGAAGCGAATTCGCTATGATACCACTTGTAAGACCGTTGGCGGCCGGCTGGAGGGAGGTGAATATCCCTGATAAAAAAAAAACCTTTCTCGAATTTACGGCTTAATTAATCTAACACTTGCATAAATAAATTAAATGACTGAAAGAAAAGAGGCACGAAAGGGTTACTTGGTTACAACCGGAGAGGTTGTTAATCCAAGGAAGTTGGAGCTCAGAAAACAATCTCCTTCAGGCGAGAAGTCTCTTACAATAGTTGAAGTACTCAATTACAGAATAGAACAAAACTAGAATGAATCACAAGTGTTCTATTGAACCTCTTGGACTAGGGTTGTATTTATAACCCTGGTCGGGGCGCCTGGAATGTGATAGAATTCTATTCCCGACGTAATGGTTAAATGCCACGTTGATTTGGGTAAAGTTTGGGTTCCAGGCGCATAGATGGTCCGGTCGCCCTAGACCGGTTCCGGGCGCCCAGACTAGAAAAGTCAACATAGTTGACTTTTTTCCATCCGGGTCTTCCGCTCTGGTTCCACTCGCCTCGGTCCGGGTCTTCCGCTCCGGGTCCACTCGCTTGGGTGATTTCAGCCATCCGAAATAGGGCTCACCGAACCCAACTTCCGGCCTTCTCGAGCTTCCGCTCCAGCTTCTCGTCCCTCGGAAATGTCGCACGCCTCCTTCTCGTCCGCCCGCGTACTCTTCCGCAGCACCTCGTCCCTCAAGCGCAATGAGCCCATTGGCTCTCTCCCGCGTCGTACTTCTCGCTAGCTGTGTCTTTTGCTCCACTTCCTATGGTCCTAAGTTCCTGCACACTTAGACATAAGGTTAAACCCAACAGGACCTAACCTAACTTGTTTGATCACATCAAAACTACCTTGGGGTTCCAACACCAACAACTATGGACCTTTGATGGAGACAATGATCTGGAGACTAGCTTCTTAGCATAAGCAAACCTTTGATAAAACTTGAGTTTTCTCCTAACTGCATGAATTCTAAGAACGAAATAAGAACTTGAATCGAGAAAACACAAGACATGATCTAGTTTCAGTGAAAACATGACATAATATATAAACATAAACAAAAATGATAAGGAACATGATTGAAAAGTCATTCTCCTTATCCTTTAGCGTCGTTTAGAAGGTCCTAAGTAAGAAAAAGAAGAAGCGGAAGCAAACGGAGAAGGTCTTCCAAGGGGCTTAGGAGTGACGGTGCCGAAAAGTTTCTTGTCAATGGGGAACAAGAATCTAGGTCAAGATATGATCCCCTAAACCCTTGAGGACCTCCCCTTATATAGGCAACTAATCTATTATCATCCCATAGATGATAATGAATTAGCCTTAAGGGTTCTACATATTCAACTCATATCCGATAACCGAAAATCCAATAAACTTAAATTAGATCATTTTAATGAATTTAGTTTGCACTCATGCACAACTTATAATTAAGCCCACTAATTAGAGATAATAACCAAAAATCTCCCACTTAGGCTACTTGTGAATTGTTTATGAAATTCAAGCAAAATTTTAATTGATATCAAACTTTACGGGTACATAATATCCTTATAAATAATCTCATCTATTAACTTCATTGGTATAGGACTAAAGAGGTTATAACTACTATATATGCATAATAACAAGCTCCAATAGTAATAACAATACCAATGTCATTAATGACATAGATCAAGATATGGATGTATAGAGTAGAAATTAAATGAAATGTAATCAGTACATATCAATTTCCAACTAGTCCTAAGATAACCTCAAAAGAAGTCAGATTATATTTGCAAAATACTTTTATACTAAACTGTAATAGTAAATCATAATCCAAACTTTATGATTTCAAAAGAAATTTGTATCATATTTATAAACACCAAATGCTAAATAACAACAGTAAATTATGATATCATAGTCTAAGTGTCAAACAAACATATAAATTCTCATTAATGTTTTAAACTTTAAGTACGTACTATAATAAAAAAAAATATTTATCTTTATTAACATAGAGTAATACAATAAGATAAATACATATTCCAACTAGATGAATTCTATAGAACCGATGCACATGAGAGGAGAGTAAATCACGTGATTTTAAAGACACTTAATCTTTTTCAAAACCTAAAAGAAAGTGCACAGTGGAAAATTAAACGAATAAAGAGGAAGCTACGAGAAAGCGAACACAAGTATTTTTACTTGGTTTGGAGCCTTCGACGACTCCTACTCCAAGACATAGGTCACTTAGACTTATCGATGGGCAATCCACTAAAATCATCTATCGGTAAACTCCTGGTAGAGTAATCGTGTACATAGAATAATACGAGGAAAGTATAACACTTTACACTTTCCTTAACAATAAAACAAATAACTGTTACTTAAATTTTTACCAACACAAAGATGTAGAATTTGAAGCGCCAGTTTGTTAGTGTCGGAAGAAGTCTTTCGGTGTTGTAGGAGTCTTCTCGGATTAGTGCGCGAGTATAAAAGTTGGAGCAAAAGATATTCTGAGGTTGCTATTCTTTTTTATCCAACTTTGGGTGCCTAGACCACCCCCGGGAGCCTGGGCCACCCCCGGGTGCCTGGACCGCTGATGTGGTCGTACCTTGGTGAAGCTCTATCCGTGAAAAATCTATCCAACTCCAGGCACTTGGACCGGTCCGAGAACTTGGACCCTGACATGTGCCAGCCAATTGGAGTATCCCACCTCAGCTGGTCTCCTAAGTGGTTTGGCCCCTTCCTAGGTGCCTAGACTAACTCCGGGTGCCCAGACCTCCGAGCACCTAGACTGTGTTCGAGCACGTGGGCCCCTTTTTCCAGCTATCTTATTTCTTACATCACAAGATTAGTACAACCAAGTATAACTTGTAAAATAGAGTTAGCACAATATAAAATAGAATGATTATAAATTAGATCATGTCTTCCTAAGACCAGGATCTAGTGATGATTACAACTTAGATTTTCAAAATAGATCTAAGTTTAACCAGCGCCTACAGTCCCACTAGGGCTCGTCCTCATTGAATTACTCCCCTCGAGTGACTTACTTCACTTACCATTTGTAGTCTCTTGACTTGCCTCTTGATCCACTAGGCCTTCCTGTTGGAATCACACATCCGAATTTCAACCAATCGTTTAGAATCGAACATTCCGATTGGACTTCAACCAACTATCAGGTCCCGTAAACCCAGCTGAACTTCCTATCAAAATCGCACATCTGGAATTCATCTTGGTGTCAAGTCCTCTAGACTCATCAATTCTTGTACACTCAGTAAAGAGGTTAAACAAATATAACATCTAAGTTTAATCCATTTTTCATTCATCACAACTTGAGTTTGACTATTGGTGCTAACTACACCAACGAACTCTTCTTCCATAATAAGAACTCCCATATCCACAACATATGTATGAAACACCTTATGCACTAAGCCCTTGGTGAGTGAATCTACCAATATGGAAGCTATTTTAATGCCTTTTATCATAATATGATGACTCTGAACTCTTTCTTTAACCATCAGAAATTTAATGTTGATGTGTTAGACTTTGATGAATTGTAGTTGTTCTTGGCATACAATTCTATAGCTTTATTATCACAGTTGATCCTTAGTGGTCTCTCAATGCCATCACCGATCTGCAACGATGTGATGAAGTTTCGCAACCAAATCACATGATTGGATGCTTCATAGCATACTATCAAATCTATCTCCATAGTAGAAGTAGTTATTAGTATCTTCTTGACACTCTTCCAAGATATTACTCCTCCAGCCAACATGAAAATATCGCCTGAAGTGAACTCTTGCTATCTAAG
Organism: Zingiber officinale; assembly: GCF_018446385.1. Taxonomy (NCBI): domain Eukaryota; kingdom Viridiplantae; phylum Streptophyta; class Magnoliopsida; order Zingiberales; family Zingiberaceae; genus Zingiber; species Zingiber officinale. Next base: position 89,600,999 of record NC_055995.1, on the reverse strand, counting down.
TGTCCAGTAAAATCGGAGCCTGAATATATAATCACCTCCAGGTGATCTAACCTCTGATACGTGAGTATATGTCCTTTAGTTCTCTATAAATACCGCATTACTCTCTTTATAGCTCTTCAGTGCGATGGTCTTGGATTACTAACATATCATCCTAATATGCCTATTATAAATGGTATATCTGGTCAAGTACAAACTTGTGCATCATGAGACTTCCCACTGCTAACGCATATGGAAATTTTTTCATCTCTTTTATTTCAAGTTCAAGTTGTGGATACTGTTGCAAGCTGAACTTGTTACCTCTTGACACAGGTGTGTTACTAGGTGTACAATTCTACATACCATGTCTTATCTTACCTTTTCAATATAGGCCTATTGTGAAAGTCCAAGAATGCATCTTGAATGATCACGATAGATCTATACGCCTAAAACAAAGGATGCTTTACCAAGATCTTTCATTTTAAAATTACCAGATAAAAATGACTTGGTTTGATATAACATAACCCTTATTATTGCTTGCAAATAATATTTTGTCTACGTACAAAATAAGTATAATAAAATTACTCCCACTGAACTTGACATATATGGATTGATCAACAGTTCTCCTTAAATTCAAATTAAGTAACCACTTGATCAAATTTTTGATACCACTAACGGAACATCTATTTCAAACCATAAATGAACCTCTTTAATTTCCATACTAAGTGGTTTGAGTCTGATGGCTCAAAGTTCTCTGGTTGTATCATATATAGATTCCTTTATGTCTCCATTGAGGAATGCAGTCTTTACGTTCATTTGGTGTAACTCTAAATCATTATGAACTACAAGTGTCATGATTACCCTAAGGGAGTATTTTGTTGACATAGGTGAGAAAGTCTTCTTGTAATAAATGTTTTCCTTCCGAGTGAATCTCTTGACAATAAGATGAGCCTTATACTTTTCCGCATTGCTTCTTGAATCTCGTTTGGTTTTAAATATCCATTTGTAACCAACAGATTTTATACCTTCAGACAATTTGATAAGTTCTCAAATATCACTGTCTGTTATAGACTTTAACTCTTCTTTCATGGTATTAATCTACCTTTCAGGGTTAGATCACCTCTTAGAAAGATGCATGATCACTTTCCAATCCTATGTCAAAATCATGCTCTTGGAGATGAATATAATCATGAGAATTCATGGTTCTATATTCTCTTGTATATCAACTTAAAGACACTTGTATTTGAGGCACTTGCTCATCAATATGAAGCAATTCCTCAATTTTAGTAGCAGACTGCTCCAATTGTATTGGAGATGTCATGGGAATATGTTAGTTCACTATACTTACTAGATGTGCAATATCCATAATGTGAAGTTTGACAATCATATCGCTACTGATCGCACTAGTAGTAATCACAAGAGGATCACCAACGCTTTTCTCAAAAGATACTTCCTTGATTTTATCAATCCCACTGTCCTCATTGAATTTGGTATTTCCTATTTCAAAGAAGAATCTATTAGAGGGATCATAAAATTTATACCCTCTTGACTTTTCAAAGTAACTTACAAAATTATAGCTAACTATTTTTGAGTCCAGTTTCCTTTTATTAGGAATGTAAGGCATAGATTCAATTGGACAACTCGAGACATGTAAATGCCTAATGTTATGTTGTCTACCCGTCCACATCTCAAATAAGGTTTTAGTTACTGCCTTAGTAGGTATTATATTGAGTAGGTAAACTGTAGTCTTGAATGTCTCACCCCATAAAGACTCCAGTAGAGAAGTGAAGGTTATCATACTTTTCACCATGTCTTTTAGGATTCGATTGCGACGCTCAGCTACACCATTCTGACTGGGTGTACCATGCATGGTATATTGAAGTACAATTCCACACTTAGTAAGGTAGTTTACAAAAGGTCCTAGATGTTATTCACTTGATCCATCATATTGACCATAATATTTACCTTCACGGTCAGATCAGACGACTTTAATTTTCTTTCCTAGTTAAAGTTCAACTTTGGATTTGAAAATTTTGAACATGTCCAAAGATTGTAACTTCTCATGAATAAGGTACAGATAGCCAAATCTGGAATAGTCATTTATGAAACTAATAAAATACATGTGTATATTCCAATAGAGCTTAGGGAATAGTCCACAAATGTTCGTATGTATTAACTCTAAAATATCACTATAATGACTAACCCCTTGTTCCTTTTGTTAGTGGTCTTCCTCTTAACACACTCTATGCAAACATCAAAGTCTGACATGATATGTCAAGGGAATCAAGAATTCCATATGACATTAACCTTTCTAGGTGTTGTTTAGATATATGTCATAAACGTCTATGCCACAACATGAAAGAATTATCATCAGTCAATTTGTGTTTGATACATATACTATGCATTATTAACATTGTCAATAGTAGGAATAAAAGTGTTTAATTTATAAAGCTTATCAACTAAGGAATTATTGGCAACCAATACTGAATTAAAGAAAATAATAAAAATTATATTTCTAAATGAACAAGAATAACTTGATTTGTCCAAACAAGAAATTAAAATTAAATTCTGTCGGAAAGATGATACAATAAATATATTTTCTAAATTCAGCAACACGTTGATTCCTAAACAAAGTCTAAATACACCTATTAATTTGACTTTAGGCTTCTTTCCATTTTCTGTATAGATGTATATTTTACCATCAAGCGGAAGTCAATAAGGTCCTAAGACAACTCTACATAGTAACATTTATGTGAATAGTAGCACCAATATCTATCCACCAAGTATTAGTAGATACAATCGCTAAATTGCCTTTTAAACTAACAAAGTTGAGAAGTTTACCCTTCTTTACACGCCAGTTGGCGTACTTAAGGCAGTCTTTCTTCATAAAACCTTTCTTCTTGCAAAAGAAACAAGTGGATTCCTTATCTTACTTCTTGTGCTCCTTATGACTGTTGCCTCTAGAATCTACAGTTTGTTTTCCTTTTCCTTTACTATTAATCTTCTTTCACTTCTTTCTCGCACTTTGAGAATCATATGCTAAGTGAGCACTTTCAGATGTCTCAATATTTAGTCTCTCCTCCTCTTGCACTCATTAAGCAATGAACTCATTCAATGTCCACTTTCCCTTTTGAGTATTATACGATATCTTAAAAGGAGCGAACCATGTAGGTAAAGACATTAAGACGAAATGCACTAATATACCCTCAGATATATCAAATTTTAGTGCTTTCAGACTTGTCGCTATATTAAACATCTCCATAATGTGCTCCCTTATGTTTCCTTTAATACTATACTGCATGATTACCAACTTTGTGAGAAGTGTGGTAGTCTTGACCTTTTCATTTGAAGTGAATCGGTCTGCCAATTGGTCCAGGAAACTCCTAGCATTTCCTTCCTTATTATTGAGCCCTTTATTGGTGTCAGTATAAAAAGTCTCATGATACTTAAACACATTTGATTTAATTTCTCCTATAGTTGAAATTCAACCCTCTACTCTATAGTGCTAGCACTGGTCAGATGTGCGGGGTAATCATTCTTTAATGCATAGTCTAAGTCCATATAGCCTAAGACTACAATCATGTATTCTTTCCATTCAGTAAAATTTAAACTAGTTAGTGTGGGGATGTTATTAAGACTATCAGTCACTGATTGCACTGAAATAATAAAAGAGAGAAAATAATGTAAGCTTACGATTTAATTAAAGCCAAGAACATATAAATATATAATAATATAAGATTATGAAAATAAAATAAAATTTTAAATGCATATAAATGAGCTCTTTATGAGATACCAAATACAACATTGTATTTTACTCTGTGGACTAAAATATAATTTGTTAGCGGTAGTACTCTCATATATACTTCAAACTTTAATTGAACACACAATGGATTCCTTTGGACTGACCTATTGTTCACATAATATGATACTTTATATGAGTTATATTTTGGTCCATAGCTCACAACAATCTTAATCAGCCACATAATATGTCTTTCTTTGGGCTGACATATTTTGTGCATGATATGAACAAAATAATATTTTTATTCTATAGCTGTAAGCTACCTTGTACATATATCTGGCATAAAAGTAATCTTTTTTTAGGCTGATTACTCTTAGTATATCTACCAACACAAAATATACTAAATCTACCTAAGTGTCTTCCTTTAGGTTGACACATTAGTTCAACTTAGTAGCACGTTGTATAGATAAACCCAAAAAAAATCTAGGAACTTTATTCGAATAGAAATTACTTAATAAGTCCTAACAACACAAAATTACACTTATTAATCAATTGATACATTATACTAATTTATTGGTATGATCTAATTGATTATCCCAATCGATCCGAAAGTTTACTATATGCGCTACATAATTATATATAGAACCGTCATTTAAGAAACTAAAGCTTCCTTTAAATTTTATAATTAAATAATATTATTTAATACTATTTAATCCATTAATTATTGCATTAAAATTTATTTAATATTTTTTTTTCTTTCACAGTTTCACATTCAGACAATGTTAATGTTTTATTTCTTTTAAATCATGAACTTGAAACAGTGTTTAATTGATTACTTTAATATTTTAATTGATTATAAAATATCATTAATCGATTAATAATAATCTTAATTGATTAAAATAATCTTAATCGATTAAAAATTGACGTAGTCGCATTGTTAATTATCGATTGGATTTCAATCCTAATCGATTGAAGGCACCAATCGATTAGTTGATCGATTCCAATCGAGTATGCCATGATTTCAACTTATTAGTTGATTATAAAAAAAATTCTTAATCTATTTACAGTAAGATTTTATCACGACTCAAGGTTTTTAATCGATTAGAAAATTTTTTTAATCGATTAGGAAAGTTTTAATCGATTGACCGATCGATTCTAATCGTTTATGTTTGCTATTTTATGTTGGAACCTTGATGCTCGGCTAGAGGGGGTGAATAGTCGATCACCTTATTCGATCGTTTCCTATACTTGTTAGTACATAGCGAAAAATAAAAATAAACTAACAAGATAAAAGCAAACCTATAAACAATAAAGACAAAGAGACAACAAACCAAATGACACGTTTATTTACATGGTTCGGAGATTACTTGCTCCTACTCCACGGTCTATCCGTAAGATAGATGAAACTTCAATCCATCAGTAGATCAATCCCCTGCAAACTCTGGTTAGCATAATCTCCTTGTTGGTGGGAAAACCTCACAACAGCTCTTGACCACAAGCACTTGGATCACAATAAGATCTTTGGAGACTCTAATAGGAGTTAACCACCTCTATTGTCGTCACCCAAGTCAGTCATCATAAGCTTCATTATATAGAGCTTGTGAGAAAAAATCCAGGCTATTTTCCTGCTACCAGTTAACTGGTAAAGTCATTAGTTGATTGACCTATGTGAAAAATCGACCATTACACACCAACAGTTCGATACCAGCTGACTGTCATATTTACCAGTCGACTGTTCTTCATGGACTAAGTGAACAGAAGCATTCTATTCTCTACCAGTCAACTACTAACTTTAGCAGTCGACTGGTGCAGTTGACTGGTAACTCTACAGTCACAAATTCTATATCTTTCTGAGTTACTGGTTCTTAACCATCAGTCGACTGAGATATATATCAATCAACTAGTAAACCCTAACTTAGGGTTTTACCCCTAAGTACAATCACTCATGCACTTGTCCTTGCTCGTACAACTCTTGAGCTCACCTTCAAGCCTCTTCCATCAGCCTTGCATCTCTTAGATGTCTCTCCATCCTTCATGCCTTGCCTTCAAGAGCTTCTATCGACTTTGTCCTTGTTGTCGGGTCTTTATCCTTGCCAACCCATACTTGGACTTTTACTTTTGTCAAGATCACACTTGGACTTTCCTTGTTGTACCTGCATCTGCATACTCACAATACATATTAAATATAATAATAAACCTAACTTAAACCTTGTCTAAACATTAAAACCTAGGGTCACACAGATTGCTCCAACAATCTCCCCCTTTTTGATGTTTGGCAACCTGTTTAAGTTGGGGAAACAATATAGCAATACATATGCAAATAAATATGTAAATCAATTCATGTATAAATCATAAAACTTAATCCTAGGTTCCCCCTTCACCTAAGCTCTCCCTTGAGCTAGGATTTCTTGTAAAGGCATTTAGGTTTCTCACTTAAACCTGAACTTCTCCCCCTTTGTCATACATCACATCAAAAAGAGCTCCAACAATATCCAATTATTGGACTCTTTAACCTCTAATGGTAATAATTATCATGTACTAATTCTCCATAAGATTACATACATATTTATCATCCTTTTGGTCATTTCTAACTACTGAAAACTAATTTTAGACTGTATCAGTCGACTGTCATAAGCCTTAGTCGACTATCATAGGCCCCAGTCGACTACCCTCATCGAATCAAACTCACAGAACTACTCTATATTTGATGAATAGTATTAGCAATCGACTGTACAGTATTTCAGCCCCAAACAGTATTTCTGACCCAACTTCAGAAATATACCAAAAATTTTATAGACATCCAAAAATTTCTAAACTTTATAGAGAAGTCTATTTTATCAATGTCTACTTGAAAAAATATATATATATAAATATATTTGTCATGGATCCCAAGATTGATGCATAACCCAAAACTATCTAAATAGTTCAATTGAACATTGACCTAAAGTCTTAGTTTTAGCTTTCTCTTGATATATCTTCCCATACTAGACCATAATGCATCCCTTACATTAATTTATATAACATTTATACATCTAAAACCAATTTTCATGTTATATGAATCTAATTTCATATTTTCATGCTTGAATCACATCCCAAATATGCCAATCAACTATATTAGAGATTCAATACCATCTCTAACCCATTTTGGCACATTTGATGGCCCATCTAGAATTCCAAGCAAGGTCCGTTTGAGATCTGCTGACCATAGGTCTCGAAGAGACTCTTTGAACTCCCTCTAGAGCTCTTAACCTTATCCACCTCCCTAGATGACTTATCCACTATGGCTAGGCTACTTCGGTGCACCTTTGGTGACACTTGGCCTACAAACCATACCTTCTTTACCTTAGATACCTTATCCTTGGTTAATTTCTCCTTATCCTTAAATGACTTTCCCTTTCTATTTCTTGACCTCTCCTTGCTATAATCATGTCACCCTAGCATATTTCTTTTCATGGGCTTTGGATGACACTCCCTTGCCCTTGGTCACTCCGCCCTTATAAAGTCATATGCCACCCTAGCACTTGACCTCCTTTTGATTTTGGAGGGACCCAATTTGATATTTTTAGATTTTTAACCATCCAAACACATATCAAATCCTTTAGGTTTAATGACGAACCTATCTAGGACTTTCTCCATTTCCTTAAGCCTTTCCTTTAAGGCTTGATTTTTCAATTATAGGGTTTTAACCCTAGAATCAACATGTCCAGCTTAAACATTCCTAGACCTACTACTCTTTCTAGGCATATGTCTCTCTTTCTTGGAATTAATGCTTTGATCATTTACCACCTTCCTTTCCTTAGGCAAGGTCGGTTAGTTCATGTTAGGTCTAACCTTGATGTATGATTTCCTATGATTATTTACCGTGTTAACCATATTTCTATCATTATACCTAAATTCATAATTATGCATGAGTACATAATTTTCATTATTCCTAACAAGCATGAAGGAATTTGAAATTGGATTAAACTTTAAATTAGGGATTACCTTCCCTTTTACCTTTGGAGCTCCCCCTTAACTTGAGCTCCTCTTCTTCTCCCATTTCTTCAAGCGCGCCAATTTCTTGAGCTCTTCTTTCCTTGGACACTTTGTGTGGTAGTGACCCCGCTCACCACACGTGAAACACACTATGTGCTTCTTCTCCTTGGCACCATCCTTACAACCCAAGTTAGTTTTCAAAAGAACTTTATTGGGTTCAGGGTTTACCTCCTTTATCTTATTCAGCAATGGACACATACTCTTGTAGTGTCTCTTCTCATCACATTCAAAGCACTTGATGTGTGATTTTTCGCTCTTCTAGTTAGTTGAGGTTGAAGGTTGAAGTTCCATGACTTCTTCCTCACTTGTTTTAGACTCTTCTTTCTCACTTGAAGATGTGGACGATTATACTTTTTCCTCCTCTTCGGATGTTGAGCTCGTCTCCACATCCGATTGGTCCTTCTCCTCCTCTTGGACCAATGAGCCATTCTCCTTGGACTCTTTCACTTCTCATTCTTACGTAGGGTTTTCATAAAGAGCAATCACTTTGCTCTATAGCTCATTAGCACACTTGTACTCACCTACATGTGACACAATATTAGGAGATAATGAATTCAACACAATTCAAGTTATCTCCTTATCTATCTCCGATTACTCTCTTTGCTCCTTGGTCTAATACTGAGGTCGGAGATGTTGGTGCAGGAAGCATCAATGATCGAACCTATGTTTTGATTATATCAAAGGGTTCAAAGTTAAGGTATTTTGTTATCTGATATCTTGAATGAGCATTGCAGGAAAATCCTAAGTTTTCTTAGGCAAAAGTCCTAGCTGTGGTTAGGCAAAGGGAAAACCTTAGGGGGCGGTAACCCTAGGTCATAGGGGGCGGTAACCCTATGCGGAAAGCCTTGGCAGGTCGGAGCTTCGGGCAAAAATCCTAGGGGCGGTAACCCTAGGTTAAAATCCTGGTATCGTGAACGGGGTAGAAGTCTGGATGGGTCGAGCACCGTATGCCCAGCATGAAGACCGGAAGCATCGGACGCTGAGCAAAAGTCCAGTCGGTCTGGAGGATCGTGCTGGCATCAGGTAATCTCTCCTGATGGGAGTAGGTGAGGACGTGTTCCCCGTAGAGGGAACAGTAGGCGTCGGGTCGACCTAGGGTTTCCGGTTGGAAATCTGAAGTCAGACCCGGACAGTCCGGAGACTATCAATATTTATGACTATTATGTGCTAACTTTGTTTTGCAGGGTATGTGTTTAGGACTAATACATTTTGCAGGAACAAAGGAACAAGTCACACCTCGGATGAACAGTGTCCGAGGCGTCTCCATGGAGCTTGGAGGCGCCTCGGGTGCAAAGGAGCTGAAGTCTGCGCGGCAGAGCTGGAGGCGCCTTGGACCGCAGCTTGGAGGCGCCTTGGACCAGCTTGCCTTCAAGTGGATCAGAGGAGAAGTTTTCAGCGCTGATCCACGCGGCTGACGCGGTAGCATGGAGGCGCCTTGGAAGGGGTTTGAGGTGCCTCCAACAAGATTTAAAAGGAGGTTTCGAGCAGCAGGTTGAATCATAAAAAAAAAGCTATCCTTTGACTGTTGGCTGCTCAAGAGACGACCCTGAAGTGCTGTAGCTACGCCCCGACAACCAGGAGCTGCGATTCTGCTATTCTTTGTTGTCGGTATCATTATTTCTAAGTACTCTTAATTTTAATCTCAAATTGTACTAAATTTATGATACTATAGTTGTTGCCCATCGAAAGCGATCAACGATCACGAGCCTTAGAGTAGGAGTCGCCACAGGCTCCGAACCAAGTAACTCATTGTGTCTCTCTGTGTGATTATTTTATTTCCACTGCATCATTACTCAAGTTTTACGAATCCAAAACGAGAGAAAGCCACGAGTACTTTTCACCCTCCCTCTAGCACGATCTCGATCCATCAATTGATATCAAAGCGGGATCACTTCGAATTGGTGCAACCACCAGTCAAGCAAATTTTTTCGTGGTTTTTTGTAATTTTTCGGAGTCAATCGGAATTAGTATAATTGCTATATTCCAATCTATTTTCTCGTTCAAATCGATTTTTTGCTCGAAGTTAGTGCAACACCACTCGAGTTCGTTTACTTTTATCATATATTCCGCACTGCTAATCCAGGATCAAGTCCTGGGATTTGTTTTTCATTTTATTGTGTGCTAGATTCTGTAATGGCTCTCCAAGAAGGTTTCAGCACAGTCCACCCGCCACTCTTTTTCGGCGAGGACTTTGGATATTGGAAGAACCGGATGGAATACCACCTCAAGACGCAACTCAAGATGTGGATTATTATCCAGACCGGTCTCGAACTTCTACGTGACGGTGCTGGAGAACTAGTTTCATGCATCAACTCGGATACCAGCATAAGGAAGAAGGTTGAAGCCGACACCAAAGCAACTTGCATGTTGCAATGCGGGTTAACAAAAGAAGAACTAAATAGAGTCGGACCATTCTTAAGCGCAAAAGAGCTATGGGAAAAGCTAATTGAGCTGCATGAGGGCACTCCCGACGCTAAGGTAAATAAACACGACTTAATTCTAAATAAATTATATAACATCAAAATGTAGGAAAGTGAGACGGTGAGCCAGCTGCATGCGCGTATCCAGGACCTCCTTAACGACCTTCACGCGATCGGCTAGAGAATAGAAAATTGCGACATAATAAGGTACGCGCTTAATGCCTTTCCGAGGAATACATTATGGGCATCAATGGTAGATGCCTACAAAGCTTCCAAGGATTTATCTTTAATTAAACTTGATGAACTTTTTCCTGATTTCGAATTGCATGAGCCGACTAATGCACGCGTCGATCGAGAAAGGTGTTGCTTTGGTTGCAGATACAAGTAGAACCCGGGAAACTAAAGCAAAGCATAAAACCAAACCCTAAACCAAAGACGAATCGGAAGATGACGACGAGATTATTTCCGAGCTATTAAGGCTCGTACGAAGGATCTGTAGAAATAAGAAGGTGACTCAAACGCACACGAAGGACAAGTCCAGAGTCATCTGCTACGGTTACAACCAGAAGGGGCACTACAAGCCGGATTGCCCAAACAAAAAGCAACAGAGAAAGAAGGCATTGAAAGCAACTTGGTCCGAGTCATCAGATGAATCCAAGACTGATGAAGAAGAACCATCGAGCTTCCTCGCGTTACCAGTGCAAGCAAACATCATCGAAACTGAGTCTGAGTTCGAGTCTGAAACCAAGAGCGAGTCAGAAAGCGAGTCCGAGCGAAGCCACGGATCCACATCCGTTTTAGAAGGACTGAACCCCACTGTAAGTTTGCTACTCACCGAAACTCAATTAGATGAATTAAAGAATTTAGTTCCTTATTTATTAAAGAAGTTGGCTAAATCTAAAGTCCGGGTCAAGTCACTTCTAAAGGAGGTAACAACCCTTAAGGAAGCGACTGACTCGAGTTCCTTAACTGAGCCAGTTCAAATTGGAAGCTCAACTCAAGTCCAACAACTTGAACAAGAGAATTCTAATTTGAAAACTCAAATTAAAGAACTCAAGGACACGTTGGAACGGTCCACCCTGGGTTCCAAGAATCTTGATCTGATTCTTGGAAAATAGTAAGCTATTTTCAACAAATCCGGACTTGGGTTTAAAACCAAAAGAAAATACAAAGCATATCTATCCTTAGTTAATAGAAATAAAATAAAAATTGTCCAAGCATGGGTACCAATTCTAACTTGGTTAATCAAGTTGGACCTGGTCACTATTGGATCCCCAAGGATCAGATCCATTTCCTTGATAGACCATATCGAGGTTATGATCCAGGGGGAGCCGATAGAAAAACTATCTCAATAAATAGATAAAATTGATTGATGCTTGTTTATTTATTTTCCTTGCAATATACTTTTAGATCGAGACGCGCTAGAGGGGGGGGGGGGTAAATAGCGCTCGCGGCTATTTCATTTTTCGAATCCGTATATCGTACGAGAAACTAACAGAGTAAAAACGCAGCGGAATAAAACACACACACAAACACAGAGGAATTTACTTCGTTTGGAGCCTAAGGCAACTCCTACTCGAAGGCCCGCGATCCTTGATCGCTTTCCGTGGGCAACAACTATAAGCTCGAAGAATATTACAAATTTAGAACAATTTGCTAACTAAAGAAATACAATACCGACGACAGAATCTAAGGAAATCGAAGTGTCGGGTCGTCGAGTCGAGTTGAAGCTTTCTCGGGGTGTCGCGTTTAGCAGCCAATTGAAGCACAATCACTTGTAATCAGATATCTTGAGGTGCTGCTCGAAACCCCCTTATAAAGGGTGTCCAAGGCGCCTTGGAAGCCTTCGAAGGCGCCTCCATAGTTCCGAGTCCACCGTGCAGATGAGCGCTGACCGTTCTGCGCTTATCACCTTGAAGGCGCCTTCATAGGTCTTCAAGGCGCCTTCCAAGGCGCCTCCATAGCCAACCGAGGCGCCTTCAGCCCTGCTCCAAGCTCCATGGAGGCGCCTCGGACACTGTTCATCCGAGGTTAATCTTTGCACTTTGGTCCCTGCAAGATACATTAATCCCAAATATACCCTGCAGCACAAAGTTAGCACATAAAGCATAATAGAAGTGACAATGATAGTCTCCGGACTATTCGAGCCTGACTTCGGGTTTCCATCCGGAAACCCTAGGTCGACCCGACACCTACTGTTCCCTCTACGGGGAACCCGTCCTCACCTACTCCACTCAGGAGATTTACCTGCTGCCAGTGCGATCCTCCAGATCGACTGGACTTTTGCTCAGCACTCGATGCTTCTGGACTTTCTGCTGGACATCCGCTTCCCGGCTAGTCCAGTCTTTCACCTGGTTCGCGACACCAGGACTTTCCACCTAGGGTTACCACCCCCTAGGACTTTTGCCTGAAGCTATCGACCTGCCAAGACTTTCCGCATAGGGTTACCACCCCCTATGACCTAGGGTTACCACCCCCTAGGGTTTTTCCTTTGCCTAACCGCAGCTAGGACTTTTCTCCACCTAGGGTTACCATCCCCTAGGACCTAGGGTTACCACCCCCTAGGGTTTTCACCTGCCTAACCGCAGTTAGGACTTTCCTGAAACACTCATTCAACATGTTAGATAACAAAACAACTTAACTTGAACCCTTTGACATAATCAAAACACTGATTTGATCGTCGGATGCTTCCCGCACCAACAATCTCCCCCTTTTTTATTATGGCAACACAGTTCAAAGTTAAGTAAAAGTATGACAAAATTTAAATATGAAATTATTAAGAAATTTAAACATGAGCATGAATGTAAAAATTTGTAAAACTTATGCTCCTCTTTATGTTTAAATTCTTAATTCTTAATTTCTTTAACTTTGACTTTTCTCTCCCCCTTTGACATAAATCAAAAAGAATATCAGGAAAAGAAAAGAATAATTAGTTTAAGCTCCCCCTGAAGAGTAGCTCTTTATTTAATGTCTTAGTGTTTCAAAAAGAATTGTTTTACTTAAATTAGGAAATGCCTTGGAAAATACTTAGTGTTTTCAACAAAAACTTAGCAAAATTTAGCATTTGAAAATAATTACTTTGGTAAACACTTAGCTAAATTTGAAAAGCCTTTCGTGAAAAAGTATTTAACTTAGTTAATTTTGAAAAAAGGCTATAGAAGTCACTTAGCTAAATTTGAAAAGAAGTTTTAGAGAATACTTTAGCTAAATTTTAACAAGCCTTTTGAAAAACACTTAGCTCAATTTGAAATGGTTTTGAAAATACTTAACTCATTTTCAACAAAAATTAGCTAAACTTAATCTTTTGAAACTAATTGTTGTTTGAAAAATGAGTTATTAAATTTTTTTTTTTTTAATTATTGATAAAAGCTTTGCTTGAGTACTTAACTTTAAAAGGATTTTCATAAAAGCTTAACTTAAGTACTTAGCTTTGAAAACATTCTAGAGGAGTTGTAATTTAAAAGCCATGTCATAAATAATTTTAATTTTAAAGTTAAGTTAAGAATAACCTGAATTTTTGAAGATAAGTAAAAAGTAGTTTCTAATTTTGAGGTCAAGTCAAAATTTTATTTTAAAGAAAAATTAATTTTAAAACCAACTCAAAATCACTCCCCCTTAATTAATGCCTTAATAAATTCTTTGAGTTCAGGAGTCCCAGCATGAGTCATGTTAACTAGATTCACTTTAAGAGGTATCAGAGCCCGGACCCTAAAGATCAAACATGCTTAATCTTAGACGTATAAGTTGATGAAAAGTTTAAAGTCTAAAAAAAAATGGGTTTGCTTTAACTTTTTAAAGAGTTTAACTTTTAAAGATAATTATTTAACTTATCTTTCAAAGAGAAAAATAGAGGGTTAAGCATACTTTTGATAAACACTTAGTTTTTCTTGTAAGACTTTTAGCTAGGTGAAAAAAAAGAAAAAAAAAATTTATCATAATTTTGAAAGCAAAATTCTTCCTTTAGTTTGAGAGATACTTTTAGCTGAGATAAAGTTATTTTGTCTTTAAACAGTAACTTAGCAAATTTTTGTGATATCAAAACACTTTAAATTCTTAGTTTTTAAAGAGGGAGTTTAGCCAAAAAAAAAAAAAAAATTGATAAGACTTAGTTTAGCTAAGATTTTTACTTTTTAAAATACTTTTATCAAGGACTTAGCTAAACTTATGAAGATAATAGTTTTGTTAAGTATTTAACCTTAAAAAGATTTAATTTTCCATCTCACTCATTCTAGATTAACAAGCATGTTTAGCTTATGAGTCAGTGTCAGATGGAGTTTACTTTAATTTACAATATTGAAAATATCAGTTAGAATTCTAAATAAGTGACCATTATTTTGAAGATTTAAAAATTAATTAAGTTTAGAATTTCAAAGAATTTAATAACTTCTGAAAAGGGTTTTGAAATTAATCTTTCAAAGGATATTTCAAATGATTTTTTTTTAAAAATAATTTTTCAAGTAGTTTTGAAATAATTTTGAAATTAATTTTCAAGGGATTTTTCAAATGATTTTGAAATGATCATTTTCAAAGATTTTTCAAAGGATTTTTAAATAATTTTTTCAAAGATTTTTCAAATAATTTTGAAATTAAGTTTTAAAAGATTTTTAAATAATTATGAAATTATTTTTGAAAAGATTTTTAAATAATTATGAAATTAAGTTTTAAAATGATTTTTAAAATATTTTTCAAATAATTTTGAAAAAAAAATAAATTTTTAAACTGATTTTTAAAAGATTTTTCAAATAATTTTGAAATTAAGTTTTAAAAGATTTTTAAAATGATTTTGAAAAGATTTTTCAAATAATTTTGAAATTCAGTTTTAAAAGTTTTTTAAAATGATTTTTAAAAGATTTTTCCAATAATTTTAAAATTAAGTTTGAAAATATTTTTAAAATAATTTTTAAAAGATTTTTCAAATAATTTTGAAATTAAATTTTAAAATATTTTTAAATAATTTTGAAATTAATTTTGAAAAATTTTAAAATTAATTTTGAGAAGATATTTAAATAATTTTGAAAAGATATTTAAAAAATTTTGAAATTAATTTTGAAAAGAGAAATTGATTTTGAAAAGATTTTTAAATAATTTTGAAATTAATTTTAAATCTATAATTATGAAATTAGTTTTGAAAAGATTTTTAAATAATTATGAAATTAATTTTGAAAAGATTTTAAATAATTATGAAATTAATTTTGAAAAGATTTTTAAATAATTATGAAATTAATTTTGAAAAGATTTTTAATAATTTTGAAAAGAGAAATTGATTTTGAAATTAAGTTTTGAAATTAAGTTTTAAAATAGTTTTTAAATTAAGTTTTAAAATTGTTTTGAAATTAAATTTTAAAATTATTTTGAAATTAAAATTTTAAAATAATTTTGAAATTTAAGTTTTAAAATAATTTTGAAATTTAAGTTTTAAAAATAATTTTGAAATTTAAGTTTTAAAATAATTTTGAAATTTAAGTTTTAAAAAATTTTGATTGTTAATTAACTTGATTTAAGTTCAAGTCAATTTTCATAATTTAATTTCTTAGTCATCTCACCCGATCTAAATTGTCAATCAGGGAACCCTATAATTGTTGTGAGATGAATTATTGTTGAATTTAAGGGTCTAGTTTAACTTTGTGTTAGATTCAGGTTTAGCTTTGGGTTCAACAAGTAAGCATTCTTTGGATAAACTTCTGGGCTATGGTGAGTCACAAGGAACTCATTAAAGTAACCATGCCTTCGAGGTTTTCCAAGTAGTCCTACCCATTGAACTTAATACTAAACCTTGGTCTAACTAGTTAGGATCCATTTAAGGGTAGCTTCGGTCAGTTCCACTTGGCCAAATGCACCAGGTCGAAGCCATATCTTCCTAAACATGTGATGCCTAAGCTTCCCTAACGTACTATCATCCAAAAATTTCACCAGTACTGTGGATCAAGTTAAACCTAGCTTGTTTTAATCTAACCTTAATTACCCTGCCGGGTAATCTACTCTTGTTTTACCCATTTCGGGTAGATTAAGTTTGGGGGTGCCAGCTATTTTGGATCCTCCATCTATATTTGAATTCGAATTATTTTGAATTTATAATTTAATTTCTAAATTTTAATTTGATTTTAAATTTTGAATTTTGAATTTATAATTTAATTTGGAATTTTTAATTTGATTTTGAATTTTGAATTTATAATTTAATTTCGAATTTTTAATTTGATTTTGAATTTAATTTTATTTCGAATTTTTAATTTGATTTTGAATTTTGAATTTATAATTTAATTTTGAATTTTTAATTTGATTTTGAATTTATAATTTAATTTTGAATTTTGAATTTGATTTTGAATTTTGAATTTATAATTTAATTTCGAATTTTTAATTTGATTTTGAATTTAATTTTATTTCAAAATTTTAATTTGATTTTGAATTTTGAATTTTGAATTTTGAATTTATAATTTAATTTCAAATTTTTAATTTGATTTTGAATTTAATTTTATTTCGAATTTTTAATTTAATTTTAATGGTTTTTCTGTTAACTCCCCCTGGATCATAGCCTCGATATGACCTATCGAGGTAGTATATTTGATCCGGATCCAATATTGACCAAGTCCAACTTGATTAATCAATTTGGACTTGGGGACCCATGCTTGAATTATGTTTCTATTATTTCTATTAACTAGAGACCAATATGATTTATATTTTGTTTTGGTCATAAATCCAAGTCCGGATATGTTGTAAATGACTCGCTGTTTTCCAAGAATTAGATCCAAATTCTTGGAACCCAAGGTGAACCGTTCCAACGTGTTTTTGAGTTCTTTAATTTGAGTTTTCAAATTAGAATTTTCTTCCTCAAGTTGTTGGACTTGAGTCGAACTTCCAACTTGAACTGGCTCAGTTAAAGCACTCAAGTCAGTCGCTTCCTTAAGGGCTGTTACCTCCTTTTGGAGCGAGCAGTATTGTAGCCTTCTTGATGGGCCATTTTAGAAAGACAATCTCGTAAAAATAAACACAATAAAACTTGTTCCAAGACTTAGTCTTGGATTAGTAGTGCGGGAGAGAAATAAAGATAGTAATTCAGGAATTTCGAGAAAAAATAATAAAATATTATTAAAATAATATTAAAAAATATTATCACAAATTTTTGAAAACGCAATATTTCGTTAATTCCAACCAATGGTGAAAAGATGAAAATTAATTTTTCAAAAACAGTTTTGGAGGGAAAAAAATGAAAGGCGTAAGATTTTATTTTTAACCTATACAAACGACAAAGCCACGAAAAATGCTTGAATGGTGGTTGCACCAGTTCAAAGCGACCCCACTCTGATACCAATTGTTGGATCGAGACGCGCTAGAGGGGGGGGGGGGGGGTGAATAACGCTCGCGGCTATTTCGTTTTTCGAATCCGTAAATCGTACGAGAAACTAACAGAGTAAAAATGCAGCGGAATAAAACACACACACAAACACAGAGGAATTTACTTCGTTCGGAGCCTAAGGCGACTCCTACTCGAAGGCCCGCGATCCTTGATCGCTTTCCGTTGGCAACAACTATAAGCTCGAAGAATATTACAAATTTAGAACAATTTGCTAACTAAAGAAATACAATACGGACGACAGAATCTAAGGAAATCGAAGTGTCGGGTCGTCGAGTCGAGTTGAAGCTTTCTTAGGGTGTCGCGTTTAGCAGCCAATTGAAGCACGGTCACTTGTAATCAGATATCTTGAGGTGCTGCTCGAAACCCCCTTATAAAGGGTGTCCAAGGCACCTTGGAAGCCTCCGAAGGCGCCTCCATAGTTCCGAGTCCACCGTGCAGATGAGCGCTGACCGTTCTGTGCTTATCACCTTGAAGGCGCCTTCATAGGTCTTCAAGACGCCTTCCAAGGCGCCTCCATAGCCAACCGAGGCGCCTTCAGCCCTGCTTCGCGGCCAGGTAAGCTTTTGCACCCGAGGCGCCTCCAAGCTCCAGGGAGGCGCCTCGGACACTGTTCATCCGAGGTTAATCTTTGCACTTTGGTCCCTGCAAGATACATTAATCCCAAATATACCTTGCAGCATAAAGTTAGCACATAAAGCATTATAGAAGTGACAATGATAGTCTCCGGACTATCCGAGCCTGACTTCAGGTTTCCATCCGGAAACCCTAGGTCGACCCGACGCCTACTGTTCCCTCTACACTCAGGAGATTTACCTGCTGCCAGTGCGATCCTCCAGATCGACTGGACTTTTGCTCAGCACTCGATGCTTCTGGACTTTCTGCTGGACATCCGCTTCCCGGCTAGTCCAGTCTTTCACCTGGTTCGCGACACCAGGACTTTCCACCTAGGGTTACCACCCCCTAGGACTTTTGCCTGAAGTCATCAACATGCCAAGACTTTCCGCATAGGGTTACCACCCCCTATGACCTAGGGTTACCACCCCCTAGGGTTTTCCCTTTGCCTAACCGCAGCTAGGACTTTTCTCCACCTAGGGTTACCACCCCCTAGGACCTAGGGTTACCACCCCCTAGGGTTTTCACCTGCCTAACTGCAGTTAGGACTTTCCTGAAACACTCATTCAACATGTTAGATAACAAAACAACTTAACTTGAACCCTTTGACATAATCAAAACACTGATTTGATCGTCGGATGCTTCCCGCACCAACAATCTCCCCCTTTTTGATTATGGCAACACAGTTCAAAGTTAAGTAAAAGAATGACAAAATTTAAATATGAAATTATTAAGAAATTTAAACATGAGCATGAATGTAAAAATTTGTAAAACTTATGCTCCTCTTTATGTTTAAATTCTTAATTCTTAATTTCTTTAACTTTGACTTTTCTCTCCCCCTTTGACATAAATCAAAAAGAATATCAGGAAAAGAAAAGAAAAATTAGTTTAAGCTCCCCCTGAAGAGTAGCTCTTTATTTAATGTCTTAGTGTTTCAAAAAGAATTGTTTTACTTAAATTATTTAAAGAAGCTAAGTTTTTGGTGACAGTACTAAGGTTTTTCAAAACACTTTCAAAATTAACTAAGTGTTTTTCAAACATTTTTTCAAATTTAGCTACTCTTCAGGGGGAGCTAAAAATTACATGAAAAATAGAATCCTTCTCCCTAAGTAATTTCTTTTTGATTTATGTCAAAGGGGGAGAGAGATTAAAGTTAAGTAAGGAGGGAATATAAAGAATTTTTCTTTTCTTATCTCATTTATTCATTTGCTTTAAATTCCTAATATTATTGCTATATTTTCTTAACTTTGAACTATATTGTCATAATAAAAAATGGAGAGATTATTGGGGCAGGAAGCATCAATGATCGAACCTATGTTTTGATTATGTCAAAGGGTTCAAAGTTAAGGTGTTTTGTTATCTAATATCTTGAATGAGCATTGCAGGAAAGCCTAAGTTTACTTAGGCAAAAGTCCTAGCTGCAGTTAAGCAAAGGGAAAACCCTAGGGGGCGGTAACCCTAGGTCATGAGGGGTGGTAACCCTATGCGGAAAGCCTTGGAAGGTCGGAGCTTCGGGCAAAAATCCTAGGGGGCGGTAACTCTAGGTTAAAATCCTAGTATCGCGAACCGGGTAGAAGTCTGGATGGGTCGAGGATCGGACGCCCAGCATGAAGACCGGAAGCATTGGACTCTGAGCAAAAGTCCAGCCGGTCTGGAGGATCGTGCTGGCATTAGGTAATCTCTCCTGAGGGGAGTAGGTGAGGGCGCGTTCCCTGTAGAGGGAACAGTAGGCGTCGGGTTGACCTAGGGTTTCTGGTTGGAAATCTGAAGTCAGACCCGGACAGTTCGGAGACTGTCAATATTTTTGACTATTATGTGCTAACTTTGTTTTGCAGGGTATGTGTTTGGGACTAACACATTTTGCACGAACAAAGGAGCAAGTCACACCTCGGATGAACAATGTCTGAGGCGCCTCCATGGAGCTTGGAGGCGCCTCGGGTGCAAAGGAGCTTAAGTCTGTGCGGTAGAGTTGGAGGCGCCTTAGACTGAGCTGGAGGCACGTTGGACCGCAGCTTGGAGGTGCCTTGGATCACAGCTTGGAGGCGCCTTCAAGTGGATCAGAGGATAAGTTTTCAGCGTTGATCCACGCGGCTGACGCGGCAGCATGGGGGCGCCTTGGAAGGGGTTTGAGGCGCCTCCAACAAGCTTTAAAAGGAGGTTTCGAGCAGCAGGTTGAATCATCAAAAAAAAAAGCTATCCTTTGACTGTTGGCTGCTCAAGAGATGACCCTGAAGTGTTGTAGCTACGCCCCGATAACCAGGAGCTGTGATTCTATTATTCTTTGTTGTCGGTATCATTATTTCTAAGTACTCTTAATTGTAATCTCAAATTGTACTGAATTTACGATACTATAGTTGTTACCCACCGAAATCGATCAACGATCGTGGGTCTTGGAGTAGGAGTCGCCACAGGCTCCGAACCAAGTAACTCATTGTGTCTCTTTGTGTGATTATTTTATTTCCGCAGCGTCATTACTCGAGTTTTACGAATCCGAAACGAGAGAAAGCCATGAGTGCTATTCACCCCCCCTCTAGCACGATCTTGATCCATCAGGAGATGCTTCCCTTTCTTGTTCGTCGGAGCTTCGAACAGAACTTCCAACGTGGTTCAATAGTCCCAATCTATTTGGAGCCATGTCTCCAACTACTTCCTCCAATACTCGAAATCATCTCGATCGTATAGAGGTGGGATTCGGATATCTCATCCTAGTGGCCCTTCCGACTCCATCTTCTTCCTCTAGCACTCTGCTCCTTCTGGTGATTTGTCCTTCAAGAGCGCTCCTCACTCCGATACCAATTGTTGGGACCTTGATTCCCGGTTAGAGGGGGTGAATAGTTGATCACCCACTTTGATTGCTTCCTACACTTATTAGTGCATAGCCGAATACAAAAATAAACTAACAAGATGAAAGCTAACCTATAAACAATAAAGACAAAAGAGACAATAAACCAAATGGCGTATTCATTTACGTGGTTTGGAGATAACTTGCTCTTACTCCATAGCATATTTGTAAGGTGGACAAAATCTTAATCCGTCGGTGAATCAATCCCTGGCAAACTTCAGCTAGAACAACCTCTTTGTCGGTAGAGAAATCTCACCATAACTCTTGACCACAAGCACTTGGATCACAAGAAGAGTTTTGAAGACTCTAATAGGGGTTAATCACCTCTATTGTCATCACCCAAGCCAGCCATCTTAAGCTCCATTATATAGAGCTTGGGGGAAAACATCCAATTTATTTTTTCGACTGGCCTTTGTGAAAAATCGACCGTTACACCCTCATGTACTGAACTAAAAATGTAACTAGTATCAGTGAATAAATGTCATAGATGCAAATCAATCTTAATCTTCCTTTTTAGCTAGAATCTATTCATTCTATTTAGTTGCTTTCCTAATTATGCTTCACAGACCGAATCACCCATAGTCAATAGGAAACATGCTAAAGTAACAGACAGTGATCAGAACTTCAAGTAGACAACGAAATAGCCACTTAGGGTAAAATTGAGATTAACTTATAATCTCAAGGGTCTCACATAGTAGAGAAGTAGAGAAGTAGAGATTCATTCTTTTACTACCCTTCTTGTCATCATTACACATATGGTATGAATCACATGCTACGATGTTATTCTCTTTACTAAAAAGAGCTTATATTTTTCCTAAAATTTAGCATCATACAAATTTTGATCTAGACATACCTAATGTCTAATCTTGAATTCAACATATAAATTTCAATCTGGCCTTAAGCAAATTCAGTAAATGATGGGTTCATTTACTTTGATTATTAGATAAATGATCTCATCTTGACACAATTATCAAGGCGACCTTAACTTATGGGGATGTCTCTATTCATAGCTATATAAGTTGTCCCATAAGGAATTGTCTTACCTCTATTTATACTTAACAAATAAAGATGATTGTCCATGTGAGTGGACCAATCTTAATCTGCCAATATGCTTATCGAAACTTTTATTCGAATGTAATAAAGACATATACACTGAATAATCATGATATTTTTTATTTATCAAAATATCTTTACAATAAGTTACATTCTTCGAAGTCCCAAAGACTTCACATGTCCTTGAAATGACTTTTTAGTCAATGACTTAGTAAAAGGATATGCAAGCATATAACATGTAGAAATATACTCAAAAACTATCTTTTTCTTGTCAACAATATCCCTTACAAAATTATACTTAATTTCTATATACTTGCCTTTGTTGTGATAGTTGGGATCCTTGGAAAAAGCTATAGCAGCTTGACTATCATAGTACACTGTAACAGGTCTCCCACTATTCTCAGCAATCTTCAGATACTTCAGAAACCTTCTTAGCCAGACAGCTTCTTGCACAACCACTGCACAAGCCACATACTCAACTTCCATTGTCGACAAGGCTACACAAGCCTGCTTCTTGCTGTTCCATGAGATGACGCCACCATTTAGCAAGAAGGTATAACCAGATGTGGATTTTCTGTCATCAAGGTCCCCTACCCAATCTGCATCTGTGTAGCCACTCAGGCTCATATCCGACCCTTAAAAATAGAGGCAAAAATCTGCTGTCCCTTTGAAATATTTGAATGTTCTCTTCACCGCTTTTCAATATCTTGATCCTGGGTTTGACTGGAAATGACTAACCAAATCAACCACATAGTTTATATCAGGATAAGTACATAACATAGTGTACATTAAACTACCAATAGCACTAGCATATGGTTTTTTCTTCATTTTGGCTATTTCCTCAGGAGTCTTGAGATACATACTTTTGCTCAAAATAGTACCTCTCGCTATAGGTATCTGTTCAATATTGCAATCTAGCATATTGAAGTGTTGTAGGATCTTAGTGATATAAGCTTCTTGAGACAACCCCAAAAGCCTTTTAAATCGATCTCTAATGATCTTCACTCCTAATATGTACTCTGCTTCTCCCATATCTATTATGTCAAATTGTGATGAAAGCCAGAATTTGACTTCTATCACACACTTTATGTTACTTCTAGCTATTAGTATATCATCAACATATAATTATAAAATGACAAACTTTCCTTTTTCCTTTCTTAGGTAAACACAATGATTCTCATTGATCATTTCGAAATCATAAAATAAAATGACTTAGTGTGGGTAAAACCACATCCATGACTTGCTCATAAAGTCAATCTATCTATTTCTTCTTCATGGGTATTAGATACCAGGTGTGTATCTCACATTTGTATTAATGTGAAGGGGCTGAGAAATAATAGATCATTGACAAAGGATGAAGTGAACCTACGAGAAGGAAATGGCCCAAGAGTTGCTGCTATAGCTGTAGGAACATATTCCTTATCTTTATCCACTGGGCTTATTTTAGAACTTGAAGAGTGTTGTTATTGTTAGAGTGTATACTAAAAGCCTAGCTTTTGTAAACATTTATTTATGAAATAAAAGAATCACATTGGTCAAATATCTACATTTTATTAAGTGTAGTTGTTCAATTAATTTATATTGCAGATAACATGGTGTGTGGTGTCACACACAGAAGATCATGTTATCAGTTCTTTATAAATTATAAACAGTTGCTCACGACTAAGATGGAAAGGAACAAACCATTGGAATAGTCGTAGTATAATTAGGTATTAGTTTATCTTGACTAATAAATTACACTAGTACACTCTAAGTGTATTGAGTAGGACCATTTTAGGTAAGTTCTTTTTATACTGACTTAATAAAAGAACTAGACCTTAGTTATTATGGAAGTGTGTGCTCTTAATTCTAATATAATAACAAACACATATATTTAGTATTTATTTCTTTAACTTATCAAAGGGTGAGATTTAGTTCGATAAATCAATAGGCTCGATAAGTTGGAAAATGATATTACTTATAGTGTGTGTTGTTGATTATAGAAGGAATATGTGTCCTAGTTATCTAGGTTGAGAATGCCCCCAAGAGGAGCTCATAAGGATTGTCATGTTAAACCCTGCAGGTGGACTTAGTCCAACATGACAATGAAGTTGAGTGGTACTACTCTTGGAGCTAGATATTAATTAAGTGAGTTGTCAGTAACTTACTTAATTAGCGGGCATTCGTTACCTTAAACACAGGGAGACTAACACACTCATATATGAAGGAGCCCATAATGTAATTTGGGATTGGTGCGGTAGTGCAATAATAACTCTCTAGTGGAATGAGTTATTATTGATGAACTTGAGTTGTGTGTTCGGGGCGAACATGGGATACTCAAGCTCATCGGAAGGCCAAAACTAATTTCTCCTCTAGTTCCCTGTCGTAGCCTCATTAAAGCCTCAAGTCCCCCCATATAAAGCCCTTCTTGGTGTCCAAGAAGAGGCCGGCCCATGGCTTGGTGACCAAGCCAAAGGGCCCGGTCAATCTCCTTCACAAAGGGGCCGACCCTTTGCTTGGTGTCCAAGCAAAGAGGGGTCGACCATGATATGTCAAATTAGGAGGGGTGTTTTGAATTTTTTAAATATTCTCTTTGTAGGAAACTACAAGTTTTAAAAGAGAGTTTTTAAAATATAAAACTTTCCTTATTTGAATTAGGTCACATGGTTTAAAAGAAAGTTTAAAAGTTTTAAAACTTTCCTTTTTTAACCATCCTCATGGTTTTAGAAAAAAGGAAGAGAAGTTTTAAATTTTAAATCTTTTTAATTTTTGTAACCATGTTAAAAAAGGAAATTTTAGAAGAGAAATTTTAAATTTTAAAACTTGGTTTTAATTTTTAAAACTTTCCTTTTTTAACATCCACATTGGGAAATTAAAAAGAGAGCTTGTAAAATTTTATAAGAGCTTTTCTTCTTTGCTTATAAAATTTTTACAAAAATATTTCCTTCCTTTTAAGTTGCCGGCCACCCTTGCTTGGTGCCCAAGCAAGGGGCCGGCCAATCAATAGATCATCCAATCATTGATTTGGCGATTGATTCAATCAAGAGTAAAGAAAAGGAAAAATAAGAGGAAGATTTTAATTTTTTGTAAAAAGTCTTTCCTTATTTGCCTTGGGCAAGTAATATAAAAGAAGGGGAGGAGAGGCCTCATGACACATCAATTCTCATTCTCTTGGTGGAGTTCCTCATTGTGGTCGACCCTCTCTCCCTCTCTTTTCCCTTTGCTCTCTTTTGCTCCTTGGTGGTGGTGGTGGCCGAAACATAGAGAAGAAGGAGAAACTCTTTGGGTGGTGTTCATCTTGGAGGTTCGTCGCCCACACGACGTCCAAGGTGAGGCGAGGAATACAACAAAAGATCTCGAGGTCATTAGCATACAAAGAGAAGGTATAACTAGTAATTTTCTTCCGCATCATGCTAGTTATTTTTTTTTTGTATGAATTCCAAACACAAGAGACATTAGATTCTAGTTTTTCGAATTTGTTATTTGAGTTTATGTTTTTTGTTTTCAAATTTGTGATTCGATTGTTCTTTTTGGTTAAACCTAGAGTTATATAAGGAAATTAAATATTAGTTTTTCTTAAAAGGCTTTGTCTAGGAAGTGGTGGTTGCTCCCATATCCAAGAAGGCCTAGTGCCTCACCATATTTAACCTGGAAGCCAATTTTGGAAATTGATATTTAATCGAATTTATAACATAGGTGGATTTGTATCAATAGTGTTAAGTTCCGCTTGTGATCCAAGTCTAAACAATTAAGTATAGATAAGTTAAATTTGGAATCAATAATGTTAAGTTCCGTTTGTGATTCCTAATTTAATTTCTAAATAACACAATAGGTTATTTAGGAAAGGTTCGACACTTGTACAAAATTTTTGTACAGTGGAACCGGTACGATCTTCCTAGGACCTACCTACAATTGGAATCAGATCTAGAGTTTGCCTCTGTGTGTTTTGGTTTTCAAATAGATTATGCACATGTCATACATAATTTAGGCAGGATAATAGTAGGATGTGATAACTTTGTGGTTGCAGGCTCCAACTATTATAACATATAGATATTGTTTGTGATTGGACCCTTGGACATGTCAAGGGTATTATTTTGTGTGTGCATGATTGTATGTATTAAATGCAGCAAGAGCTGTATTAGTTTTAGAATTTTATTTTCGATCTAGCTTACATGTACATTCCTTCATGGAATATAGAATCGAGATATGTAAAATTCTATTTTTGTCGCAGATCGTATCTTTGCGAAGCGTGGTGCTATTGGAGGACCAGAGGCGCAGCGGAATAAGAAGCAAGATAGATGCGACAACTTGACCCGATGGCGGTGGCTAAAGATGGCAACAGCTAGGGTTGGAGCACACGGAGAATAGTGACGGAAAAAGTCATAATAGTTGGAAAATTAATTTCCATATTTATTGCTTTTATTTACTGTGATGTGTGTGTGTGCATGTGATGTATGCTAGCATAGGTTAAAATTCCTCACCTTAAATAACTAAGTGGGAGAGGGATTTTTAAATAAATTCCACGGTCTCCATTACTGGTTTGTAAGTGATGTAACAAGCTTGCGTGTTGGCTCTGAGTGCCTCTCTCCACAATGGATGGGTTTGTTGCGGATCACTAGATCAAACTTCCTTTATGGATGGTTATAGGAAATTATTTAGGAGCGTGTGATCTTCTCCAACTGAAGGAGCACAATTCTATTTAATGGATTAAGTATCAAGTAATGGTATACACTTAGACGCATTTAATAATATCCTCCCCAACGGAGTCACTGCTATTGTTTTGTGTGACCAAAGGAAAACCAACTATTAATTTTATTTGTCATAAAGTTAGGATGACAAGATAATAAAATTAATGGGTTACACCCTCCTCTTACAAATGTTGAATTTGTATACGTCCACATTAACGTGGCATGCAATATTCACGGTGTTTTGAGGTGTTGATAAATTTAAATAGTATTGTTTGAGGGATCAATATTATTTTAAATTTAGAGTCCTGACCAAAGTTTATTTTGTGATTCTTAGGATGTCTTTCAACCCATTGGCTATTATACTGAAAGAGAATAAACTTACTGGTCCAAACTATATAGATTGGAAAAGAAACTTAGACATTGTTCTAACTGCTGAAAGCTATAAGTTTGTACTGTCAGATGTATGCCCAGATACACCTAATGGTGATTCTACCCCAGAGGAGTTTGAGTATCATAAGAAATAGGTAAAAATAGATGAGATGGCGCGGTGTTACATTTTGGCTTCAATGTCAAATGTATTGCAACATCAGCATCAAGATTTACCAACTGTTTATGATATAATGAACAATCTCAAAGAACTCTTTGGGCACCAGAGTCGAACTACTAGGCAAGAGGCAATGAGAAAGTTAATGACAGCCACCATGTCAGAGGGGACACCCGTAAGGGATCATATCCTCAAAATGATGGCTTATCTGAACGAAATACAAGTCCTTGGAGGTGAAATCGATGGGGAAACCCAGGTCGATATAATTCTCCAAACGTTACCCAGAAGTTTTGAGCAGTTCCGCCTGAACTATAACATGAATAAAAGGGAGTATACTTTGGTGGAACTTCTGACAGAACTACAGGCAGCAGAAGGTATATTTCATCACAGTTCTCAGATTCACTATGCTGAAAATGGTTCTACTTCTAAGTCGAAAGGAAAGAAGAAGAAGAAACAGGTCTTTTCAGAAAATAAGGTGAATAAACCTCAGGGTACAGGACAAAAAGCTGGAATGAAGAAGCCGAATGACAAGTTCTTCATCTGCTAGCAGTCAGGACATTGGAAGGCGGACTGTCCTCGTAGGAATCAGAACAATAAAGGTATATCTCATTCTCTAGTAGTTGAAACATGTTTAGCGGTGTTATCTACCAGCACCTGGTGTATAGATACGGGAGCTACTGATCATGTCTGCAACTCTTTGCAGGAGATAACCGTCTACATGGGCAATGCTACTAAGGTGGCGGCTGTTGCAGTGGGAGACATCTACTTATCTTTTGATAGGAATAGAAGTTTGGTTTTAAAAAATTATCTTTATGTACCCAGTTTTAGAAAGAATTTAATTTCAGTTTCTAAACTGTATTTGGATGGATATTCTGTTTCTTGTAATAGCAATGTGGTTATAAAGAGAAATAGAGTTATTATCTATTCTGGTATATTGGTTGGCAATTTATATACATTAAATCCAATTTCTCCCATAATACAACAAATGGAAATTAATAACACATCTTCTAACTCTAATAAGAGAAAAGAACCTTCGAAAATGAACCAAACATATCTTTGGCATCTAAGGCTTGGTCATATTAACTTAAGTAGGATTCAAAGGCTTATAGTCGATGGACTCTTGGGTTCATTAGAGTTGGAAAACTTTCCAACCTGTGAATCTTGCTTGGAAGGTAAAATGACCAAGAGACCTTTTAAGGCCAAGGGGTATAGAGCCAAAGATGCGTTAGAACTGGTTCATTTTGATTTGTGTGGTCCTATGTCTATCCAGGCAAGAGGTGGTTATGAATATTTTGTCTCCTTTATAGACGATTATTCAAGATACGGATACATTTACCTGATGCGCCGCAAGTCTGAATGCTTTGATAAGTTTAAAGAATATAGGGCTAATGTGGAGAAACATCTTGGTAAAAGTATCAAGACACTACGGTCTGACCGTGGTGGCGAATACCTCTTTGGAGAGTTTAGGAATTATTTATCATAAGTTGGGATCCAATCCCAATTGTCTGCACCTGGTACACCCCAACAGAATGGTGTAGCAGAACGAAGGAATATGACTCTTATGGAAACGGTTAGATCGATGATGAGTTATTCAGAATTACCAAATTCATTTTAGGGATATGCTCTGGAAACAACAGTATACATTATGAATATGGTACTTTCTAAAACAGTTCCTTCTACTCCCATGGAATTATGGAATGAACGTAAGCCTATTCTGAATCATATCCGGATATGGGGTAGTCCAGCATATGTGCTGAAGGGATATACTGACAAGTTGGAATCACATACAAAAGTATGTCTGTTTGTGGGATATCCTAAGGGAACGAAAGGGGGTTTGTTTTATAATCCTAAAAATCAGAAGATCATTGTAAGCACCAATGCTCGATTTTTAGAGAAAGATTATATAATGAACCATAAGCCCATGAGTGAAATTGTACTAGAAGAAATAAGAGAGGACACGTCTACTTTAGTACCAACAGTACAAGATGAAGTACCACAAGAGACTGCAACACGTGTCACACATGATACACAACCAGAGATAGTGCCTCGTCGTAGTGGGAGGGTTGTAAAGCAACCTGAAAGATCATATTTTTGGGAGAGTCTTCAGACTTGATCCCGGGTAAACATGAACCTGATCCCCGGACATATAGCGAAGCACTCCAAGATAAAGATCCAGTATCTTGGCAAAAGGCAATGAATTTTGAAATAGAGTCTATGTATTCTAATAAAGTCTGGGAGCTTGTAGATCCACCAGATGGTGTAAAAGCCGTTGGATGCAAGTGGATCTACAAAAGGAAAAGAGGGACAGACGGGAAGGTAGAAACCTTCAAAGCAAGGCTTGTTGCGAAAGGGTATACTCAGAAAGAGGGAATCGATTATGAGGAGACTTTTTCGCCGGTAGCTATGCTTAAGTCTATCTGGATACTATTATCCATTGCCGCTCATATGAATTATGAGATTTGGCAAATGGATTTCAAGACAGCTTTCCTTAACGGAAGTCTTGAAGAAAACATCCATATGAAGCAACCAGAGGGATTCATTGAAAAAGGCAAAGAGCATCTAGTATGCAAGCTGAATCGATCCATTTATGGACTCAAACAAGCTTCAAGATCTTGGAACATCCGGTTTAATGAAGTAATCTAGTCATATGGATTTATTCAGTGTCCGGATGAGTCTTGTGTATACAAGAAGTGTAACGGAAATGTGGTGGTATTTCTTGTACTATATGTAGATGACATTTTGTTAATTGGCAACAATATCAAAGTGTTATCAGACATAAGGGTATGGTTGTCCAAATAATTTGATATGAAGGACTTAGGAGAATGTGCACACATTCTTGGGATCAAAGTCATAAGGGATCACAAGAAAAGGATGTTGTGCCTATCTCAAGCTTCATATATAGATACAATCCTTGCTCGTTTTAGCATACAGAACTCCAAGAAAGGTTTCTTACCTTTTAGGCATGGAGTAGCTTTATCTAAAGAGATGTCTCCGAAGACATCAAAAGAGATAGAGGACATGAAGGCAATTCCTTATGCTTCGGCTGTGGGAAGCCTAATGTATGCAATGCTGTGTACGAGACCTGATATCTGTTTTGTCGTGGGCATGGTTAGCAGATATCAGAGTAACCCTGGACAAGGACATTGGACTACTGTAAAACATATATTGAAGCACCTGAGAAGGACTAGAGATTATATGCTAGTTTACTAAGCAGACGATTTGCTCCCTGTGGGTTACACGGATTCGGATTTCCAATCAGATAGGGACAACAGTAAGTCTACATCAGGCTATGTGTTTACTTTAGGAGGTGGAGCCATTGCATAGAGGAGTGTTAAGCAGAAATGTGTTTCAGACTCAACAATGGAAGTTGAGTATGTGACAGCCTTTGAGGCAGCCAAAGAAGTTGTATAACTCAGGAACTTCCTAATGAACTTATATATGATTCCTGGTTTTCCCAAAATCATCATTATTTATTGTGATAATAGAGGTGCAGTTGTAAACTCGAAGGAACCACGAGCCCATAAGGCAAGTAAACATATAGAGTGCAAGTACCACCTGATACGAGACATCGTCAAGGGAGGAGAAGTTGTCATCGCCAATATTGCATCAGCAGATAACCTGGCAGATCCTTTCACTAAGGCCCTTCCGGCGAAAGCTTTTGATCGGCATGTGGAGGGGATGGGAATCAGATGTATGGCAGCAGATATGGCAGCTTAGTCTTTTAGTATATGGGGGAGATTGTTAGAGTATATACTAAAAGCCTAGTTTTTGTAAACATTTATTTATGAAATAAAAGAATCACATTGGTCAAATGTCTACATTTTATTAAGTGTAGTTGTTCAATTAATTTATATTGTAGAAAATATGGTGTGTGGTGTCACACACAGAAGACCATGTTATCAGTTCTTTATAAATTATAAACAGTTGCTCATGACTAAGATGGAAAGGAACAAATCATTGGAATAGTCATAGTGTAATTAGGTATTAGTTTATCTTGACTAATAAATTACACTAGTACGCTCTAAGTGTATTGAGTAGGACCATTTTAGGTAAGTTCTTTTTATACTGACTTAATAAAAGAACTAGACCTTAGTTATTATGGAAGTATGTGCTCTTAATCCTAATATAATAACAAGCACATATATTTAGTATTTATTTCTTTAACTTATCAAAGGTTGAGATTTAGTTCGATAAATCAATAGGCTCGATAAGTTGGGAAATGATATTACTTATAGTGTGTGTTGTTGATTATAGAAGGAATATGTGTCCTAATTATCTAGGTTGAGAATGTCCCCAAGAGGAGCTCATAAGGATTGTCATGTTAAACCCTGCAGGTGGACTTAGTCCAACATGACAATGAAGTTGAGTGGTACTACTCTTGGAGCTAGATATTAATTAAGTGAGTTGTCAGTAACTTACTTAATTAGTGGACATTCGTTATCTTAAACATAGGGAGACTAACACACTCATATATGAAGGAGCCCATAATGTAATTTGGGATTGGTGCGGTAGTGCAATAATAACTCTCTAGTGGAATGAGTTATTATTGATGAACTTGAGTTGTGTGTTCGGGGCGAACACGGGATACTCAAGCTCATCGGAAGGCCAAAACTAATTTCTCATCTAGGTCCCTGTCGTAGCCTCATTAAAGTATCAAGTCCACCCATATAAATCCCTTCTTGGTGTCCAAGAAGAGGCCGGCCCATGGCTTGGTGACCAAGCCAAAGGGGTCGGCCAATCCCCTTCACAAAGGGGCCGGCCCTTTGCTTGGTGTCCAAGCAAAGAGGGGTCGGCCATGATATGTCAAATTAGGAGGGGTGTTTTGAATTTTTAAAATCTTCTCTTTGTAGGAAACTATAAGTTTTAAAAGAGAGTTTTTAAAATATAAAACTTTCCTTATTTGAATTAGGCCACATGGTTTAAAAGAAAGTTTAAAGGTTTTAAAACTTTCCTTTTTTTAACCATCCTCATGGTTTTAGAAAAAAGGAGAGAAGTTTTAAATTTTAAATCTTTTTAATTTTTGTAACCATGTTAAAAAAGGAAATTTTAGAAGAGAAGTTTTAAATTTTAAAACTTGGTTTTAATTTTTAAAACTTTCCTTTTTAAACATTCACATTGGGAAATTAAAAAGAGAGCTTGTAAAATTTTATAAGAGCTTTTCTTCTTTGCTTATAAAATTTTTACAAAAGTATTTCCTTCCTTTTAATTGGCCGCCACCCTTGCTTGGTGCCCAAGCAAGGGGCCGGCCAATCAATAGATCATCCAATCATTGATTTGGTGATTGATTCAATCAAGAGGAAAGAAAAGGAAAAATAAAAAGGGAAAAGGAAAAACAAGAGGAAGATTTTAATTTTTTGTAAAAAGTCTTTCCTTATTTGCCTTGGGCAAGTAATATAAAAGAAAGGGAGGAGAGGCCTCATAACACATCAATTCTTATTCTCTTGGTGGAGTTCCTCATTGTGGTCGGCCCTCTCTCCCTCTCTTTTCCCTTTGCTCTCTTTTGTCCTTGGTGGTGGTGGTGGCCGAAACATAAAGAAGAAGGAGAAGCTCTTTGGGTGGTGTTCATCTTGGAGGTTCTTCGTCCACACGACGTCCAAGGCGAGGCAAGGAATACGGCAGATGATCTCGAGGTCATTAGCATACAAAGAGAAGTTATAACTAGTAATTTTCTTCCGCATCATACTAGTTATTTTTCTTTGTATGAATTCCAAACACAAGAGGCATTAGATTCTAATTTTTTGAATTTGTTATTCGAGTTTGTGTTTTTTATTTTTCGAATTTGTGATTCGATTGTTCTTTTTGGTTAAACCTAGAGTTATATAAGAAAATTAAATATTAGCTTTCCTTAAAAGGTTTTGTCTAGGAAGTGGTGGTTGCTCCCATATCCAAGAAGGCGAAGTGTCTCGCCATGTTTAACCTGGAAGCTAATTTTGGAAATTGATATTTAATTGAATTTATAACGTAGGTGGATTTAGATCAATAATGTTAAGTTCCGCTTGCGATCTAAGTCTAAACCATTAAGAACAGATAAGTTAAATTTGGAATCAATAATGTTAAGTTTCGTTTGCGATTCCTAATTTAACTTCTAAAGAACACAATAGGTTATTTAGGAAAGGTTTGACACTTGTACAAAATTTTTGTACAGTGGAACCGGTACGATCTTCCTAGGACCAACCTACAGTTATGTGTCTGCCTTGACTTAGAACATCATCTCTATTTCTTGTTTAGACAAGAAATATTTTTCATTTGTAATAAAGGTCGAATATTATTCTGTTTATTTCAATGAAAGGTTCTATTGTAGTGCACATCTTGTGAATGGACTCTATGTTATAGACTTTGACAACCTAATCTATAATATAAATATCAAACGATTCAAGTCTAATAATTTGAACCAAATATATCTCTGGCATTGTCGCTTAGGTCACATAAATGAGAGTCGCATATCCTAACTCCATAAGGATGGACTTTTGGACTCATTTGATTTTGAATCATATAACGTATGCAAATCTTGTCTTTAAGGCAAGATGACAAAGACTCCATTTAGTGGACACAGTGAAAGAGCTAATGACTTGTTAGGACTCATACATACTGATGTATGTGATCCTTTCATAATAGCAGCTAGAAGAGGCTATCATTACTTCATTACTTTTACTGATGATTTCAGTAGGTACGACTATGTGTATCTGATGAGACTCTTAATCTTCCCTTCTTCCTCCTTCCTCCTTGGCCAAATTTCCTCTTGGCCAAACCTCCATGTGTGGCTAGCACCACAGTGGTGGTTCTTCTCCAAATCGTGAGTTCGTGAGACAGACGGAACGTGTTTGTGTGGATACCGTAGAGGCACGGCCACTTGATCGCGCTGAGATTTGCATTCAAAGAAAAGTTACTGTCGGGATTATGAAGGGAACACAACAAAGGTATAAATCTCATCAAACTTAGTATATGTGGTTTATCTCCTTCGCATGGATCTTCTGGAAGGATCTAGTTTATTTTCCGCTGCGCTTTCTGCTTGTTTGCGCGCTAGATCCTTACAAGGAGAATCCACTTATTCCCAATAGCCCTTTGGCCCAGAGGAAGATTGACTAAATCTCAAACTTGTTTCTTTCTCATTGACTCTATCTCCTCATCCATTACAATTTTTCATTTTTTTTCTTACTGAGCTTCTCAAAGCTTCCTCAACTATCTGAGATTCTTTATCATCAACTGGGAGAATCATCAATGTCTCATTCTCAATGTCAAACCTTCTCTGAGGAATAATCTGACGACTACTTCTTCGTAGGTTAGACTATTGAGAAACTAACTCATTCAGTGACAAATTACTCCCACTAGGTTAACTAGATTCAGGCATCTCCTGATTTATTGATAAAGGAACATTAATCTCCACCTCTATCTCTTATAGAGGAATGGTCTTATCAACTTCACCTCGTGTTGAGAATTTAGTTTAAGAAAAGTAGCATCTCTTGACTCCATTTCAGAGATGGTTCTATCTTGTCGCTCACCAATGAAAACATAACCCTTAAAAGTCTCAGAATACCTTATAAAGATATACTTCTTATCTCTAGGTCCAAATTTTCAATATTTGTGAGTCTTATCTTGAACGTAGGTAGTTGACCCACAAGATCTCAGATTACTCAAATCCATCTTTCTGCTTGTCCAACGTTCATTTGAGATAGATGGAACTGACTTTGAAGGTACTTTGTTAAGTATATAGGCCGCAACTAATAATGCATCTCCCTAATAGAAGATTGGAAAATTAGCATACACCATCATAGACCTAACCATTTCAAGAAAAGCCTATTTCTTCTTTTAGCAAACCTATTTTACTATGGAGTTCTAGGGATAGTTAGCTGTCCAATAATCCCTTTCTCATTACACATTGTCTTGAATTAATCAGACAAATATTTACCTCCACGGTCAGTGCGCAAGGTTTTAACCTTATGTTCTAATTAATTCTCAACTCCGTTCAAGTAACGAATGAATCAATCTAATGCTTCATATTTTTGAGAAATCAAATACATATGACCAAAATGTGTGAAGTCATCAATAAATGTAATGAAATAAGAACTCCCATTTCTAACTTTCAGATTCATTGGATCACAAATATCCGAATGAATTAATTTTAATGGTGATTCAACCCTAATAGTCTTACCAAATAATTCCCAGTTGTCTTTCTAGTAAGACAATGCTCACATATAGACAAGTTAATCTTAGCATGAGTGCCTAAAAGGCCCTTCTTAGCTAATATATGTTAGAGTGTATACTAAAAGCCTAGCTTTTGGTATAAACATTTATCTAGAAATAAGAATCACATTGGTCAAATGTCTACATTTATGATAAATGTAGTTGCTCAATTAATTTATATTGTAGATAACATGGTGTGTGGTGTCACACACAGAAGATCGTGTTATCGGTTCCTTATAAATTATAAATAGTAGCTCACGACCAAGATGGAAAGGAACAAACCATTGGAAGGTCGTAGTGTAATTAGGTATTAGTTTATCTTAACTATATAATTACACTAGTACACTTAGAGTGTATTGAGTAGGACCATTTGAGGTCGTTCCTTTTATACTGACTTTATGAAGGAACAAAGACCTCAGTTATTATGGAAGTGTGTGCTCTTAATCCTAATATAATAACAAGCACATATATTTGATATTTATTTCTTTAATTTATCAATGGGTGAGATTTAGTTTGATAAATCAATAAGCCCGATAAGTTGGGAAATGAAATCACTTATAGTGTGTGTTGTTGATTATAAAAGGAAACTGTGTCCTAGTGATCTAGGTTGAGAATGTCCCCAAGAGGAGCTCATAAGGATTGTCATGTTAAACCCTGCAGGTGGACTTAGTCCGACATGACGATGAAGTTGAGTGGTACTACTCTTGGAGCTAGATATTAATTAAGTGAGTTGTCAGTAACTTACTTAATTAGTGGGCATTTGTTATCTTAAACACAGGGAGACTAACACACTCATAATAAGAAGGAGCCCAAAATGTAATTTGGTATTGGTGCGGTAATTCAATAATAGTTCTTTAGTGGAATGAATTATTATTGATGAAATTAAGTTGTGTGTTCGGGGCGAACACGGGATGCTTAATTTCATCGGGAGACCAAAACCAATTCCTCCTCTCGGTCCCTATCGTAGCCTCTAGTATATAGAGATTTATACCCACCACATACCCACCTTCTTACCCATCCAATGGGGCCGGCCAAGCTAGCTTGGAACCCAAGCTAGGGCCGGCCAAGACCAAGTGGATGAGCCATGTAGGTGGCCGGCCAAAGCTTGGGTCCCAAGCTTAGGTGGTCGGCCACTAGAATATTAAAAAGGATTTTTATTAAAATTATTTCTTATGTGGATATCATGATTTTAAAAGAGAGTTTAAAAATTAAAAATTTCCTTTTATAACTTTCTACAAAAGATTAAGAGAAGAGATTAATCTCTTTCCTTATTTGTAGTTTAAAAGGATGGTTTTAATTTTTGGTAAAAACTTTCCTTATTTGTAAATCATCTACATGTTTAAAAGAGAGTTTAAAATTTGAAATCTTTCCTTATTTGTTGATTAAAGGAGGATTTTAAATTTTAAGAAAACTTTCCTTTTTAACCATGTTCATGATTTAAAAGAGAGTTTAAAATTAAATATTCTCTTTTATAAGTTTCTACAAAAGATTAAGAAAAGATTTGATATCTTTCCTTATTTGTAGATTAAAAGATATTTTAATTTTTAGAGATAACTTTCTTTTTATCCACATGTTTAAAAGAAAAATTTTAATTTATTAAATTTCCTTTTTATAAACCAATCATGAAGGGATAAAAATTATTGGAGAAATTTTTATAAATTTCCGGAAGCAAATAAGGAAGTTTTAATTGTTGTTTAAAATTTTATTTGCTTGGAAAATTTATGTGGTGGCCGACCATTACAAATTAAAAAGAAAAATTATTTTTAATTAAATAAAATTTCCTTTTTAATGGCAAAAGAATTAAGGAAGTTTTTATTAAATTTTCCTTATTTGCCAAGACCAAGGATTATAAAAGAGGGGGTAGAGGAGGCTTCAAGGCTAATGATCTCTATTCTTTTCCCCCCTCTCCTCTTTGGTTTTGGTGGCCGACCCTATTTCTCTCCTCTCCTCTTGTTGGCCGAAACTTATCTCTTGGTGGAGCTTTTATTTGTGGCCGGATCAAGGAAGGAGAAGAAGGAGAGAAAGCAAGCCTCGTTTCTAATATCCCTTGGAGCATGATGGTGGTGGCCGAACCTCTTCATCCTAGAAGAAGTTTTGATGGCCGAAATTTGCAAGGAAGAAGAAGGTGCTTGGTGGTTCTCATCTCGGAAGATCGTTGCCCACACAACGTCCGAGGTTAGAAGAGTAAATACGGTAGAAGATCAAGAGGTTTTTCTAAAAGGTATAACTAGTAATTTTTCTTTCCGCATCATACTAGTTATTTTTGGAAATAATACTAAATACAAGAGGCATACGATTTTAGTGTTTCGAATTTGTTTTCGATATAGTGTTCTTTTGTTTTTTTTCCTTGTGATTTGATTGTTCTTTTTGGTTGACCTAAAGTTATTTTAGGAAATTAAATATTAGCTTTCCATAAAAGGTTTTGTCTAGTCGGTGGTGGTTGTTCCCATATCCAAGAAGACCATGTGCCTCGCCACGTCAGTACTGGAAACCAATTATGGAAATTAATATTTAATGGAATTAATAACTTAGGTGATTTGGATCGAACGTGTTAAGTTTCGCAGGAGATCCAAGTCTAAACCTAAAAGAACAAATAGATTAAGTTTTGAATCAAACGTGTTAAGTTCCGCAGGCGATTCAAAATTTAATTTAAAAGAACACATGGTAGCTAGGAAAAGGTTCAGTCATTTATACAAAATTTTTGTACAGTGGAACCTCTAGGTTTTCCGAGTAGCAACCAACAATTGGTATCAGAGCTAGGGTTTTGCCTCTGTGTATTTGGTATTAGTTTAATTATGCACATGTCATACATAATTTAGGCAGGATAATAGTAGGATGTGCTAACTTTGTGGATGCAGGATTCAACTATTATGGCTTATAGTTATTATGTGTGTGATTGGACCCTTGGACATGTCAAGGGCATTTTATTGTGTGTGCATGATTGTATTATAAAATCCAGCAAGAGTTGTATTTAGTTTTATTAGGATTTTATTTTTGATCTAGATACATATACATTCCTTTTATGGAATATAGGATCAAAAATGTAAAATTCTATTTATGTCGCGGATCGAATCTTGCAAAGCGTGGAACCTTCTATGGACCAGAGGCGCAGCGGAACTAGGAGCAAGATGGATGCGACAGCTAGACCCTGTGGCAGTGGCCAAATATGGCAGCAGCTTGGGATGACAACACACGGAGGACAACTAGAGATAAAAGCCATAATAGTTGAAAATTAGATTTTCTATTTATTGCTTTTATATTGTGCTATGTGTGCATGTTAGTTTACATATTTAGTAGGCTAGCATAGTTAAAATTCCTCATTTATAAATAACTAAGTGGGAGAGGGATTTTTAAGTAAATCCCATGGTCTCCATTACTGGTTTGTAAGTGATGCAAATAAGCTTGCGCGTTGGCTCTGAGTGCCTTCCTCCATAACGGATGAGCTTGTTTGTGGATCACTAGAACAGACTTCCATTTTTGGATGACTATAGGAAGTTAATTAAGAGCGTGTGATCTTCCCCAACCAAGGGCATAATCTTATTAATGGACTTAGTGTCAAGTAATGGTATATACTTAGACACATCTAATAGTATCCTCCCCATCGAGTCATTGCTATTATTTGTGTGACCAATGATACCAACTATTAATTTTATTTGTCAAAAGTTAGTTGACAAGATAATAAAATTAATGGGTTAAACCTCTTTACAAATGTTGAATTTGTATACGTCCACACTAACGTGGCATGCAAAATTCACGGTGTTTGAGGTGTTGGTGAATTTAAATAATATTGTTTGAGGAATCAATATTTTTTTTTAAAATTCAAAAGTTTTTGACCAAATATTTGATCAAAGACAGATCAATTATTAATTTTATTCGTCATAAAGTAAAGTTGACGAGATAATAAAATTAATGAATAAAAATCTCCTCTTTGATTTTGCATACGTCCACAGTATCGTGGCATACAAAATTCATGGGGATTTTAAGGAGTTGATCTTGACCAAATATTTTTGTGATTCTTAGGATTTAAATATTTGTCAATCCCCTAGTAGTCATACTATAGAAAAGGCTTAGTAGTTCCAATTTTAATGATTGGAAATAGGACATGGACATTAAGGTAGACTGTCTTCTTAGAACTAAGAACAACATAGGTGTATTTAATTCATTAGTTGAAACATGTTTAGTGGTGTTAGCTACCAGAACCTGGAGTGTAGATACAGATGCCATTAATCATGTCCGCAATTCATTGCAGGGTTCCAGGAAACCCGGCAACTAAATGAAAATTAAAACACCGTCCACATGGGCACTACTGTAAAAATGGTAGCTGTTGCAGTGGGAGATGTTTATCTTTTGATATGAATAAAACATGGATTTTTGAGTAATTATCTTTACGCACCAAGTTTAGAAAGAACTAGTTTTCAGTTTCTAAACTATTCAAAGAACTTGATATTCTGCCCCTTTTAATAACAAAGTTGTTATTAAGAAAAAGAGGGAAGTTATCTGTTCTGGTATGTTGGTTGACAATTTATAAATCCAATAACTCTCACGATGCAACAAATGGAAATTAGTAACACATCTTCTAACTTTAAGAGAAAGTAACCTTCAGAAATGAACCAATTATATCTTTGGCATCTAAGGCTAAGTTATATTAACTTGAGTAGAATTCATTGGTAGCTGATGAACTTTTGGGTTCATTGGTAGTGGAAATCTTTCCAACCTGTGAGTCTTACTTGGAAGGAAAAATAACCAAGAAGCTTTTAAGTCTAAGGGGTTTGGAGCCAAAGATATATAGGAATAGGTTCATTCTGATTTGTGAAGACTTTTGACTATCCAGGCAAGAGGTTGTTTCAAATATTTTGTCTATAGACAACTATTTGAGATACGGATACATTTAATTGATGTGCCGCAAGTCTAAGTGCTTTGATTAGTTCAAAGAGTACGAGGCTGATGTGGAGAAACAACAAAGTAAAAGTATCAAGACACTATGGTAAGATCGTAGTGGCAAGTACCTCTTGGGAGAATTTAGGAGTCACTTATCAGAAGTTGGGATTCAATCCCAACTAACTGCACCTGGTACATCCCTACAGAATGGTGTAGTAAAAAGAAGGTATAAGACTCTTATAGAAATAAGGAGATTGATGATGAATTACCAAATTCATTTTAAGGATATGCTTTGGAAACGGAAGTGAACGTAGTGCCTTCCAAAGTCATAACTCTCTACTCATATAGAATTGCTGAATAGGCGTAAGCCTATTTTGAAGCATATTCGGATTCAGGTAGTCCAGCACATATGCTGAAGAGAGACAATGATAAGTTGGACAAGAATTCACTTGTTTGTGGGTTATCCTAGAGAAATGAAAGTAGGTTTATAGTCTTAAAAATCAAAAGGTCATTATTAGCATCAATGATCGATTTTTAGAAAAGGACTATGTAATAAACCATGTGCCCATAAGAAAATTTATTCTTAAGGAAATAATAAAAGACATGTCTAATCTAGTACCAACTGTACAAGATGAGATACCACAAGGAAACTGCAACACGTATCACAAATGATACACAATTGCAGAAAGTGTCTCGTCGTAGTGGGAGGGTTGTTAGGTAACCTAAAAAGATTCATGTTTTGGGAGAGTTTTTGGACTCGATCCCTGGAGGACATGAACCTGATCTCCGGACATATGACGAAGCACTCCAAGATAAAGATGCAACATCTTGGTAAAGAGTAATGAATAACAGAATTAGAATATATGTATTCTAATAAAATCTGGAAGCTTGTAGAACCACCAGATGGTGTAAAAGCCTTTCGGTGAAAATAAGTCTACAATAGGAAAAGATAGATAGACAGGAAGGTAGAAACTTTCAAAGTAAGGCTTGATGAAAAAGGAAACTTTTTCACTGGTAGCCATGCTTAAGTCTATCTGGATTCTTTTATCTATTTGGCAAGTGGATGTCAAGACAACATTCCTTAATGGAAGTCTTGAAGAAAGCATCCATATAAAGCAACCAGAAGGGTTCATTGTAAAGGGCTAAGAGCATCTTGTGTGCAAGCTCAATCAGTCTATGGACTGAGGCAAAGCTTTAAGGTCTTAGAACATCCAGTTTATCAAATTAATCCAGACCTATGGATTTATTGAGTAAACGGATAAGTCTTGTGTATACAAAAGGTGTGATGGAAACGTGGTGGTATTTCTTGTACTATACGTAGATAACATTTTTGGTAGTTGGAAACAATATCAAAATGTTGTCAGAAGTAAGAGTATGGTTGTCCAAATAATTCGATATAAAGGACTTGGGAGAATGTATATATTTTTGAGATCAAAGTAATAAGGGATCGCAAGAAAAAATATATATATATT
Source organism: Zingiber officinale (assembly GCF_018446385.1). Taxonomy (NCBI): domain Eukaryota; kingdom Viridiplantae; phylum Streptophyta; class Magnoliopsida; order Zingiberales; family Zingiberaceae; genus Zingiber; species Zingiber officinale. The sequence continues at coordinate 89,559,229 of NC_055995.1, read as the reverse complement.
TTACTTATCCCAAGCTTAATACATCAGAAAAATCCTTGCTCGTTTTTAGCATGCAAAACTCCTAGAAAGGTTTCTTACCTTTTAAGCATGGAGTGTCTTTATCTAAAGAGATGTCTCCGATGACATCAAAGTAGATTAAGGAAATAAAGGTAGTTCTTTATGCTTCGGCTGTCGGAAGCCTAATGTATGCTATGCACGAGATCAGAAATCTATTTTGCCAAGGACATAGTTAGCAGATGTCAAAGTAACCTTGGACAAGGACAGTGGACTACAGTAAAGCATATATTGAAGTACCTTAGAGGCACTAGAGATTATATGCTAGCTTACAAGGCAGTTAATTTGGTCCTAGTGGGTTGCATGGATTTTGACTTCCAATCGGATATGGACAATAATAAGTCAACCTCGGGGTTTTGTGTTTACTTTAGGAGGTAAAGTCATAACTATGGAAGAGTGATAAGCATAGGTGTTTTTCTGGACTCCACCATAGAAGCTTAGTATATGACAAGCCTCTAAGGTAGCCATAAAAGCTGAATGACTCAATAACCTCAAGATAGACTTAGATATGATTTCTGGTTTGTCCAAAGATTATTACAATTTATTGTAATAATGTTGGTGCAGTAGCAAACTCGAAGAAACCATAAGTCTATAAGGCAAGTAAACACAATAGAGCGCAAGTACCACCCAATACGAGAAATCGTATAAACGAGGAGAAGTTGTTGCCGCCTAGATTGCATTAGGTGATGACCTATAGATCCTTTCACTAAGGTCCTTAAGGCAAGAGCTTTTGATGGGCATGTTGAAGGGTTGGGAATCAGATGTATAGCAGCAGATATGGCAACTTAGTCTTTTAGTATAAGTGGGAGATTGTTAGAGTGTATACTAAAAGCCTAGCTTTTGGTATAAACATTTATCTAGAAATAAGAATCACATTGGTCAAATGTTTACATTTATGATAAATGGAGTTGTTCAATTAATTTATATTGTAGATAACATGGTGTGTGGTGTCACACACAGAGGATCATGTTATCAGTACCTTATAAATTATAAACAGTAGCTCACGACCATAATGGAAAGTAACAAACTATTGGAAGGTCGTAGTGTAATTAGGTATTAGTTTATCTTAACTATATAATTACACTAGTACACTTAGAGTGTATTGAGTAGGACCATTTGAGGTCGTTCCTTTTATACTGACTTTATGAAGGAACAAAGACCTCAGTTATTATGGAAGTGTGTGCTCTTAATCCTAATATAATAACAAGCACATATATTTGATATTTATTTCTTTAATTTATCAATGGGTGAGATTTAGTTCGATAAATCAATAAGCCCGATAAGTTGGGAAATGATATCACTTATAGTGTGTGTTGTTGATTATAAAAGGAAACTGTGTCCTAGTGATCTAGGTTGAGAATGTCCCCAAGAGGAGCTCATAAGGATTGTCATGTTAAACCCTGCAGGTGGACTTAGTCCGACATGACGATGAAGTTGAGTGGTACTACTCTTGGAGCTAGATATTAATTAAGTGAGTTGTCAGTAACTTACTTAATTAGTGGACATTTATTATCTTAAACACAGGGAGACTAACACACTCATAATAAGAAGGAGCCCAAAATGTAATTTGGGATTGGTGTGGTAGTTCAATAATAGTTCTTTAGTGGAATGAATTATTATTGATGAAATTAAGTTGTGTGTTTGGGGCGAACACGGGATGCTTAATTTCATCGGGAGACCAAAACCAATTCCTCCTCTCGGTCCCTATCGTAGCCTCTAGTATATAGAGATTTATACCAACCAGATACCCACCTTCTTACCAAGCTAGCTTGGAACCCAAGCTAGGGCGGCCAGACCAAGTGGATGAGTCATGTAGGTGGTCGCCAAAGCTTGGGTCCCAAGCTTAGGTGGTCGACCACTAGAATATTAAAAGGATTTTATTAAAATTATTTCTTATGTGGATATCATGATTTTAAAAGAGAATTTAAAAATTAAAAATTTCCTTTTATAACTTTCTACAAAAGATTAAGAGAAGAGATTAATCTCTTTCCTTATTTGTAGTTTAAAAGGATGGTTTTAATTTTTGGTAAAAACTTTCCTTATTTGTAAATCATCTACATGTTTAAAAGAGAGTTTAAAATTTGAAATCTTTCCTTATTTGTTGATTAAAGGAGGATTTTAAATTTTAAGAAAACTTTCCTTTTAACCATGTTCATGATTTAAAAGAGAGTTTAAAATTAAATATTCTCTTTTATAAGTTTCTACAAAAGATTAAGAAAAGATTTGATATCTTTCCTTATTTGTAGATTAAAAGATATTTTAATTTTTAGAGATAACTTTCTTTTTATCCACATATTTAAAAGAAAAATTTTAATTTATTAAATTTCCTTTTTATAAACCAATCATGAAGGGATAAAAATTATTGGAGAAATTTTTATAAATTTCCGGAAGCAAATAAGGAAGTTTTAATTGTTGTTTAAAATTTTATTTGCTTGGAAAATTTATGTGGTGGCCGACCATTACAAATTAAAAAGAAAAATTATTTTTAATTAAATAAAATTTCTTTTTTAATGGCAAAAGAATTAAGGAAGTTTTTATTAAATTTTCCTTATTTGCCAAGACCAAGGATTATAAAAGAGGGGGTAGAGGAGGCTTCAAGGCTAATGATCTCTATTCTTTTCCCTCCTCTCCTCTTTGGTTTTGGTGGCCGACCCTATTTCTCTCCTCTCCTCTTGTTGGCCGAAACTTATCTCTTGGTGGAGCTTTTATTTGTGGCCGGATCAAGGAAGGAGAAGAAGGAGAGAAAGCAAGCCTCGTTTCTAATATCCCTTGGAGCATGATGGTGGTGGCCGAACCTCTTCATCCTAGAAGAAGTTTTGATGGCCGAAATTTGCAAGGAATAAGAAGGTGCTTGGTGGTTCTCATCTCGGAAGATCGTTGCCCACACAACGTCCGAGGTTAGAAGAGGAATACGGTAGAAGATCAAGAGGTTTTTCTAAAAGGTATAACTAGTAATTTTTCTTTCCGCATCATACTAGTTATTTTTGGAAATAATACTAAATACAAGAGGCATACGATTTTAGTGTTTCGAATTTGTTTTCGATATAGTGTTCTTTTGTTTTTTTTCCTTGTGATTTGATTGTTCTTTTTGGTTGACCTAAAGTTATTTTAGGAAATTAAATATTAGCTTTCCATAAAAGGTTTTGTCTAGTCGGTGGTGGTTGTTCCCATATCCAAGAAGGCCATGTGTCTCGCCACGTCAGTACTGGGAACCAATTATGGAAATTAATATTTAATGGAATTAATAACTTAGGTGATTTGGATCGAACGTGTTAAGTTCCGCAGGAGATCCAAGTCTAAACCTAAAAGAACAAATAGATTAAGTTTTGGATCAAACGTGTTAAGTTCCGCAGGCGATTCAAAATTTAATTTAAAAGAACACATGGTAGCTAGGAAAAGGTTCAGTTCTTTGTACAAAATTTTTGTACAGTGGAACCTCTAGGTTTTCCGAGTAGCAACCAACAATATATTCATTCGTTCTTATCCTATATATCCTAATCTAGTATGCCAAATTTCATCATTAACATCAACATTACTAGTAAGAGCAATGTTTGAAAAACAACCATCATTATTATTTAGTTCCACATCAAGAACCATAAAACCATTTGTTATATAACCATGCCCAATAAACAGAGAGTTAATTCAAAGTTCCACACAACGACTATAAAAATTTACATAGTAACCTAAATCAAGAAGACAAGTGACGGAAACTAGATTCCGTCGAATCTCAGGAGCATACAGGACATCATGTAGAAACAAGGCTCATCCACCATGTAGGTTGAGCTTGGAAGTGCTAATTCCTTTGACTTCAATTCTTGCATTATTTTTCCACATATATCCATTTGTTGCCCGCTGGTACCCAACGGTACTCCACATATATAGCTCGATCATGAGCTATATGGTTCGTTGCTCCTGAATCTACAATCCACAAAGGATAAGAATCAACTAACAATACTGCACTTGCAACATAATGTTCATGGAAAGAAGATAAAGATGAATCTACCTTTTTAGGCTCAATACAATCTCAAACAAAATGACCCTTCTTACCACAGTTATAACAAGTCAACTTTCTCTTAGGTCTTTATCCATATTTCTTTCCTTTCTTCTTGATTTGGATTTTAACAGCAACAGCACTAGCTGTTGGTTGCTACTCGGAAAACCTAAAGGTTCCACTGTACAAAAATTTTGTACAAAGGTCTGAACCTTTTCCTAGCTACCATGTGTTCTTTTAAATTAAATTTTGGATCGCCTGCGGAACTTTACACGTTTGATCCAAAACTTAATCTATTTGTTCTTTTAGGTTTTGACTTGGATCTCCTGCGGAACTTAACACGTTCAACCCAAGTCACCTTAAGTTATTAATTCCATTAAATATTAATTTCCATAATTGGTTCCCAGTACTGACGTGGCGAGGCACATGACCTTCTTGGATATGGGAGCAACCACCACTGACTAGACAAAACCTTTTATGGAAAGCTAATATTTAATTTCCTAAAATAACTTTAGGTTAACCAAAAGGAACAATCAAATCACAAGGAAAAGAAAAAACAAAAGAACACAACATCGAAAAACATATTCGAAATTCTAGAATCGTAAGCCTCTTGTATTTGGTATTATTTCCATAAATAACTAGTATGATGCGGAAAGGAAAAAATTACTAGTTATACCTTCTAGAAAGACCTCTTGATCTTCTACCGTATTCCTCTTCTAACCTCGGACGTTGTGTGGGCAACGATCTTCCGAGATGAGAAACCACCAACCACCTTCTTCTCCTCCTAGCTAGGTTCGGCCACAACAAGGAAGCTTTACCAAGGATGAAGAACAAAACACCAACCAAGCTCCAAGAGATGCAAGCTTTCTTTCCTTCTTCTTCTTCTTCTTCTTCAAGTAGTATCCGGCCACCGCAAGAGCTCCAAGGGAGATGAAGGATTCGGCCACCACAAGAGGAAGAGAGGGAGAGGATGATGGCCGGCCACAACACCAAGGAAAAGAGGAAGAGAAATAATAGAAGTTGTACCTCATGAAGGCACCCCCTCCCCTTCTTTTATATTCCTTGGCCTTGGTAATTTAGAAAATTTAATTACAATAAAATTTCCTTAATTTTCCTTGACATGAATTAATTAAGAAAAATTAAACAAAATTTCTTAAAACAACATGTCTTGGCCGGCCACATCAAAGAGAAGCAAATTAGACAAGTTTCAATCAACAATTAAAACTTCCTTATTTGCCTTTGGAAATTTTAAAAAATAAAATTTCCTTTTAAAATCCCTTCATGGTTGATAAAAATAAATTTCTATAATTTTAATTTTCAACATGTGAATAATTTTTCAAAGAGAAAAAATAAAATATCTTTCCAATCTACAAATAAGGAAAGAGATCTAATCTCTTTCTTTTAATCTTTTGTAGATCTTTTAAAGAGAGATATTTTAATTTTAATTCTCTGTAATAAATTATATCTTCCACATAATAAAAAAAATAATTAAAATTAAAATTCTTTTTAATTTAATGTGGCCGGCCCCCTCTAGCTTGGGTTCAAGCTAGGGTCGGCCACCCTAAACCATGCTTAGGCCGGCCCTAGCTTGGTTCCCAAGCTAGCTTGGCCGGCCCCCTTTAGGTGGGTATAGAAGGTGGGTATAGGTGGATATAGTACTCTATAAATAAGAGGCTACGATAGGGACCGAGAGGAGGAATTGATTTTGGTCTCCCGATAAAATTAAGCATCCCGTGTTCGCCCCGAACACACAACTTAATTTTATCAATAATAATTCATTCCACTAGAGAACTATTATTAAACTACCGCACCAATCCCAAATTACATTTTTGGGCTCCTTCTTATTATGAGTGTGTTAGTCTCCCTGTGTTTAAGATGTCGAATGTCCACTAATTAAGTGAGTTACTGACAACTCATTTAATTAATATCTTAATCCAAGAATAGTACCACTCAACCTTATCGTCATGTCGGACTAAGTCCACCTGCAGGGTTTAACATGACAATCTTTGTGAGATCATCTTGGGGACATTATCAACCTAGATTATTAGGACACAGTTTCCTTCTATAATCAACAACACACACTATAAGTGATATCATTTCCCAACTTATCGAGCTTATTGATTTATCGAACTAAATCTCACCCATTGATAAATTAAAGAAATAAATATCAAATATATGTGCTTGTTATTATATTAGGATTAAGAGCACACACTTTCATAATAACTGAGGTATTTGTTCCTTTATAAAGTCAGTATAAAAGAAACGACCTCAAATGGTCCTACTCAATACACTCTAAGTGTACTAGTGTAATTATATAGTCAAGATAAACTAATTCCTAATTACACTATGACCTTCCAATGGTTTGTTCCTTTCCATTTTGGTCATGAGCTACTGTTTATAATTTATAAGGTATTGATAATATCATCTTCTGTATGTGACACCACATACTATGTTATCTACAATATAAATTAATTGAACAACTACAACAAATGTAGATGATTTGACCAAATGTGATTCTTTATTCAGAATAAATGTTTACAAAAGCTTAGGCTTTCAGTATACACTCTAACAATCTCCCACTTATACTAATGACTAAGCTGCCACATCTTCTGCCATACATCTGATTCCCATTCCCTCCACATGCCGATCGAAAGCTTTAGCTGAAAGGGCCTTAGTGAAAGGATCTGCCAGGTTATCTGCTGATGCAATCTTGGCGATGATAACTTCTCCTCGCTTCACGATATCTCGTATCAGGTGGTACTTGCGCTCTATATATTTACTTGCTTTATGGGCTCGTGGTTCCTTCGAGTTTGCAACTGCACCGCTATTATCACAATAAATTGTGATGATTTTGGGCAAACCAGGAATCACATCTAAGTCCATCAGAAAGTTCCTGAGCCATACTGCTTCTTTAGCTGCCTTAGAGGTCTACATACTCGCCCCATGGTTGAGTCAAATGCATTTCGCTTAACACTCCTCCATGCAATGGCTCCACCTCCTAAAGTAAACACATAGCCTGATGTAGACTTACTATTGTCCCTATCCGATTGGAAATCGAATCTGTATCCCATAGGGAGCAAATCATCCGCTTGGTAAACTAGCATATAATCTCTAGTCCTTCTCGGTGTACTTTAATATATGTTTTACAGTCAATGTCCTTGTCCGTGGTTACTCGATATTCGCTAACCATGCCCGACAAAATAGATATCGTGTCTATACATAGCATTGCATACATTAGGCTTCCTACACCAGCATAGGAGCTGCTTTCATGTCCTCTATCTCCTTTGATGTCTTCGAGACATCTCTTTAGATAGAGCTACTCCATGCCTAAAAGGTAAGAAACATTTCTTGAATCGCATGCTAAACGAGCAAGGATTGTATCTATATATGAAGCTTGGGACAGACACAACATTCTTTTCTTGCGATCCCTTATAACTTTGATCCCAAGAATGTGTGCACAATCTCCTAAGTCCTTCATATCAAATTGTTTGGACAACCATACCCTTACGTCTGATAATACTTTGACATTGTTGCCAATTAACAAAATATCATTTACGTATAGTACAAGAAATACCACCACGTTTCCATTATACTTCTTGTATACACAAGACTCATCCGGACACTGAATAAATCCATATGACTGGATTACTTCATTAAACCGGATGTTCCAAGACCTTGAAGCTTGCTTTAGTCCATAAATGGACCGATTGAGCTTGCAAACTAGATACTCTTTGCCTTTTTCAATGTATCCTTCTGGTTGCTTCATATGGATGTTCTCTTCAAGACTTCCATTAAGGAAAGCTGTCTTGACATCCATTTGCCAAATCTCATAATCCATATGAGCAGCAATGGATAAGAGTATCCGGATAGACTTAAGCATGGCTACCGGTGAAAAGGTCTCCTCATAATCGATTCCCTCTTTCTGAGTGTACCCTTTCGCAACAAGCCTAGCTTTGAAGGTTTCTACCTTCCCGTCTGTCCCTCTTTTCCTTTTGTAGATCCACTTGCATCCAACGGCTTTTACACCATCAGGTGGTTCTACAAGCTCCTAGACCTTATTAGAGTACATAGACTCTATTTCAGAATTCATTGCCTTTTGCCAAGATGCTGCATCTATATCTTGGAGTGCTTCGTCATATGTTCGTGGATCAGGTTCATGTTTACCCGGGATCAAGTCCGAAGACTCTCCCAAAAACATGAATCTTTCAGGCTGCCTTACAACCCTCCCACTATGACGAGGCACTGTCTGTGGTTGTGTATCATGTGTGACACATGTTGCAGTCTCTTGTGGTACTTCATCTTGTACTGTTGGTACTGAAGTAGATGTGTCCTCTCTAAGTTCTTCTAAAACAACTTTGCTACTGGGCTTGTGATCCATTATATAGTCTTCTTCTAAAAACTGGGCATTGGTGCTCACAATGACCTTCTGGTCTTTAGGACTATAAAATAAACCACCTTTCATTCCTTTGGGATACCCTATAAACACGCGAACTTCTGTACGAGATTCTAACTTATCAGCATCTGGTTTCAGCACATGTGCTGGACTACCCCAAATCCAAATATATTTTAGATTGGGCTTTCGCCCATTCCACAATTCTGTGGGAGTAGAAGAAACTGATTTAGAAGGTACTAAGTTCAGAATGTACACTGTTGTTTCCAGTGCATATCCCCCAAACGAATTTGGTAATTCTGAATAACTCATCATTGATCTAACCATCTCCATAAGAGTCCTATTCCTTCGTTCTGCCACACCATTCTGTTGGAGTATACCAGGTGCGGACAGTTGAGATTGAATCTCGGCCTCTGATAAGTAATTCCTAAACTCTCCTAAGAGGTATTCGCCACCACGATCAGACCGTAGTGTCTTGATACTTTTACCTAGTCGTTTCTCCACATCAGCCTTGTACTCTTTGATCTTATCAAAGCACTCGGACTTGCGGCGCATTAGGTAAATGTATCCGTATCTTGAATAATCGTCTATAAAAGAGACAAAATATTCAAAACCACCTCTTGCCTGGACAGACATAGGACCACACAAATCAGAATGAACCAATTCTAACACTTCTTTGGCTCTATACCCCTTGGCCTTAAAAGGCCTCTTGGTCATTTTACCTTCCAAGCAAGATTCACAAGTTGAAAAATTTTCCAACTCTAATGAACTCAAAAGTCCATCGGCCATAAGCCTCTGAATCCTACTTAAGTTAATATGACCAAGCCTTAGATGCCAAAGATATGCTTGGTTCATTTCCGAAGGTTCTTTTCTCTTATTAGAGTTAGAAGATGAATTATAAATTTCCATGTTTTGCTTTGAGGGAGAAATTGGATTTAAAGTATACAAATTGCCAACTAATGCACCAGAACAGATAATCACTTTATTTCTCTTAATAACTATATCGTTACTAAATGTAACTGAATATCCATCCAAAAACAGTTTAGAAACTGAAATTAAATTCTTTCTAAAACTGGGTACATAAAGACAATTTCTTAAAACTAAATTTCTATTTCTATTAAAAGATAAGTAGACATCTCCCACTGCAACAGCCGCCACCTTAGTAGCATTGCCCATGTAGACGGTAATCTCTCCTTCAGATAGTCGTCGGGTTTCCTGGAACCCTGCAAGGAATTGCAGACATGATCAGTGGCTCCCGTATCTACACACCAGGTGCTGGTAGATAATGTTGGTGCGGGTAGCACTAACGGTCTAACCTAGGTTTTGATGAATGACAAATAGGTTAAGTTAGTTTTGTTGTTGTCTGACACTTTGATCGAGTGTGCAGGAGAAGTCCAGACAGGTCGACGGGCTGACCGGATGTCTGGCACGAAGTCCAGCTAGGTCGACGGGCTGACCGGATAGCTGGCGAGAAGTCCAAGCAGGTCGACGGGCTGACCGGACGCTTGGCGAGAAGTCCAAGCAGGTCGACGGGCTGACCGGACGCTTGGCGAGAAGTCCAGACGGGTCGACGGGCTGACCGGACGTCTGGCAGGTAAGTGAGGTAAGTCACTGGAGGGGAGTGACTGCGAGGATGCGTTCCCGGGAAGGGAACATTAGGCGTCGATCCGGCTTAGATCCATTTCGGATGTCTAAGTCGAGATCATGACTAGATTCCGGTCTCGAAAAGACGGAATCTAAGTCATACTATTCGTGCTAATTCATACTATTATAAAATGTGCTAACAATCTATTTTGCAGGATATATATTGCCTTGGACTAACTTTGTTTTGCAGGAAAAGGGAGTTTTCTGGAACAAGGTGGTCCTTGCGCCCGGAAGGGATCCGGGCGCCCGGAAGGCAAATTATATCCAGCCGAGTCGTCGCCACGTGGAGCATCACGGTTTGAGCAGCTACGTCACATTCCAGGCGCCCGGAAGGGATCCAGGCGCTCGGAGCAACATATAAAAGAAGCCCTAGGCAGGAGCTTCAGAATCAATCATCAATCTGAGAACTCTTCTACTGTTGGTCCTGCTGCTCTACGTTCCTGCGACGCCGACAAAGCTCCGACAAATTGCTCCTTCGGTTTTTAGTTTATTTCTTTGTCGGTATTACTTTGTTTCATTAGCATTTCCTGTATTCATATTATAACTATATTCGAATTGCTAGTGATTGCCCAACGAAAGTGGTCAAGGACCACGGGCCTTCGAGTAGGAGTCGTCACAGACTCCGAACGAAGTAAAAACAACTGTGTTCATTTACTTTTCCACTGTGCTTATACTTGGTGTTTTTCGAATCGATATTCACCCCCCTCTATCGAATCTAACGGTCCTACAAGTGGTATCAGAGCAGGTACCGCTCTGATTTGGTGCAACCACCAATCAGACTGGGGGTGAATTTTTTTTTCTCTTTTTGTTTTTAGTTCGACACTTAATTCTAAAACTGGTGCATCATTACTTTAATATTTTTTAATCTAAATTGGTGCAACACGAATCTAGATTTTTTTACTACTACTTATCTCTCTCTTCCCGCACTACTAATCCAAGACCAAGTCTTGGGATCTTTTTTGTTTCTTTTCTTTTTTGTCTGTGTGCAGGACTAAAATGTCTCAGACAGAAGGATTCAGCACAGTACGACCTCCACTCTTCAACGGGGATGATTTTCCGTACTGGAAAAAGAGGATGGAGGTCTACCTCAAAACAGACTTCGACCAGTGGATGAGCATTACGAGACCCTACAAAATTCCAGTGGACAACTCCGGGAATCTACTGGATCCTGAAGACTGGACAGCAGACTTGAAGAAGAAGGCGTCAACAGAAAATAAAGCAATCAACACTCTACAGTGCGGATTAACAAGAGAAGAACTAAACAGAGTCGGTCCACACAAGAACGCTAAAGAGCTGTGGGACAAATTGATCGAGCTGCACGAGGGAACGAGTGACGCCAAGGTAACCAAACGAGACTTGCTCTTAAATAAAATTTTTAATATAAAAATGCAGGAAGGTGAAATGGCGAATCAGCTCCACGCGAGGATCAAGGAGATCCTCAACGGGCTTCATGCGATAGGCCACCAGATGGAAAATAGAGACTTAATAAGGTACGCATTAAATGCTTTTCCACGTAATAGTTTGTGGGCATCAATAGTGGATGCCTACAAAATCTCTAAAAATCTTTCTAAGTTAAAGTTAGATGAACTTTTTTGTGAATTAGAATTACATGAACAAACTAATGCTGGAGCCGAGAAAGGTATAGCTTTATTTGCAGGTTCCACCAAAGAAAAGAAAAGCAAGCCTGAATTTGAAGAAGATTCCGACCAAGATTCTGAAGATGAAGAACACCTGGTGAACTTGGTAAGAAAAATGTTCACCAGGAGAAAAAGGAGCTTCAGCAAAAAGGACCTTCAAAAGATCAGTTCTCCCTCAGAACAAAAGAACGTGACTTGCTACGGCTGCAACAAAAAGGGACACTACAAGAACGAATACCCAAAACTGAAGTTCGACAAACCAAAGCCAACCAAAAAGAAGGCCCTCAAAGCAACGTGGGATGACTCCTCGGACGAATCAGAGGAAGAAGAGCAGAAACATCAGAGCCACCTCGCACTGATGGCCCGCGAAGCCGAAACAGAAAACGAGTCGGAAGATGAAGACGGGTCTGAACCCAAAATAAGCCACGAGTCCGTACTCGTTTTCGAAGACCCGAATGAGGTATATTTTAATTTAAACAATTTTTTTTTAAAATTATTTCCTGTTTAAATAGTAAATTAATTAAAATAGAAAATGAAAACAAGTCACTTATTGAGGAAAATAAAAACCTCAAAGAACAAATCAAAAATTCAAATCCAACTCAAGATCTAACACTTGAGGAGGAGAATTTATCACTAAAAAATGAGATTAACAATTTAAAAGAAATGTTAGAAAAATTCACAACAAGATCAAAAAATCTTGACTTAATCCTGAACAATCAAAAAGCATGTTATAATAAAACCGGACTCGGATACAAGTCAAACTCAAATAAAACTTTTAAGTCATTAATAACTCAATACAAATCAACTAATCAAGCTTGGGTTCCAAAAGCGTGTCTGACCACGCAAGTAGGACTTAATCAATATTATATACCTAAATAAAAAATACATTATATAAAATCGAATAAACCAAACCAAAATCCAAAATACAAACCCAAATCAAATTCAAAATTTAAACACCTTAAAAATCAACAAAGTTATCATCAAGTTAATCATAACTATAAAAGGAATCGTCACAAACCTAAAACCAAAATTTAAATTAATGGCCAATAATTCAGGGGGAGGCTCCAGAATAGCTGGCACCTCCAAAACTAACTTACCCGACAGGGTAACCCAAAATTTACCAACCCGGCAGGGTAATTAGGATTAGTTAAAAAGAGACCAAGTTTAACTTGAATCATGGTACTGGTGAAATTTTTGGATGATAGTACGTTAGGGAAGCTTGGGCATCGCATGTCTAGAAAGATATGGTTTCGATCTGGTGCATTTGGCCAAGTGGAACTGACCGAAGCTACCCTTAAATGAATCCTAACCAGTTAGACCAAGATTTAGTACTAAGTTCCGTGGATAGGACTATTCGGAAAACCTCGAAAGGTTGGTTACTTCTAATGATGTCCATGTGACTCACCAAGCTTAGAAGTTTATCCGAAGAATGCCTATTTGTGGAAACCAAAGCTAAATCTGAATCTAACACACGTTAAACCAAATCTCCTTAATTAAAAATCCAATTTCATCTCACGAAATCATAGGATTCCCTGATTGAAAATATATATCGGGTGAGATGAATAAGGCTTTAACTTTAAACTTAAATTTTAATTTTAAACTTAAAAATTAATTTCAATTTAAAAAATTAAATTCAAAATTTTAATTTTAAACTTAAAAAATTAATTTCAACATTTTAATTTTAAACTTAAAAATTAATTTCAAAATTTTAATTTTAAACTTAAAAATTAATTTCAAAACTTTAATTTTAAACTTAAAAATTAATTTCAAAATTTTAATTTTAAACTTAAAAATTAATTTCAAAATTTTAATTTTAAACTTAAAAAAGTATTTTCAAAATTTTAATTCTAAACTTAAAAATTAATTTCAAAATTTTAATTAAACTTAAAAATTAATTTCAAAATTTTAATTTTAAACTTAAAAGTGAATTTCAAAATTTTAATTTTAAACTTAAAAGTTAATTTCAAAATTTTAATTTCAAACTTAAAAATTAATTTCAAAATTTTAATTTTAAACTTAAAAAATTAATTTCAAAATTTTAAACTTAAAAATTAAATTCATAATTTTAATTTTAAACTTAAAAATTAATTTCAAAATTTTAATTTTAAACTTAAAAATTAATTTCAAAATTTTAATTTTAAACTTAAAAATTATTTTCAAAATTTTAAACTTAAAAATTAATTTCAAAATTTTAATTTTAAACTTAAAAATTAATTTCAAAACTTTAATTTTAAACTTAAAAATTAATTTCAAAATTTTAATTTTAAACTTAAAAAAGTATTTTCAAAATTTTAATTCTAAACTTAAAAATTAATTTCAAAATTTTAATTTCAAACTTAAAAATTAATTTCAAAATTTTAATTAAACTTAAAAATTAATTTCAAAATTTTAAACTTAAAAAATTAATTTCAAAATTTTAATTTTAAACTTAAAAGTTAATTTCAAAATTTTAATTTTAAACTTAAAAATTAATTTCAAAATTTTAAACTTAAAAACTATTTCAAAATTTTAAAAACTTAACTTCAAACCTAATCTCCCCTCCGGGGCGCCCGGAAGGGGATCCGGGCGCCCCGCCCTAAATCTACCCCGGGCGCCCGGAAGGGATCCGGGCGCCCGGAGTCCCCTATAAATAAGGGGTAGCAGGCACCCCCAACCTTTGCCTCACCAATTCTCACTTTTGCCAAGGTTCACTCCGAACCTCAGTGCGAAAGTACTTTAAATCAAAATTTTCTTGCGGTGAACGCTGCTGCGATTCAACCGAGGTCGTCAGATCTATATTTGTCGATGGCTCCTCAGTAAAACCTCTTCCCCTCTTTAAAAGTTTTTAGAATTTGACTTCTCAAGTTTTTCTTAGAATATTTCTTATATATATACACAGTAGGAAACGAACAAATACTGGTGCTGGACCCTCTAATGCTAGCATTGACCCTAGGTTTCCCACAGAAGAACTAAGGATTAAGTTTGAGTCAACCATTTATAAGGTCATTAGGACTAGCTGCATAGATAGATCGTTCTTTCTAGGGTCATGTCCCTCCGTTTTAGAAGTTATAGACCATTATAACTTAAAGAACCTTGTCGAATGTACCAGTTCAATAAACATAAGTCTGTGTGTCGAATTTTGCAATAACCTAGTGAAAGTAGACGATCTCACCTATACCACTAGGGCAGCGGGCACTGATATCACATTTTCCCCTACGACTATTCGAGAGTTTTTAGGGTTGCTTCCATCTACTTGTTCCTTTTTGTGCTATCCTCCCAGAGATGTACCATTCGGAGATCCCTACTCACATATTACTCTCGATACGATTTATTCGTATTTTTTTGGGGGAGAGCGAGATCCCACTGTGACACAGTTTAGGTCAGTAGAACTTCGGGTTCAGGACTACGCTCTTTATAGGGTTTTAGTCCTTTGCATTTTACCATTGACTACTCGGGACATCGCTGTGATGCGCCCATTCCATTCGTTCTTACTCTATGCCCTGAGTCATAGGTTAGATATTGACATCAGCCTACATATCTTTTCCACCATTATCTACTCAGCTGGATTCGTGACTGATAGACGAGTCCATATGCCATTTGGTCACATTCTGACAGCCTATATGTCCTCGTTGCACATTGATGTCACTAGAGGAGACATTGCCCATATGACCGAGTTCGATATTATAGCAGCTCGGAACTTCTCCCTAGCTGGTGTACAGATAGATAGAAATGACGGGACTATGTCTTGGCGGAGGGGGGCACATCACCAGCCCGATCCAGACACACAGGTGAACGAGTTCATGCTCGCACTATTTCCAGAGGAAGCCGCACCGGCTCCACCACCGCCCCGAGCTCGAGCACCACGTCACGCTCCCCACACTCTAGCCGACCGTATGACCGAACTAGAGAGAGCTATGGCGAGTCTCCAGCAGGAGAACTCTGATTTTCATCGGGACATTCGGTGAGAGGTTGCCTAGTTACGAGCTGCCGGGGATACCCGACACACTGAGCTGATGGCGCTTCTCCGATCCTTGGGATCTGGACCACCCCCTTCATCATCTCAGTAGATCTAGTTATAACTCACTTCTGTAGCTACACTACCTGTAAAATATTTTTCTATCTAGTAATATTTCAGACTTACATTGATTATGTTCTATCTTGATAGACTAGGAATTTTAATTTCAAAATTGGTTTCAAAAATAATTCTTTCAAATTATAAGTTAAAATTGTGTGCTTTCAAAACTTTCCATTTTTAGATTTTCAAAAACAGTTTTGGCCTTAGACTAGTTTTGAATCCTTAGAAAGCATGTACCCATAGGACTAGTTTTTTAGCATCTCACCAACACCTTAGGTTTACCTTGCTTGTGTTTGACAAACATAGAAAGGGGTGAGATGCATAGGCTAACTGTCTGGACTTAAGATGCTTATTTCAGTGCATCAGCATAAGTCTGCACGTTAAATACAACTCAGATATTAATCAGATTAAGTTCATCAGTCAAGTCAAACACTGACTGCTTATAATCAACTTAATCTGACTAACCAAGTGAAAGCTACTATCTTCTGATAGTTAGTTAGTACCTAATTGGTTAGACAGCTGTTTAATTTTAAGTGTCAAGTTCAGGGGGAGAAATTAATTAAAATTTTGTGTGTTTGACAAATGCTTTTTAAAACTAACTTATGTTTGAACATTAGTTTACAAAAAGTTAAATTTAACTAAGTTTTTGAAAAACTTGAAAGTTTAATCAAAGCTGATTTAAAAAGTTGACTATTGAAAATTAAACTTTCCAAATTTAGCTTTTATCAAATTAAGCCTTAAAAATTTATTTTGGCAAATTTAATCTTACTTGTTTAACTTTTTGCTTTGTTTTGAAAAATTGAAGTTAAAAATTTACCTTTTGAAAGTAAATGTTACTCAAACCTGAAAAGAACATTTACCTTTTGAAAAGTTGATTTAAAAATTTCACACGCTTGAAAAGTTAAAACTTGATTAACTTTAAATTTATACTTTTCAAAATTCAACTTGTCTCCCCCAAGTCAACTTGATTTTTTTCCTTGGATTTAAAAATTGTATTTTTTGAACCAAACTCAGATATTTTTTCAAGATTAGCTGTGATTATTTTTCTACAGTAACTCTACACTATGATTGTTTACCCTTATTTTTTGATGAATGTCAAAGGGGGAGGGTTAGGTGGTTAAGTTAGATAAACCAAATTGAAAACACTAAAACTAACTTTAAAACCGATGTACCTGTTTTTTTGCATTCTTTCACTAACTTAACCAGGTTGTCATTCCATCAAAAAGGGGGAGATTATTGGTGCGGGTAGCACTAACGGTCTAACCTAGGTTTTGATGAATGACAAATAGTTTAAGTTAGTTTTGTTGTTGTCTGACACTTTGATCGAGTGTGCAGGAGAAGTCCAGACGGATGTCTGGCACGAAGTCCAGCTAGGTCGACGGGCTGACCGGATAGCTGGCGAGAAGTCCAAGCGGGTCGACGGGCTAACCGGACGCTTGGCGAGAAGTCCAAGCGGGTCGACGGGCTGACCGGACGCTTGGCGAGAAGTCCTGATGGGTCGACGGGCTGACCGGACGTCTGGACTGCGAGGACGCGTTCCCGGGAAGGGAACATTAGGTGTCGATCCGGCTTAGATCCATTTCGGATGTCTAAGTCGAGATCGTGACTAGATTCCGGTCTCGGAAAGACGGAATCTAAGTCATACTATTCGTGCTAATTCATACTATTATAAAATGTGCTAACAATCTATTTTGCAGGATATATATTGCCTCGGACTAACTTTGTTTTGCAGGAAAAGGGAGTTTTCTGGAACAAGGTGGTCCAGGCGTCGCCACGTGGAGCATCACAGTTTGAGCAGCTACGTCACATTCCAGGCGCCCGGAAGGGATCCAGGCGTCCGGAGCAACATATAAAAGAAGCCCCAGGTAGGAGCTTCAGAATCAATCATCAATCTGAGAACTCTTCTACTGTTGGTCCTGCTGCTCTACGTTCCTGCGACGCCGACAAAGCTCCGACAAAGTGCTCCTTCGGTTTTTAGTTTATTTCTTTGTCGGTATTACTTTGTTTCATTAGCATTTCCTGTATTCATCTTGTAACTATATTCGAATTGCTAGTGATTGCCCAACGAAAGTGGTCAAGGACCACGGGCCTTCGAGTAGGAGTCGTCACAGGCTCCGAACGAAGTAAAAACAACTGTGTTCATTTACTTTTCCGCTGCGCTTATACTCGGTGTTTTTCAAATCGATATTCACCCCCCCTCTATCGAATCTAACGGTCCTACAGATAACACCGCTAAACATGTTTCAACAACTAGAGCATGAGATATACCTTTGTTGTTCTGATTCCTACGAGGACAGCCCGCCTTCCAATGCCCTGACTGCTTGCAGCTTTAGGTCCCGTACTCTGAGATTTATTCACTTTCTTTTCTGAACCAACTTGTTTCTTCTTCTTCTTTCCTTTCGGTTTAGAAGTAGAACCATTTTCAAGATAGTGAATATGAGAATTCTACTGCCTGAAGTTCTGTCAATAGTTCCGCCAATGAATATACCCTTTTGTTCATATTGTAATTCAGGCGGAATTGCTCAAAACTTCTAGGTAGTGTTTGGAGGATCATATCGATCTGGGTTTCCCCATCAATTTCTCCTCCAAGGATTTGTATCTCGTTTAGATAAGCCATCATCTTTAGGATATGATCCCTCACAGGAGTACCCTCTTGCATGGTGGTCATCATTATCTCATGGCTTCTTGCCTAGAAGCCCGATCCTGATGACCAAAGAGTTCCTTGAGATTGTTCATAATATCATAGGTTGTTGGTAAATCTTGATGCTGATGTTGCAATACATTTGACATTGAAACCAAAATGTAACACCGCGCCATCTCATCTGCTTTTACTCATTTCCTATGATATTCAATCTCCTCTTGGGTAGATTCCCCAGTGAGTGCATCAGGACAAGGTTCAGTCAGTACAAACTTATAGCTTTCAGCAGTAAGAACAATGTCCAGGTTCCTTTTCCAATCTATGTAGTTAGGTCTAGTAAGTCTATTCTGTTGTAGTATGATGGACAGTGGGTTGAAAGTCATCCTAAGAATCACAAATAACTTTTGGTCAGAACTCTAAATTTAGAATAATATTGATTCCTCAAACAATACTATTTTAAATTAACCAACACCTTAAAACACCGCGAATGTTGTATGCCACGATAGTGTGGACGTCACAAATTCAGCATTTGTAAAAGGAGGGTTTAACCCATTAATTTTACTATCTTGTTAACCTAACTTTTTGACAAATAAAATTAATAGTTGGTATCCTTTGGTCACACGAATAATAGCAGTGACTCCGATGGGGAGGATACTATTAGACGTGCCTAAGTGTATACCACTACTTGACACTAAGTCCATTAATAAGATTGTGCCCCTTCCGATGGGGAAGATTACACGCTCTTAATTAACTTCTTATAGTCATCCACAATGGAAGTTTGTTCTAGTGATCCATAAACAAGCTCATCCGATATGGAGGAAGGCACTCAGAGCCAACGCGCAAGCTTGTTTGCATCACTTACAAACCAATAATGGAGACCGTGGAATTTATTTAAAATCCCTCTCCCACTTAATTATTTATAAATGAGGAATTTTAACTATGCTAGCCTACTAGACATGTATACTAACATGCACACACAGCACAATATAAAATCAATAAATAGAAAATCTAATTTTCAACTATTATGGCTTTTATCTATGGTTGTCCTCCGTGTGTTGTCATCCCAAGTTGTTGTCATATTTGGCCACCGCCACCGGGTCTAGCTGTCGCATCCATCTTGCTCCTTGTTCCGCTGCGTCTCTGGTCTTCAGAAGGTTCCACGCTTTGCAAGATTCGATCCGCGACATAAATAAAATTTTACAATTTTGATCCTATAATCCTCGAAGGAATGTACATGTAAACTAGATCGAACATAAAATAAAAATTTACATCCATCGATCCTATATTCCATAAAAGGAATGTACATGTAACTAGATCAAAAATAAAATCCTAATAAAAACTAAATACAGCTCTTGCTGTATTTTATAATACAATCATGCACACACATATAAATTGCCCTTGACATGTCCAAGGGTCCAATCACACACATAAAAAATGATAAGCCATAATAGTTGGATCCTGCATCCACAAAGTTAGCACATCCTACTATTAACATGCCTAAATTATGTATGACATGTGCATAATTAAACTAATACCAAATACACAGAGGCAAAACCCTAGCTCTGATACCAATTGTTGGTTGCTACTCGGAAAACCTAGAGGTTCCATTGTACAAAAATTTTGTACAAAGGTATGAACCTTTTCCTAGCTACCATGTGTTCTTTTAAATTAAATTTTGGATCGCCTGCGGAACTTTACACGTTTGATCCAAAACTTAATCTATTTGTTCTTTTAGGTTTTGACTTAGATCTCCTGCGGAACTTAACACGTTCAACCCAAGTCACCTTAAGTTATTAATTCCATTAAATATTAATTTCCATAATTGGTTCCCAGTACTGGCGTGGCGAGGCACATGGCCTTCTTGGATATGGGAGCAACCACCACCGACTAGACAAAACCTTTTATGGAAAGCTAATATTTAATTTCCTAAAATAACTTTAGGTTAACCGAAAGGAACAATCAAATCACAAGGAAAAGAAAAAAAACAAAAGAACACAACATCGAAAAACATATTCGAAATTCTAGAATCGTAAGCCTCTTGTATTTGGTATTATTTCCATAAATAACTAGTATGATGCGGAAAGGAAAAAATTACTAGTTATACCTTCTAAAAAGACCTCTTGATCTTCTACCGTATTCCTCTTCTAACCTCGGACATTGTGTGGGCAACGATCTTCCGAGATGAGAAACCACCAACCACCTTCTTCTCCTCCTAGCTAGGTTCGGCCACAACAAGGAAGCTTTACCAAGGATGAAGAACAAAACACCAACCAAGCTCCAAGAGATGCAAGCTTTCTCTCCTTCTTCTTCTTCTTCTTCTTCAAGTAGTATCCGGCCACCGCAAGAGCTCCAAGGGAGATGAAGGATTCGGCCACCACAAGAGGAAGAGAGGGAGAGGATAATGGCCATCCACAACACCAAGGAAAAGAGGAAGAGAAATAATAGAAGTTGTACCTCATGAAGGCACCCCCTCCCCTTCTTTTATATTCCTTGGCCTTGGTAATTTAGAAAATTTAATTACAATAAAATTTCCTTAATTTTCCTTGACATGAATTAATTAAGAAAAATTAAACAAAATTTCTTAAAACAACATGTCTTGGCCGGCCACATCAAAGAGAAGCAAATTAGACAAGTTTCAATCAACAATTAAAACTTCCTTATTTGCCTTTGGAAATTTTAAAAAATAAAATTTCCTTTTAAAATCCCTTCATGGTTGATAAAAATAAATTTCTATAATTTTAATTTTCAACATGTGAATAATTTTTCAAAGAGAAAAAATAAAATATCTTTCCAATCTACAAATAAGGAAAGAGATCTAATCTCTTTCTTTTAATCTTTTGTAGATCTTTTAAAGAGAGATATTTTAATTTTAATTCTCTGTAATAAATTATATCTTCCACATAATAAAAAA
The DNA here is from genome assembly GCF_018446385.1 of Zingiber officinale. NCBI lineage: Eukaryota > Viridiplantae > Streptophyta > Magnoliopsida > Zingiberales > Zingiberaceae > Zingiber > Zingiber officinale. The sequence goes on along the minus strand of NC_055995.1, from coordinate 89,537,910 downwards.
ATAATTAAAATTAGAATTCTTTTTAATTTAATGTGGCCGGCCCCCTCTAGCTTGGGTTCAAGATAGGGTCGGCCACCCTAAACCATGCTTAGGCCGGCCCTAGCTTGGTTCCCAAGCTAGCTTGGTCGACCCCCTTTAGGTGGGTATAGAAGGTGGGTATAGGTGGATATAGTACTCTATAAATAAGAGGCTACGATAGGGACCGAGAGGAGGAATTGGTTTTGGTCTCCCGATAAAATTAAGCATCCCGTGTTCGCCCCGAACACACAACTTAATTTTATCAATAATAATTCATTCCACTAGAGAACTATTATTAAACTACCGCACCAATCCCAAATTACATTTTTGGGCTCCTTCTTATTATGAGTGTGTTAGTCTCCCTGTGTTTAAGATGTCGAATGTCCACTAATTAAGTGAGTTACTGACAACTCATTTAATTAATATCTTAATCCAAGAATAGTGCCACTCAACCTTATCGCCATGTCAGACTAAGTCCACCTGCAGGGTTTAACATGACAATCTTTATGAGCTCATCTTGGGGACATTATCAACCTAGATTACTAGGACACAGTTTCCTTCTATAATCAACAACACACACTATAAGTGATATCATTTCCCAACTTATCGAGCTTATTGATTCATCGAACTAAATCTCACCCATTGATAAATTAAAGAAATAAATATCAAATATATGTGCTTGTTATTATATTAGGATTAAGAGCACGCACTTTCATAATAACTGAGGTATTTGTTCCTTTATAAAGTCAGTATAAAAGAAACGATCTCAAATGGTCCTACTCAATACACTCTAAGTGTACTAGTGTAATTATATAGTCAAGATAAACTAATTCCTAATTACACCATGACCTTCCAATGGTTTATTCATTTCCATTTTAGTCATGAGCTACTGTTTATAATTTATAAGGTATTGATAACATCATCTTCTGTATGTGACACCACATACTATGTTATCTACAATATAAATTAATTGAACAACTACAACAAATGTAGATGATTTGACCAAATGTGATTCTTTATTCAGAATAAATGTTTACAAAAGCTTAGGCTTTCAGTATACACTCTAACACTAGCCTCTTTTCCTTTTTCCCTTTCCTTTCTTAAACCACTTTTTCTTATTCTTGGAACCAAAATCTTCATCTACAAAAGCTTGACCAAAGATCTTTGCAAATTCAATCCTCTCCACCTCAAGTTCAATATGGCGTGAGACTTTAGTGAAAGTCTTGATACTTTTACTATGAGTCAGATTCTGTTTCATCGTTTCCCAAGAATCAGGAATGGAACGGATAATTGCTTGAACCTGTTGTTCATTGGTCAACTCATGCCCGACAATTTTTAAGTCTCGAATCATGTTACCCATCTCCCTGAGATGTTAGACCATGGTAATATTTGAGCATTTTTTACATCTATCAAACGTAATTGTTAACTAACGGAGCTTACTGAGATTTACTTCATTGTATTTCTCTCTAAGGGTTGCCCAGACAGCATAAGCCGATGGTAATAACTCATACTCAAATACCAAGTCATCGACCATTAAACTAATCAATATTCCCTTAGCAATGAAGTCCTTCCTTTTCAATACCTTATAGGCATCAAGGTCACGTCTGTGCTACAATGTAGAACCATCAGCCAATTCAACCATTAATTGATTTACAGCCTCTAGAACTTCTTGTTCCTCAAGAACGTATTATATCTTAAGGTGTCATATTTTATAGTTATCCCCATATAATTTCTCTCCTTTATTGAGTTCAGCTATGATATTTTTGGTTGCCATAATCTACATAAATAAATACATTATTTATTATTTCAGTGTAATTTATATGCATGTAATTAATTATTGACTCAGTGTAAATTAGAATTGGTTTACAAAATCAAGTGATAACCATGTTTCCACTCATCATTTGTATGTGTCAATCCAATCAACATTGATCAATTATATTACACACATCCCATCAAATGAACCAATCATTTTCATATGAACTAATCATATATATATATATATATGAACAAATGATAAAATAAACATGAACTAATTATTGAATTGAACATGAATAAATCATGAAATGAACTAATCATTTTCAAGTTTGTTAACACGTAACATAACTTTTCATAAGATAACTCTGTTCGTACATAACGACAGAAATTATTACACAACTCAAAAACTAAATGGGCTAATATTGTTCGTACATAATGACAGTAAACAAAACACTAGTAATATAGATAAGCTAGCACACTACTCCCACTAGGATAAATGCTAGTGTAGTGGGTAATTGTATCACATTCATCCCAGACTCGACGATGGCATGATTAGCCTCAGAATCATCCTTTAGATCCATGTTTAGATCTATTTCTAGATCTACTACACACTCTTCCGGATCTTCTTCTGATTCTTCAGAATCCATCTCTAGGTCCTCTTCAAATTCTTTGAGGTTCATTTCTGGATCCTCTTCAAATTCTTCGAGGTCCATCTCCAGATCCTCCTCAGATTCTGCGGGATTTGGATCCTCCTCAGATTCTACAGGATCTATTTCTTGGGGATCTAGATCCTCTTCAAATTCTTCAAGATTCCATTTTAATTGAAGTAACTGCTGACATATCTCTGAATATATGAAGCGCCCTTCAGAATAATCTCATAGTTGGTGTGCTATATCACTGAGATGTTCTGAAAGTGACTGAACAAGAGCCCATCTTCTGTCTTTGTCTTGAACTGGATACCCTTCTCGCTCGAGTTTTCAGAACATCCGATTGAACCGACCAATAAGCCAACCAACTCCATGATCCGGGTTATATTCCAGCTCCTTGATCTCCTCCCAAAGCTTATGTTATCGTTCATATCGACTTGTCATCGTATATATTGTTCGTGGTATCTGAAATTGAAAATAATGATGTCACTACAAAATCGACAAACCAATAACAAAAATCGGTCAAATTCAATTCCCACATATACATAGAACAAATATATACAGAATACATAATGAAATAAGAAAAATAAATTTTCTTTATTTGGGGAATCTCATGTGACTGACACATTAGATTTGTTGACCAACTCTTGTGTTCAGTCTATTTTCCAATCAGAACTAATCTAATTGGACAGGGATGTCTTATCTATGTTTGTTCTAGTTTATATGTAACTCATTTTAACAAATCTTGACTCATTAGGTAATTTGACTTATTTGATCAAATTCGACCTATTAGAATAAATTTGGTCTGATTTGATTAGCCCGACACATGTAATCAAAATATTCCAATTAAGTCAATAATAAATGGCTCTAGTTAAACCAATCAATTATTAGAATCAGATCAAAGTATTACTTAATCAAATTGATTTAATTAAATCAACCAATAGTTTGAACCAGACTTAAATTTGATTTAACTAAAAGTTTGTTCAAATTTTTAAATTAATTAAATCATAAATTAATTAAACATACATTTAATTAATTAAATATTTGTAAAATCTAATCAAAACGTCATTTACCCTTTTTTTCAACTAATAAAAAACTTGACATTTCTTTTTTTATTTATAAAAATAAAAAATTTCTTACTCACTGTCTTTCGTCAAAAGGCATTGTTCAATTTTTTTCTTTTGAATCAATTGAGATTTCAATTAAACGAATCAATTAATTAATTGATTAAAATATGATAAAAAAATTTATTGACACGTACGATTGATGAATCAATTAAACACATGAATTACTGTACCGTAAAATTGATTGATTCAATTTTTTTTTTCAATCGATTCAAATGGATGAATCGAATGAGTAATTGATTAAAACATGAAAAAAATTATTGTGTCATCAAACATATTGTTCATCTTCCCCGTTTTCCCTTTTTCTTTTTTTACCTGTGCTCCTCTTCTCGTAACAAATACGGGAGATCGCTAGCCTTTCAAACATAATTCTCTGCGTTCGCCGGCCACGGAAACCTGTAGCCTGCTGACGTTAATCGCATATCACGATTTCGTTCAGCGGCCGCAGATCACAATTTTGTCAACAAAATCGCGAGCAGAGTCGAGGAAATTCTAGAGGTTTTCATACACTTAGAACTAATGATTTTGATACCAATGTAGTATCTAACAGTATGAAACAAATACAAAATAAAACTGTAAATAACTCATAGTGATCTCCCAAGACGAACTTGGTCACTGCTTGACGTCGAAAGAGCGATCACGAACCAATATCGAAAAGCTCTCATCAAAGTTCACGAACCAAATCCCTCTGCTGCTTGAATGTTTTTCATTGATATCGTTCCTGCTCGCTTGTTCTCTCTTCATCTCGATTGTTCCTAGACGCCAGATTATATAGGAAGAAAGCATCGGTGTGTAATCGATGCTTTGATGGCCTTCATTGCATTAAACGTTGAGGGAGAAGAACCAATCATCTCCTCAACGTTTAACGTTGCAAACGTTCATTTGCAACATTTCGAATCTTTTGCCAACATCTCTTACATGATTTTCGACGATAAAAAAAATTGTGTTATACTAGGAAAATTTGATCTAGCATTAAAACAACAAATTAACGAAAAAGTTAACCTTTACTGCCATGAAAACGAAGAAACAGAGCGAGACTTTGATACCAATTGATAGAACTTGAACTTTCTCCTAATCGCATGAATTCTAGGAGTCAAATAAGAATTTGAATAGAGAAAATACAAGATATGATCTAGTTTTATCGAAAACATGATATAATATATAAGCATAATAAAAAACGACCAAGACCATGATTGAAGAGTTATTCTCCTTATCCTTTAGTATCATTTGGAAGATCCTAAGGAAGAAGAAGAAGAAGCGGAATTAAACGGAGATCTTCTAAAGGGTTTAGGGGTGATGACGTCAAAAAAATTTTTATCAATAGGGAATACGAAACTATGTCAAAATATAATCCCCTAAATCCTGGGGGGCCTCCCTTTATATAGGTAATCGATCCGTTATCAGCTCATAGATGATAATATATCGGATTAAAGTGTTCTACACATTCAACTCGATAATTCGAAATCTAATAAATTTAAGTTAAATCACTTTAATGAATTTGATTTATATTCATATGCATAATTTATAATTAAATCCATTAATTATCATATGCCGGCAAACTCGAATAAGTGCTCCAATGGATTCAATATTTTTGACTTTCCATCCTACCAGTTCCATGTGCAATAATCGACGAGATATAAATATGTTGCTCCGTTGTTTGATCCTCATTTGTCCATCTCTTAGGCGGCAATGTGCCTGGTAAGAAAGAAGGCAGATACGGACTACAGGATTTACGGACTTAGAATTCAACTCTACTGCCGATGTTTTTTTTTACTTGATTCACTTATAAAATAAAATTTGAAGTACAACTTAGGCATATTTAGAGATTTTAGAGATCGATTTTTTTTTTATAATTTACGTTTTCAATTTATTCGAATCGATTAATCATAGACGTGATTAATCACGCCCCTATAAAAATTTTGGATCGGTTATCAGTATAAATTTTAAAAATACTCACGTTGAAAACGATCCGCAGTCAACCTCTACAATCGGCCCATCACGCCATGCTCCATCTGGGTAACTGATTTGGTGTCACTTTCCATCGTTTTTCTTCAGAAATAGAATACGCGTCTGCTTGTCGAAAATTTAATTTTAAATATCCATGAAACATCTTACCGCTGTGCTCCGGGCCCACTGAAAAATTTTATAGCTCAGATCTTCTGATTAAAAACAAATGAATTTACTATGGATGATTTATAATAACGATTAAATTTTATCTTTTATTTTATATTATAATTTGTATCGAAATGGATAGTATCTTTCATTCGACGTTAGATTATCTAACTACTTATACACTATCGGCAATCTCTGAACGAACGTCGATCGTTCATCCAAACTTAAATTATAATATAAAAGGATGATATCTTTAAAAAAAATATTATAATTGAATCATGATTTTATAATTAATTGTGGAAAAAATCAGCCTCCGAAAATAACGGAGGCGGCCGACGAGAAGATTTGTCGAAACGGAGCTTTCCATGATTGTCCCGCCTGTCTTCCTGCTTTCCTGGATGACAGTGTCCGTTTGGCTGATGTTTTAGATCTGGACTAAATTAATATTATTTAAATCTTTGCTAATATTTTAAGACATGGTATCAGTAATAAATTAGAGAAGGAAAGAGAAAAAAATATTTAAAACATAAGAGAATGATAGAGAAAAAAGATTTTAAAAAATTATTTAACGATTATTTTGCATCTGGAAATGGAATGATACGATTTGAACATTATTATTTCAATTTTATCGTATTAAGAGAGTGGTAATATGATACAGTGGATAGATTAATCGCCGTGTATAAACTCTTTTTCTATATTAAAGAGCAAAATATATACAGAAAAACAAAGAGATTGTATTTAGCTAATTAGCTTTTGAAAAATTAATAATAATTATTTCAAAAGATTAATATTTTAGTCCAAAAAATTAATAATTATTATTTCAAAAGATTAATATTTGAGTCCAATCATGGAGATCACCAACCGATCCATATCTTAAAGACTCTCCTTTTAATAATAATTATTTCCGGCGATCCTCCGCCCTGCGGCACTGCCACTTCATGGAGCAGAAGCCTGCCGGCAAGACTCAGCACAATCCTCCGTGGCCGGAGCTACTGGGCTCCGACCACTGGTCCGGCCTACTCGACCCCCTCGACCTCTCCCTCCGCCGCCTCATCCTCCAGTGCGGCGACATGTGCCAGGTCACCTACGACTCGTTCAACGGCGACCCCCGCTCCAAGTACTGCGGTAGCTGCCGCTACGGCAAGCGCAGCCTCCTCTCCGACGTCTCCTTCCCCGGCGCCGACGACTATGCGGTCTACGACTACCTCTACGCTACCTCTGAAATCCCGCTCCCGGACGATTTCCTCTGCTTCTCTCTCGCAGGCGACCACGCCTGGAGCAAGGACTCCAACTGGATAGGCTACGTCGCGGTATCGACTGCCACCGCCGGGAGGCGGGAGATCTACGTGGTCTGGCGGGGGACGATCCGGACGCTGGAGTGGGTCGACGTGCTCTTGCCGGAACCCGTCAACATCGACTCCATTCTCTCCTCTAAAGCAGAGGCGGCGGCGGCGGATTGCAAGGTGATGAAGGGGTGGTACGTGATCTACACCTCGAGCAACCCGAAATCTCAGTACACGAAGCAGAGCGCCAGGGACCAGCTCATGTCCGCCATTAAAGCTCTGGTAGAGCTCTACAAGGACGAGAGCCTCAGCATAGTGTGCGTCGGTCATAGCCTCGGCGCCGCCCTCGCCATCCTGAGCGCCTTCGACATCGTGGAGAACGGCCTGTCGGAGACCGGCCCCGGCAGGGAGACGTTCCCGGTGTGCGCGGTGGTGTTCGGGAGCCCGCAGGTCGGGCACAAAGCCTTCAACCAGCGGCTGGAGAAGCTGCCCAACCTGCGCGTCCTCCACGTGAAGAACAAGCTCGACGTGATCCCGCGGTACCCGAGCGGGCTGCTAGGCTTCGCCGGCACCGGCAAGGTGCTGGAGGTGGACAGCCGGAAGTCGCCGTACCTGAAGGAGTCGACGAACCCCGGCGACTGGCACAACCTGCAGGGGATCCTGCACGTGGTGGCCGGGTGGAACGGGGCCGACGGCGACTTCGAGCTGCAGGTGAAGCGGAGCGCGGCGCTGGTGAACAAGTCGTCGGAGTACCTTAAGGACGAGTACCTGGTGCCGGCGTCGTGGTGGGTGGAGAAGAACAAGGGGATGGTGCTCGGCAGCGACGGCCAGTGGGCCCTCGCGCCGCCGCCGGACGACAGCGTTCCCGTGCCGCTCTCCGCGCAGCAGAAGGGGAAGCCGGCGGAGGCAGAGGGGGAGCAACAACCAATTCCTGTACCGAAGAAGAGAACAAACATGCGATCGCCATTCTCTGCCTGTTTCAGAGTGGCTCATTAACTCAATCAGCTTGAATTCTAAGATTAATTGCTCCTAAAAATGTCTGAATCCAGTTTCATAATTCCATTAGAATCCAAGAACTATTAATCGAGATTGATTCAGCAGATCGAAAGTACTGTTTGTTGTATTTTAAGAGAGGAATTGCATTGTTTGCTGCTAAATATAGACAAGAATGTCGATATATAATGATATGGTGTATAATGGTAAGGTCCGACCGTGAGAAGTCAAGGAGACATGACAGTAAGAAGTTAAAGTGATGTGACAGTCAGAAGTCAAAGAAACGTGACAGCCAGAAATCAAATGGATGTGATAGTCAAAAGTCAAGGAAATGTGGCGGTCAGAAGTCAGGAAGACGTGACAGTCAGCAGTTAGGGAAAAAAGAAGGGGGGTCGTCTGACGTCATCAATCGCATAGTCGCATTCCCGATCGGGTGCTTACAGATCAGGATCCCAAATCTAAGACATAATATGCAACCGGGGGTAATGCCTGACCTGATCCAACTGGTTGGGTTTTCCCAGCTCGGTCTACATATCCATGTCTTGTTCTCCCAATAGGCCAACTCCCGGTCAGCTTTTGAGTGATCTCACCACCACTCTCCCTACCCCTCAAGACTTAGGCCAGATGTTATACTTGACAGATCATCCCGAGCCGCCCCTAGTTATACTCGGGCGAGATAGAAGGCGCTAGGCGACAACAAGGCCATGGAATCGTAACGGCCTGTCAGAGAATAACTGATGTATGTCAGGGAATATTTCAAGGGGCGGCTATCATCTGCGAGTGGAACCTTCTTCCGTCCCATAGAAGGGTGTCACGCGCCCTCTATCACCCTACAAGACTTGACACCCGACATTCTCTGACATCGGTCAAGCTCCAGAGGTACGCACGGTCATATAAAAAAGGAGGTCCTCTCCCTTAAGCAGGTACGGTCTCTCGCACATCTACACCTGTCTTCTACTTTTCTTTCTCCTTCGTATACTGTTCTTCTGGGGAAAAAATATCTGACTTGAGTGTCGGAGGACATGCTCCTGGGACTTTTCCCTTGTTTCTGGCCTCTAACGCTCTATGTGCTTGTCTGAGTGTGCGCAGAGCTCAAGTACTGTCGGCTTTGTTACCACCGTCCGTTAGCGCCACGTGGGGGTCCATTCTCCGGGGCACGTATGATAAGGGTGTCATAGTCGCCTCTCCGTCAACACCAGCAACAGCTCATCCGGCCTTCATCTGACTTAGATTCCGTGTAGGATCAATTTGGCGTCATCTGTGGGAACTTCCTTCACCTATTCTGGAGCATGAAGATGGAGGAGACCGAAAGAATCAACGTGACCATGATGATAGGGGAGTATGAACTGTTCAAAGAGGCCAAGAGACGGGCGGCTTCCAAAAAATAGACCACTGCTTCGCGCCCGTACAAGATGCCTGCAATTTCCATACTCACTTCTCGGATAGAGGATCTAAGAGAAAACAACCCGAGGAGTTCCCCCAGCCTTCTATCAGGAATCTAGTCTGGACTATTACCACAAGGGCCCAGACTATTATAATAAGAAAGAGCAACTGCAGACCTCCATGGCAGAAAGCTCCCCGCCTAAGGACTCAAAGAAAGGGAAGGTCATAGTCCTTTGGGAGGAGCCCCGGGAGGAGTCTAAGGAGTAAGTGCCCTTCTCTCAAAGGGTACTCAAGGAGAAGCTACCGAAGGGGTACAAGCCCCCAGCTATCGGAGAGTATGACGGTAGCAAGGATCTGGAGGATCATCTCCAAAAGTTTCGGAATGCTGCGCTGTTGCACCAATACAACGATGCCATCAAGTGCCGAGTGTTCTTGAACACTCTGTCTGGCTCGACACAAAAATGGTTCGATGGATTGCCGAGTGGGTCCCTCACCTACTTCCATGACTTCAAGACTATTTTCCTGTGTCATTTCGCCAGCAGCAGGAAGCACCAGAAGACATACCACTGTCTCTTCTCCCTCAAGCAAGGGTCTGTCGAGCCATTGAGAAGTTATATAAAACATTTCAACCAGGTAGCCCAGGACGTCCCGTCCGCTACCTCTAAAATATTGATGAGTGCCTTCTCCCATGGGTTGGTAGAAGGGGAGTTCATCCGAGCCCTTATCCGAGAGTCCGTGAAGAACTTTGATGAGATGCTAGGGAAGGTCGTCAGTTACATCAATGTAGAAGAATCTCAGATGACTCGGCGGAAAGCAGACAAAGAGTTTGCTCCCGCCAACAAATTGGAAAAGAGGTCACCCCAACCGCCAACTCAGCCTCTTCCATGCGCCCGGGATGCCCGATGACAATTCCCTCCTGGTCAGGATTCCAGGCCGGCCCAACGTGTGGCAGTTGTCCAAGTCCCAAGGTCGGATCAGTGGGGGTCTCGCTATTGCACTTACCATAGGTCCCACACATGACACTGGGGACTGCTTCCAGTTTGCCCGTGATTCACGGCATGTTGCGGAACTGGGCTTATCTCCACCTAAGATTGTGCCCAAACTTCAGAGGTTGATGGTTGGCCAGTAGGCCGCGACAGGTCGGTCAAGTAAGCCCCAGCTCGACAACGCAGGTCTAGGAAGCCAGTAGCCGGGCCACAGCAAGGAGCCAGGGGAATCCCTGGAGGATGAGAATAGGGGAAATGCAACTATCCAAGAGATCAACATGATCTCCGAGGGGCCCACAGATGGAGATTCTACTAGGGCTCAAAAATCTCATGAGTGTCGCCTGGAAATACATGATGTAGGATGCAGCCGAGAGCAAGCTGTCGGGCCCGTAATCAGTTTTGGGCCGCAAGACCTGGAGGGGTTGGAGCTCCCTTGCGATGATGCCCTAATAATCAAAGCCATCATAGCCAACAGTAGCGTGGCCAGGGTTTTCATGGATACTGGAAGTTCTGTCAACATATTGTTCAAGAGTGCATTTGAGGGCATGCAAATCGACGTCAGTGAGCTCCAGCCCGTAGGCACTTCATTATATGGTTTCACCTGCAATGAAGTAAGACCCATGGGCCAAATCAAGCTAGCCATATCATTGGGTAGTGAGCCCCTAGTGTGGACGTGAAGAAACACTTTCATAGTGGTGGATTCGCCATCTTTGTACAACATCATCTTGGGGAGACCGACACTACACGAGTTCCGGGCGACAATCTCTACTTTCCATCAGAAGATTAAATTCCCTGTGGGAGACTAGGTCAGGGAAGTCAAAGGTGAGCAATTAATCTCTCGCAGGTGTTATATCGACATGGTGAAAGTGGAGGCCCGTAAGGCTCAGAGAACCCAGGATGGCAAGATTCACGTTATCCAAGAGGAACCTTTGCCTATAGCAGAGGAGTCCATCCCTTGTGAAGAGGTCCAACTCTATCTCGAACATCCGGAAAGCCTCACTCGTATATCGAGTGACTTGCCTATGGAGATCAAGACAGATCTGGTCAAATTCTTGATGCGCAATAGGGACGTCTTCGCTTGGTCCCCTGAAGAGCTACCCGGAGTCAAGCCCGAGATGGTTGAACACAAACTACATCTTCTGCCTGATTCTCGACCAGTCAAGCAAAAGAAGCAGAACTTCTCAGCCAAGCAAAATAAGATCATCCGAGCTGAGGTGGATCAGCTCCTGAAAGTAGGGCACATTAGAAAAGTACAATTCCCGCCCTGGCTCTCTAATGTGGTCCTGGTGTCTAAATCCAACAATAAGTGGAGAGTCTACATAGACTTTCGAGACCTCAACCGTGCCAGCCCCAAGGACTGCTGCTGCCCGCTACCCAGGATTGATCAAATGGTAGACTCGACCTCGGGCTGCGAAAGGATTTGCATGCTCGACGCTTAACAAGGGTACCACCAAATCCCTCTAGCATGGGAAGATCAGGAGAAGGTCAACTTCATCATCGCAGATGGTACTTTCTGTTACACCATCATGCCTTTTGGATTGTGAAATGCAGGAGCTACCTACTAGAGAATGATGGATAAGATCTTCCAAGAGCAGATAGGATGGAACATGGAGGTCTATGTAGATGGCATCCTCATCAAATCCACTCTAGCCATAAATTTGATTGCTGACATAGAAGAGACTTGCGGCACACTACAGCAATATGGGCTAAAGTTAAATCCATTGAAGTGCTTGTTTGAAACTAGGGGGGATTCCTGGGATACCTCGTTACCGAGCGAGGAATTGAAGCTAAGTCGGAAAAGGTTCAAGTACTCTGAGACATAAAATCACCTCAAAATCTGAAGGAAGCCTAGAAGTTGGTGGGCAGAATAACTACACTATCCAGGTTTATATCTCGGTCTACAGATCGAGCATTGCCTTTCTTCAAGGTGCTCAGGAGAGAGACCAAATTTTAATGGGATGAAGAATGCAACCAAGCCTTCAAATAATTGAAAAAGCACCTGGAGACCTTGCCCTCATTGTTTAAACCTATTGCAGGGGAGCCGCTCTGGGTCTATTTGTCAGCCACCCCTGAAGTCTCGGGGGCGGTGTTGGTAAAAGAGCAAGATGATATACAACGACATGTGTACTCACTACAACAAAAACCCTCATAGACATCGGTTTTTCACCGATGTCTATTACATTTTCTACCGATGCCTATGAAGGCGATGTAAAAGATCTGCCATTTTAGACATCGTGTTAAAACCGGTGTAGTATCACTTAATGACATCGGGTGTAAAATCGATGTAATATTATATGTTAATAACACTAGTTTTGACAGCGGTATACGACCGATGTAATATTAGTTAATGACATCGGTTTTGCAACGGTGGAAAACCGATGTAATATCAATATTGTTTATCCGAAATAGTGAAAAATCAATATTATCACCAAGCAAATCAAAAAATTAAGTTAATATTATTAATTCACTAACAAAATCACAAATAAAAATGCACCGATGTATCTAAACACACCAAGTCAATATCCATATAACCAACACATAAATATTCTTCTTACAACATAAAAAGATAATAGATATTGTGCACATCAAGTCGGTATCCACAAATTACACATAACTATTCTTCTTACAATATCAAAAGATAATAGATAGTACACAAATATGTTTCTTACTGGTGCCAACATTATCCTTCTTGCTCTTTGCATAGTAGCTAAGTTTACCCGTGAAGCTAAATCGGGCACAGATAATCCTCCAGAATTGATGCTTCTTCCCATGTTACCACTGCCAACAATGTTGCCTACAGAGCTTGTAAGTCTTGGCCCTACATTACTCAATACTGGAGAAACTCCCAAACCAGGAACAGAACTACGATTCCCATAAGCTGAACTTGAGGAAATATCAGTTATTGACCCAGTGACTCCATTAATATTACTACTACTAAAAGCATGATTTCCAACAACATTAATACCCCCTCTATTTGTGACACCAGAGCCATGAGGCATCTGCATGAAAAAAAATCCAGAATCAATACTATAAAACACATTCAAAGGACCATATGATGCAGTGAAGTAATGTGGAAATAAACTCATGCCAGACCTGAGATAATGCAACCAAAAGATTGTTTGATGAGAACCGTCCACTAGGAATGCTTCCTCCTGGTTGCTGAACACCACCTGATGGTACAACACCCATTGCGGCCTCTCTGGACGCAAGCGAACCAGGCACAGTTGGCAGGTTGAAGCTTCCATGAATATTATGCAATCCTTGAAGACCACCTATTTTTTTACAAACCATAATCAAAATTCCACATACAAGCAAAATTTCACATGAATATGTTAATAAAGTTTATGTAGGAATGTCTAACCAGAAGGATGGAACCAAGGCACTACCGCAGACTGGCCAGAAAACAATGTGGTATAGGGTCAGTCTGAGGAGTCCGCAAGATTAGATGTTGAACCATTAAGAGTTGACTGTACCAAGAGACCCAGTAATTTGATCAGCAAAAGCAAGACTAGTAAAAGCACAGGGCATGGGCTAGGTGCTAACAAACTTGGTATGCTAACTAACAAGAAAGAAACAACCGAGTCAAGTTAGTATTTACATAAACTGTATTGAACATCTGCACCAAACAACAAAAGCTACTCATCTCTAACAATTGAAACTCAACTAAGAATAAGGAATTATATTATTAATACCAAGAGTAAAATTACATCAGATACAAATCCCATACATAAAATAACAGATAGGCAATTTGGGATGAATATTGAAGTCTATAACTATTTATTCTACTTCTCTCCATCAAGCTAGAACATAATGGAGCATAGACATTGATGGTGCTTAGTTTGTCAAGTTGTACTCAATAAAGATTTGATTATCAATTTAGTAACCTTGTGATTTCTTAAACCATGCTCTAAAAATTTGTTTGACAGCATAGATAACTTTCTTAAACATTCTAAAAAATTTCAAGTTTATAATGGAAATAACGCTCTAACAATTCATAGAACCTAAACATTCTAAAAACACTAAATCTATGAATTTATTTGTGGTAAAGAATCTAAGCTTGATGCACATGAAATGTAATGAATCTGGAATGCAAATGCTAAACACACTAGGAGTTGAAGTCTTATGAAAGGTCATGTGCAAGAAAAGGTGAGGAGGGCCTCCTGAGGTTTAATCTTAACAACTTAGCATCTAATATTTGGATGCTAAATTTAATGCAGGCTGATGACTTTGACTCTGAAATCTACAATATCCACAGTTCACACATGATTACAGTACACTCTTCTTCATAGCAAACAACACAGAGTAGGAATCTACTACTCTGAAGGATCAAATGAGTTGTTGCTCAAGTCCCTGTAAATGAAATCAGGTATACATAATCTCCCATTTCACCAAATGGAAAATCAAGCTAGTCCTGAAATGGCTTATTCTCATAGATTGTAGAGGGCATGCATTCCAGTCATATTTCGTATCAGACAACATGATTCTATATTCTTTAATTTGATTCCTTACTATACCTTGATGCCTCTTCTTTCTACATGTTTGTGGAGTTCTACTAGCATGCGAATCCCATCACTGTCAATGGAAGTCACTCCTGTGCTCAAAAGTGCAAAAACTGGTTATTTTTATTTTACTATTTTCCTTAATTTGATATCATCTGAACCTGATAATAATTATTTTCAACAAGAAAGAAGGCTTACCGTCCATGTCCAGAATCAGATATTGCAATGTTTCTTCCTCCTCTATCCACCTCATGATTTTGTCTAGAATCAGATATTGCATTACAATAGAATAATTAAGTTTATCCAGTACTGCATATAATACAAATAATCATTTAAGTAATCTTCATCATGAAACCTTTGTAAACATGAATTGCTTATAAGTAACATCATAATAGAAAAAGTTTGTTTGATAGGCTATCAAGCTTAAAGTATAAAGAAACCTGAACTCGCATGCACGTCTTGTATAAACAAGCATAACATAAATATTTATTTAGTACTAACATTACGCCGGATAGAAATTGATTACAGATAAGAAATTGAAAGTGCTAGTACAGACATGAAAAGCAAAGGAGAGGTGTCACTTACAATTAAAAGAAGAGGCAATAGTTATATGTATACATGGGACACGGTTATTCCTTGCATTTGAGGAGTCACGGTTGCCAGATTTAAACTAGCATATGAAGAATCATAGCCACTGAAAAGAGCATCTACTATTTAAAAGAGTATCTAATAATACAAAGTGTGTTAGAAATGTAAAGGGGATAGACATCCTGCCAATTTCGAGTGGATTGACTGAACCCAAATTTATTAGGACTATCTGTTTAATTTGAACATTTTCAGCTAACATATTTACTAAAACACACAAACATCTTCAGAAGTTGATAATTCTCATTCTATGAGAAGAGATCTCCATTCAATCATATTATCTTAGATGTTGCACAGAACTAAAAGCGCAATTAAATAAACAAGAGCCTTATTTCTGAACTACAAATAACCTCTCTTTTTTTAAAGAAAAATTTATTTTGTAGACTACAAAGAAAGATCAACAGCAGAACATTGTAAGACTGGCAACTTGTAGCAGGAAGCTAAACATTGCATCGCAATAACTTCCAATTTTCAGCAGAACTAAGCTTTGGAGAACCTGATACTACAGATTAAGAGGTCTATGTCCCTTAACCACTAACCAACATGAAACAGTCGGATGCATGAGATTTGAGAAGCCATACCTCGAATGGGTTTTATCTTCACTGCTCCCTCAGCAGCTGGTCCTTCCGTGCAGCTCACGGTAGAGGCGCTAGGGCCCAAAACACTTGCTTCTCCTGCTCCTTCCCTTGGCTCTTGGACGCCCCCTTGCTCTTCGACTCTTTGTCCGACTTCTTCTTCTTCTTGAGAGTCTCAAGCACCGCGAAGACGTTAGTGTTATTGATCTTCAGCAGCCCATCGTCCCTCCTGCTTCCGCCTCCGACCATCTCTCCCAATCGATGCACCAAGACAAATCCAGCCTACACTTGCGATATCGGCCTTAAACCTAACCCAACGCTCCGGAAAAGAGCCAAAACACACAAATCGATGCACAAAACAAATGCGAACAAGCTAGAGACAATAAAAAGGATATGTTTACAGAGCAATAGTCTTTCCAACGGAACTCTGGTGACTGGTGAGGAGGAGTTATCTTCGTTCCTTCAGAGGTCTTCGGAGTTTAAGAGGTCGAGAAGGCGGAGCACGAATGAGTGGTCGATGTAGCGCTTGGCGACCTTGGTATCGGTGTCGGACGACACGACGTAGCGGAGAAGGAGCTTATAGACGAGCTGGAGATGAGGCCAGGCGGGGTCGAGGTAGGGGTCCTCCTCCTCCGGGTCGGTGGGCTCGACGCCGGTGTTTTCATGGGAAGCCGGAGGGAGACTGCGGAAGATATTGACGTCTATAGTACGGACGAGCTCTTCCTGTACCTGCTCGTTGAGCCGGCCGGAGACGGATTGCACGAAGTCGACAAGCTCCGACAGCGTCTGCCGCTTCACCTCCTTCTCGCGGGCCGACTTGAGTGTGTCGGAGAAGTCGAAGAGCACAGAGAAGATCCGAAGTTTGCGGAGAAAGAGCGCCTGGAGCTCAAGTACGTGCACATCGCGAATGAGTGGGAGGGACTCGATTTGTGGGATGGAACCGGGGGCTGGGGAGGAGTGCAGTTGGCAGGGGGAGCCGGGATCGGCGTCAGAGGAACGGGAGGCAAAATAAAGCGCCTGAGGAGTGGGATCGGCGCCTGAGGATTAGGGTTTCGATTTATGGTGGGCGAGGAGAAGCCCAAAAGAAAACATGCTAAGAAAGTCCGCCAGAATTTTGATTCATAGACACCGGGTTTTAAAAACCGCGGTTAAAATTGGTGTCTATTAACGAAAAAAAGACACTCATAGACATCGCCTAAAATCCCGATGTCTATGAGCGAAAATCTGCGCTCATAGACACCGGTTTTTTGAAAAACCGGTGTAAAATACTCAAAGACATCGGTTTTTGCTTAAAACCGTTGTTGTTCCACCGATGTCTATGAGAGGTTTTCTTTTAGTGACTTCTTCAACCACTTATTGAAAGGGGTTGAGTCCCAATATACTTCGCTGGAAAAATTAGTTTATGGATTGGTACTCATGGCTCGCCGCTTAAGACCTTACTTTTTGGCACACCCCATCACAGTTCTGACCAATGACACCATGGGGAAGACTCTTACTAACGTGGAGATAGATGGGCATCTCATCAAATGGGCAACTGAGTTGGGAGAATATGACATACAGTATCAGCCCTGAACGACAATTAAAGTGCAAGCCCTGGTAGATTTTCTAACAGAGATCCATCAACCTGATTCTGAAGAAACTTGGAAGGTCTATGTAGGCGGGTCATCCACCCAGCAGGGAAGCAGAGTGAGGATACTCTTGATATCCCCTCAGGAGGATATCATGCAACTGGCCGTGAGGCTAAATTTCAAAGCAACTAATAATAAAGTGGAATATGAGGTGCTATTGGCAGGGCTGCAAGCATGTAGGTATGTCGGAGTCGTCCGGGTGGTCATTTATTCAGATTCTCAGTGTTGGAACACCAAGGTTATTTTTTGTATGATCAACCAAGTTAAGTTAGGTCCTGTTATGTTCTGATTCCTGTGTCTAAGTGTGTAGTAGCTTAGGAGCACAGAAAGTCGAGCGGAAGACGCGGCTAGAGAGAAGGACAGCACAGGAGAGGGTCGACAGGCTCGGTATGTCCGAGGGACGAGATGTTGTGGAAGAGTACACCAGTGGACAAAAAGGGCATGCACGATGTTCGAGGGACGAGAAGCCAGAGTGGAAGCCTGCACAAGGAGAGGGTTAGAAATTGGGTTCGAGTGAGCCCTATTCTGGTGGCCAAAATCACCCAGGAGTTCGTAGTAGCAAAGGAGCGAAATAGAGCTACAAGTGCTGCTGGAGGCGCCTTTAAAGGTTGTTGAAGGCGCCTCCGCGCCTTATGTGGAAGGTGCCTTCCATGGTTGGAAGGCGCCTTCGATGAACAGTGCGAAGGCACCTTCCAAGGCTATGGAATGTGCCTTAATTTGACTAGGCTGAAATGAGTCGTTGTCCGTGGATAAAGTTTTATCCATGAGTGTCTCGCTGGAGGCACCTTCCAGCCCTATGGAAGGCGCCTTCAGCCTACGGATAAGATTTTCCAAGGGTTATAAAAAAAATCCCTGGACCTAGGAAAGAGGGAACAACTTGTGTATTCATTTCCTAGCAATAGTCTAAGCTATTAACGAGTGTAAGAGGCTTCTCCACCTTCACCGAAGGAGACTTTTTTAAGAGCTTTCATTTGGCTTGAATTAACAACCACCTAGGTTGTAACCAAGTAGATTCTGGTGCCTCTTTCTTTAGTTTCTTATTATTTAATTTTATTTGCTATTGCTGCTAACCTAAGTTGAAAGATAGAGAAGGTGTTTAGTTTTTCTGTTTCAAGCAACTCAACCCTCTCTAACTGGCCTACCTAGTCCAATTAGTGGTATCAGAGCAAGGTTCGCTTCAGGAGGACTAACCGCCGAACGAAGCACACGAGATGGTCGGACCAAGCATCTACCCAACAAAGTTCAAGGGGGAGTTCGCGAGCTAGAGAAAGAGAATGGAGGTATTTTTCAAAACAGACTTTGATTTATTATTAATAATGGAATTTGGTTTTGAAGCACCCAAGGGCAAGGAAAAGTTTCAATGGATGAAGGAGGAATAAGTCGACTTCGTGGCAAACGGCAAATCAGAGTTTCATCTACTGAGCATGTTACCGTCACAAGAAGTCAACCGAATCAGAGCCTACGAGTCCGTAAAAGAACTCTGGGAGAAATTCTTGGAACTACATGAAGGAACCTCGAAGTCAAAACTTGTGAGACGGGACCTACTTCGCAACCAGCTCACCAACCTTCAATTTAAAGAAGACGAGACCATTGCACACTTTCACTCGAGGATTAAGGAGCTCATCACCGGAATTCCAAACCTCAGAGAAAAGGTAAGTAACCGAGATTCGCTAAAGTATGCTCTTAATATATTTCCTAGAAATATGATATGGGCATTATTAGTAGATGCCTACTATATCTCTAAGGTTTAGAAATTGTTACCTTATAAGTGTTATTTTCAACTTTTGAAGTCCATGAATTGAGATGTGCAGATATAAAGGAGTTGAAGCACGGCATTGCCCTTAAGGGAAAGATGGACGAACAAGATTCAGAGTCCTCTCTCAACGACAATAAAATGGTAATGATGGTAAGATAGTTTAAGAAATTGATTAAATGTAGAAAATCTAGTCATCTGCGGAGTAGAAAGAAAAGGACAATCAGATGCTACCACTGTAATGAAGAAGGGCACATTAAAGACAACTACCCTAAGTTAAAGATCAACGAGAGGAACAAAGGCAAGAACAAGAAGCCGATCCAAACGAACAAACACAAGACCCTTAAAGCGACTTGGGACGAAACGTCATCCGAATCGGAGGTCAAAGCCTTTTCCAGACTTGCGTTGATGGCAAGTCATCAAGAAGACGAACATGAAGAAAGCTCGTCCGAAATGAACATTGAGAGCATCGATGAAGGGGAAGCTACATCAGAAGAAAGCGACAGTTCAAGAGGAGCTACAGATGACGGGATCGATAAGGTAAGTCGGGTACGATCTCCCACTTGACAAGTTGTTTAAATTTATGAAATTATTACCTAAAGATTGTTACAAACTTGAAAAAGAAAACAAAGAATTAAAAATAATTTTAGCAAAATCTTGTCTGTTAGAAGAATTTGACAAAAGAAAATTAGAAAATGATATTTTATAAAAAGAAATAAAGAACTTGAAAAATCATGCGTGCTCATATAATACAAGTAGCAGAAAATTTAATGGTCTAAATTGGTATTTTTATTACCACAAAGGACAAGTTAGAAAAATTTCTCAGAAATATATACCAAAGAAATTTCTAATTAACCCAGTTGGAAGAAACCTATATTAGGTTCCAAAAACTTGTATAAATTAAAAGTAAAATTGGACTTAGGGCTTTCAGATAGAATATTAAATATTTGAATTCTTTAAGAGGTTTTGTCTAGAAGTAGTTGATGATCCAATAATTAAGAAGGCCTAGTGCCTCGCCACAGCCTGGAAGCCAATTACTAAATTGAATATTTAATTGACAAACTGATAAGCATGAAACAGTTAATTAAATTAATGCTTTCAATCTTTGTCAATTTCAAAACTTAGAATTTTTTTTAAAAAAAAACTTAGAGTTTCTAAAAATATTGACGTTGAATTTGTTTTTATTTTCAAAATTTTATCAAAAACTTGATAAGTTTTTTTTATTTTTTTGAAAAATCTAAATTTTTTCTGAAGAAGTTAACTTTAGATTTTTTTTTTTGTACCCCAATTTTTATGTGATCAAAGGGGGAGAAGGGAAGATTAAGTCTAGGGGGAGGTAGTAGTTAAATTTCAAATTAAAATTAAATTTTAAATTTTTTTTGCACTTTATTACATAATTGTAATTTTATTATCTTTACTTTATGGTTGATTTACCCTAACTTAATTTAGGTTACTCACATCAAAAAAGGGGGAGATTGTTGGAACCCCATGGTTATTTTTGGTGTGATCAACCAAGTTAGGTTAGGTCATGTTATGTTTTGATCCCTGTATCTAAGTGTGGAGGAGCTTAGTGTTGGAACCCCAAGGTTGTTTTGGTGAGATCAACAAGTTAAGTTCGGTCCTGTGTGTTTCTAACCTGATGTCTAAGTGTGCAGGAGCTTAGGAGCACAGGTAATCGAGTGGAAGACGTAGCTAGCTAGAAGGACGGCACGCGGTGCATCCGAGGGACGAGGCGCTGTGGAAGAGTACACCGGCGGACGAGAAGGAAGCGTGCGGTGGTTCCGAGAGACAAAAGTCGGAGCGGAAGACTGCTCGAGAAGCAAGAGACGCAGATAGCGAGAAGGTCGGCACGGGGTGCGACTGAGGGACGAAGACTGCGGATGAGTACGCTGGCGGACGAGAAGGAAACATGCGGCGATTCCGAGGGACAAGAAACCGGAAGGAAGCCTGCTCGAGAAGACCGGAACTTGGGTTCAGGTGAGCCATTTTCCGGATGGCAGAGATCACCCAAGCGAGCGAATCCAGAGTTGAAGACCCGGACGGAGACGAACTGAACCGAAGCAGTGGTCCTCGGATGAAAAAGTCAACACTGGTTGACTTTAGGCTCTGGGGCGCCCGGAACCATTCCAGGCGCCCGGAATGGCTCCGGGCGCCCGGACCTTGTTTCTTGACCAGATCGCGTCAAACGTGATCTGAATGTTGGGGGATAAAGTTTTATCCCCCCAGGGCGCCCAGAACCCTTCCAGGCGCCCCGACAAAGGCTATAAATATAGCTTTGATCCAGAAGCTCTACAACGAACTCATTACTTGTAATTCCAACGCTTGTGCACTTCTAGTTGTAGTTGAGCTTCTGTTTTCTGTGTTTCAACGCTGTAAGAGGCTTCTCCGCCTGAAGGAGTTTTAGTGCTTAATCTTCCTTGGATTAACAACTACATCAGTTGTAACCAAGTAATGTCTTGTGCCTCGTCTTTTAATGTTTTATTTATTTGCTCTGTTTATTGTGCAAGTGTTAGCTTAAAAAGTTTGAGAAGGGTTGTCTTTCTTTTTATTTTTGCAGAATATCCAACACCCTCCTAGCCGGTCGCAACGGTCCTACACTTAGGAGCACAGAAAGTCTAGCAGAAGACGCGGCTAGCGAGAAGGACGACTCGGGAGAGAGCTGACGGGCTCAGTGCATCCGAGGGACGAGATGTTGTGGAAGAGAACATCGATGGACGAGAAGGATGTGTGCGACATTCGAGGGACAAGAAGCCGGAGCGGAAGCCTGCTCGAGGAGAAGGCCGGAAATTGGGTTCAATGAGCCCTATTCCGGTGGTCGAAATCACCCGGGAGATCACAGCAGCAAAGGAACGAAATGGAGCTGCAAGTGCTGCTGGAGATGCCTTCAAAGTTTGTTGAAGGCGCCTCCGCGCCTTCTGTGGAAGGCGCCTTCGATGAACAGTGCGAAGGCGCCTTCCAAGGCTATGGATGACACCTTCGACCAGGCTGAAATGAGTCGTTAGCCGTGGATAAAGTTTTATCCATGAGCGCCTCACTGGAGGTGCCTTCCATCCCTATGGAAGGCGCCTTCAGCCTAAGGATAAAATTTTCCAGGGACTATAAAAAGACTCCTAGACCTAGGAAAGAGAGAACAACTTGTGTATTCATTTCCTAGCAATAGTCTGAGATGTTAACGAGTGTAAGAGGCTTCTCCGCCTTCACCGAATGAAACTTTTTTAAGAGCTTTCATTTGGCTTGGATTAAGAACCACCTAGGTTGTAACCAAGTAAATTCTAGTGCCTCTTTCTTTAATTTCTTATTGTTTAATTTTATTTGCTATTGTTGCTAACCTGAGTTGAAAGATCTTGAAGGTGTTTAGTTTTTCTATTTCAGGCAACTCAACCCTCTCCAACTGGCCTACTCGGTCCAACACTCAGCTCATAGCTCAGCAAGTAGCAGGAAACTTTGAGGTTAATAGTGACAAGTTGCAGTTATACCGATTCCTCATACAGATAACCAAAGGGCTGATGAACTAGCTAAAATGGCCAGATCTTTAACCATTTGGGTGCTAGACAAGTCGATAGCCCAGACCTTCCTAATAGCTCAGATAGACCTACAGGATAATGTTGAGGAACTGATTGACTGGAGAGCCTCAATGATCATCTATCTTTAGCAGGGCGTCCTACCAGCTGATTCGGAGGAAGCTAGATTGATCAGGAAAAGAGTGCACGTATCACTCTGATCGGGGATCAATTGTACAAGAGGGCATTTTCTAGACCACTGTTCAAATACTTAGGTACGGATGAGGCGGAATATGCTATGCAAGAAGTACATCAGGGGGGCTACGGTAACCACGTTAGAGGAAGGATGTTGGCTCGAAAAGTACTGTTGGCCCGGTATTTCTGGCCCACTCTACAGAAAGATGCTCAGCGATTGATGAATACTTGCTTATCTTGCCAAAAGCATCAAAACATGACCGATTGACCAACCGACACGCTGAAAAACTCAATAGTATCATGCCCCTTTAATCAATGGGGTATGAGCATTATAGGACCATTCCTAATGGCACCAAGTCAGAAATGATTCTTGCTCATAGCGGTGGACTACTTTTCCAAGTGGGTGGAAGCAGAAGCCCTGGCTAGGATTATTGAGGGAGTCATTATTCAATTTCTATAGAAGAGCATCTTATGCCGATTTGAAATACCGCACAAGCTGGTATCAGATAATTGAAGACGGTGTTGGTGCAGCGGGGACTGGCAAGAGGGGGGTGAATTGCCTGCAAGTAAAAATAACCCTCCTCAAAGCTTTTCAACTCTTAAAATAAAGCAACATTTAATAACAAAACAAAATGACAGAAAAGAAATAGAACTCAGAGTTTTAATCTGGTTACAACCAAGAGGGTTATTAATCCAGGGCGATGAAAGGCACAGTAAGAAAAATTCCTTCTCTAAAGGCGGAGAAGCCTTGTACACTTTGAGAGCACAGAAGTTGCTTAAACAGTAATTACAGAGTTGAATTTCGTATATTCTCGTTGTTATCTAAAGCTGCCCGAGACCCTCTTTATATAGGGGTTCTCGAGCTTATCAGATCACCTGATCCTTCGGGATCAGGTTTGACTCGAGAGGGATCGGTCGACCGGTCCCCAGGTTCGGTCGACCGAACCTGGTCGGTCGATCGAACCTGCTGTACTTGCCCAGTCTTCCGTCCAAGTGCAGTCTCTGAGGATGAGCTTTGGTTAGATCGACCGATCCTTATGTTCGGTCGACCGATCGGCCAACGGTCTTCCAGCTGAGTTGCCCCGATCATCTTGCTCAACTAAGTCTCTGGATTAGCTTCGATTTGGTCGACCGATCAGGAGGTTCGATCGACCGATCAGCTTCACCAACGGTCAACTTTTGACGTGGCATTCGACGTATCTGCTGCGGTTGGCTTCAGTTAAAGAAGGGTTCGGTCGACCGATCAAAAGGTTCGGTCGACCGAACCGTTGACAAGTCAACCTCCAGTTGACTTGCTCCGGTTCGGCTCCTTGGGTGATTGCGGCCTGCCGGAATAGGGCTCACCCGAACACAATTCCCAGCTTTCTCCTCGAGCAGGCTTCCGTCCGACTTCCCGTCCCTCGAACGTCGCACACGTTCTTCTCGCTCCACCGAAGTACTCTTCCGCAGCTCTTTCGTCCTTCGGACGCACCAAGCCCGTCGGCTCCCTTCCCGTGCCGTCCTTCTCGCTAGCTGCGTCTTCCGCTCGACTTCCTGTGCTCCTAAGTTCCTGCACACTCAGACACAGGGTTTAGACAAAACGCGGGACCTAACCAACTTGGTTGATCACATCAAAACTACCACGGGGTCCAACAATCTCCCCCTTTTTGATGTGCATCAACCCAAGTTCAAGTTAGGGTTAAAACTAGACAAACGTAATTTTAAGAAAAATTACTAAACTAACAAGTATAACATAAATTTGCAATAAATAAAATTACAACACAGTTTAGAGAAAAAAATATTAAAATTTTAATTTCCTAACTCCCCCTAAACTTGTACTTTTCTTTACTTTTCTCTCCCCCTTTGATCACAGCAAAAAACGGGGTGAGAACTCAAAAATATTTTAGAAAAAAAAATATTTTAACTTTAGAAAAAAAAATTCTAAAAAATGATTTCGTAGAAATTTGAATTTAAAAAAAAAATTAAGTAAGAATGAGGTTTGAAAAAATTTTCCAAGTTAAACTCAATTTTCCAAAAAAAACATTCTAAGTCATAAAAAAAAATTCTATTTTCTAACCAAAAAAAAATTTTAAGTTAGAATATTCAAGAAAAATTTCTAAGTAAAAAAAAATGTTTGATAAACTTTCAAAGCAATATGTAATTTTTTTTTTATTTTTAATGCTTTTTTTCATAAAGTTAATTAAACATTTTCTTTCAATATTTTAGCTTCCAGGTCGTGGCGAGACACTAGGCCTTCTTGGTTATTGGAGCAACAACCACTTCCTTAGACAAAGCTTCCATAAAGAATTTCAATGTTTAATTTTCTCTCTATAAATCTTTTAATTTTAAGAGATTAGTTTAGCACAGATTTTGGAACCCAATAAAGGTTCCTTCCTACAAGATTAGTCAAAAACTTAGGGGGTATATAATTCTTAGGAATTTTCCTAAGTTGACCCTGATGCTTCCTTATATACCAGTTTAATTTTCCATAAATTTTAAGTTTTGATTTTGGAAAAATATTTATCTTTAAGCATGCATCATATTTCAATTTTTCAATTTCCAGTTTTAAATTTTCATTTTCTGATTTCAAATCTTCATTTTCTTTTTCTAATTTATCTAATTCTTTAGAAAGAGCTTTAATAAATTTAAAAGATTGAGTCGGGGTTAGATTGCGTACCTTACTTACCTAATCTGGTGACGCTCCCCCTTCACTGCTGCTTTTTTCTTCTGATGTTCCTCCCCCTTCATCAATGCTCATTTCTGAGCTAGATGTTTCTTCTAGCTGATGGTTGGCCATCAGTGCTAGTCCCGAGAATTCTTCGACTTCTGACTCGGAGGATGAAGTACCTGCCCAGTCTTCCGTCCAGGTGCAGTCTCTGAGGATGAGCTTTGGTTCGGTCGACCGATCCTTATTTTCGGTCGACCGATTGGCCAACGGTCTTCCAGCTGAGTTGGCCCGATCATCTTGCTCGACTAAGTCTCTGGATTAGCTTCGGTTTGGTCGACCGATCAGGAGGTTCGGTCAACCGATCAGCTTCACCAACGGTCAACTTTTGACATGGCATTCGACGTGTCTACTGCGGTTGGCTTCAGTTAAAGAAGGGTTCGGTCGACCGATCAAAAGGTTTGGTCGACCGAACCGTTGACAAGTCAACCTCCAGTTGACTTGCTCCGATTCGGCTCCTTGGGTGATTGCGGCCTACCGGAATAGGGCTCACCCGAACCCAATTCCCGGCCTTCTCCTCGAGCAGGCTTCCGTCCGGCTTCTCGTCCCTCGAACGCCGTGCACATTCTTCTCGCTCCACCGGAGTACTCTTCCGCAACTCTCTCGTCCTTCAGACACACCAAGCCCGTCGGCTCCCTTTCCGTGCCGTCCTTCTCGCTAGCTGCGTCTTCCGCTCGACTTCCTGTGCTCCTAAGTTCCTGCACACTCAGACACAGGGTTCAGACAAAACGCAGGACCTAACCAACTTGGTTGATCACATCAAAACTACCACAGGGTCCAACAGACAGTTCCAAGGGCGCAAGATCCAGGAATGGTGCTGAGGATTTGGAATAACCCAGACCTTCACGTCTGTGGCTTATCTTCAAAGTAATGGGCAGACGGAGGCCACTAATAGAGAGATAGTGCGAGGGTTAAAGGTTAAGCTGGATCATGTAGGCGGTGATTGGGTGGAAGAGCTACCTAGCATCCTTTGGGCATATTGCACGACTCCGCGAGAGAGCACCGGGCTCACCCCCTTTCACCTGGTCTATGGTAGTGAGGCGGTTGTGCCTATAGAAGTCAGGGTGCCATCCATCAGAAGGCTTCTATATGACGAGGAAAATGGTGAGCGATGACTTTCAGAGCTGAACTTTATCAGTGAAACCCAAGAATGGGCAGTTGCTAGATTAACTGCATATAGGTAGCGGATGTGCTAAAATTATGATAGGAGAGTTATTCTGCGGTTCTTCAGAGAAGGAGACTTAGTGTGAAAAAGGACAAAGCCGGTAGGAGAGGTAACCAAGTTAGCACCTCAGTAGGATGGGTCGTATAAAATTGTTAAAAGGTTAGCGTTAGATGTCTACTACTTGCAAGACGCTCAAGGTAGGAGGTTGGACTATCCTTGGAGTGCTAACTATCTCCAACCCTATTGTACTTAAGTGAATCACTCCTTTGTAAGATTTTAGATCCGGACAACATAACCGATCGAGCATAAAATGACTGGTCAGGATAACTTGGTCTAGAACATGCACGAATCTTCTTTAGGACCTGCTAAAGTCCCAGTGCTAGGGCTAAACAGCTCAAGCTCCACTGAGTAAGGGCTAAGGAAAAGACATAAAATCTAAAAAGGAAATAACAACAAGGATAGTGAAAATTAATTTTTATAAGGTACAATGGGCAGATGTTCATGTACAATAAGAAGGGTTATTTAAATTCTGAGAATACATCGTCGGGCATCTCTTTGAGGATCTGACGATGATCCAAAAAGTCCTCAGGAGGATCGAAGGGCAGATACCCTCCCTTCTTAAGTTGTTGGAGTGCTCCTACCACACCATAAGCCACAGATCTGACGAAGCAATCCCCCACTTACGAGCCAAATTCTGAAGAGCGTAAATATTCTTCCTAGCTCGCTTGTAGACGATCGCTCTCCCCGACCTTATAAGTCTCTAAGGCCATAATGGAGCTAGATAGGGCAGATTGGGCCTGAGACAGCTTTGCCTACAAGGAGCTCAGCTCTGTTGATTGAGACTCCAGATCCCGTCTCTGGTCTATAAGAAGCATGTCCTTGGAGTTCAGCTCCTGGGTCAGGCGGTCCATCTCTTGCTTATGCATAATTTTAAAGTCCTCCAGAGCTATAGCTCGCTGAATTTGTTCTGATTGTACCTTATCCTTGAGGGGCATCTCCTCTTGACACTTAGCCTCAGATGACTATAGGAGAACTTCAAGTCTATTTTTGTCATCTCGGAGATGGTCAATCTCTAGTTGGGCCTCCCCCAGGGTTTGTTCGCAGGAGGCATTCACCTTCTTTAAGGTCTCCACCTCTACCTTTAATTGGGACACGACTGAAGTAGGGTCAGAGATTTGAGACTCTAGGTCAGCAACTCGATCCTTCAAGATCTTATTCAATCGGTGTATATGCAAGAACGTCTGATTTAAGCAGAGCGATTGGGCAAACATCTATTCATAGTAACAGGAAAGTAAGAACAGAAAGTTAGAATAAGAGAGGGAAGCCGTAAGAGGAAGCGAAAGCTTACCGTAGTGGTAGTTTCAGAGGACATGTCTACTAGGGCAGGCAGTGAGAAGGTATTCATCGCCTTCATAGTCTGCTCCCATTGAGTTGCTAGTCGACCCTGCAGTAGGATAGAGCGAGCAGGGGTAGCAAGATAGCGACGTAATCCTCACTCTGTGGGCAGAGTAACACGAAAGCAGGAATATCGATATTGGGAGGAGTCGGGAGTAGTCCCGCTAGGGACAGGTTGAGAAGAGGTAGTCCCTGATTAAGTAGAGGGACCAGGTTGGGTAGAAGTAGATCCTAATTGAGTAGAGGGATCAAGTGAAAAAGAGGCGGGTCTAGGATGAATGGAAGGGTCGTGCAAAGAGGAAGGGGTCAGTCGAGGGGAAGAAGGTTTGACTAGGGCGCTGGATCTATATTGGCATCTCTGATCGATCTCTTCTTTAACGACCAAGGCCTTCCCTCGCTCAGCTCCTGTCCACAGTCTGGGTGGCATAATAGGGCCGCTCGAGAGTTGTGGATCGACAACGGAAGCAGAGGCCGATCAGGACGATGAAGTGGCAGTCTGAGCCTCAGATACTACGCCGAGTCCCATAGGTCTGCGTCTTGGCTTGCGCGAGAGTGGTTATTCATCTGAGTCTGACTCCTCTGATGGGGTTCGAGGTCGACGAGCAAGAGGAGTTGGAGGAGCGTGCCTTACAGATCTAGGAACAGGCCGAACATGCGGGGTTACTTGAGCAGCCGGACGGGGAGCAGTTGAGGCAGCCACCCCTAGAGCAAATAGAGCAGAATGAGATAGACCCCTCCTATCCAAAATGATGCGTCCTTGGTGGTTTATTTCCAAATCGCTCAAGGGAAGATGCCTGATCAGGGATGCTCGATCAGAGTATTCACTGCAAGAGAGCACCAGAATCAGAGTAGGAGGGCAAAGACAAGTCAAGGTAGGGTAAGCCTTACCTAAAGAGTGTGGTAGCTCTGAAGGGATGTGATTCAACCTGAACAGAAACAACACATCTTCTGTCAGAAGCATGATTAAGTCAAAGCGCCAACCTGCCAGTTGC
Source organism: Zingiber officinale (assembly GCF_018446385.1). Lineage (NCBI taxonomy): Eukaryota > Viridiplantae > Streptophyta > Magnoliopsida > Zingiberales > Zingiberaceae > Zingiber > Zingiber officinale. The sequence continues at coordinate 89,508,558 of NC_055995.1, read as the reverse complement.
GCGGAGGCCTCCAAAAGTTAGGGTATGTCGGAAAATCCCCTAAATAGGGCGTCGAAGGAAGAACTGATCGTCATTGGGTAAGCCACTCCATGGCAATGGGGAAACAAACGAAAAAATATTTCTCCTTGCATTCTTATTCTGAGGATGGGAGGGGAGCGAAAAAGGTAGTACAAGTCCGGGCTTGGAGACGGAAAAGACCTTCGTTATGACGATGAGAGGTAAAGAAGTAGTGGAACTGACGGAGAGTCCAGGGGGCGTCACACACTTCACAAAGGAGTCCTGCCATCGGAAGTCAAGGAGACATGGCAGTCAGAAGTTAAGGGGATGTGGTAGTCAGAAGTCAAGAAGACATGGGGGTCAGAAGTCATGAGGACGTGGCAGTCAGCAGTTAGAGAAAGAAGAAGGGGGATCGCCTGACGTCATTAGTCACATAGTCGCATAATTCCTGGTCGGGTGCATATAGATCAGGATCCCAAATTTGAGACATAATATGCAACTGGGGGTAATGCCTGACCTGATCCGACTGGTTGGATTTTCCCAGCTCAGTATACATATCCAGACCTGGTTCTCCCAGTAGGCCAACTCCCGATCAACTCTTGAGTGATCTCACCATCACTCTCCCTGCCCCTCAAGACTTAGACCAAATGTTATACCTAACAGATCATCTCGAGCTGCCCCCAGTCATACCCAAGCAGGAGAGAAGGCGCTAAGCGACAACAAGATCATGGAATCGTAACTGCCTGCCAGAACATAACTACTATATGTCAGTGAATATTCCAAGAGTCGGTTATCATCTATGAGTGGAACCTTCATCTGTCCCATAGAAGGGTGTCATGCGTCCTCCATCGCCCTACAAGGCCTGGCACCCGACATTCTTTGATATCGGTCAGGCTCCAGAGGTACGCACAGTCATATAAAAAAAGAGGTACTCTCCCTTGAGTAGGTAAGCTTTCTCACATATTTGCACTTGTCTTCTACTTTTCTTTCTTCTTCATACACTGTTCTTCTGGGGAAAAAATACCTGACTTGAGCGTCGGAGGGTCTGCTCCAGGGACTTTTTCCTGGTTTCTAGCCTCTAACGTTCCGTGTATTTGTCTGAGTGTGCGCAGAGCTCAAGTACCACCGGCTTAGTTACCGCTGTCCGTCAGCGCCACGTGGGGGTCCGTTCTCCGGGGCACGTACGATAAGGGTGTCATGGTCGCCTCTAAGTCAACACCTTGTGAAACGGTGCATAATGGTAGGGCCCGACTGTCGAAAGTCAAGGAGACGTGGCAGTTAGAAGTCAAGGAGACATGACAGTCAGAAGTTAAGGGGATGTGGCAGTCAGAAGTCAAGGAGACGTGGTGGTCAGAAGTTAGGAGGATGTGACAGTCAATAGTTAGGGAAAGAAGAAGGGGGACTGTCTGACGTCATTAGTCACATAGTTGCATAATTCCCGATCGGATGCTTACAGATCAGGATCCCAAATTTGAGACATAATATGCAACCGAGGGTAATGCCTGACCTGATCCACTGGTCGGGTTTTCCCAGCTTGGTTTACATATCCAGGCCTGGTTCTCCCAGTAGGCCAACTCTCGGTCAGCTCTTGAGTGATCTCACCACCGCTCTCCCTGCCCCTCAAGACTTAGGCCAAATGTTATACCTGACAGATCATCTCGAGCTACCCCTAGTCATACTCGAGTGGGACAGAAGGCACGAAGTGACAACAAGGTCATGGAATCGTAACTGTCTGTCAGAGAATAACTGTTGTATGTCAGGGAATATTCCAAGGGTCGACTATCATCTGCGAGTGGAATCTTCTTCCGTCCCATAGAAGGGTATCACGCGCCCTCCATCACCCTATAAGGCATGACATCTGACATTCTCTGACAATGGTCAGGCTCCAGAGGACGCACGACCATATAAAAGAGGAGGTCCTCTCCCTTGAGCAGGTACGCTCTCTCGCACATTTGTACTTATCTTCTACTTTTCTTTCTCCTTCGAACACTGTTCTTTTGATAAAAAAGTACCTTACTTGAGCGTCAGAGGGCCTGCTCCTGGGACTTTTTCTCTGATTTCTGGCCTCTAATGTTCCGTGTGCTTGTCTGAGTGTGCACAGAGCTCAAGTATCATTGGCTTAGTTACCTCCATCCGTCAACGCCACATGGGGGTCTATTCTCCGGGGCACGTATGATAAGGGTGTCATAGTTGCGTCTCCGTCAACACTAACGACAGCTCATCCGGCCTTCGTCTGACTCGAATTCTAGACAGGATCATATATCAAATAGTAATGTCCATGAACCGTCTAAATTGGGGAAAAACTAGGATGAAGCGGATTTACACACGTTCAGCTGATCTATTAAATGGGTCAGATCGATCACGACCGGACTTGGCTCGACATGTTCAAAGTAATGGATGGGTTGGATCATTTGGTCGAGCTGTGCTCGCCAAATCTAAACAAGTCCAAAACATCAATGCACTTAGTGAGAGTTCGTTCCGTCGAGAATTTAACTCTGACAGTGATTTTGAAATGTGTAGGGTCCAAAATATAAAAAGGGCAAGATCTCTAACTGCTGTTGGAAAATAATTCACTTCACCTACCATACTCTTTGGATTCTTTATTTTACCCCTTATATTGTAAAGTTGGTTTTATCGTATAAAGTATGATGCAAAAAAAATAATATTTTAAACACTCTATTAATAACCGAGCCAGATCTCTTATATCATTAGAGATTTACCTTTTCTATTAATTCCTAATGGTTAGATAAAAAAAATTCTTAATCAAGTTTTCAACTACAAAGATAAATTAAAAACGAAATCTTTATTAATTCTACCATTTTAAAAAAAAAATGAGAATGAAATTTTTTATGGAAGGATAAGACAAAAATCGGCCTGAATCTACTGCCGGAATAATTTAGAAGATCCAAAACGAAGCATGGTCCCGATCTCATCAATTAGGATTCCAACTGCTTGGTCACTGCATTGATCCCCACTGGTTTCACTCCTCTTCCATGTGCACATTATTAACACACCATCATTCACTGTTACTCGATCACTCAATGAAAGTATATATTAACATCGAGTTACCATCGTCTACCATCATCGCCGCCTATTAACATCGAGTTACCGTCGTCTACCGTCATCGCATCCCTTCTGACCATTCCATTGAAGTTGTGAAAGACAAGGGTGTTGAACAATGACAAAGAAAGACTATAATTTATTCAACAAATGAGTTACCCAGATACAATCTTTCATGTTATCCTGTCTAAATGATTAGAATATGATAGGCTAAAATTGTAATTCTACGGTTGATTTGATGAAGACTCCTCGCTGTCTTATAAAATCAAGAATATTAGTATCAGACCAAGAAAAGGTTCCCAGCATTAACCCTCTAACACTCAAGTCAATCCTCGACTCAATGGAGAGGAACAGTATGAACAGTAGTTAGAGTGTATAGAATAACAAGATATTGCATACTTTCGCCTATGGTTAGAAACCCCCTTTTATAGTATCACTCTAATGTCTGTGCACGCATCTCACAGCGTATGCACGCTTACTAAAGTGTCATAGGAAAATATAAGTAAAAAAAGTGTCACTATTGTCTTTCCTTAAGTGAGCACAAAAATCTCTTATGTCTTTCCTTAAGTGAGCACAGAAAGCTATGATGTCTTTCCTTAAGTACAGAAATCTCTTATGTGACAAGCTGGAAGCTTTTAAAGTACAATATGTTTGTTGGACATGCTCTGTTGTCAGTGGCACAAACTTCCAAAAGAGTACGACGAGATATGTAGATGGGTCCTACTATAGGCTGACCGGAAGCCACTCGACGGAGATGTCCCAGCTCGGTCGTACTGAACAGAACTATTTTCCTTCACTCGGCTTTCCTGTTGTCGGAGGGCTACCTTTTATTTGATCGGACATGCTGTATGGTCGGCAGGAGCAATGGTTCGGGAGATTTACTATTTGGCTCTTGACACTAGTCGCAAGTTTTCAGAGGATGGCCATCCGGACGGCCACGTCCGACCGGCATTGAGGGTCAATTCGGTCAACTTCGCCTGATCTATGGACCTGGGCTTTTGACTATTCTGATTTTGACCTCCACGTCAGCCGCTCTTTCCCGCTTTTACCCCTCTTTCTTAGGGGCCCTCTTCATCATCGTATCACAAGTCTTCCCCTCAAATTTAGTTGAGGGAGACTGCAAATCCGACTAACTGGACAATTAGTATGTTCTACAACTCTTCTTCCCGGTTGGGTGTCTAGGGTTTAGAGTCACCGCTCAGCTATGCACTCATTATTCCTGCTACTCGTTAGGAAGCTGATTTCTCCCCGACTATACGTACTAGGATTTAAAGACGTTGCTCGGCTATGACATGGACGATACTTAGGCGCTTGTTAACTTCTTTCTAATCTTTCTCCCAATCGACCACTCATACTTCAAGATTGATGCCGCTCGGATCCTACGGGAACGACACTTAGTCATATTTTAACTTCTTTCTGATCTCTTTTTCAAGAGGCCACTCATACTCTGAGGCTGATGCCGCTTAGATCCTACAGGAACAACACTTAGTCATTTTTTTTAACTTCTTTCTAATCTCTTTTCCGAGCGACCACTTATACTTAGTGCCTTTTAATTGTTGTTGACGTCATCATGATTTCTTAGAAATCGCTCAAATCCTTGGCCATTAATGTAAAGCATACCAACCATATCTTTTAATCATACGCCTCCAGTTCTCATTAAATGTCACCTGTGGCTGAATGCCACGTGTCACGATCTGCTGCAATCACATGTGTGATGTGACAGGTGACTATTAGGATCTAATGTGATAGCTGTCTTTTCAAATTTAACGACTAAGATTAAATCTTGCTTTCCAAAGGATTTAATTAGACGGCTCAGGGCAATCATCAATAGGGTTTTTAAACTCTTAATTTCTTTCATCGCCTTATCGCTTTTTCATTCTCGTCTTCGTCTTCCTTGCTTCCTGCCTTCTGCTCCTCACTGATGATCTTCCTCTAGTAAGTCCCTTTGCCTTTCTCCCTTTAGATCTTCGATATCTATCTTCTGTCTCATGGCGCATTCTCCTTCTCCACCCCCGGTTGTCCTCGAGTTGTGGTTTACCTCCACTACGTCCGATTTTAACGATGATGAGGTCGATCAAATGAAGATGACCTATCATATTCCCGACGACTATCAAATCGCAATCCCTTTCGCCTATGCTCGCCCTCATACGCCTCTAGACGACTTTCTTTCTTTCTTCAAAGACCAAGTCTATGTCGATCTGTGATTTCCTATTCACCCATTCTTTTCTGAAATTTATAGGTATTTCCACATTCCCTTGCAACAGTTGGTACCTAATTCATTTAGGTTACTATGCAGAGTTGTGAAACTGTTCCGTGTATACGGAATTCCTCTTTTGCCCCGCATTTTCTACTATTTTTACTACCCAAAACTATCTAAACCAGGCACCTTCCTCTTCTAGGCTCAAGGGGGCGTCGTATACTTTGAAAAGATATCCATATCTAATAAGGACTAGAAGGATCACTACTTCTTCGTCCGACTTCCCGACCGACCTGCTTTCCCAACCGACCTGCTTTCCCAACCGACTGGCAAATGAAGCTACCAAAATCCCCTGCACTGGAAAAATATCGATGGGAGCCAACCTATCTCCAAGCAACCGCGTACCTGGTCGGTTAGAAATATCGCATCCACAAGTTATTGTTGGAGGGCATTCTGTATATGTTTAGGCTGAGTCTCATCCAAGCTCGGTTGCTCGACTCCTTTGGAAAATCATTTGTCTCTCTGTCGATTTTAAATCTAACAAATTTCTTTTTCTCTTTTGCAGCCCAAGTTATGTTTAAGTCAATATTGAGCGACAGGGGCAAGCTAACTGATGCTGAGATCAACGCTAAGGGGGATGTCAAACTGGAAAGCAGTGGGAACTTGCCGGTCGGCACATCAGAGGAGCAGATCAGAGAAGCAACCTGAGCAGCGTGAAGCAGTGCCTCGGCTACCACAGGCAAGTTTTCACCCGCCTGGCCCTCCATGGTCCCAGTAGCAGTTCCTTCCGAGTCAACCACCTCCGACGAGCCCCTGATCTAGCGCCAACGCAGTAAGAGGCTCTGATCGGAGGCTTCCTCCCGCTCAGAGGCCTCAAATCCGCAACCTTCTACAGTCGGAGCACAGATCTCCCGGACCATTTTTTTGTGGTCCAGGAGATGTGTCACTCATATTTACGGTTGGATCGTGGCCACGATCCTTCCGCAAATTGTTGTGATCCCTTCTTGGGGTCATCGCCCCCATCAGGTTATAATTTTTGTTCGGAGCGGGCGGCCGAAGGCCGCCCGGAGGCCATCCGCAGGCCTCTGGTGGCGGATAAGTGGCCAGGTTACTAGGCGTCGAGCGAGGGTATCCTCTGGGTGGACGGAGGCCGCCCGTTCCGAACAAAAACTATAATCTGATGGGGACGATGAACCCAGGAAGGGATCGCAACCATTTGTGGTCGGATCGCGACCACGATCCGGCCGTAAATACGAATGGCACATCCCTTGGACCACAAAAGTGGTCCAGGAGATCCTGGCTCTTACAGTCGCATCAGCTCCTCGACCACCATCCGAGTGGGGCGAGAGCTCTGTTGGGACCGATGTGCCCGCTAGAGGGGGGGTGAATAACGTTTCGTCGCGCTTGCGTCGGTTTGCTTCGTCTTGTTGTTGTGCAGCGGAATACTCGAAGACAAACACTCATAATGCTAACAACTAGGATTTACTTGGTATCCACCTCAAGAAGAGGTGACTAATCCAAGGATCCACACATGACACGCTCCTCCACTATGAACAACTCATTCTCGGTCGCAGCCGGAGGCGGAGAAGCCTCGTACAAATCCACACACAACTCACACAAGAAGAAAATACACGATATAACTACAATACACCCTTCTTCTTTCTTACTTGTTGTTTGTTGTTGCCTCTTGAACCTTAAGAGAACACTCCCAAGAGCCTTCAAGAACTAGCGGTGAAGATCGGAGAAAGTCTCTGAAGATCGCCGAAAAATCGCAGGAAGAAAATCGCAAAAATTTGGCAAAGAAAACGCTTCGTCCAGGCTTTAAATAGTGCTCCAAATCGATTGAATTCATCCCCAATCGATTGCTACATCAGCACCGCTCCATCGCAGTCGCCCATCACCTGCATTCTGCGCAACGGTCACTTCTCAATCGATCGACCGATCGATTGGAACTTCCTAAATCGATCGCCTGATCGATTCAGAACCTTTCTGTGCTATCGCATCCGTGTGAGAGCTTCTGCTGCCCAATTGATCGACCAATCGATTGACAGTTCCCAATCGATCGCCTGATCGATTGGGAAACCTCTGTGCTCTCGATTTCATATTGAAATCTATCAGCCGATCGATTGAGCCTTCCTATAATCGCAGCACAGTCCAAATCGATCGACCGATCGATTTGGACCCTATTCAATCGATCGCCCGATCAATTGAACACTCTGAACTTGACTCAAACTCAAGTCCAAAGTCCCAAATCCAACTTCCAGTCAACCATGACCTGTTGGGTCTCCATGCCTATCATTTGTCCACACCCGACCAACCTCGAACTAGCTTTCTAGCCTCCTCTATCAGCCTTGCGTCCCTCGGATATCTCCCCATCCTTCACGCTTTGCCTTCAGGAGCTTCCTTCGGCCTCATCTTAGTTGTTGGGTCTTCCTTGCCAAGTCATACCAGGACTTACCTTGCCAAGAGCACATGCTTGGACTTACACCCTTTGCCAAGATCACACTTAGACTTTCCAATTGCTTGGCTCCTCACCAGGACTTTTTCCTTTGCCAAGATCACACTTGGACTTTCCAACTGCTCGGCTCCTCACCAGGACTTTCCACTTGCCTGGCTCCTCACTAGGACTTTCCAATTGCCTGGCTCATCACCAGGACTTTCTAAATACCTAACCTCCAGTTAGGACTTACCCAGTCAAGTCTCCTGTTAACCTTGACCTACTTGACTTGTATTCTCATCAACCTGGTCAATCCTTTGACCATCTCCACAACCGAACGATTGCTCCAGCAATCTCCTTATATTGTCAAACATCAAAACTCAAATCCTGACTCAAGCTTGACTCAACTCAAGCTTAATCAAACTGGTCAACCTTGACCTAGGGAAATTGCCCCAACAATCTCCCCCTTTTTGATGTTTGACAATACCTCTAAGTTAGACTAAATCTCATAGTCTTAACCTCTTCCTTATACCAAGGCTAAATCCCATAACCTTAACCTTTTTTTTATCACAAGGCTAAATCTCATAGCCTTAACCTCTTCTTTATACCAAGACTACTAAATCCTATAGCCTTAACCTCTTCTTTATCACAAGGCTAAATCTCATAACCTTAACCTCTTTCATGACAAGGCATGAATGAAGGTTTCCTTCATTCTCTCCCTTTCTTAAAGGGCAAACTCCCCCTGCTTGGGATGAAGGCCTAACTTAACCTTACATTCTCCCCATTTGTCACACATAAAAAACTGAAAACAAAATCTTCTCCATAAGAGTTAACTCTATGTTGTTTACAACCTCATATGTTGTTAACAACCCCACAATGAAGATCTCATATTCTTCATTGCTGCCAAAGTTCCCCCTTGAGCTCTACTTCACTTCACAATACTCATCATAGAGCATGCATAAATTTCCCAATGAAACTCTCATTCATTGTATTCAATGCTCCCCCTTGAGCAGTAATCTTCTTCTCAATGCTCATCCAAGAGCATTTTTCACTTTACCAATGAAGGTCCGATCCCCTTCATTAATCCAATGCTCCCCCTTGAGTAGTAACCTACTCCACAATGCTCATCTGAGAGCATTTATCATCCTAGCAATGAAGATAACCAATCTTCCATTGTTCCTCAATACTCGACCCTGAGTATTATCCATCACGAAGGTTTAACCCCCTTTCAAGGTCCTTGAAAGTAAATTTTCATGCATTCAAGAAGTAACGCCCCCTAAAAATATGGTCAAACTTCTGTCATTGCACCAACAATGACTTGGAGTTCCTAAATAGTTAGGAAAACCAAAACTTGAAGTTTTGAGATTCAAAATTCAATAATAAAACTAAACCTCAACCTAAACTTCACCTAAGTCTACCTTAACCAATTCATACTTGCTTGCATCATGAAAACTCCCCCTAAATGTATACAAGTGTATTCCAAAAGGTTAGGAATGGTTAATGCCCCTTGAAAACCAAAACTTAAAGTTTTGAGATTTCAAAGTTCGAAATTGAAACTAAACCTTTCCTAAACTTCACTTTGATTTATCTTAACCAATTCATACCTGTTTTCATCAAGAAAACTCCCTCTAAATGTCTACAAATGTATTCCAAGGGATTTGGAATGGTTATTGGAACTTGAAGTGGCTTAAAGTGCTGAAATCAGGTTTTTCAGGCCAAAATCAGACTTCCCAATCGATTGAAGTTGGGACTCAATCGATTGAAATCACTTCAATCTATCCATTGATCGATTCCGCAAAATACTACTTGCAGAAATTCCCTCCGAATCGATCGGCTGATCGATCCACTGACATTCTGTTCATGGGAATTGGCTTTCCAATCGATCGACTGATCGATTAAAACCATCACAATCGATCGGCTGATCGATTGGGTTTCTGATTTCTCTAAAATTCAATTTCAGCAGACTTCAGAAACTCCCCAAAAATTCTACAAACCTCTAAAAATCATGAAAACTCATGTAGACATTATTTAGGGTATATTCTATCAAGGAAAAATAATTTTCTATGAAAATACTTCCTATTTTCAAAGATTGACATAAATTTGAAAACTCTTGAAAACTTCAATGTTTTCTCCTAGTTTGTGTCTAACTTTTCAATGATGAATACTATCAAAAGATAGTCTTCACCAAGGTTTTCAAAAGCATTTTTAAAAAATATTTTAAAAACCAATATCCAACCATATTCTTTGGGCTCAATGCACATGACTTGTACATTAACTTTCCCAATGATTGGAAAACACATAACTATGTGTTTTGATGAACCTAAAACTCAACAAAATGTACTAAATCAATATCTTAAGTTTTGTTCACCATCTTAACATCTCACTTGTATCTAATGTATACTAAAACACATACAAGTCACCTTATGGTTCTTTGTGAGATGTATATTTGGTTTTGCCCTAAACTAAAGGATCATGCATAACTATCTAGGCATTATGAAACTTATGATCATCCACCTATGATATCACTTGGTGTCATCCCACTTGTTGAGATATTTACCATTCATGATAAATGTCTTTTGTCCTTAATAGCAAGGGAATTAACATAATGCATGATGTTACATGACATACATCAAAATAAGCAATTTTCAAAATGAAAAGCAAGCTATAGCTACATGATGTATGTATGACATGACATGATATTTTTGTGTTTTTCATAATAGAAATGAATGCGACACATGATATCATGACATATGATAGACAATCAATCATGACATTTTTAGCATAAGTAAAATATATCTAGATAATCTATCTAAGTATCTTTAATTCTTAGCTAAACCTTAAAATTAACCTAGATTGCCTATTTCTTAAGGAAATGTCAAAACCTAACTTCACATTTCTTCTACCCTTTTTATTTGTGCCAATTGAAATTAAAAATTAAATCCTCAAAGTTTATTTGGCACATTTTATTCTTTCTAAGAGTGACAATTTGGATTAAGGTTACATTTCCCTTAATTTCATAAGAAAATGCCAAATTCCCAATTTGGCATTTCTTTTGCTTCCCAAGTGTGCCAATTTAACCTAATTTCAAATCTTCAAAACTTGGCACCTTTTTGCTCTTCAAGGCTTAATCACATTTGATTAAAGCATGAGTTTTCTCTTAATTCCTTAAGAAAGTATCAAAATTCTAACTCAATTTTTCTTATACTTTTCTTAAGTATGCCAATTTAGATTAAGTTCAACTCTTCAAATTTTGGCACATATATCACTCTTTCAAAGAGTAACCCAATAATCCTTTTCATTTTCAAAGGTTAACAATAACCTTGAAAATGCTCTCAAGTGTCAACTTTATCAAGGTTGGGTTCACTACCCTTCCAAATAGAGTTGACACTCTCTAGACCCATCTAGGGTGTAGAGAATATGCTCCTAAGAACCCAAAACCTATTGGTGCTCCTTGGATGCTTTAGGTACTCACTACGGATAACTTCCATAGTCACCTTCCTAAGGACCTTTCTAGGTTTCTTAGAAGCCTTGGTCACTTCTATTAGGTCACTCCTAGGAATAACTTCCCTTGTAACTTTCTTTGTGACTTTATTTGGCCTTTTTGGAGCCTTAGTCACCTTTACTAGATCAACTTTAGAGATGACCTCCCTTGTGACCTTCTTTGTGATTTTGTTAGACTTCTTAGAAGTCTTAGTCACATTGGTCTTGCCAAAAAAACCTTTAGGGATTCCTTCCCTAGTATCCTTGACTTGACCTTTATACCTAGGGTTGATCCCATAACTATATGGAACCCTATGAAAAGAAGTCACATCCTTCTTGACTTTAGGTTTGTATCCCAAACCTCTATAGTCATTGGATGGCTCTTGTCTAATAATCCCTAGGGTTTGCTCATTTTGACCCTTAAAAATATTTTTCATTCTTGCTAAGTTCCTTTCTAAGTTATCAAGTTTTGACCTCAAGACTTGGTTCTCCGTCATTAAATCCATAGATTTGGATTTTTCTTGACCCCTATGAGCATTTCTATATTTTGGCATATATCTATAATCCTTAGAGTTATTGCCTAAGATACTATCTACCTTCCTAAACTTAGGTGTGGTAGTTCTAGCATGAGGAAGAATATATTTATCCTTAGTGCCATCATGCTTCCTACTTTCATGATAATTCGCATTAAAATGATAAGGATTATTTCTAGCATGCTTTTTATCATGTGTTAAAGGAATGGATTCATTAAATGATACCTTGGTTTTTACCTTGGAAGCTCCCTCTAGACTTGTGCTTCGTCCTTTGACTTTGGTTGTTTTCTTCCCCTTTAGACATTGACTTCGATAATGTCCATTTTGGTTGCACAAGAAACACACAATGTGTTTCTTGCTCTTCTTTGTTGTGGGGATTGTCTCCTTGGGCTTCTCCTTGCCCTTGAGTGCTACTTGGCTCTTCTTCTTGGCCAACTTGGAACACTTGCTCTTATAGTGCCCATGCTCCCTACACTCAAAGCAAATGATATGGTTTTTATCTTTTACAATTGAAGTTTTTATACCTTTTCTTGTAGGGATGATGCTTGATTCTCCATTTCATGTAGCTTGAATTGTGGAGGTTGCATCATCGTCTTCTTCTTCTTCTCCTTTTAAGGATGTAGGTGCTTCCACCTCTTCAACTCTTGAGGATGTGGATACTTCCACCTCTTCCTCTCTTGAAGATGTAGAAGATCTCTCATCTTCTTCCTTCTTCTCCTCGAATGTTGACCTTATGTCAACATCGGATTGGTCCTTCTCGTCTTGGACCAATGAGCCCTTCTCCTTAGGCTCCTCTACTCCTTGGAATTGTGATAGGTCTTCATGATAGGCAATGATTTTTTTTCCAAAGATCACATGCACTTGTGCATTCACCTACACTCACAATGATATTAGAAGGTAATAAATTTAACAAGATTTTTGTTACCTCCTTATCCACCTCCGCTTGCTCCCGTTGCTCCTCGCTCCAATGTCGAGGTCGGAGGTGTTTCCCCTTTTTATCTTTAGGAGCTTCAAATGGGTCTTCCAATGCAACCCATTAGTTCTAATCCATTTGAAACCATGTCTCCAACCACGCCCTCCAATAATTGAAGTCTTCTTTGTCGTACGGAGGTGGAATTCGGATATCCCATCCGAGCGGTCCTTCAATCTCTATCTTCATCTTCCTCTAGCTTCTTGCTCTCTTGGCGGTTAGTCCGTAGAAGAGCGACCTCACTCTGATACCAATTGTTGGGACCGATGTGCCCACTAAAGGGGGGTGAATAGCGTTTCGTTGCGCTTGGGTCAATTTGCTTCGTCTTGTTGTTGTGCAGCGGAATACTCGAAGACAAATACTCACAATGCTAACAACTAAGATTTACTTGATATCCACCTCAAAAAGCGGTGACTAATCCAAGGATCCACACACGACATGCTCCTCCACTATGAACAACTCTTTCTCAGTCGCAGCCAGAGGCGGAGAAGCCTCGTACAAATCCACACATAACAACACAACTCACACAAGAAGAAAATACACGATATAACTACAATACACTCTTCTTTTTGCTTACTTGTTGCTTGTTGTTGCCTCTTGAACCTTGAGAGAACACTCCCAAGAACCTTCAAGAACTGGCGGTGAAGATCGGAGAAAGTCGCTAAAGATCGCTGAAAAATCGCAAGAAGAATATTGCAAAAATTTGGTGAAGAAAATGCTCCGCCCAGGCTTTAAACAGTGCTCTCAATCGATTGAATTCATCCCCAATCGATTGCAACGTCAACACCGCTCCATCGCAGCTGTCCATCACCTGCATCTTGCGCAATGGTCACTTCCCAATCGATCACCCGATCGATTGGAACTTCCTGAATCGATCGCCCGATCGATTCAGAACCTTTCTCCCCAATCGATTGCAACGTCAACACCGCTCCATCGCAGCTGTCCATCACCTGCATCTTGCGCAATGGTCACTTCCCAATCGATCGCCCGATCGATTGGAACTTCCTGAATCGATCGCCCGATCGATTCAGAACCTTTCTGTGCTCTCGCATCCGGGTGAGAGCTCTGCTGCAATCGATCGACCGATCGATTGGCAGCTCAATCGACGCCCGATCGATTGGGAAAGCCTCTATGCTTGTGATTTCATATCCCAATCGATAGGTCGATCGATTGGGTCTTCCCATAATCGCAACATAGTCCAAATCGATCGACCGATCGATTTGGACCCTATTCAATCGATCGCCCGATCGATTGAACACTGAACTTGACTCAAACTCAAGTCCAAAGTCTCAAACTCAACTTCCATCAACCGTGACTGTTGGGTCTCCATGCCTAGCATTTGGCCACACCGACCAACCTCGAACTAGCCTTCTAGCCTCCTCCATTAGCCTTCGTCCCTCGGATATCTCCTCATCCTTGACGCCTTGCCTTCATGCTTCCTTCGGCCTCATCCTAGTTGTTGGGTCTTCCTTGCCAAGTCATACCAGGACTTACCTTGCCAAGACCATATGCTTGGACTTACACTCTTTGCCAAGATCACACTTGGACTTTCCAATTGCCTGGCTCCTCACCAGGACTTTCTCCTTTGCCAATATCACACTTGGACTTTCCAACCGCTTGGCTCCTCACCAGGACTTTCCACTTGCCTGGCTCCTCACCAGGACTTTGCAATTGTCTGGCTCCGCATCAAGACTTTCCAAATGCCTAACATCCATTTAGGACTTTCCCAGTCAAGTCTCCTGTCAACCTTGACCTACTTGACTTGTATTCTCATCAACCTAGTCAATCCTTTGACCATCTCCACAACCAGACGATTGCTCCAGCAATCTCTTTATATTGTCAAACATCAAAACTCAAATCCTGACTCAAGCTTGACTCAACTCAAGCTTAGTAAAACTGGTCAAACTTGACCTAGGGAAATTGCCCCAACAAGCTCTTCATCCGCCGTCCTTGAGAGGACGGTCGACCTGCTGAACCGCCATCGTCCGATCGGACCCCTTCCTTATCCAAGCTGCCAGCTGGGACGACGATAGTGCTACTGATTTCCTACCTGATCCTGCCACCAACCGATCCGGCGGCCCCTACTTCAATTATTCGTTTCTCCACAATGTCCAAGTCCAAGGGCAAGGCTACTTCGGAGCCTTCAGACCTGAGCGACCACAGGCATATTATGACCATCATCAAATTACCAACTTATGACTAGAGCCGTCAATTTGGGTTGGGCCCGTCGGCGGCCCGCTCGGGCTTGGGTTGGTCCGCTCGGGCTTGTGTTGGCCCGCGGGTTGAAAAACATATGTAAGTTAAGTTTTAGACCAATTTATTATCATTTTTTGTTATAATTTTGAAATAAAAATAGTACTTTTCATCCAACATAAGTACTCGTTTGTGTTCATTTATATTTAAAATACATGTTTATGTATACATTTAATTGTAGAAAACTTTTTCGAAGTAAAATGTTGAAGATATGAAATATTTTCTAATTTTTTTAAAAATTGTTTATGGGTCCGCGGGTTGGCCCGCCAAACCCGCAACCCGCCTTAGAATGGGTAGGGTTGGAAATTTCTCAACCCGCCAAGTTGGCGGGTTGGTCCGCCCCGCCCTGCCAAATGGTTAGCCCGCCACGGGCCGACCCGCCCCGCCCCGCCACGGGCTGGCCCGTCTGATAGCTCTACTTATGACCATCCGGAAGATGCCAAGTCGTGCTTCCCAGAACACTAGATCAGGATACAAGGTCCGCTAACCTAGACCTGGGCAAATGCTAGGGCTAGGGCGGCGTTAATTTCGCCCGAGGAGCTTGCTGACAACTTTAGTCAGAAATCCACTAGGGTAAGCTTATCTAGAATTTCTTATTTGTTTTTCTCGATCGGTCGTAACTGACTTCTTTTACTTGTAGTTCTGGGTAGAAAATTTGGCCATGTGTCAAAGACTGGCCTTCCTTGAACATGAAAAGACAGCTACAAGCTCCGACCGGGGCGTCGAGTGCCTCACAAGCCATGGTCGATCAGCTCACTGCGGAGGTGACTCAACTAAAGGAAGACCTGGAGAAGACCTCTGAACAGCTACTAGGGTCCAAGCGAGCGCTGATAGTGGAAAAGAACAAGAATCACGACCAAGCCCTTCAACTCGATTGGCTAGCCAAGCAGGCTCATAATTTTGAGTCAAAGATTAACTTTGCCAATGCTAGGAAGCGTTGGGCCATTGAAGACATGGACATCAAAAAATAAAGAGGCCTGAGTTCTAACAAAAAAGCTTGAAGAGGTGGAGGCAGCTCTGGTTACAGAGCAAGTTACCCGAATGGCGGAACAGATGGCTAGTGAGCTCCAAATCGAGGAACACCAACAGACAATCACTGAACAAGATGTCAGGCTGCAATCACTGACGACCAAGTTGGAGACGTCCAAGGCCCAATTTACCAAGTTCAAGGAGGAAGAGCTAGGTCGGCTAAAGGCCTTCAAAGTCGAGTACCTTCGCTCGGAGGCTTTCAACCAGATACTGACCGATTGGACCTGCCGATTATTCAATTATGGCATTGATGGGACCCTTCAACAGCTGAAGGAGGGCGGCCACCTTTCCACCGAGGTCTTAGACAAGTTCATCTAGAGGAAGAAGGTAGTGGATTCGCTCCCAGATGATGTTACCGTCGATCTAGCATGATTTTCTTTCAACTTCATCCACCTCCTTTTATATCAATGCAGCATTTTTTGTAAAAATTTACTAACTTTAACTCGATGTTTGTCTGTTCTGCATTTTAGAGTTCTAGTTCATGTTATCCTTTACTTTTCGTCTCCGAGATTTAACTTCTTCGATTTACTTATCATGAGAGCAATATGAGCCATGAGAACTAAGTTTATCTGAAACTCGGCTGAACGGCTCATTATTCTAGGATATTGAGAGCGAAGACTTCGCTCGCTTATAACTTGGCCGAACAGTTCAAGAGTCTAGAGGCGCGAGAGCTCAACTCACTTATAACTCATCCAAACGGTGCGAGTCTTTGAAACTTAGGTGCAAGGGTTGTGCTCGCTTATAACTTGGTCGAACGACACAAGAGTGTGAAGGTGTGATGCTTAGCTTACTTATAACTCGGCCGAACATCGCGAGAGTCTTTGACACTTGGCGCGAGGGCTTTGCTCGCTTATAACTTGGCCGAACGACTCAAGAGTTTGAAGGTGTGAGAGCTTAACTCACTTAGAACTCGGTCGAACGATGCGAGATTCTTTGACACTTAACGCAAGAGCTTTGCTCACTTATAACTTGGTCGAACAGATCAAGAGTCTGGAGGCGTGAAAGCTTAACTCACTTAAAACTCGACCAAACGGTGTGAGTCTTTGACACTTAGCGCGAGGACTTTGCTCACTTATAACTTGGCAAAACAGCTCAAGAGTCTAGATTACTCAATAATTTTTCATTTAAACTTTCTTACATTCATAGAACAAATATTTTTTTACAATTTATATAAATTCAATCGTAAACTTACTACCTGACCCGATAGGGCTGCAGATGGTTTGCGCTTTAAGGTCACTCCATATTCCTTCTATTCTCATCTTGTAGATAATAAGATCCCAAGTTGAGCCTCTGAATCACTTTATACAGTCCACCCCATGGGACCTCCAGCTTGCTAACATTGCCGATCGGCTTGACACTTTTCCAAACTAAGTCACCGACCTGGAATGATCTAGGAATCACCCTCCGATTGTATTTCTACTTCATCATTTGTCAATATGCCATTAGCTGAATGGTTGCTTTATCTCCAATTTCGTCAATCAAATCTAATTACATAAGATGTCGCTCGGGTTGTCTTCATAATACAGTTGTCTCCGATCGAACTTTACACTTATTTCGATCGACACTACCGCTTTTCCTCCATACATCAAGTGAAATGGAATTATACAGTGACTTCTCGAGGGGTGCGGTACACCCACAATACACTTGGAAGTTTGTCGACCCAACTTCCTCTGAAGTGATCGAGCCAAGTTTTGAGTCCTTTAAGGATTTCTCTATTAGTGACTTTCGCCTAACCATTGTTTTGAGGGTAGGCTATTGAAGTGAAGGTCTGCAGCATACCATATCCGACACACCACTCTTTAAGCCTCCATCCTTAAAATTGTCTTCCATTGTTAGAGACGAGCTTGTGAGAAACGCCGAACCGACACACAATATTCTGCCATAAGAATTTAATAGTCATCTGCTCGGTTATCTTGGCGAGCGGTTCGACCTCCACCAATTTAGAAAAAAAGTCCACAACTATGAGCAAAAATTTTGTCTAAATGGTCACCATGGGAAAATGTCCAACGATATCCATGCTCCACTGATCGAACGGGCAAAAGACAATGGACACCTTCAGCTCTTAGGTGTAGTATGTTCTAGTATTTCTGACAAGATAAGCAAGTTGCCACTATCTAAGCAGTATCTGTTTGCAGGATAGGCTAAAAATATCCAGCTAGTAAGATTTTACGAGCTAGCGAACGGCCGCCAGGATGACTGTCACAAGAGCCTTGGTGTACTTCATGTGTCCGATGCATTTGAGCAATAACCTCAAGATATACAAGTGGTCTCCTATTAATGTGAACTGCCCGATTCTCTTTTAATCAATTGAGCTTGCTCCTGGTCAGCAGGCACACTGCCCGATCGAAGGAACCCCGATTAAAGGTGTCCTCCAATCACTTGGGGTTGCTCTCTTAGTTGTTCTCTCAATATGAGCTACCAACATCACTTGCTCGATCGGCTTATCCAACACTACAGGACTTAAAGAACTTACTACCTTGGCTAGCTCGTCCATATATTAATTATCCAGATGGGGGATCTTTTGTACGATCACCTCTTGGAATCCTACCTTTAATTTTTTTTTTTGAAAGCTTCAGTATATAACTGTTGGTGCGATTAGCACTAACGGTCTAACTAAAGTTTTGATGAATGACAAAGTAGCTTAAGTTAGTTTCATATTGATCTAACACTTCTACGAAGCGCACAGAAGAAGCCTAGACGGGTCGACGGGCTGACCTGACCTCTGGCACGAAGTCCAGCTAGGTCGATGGGCTGACCTGATAGCTAGCATGAAGCTCAGACGGGTTGACAGGCTAACCAGACGTTTGGCACGAAGTCCAACCAGGTCAAAGGGCTGACCAGATAGCTGGCACGAAGTCCAGATAGATCGAAGGGTTGACCGGGCGTCTGACAGGTAAGTTAAGGTAAGTCACTGGAGGGGAGTAACTGTGAGGACGCGTTCCCGGGAAGGGAACATTAGACGTCGATCCAACTTAGATCCATTTCGAAAATCTAAGTTGAGATCATGATTAGATTCTATTTGCAGGATAATATTATTTGTATTTTGCCTCGGACTAACTCTTTCTTGCAGGACAAGGACTTTCTGGAGAAGAGTGGTTCGAGCGCCCGGAAGGGGTCCGGAAGCACGGAGTGCAAAACTTATCCCCAACCACATCATCACGTGGAGCTTCATGTGTGTACAAGCTACGCCACACTCCAGGCAGCTGGAAGGGATCAGGCCCCAGCCTCCTATATAAGGAGGGTGAGGCCTGGAGCAAAAACAACGAACAACAAGATCTTCCAACTATTGCTCTGCCATGCTACGCTCCTGCAACGCTGCGAAAGCTCTTCCGACAACGCGCCCCGATTTTATTTCTTTTATTGTCGGTAGTCTTTATTTAAAAGCAACTGTACTTTCAATTGTAAAACAATTATTCAAATTGCTAGTGGATTGCCCAACGAAAGCACTCAACTAGCACGGGCCTTAGAGTAGGAGTCGACCAAGGCTCCGAACCAAGTAAAAATTCGTGTTAGCATTGTACTTTTCATTCTCGATTTTTTCTACTTACTCTACCCGATTTTCAATCGATATTCACCCCCCTCCAATTACAACGATTCAACAATAACTTCAATCTAGCATTATTTATTTCGAAAGTACCTGAGAGTTACTAAGCCGCAAGTTGAGAATATGAGCGGATAAGAACCTTGGCGGCGCCCACATGCTGAGTTGCTTGCAAACCAACAATAAAAGTTTTGTATTCTGCTTCATTATTTGTAGCCCGGTAGTCCAATCGAACGAATAGCTGCATCCTGTCTTCTAGTGGTGATATTAAGAGTATTCCTACTCCGCTGCCCCACCAGGTGGATAACTCATTCACATATATTTTCCAAGTTGCCTATGACTCGACATTCTGTATTTCAGTCATAAAATCAACTAAGTCTTGCGCTTTGATCGCCGATCTGGGCTGATATTGTATATAAATTCGCTTAGCTCCGTAGTCCATTTAATTAGCCACTGGACGCCTTTGGTTGAGGAGGACCCTCCTAGTGTGTTGTTAGTTAACATGATTAAGGATCCAAGAGAAAGTAAGGGCATAACTTTCGAGTAGCGAGAACCAACCTGTATGCTAGCTTTCAAGATAGGTGTAGCGATATCCAGATCTTTCAATAAATGGCTTAAGAAGTACACCGACTATTGTTCGGCATTATTTTGTCGCACTAACGCCGATCCGACCGCTCACTCTGTGGACGACAAGTACATCCAAAGTGGCTCGCCAACGATGAGCTTTGCTAGTATAGGTAAAGAAGTTAAATAACTCTTGAGTTCCTCCAGCGCTTTGTCGGATTCTGCATCCCATTGAAACTTAGTAGCTCGGCGTAGAACTTTGAAGAATGGATGACTCCGATCAAACGACTTGGAGATGAATTTTGACAAGGCTGTAATCTGTCTGGTCAGTCTTTGAACTTCCTTTAAATTGCGCGGAGGAGGGATGTCTTGGAGTATCTCCACTTTGCTCAGATTTACTTTGATTCCCCACTCGGTTACAATGTAACCGATGAATCATCCACTCTTTACTCCGAATAAGCGCTTGCTAGGGTTGAGTTTGACTCCGTACTTTCTCAGCGCCCAACATGTCTCCTCTATATCTGCACAAAGGTCAGTAGCTTGGAGAGATTTTACCAATATGTTGTCGACGTATACATCTATATTTATGCTGATCTGCCTTCAAAACACCTTATTTATCAATCTTTGATAGGTAGCCCAGGCGTTCCTCAGCCCGAATGACATGACGTTGTAACAGAAGGTCCCGTATGCTTTGATAAAGTTGACCTTTTCTTGATTTTCCTTAGCGAGCAGAATTTCATGGTAGCCCTGATATGCATCCAGCATATAGATCAGCTCACAGCCCATCGTGGAATCCATCATCTGATTGATGCGCGACAAAGGGTAGTAGTCCTTCGGGCAGACTTTGTTCAGATCTCCGAAGTCGATGCAAACCCACCACTTGTTGCCCAGCTTGGAGACCACATTGGCGAGCCAACACAGAAACTGTACTTCACAGATGTGCCTAGCCTCCAGTAGCTTCTCCACCTTTGCTCGGATAATCTGATTCTACTCCAAGCTGAAATCCTTCTCTTGCTTCACTGACCAGGTGTCCGGTCGGGCGTGTAGCTCGTGTTGCGCTATCGCTAGCGAGATACTCGAGAGATTATGAGTTGCCCATGCGAATACATCATGATTTTGCCTTAGACATTCAACAAGCTTGGCCTTCTTTTCCATGCTCAAATCGACCGCGATAACGGTTGTGACCTTCGGTCGACTGGGATGCACTTGAACTTCCTCCTCTTCATAGATCAGCATGGGAGGCTCCTCTAGAATTGCATTTACCTCCAGCCGTTGAGCCTTCCGAGTGGCCCGCGACTCAATCTTCACTATTTCCACATAGCACCAGCGAGCTGCTAGCTGGTCGCCCTTATCCTCGACGACCAAGTTATCCACAAAAACTTGATCTTTTGACAGAACGTGGAGATGACCGCTTGGAACTCATTAAGTGTTGGTCGACCCAATATAACATTATAAGCGGACGACGTGCCCACTACAATGAAATTTGTCGTCCTCGTCCTCTTGAGCGGCTCTTCTCCATGTGATATGGCCAGTTGAGTCTGGCCGATCGACAACACCTCATTACTTGTAAAGTCATATAACGGAGTCATCATGGGCTGAAGCTCACTCCGATCAATTTAGAGTTGATCAAAAGACTTCTTGAATAAAATATTCATCGAACTACCTGTATCTACAAAAGTACGGTGAATATTATAATTAGCAATTATCGCCTTGATGATCAAGGCGTCATCATGAGGGACTTCTACTCGCTCTAAATCTTGAGGGGCAAAACTGATCTCTGGTTCCTCTGCTCTCTCTTTGTTACATCCGATATCATGGATTTTCAACCGCCGGGCATGTGACTTCCGGACCCGGTTGGAATAACCGTCGGTCAAGCCTCCCGCGATCATGCCGATGTCGCCCTGAGCGGCATTGCAGCGATTCTCTTCTTCCCGGGCCGACGAGCGTGACTGCTCGATAGATGCTCGAGCAAGCCTTTGATGATCTCTTTGCTGGGCTGCTATTGGTGTTGTTCAGTTGCAGGCCTGCCTTCCTCGTGTTGCCCACTTGATCGATGATGATGTCAGTAATCAGGAGATGGGATCGACGACGAAATCTTGGAGTCAGCCGGCGTGACTTTGGTTTGAGATAGTAGCAACCTCTCGTGTTGTGGGTTGCCAAGCGATGATAAGAGCAGAAGAGCAGAGTCCACTATCGGGGCTCAGTAAATTTCGGCCACTCTGCCTCCACATGTTGGACTGCCTGGGCTTAAGGCTCCTAATGTTGCTGAATTGCACCCGCTCGGGGCCCCTTTAGCGATTGGTGAATGTGGGTTGCTCGGGGCTTTGGGACGACCGCCGGCTCAGGAATCACTTCCTTCTTCCGAGCTGACTAAGCCTCCTCGACGTTGATGTACTTAGTGGCCCACCCCAACAGATGGTCAAAGTCTTTCAGGGGCTTCCGGATCAGTGAGAGAAAGAAGTTTCCATTTGTAAGTCCTTGGGAAAAAGAATTTACCAAGATTTCCGAAGTGGCCGATGGGGCGTCCATGTCCACTTGGTTGAATTTCTTAATGTAAGCCTATAATGCTTCCTTAAGCCCTTGTTTGACCGCGAACAGGTTCACGTTCGTCTTCTAATAGCGGTGACTGCTAGCAAAATGTTGTAGGAAAGTCGTTTGAAGTCTTTAAAGCTACATATGGATCCGATCGACAAGTGTTTGAACCACCTCTGCACCCATTCGAAGAGCGTGGTGAGAAATACTCGACACTTGACTCCGTCGGTGTACTGGTGGAGTGTGGTCATGTTATCGAACTTGATTAGATGGTCTTCGGGGTCAGTTGACCTCATGTACTCTCCAATCATCAGAGACCTATAGTGAGGTGGCAACTGATCGTCGAGGATTTCTTGGGAGAACTGCTCGTTGATTCGCTCGAGAGAGTCATCAAATCAGGGTGCCTTGCCTCTCCACTCATCCCGGACGGGCACGTTCTTGGAAGAGGATCCTTGTGTCCTTTCAGTTCAGCCTTGCACTTCTGAGGGCATGCAGAATAACGCCGAGTTATATGGGATCAGCACGTTCAGTGCTTCCCTGAAGGCTCCAATCGGCATGTTGTTTGTCTTGCGACCGACGGATCTTTTCTTGGGCCCTCGGGTCGGCTCGTTGGCCTATCACCAACGCTACCAATGCTACTGCGTTGTTCGGCGCTTGCCAATCGGCTACTGTCTCTTGTTGCTACTGCGCCATCTTTGCAGCCCTGGTACTTATCAGCATCTCTAAATCTTCCTAGATTAGCGTCACGGTGATAAGTCATCTAGCGTCTTCAATCTTCACGTTTGAGATACAGGTGAAGTTCCCATAAACAGTGTCAAATATGATCCTGTCTGAAAACAAAGAAGATGATAAGCTGGGAACATGACTCTACAATTGACTTGATGGAGACCCTTCGCTGTCCTACCAAACCAGGAGCGTTAGTGTCAGGCCGAGAAAGGGTTCCCAGCGTTGACCCTCCGACACTCAAGTCAGTACTCGACTCAGTGGAGAAGAACAGTATGGATAGTAACTAAAATATGTAAAATAACAAGATATCACATACCTCCTCCTGTAAATAAAAACCCCCTTTTATAATGTCACTGTATCATCTGTACACATCTCAAAGCGTATGCATGCCTTCCAAAGTGTCTTAGAAAAACACAAGTCAAAAAATGTCCTTGACATCTTTCCTTAAACGAGCACATAAATATCTGATATGACAAGTTGGAAGATTCTAAAGTATGATTTATCTGCTAGACATACTTTGTTGTTAGTGATACAAACTTTCAAAAGGGTATGATGAGATATGTAGGCGGATCCCACTATAGGCTGCCGGAAGCCACTCGGTGGGAATGTCTCAGCTCGGTCGTACTAAACAGAGCTATTTTCCTTCACTTTCCTATTGTCGGAGGGTCACCTTTTGTCCGACCGGACATACCATCTAGTCGGCAAGAACGGTGATAGAGATTTACTATTTGCCTCTTGACTCCAGTCGTAAGTTTTGAGAGGATAATCGTCCGGATAGTCACGTCCAACCAGCTTTGAGGGCCCGTTCAACCAATTTCGCCTGCTATAGACAAGCTTTTGACTATTTTAAATTTGACCTCCACGTCATCTGTTCTTCCCCGCTTTGACCCCTCTTTAGTAGGGACCCCTCTTCACCACCATATCACATGTGACAGTAAATAGACCCTTGCATTCAAGAAGTGATCAAACACGATGGCAACCATCATCAAACTTTATTATTGTAAAAACTAGAAGAGTGAATCAGTTTAATGGATGTTTCAGAAGTTGCCAAAAACTGAGTAAAAAAAAAAAAAAAAGTTGTTCTTGCTTTGTATGGTGGTTGGTTGGATCCAACAATTAATACCTGAGCAGCAACACTACAACACTCCTATTGAAACACTCAGCTACCATGATCTCTACACAGTCATCATATGCCTGCAGTCCAAATTAACCTACATGCCATGTTTTACCTACCTCACTGTTTCTTCCTTTATTTTATCACCACATTATAGGTGCAATGTGTCAGCTCAAGATGCTGGCAGCAGTGGTGTTGAATCAGAAACTCTCTTTTGCAATGAAGTTAATAATATCTTGTGGTAAGATACATAGTTCACTGCTAGTCACTCTGCCAACTTCCCTTTCAAGATGGCCTCCTAAGAAAAATCACAGAATAGTTAGATTTACTTGTAGCAATGGTGAAGTTCAGTTCACTCCTTGTATTTGTCTAATAGAGGCATAGATTCTAGTACAGAGGAAACTTCTCAACGCTATACCATCAGTTGATTTGCCCTCTGATTCTCAAGCATGTGGAATTCATTAAGGGCTGCCAGCCTTCTGTACAGGAAATAACTGATGCCGAGAAAATTTATACTGGTACCCAAAAGCTTTCCATCCCACCTCCTCTTGTTTCGTTAATGGCTGGACCAAAGGTGGTTGCCCTCTTCCCCACCAGTATTTCAAGGACTGAGCCGGTCACAGAAATCTTGCCAGCTAGATGGGCAAAGCAACTTTATTTAGTTTGCATTGAGACATTTTGGTCAGTCACCCTAAGTTCATGCAAAAGTCTGCACCTGAGGAGCTTCTTTTATATGTTTAGCTAGCAATGGAGAATGACGGGATGGAGAGGTGGAGATGGTAAGTTGTTGGCAGCTTTCAAAAGGGGGGATGCAAGAGAGAAATGGATTATGATCTTGTGTGGGTAATTTGGGATGCAGTAATGCAGTGTTCCCTGGAAAGTAAAAGGGATTCTCGTTAGCTGCATTGAAAATGTTATTGTGGAAAGTTTTGTCAGGGGTGCAATAACTAATGGCTTGTTTAAGAAACAACATCGAGTGCACGATAACTCCCCTGTCAGTCTAAAACAATATCAGTACCTTCCTTTGGATCTGTTGCAGCAGCAAACGGTATAAGCTTAATGCTTTCTTGTTGTGCTGAAATTTGAAAACTCAAATATCCACACAAATAAACACAAAATACACAAAGCATCGTAAGAAAATAACTAAACAAATTAGGAAGAATAATGGGTACTAAATTAGCTCATAAAGTTCAAATTGAAGGTGTTGGATGTTGCCAGACAACATAAAACAATGACAAAAGACCTGCTAGCTTGGATCTTGAGCAGTAGTAACTGTGGTACTGTTTCACACCTAACTCAAAGCCAAATCACAAGAGTCAAGCAACTCCTATCTGACAAGATAAAATAGTACTCGTGAAGGTTTCATTTACTAGTCTAGAATGTTATCACTCTCAAAAACAGCAGGAGGTGGAGAGTTATAGGAAGTGAAGATTTGTTGAAAAAAAGAAATCTGGAGAGAGTCAATTTCATCCATAATCTTACATAAGTTGTTAGTTCCACCAGCCAGTAGAGGTGGGGTGGTTATAGAAGAAGTAATGTAATTTCCTATGTTTAAAAACTCCTTAGCAGAGCAGTGTTAATTTTCCCATTAAATGTTTCCCATGGTGTGGGTTACCAACTTCAATGCAGAGAAATTGCATTTAATTGGATCTCGTAATGTCTCCAATTCTTGAAAATCCAAGGAGGGAAGAGACTTTGATTTCACTTATAAAAGGAGGTGGTACTGGTTGAGAGAAGCACTACTTTGGTGCTTTGTTAGAGATCATCATGGCTTCCAAGAAAGAAGAGCTTCTCATAAGAATGCTGCTGCTGCTAAGCGTATTGATATCATCCCAAGGTCTCTCTCTCTCTCCCTCTCCCCATAGTGGTACAAATTTTGTTTTCTTTCCAATTCATCTTAAATTGTTTTTTTTTCACTAACTTGTTACACACTCAAGGAGATGTTACTATGCTACTGTAACCCATTTGGTTAATGGTCAGGGATATTTCTTCAAACCATCAAGTCTAAGAAAATAGTCAAAATTAAGTGCAGCATTTGAACCAGTTCCAAAAGTGGCAAGGTCTAGTTTCAGGAATATTCTTCAGAAATATTTTCCTTCTTTTGCTGCATCACTTTGTCTAAAACTGAGCTTATTATGTCTGAAAGGATGTGGGTGCTATTAGTTATTTATAGGTGATTGTGAAATATAACCAACCACAACAAAAAAGGCACCCTATGCTTACCATGATCTATGACTTCCTCTGTTGTGCAATTATTTTGCACATCAGTGGAATTCCATTAATTCTTTGAGAACTAATTACAATTTACATACCAAAAATGTTGATGTTTGTCACTTCAGGTAGTGAGTTCACCAACGTGAGAAAGAGGCACCCTTATCTGAAGGAAGCAAGCAGCTTTTCATCCTCATCAGAAAGAGGATATGACTACATCATAGTGGGAGGCGGAACAGCAGGGTGTCCGCTGGCTGCCACCTTCTCACAAAAGTTCAAGGTTCTGCTGCTTGAGAGAGGAAGCTCTCCGTATGGCAACCTCAACGTCTCCCACTTGCAGAACTTCCACATCTCTCTAGCGGATACCTCCCCATCTTCTCCTTCACAGCCATTCATTTCTACTGATGGGGTCATCAATACCCGAGCTAGAGTCCTGGGTGGTGGGAGTTGCATCAATGCTGGCTTCTACACTAGGGCCAGCCCAAGGTATGGTTTGACCATACTCTCAATTTGCACCCTTTATGTATGAATAATTAACTTTTTTATTTTGTATACTTTGATCAAAGATGGTCTCATGTTGCCTATCAATTGGCATGTCTACAAAATTCCCTTTTTGATTGTTCATTTTATAGTTCCATGTCAACAATTCAGTGAAGTACTTCCTCCAAATAATTTTACTCACAAAATCTAAACCAAGTCTGGAATTATTGATTAATGTTCCTTTCACAGACGATGGAGACAGCTCAGAATTAGTTTGGTGCCCAACTAGAACACAACACTCTTCTATGCAAAAACTATAGTTGGCTGAAAAAGACATAAAAAGGTTGACATGCATCCCACATTTGAAATATGGTTTTGAATTGAGATGAAGTGTGCTGGAGCTACTAGTGGTTGGTCTTGATGACATAGAATATCAAATTCAACATAAACTAATAAACTCATTATGCTAATTCTATATTCTTTTCCATACCCCTAAGATAAAAATCAATTGAGCAATGCATCAAAATAAATGACTTTACTCTACAATTAAGTACAGACATAGTCGCCTCCCTAATCTATAAGTCTCTGGTCAAAGATACTGGAAATTGGTTTTTGTAAACTTAAGTGATTGAATAAGGATTTAGATGACCTATTTTGCAAGTACACCATCATCATAAATAAATTTCTAACCAAAACTATTTGAGCAATGTAAGTATTGATATGGTTTATTCAGATGAGAGAATGGGCTTGTCTCAAGCATGGTTCATGGACACAAATGCATGAATGAGCATGGTCCGTACCAACGCTCTACCCAGTTCAAGCAGCCAACTAGATAATGTGCTGACCTACCAGGCAACAGATTCCAACAACTAGAGACATTCCCTACCTATCCCTTTGCATTAGTCAAAATTAATCCAAATGATATGTGCAGAGTGATAGCAAACAGATTACTGTATCAATTTACATCCAAATAGTGAAATAAATGTATCTTGTCAAGATTTTACCAGGAAGAGGTTAGATATCTATGATGTCACAAGACAGGACTATAATCTCTAACATCATCTCAAGTTCAAAGCTTAGAACATTACTTAATCATAGGAACATAGGACAGCAAGCTTGACTGAGCAGCATAATAGAAGTAATTGATGGTTTTCTTCATGAATTTATGATATTGGTGCTACAATAAGTTGACAGGAAAGGACTCAATTTATATATGAATGATTTTAAAAGGTTAATTAATAGTTTGACATCTCCAATCCTGATCCATAGACCTTTTTTATTACTTATATTTAACAACATCAGATAAATCAAGGTGTGCTTATGCATACCTCAGTTGTCACTTGGTTCATGCCAAACTCTGATTAAGCTTCATCTGCAGTTATGTGAATGCAGCAGGGTGGGATGCTCAGTTAGTAAATGAGTCATATCCTTGGGTGGAGAAGCAG